>NC_134207.1:267373637-268643994 GCF_965140235.1 Caretta caretta | reverse complement strand
CAACACTGTGCGGTCCCACCAGTCTGTGCTTGTTTCCCGAGCCCAGAATCGGCGTTCCACAGCATGAACCTGCCCCATTAGCACCATGATGCATGCATTGTCAGGGCCCATGCTTTCAGAGAAATCTGTGTCCATGTCCTGATCACTCACGGGACCGCGCTGACGTCGCCTCCTCGCCCGGTATCGCGTTGCCATGTTCTGGTGCTGCATATACTGCTGGATAATGCGTGTGGTGGTTAATGTGCTCCTAATTGCCAAAGTGAGCTGAGCGGGCTCCATGCTTGCCGTGGTATGGCGTCTGCACAGGTAACTCAGGAAAAAAGGCGCGAAATGATTGTCTGCCCTTGCTTTCACGGGGGGGGGGGGGGGGGGAGGGAGGGAACGGGGGGCTGACGATATGTACCCAGAACCACCCGCGACAATGTTTTAGCCCCATCAGGCATTGGGATCTCAACCCAGAATTCCAATGGGCAGCGGAGACTGCGGGAACTGTGGGATAGCTACCCACAGTGCAACGCTCCAGAAGTCGACGCTTGCCTCGGTACTGTGGAAGCGCTCCGCCGAGTTAATGCACTTAATGCACTTAGAGCATTTTCTGTGGGGACACACACACTCGAATATATAAAACCGATTTCTAAAAAACCGACTTCTATAAATTCGACCTAATTTCGTAGTGTAGACATACCCTAGTTTTACATTGATGTAACTTCAGTGGAGTGACTCCTGATTTACACAGTGTAACTTAATAGCACAGGCCCCCAGGGTACAAAACTACACAGCCCGAATTTGGGGCCCAGTTAAGCCCAGAGTATTTGGGTGCCAGCTGAATAAGAGCCATTCGTTATTCGCGTGTCTGTGTGTCCATCCTACAGGGGTGTCACTGCGTTGGTCAGTATTCTTGCTACGCAGAGGAGAGGTACATGCATGAACCAAAATCCGTGTTGCCGTGTTAACCTTCATATGGCCATGCTCCATCCTTCCTACGCTGCATCCCCTTCTTCGCACTGGTAATTGGAGAGATGTGTCTCAGAAGGGGAAGAAGCGCTGAGGCCATGTTATTTCTGTGATTGTGGATCTTCTCTCCCTTGGTTTCAGGCATTCTAAAATCAAAATGAACCTAGTTTCTGGGTGGACGCTTGGCATTTGAAAGAAGCGTGTGGCCTGTCTACGGTCAAGCCACTGATCCAGTTGGCTGTGTTGACTGTGTTCAGGAGAGAAGGAGCCGAGCCATTCGGCTGCAGGACTTGGACTGAAATTGAGTTTGTTTCTGTAGTTAAAACAGAAGTCACGACAGAGAGTTCCCCCATCCAGGGGCTGACGGGCTGCCCTGTAAAGAGGCCCAGTTATCCAAGCACCCCAACCAGCAGGTCGTCTACCAGCAGCGCACAAGGGGGTGTGGAAGACAGGAGGCTGGAGCTGGGGCTTTGGAGATGTTCTTATGAAGGTATGGTTCAGTCAGGCATAGGATAGGGCCTGACATGTCTCCTGGTAGAGTCCATGGAAAGACACCTGTTGACCTCAGTGTCAGTGGATTGGCCCCTTCTCCTCAGAAGGAGGATGTGGTTTGCAAATGTATACGGTTATAGGATTCGTGTAGGGTGGAGTTTTGGCAGCAGGGTGATGTGCCGTTAGCCGAACACTCTAGGGCTCTGGGATGGATTTGACCTAAAACCTCAGTATGTTCTCAGGACCTGGTCACTCCATTGCTGGGGCTTGCGAGCTGACAGAGGGGTCTGAAATTCTGAGAGATTTGGAGAGAAACCGGAGGGACGTCTGGGGATCAGAGGACAGGACTGCATAACCCCATATGAACACCATTGATTGTTAAACCAAATGAAATAGGTCCAGAGAAGCCCTTATTTCCTCCCCGATCAGGACCAACTCATCCAGGGCACACTGACACAAAAGAGAGGAAACACAGTGACCAGTCAGGCTGTCTGGGGAGAATCTCCGTAAAGGCCCCTAGAAATATAAACTCTTGGGTTCTCAGGGTTAAATTCCATAAACCACTGATCAGCCCAGAGTCCCGTTTCCTACAACCCTGGGGGTACCGTACTAACCCCTCCCACCCGTATGTTATCTACAAATGTGCACCAGCTCCTGATTGCTGGCTCTGAGCCCCCACCTCTGCCTTCTGCTCTGGCTGATCAGGGCTTTGCCGGCGATCCGCTGGTTGTTCCCAGTATTGACCCTCTGCATCCTAGATCAGCGGTTCTCAATCGGGGGCCGCAGCCCCCTGTGGGTCCGCGAGCCCTTTCAGGGGGGCCACACGGCCCCGTGGCTGAAACCCAAGCTCGGTGCTGAAGCTGGGAGCAGCGCGGGGCTGAAGCCACACCCGCCCCCCCCCTCCCGACGCCGTGGCCTCTGAGTGAGTCAGTGGGTGAAGGTGGCACTCCCTCTCTGGCCCCCAAAGTGTGGAGCTGGCTCGAACCCTACCAGACTTTGACCCCCACCCCAAATAGAAGCAAAACTGTGCCAATGCCTAAGGGTCCCCCCCGGCCCGGAGCCCTGAGTTCCCCCTCACACCCCCTGCTGGGCCCTGGAGTTTTTATAGCATGTTGAGGGGGCCTCAGCAAGAGAAAGGTTGAGACCCCCCCCTGCCCTAGATCTGGGCAGGAGGCTCTCCCAGCGATGGGGGACCAGCCCCACCCACTCTCCTGGGGGTGGCACTCAGAGGCTGGTGTTTAAAGGGCTCAGGTCATGTG
The DNA here is from genome assembly GCF_965140235.1 of Caretta caretta. Taxonomy (NCBI): domain Eukaryota; kingdom Metazoa; phylum Chordata; order Testudines; family Cheloniidae; genus Caretta; species Caretta caretta. The sequence goes on along the minus strand of NC_134207.1, from coordinate 268,641,289 downwards.
ATTCAGAGTCAGGTGGAACCTTCTTCCCGCAGGGCGAGGGGTTGAGTTAATCATGTGTTTATTTTATTATTCACGCCGCAGCGACGGCAGAGAATAGCCCCCTCCAAGGCCTGCTGAACTGTCTGAAGGAAATAATTGTTCACAAGCCCCATCATCCCCACCCATCGCCCTGCCAATCGCCCAAGGGCCGCACGCGAGGAGACCCAAGGCAGAGGAGGCTGGAGAGCGAGGATGGGAGCTCGTCTGTAGAAGGTGAGTGTGTGTAAAATTATAGCTCCCCTTTTGGAATCGGGAACAGTTCTTTGCAGCCGGTGCTTGGCTGCCCCTCGCGTGATGCTCGCTGTACAGGCGGGGCAGTTGGCGAGAGACGCAGGAGCTGGGTGACTGGCCCTCAGAGTGTGTCTAGCCGTGGTGCCTGGTGCCTGGTTCCCATGTTGTCTTGCACATATTTGTAGGGGAGCTGGCTCGAAAAATCCAGTGCCCACATCCGGGGAGCAATAATGCTGAGCGCTTGCACAGAGAAGCAATCGCATGGGCAGGTCTTGGCGGGCTTTGTGGGGGTGGGAAGGGTCATTATCTCTCTCCCAGGTGAGGTAAGTGCGGGGACGTGTCTTGCTCAAGTGAATTAGTGACAGAGGTGGGGGTAAAAGCCCGGGGCCTCCTGCCCAGTTTGTTCTCAGTCTGCCAGAGTACAGCTGCCCCTCTCAGCTGGCTTTAGGAGGTTTGTGGATGGACTGAACCAGCCCCACAAGTGCTGACCCGGACTTTGCTGTTCTGCGTACAGTGGAAACAGAAGTAACCGCGGAGGATCCACAGGACCCCGGCTTGGAGAGCTGCCCATCAGCCAGGCCTGTGAGCAAAGCCAGCCCTCCTCCCGGGCGGTCCAGCCGCTCCCCCACTAGCAGGGCAGAAGGAGAGGCCAGCGGTAGGATCCTGTTTGGCAAAGGTGAGCCATCGAAGTCACACCCCATCCCGTGTACGTGCCTTGTGTGAGATGGCACCGAAGGGGGCGCGGGCCATATGCCGCTCTGCCCCTGCCTGCCTTCCCTCCCACTGTCGAGACTCTGCCATGATGACCGGGTGGTGGATGGCTCAGTGATCCTGGGGTCTGTCTCACCTGTCCGCCATCCATCACTTCCTGCGGCCCGCCCCCGTCCAGGCCTCCTGGTCGTCGTATTTATACCCAGAAAGTAGAGCCAGTCCGTCCCTCAGGCCACACTGCTGATGACTGATGTAAGGAATCCCCGGCCACATAGACAAGTACGGGGTCAGCCCCTGCTCCAGGGGCCTGTCTGAGGGGAAATGCTTTAACAAGGTGCGGTACCAAGGTATCGGCCCCGAAGGGGGACGAGGCAGAGAGTCACATGGCTGCTGTCTGCGGAGGTCGGAGGCGTGGGGCAGCGAGTCTCTATCGTGCCCCATAGCGAAGGGAGCCGCTGGGAAGCAGCTGCCCAGAGGCTGAAGTTCTGACTTGCTCACAGGAGCTGTTAAAACGGACGGAGCTGCGGGGAGCTCCCGTGCCCAGGGCCTGCTGAGCTGCTGGAGAGATGTGGCCGGCCCCTGTCGTCCCGCCCGGCCAGCCTGCAGCTCCCCCACCAGCAGCGCCCACCGGGGGGCAGAGCAGAGGGGGCTGGCCCCGGGGCCCTGGCACGGTCCTTGGGAAGGTGGGGGGGGGGTTCGCTCCCACACTGGGGAGGGAGACGTTCGCAGCAAACCTGAGGCCCCGCGGGTTTAAGAGGCAACAACCCGCCGCTCACCCCCGGGCTAGTCGTTGCTGAAAAGGCTTGTGGAGCGTCAGGAGCTGAACGCTCCTCGAGCGGGTCTCCAGGGCCGGGGAACGGGCTCAGGCTGCGGTGGGGACGAGGTGCGCAGCGAGGGAGCGGAGGAACAGCCAGCGAGCGGGAAGGCCTGGTTCCCTGCTGAGAACCCAGCCAGACCTTGGCAGACTAGGCGGCCGCCAGGGCACGTCATGGGGAGCAGTCGCCACGCCCCAGTCACACTCTGGCACAGACCTCGGCGTTCCCCGTGCAAGGGGGTTTGCACTGATATAATTGCACCAGTGTCACTGGGCAGCGCCGGTGTAAAACAGGGCTTGCACCAGTGCATCTGAAATGAGGGTAAGCCCCAGAGGCGCACACCCCAGTACACACTGGTTGAAAGCATCTATCGCAGTTTAGCTCTGCCAGTGGGAATGAACCCTGTCTGTAACAGCTCTGCGTGTATTCCCAGCAAGCGCCCACAGCACTGGCCTGTGTACCAGAGCCTTGGCTAGTCACTCCGGCTGGCTGCTAGCCTCAGAAGCCAAATTCTCTCCCCAGAACAGGCTCATAAAGCAAAGGACTCTCAAAGTGCATCTCAGGTCGAGACCAGGAGGCTGGTGGGGCCTGCACAGCCCCCTGTGACTCTGCCCGTTTGGGGGATCTCCCTGCGGGAGCCTGGGGGGCTGGCCAGTGAGTGGTACGGCGGGGTGACTGTGCTGGGGGCAGACACCACCTGTCCTGCACCTGCAGGCCGTGCCCTCTCCATTGTCCGTTAAAGCAGAGGTGGCCCTGGAGGACTCCCCGCTGCGCGGCCTGGAGAACTGCCTGAAGGACATCGCCGTGACCAGCCCCCGTTGCTCCCAGCCACCCGCTAGCCGTTCCTCCAGCCGCGGCGCACAGAGAGCCCCGGGGGAGAGGCCTGGGCGAGAAGCTGGGAGCCTGTCCGCCGAAGGTGAGAGTCGTAGTGCGTAGCGGGGGCGCCCCTGCTGGATACACCTCGGAGACAAACGTGCTGTGGCTGGGCAGGAAGGGTCAGCTCCTCCCGGAAATCGGACAGTGGGCAGGGGAGGGGGTTCAGGTCCCTAAAATCTCTATGATTTGGGGACCAGTGGTGCCAGACGCATTGCGTACACAAGGGGCCTTGCTCCATGCATTGGTCCGCCTGCTCTGCAGAGGAGGGACTATACTAGGGAACATGCAGAAATCAGCGGGTCTTTACCAGGACCAACCTGGTTCCATCCCCAGCCCTTTCTGTGCCGCCCATCCCACGGGGGTGCAAGGGGCAGAGAGGAGGGGTCTCGGAGTGCAGTTGATTGCTGTTCACGTCCATTTCGAGTTGAATTAGCCGTTGGCCCAATCCCCAGGGTCTGATTGGAGGGCGTCTAGTTCTGGGAGCTGGGGAACGGGCTGGTGGGTTTATCATGCGCGGAAGGGCCGGGACGCCTCTTCCAGCCACAGCCACTGGGCTGTTATTCTGGGCATCGTTCCTATCGTTAAAACAGAAGCAGCGACAGAGGATTCCCCCCTGCGTGGCCTGCTGAGTTGTGTGACAGACACAGCCGCACCCTCCCCCCAGCATCCCAGCCCACCGACCTGCAGGGCCTCGGCCAGCGGCACCGAGTGGGAGACGGAGCCGAGGGGAACGGAGGCCGGGCTCTGGAACTCGTCCCCAGGAGGTAGGACAGTGCTTCAACCAGCGGTCCCAATTGAAGTTCCTGGGAATCTGCCACAGACTATATGGGACCAGGACTGGACCCTAGAAAGGGGTGGGATGGGTCAGAGTCCACTGTTGCTATCTGCGGCTCAGGAGCGAGTCGGTCCTTTGGCCGCTGACCCTGAGCTGGAGCGTGTGTCTCCATGTTTCTCAAGCAGAGATGACGCCAGGGACCAGCCCCCTCCACGACCTGGCGAACTGCCTGCAGGAAACACCTGTCCGTACATCCTGGGCTTCCCGAGTGCTGGCCCGCAACGCCGGAGCAGATGTGTCACCAAAGAGACCTGCCACGGGGATGGTGCGGAGCTGGTGCGGAGAGGGTGAGCCCAAGAATACACGAGCTATCACACCGTGGGTCCTGTCGACAGCTGCCCGGCTCACTGGAGGGTCCCAGCTGCCCACCTGCAAACCCCTGTCACTGAGCGGTCTCTGCCTTACCCATCTCCGACCTTAGCAAGGCACTTAAACAGCCTCTTCGGTCACTCTTACGTTACGATTCCATTTCTAAATGGTTCCAAAGGGTTCATAAATGATGAATGGACGTGACAAGCAGGAGACAGGTGCCGATGGGCACATCACCAGCAGAGGCTACAGATGGTTATAAGCAGGCGTGGTAGAATTCAGGGGTTTTATATTTTTGACAGATAATATTGATATTGATTTTAAGCATTTTTTTCCTATTTTTAGCCATTTAAATGTTTCACAGTTGCGCAAAACTATGAGCTGGGTGGGGGTGTCTGTCACTAGGGAGGTCAGACAATAACTACTTACTGACAATAGACCGTGAGCTTCAAAAATGTAAAGCTTTATAGCCATTAAAAGACAATCTGTCAACACTGTGTGTCAAAATATACCCATTAACTATCCTTACATTAAATTTTACGTCCGCAAGCTGTATTTTCCCTACTTTGGCCATAGAATTGTGGGACTGGAAGGGACCTCGAGAGGTCGTCTAGTCCAGTCCCCGGCCCTCATGGCAGGACGAAGTATAGATACATTTTGATGACTATTGATGGAAATATTTTTTGTCGGTCTGTGTGTGTACGGTGAAATGCACGTTTTTGACAAAAATCTAACCCTTCCAAGCTCAGTTATAAGCCATAGTCAGAAGCAATTTGTTGGGCTCTGTAACAATTGATTAACATGTGTGTCAATCGTTTATTAGCCCTTTTATAAGCTATTTATACAGGGAACCGTACTGTAGAGTTTGACCTCCTTTTCTCTCCTTGGTCTTGCTGCGATCAGCACTCTGTTCCTTCCGTGTGGCTGTGAGGTTTGTTTTACCTCCTCGTCTCTCCTGTCTTTGCCTGAGTGTCTTGCACAGCTTTCAGGTCTCTCTGGTGTCTGTGCGATCAGGTCGCTCCTCCTTTCCCTTCTCCATTCCTTTGCTACAGCTCCAGAGGGGTCTGGTTCCTCTTCTTTCAGCCACCTGGTTCCCCCCGGCTCTGTGCATGCCCTCTCTGATTCGCTTGGCTATGCCAGCATTGTTGCATTCCTTGGCTCTGGTTTCTCTAAGGCTTTGAGTTGGTTTGGGGTCCTGGAGAGGAAGGATGGCATGGTGGGTAAGGCACTGGGGTGGAACACAGGAGAGCTGGGTTCTGTTCCTGGCACAGGCTGTCTGTGTCCTGGGTCAAGTCACTTTGGGTCTCGTTTACACTGGTGTACATCAAGAGTATGTGGGCCAGACCCTTGGCACTGTTGAGGTCCCTTTCCATCCCAGAGAATTGGTAACAAGCTTCATGTGTTCAGGAAAGGAGTGAATGAGACACTGTGGGGACCATTAGATCATCTAGCCCGACCTCCTGTATAACATGGGCTGTTACTGTTATCCCTGCACTCAGCCCACTCTGCACCGCCCCGACAGCTAGTCCCTACCTTCGGAAGGGCGTACGTTTCTCTTCGAAAGCAGGAAGTGGGACAAGTGTCTGCCCAGGCCGAGAGCCGGTCTAAGGCCCAGTGGGTTTTACAGAGCTCAGCGATATGTAGCTCCAGGTGATATTGGCTTTGGATCTTTTCTTTAAACAGACATCAGCACGGAGACCTCGCCACTCCAAGGTCTGGAGAACTGCCTGAGGGACATCCCGGTAAATAAACACCACTACCCCCACATGCCAGCCAACATCGCCTTGACCAGCCCCACGCAGAGGGACATGGGACAGAGGAGGCCAGGGGCCAGGAACAGGAGATCACTTGGAGAAGGTCAGATGAAGTGTTTACACCATAACCCAGTGTCACCACCATAAGGATCAGGTGGCAGGGAGGGTCAGCCGGGGCCACAATAACACCCCATGGCAATCCTATTCCAGTGCTAACCATACTCCTGTGCAGTGATAGCCTGGCTCACTTCCATCTCCATTCCACGCACTGAGCAGAAGTCACCCCTCGGCAGGGTCCCAGCACACGGCCTGGGCGCCACTTCAACCCTGTGGGCTCCGGGGTGAATTCCACCAGACCTGCGGCCCCTGAGCTGCTGCTAACTTTCACTGTGCATCACACAGGTAGAAATAACAGGGGGAAGAGTTTGCGTTCCTGGCGTGCAGATTCTGATCTCGCGTACATCTGTTTTGGCTTCTGGCTTCTCCCTGTGCCAAAGAGAGCAGAATCAGACCTGGGCTCTGAGTGGCGTGTGGTTCTGGGGTGCACGCTTTGCCTTATGCAGGGGTGGGGATGATGTGTAACCTGTTATAAACACAACGGGGGTGCGTGTGTGGTTTTTTAACCCATAAAAACAAACACAATGTGGGCTGGAAGCCAGGGGTGTCTAGAGAGGATTCTCCCCTCTATGGATTGGGGAAGCTTTTCCAAGAACTAGCTGCAGGTAAACCCGCTTCTGCCAGCTTGCTGCTCTTCCTGCAGCAATAGAAGTGAATCCAGACAGATTTGATCTCCTCACAACAAAGGCTCCTATTTATCCCTGGTGTAACTCTGACTTGAGTGGAGTTCCTCCAGGGATGAACCCAGCTGACTATCTCAAAGTCCCTGTGAAACACCTAGAATTCAGAGCCAGAGACATTCAGAGCCTCTGCCTCGACAATCGCAGTATGAGAGCGGAGGTGAATCGCACTGGACGCAGGCTCATTCAGAGATGGAGGGAACCCATCCCAGAGCTGCAGGCCATGCACTGACGCAGGCTTGGTGTTGTTTAAACAGACGTCAGTACAGAGAATTCACCGCTGCGAGGCCTGGAGAACTGCCTGAAGGACATTCCTGTACCTAGCCGTAGTCAATCCAGTACCCCAGTCAGCCACTCCTCTATGAGCAGCTCACTGGATCCACGTGGCAGACTGGAGACAGCAGGGTGGCCAGTGAAAACAGAAGGTAAATGGAAAGTTCACAGTGTCCCTGGTTCAGCTTTGCAGAACTCACCATGGCATGGATCTGAAGGTAACATCTGTCTGTGTCGCTTTTCAGTCTGTTTTACTAGCCCTGGAATTCCATGGAAGCATTTCCCTTTTTAGGGCAGGATTTTCAGACGGGGAAGCAGCTCCTTGTGGGATAGTCCCAGACCCACTGGAAGTGGAGCTTAGCCCGACTTTGGGGGGAATTGATACATTATGGGCATATCGACAGCGCTGTATGTCAGCCACCAGTGAATACCTAATACCCTTGAATGAGTCTGTTCCTAAATTCCCTGTCAGCCGTGCGGCTGCCTATTTAGTGCCACCCAGGTGCTCAAGGAGGGTTTGGACCCCTCTGATCTCTCCTCTGGAGCAAGGTTTGGACCCCTCTGATCTCTCCTTCTCTGGAATACTTTTTGCTTTTCTCCCAGATTTTACGATCTGCTCTTCTTGCCTCTTGCTGCCTTCGGTTTAGTTCTTAGGACCCCTCAAGCCAGATACTCAGCTGGCTCACATCGGCAAACTCCTGTGGCTTTGTGCTGATTTACAGGAGCTGGGGATCTGGCCCTCGGCACGCGTGCAACACGTGGTTCCTTTCACACTTTTCTGGCAGCTTTTCCACAGATTTGCACAGTGCTGATTCCCACTCCCTGATGTCCCCCAGACCCTGAGGTACAGTGAGAGGTGGCTCGCTGGGAAGCCCATCACCGCGGCTCCTTGCCGTGGCCCCGGCTGTGCTGGGGTCTCCTTTTGGGGCTCCCTACGGTCACACACTGCACTCCCGCTGGAGGGCCCGAAAGGCTTGGCTTTTCAGCGTGCCTGGCAGGGGCTGGGAGCTGGGAGCAGAGCCAGTTGGCTTCACAAGTGTCCGAGGTGGATGGGAGCAGGGCTGTAACTCCCAGCCTCCTGCTGACAGAGATGTCGTACCTCTCGTTAAAGCAGGGGCCGTCTCAGAGGTCACGCCACCGCTCCAGGGCCTGGAGAACTGTCTGAAGGACATACCCGTGACCAGGCCCAGATGCTCCAGTGAAACTAGTTACTTCGGCCCCAGCAAAGCCCCGGGAGAGGTGGAGCAGAGGAGACCGGTGCTGAGGCCCTGGAGAGCATGCCCGGCAGGTGAGACAGGGAGCTGAGAAAGGACTGAAATGGGTGGGACTGCGTGGGACTCCTCAGTGGGCTTCTGGGAAAGAACGGGACGGAGAAGAGCGAGAAGCAGGGATTAAGATTTGATCCTTTTAAATTCACCTTCATCCCACTCTTTTTAAATCTAAAAATGTTTTGGACCACTGGGAACTGAAATCCCCCGGGTGCCCATGACACGTCCCACCCGGCCCTGACGTTGGGCGTTTGTATTATTAAACCAGCAGCAAGTGCGGAGAGCTCCCCCCTCTACGGACTGACGAACGGCTTGAAGGAAATACCCGCAGGCCGGCCGCGCTATGCCAGCACCCTGTCTAGCTACTCTCCCAGCAGCAGTGCCGACGGGGAGAGGGGCCCGTGGGGCGCTGGGCCGGGGACGTGGAGGTGGGGCAATGAAGGTGAGCCAGGGGCTTCGTGGCATCTCGTGGACTGTCAGGCCATGCCGTTCTCTCCATGAGCTCTCCCCGGCCTCACACAAAGCAGCCAGCTCTTACAGCAGCTGTGCTGGTGACGGGGTGATCTGCACTAGCAGGTTATCTGGGGGCATTGGGGGGTGATGGTGGGCAGTAACCCTGGGCTGAGGAGCAACGGTGAGTGGGGGGAACTGTGGGGTGAGGGGACCAGTGGGCTGAGGAGCGATGGTGGTTGGGGGGACCGTGGGCTGAGGCCCTGGTGAGCGTGGGGGACCGCTGACAGCAGCTGCTCCGTGGCCCAAGCTCTGTGCTGATCCTGTGTTGTCTAAACAGAACGGAGCCCCGAGAATTCCCCTCTCCGAGGCCTGGAGAAGTGCCTGCAGGAGATCTTGGTGCCCAGGCCCCGGACCCCCAGCTCCCCCACCACAGCTGCTGTGGTGGGCAGCCGGCGAGGAGACACAGCGCAGAGGAGGCCAGAGACGGGGCACTGGGACTGGCACGGTGCAGGTAAGAGGAGGATCAGGTTCACAGTGTGAAAGGAGGGGCTGTGCCCTTTCCTGCTGCCCTGCTTTCTGCCAAGGCCCCTTGTTTGTCTGGTGTGAGAGGCCCCAGAGCCAGGCCTCACCCGCGGTCCTGTACGGAAGGGGACGCTCCGGAGTGCGGACGGGACAATCAGTGAATAGGACACATGGAGGGGGATGGTGGAGTTGCCCCCCAGAGTCAGGGTAAACCGAGGCGCTGGGCAGAAGCGTGAATTGGGGGAAGAACGAAGCGATAGAGCCTCCGTTGGAGGCGGAAGGAATCGGACACTTTGCCGAAGTCACCGCAGAGCGCTCCCCCCCCATGGCCTGCAGCGCTGTCTGACGGGCCTAGCGGTGAAAGGCTCCGTCGCTCCAGCAGACCTGCCAGTGACAGCCCCACGCGGGGGTAGAGCAGCGGAGCCCTGAGGCGGGGTTTGGAGATCACAGGCGGAAAGTCAGTCCAAGGTGCCCAGCCGTGGCGGTGGCCTGGGTTTGCAATCTGAACGTCGTCGGGTGCGGCTCGGAGGTGAACAGTGGGAGGTCGTTCGGGTACGAGTCCGGCTGGGCCAGAACAACGGTCCCTACGCGAACCACCTGGCTCGAACGGACGATCGTACTGCAGGCATCTGGCAGATCCAAGACAGCCCTGGGCTGTTACTTGATGTCCAGGTTTCCATGCAACGGTCACATGGCTGTGGTTGCTAGAGGGGTGGTGAGGAACCTCCAGGACAGACGGGAACTGAAACCAGCCGGCAGCAAATCACCTCTTAGGAATACGCGCTTCGCCATGCTTCCGAGACCAGGCGAATCCGCGGGGCCCTGCCCCGGAGAGGCCATTCCCTGAGGCCTGTCTCGGAACAGGCTCGTGCTCGCGACCCCATGGCACTCTCTGCAACGCCGCGGTGTCTGGAACAAACGGCACCTGGCAAGAGTCTGACTCTGCCTCTGTCTGTGTTTATTGTAGCTACCGTCAGCACCCATGTCCACGGCCCAGAGAGCTGTCTGAAGCCTCTGCCTGGAACCAGACCCAGTCACGCCAGCCGCTCGTCGCCCCGCAGCACAGCGGGAGACGCGGGATGCAGCAGCCCAGAGGCTGGGATTTCGAGATTTCAGGCTGAAGGTGAACAGTGGGACTTTAAATTGTATTCCCTTGAACCGGGCTTGTTCCTGGCTCACTCTCTGAGCAGGGGAACTGCAAACCTTTCGGCCCGGTTGGTTTTCCAGGGCTCGAGGGAAGGACTGACCTGGCCTAATGCCCACACCCCTGTCTGGTTTCTCTGCTGCAGATCAAAGGCAAGCGGAAAACCTCCCAGGCCTGGAGGAGGTAGCTGCGCCCAGATCCTGTCCTGCCCAGTCCCCTCCCAGCAGCGCTCGGGGAGACGCAGAGCGGCGGGAATGGGATGTGCATGCGAGGAGCTCCAGTACCAGCGGTGAGCCGGAGAGCGTGGATCTTACGGCTCTGACTAGATCAGGTTCTTCTCTGGCCCCCAGCACCATGCCTCCCAGTCTATGACTGCATTTACCCTCCTGAACCACTGTGGGCAGGGCAGGGGTAGGATCCCTATGGTAGGGAGAGCAACTGGTCACACAGAGTCTGTGGCTGAGCCGGGGCATGAACCCAGGTCTTCACAGTCCTAGTCGAATGCCCTAATCATGGGACCACCCAGCCTCTACTTGTCCTGCCTCTGACTCTCACACGTGATGCAGGATTCACTTCCAACTTTTGGGAGCAACAAGGACAGCCATAGTGTAGACAGGGCTCAGGAGCGCTTCACTTAGTTCTAGGGGAATAACCGGGTGTCTCTCCAGGAGGCTGCTCAGTTCAGACTGGGAGTACACACTCAGAATGGCTCCCTGCTGCCCTTCCCCTTCCCTGTACACCTGCCCCTAACATGGAGGACTCAGTTCCCATTGGCTTCACTCGGAGCTGCACCCGCAGAATGGGAAGCATTCAGTGATCAGCACTGCTCACAAACCCTACCGCTTGGGAAGTAGCTCTCAGCCCCTGGGAGCCTCCTCCCCGGTGGCCCTCTACCTCGCAGCCCGTTGTGCAAGGCGCTTCTCCTCGCACAGCTTGGGGCCTCCATGGCAGGGGCGTCTCTTTCCGCTGTTGCCCTCCAAGGGGCTCGCCGACTGGTCTCCCGTCTCCAGCGAGCATAGGAATGGGTCTGCCAAAGCTGAACCAGGCAGGAGAATCCAAGCTGCTGCCACGGGTCTGAGAGCCAGGTATGGTCACAGAGACCATGAGCGGCTGACCCGGCTTTAGAGCAAAGGACCTTGAGAGGCTTTTCAGTTTGCTTAAAGCAGAGGGAACGGCAGTCGGTGACCCGGAGAGCTCTCGGAAGGAGAGTCCTGTGAACAACCTGTCACCCCAGCACGCCAGCAGGACGGGAGTTATGGGGCCACGGAGAAGGGGGACGGGTGCTGGGAGATCCCCGAAGGAGTCATAGGGTAACCCAAGGTCCCGTTTAGGTACCAGTTCAAGGTACAAAAGTCTAGTGCAGACCAGCCTGAGTTGGGGCTGAGCGTCTGCATCTTGCACTGAAGGCAGCAGGAGAGGCAGGTCCTCAGCCCCGAGACTGGGGTGTCATCTGCATGCTGGTACCATTCGTTCTGGGGTAACCAGGGAATCTAAACCCCCAAGGACAGGGCGAGGAAGGTACCAGCGTGTAGCCCCCAGAGCCAGGTTAACTCCGCCTCTGTGTAACTGCCCGCTGCACTCTCAGGAGAAAGCACCGCTCGCCACTTAGATTATAACGAGCGTGCTTCTGCATGGCAACGACCATGCTTCCCGCCTCTCCCGGGACAGTGGAACAGTACATAAGAGCAGCCACACTGGGTCAGCCCAAGGGTCCATCTAGCCCAGGATCCTGTCTTCTGACAGTGGCCAATGCCAGGTGCCCCAGAGGGAATGAACAGCACAGGGAATCACCAAGTGATCCGTCCCCTGTCGCCCATTCCCAGCTTCTGGCCAACAGAGGCTCGGGACACCCTCCCCGCCCAGCCTCGCCTATAGCCATGGATGGACCCGTCCTCCAGGAGCTTGTCGAGTGCAGAACAGCTCGGGCAGAGCGTAAGCCATGGACGTGGGGCTGGGACACAACCCGGCTCAGGCTTGATGTTGTTCAGGTGCGGTGGGAGCTGGCCCCATGGAGACTGGCCAGGAGCGGGCAGCAGACTCGGCTATTTCTGGGCCGGCAGAAGTCATGGTAGGGAGCTCGCCCCTCCCCAAGCTCAACTGTTTGAAAGAGATCACTGCCAACAGACCAACGCCTTCCTCGCTGCCTGCCCACACTGGGCAGGGAGACAGGACGCTGAGGAGAGCAGAGAGCAGGGGGAGGAAGCTGTCTGGGGAAGGTGAGCAATGGAGTTTATGGCTTTAACACCTTAGGCAGCCGCACTGCAAGGCCGGGCTGGTCCAGGGGGTCTGAGAAGCCTGAGAATAAGCCCGGGGCACGTGGCTTGCCGGGGGCTGGTTTCCTTCCCTGAAATCAAGGTTCTGCGGGTGCTCGAATGCACACGTGTGGGTGTCTGGATTAGGGCTCAGTCTGCAGGCTGGGCGCAAGACTTGTAGGCTCTGCAGAGAGACGCCTAGATTTGTCGGACCAGACAGGGCGAGAGGTTGCTTCCTCCAGCCCCCTGCACAAATGTCAGATGTATTGCTCTGCTGAGGTGGAGGGGGGAGAAAACCACATCTGCCACCACAGCAGATTCTAGACACGGCCCCCCCTCGACCATTCCTCCAAGGGCTTTGATTGTACCTCTCGACTGGGGCAAAGGGAGAGGAAAGTGTTCCCATGAGCAGGGCCGTCCTTAGGCATATGCAAAATATGCAGCTGCATAGGGTACCTGAAAATTTGGGGCACCCCTGGGTCTTAGTGTCCACCCCCCCACAGCTTTCCTATTCCTATTCTGACCTTTCCTGCAGGCTCCCACAGCTGGCTGCTGCAGCCTGGTGAGTCTTCCTCGGGAGGTTTCAGAGGAACAGCCGTGTTAGTCTGTATTCGCAAAAAGAAAAGGAGTACTTGTGGCACCTTAGAGACTAACCAATTTATTTGAGCATGAGCTTTCGTGAGCTACAGCTCACTTCATCAGATGTAGCTCACGAAAGCTCATGCTCAAATAAATTGGTTAGTCTCTAAGGTGCCACAAGTCCTCCTTTTCTTTCCTTGGGAGGGGATCTAGTAGTTAAAAGTGATAAAGCCTCCAGCCTGCCAGACCTATTAGCACAACATTGAAACTGTTAAAGAGCCATTCAAGGGGGAATGAAGCCATTTAACAGGCATTTGCCAACTCCCAGGTATAGACTGTCAGTTTCTGAATTTACTGACAAAAACAATTGTGCATTGCTGTAATATTTACTCAGAACATGTTAGTCTACAGGACCTTAGTTTAAAATTTGCTTTAAAAATATTTCATTAGTGAGTTGGTGAAGATTATAAAATCACATCTCTAAAAAATCCTTGCATAGATTTTTAGATGCACAATCATCTTTAGCCTTAAATGCTTGGATCTTCAGACATATCATTTTTTAAATAAATCCTTCAAAAGACCACCCTTCTCTAACATACACAGTTTAATTTTAGGTTTCAGAGTAGCAGCCGTGTTAGTCTGTATTCGCAAAAAGAACAGGAGGACTTGTGGCACCTTAGAGACTAACAAATTTATTTGAGCATAAGCTTTCATGAGCTACAGCCCACTTCATTTATGCATTATTTATTTATTTATTATTTATTTATGCATTGATGCATTATTTTAATTTTAATTACTATAGTAAAAAACACTTGTTTCCAAAGTCTTCCTGTCCTTTCTGTCCGTCCCTTTCTCCTTGAAGAGAGCCCTTAAATGACAATACCCCACTTGACACCGGCTGCCAACTAGACATGGAGCCACTGATCACTACCCGTTGAGCCCGACAATCTAGCCAGCTTTCTACCCACCTTATAGTGCATTCATCCAGCCCATACTTCCTTAACTTGCTGACAAGAATACTGTGGGAGACCGTATCAAAAGCTTTGCTAAAGTCAAGAAACAATACATCCACTGCTTTCCCTTCATCCACAGAACCAGTAATCTCATCATAAAAGGTGATTAGATTAGTCAGGCATGACCTTCCCTTGGTGAATCCATGCTGGCTGTTCCTGATCACTTTCCTCTCATGCAAGTGCTTCAGGATTGATTCTTTGAGGACCTGCTCCATGATTTTTCCAGGGACTGAGGTGAGGCTGACTGGCCTGTAGTTCCCAGGATCCTCCTTCTTCCCTTTTTTAAAGATTGGCACTACATTAGCCTTTTTCCTGTCATCCAGGACTTCCCCCGTTCGCCACGAGTTTTCAAAGATAATGGCCAATGGCTCTGCAATCACAGCCGCCAATTCCTTCAGCACTCTCGGATGCAACTCGTTCGGCCCCATGGACTTGTGCACGTCCAGCTTTTCTAAATAGTCCCTAACCACCTCTATCTCCACAGAGGGCTGGCCATCTCTTCCCCATTTTGTGATGCCCAGCGCAGCAGTCTGGGAGCTGACCTTGTTCGTGAAGACAGAGGCAAAAAAAGCATTGAGTACATTAGCTTTTTCCACATCCTCTGTCACTAGGTTGCCTCCCTCATTCAGTAAGGGGCCCACACTTTCCTTGGCTTTCTTCTTGTTGCCAACATACCTGAAGAAACCCTTCTTGTTACTCTTGACATCTCTTGCTAGCTGCAGCTCCAGGTGCGATTTGGCCCTCCTGATATCATTCCTACATGCCCGAGCAATATTTTTATACTCTTCCCTGGTCATATGTCCAACCTTCCACTTCTTGTAAGCTTCTTTTTTATGTTTAAGATCCGCTAGGATTTCACCATTAAGCCAAGCTGGTTGCCTGCCATATTTACTATTCTTTCGACTCATCGGGATGGTTTGTCCCTGTAACCTCAACAGGGATTCCTTGAAATACAGCCAGCTCTCCTGGACTCCTTTCCCCTTCATGTTAGTCCCCCAGGGGATCCTGGCCATCCGTTCCCTGAGGGAGTCGAAGTCTGCTTTCCTGAAGTCCAGGGTCCGTATCCTGCTGCTTACCTTTCTTCCCTGCGTCAGGATCCTGAACTCAACCAACTCATGGTCACTGCCTCCCAGATTCCCATCCACTTTTGCTTCCCCCACTAATTCTACCCAGTTTGTGAGCAGCAGGTCAAGAAAAGCGCCCCCCCAGTTGGCTCCTCTAGCACTTACGCCAGGAAATTGTCCCCTATGCTTTCCAAAAACTTTCTGGATTGTCTATGCACCGCTGTAGTGCTCTCCCAGCAGATATCAGGAAAATTAAAGTCACCCATGAGAACCAGGGCGTGCGATCTAGTAGCTTCCGTGAGCTGCCGGAAGAAAGCCTCATCTACCTCATCCCCCTGGTCCGGTGGACTATAGCAGACTCCCACCACTACATCACTCTTGTTGCACACACTTCTAAACTTAATCCAGAGACACTCAGGTTTTTCTACAGTTTCGTACCGGAGCTCTGAGCAGTCATATTGCTCCCTTACATACAGTGCAACTCCCCCACCTTTTCTGCCCTGCCTGTCCTTCCTGAACAGTTTATAACCATCCATGACAGTACTCCAGTCATGTGAGTTATCCCACCAAGTCTCTGTTATTCCAATCACGTCATAGTTCCTTGACATCACCAGGACCTCCAGTTCTCCCTGCTTGTTTCCAAGGCTTTGTGCATTCGTATATAAGCACTTGAGATAACCTGCTGATCGCCCTCATTCTCAGTATGAGGCAGGAGCCCTCCCCTCACAGACATTCCTGCCTGTGCTTCCTCCCGGTATCCCGCTTTCCCACTTACCTCAGGGCTTTGGTCTCCTTCCCCCGGTGAACCTAGTTTAAAGCCCTCCTCACTAGGTTAGCCAGCCTGCTGGCAAAGATGCTCTTCCCTCTCTTCGTAAGATGGAGCCCGTCTCTGCCCAGCACTCCTCCTTCATGGAACACCATCCCATGGTCAAAGAATCCAAAGCCTTCTCTCCGACACCACCTGCGTAGCCATTCGTTGACTTCCATGATTCGACGGTCCCTACCCAGGCCTTTTCCTTCCACGGGAAGGATGGACGAGAACACCACTTGCGCCTCCAACTCCTTTATCCTTCTTCCCAGAGCCACGTAGTCCGCAGTGATCCGCTCAAGGTCATTCTTGGCAGTATCATTGGTGCCCACGTGGAGAAGCAGGAAGGGGTAGCGATCCGAGGGCTTGATGAGTCTCGGCAGTCTCTCCGTCACATCGCGAATCCTAGCCCCTGGCAAGCAGCAGACTTCTCGGTTTTCCCGATCAGGGCGGCAGATAGATGACTCAGTCCCCCGGAGGAGAGAGTCCCCGACCACTACCACCCGCCTCCTTCTCTTGGGAGTGGTGGTCGTGGAACCCCGAACCTCAGGACATCGCATCTCATGCCTTCCAATCGGCGGAGTCTCCTTCTGCTTTCTCGCCCCAGACATATCATCTGGTCCACTCTCCGCAACGGTACCTGTGGAGAGAACATGAAAGCGGTTAGTTACCTGTGTCTGTGTTACTGGAACCCGGACATTCCGCTTACCTCTTCTGGAGGTCACATGTTGCCAAGCTTCTTCACTGGCCTCTTGGCTCCGCTGTGCAACCTGCTCTATATCTGTAGAGCTTTGTGCCCCTAGAAGCATATCCTGAGTTTTGTCCAGAAAATCCTCCGTTTCTCGTATGCAACGCAGGGTTGTTATCTGTTGCTCCAGACCTTCAATCTTCTCTTCCAATATGGAGACCAGCTTGCACTTTGTACAGACAAAGTCGCTTCTGTCCTGTGGAAGAAAGACAAACATGGCACATCCAGTGCAGGTCACAACAGCTGAACCCCCCCCTTCCATATCACCTTCCTACTATAGTTATGAGCACACTAAACCTCTGTGACTGATGAATTTAAAATAATGTCTTTGTTTCAGTGAGTGAAATCTGTAGTACTCTGGAATGATTCCTTTCTGAAGGCTTAAGAGTACATTTAAAATATCCTCATCATCGTATCCACTCATTATACTCCACACCTGAACAGAGCCATCATATGAACAACATACCCTCATATCTCAATGTCTGTACTCTGACCCGTTAACCTTCTACCCCCAATTGGGGAGACTGCAGATTATGTATTTCTTACACCACCCGATCCTAAACCGAACTTCGCACCCCTTGATAATCTGTACCTTATTCCCTGATAACCAGAAACTTCTATGCTTCAACTCTGTACCGTTTTCTTTTTACTTCAACATCATCTTAATAAGATTATTAAATATAAAACCAGCTTAGAAATACTGATTAAGAAAATGTAAAACAGAGAAGAGCTGCATCATCTATCCCATAATATTTAATGTTGTGTTCAGCAGGACAGCTGACTCATCCTTCCTACAAAGCTTTTGCAAATAAACCTCTGACAAACTTCAGGGCATATCAAAAAACCCGTGACAGACACTTCTTATTCCCAAGTTTAGTGCTTTTAATTAGGTACTTTCTGCATGTCCAGTCTGCATGAGGGAGGGGGCACAGGGGTCTCTGCAGGGAACTGTGACTCTCCACCACCCTGAGGCGGGCCGGGCGTCTTGCTATCCTTTGCTGCTTCGTCCCCTTGCCGCTGGGCTGTGAGCCCGGGCTGCTGTCGGGCAGAGGGGCACCAGTTTAATAACACTGCGGAGGGCCCCATAAATCCTACGGATGGCCCTGTCCATGAGACAAGGGGACTAGTGAGGGAGGAGGCCAGAGGATGTGCAGCCCCACTGGGAGGAGGTGGGGGAGCACACAGTTACATGATGGGAGGGCTGGGGGGCATGTGGCCTCGGGGGGAGGCTGGGGTGCGGCCCCACTGACTCCGCTCTGGCCCTGGCCCTCGGGGTGCGTGGGCTATGAATGTGCCTACGGGTTTCCTGCCCCCGTAAAGTCAGGGTGTGTACCAGCAAGTGTACAAGCGGGTTGAGGATTCCATCCCGAGTGGGGATCAGGGAAGCCCCGGTCAGTTTCCATGGCTATGGCGTAGCGGGGTCTGTCCTGTAGCTGACATGGATTTCTTGGTTTAAAGCAGACAGTACGGCCGAGACTGCCCATCTCCCAGGGCTGGAGACTTGCTGGAGTGCAGTGCCTGAGAGCCAACGCAGTTGTGCGAGCACCCCCCTCGCTATGTCCTCCAGCAGCAGCCCACGTGGGGCCAGGGGGGAGAGGAGCCCACAGCCAGGGCTTTGCAGGCTGCACAGAGAAGGTGAGCCAGCCAGCGGGCCTGGGACGCGGTGCATGTGATCTGCACTGCACGGGCCAATCTGTCGGCTGGGGTCAATCAGTGAAGTCGGTGAAGCTTTGCTGATTCATGCCCGCCGAGGTTCTGGCTGTCGGAGTGTGTGGTACAGAGAGTCTCATGCTCCCAGCCTTGCGATGTGATGAGAGACTGACAGACAGGAGCGCTCCATTGACAGGTCCCCGGCCTGCCTAGCACTGATAGCTCTTCCCAGCGTTGCCCCGCTTAGCCTCTTGGATTTCACGCTGGAAATCTTCACGGACTGAGGAAAACCGGACCTTTGGGAGGGTGTTCCTGGGAACTGACAAATGTGGCATTATTATCTATTATTATTATTAATGATCTGTATTACTCTAGGGCCTGGGGCCCCCGTCAAAGACCAGGCCCCTGTTGTGCCAGGCGCTGGACAGAGCGAAGAGGGTCCCTGTCCAGAGAGCCGACAATCTAAGCCCCTTTGGCCAGATAATGCCATTTCCCCTGCAGTGAGATTCCCCCTAGAAGCAAGCATTTCCACTAGGGGGAAACCAGCCATCTGAGCAGCCAAGAGACGTTTCCTCCCGTCAGAACTGCCTTTGTGTTGTGGGAAGCGGAAGAGAAACTCTGTCGTCAGCTCCACAGTCCACAGGCACAATGGGAGCTGGGGCGGTGAGGATCCCAAGGTTTAAGACTGACGATTCCTGCCAGTGCCCCATCCTCCTGGAGTACAGTGGGCTACCTGCATTTCTGGGCTGGGAGCCCAGCTTCCGATGGGACTAATGGCCCATAGAGAGGGTCACCGCTCCTCCGTCCTGCTGTCCTTAGCTTGCTACGCTCCTGTGCTCATAGACTTAGAGAAACTGGAGCTGGAGAAGACCCACTAGATCTCCGTCTCCCGAGCTGTGCAGGGCTGTTCCCTGGGTCTGTTCCCGCTCCAGACACTCCAGTAACGAGGGCCCGAGATGTGCCAATAGATGAATGGTTTCCTGTAGGAATAAGGCTGCAGTGGGTCTGTAGCACTTGGCGGAGGGTGGGACCTGGCTTGATCTGATGCAGGCTTTGTTTGTGTTGGTACAATCAGAAGGGATGCCAGTGGACGCCCCTCGCTATGGCCCCGCAACCTGCCCACAAGGAACCCATGGAAACGGGCCCAGTTGTTCCAGCACGCCGAGCAGTACCTCGCCTGCCTGCGATGCCCCAGGCCACAGGCACGCTAGAAGACCCAGGACAGGGATTAAGAGACCACACACTGAAGGTACCTTGATCGCCTTGGGCCTTCCAAGTAGGTTCCTCGTTAGGCCCCCCAGTCTGTTTTCAAAGGTGCTGAGAACCCACCTGCAGTGGGGCTGGTGGGTGCTGGAACCAGGCCTGCATTTAGGAGTCTGATCCGGTTCTTCCCTCCTGGGGCTGGGGTCTCATTGGCTCTCGTAAGCCAAGCCAAGTCACTGGATGGGAGACCTCCAAGGAAGACGTGAGTACAGCGGGAAACGGTGCTTGTGAACGAACTGGTGGCGATCTGCCCACTGAGTCCCTCCTGAGCCAATGCCCCAGCCCCACCTTTCACATCAGCTGTAAAACCCAGGTGCCTATTGGTGGGCGTTAAAAATCCCATGGCACTTTGTGCAGGAGTAGGGGTGTTAGCCTGGGACCTGGTCCAGTGCCAGTTGGGTAATTACACTCGGTTTTACTTCACTCCCTCCCACAGCATAACTGGATATCCCGCCCTTAGCTCCCTGTCCTCAGCTGTTGGGTAGCGTTGCTGGAAGACAATCAGCTGCCACCTTTCACTCCAGAGGAGGCTGCAGTGCAGTGGTGGGTGTGGGGATTCCTGCCTAATATAGTGCTAGGAAATTGTCTCTAGAAGAGCGCTCTAGAAATGGTGCTGACCCTTGCTTGGTGTTGCCGGGTCTGATATGTTTGTCCTCTGGACCGTAGCCAGGACAGATGCTGCCCGACCACCCAGCACCAGCTCCTGTACTGATGGTGAGGACGGTGGACAAAAGGCAGATGCCACATGGGAGGAATTTCCGAAGAGACAATGCTCCCACGCAGCGCCACCTCCGTGGGAGTGCTGCGGCTGGGAGAGCGGGACGCCCCTGGACCTCGGGGTGGAGAGGAGCGCGGTCGAGGCCGTCCTCTCGGAGAAGCTGGACCGGGTCTCCCAGGATTTCGCGGCCATGTGCAGGGACGTGTCGAGCATGCAGAGCCGCGTGGCCCAGCTGGAGCGGGACTCAAGGGGCTGGGCCCTCGAGCTGGCTGCCCTCCAGCAAGGCAACAAGCGCCTGAGTGAGACCGTCCGGCGGCTGGAGAGCCGCTGCCACGTACTGGAGAGCCACGCCCGCCGCAACAGCCTGCGGCTGGCGGGCCTGCCGGAGGGGGCGGAAGGGGGAGACCCCGTCGCCTTCCTGCAGAGGACCCTGCCCGCGGTGCTCAACCTGCCGGCGGACTGGCCGCCCCTGGAGATCGAGAGCGCGCGCCGCGTGCCCGGGGGGGCGCGCTGGGACCCTGCCACCCGGCCCCGGGCGCTGGTCTTCCGTCTGCTGCGCTTCTCCGACAAGCTGGCCATCATGCGGGCGGTCAGGAAACACGCGGAGCCCCTGACCTGCGGCAGCACCCGGGTCGCCCTCTTCCCGGACGTCAGCCCCAAGCTGCGCCGGGGGAGCGGGGCGCGGTACGCGGCCGTCAGGAGGCTGTGGCGGGCGGCGGAGCTCCGCTTGGGTGCTCAGCCCGCCGGCTGCTGCCACAGCCGGGCACGAGGACACTGGGAGCCGCTGCCCAGCCCCCCGGGTCGCGCGCCCGCTGCAGGCAAACGGGAGCAGAGTCACCAAAGGGCAGTGACAGAGAGGGGGGACTTGGAGCCGCTGGCTCCGCTCACCCCCCTTTGAGTCACAGGGTCCATCTCCCTGCCCTAGAGACCACAGCACCCCCTGGGTCCGGACTGGACCTCTCCCGCCTCCAGCTCTTTGTTTCCCTGACTGTCGCTAGGTCCCAGCACTTGGCTGTGTGATTCCACCGTGTCCGTGTTTTCCCCGCCACGGTGTGCACCTGCTCTGCTCAGCTCGCAGGCGGGGGGCTCCGGGAACTGCAGAGCAATAGACTCGGCCGTTATTGGGGCCGGCCCTGCGGGGAGCCCCTGTATTGTAACAAGTGAGATAGCATCAGAGCCGCGTGTTAGCGAGCTGCTCAGGGAGCCCTTCGGGGGCTAGGCAGTCTGCGGGGGGGGGCTCTGGGCAGGGGTCCGGGGTAGGGTCAGGCACTCAGGTTTGCTTTGCTCCCCCTGACAATTGCTCCTGGCCGGCTGGGGAGAAATTTGACATTTCCCCTTTTTTCCCCTGTCCGTCGGCACTGCCCAAGCTGGTGTCTTTTCCGTCCAGCTTCCAGCCGCCCCCCCGACCCTGGGGGAGTCGCGCTCACTGCTAGGTCTCGGCAGCAGTTTCACAGGGAAGAGCCTTCAGGGACCCGGCCAGGGCAGAAACCTTCCTGGTGGGAGGCATCACTCACAGGGACGTTGTCAGAGTATGGGCACCGCCACGTGCTCCAGTCCCCGTCGGCACTGCCCGCGCCCAGGAGGCGCTGAGGTTAAAGGCTGTCATGGGCTTGCTGGGCTGGTCTTTTCCCCGGTTGTATATCGGCTTCCACTGGCTGGATCCACCACCCACAGACTTATGCTTATTCCCCATTGCCTCAGCCCTCTGTTTTGCTGCCCAAACTCTCCTCTGCAACTCCCCAGGCAGCTCCCGGCACTCTGGAGAGTTTCTGGTTTTGGGGCACAAGGAGAAGCTGCCAGATTTGGAGCCCTCTGCACCCGAACAGGTCCCGCCCCCCACGTGCGTGAGCCCGGAACAGCTCCCGCCACCCCCACGTGCATGAGCCCTGCCTTGGAGGGACCATCTCTGAGCCCAGAGGGAAGTTCATTCTCCTTCCTCCCTACCCCAGCCAAGACTACAAACAAAGGGACCGAAGGCTCGATCCTGCCAGGTTCTGAGCGCTCCAGCCCTGCTGTAGCGAAGCATATTAGCTTGTGCTTAGCTTTAAGCCCCTGAGTAACCCCTCTGAAATAGGTGCTTTCCTGGATTGAGGTCAGAGCGCTCAGTGCTGCAGGATCAAGCCCTGCATGGGGGCTGTGTGATAATTACACCCACCCACTCCGTACCCAGCTGCACCCGCCAACTCTCCCAGCAGCCATCAGTGCGCGATCGGAGCTGGATTTGACCTGGAGACCTGCAGTGAAAGGCTCCTGCGCCCATAACTAGGTCCCGTTACCTAACTCACACCAATCTCATCTCAGTAGGCCCCGATCACTTCAGTGTCCAAGTGCCGATCTCCATCAGACAGGTTCTTTATCACACGTATTCCTAGGCTGTCCTGTCTGTGCAGCACCATCCTGCGTTTAAAGCACAGGGTGAGCGGTGAGGCTGAATGCGAACTGGAGCTAGGCAGGACTACGGTAGAGAATGTGCCATGTATCGGGCCAGGCAGCCCCGTGAGTGGTACCTGGACAATCCCAGCATTTTAAGAGTTAATTAGTCCAATGAATCGTCCTGTTTGCTGAATGGAAGTGACAGGTGCCTCCCTGGATACGTATTCATCAAGTTCCCTAAGCTGGCCCCATGTCTCAGCCAAAATTTACTGCAGCTGGAATTTCTTTGTCTTCAAGACGCCCTCTGCCTATTCCCACTGGGCAGCTCAAAGACCTCTGGTTACAGGGGAGTCACCTTCCGGTACCCACACCTGCTGCTTGAGTTTTCCCCCACCCCCAGCTCCGCCAGTGCATTGCACTGGGGCCTGCTTTTCTGGGGTGCAAAGCAGGAGAGTTCTGACCCTGCTGGCTCCCCTGTCGCTCTCAGGTTTGCTCTAACTTGGAGGCCCTACTCAGTAGCCACAGGGCACTGGGGGCCTGATTCTGAGCTCTTACCTGCGAAATCGGGAGTGACTCCGCCGTCGGGGGTGGAGCCGTGCCGGAATCGGGAGTGACTCCGCCATCGGGGTGGAGCTGTGCTGGAATCGGGCGCTTCGTGGCACAGGTTCCCTTCTGTTGACAGCATGGTGTTTGTGAGATCCGTTCCTGCTGCCAGCGTGGGCGGCACGTGGCTCTCCTGATTTCCCTGTGTTTCTGTGCTCACGGCACAGTTGGACTGTATTAAAACACTGATTTGTAACCTGCTTGGCCCCCTTGCCTGGTGTTTGTTTGAATTCCCTGCACCTGTGTTACGGGTGTAAATCAGGCGGGCCATGGGCCAGAACCTGCTGTCTGGGTAAATCCGAGCCACTCCACGGCCTGCAGACTGGGGAGTTCCCCTTGTAGCCGAGAAATTCAGGCATCTCCTGTATGAAACCCCCTTTCGGCCCCCAGAGAGAGCGCGGGGCATTTGCTGGGGATTTGTGAGCAGCCATGAGGGATTATGGCCTGGGCTGGGGTCCTGAGTGTTATAAACCTGGAGCAAACCCCACCAGCCTCCGGATTTCCATCTGGGTGAGGCAGTGCGAAGTGCTAGAGAATCAATGCCCCATGCACTAGCCAATCCGATTTGCTCGAATCACCGCCCAGAATTCCATTCATTTGAATAAATCTACATGGGAAGTGGCTTCTTAAGCGCAGGGTGTGAATGGTCCCGTCCCCCCATGTTCTGTCTGCAGCAGCAACTTGCATTCACTTTCCACTCAAGGCACCAGCGTGTGAGGCTGGTCGTACCCAGCAGTCGGCAGCTGTATAACGAAGCCCTGGCCTCAGAGATACAGCGGGGATAGAACCCAAGACCTTCCCCTCCCAACATGCAGCCCTTACTGCTTGAGCTACAGGAAGTGCTCCGTTAGGTATGAGCCGGCCCCTATCCTCCCTGGAGCAGCCACGAGAGGGAGACATAATCTCACACACACACAGTTAAGGGGCTGTAGCCACCCAATGATGGGGAGGGAGGTAGTTGGTGACTTGCTGGGTGTGTCTGTGGGTGACACACAGGGCCAGACCACGTGTAATATAAATTAAGACCCAAAAACCAGCGTGAAGGAGCACGGCTGGAAAGGGCCCAGCCCAGTGCCCTCTGTGTGCGGCACACCGGAGCCAGTGTTGCCATGGGGACAGGTCTGCCCAGGGTGCCATCCCTGGGGGTCTCTCTCCCCTCAGCCCTGCCCCGGTTTAAGACTTAGGATACTGGCCAGGAACTGTGGTGTTAAAGCACTGGGAGTTTCCAGGGGCTGGGGAACCTGTCGGGGGCACGGTGGCTGGGTCTGGAGCTGGGACAAAGTATGGGGAGGGGGACTCCAGGTCTAAGCCAGTTCCACGTCATCTGCCTCTCCTCACCCATGGGATGCTTGGCCCACCTCCTGCCATTCCTAGTGTCACCTCGGCCCACTCGGGGGAGGAGACAGTGCAGGCATAGGGCATGGGCCTGCAGGCACAAAGTTGTCTGGGGATGGGGTCCATGGGGCTCTAGAGGGCCGGGAGGGAGAGGGTGCTGAAGGGCAGGCAGTGGGGCTGCTGCAGGGGAGGAAACTCCGCTCCTGTCCGTCCCCTGGGAACCCAGAGAGCAAGTGGCCTCCACCCTCGGGGTAGGGGGTCTGCCCCACCAGCTCCTCTGCTCTGTGCAGGCAGCCCCTGCCGGTAGGGCATCTGCAGCTCGGGCCTGGTGGGGGTTTGCTGCCCACCGAGGTGAAACATGGGAGCACTGCGGGTCCGTGCCAGCACCTAGCAAGAGCACGGCCCCAATTGCACCCAACAGCAGCTGCGGGCGCCCCAGCCCCTGTCAAGCAGAAGTAAACCCGTTTCACGCTCCTCTCCCCTCCAGGGCACGTGAAGGTAATAAGAGCTGACGGCGCCCCTGACATTTCCCGCCGTCCCCTGAGCCAGGCAGCTTCTTGGCTCCCACAAAGTACCGCGCACGCCCCCACGCTGGCCGTGCACTCACGCCCCATCGCTCCCCCGCCCTCTCACACGCTCCCTTCCCCTGGGGGAGCTGTCCCGTGTCCGTGGCGATCAGCAGCTGGCGCAGCTCTGAGACCCTGGCTCAGGGTGGAGAATGAGGCCTGGTCTGCTCCAGTGGCTGAGTTCTTGGACCATCCCCCTCACCGAGTGCCCTGTGTCCTGGCACCGCCCCGGGTCCGAGCGCCGGCCGCATGAGCGTTAAAGCTGGAGGAACGCTTCTTGGACACGCTGGCCAGAGAAGGGGAAATGCGCCCTCCCCTCGCTCTGTGAAGTGCCCATGAATGTAGCAGTTGGTGAATTAGGACTAAAATGAGCCTGCGTGACAGGTGTGGGTGCCCTCTTTTGGCCTTTTAAAACCAAGGCTCCCTTGAGTGGGGTTTTCTGCAGACTGCAGCGGTTGGACTGGGGGGCACAGCCCCAGGCGTGTCTCTCCTGTGACCGGCAGGGCTGGGCAACGGGGAGTCTCCCTGCTGTCTGCTGCAGGGTTTCCTCCAACTCAAAGGCCTTCACAAAACACGCTCTGTATTCTTCCCCCCTCCTCTGCCTGGTGGTGCATGTAGGCACCTAGTGCACCAGGAACACATAAATGCGAGGACCTGAACTGCTCCACTCATTAAAGATCCCAAGAGTCCGGGGGTTAACCCCCGGGGCCTGACTCTGGTAAGTCGCTCTGCCTCCCTGAACTCCCCTGCAGTTTCAGTTGGCTGTGCCAGTCTTCACTTCCTAGCCTACAAACATACCCGTGTGCCGTGCTAAACAGCTGCTGCATCCCACCCAGAGGTGGCTGCGTTTACTTGGTGTGTGAATGATCCTGTATATAGTCTGTGGTGGCTTACAGGCTCTTCATGGCTAAAAGGCACTAGCCAGGCCCATGAGTCCTGATCTGCCCTCTCTTCTAGTCTACATCTAGCCACTTTCTTCACTGTGGTATCTGTGCCTTCCAGTCGTGCATTAAAAGCAATGAGACTAACATCCGTCCTGTATTTGCTCTTTTCAATCTCCCAGAGGGAGAAGCATGTGCAGAGCCGTGTTTGGTTTTGCGAGGGGGTTCGGTGTCTACAGATGCGTGTGTTGTTAGAACGGCGATAGCCAAGAAACGCACCTTGCGCTTGGAGCAGAAGGCGGGATGTTCATGCTGCAATCTCGGCCCATTCCTGCCCTGAGAAAGTTGTGTCTCCCGCATCGCCAAGCTCTGGCCTTATTACAGAGCGTTCCGCCGAGCCAGAGGAGCCTGGCCTGTCGCCCACCATCTTTGTCCCGGTGCGTTCGGCTCTTTCACAAACCCTGGGCCCAGGCCCTGTGGCACCGGGAAGAGAAGGCCCGAAACGGACCCTGGTTTGAAATCCTCTGGGCAGCTGGTGTCGAGAGCAGAGGGCAGGTGTGAGGGGCGCCAGAGCTGTCTTGCTGAGGAGACCTGCTGCTGCATCTGGCCCAGCTGGAGTTTCCTCAGTGCTGAAAGAACAGGAGGACTTGTGGCACCTTAGAGACTAACTAATTTATCTGAGCATAAGCTTTCGTGAGCTACAGCTCACTTTACCGGATGCTGAAGCCTCTGGTGCCCAGGCGTAGCTGGGTGTTTGAACAGCGCTTAATTCCCCTGCTCACACCTTTAGCACACTGAAAATAGGCCGGATCCTGTCCAAAATCCAGCCTGGGCCCTTCCCCAGTCAGCGTGCAGCCTCATCAGCTGAGTCCGCGCCAACTCTCGGAGCGTGAGGCTTCCCCCGGCCTGTCACATCTGTGACTGCACCAGAGAATGATGGCATTAACCTTTCCCAAGCACCCCCTTGGGCCCCTTCACGAGCGCTGTGCCTGGCTGGTTTCCTCGCCTTGTTTTCCTTGAGGCTGCGGGGCAGGGAGGGCCGGACACTACAGATTATCAGGGAGTCCGCCTGCCCCTCGGAGGAGGAGGAGCTTGGAGCAATTCTAGCCTCAATATTATATTATCTGGGGGGTCTTTTGTTCTGTTTTCATAGATTCGTAGATGTGAAGCTGGAATGGCCCACTCTGACCATGTGGTCTGCCTGCCTAGCAGTGCCCAGCTACACCACACAGTGGTTAGGACAGGTCGTGATCTCGCACGCAAGGCTTGGGGGTGAAAAGTGCACAAACCAGAAGGCAAATTCAATATAGCCCCAATTTATTACTGTGTAAAATCTCCTGATGTGTTGGGTCCAGTTCCTGCTTTCCCAGCGCTTGGGGCTGGAGCTACAGCCAGCAGGAAATTCCCTTTGAAACAGTGAATGAGCAGAACCCCCCCACCCCACCTATTAGGCAGAGTGGGCATGGGGGAGGCAGCCATGGGGTAACAGCCAGGCCAGGCCCAGCCAGGCCACTCTCAGCCTGGGATTGTGCCACCTTCTTACATACCACGGGACCCACGTGAAGGCCTGTGTCTGAGCAGCTGGGCAGGTGGAGAGCAGAGGCTGCAATCTAAGCCATGGAGAGGGAGGTGCAGTCTCCTGGCACAGGGCTGCTGCATCTGGAAGGGAAAACGGGACGGCCGGGGGCAGCGTTAGCAGTGGCTCAGGGATTCAGCTGCACCCCCAGAAACCATCCTGTGCTCCAGTGCCATGCAAGTTTGGCCCTGCCGTCCTCTGTCATGTGGAGGGGGAGGGTGGCTGAGCCAAATTTGAGGGAGTGGCGCTGCACCAGGTGACAATGCCCACTCAGAGCAGGGAGCCATGCCCACCCCTGCGGGACAGGACTACTCGTGGTAACCCGCCCGCAGAAGCCCCACGAACTCAAGCCCATCGACCCGGCTCAGTGCAGACAGACCCAGGGACACAGCTGGCCCCAGCAGCTGGTGTGATTCTTACAGAGCGAATCCTTGATGGGGTCTCTCCCTGCTCCAAGCCAGCTATAGGACGGAGGTGGTGACATGGCAGAAGGGTGGGAGACGAGAATCCCTCACCCCATCAAATCCTCCTCTAGAGACCTTTGCTCTCAGCACCAGCTGTGCAGTCCTAGGGGTCGGAGGTTGCTGCAGGGATCAGCTGTGGGGCCACGAAAGCCATTGCGAACGCTTAGATCGTACGTGAAACGATTCTGGAAGAGCCGGTCCGAACTGATCAGCAGGATTCTGCCTCATGTCTGCCCCGGTGCAGAAGGAGATGGCGTGAGTTTGGAGAGGAAAGAAAAAGAAGGCTTTCGAGGGAGTAAAGGCCGGAGCCGCGGGCCAGCCGGCCCGGGAGCGGGTCTCCCACAGCGGCCGGGGCCCGAGCCTCCGAGCCGGGCAGTGACCCGGCTCCTGCCCGCGGGCGGGCCCCGGGCTCAGCCGCGGCCCCGCTGGACAGCTCCGCCCCGGGGCCCCTGCCCGGCCCGGCGCCGCGATCCCCGCCGCCAGGGGCCGCTGCCGCCCCGCTCCCCGCCGCCCCGCCCCGCCGCTCCCGGCCCCGGCAGCCAGGCCGCGGCTCCCTCCCTCCCTCCCGCCCTGCGGGCCGCGCTCGCTCTGCTCCGCCCGGCAGCGGGGCCGGCCCGTGGCGAGGCGGCGCCGGGACTCTGCCCAGCCCGCAGCGGGAGCGGGGCTCGGCCGGGGGGGCCATGGCCGAGCGGGCCGCTGCCCAGGTAAGGGCCCGGCGGGCGGGGGGGTCTCGGGCCTCGGGAGCTTCTCCCCGCCCGGCCCGGGCTGCCCCGGGAGCGCGGTGCTGCCCGGCCGGGCTGGGGGGCCCCGGGGCGGGTCCGGGCTCCCCCCGCCCGGCCAGGGCTGCCCGCGGGCGGGGCGGTCCCGGCCCGTTTCTCCTGTTCCCGGGCGTGTGAACGGGGAGCGGAGTGAAACTGATCCTGGCCCCGGTCCGGTCTCCGAGCTCTGAACCCCCCGGGGGCTGGGTCCTGCTGCCCGGGGCAGGGGTTGGAAACCGGCCTCTCTGGCCTGGCGCTTTGGGGGTCTCATTGTCCTTTGGGGCGGGGGAGGGGAAGCGCCCTGTTCCCTAGCCCAGCATTGCCAGAGGCCTTCGCTGACCCCCTGTGCCCCCCTGGGTGTGGGGCCAGCGTCCGGCACCTCTGGAGAGCGGGGCAAGGTCTCTCCGTTCAGGCACCCCACACACAGGCCCGGTGAGCAGCCTGTGCCCTGGGTGTCCGTCCCGGCTGCCGGAGGCTGTCAGCAAGGGGGTGCATGCAATGGCAGCAGGGCAGAGAGCAATGCACGGGGTGTGAACCTGCTCGTTTCTGAGCTAGGGAGCAAGGTGTAGACTCTGCTTCTTCGGGCCCCAGTCCTAGAGCGACCATCACACAGAGAAAGGTAAATGCCCAAAGCACAGCACGTTGTTCGGTGTTTGTAGGGCACCTGGCACAGAGGGGTCCTGGGCCCTGAGGGGGGCTCTTAGCCATTACCACAATACACACAGATAGTGTTTTCAGTTAGTGTTATCTGCTTTGTCTTCCCTTCCCTGCCTGCCCCTCCCTGTTCACCCCCACTCCAAATACCTGTTATCACTTTTCATCGTGCTATGTCTTAATGCTAGACCTAATGGTATGCTGAGCATCTCCTGAGAAACACAGAACAACCTCCACTTCTCCCAGAAGGTGCTCAGCTCTTCCCAGGATCCAGCCTTTAGCTGTAAGCTCTTTGTGTCAGGGGTATTACCTGTGCCTGCCCCACACAGCCCCGTGCCTGTCTGTGGGGCTGTGTGGGTGGGGCTGGGTTTCAGGCTGCAGCAATAAGATGCATTAGAATGGGAAAAGATAACAGAGAAGGGCAACAAAAATGATCAGGGATATGGAACAGCTTCTGTTTGAGGGGAGATTAAGAAGACTGGGGCTGTCCAGTTTAGATAAGGGGGGATATGACAGAGGTCTATAAAATCAGGACCGGTGTGGAGAAAGCGAATAGGGGAGTGTTATTTACTCCTTCTCATAATACAAGAGCCAGGGGTCACCTGATGAAATTAACAGGCAGCAGGTTTAAAACAAACCTAAGGAAGTATTTCTTCACACAACACACAGTCAACCTGGGGAACTTGTTGCCAGGGAATGTTTTGAAGGCGAAAAGTATAACAGGGTTCGCATAAGAATTAGATTTCAGAGTAGCAGCCGTGTTAGTCTGTATCCGCAAAAAAGAATTAGGTAAATTCATGGAGGACAGGTCCATCAATGGCTGTTAGCCAGGATGGTCAGGGACACAACCCCGTGCTCTGGGTGTCCCTAAACCTCCCACTGCCAGAAGGTAGGACTGGAGATTAGGAATCGATCGTTTGATAATGGCCATGTTCTGTTCATTCCCTCGGAAGCATCTGCTATGGCTGCTGTCGGAAGACAGGATACTGGGCTACATGGACCATTGGTCTGCCCCACGATGGCCGTTCTTATGCTTAGGTGTAGAAATCTTGACGGTGCCCGTTTCAGTCAGGAGAGGCAGCTGGAACTGGGACTGTCGCAGCTTTACACCGGCTTCGTAGCATTACTGTCTCTCCGTCTCCAGGGGACCCAGCTCCCCGCCAGCACTGGTGAGTGGATGCAGAGCTTGGGGCTGAAAGTCCTCTACAGCTGAGACCAGCGGGGAGAAGTGACCTAGAGCGCAGCCCCCCGAACAAGCCAGAGCTGGAGCGATAGCGGACAATGCTCTAGCCCAGGGTTTCTCAGTCTGTGGGTCATGACCCAAGGCTGGAGCGCCAGAATGTCTGAAAGGGCCACGGGGCAGCTCCTGCAGCTCCAGTCTCGTGAGGCAGGCTGGGCTTGACTCCCCGCTCTGGGCACTGCGGTATCCAGGGCACAGTGCCGCTCGGGTTTGGCCCAGCTGCTCCTCCGTCATGACAATGGGGGGCCGGCCAAGCCGAAGCTGAGTGAGTGGTGCGGCAACCCCTGCGCCAGGTCACAAGGCCACTTGCACAGATTTGGCCCCCTTTAGCAGGGCACTGCGTGGTACTGCGACCCCGGAGGTCACGGCACCTGGAGCAGGGAGCTGAGCCCAGCCGGCCCTGCAGGACTGGAGCTGCTGCTGCAGGGTGAGTGTGCGGTGGGCTCTGCGCACCCACCCACAGGCCCTGAGCCCCCTTTCGGGGGCAGTTCTCAGCACCCCTCCCCCGGGCCTATTTACTGGGCTGCGACAGGGCATCAACTTTTACCAATGGGTCCTGGGCCAAAGAGGGTTGGGAAGTGCTGCTCTGGCCATCTCTCCCTGGCCACAAGGGCTCGGGGTGGTGCCCAGGGATCAGCAGCCCGGGCCCTAGGAGCTGTACGGTCGGAGCGGTGGCAGCCAGAACCCCAGCCAGGGAGCTGCAGTCAGGGGCAGCCAAACCCGCAGCCACCAGGGCCAAGGAGCAGGCGCAGACTCGACAGGCTGGTCTCCCCGCTTCAGATCCCCTGGGATTCGGCCCAGTTGTGCTGGAGTTAAGGAGAGAACAGCCAGATCGGTCAGGCTCCCCCAGGCCTCCTCGCAGCAATTCCGGGCCCCAGGGCAGAACAGTCAGTGGGCACGGCCAGGGCTTCCACATGCCTGCCCAGCTGCCTTCGCTGCCACCAGTACCAGCCCGTGCGCGCCCAGGAGCCCTGCGGCCCACCTGGGCAATTGCCACCCTCCCCCACCCCTGTCGGGGGGCCTAGGCTTCCCCATCCACCCAGTTAGATCCCCCAGCTCCATTCACCCTCCTGCCTCCTTCTCTCCCATTGTAAACATGTGTGACGCTTCCCAGGGTACCCAGGGTTGGGAGCCACTTTGCGAGCACCTGCCCTTAGCTGGGCTTGCTGTGGATCAGCTCCCTGAACCCACCAGCCTCTGGCAGCCCGAGCACTGCCCTCCAGGCCCCCACAGGCCTCGCTCTCTCCGCACAGGTTAGCGATAGGCGCTCACCAACCGCCGAGTCCTCGGAGCATCCTGCTGGAGCACCCAGCACTGAGCGCAGAGCTCTTGGATTCGCTGCTCCCAAAGGAGCAGAACACGCCCGCTCAGGGTCCCCGCTCTGCGTCACGCAGCTCCGGTAGACGTAGAGCGACAAGGAGGAGAAGTTTATAATCAGAGAACCGAGATTCAAGCGAGGGGCAGAAAGAATGTTGGAAACACACGGATACATATGAGACAAAATCAGAACACGCTCCCTAGCCCCTAAACAGGACTCCCAAAGCCTGGCCCTGGCTCCTGCGAGTAGCTGACTCCCCCCACCCTCCTCGTCCTTTCCCCAGCCTTTTGAACCGGTTTGGCTGAGACCCCTTCCCATAAGATCAAACCCGCTAGTGGTTTGTTCACATAGACAGAAGGAGAACTGGGGGTTTATCTGCACCCAGATCTAGTCTCGAGTTCATTGTCTTACTGTAAACAGGATAACCCCGGCTGTTCTTGTTTTGTCCAGCAACCTCTACAACCTAGTGACTAGCATTTTGCTCAGACTGTAAATGGCCGTCCATTGTGAGTCGTACAGTACTTAACTTGCATGTGACCAGCCCGAGTGAGATAAATGTCTCTTCCCCCCACTTGACAGGAGTTTGTGGATCACCTGTCAGTGACTTGCCTTAACTCACCACCCTAGAGAGCAGAGTTTTTAGCATAAAACAGAACTCTTCACCTATTTTCCGTAAATACATCTTTCAATAGTTATGGCGACCCTTCTGGCGCTGGCTTTTGTTAGAGACCTTACGTGATGTTTCTTGGCAGATGAGTAGGCAGATGCAGACCCAGGGGATCTCTGTGGCCCATATGTACCCAGGTGCCCTGGGGTCACAACATCCCCACTCCCTCCATATCCCCACATGTTGATCGAGAAATGGGGGGAAGGACAGCTCTGCCTTTCCAAGCCCCCGCATCAAAAAGCCGCCTACGCTTCATGTATTAAACCCTGTGGAAATTCCACAAACCAAACCTTTGTCTAACAGGGTCTGGCTGGGTAGGTGTGACCCTCTCCCCCAAGGGAAATTAAAAGAAGCAAGGAAATGACAGTGTTTGAGGCTCCCCTTCACTGTACCCCACACTGCAGCTTTCCACAGACAGTGAGAGACTCGGCATCGTGCCAAGGAACTTGCTCCCGCCAGTGACCCAGAAATGCTCTTTGTGCACCCCATTCCTAGCACGTCCTTAACGGCAACCT
Source organism: Caretta caretta (assembly GCF_965140235.1). NCBI lineage: Eukaryota > Metazoa > Chordata > Testudines > Cheloniidae > Caretta > Caretta caretta. Next base: position 268,608,217 of record NC_134207.1, on the reverse strand, counting down.
TGTGCGTCCCCCATAGAGAGAGGACACCCCCTCCCTGCTGGTCCTGCGTGCACATGTCACAGTATCGGTGGAGGTGGCGGGGAAGGGTTTTGCGTTGCACTGGGGGAGGAATGTGCTGTGCGTCTCCACGAGGGAATTCTGTCCGCTGACGCAGGGCTGGGCGCTTAGCGGAAGTGCACTGTGTGGACGGCAGATTCAGAGGAGGCCATTGGCCTTTCCTGGCTTTTCAGGGCTGGCTCTCTGGGGCATCTCACACTTGCTCAGCCTCAGTCCCTTTTAAGTGGAGTTTCGTTTGTGGAATAACGAGTCCCCCAGCTCCACTTACGTTTCTGTCCTTGCAAACAGGCTCCAGAATGGGACCCGGAGTCAAAGCACCCAATGCCTTTACAGTCCCGCTCTGACCCCAGACAGACTTCCGAGAGGGAGAGCCAGCTGCAGCCGGCAAAGCTTTCCATGTGGCCTGCAGTTGCTGCCATCCAAGCTGTGGACAGGACGGTGGATTCCCATGCCACGCGGTTGCTGACTCTGGAGAGGAGAATGGGAACAGCTGAGAAGAAATTAGTCGATTGTGAGAAAACGGTGATGCAATTTGAAAGCCAGCTGGAGAGTAAGTGGGCTGCGGTAGGAACTCTGATCCAGGGGTATGGACGGCTGCAGAGGAGGCTGGAGAACATGGAGAACCTGCTGAAGAACAGGAACTTCTGGATCCTGAGGCTTCCCCCAGGCACTAGGGGGGAGGTCCCCAAGGTAACGATACCCCAGCTGGTGCCGAGGGGCAGAACTAAATCATGTGCAGAGATTTTCAAGAGTCGGTGCCTAAAACTGGGTTCCTACCTTCATATTTAGGCAATGAATAAGTGGCCTGATTCTCCCAAGTGCTGAGCATCCCGCCGCTCCCATTGGAGTCCACGGGTGTTGCCTTGTGCTCAGCACTCTGGAAAATTGGGGTATTTATTCATTGCCTAAATATTGTCCCTTTGTGACCTGCGTGGCTAGTCAAAGTGCAGGGCCCTGCGGATGTTCCCGCTGGAAGGTAGGTATTGATGATGGAGTCTGTCAGGCTGGGGTTTTCTTGGACGCAGTCTTGTTTATTTGCGAGGAAGGCACAAATGGTCTCTGAGCGCAGGAGGCAGAAGGAGCAGTGTCTTAGCCAACAGCCTCCAGCCTCTGTAGCAGCACCAGACCCAAAGGAACTCTCTGGCTTTCTCCAGGGTCAGACACCAGGCTGTGGCTCGGTTTGCTTTCTCCCTCGGTCTCTCTCTTCATCTCTGCGTGTTCTCTCTCCCCTCGCACACACGCACGCCCTGACCCAAACAGACTTCTCCCCCCACTCGGTCCAAAACTCCTGGGTGGGTTCACAATCCCTTTTGTCTTAGGTTGGGGCTTGGGGGCAGCTGTGATTTATTTATCCTGATAGTTATGCTAGTTGAAAGATGTGTTCACACCCAGTTTCAAAGATGTGTGACCCATATCCCAGCCACCTCTTGGATAACAGGATGAATGTAAGAGCTTAACTTTTGACATCCACTTTTGAAACTCGTGGCCTCTTTCCCAGGTCAGTCTATTGAAAGATTTCTTTTCCCGTTGACATTCCATCCCCGCAGCAAGATTTCCCCAGTCAGGGCTGCGCGCTGGAGCGTGATTGCTCGTCTCTCTTCTGGAAGGACCCCAGAGTATGTTCTAACCAAGTTACAGAAACGTGCTACAATAGCGCCCAGGCGAATTGTGTTGACATGCTGCTCTGACGCTGTGTTGGCTGTTCCTTAGTCACTGGCCTAAAATGGTTTGGACGAAGGGAGTGATGTGATCTGGCTGCCAACCTGTGTGACGGTGCCTAAAATCACACTGGTTAGGAACACCGTGGCTGCGCTCGGCCCATTCCCTCCCCGCTGCAACTCCGTGGTGTCAGCACACAGCCATCAGTGCTCAGGCTCCGTATCAGAGTACAGGGTTCAAACGTCTGCAGGGGAGGAAGGACGGCCTAGGGCATCGGGCACTGAGCTGGGACTCAGGAGACCTGGGCTCAGTCCCAGGTTTCTTATGTGTCCTGGGGCAAGTCACTTAGCCGGTGTGTGCCTCAGTTCCCCATCTGTACAACGGGCATAACAGCACTGGCCTGCCTCACAGGCCTATTGTGAGGCTACACACATCCGACTGTGAAGTGTGGAGATACAATGGTGACGGGGACCATATAGGTACTTTGTTTAGGTTCAAATGTTGCTCCATATTTGCAGCCTCTGAGAACAAATTCTGTAGGCAAAACCTGAACAGAATCACTCCACAGGGACCTCCTGGCTCAGTTAATCGCTGGGGCCAGTGCCGGAAATTGCTTGATTGCATTATTTCTGGAGGATATACCACCAGATAGTAATTTAACCATAAATTCCTTTATTCAAGCCAAAGGCCAAATGGTATTTATGCAGTTGCTCCACCCGTGTCTAAAATGCTAAGCTATAAGCAGTTGCTACCCGGATCCAGTGACATACATTCAGAAGCAGTTGACCAGAATATTCACAAAAAATACCCAGCCCGAGGGCTGCTCAAACCATTGCTGGCTGGCTCCACCTTGGGCAGGCAGGCAGGCAGTGGTAACGAACCCCTGAAGAGCTCACCCCTTTATACTCTAACAGACAAGTGATGTCATCACCAATTTCTAACTTTAGCTAAGTACCAGTATGGGGCACCTTTCCGCAAGATATGGCAGTGGGGCCTCTGTCGTTCTAATTGTCTTAAATGTATGGATCTTAAAGCTACCTGCACTGGCCTTTTCTCTTCTTCCGCAGGCCCGTGTTGTCAGATAGTGCTGGGGCGTTAAAGGTTACTGCTCTTTTATCACATGACAAAACACCTTCTCTTTTTGTGTTAGAACCAGTGTGTAAGCATTGCTTATCATTCAGAGGCCCCTCTTTCAAAAATCTCCTTTTTCATCTCATTAGCCACCTTCTAAGCTCAGCATCCTCTCCAGAATTGGTCTTGCCTACATGCCACGTTCTTTCTAACTTTTAAACCTATGCTTTCCAAAGCCTGTTCATGGCCACGAAAGCCCCTTTATTTTACTTAAACTACAAAACACATTTTCTTTAGCCAAGCTCATTTAACCCTTTCCATATCTATTTAATCTTACAGCCAGCGTGTTCCCTTGGATCAGCATGCAGAGAGGACCTTCTCCATGTCCCTGCCCACTTCCACACACAAAGCATGAGAGGCAGCTGCCTCCACGATGGCGTCTTCCCAGAGCCCTGCACAGCCCAGGAGTGGGGAAATCCCTGTGCAAGGGGTATGTGGGTAATGTGGAGTCCCCTAGCAGCCTGCTCCATTTGAGCTGTGCAGCCTGGCAGTTGGAGGACGGGATCCACGTGTTGCATGGATGGCGAGGGGGAAGCAGTCTCTGTCCTACCCCTCCACCTGACCAAATTCAGATTTTCCTTTCCAGCTCTGCTGGTGCAGGGGTGGGGCAGCATAGCCTCCTGCAGCTCTAGCTGTGATGTCTGGGGTGTTTTTACATGAAACCCATTTCTAGTCATTTTCCCAATAACAGTCAGGCGACATTGCTCCTCCCCATCTCTCCTGATTCATACGACAGGTGGGATTGACCCAGGAGGTACTGAGTGTGCAACGCTTGTGATTCCAGGTGCCGGTGACATTCGACGACGTCTCCGTCTATTTCAACGAGCAGGAGTGGGGGAGCTTAGAGGAATGGCAGAAGGAGCTTTACAAGAACGTGATGAAAGGGAATTATGAGGCCCTGATCTCCCTGGGTAATTCTTTTTTCTTCGCTCGATTACGAGAAGCCGTGAGATCGCTGAAGGTAGAGTTGGCTCCAGCTCAAGTTTACTCTCCAATTCCTTTCGTTCCGGGTGGATCGGTAGGTAAAACCCTTGTAGTGCGGGTCTTGGATTAAGGGCTCGTCTACCCTTAAAACACTTCAGCAGCACAGCTGTGCCATTGTACCGCTTCTGTGTAGACACTACCTGTGCCGACGGGAGGAATTCTCCTGCCAGCGTAGGTAATCCGCCTCCCTGAGGGGTGGTCACTGGGTCGACAGAAGACCTAGAGCTGTCTACATGTGGGCTTAGGTCGGCTTCACTACACCGCTTGGGGGGGGGATTTTTCACACCCTGACCGATGTAGTTAACCTGACCTAGTTTTCTAGTGTAGACCAGGCCTGACACAGAGCTGGTCTACACTTAAAACGTGCATTGGCATAACTATGTCTCTTTCTTTTTGCGAATACAGACTAACACGGCTGCTACTCTGAAATATGTCTTTTAGGGGTGTGAAAAATCCATACCCCGGAGAGCCATAGCTACGCTGGCCTGTCCCCTGGTGTAGACGACACTAGGAGGATGGAAGAATTCTTCCCTCCACGTAGCTACCCCCCCTCGGAGAGTTGGAGTAAGTGCGGTGATGGGAGAACCCCTCCCGTCGTGGTACTGAGGGACTGCACGGCCGCGGTAGAGTGACGCAGCTGCAGCGTGTTAGGTGTAGACGAATCCCCCCGGCAATGCTCTCCAGAGAAGGGGTGTGTTGACTGCACACGCACAGAGACTCTGGCTCTGTTGCGTTCGTCTCTAACCCCCGTGCTGACCGCAGCGGTTGTGTCAGCCTCAGGGAAACGTTTGCTGACCCAAGTGAACACCGTGCTGCCGAAAGGTGCCCTGCTGTAGCTGGAAGCACTGGAGGCCTCGCCGCTCCGCCCGTGTTCCTCACTCCTGGGATCTCTCGGCTTGAGCGGCCAGTTACTCGTTCTGACTGAGAAGGTGGGTTCTGCGACTGGGCCGCATGGAGACCCCGAGTCGCATTACACAGGTACTTCCCAACCAGCCGCCAGAGGGCAATGGCTTGTGTTCCCCACTGACCTGAGCTGGATTTGAGCCAGTCACCTAGGAGAGGTTTCAGAGTAACAGCCGTGCTAGTCTGTATTCGCAAAAAGAAAAGGAGGACTTGTGGCACCTTAGAGACTAACCAGTTTATTTGAGCATAAGCTTTTGTGAGCTACATGAAGTGAGCTGTGGCTCACGAAAGCTTATGCTCAAATAAACTGGTTAGTCTCTAAGGTGCCACAAGTCCTCCTTTTCTTTTCACCTAGGAGAGAGATTCTGTGGCCTGTCACTAATTGTATGGACCAGCCAGTTCCAACTCCAGATACTGCACCAAATTCACTGCGGGTGTGTGCAGGTCCACTCCCCTTTGCCCAGTGGGTTCTGAGTTGCCAGCTGCATTGCAACAGATGCAAATGGTGTCACAGATCCACAAGATCTGTGCTATACCCCGGCCTTTAACCGGCCCCTGGAAGGACCCGCTCAGTGCGCCAGACCCCCAGGGGGTCCCACTCTTCCACAAGGGGGGGCCATGCGGCCTCAGTGCCCCCAAGACTGAGACGCCTGTTTCTCACTGTGAGCTCTGCCCAGCAAGTCCAGCTGAGAGAGACCCCTGCTCAGGGACCAGTGCACGGCAGCAAGCGTGGCCAGGGCCGCCAGGCGCGGGAGCCGGGTTCATTAGCCAGCTGGAACACGCCTGGGGTAGTGCCGAGACCAGCAGTGCTGAGTTCAGACTGGCCAGCGCCGGGGCTCCCACGAGCCCTGCTGCCGTAGCCCCAACCTTCGCCGCCCTTGTCCCAGGCCTCTGAGCCGTCTCCTGCCGCCTCCGCCCCCTGGCTGCTGCTGCAGAGTCGGGCTGAGTTCACGTGTTCAGGGGTTGGGCCCCGTTCCCTTTCTGGATCCTCCAGCGAAATGGGTTCGTTCCTCTTAGTTCTGCAGCCTCCACAGTCAGCCCCACCAGTGCGGAATCGCAAGTCTTAACGGTTCCTAGCGGACAGGAAGCCGGAGCATCCGGAAAGCAGCTGAAGAGGGGAAAAGCCTGATACACATTAGGGATGTAAAAGGTTAACCGGTAAGCTTACCAGTTAACCAGGCTTACCAGTTAACTGTTAACCGCAGCGGCCACGCGCCGTGTCGGGATGGCAGGGGCAGGAACGGTCCTGGCTGCACCATGCCTAACTGGCTGGCCAGACCCCTGGCCCCAGCCACGCCGGACCCCGGCCGGACTGGCCCCAGGCCCCGCCATGCCAGGCCCACCCAGCTACCTCGGTTAACCAGATAAACAAAATAACTGTAATCGTTTAACCAGTTCACCTTTTTAACCAATATTTGCATCCCTAATACACATCATGTAATTAGTAGGAAGGAAAGGAATAATCCCGGGGGTTGACAGTGGACAGCAAATTCGATACCCCAAATGCACTGCCCAGTTCGCCCCAAGTTTTCCTTGGCTAAGATCCTGCACCTGAAATGTCAGGACATAACTGTACTTTGTGTGTCAGAGAACAGCCCCGGCGTCCCCAGGCTCCCTGGCGCCGTTGTATTGTAGAATAAATAGTGTCCAAATTAACCCGTCTGCCCCTCTGCAGGTGGCTCCCTGCGTGGCTTCTTGGTGCTTAATAAATAGGCATGTGGATTAATACTTCCTGTGCCCATGGCAGCCCCTTCCCTTAGGAGGAATCAGAGAGTCCCACCCATCAGAGGAACAGCGCCCTGCCTGGTGCAGCTTCTCTTCACATCACCTGTCGCCCCCAGCACTCGGGGGTTGGGTATTTCAGAGCATAGATAATGATCTGGAATGAGTATCCTACTGTGTGAATCAAACCCTGGAGCGTCTCTCTCCATCTGCAGACTACGCCATCTCCAAACCTGACCTTCTATCCCGGATTGAACGAGGGGAGGAGCCGTGTGTCGGGGATCAGGGTCGTTCAGAGGAGAGCGAGATCCCTGCAGACCCCAGCCCAGGTACCCTGAAACAGCTCAGAAATGAGCCCTGAGGTCTCTCGCTTCAGCTGGGTTCCCCGGGGTCCCGTTCCACTGACTGCCATAGCTGGAGGTGTGACTGCCTGGCGAACGTGCACAAGGAGTGAAGTCAAATGGCTCAGTCCAGTGAAAGCTTCACGAGCTCTTTCATTCCCTCTGTTTCAATGGGCACTTTTCTGACCCTTGTGCCAGGGACAGGAGAGAAGAGAGAAGACCTCTCTGGAAGGAGCAAGTGGGAAAAGGGCTCCTTTGAGAACCCAAAGCCCGGAACAACCCAGGGGCAGTTACACAATTTAACCCTGGCAGCCTGTGTGCTGCAGAACGTCCCGTGTCCTGAACGGGCTCTGAGACGGGACAGGCTCGTCCATCCCCCGGGGGAACCACTAGAACGAAGGGAAGCTGAAATTCTAGCAAGCTCTCAGAACGTGCAGCTCTTCCCCATAGGTGGATTTCTGTTGTCCTTGTCCCTAGCAAGTGCCATCTGCAGCCCTCCCCTCATCCCACCTCGGCCCCCTGCCCCCTTCCTGACCATTCTGGCATCGACCCCATCTGCAGCCCTCCATTTCCCCTCCCACCGGAGCTGCACTAGTGTCTGTTCAGAGCAGCCCCCTCTGAAAACCGATGCTGGCAGAGATGGGTTTGAAGCTCCTTGGCCCAGCTCTCAGCGGGGAGGAGAAACACGCAGCGTGTGTCTGCATTCAGGCTGGAAGGGGGAAGTGCCAGCCAAGGAGCTGGACCCGCGGGAGTTCTGCTCAAACAACAGAAGTGTAGCCGTGGGGGTGCACTGCGGGAGGGACTAGCTGCCCCGCGTACGATCTCATCTGAGCAATTACGGACGTATTTGGGGCAGCCAGCCCCTCCCACCGCCATGGCTACACGTCCAGCTCGAAAGTTGACATACCCTTAATACCCTTGGCTGGGATTTGGTAAACAGCCTAGCGACTTCGGGCTCCCACCTACAGTGCATGGGAACTGGGTGCCCAACTCCCCTAGGCTCCTTTGAAATCTGAGCCTTTCTCTTTCCTGTGAATAGAACCCCCCGTTTCTGCATCAGACATTTCATTGTGGATTAACCAGGAGGAGGAGGATCCGGGCTGTGGGGGCCAAGGGGTCTCTGGGGAAAATGAAATCAGTGGAAGCCCCTGCTCAGGTGAGTAATGGATTTCACCATCTCAGAGCTGCTGAGCGCAGTAATCACCCCGGAGCTCTTTTCTCTGCGCCCAGCCATCTCCAGGGACCAGCAGCCGTTTCCTCACCCTCTGGGCAGACTGTCACTGACGTCTGCATTGCTGTACCTGACTTCTGCTGGCTTGTCCCCCTGCCTTTCAATAGCACACAGCCTGCCTCCGCCTCGCCCCGTGTGGGGCTGGCAGTGCCCTGCAGGTGCTGGCAGGAAGCAGCCCCTCTGCTCAGGAGCTGGGACGGGACCTGCCCTGCGTGCACAGGATGCTGTCTCACTCCCTTGCCTCCAGCGTGGGAGCCTGACCCGTCTGGCCGTTAGTGTCCGTGCTCTGCGTTCGTTAAACCCAGCGGGGCGGGGGTGTCCTTTAGTGTGCTGGTCATTCAGCAAATCCCCTCCTTTGGAGCCGCCCAAACTTGTCTTTGGGCGGAGGAGGGGTCCAAAGCAAAGGTGGTCGGGCCTGAGCTCGGTGTTCGGATCTGGCCGAGAGCGGGGGAACGCGGTGTAATCCTCTTTGCCCTGAACAGAGTTTCAGATTGTCCCCCCTGCTGCCGTGTCCTGGGTTAAACGAGAAGAGGAGCCGTGTGCGCAGGATCGGCCGGTCTCTGGAGAAAGCAGAACCCCTGCAGGCCCCAGCCCTGGTGAGTAGCAGCCAAGACCACTGGGCACAGGGCGTGAGGGGACGAGCGGGGAATCCAGCTGGACCGTTTTACAATTTCTGCTCATCTGCTCTCAACTTCTGACATGTTGTTAGTTTACAGGCTGCAAGCCAGCCGCTCGCACCCCCTCCTGGCCCTGCCACCACCCAGTCCCATCGCTGAGCCTCTCCTCCTTTCCCTCTTTGGACAGTCTGACCACTGGTCTTAGCCCCTCGTTTTCTGCTGCCTCTTGATCCTCACAAACGCCTTTTGTATCCATTAAAAAGAGGTGTCTTCTCTCCTCCAGCAAAGAGCCAGTGCTGGCTTTAAACCCCTAACTCAGGGTTTAAGTGGGAGTAGAAACCAAACTGGAACGTAATCCCACAGGAGTGGAAGAGACCCCTAGGACCTGGAGTCCAGTCCCTGCTATCGCCGGCCACCCCAGCATGGAACTCGTTGCTGGAAGTTTGTTTATATCCCTGTTTTTTCAGGGTGGCACCAGATACAAGCATTTATGGCTAAATTAGTATTAAATCCAAGCGGAATTTGTACAGTTGCTCCAAACATGCCTAAAAGCCCCACTAGTCAGGAGTTGCTACCTCCAAACAGTGATGAACCTTGATAAGCCTGTACAGACGTTGATCAAGGATACGCACAAAAAGGAGTCGACCCAGGGGTGCTCAAACCCACGCTGGCTGGCTCCCATGTGGACAGGCAGACACGGTAATGAACGAAGCTCACCCCTTTATACCCTTTCACAAACGAGTGATGTCCGATCACCTGCCGTTGTCTTCTCTAACGGCCAGGGATTAGGCAGTGTGGAGTTGTCCTTTCTCTGGCTTTGGCTAAAAAATGCTGGAGCAGTTGGCCAAGGAATTTTCCTTCTGACTTCATCAGCTCCAGTTCCGGTTTAATATTTCCCGCAGAGCGTACCCTGGTGCAGGCACGGCTGCTTCAACCCTCCTGTCACGCCTTCCCACAGCTGGGAAGTGCCTGCCCTGTACGGAGCCTGCAAAACCAGATTCTCTGTAGTCAAGTGCATCTAACCCTGAATAGACTAACCCGACTCGTTCAGAAACCTACAAGCTCCACCTTCAAACCCCTTTTTCTTGCCTCCGCTTCTGTCGAGAGCCCCCTCCGGGACGTCTGTCCCCTGATGGTTAAAACCCGTCTGCTAATTCTCAGCCTGCTCTTCCCTGTGAACAGAATCTCCTGCTCCAGCACCTGGCCTTTCCCCCTGTGTTAAACCGGAGCCAGAGCTGTGTGTGGGGACTCAGCCGGCTTTGGAGCAAAGGGGGCTCCCTGCAGAGCCCAGCGCAGGTGCGTGTTGGAGAGAAACCGCTTGGAACCAGTGAGTGCCGACAGGAGCTGGTCAGATCCAACTTCCAGCGCACTGCGACTGCAAACGGGCTGCCGGGATCATCAGGCCCCTCCCATCCCCTCCAGCACGGCCCCTCTGCCGGAGGGAGGGGGGTGGCGTAGGCCTGGCCATTCCAGCGTCACTCCACCTGGGGAATTCCCAGCAGGCCACGTAAGGCTGCTGTGCAAGCCCAGAGTCTCTCAAAGCAGCCTCATCGCTGGTGATCTCAAGGCCCAGGGCCAACCCCAGCACCTCAGGGAGACGGGGAAAACTTCCCCTCTGCCCTTCTCTAGGGGGAACAAAGGATTTATCGACCCCGAAGCGAGGCGGAGCCAGGTCCGGTAAACCAGCACCTTGATGAGTGTCCCCGCTCACTCCCCACGGCCAACTTCCTGGGACTTGACTCCAAAGCTGGAGCCCCTGAGTCGCAGAATTCCCTCCCTCCCTCCCCGGCAGGTGACGTGAATAACGGCTGCTTTCTTCTGCCCCGGCAGGTGACGAGATCCCGCTCCAACTTGCAGAGGAGCCTCGTGCCGAGGAGGGGGGCGAGGGCCCAGGCCCCCCTGGGGCGTCCAAAGGGACCAGGGTCCAGAGCCCCGGGGAGGGCCCTGCGGCTCGGCAGAGAAGCGTCCTAGGGAGGTCGGCTCAGGGCAAGAGGGGCATTGGGGAGCTCAGAGCGGCCGGGGGCCAGCAGAGAGCCGTGGGGGGCGAGCGGCCCGGCCCGTGGCCCGAGCGTGGGAAGTGCTTGGGGCAGAAGCAGTCGCTGCTGAGCCCCAAGAGGAGCCAGCTGGCGGAGAAGCCCGCCGAGTGCGGCGAGAGCGTCGGCCGGGTTCAACGCTGCCTCCAGGACCAGCACATGCCCCTGGGCAAGCTGCCCTTCACCTGCGCCGAGTGCCAGAAGCGCTTCCGCAAGAAGCGGCCCCTGCTCTTCCCCCCCGGGCCGCACCCGGCCGAGCAGCCCTTCTTCTGCCCCGCCTGCGGCAAGGCCTTCGGCCGGCGGGACACGCTCCTGGCTCACCAGCAGACCCACCTCTGAGAGCACAAGTCCGTTGCGCTGCCTGTGACCAGGGCTTTGTCGCCGCGGGGCACACGCAGCACCAGTGGGCGCCCGCCATGGGGGGCTGTCCCCCCAGTGCGGAAGGAGCTTCGCCCACCTGTGCCTCCTGGCCAAGCACCAGTGGGTCCCTCCAAGGGCACTCAGTGTGGATGGGGCTTTGCCCGCCAGGACAGCCTGGCACAGCACCAGAGGACTCGTCTCCTGCACGAGCCTGCCGAGGCCACCGCGGGGCTGGCAGCGGGGAGCCAGGGCCTCTCGGGCTGCACCGGCCCCTGAGCTGGGCTTGGCAACCCAACCCCCAACTGTGCCCACGTGACACGTGTTACATCCCACCCGTGCCAGGCGAGGCAGAGACCCTCCAGGAATAGAGTCCCTGGGGAGGGTTTGGGCCAGCTGGGCTGTGGCTGCCCACCCGAGCCCTGCAGAGAAACCATCTGTGCGGGGACAGGGCTTCCCACAGCTCCGTGGTGGGGAACGTGTCGGGTCGGAGCACTAAGAGGCCCAGCGCCCGCCGGGAGGAGCAGCCGCACTGCTCCTGAGCACGGGGAAGGTTAAACAGGGACACTGAGAATCCAGGCAGGAGCGTCGCTCGCTGTGGGAACATCCTTGGTCATACACCACGAGCCAGCTGGGCTGGTGCATTCGGGTCCCTTTGCGCACCCCTGTGTTCGGGCAGCACAAAGGGGCCGGAAAGCAGCCAGGTCGGGCCAGCTGAGAATCCCCGGGCATGGGGGAGCTCTCGGCTTGTGCACCGACTCCCGTGCCACCATGGCCCACCCAGCCCTGTACTGGGGGCTCAGCCAAAGCGCCCAGTGCCCCAGCTCTCCCCACTTTGCCCTGAACGCCGTGAGCCCTCCACACCTCTGACTATCCCCCAGGCAGGGGATTTGGTGCTTGTGGAAGATGCCAGGTTAAGCACGGCTGGACAGTGACAGTCTCCATCCCCAGAGCAGGCCTGGCACGTGTAGTGACCACGCCAGCGTCCCCACCAGGCCCTGCCGTTCTGGGGTGGATGGGCCGTTCCTAACTGCGGAGACTCCAGTGGGGTCTGGCTCGCACGCTCTGCCTGTTGGTAACTGGACAGTCTGACCAACGGGCTCGGGCAGGTCATCAAACGATGTCTGATGGTAACTTGGTCGGTACTGACCTGGGACCAGGTCACAGGAGTAAAGCGCCATCCCTTGTGACCAGTCCTCCCTGCTCCCAGCCACTTGGCTGCTCCGAAGTCATTGAGGCACAAGATCACGCACAGTGGAGAGGAACCGCGTGCGTGCACCGAGTGTGGGAAAAGCTCCTGGTATGAGCATCTCCCGGTTACCTGCCAAGAGTCACAGCAGGACGAGCTCCTCCTCAGGGACGGGCCCCTGGGCCTGCAGCAGGGAATCAAACCTGGGCCCCTCTGTTCCAAAGCAGAACAGGACTGGTCGCTCAGCCGTTCTGGTTTGACAGTAGAAATATCACAGCTGTTACCGGCTCAGAAACAGCTCAGGAATTTAACTCTCGGCGCTGGGAGAACCCAGCGGGTGTAGTTCTCCACTGCCTTGCACCCTCTGCAGTCTTTTCCCCCGTGCAAAGTGCGTGCAGAACGCTTCCGGATCAGCTTGCTGCAGCCTCTCCCCCTGGGCCAGTGGAAATGAGAGCAGAGGGTGCAAGGCTGTGGGGGGACAGGCCATGAGTTACAGTCATGGAGGGCAGGCTGTGTCCTGTAGTGGCAGGAGAATGGAGAGCACCGAGGGACTCCTTGTTGGTACAGCGGCCGGCCACATTGATGAGAGGAGAAGGGAAGGGGGCCAGCTGGACTGTGGCTTGGTAGTGGAGCAGTTTGCAGGCTTGGCTCCAGATGGGGAAGGGTTCCACATGGAGCGGAAGGGGAGATAGGAGCCAGGTACTGTCCGGGGATGATCTTGCTCTTGGAATTATTAACAGTATTTGAAATTAATATGAGAGACCACCAAACACTAATTTAACCATAAATCCCTTTATTCAGGCCAAAAGGTATTTTATACAATTGTTCTCAATATGCCTAACAGCCTCAAGGATAAGCGGTCACTACACCCAATACAGTGACAAAGTATTCACAAGCATGTGGTCAATATATTTACAAACAGGCCAGACCCAGGGAAAACTCTCATATCCTGGCATGCACAGTCTGATTAGGTAGGGGCTGACAATGAGTCCTTTGTGACAAAGTCGGAATTTTTCATAATATGTTGTCTGAATAGTGTGTGTGCTTCAGTTTCCCTTCTGTGGTGCATGGGTAACTAGGTGGTGGGGAAAGGTGACCCTTGTAGAAGACCCAGAGATCCTGGTGGGACTGATGCCTGGCTGTCTGGGGCTTGGACCCAGACAATGGCCCGGCGATTTGGTAACTAGCAACTAACAACCAGGCCCACCCTCTGCAGGAAGCCAGCAGATTGTGACCAGCAGGGGAACAAAAGGCCTGCGGGGGAGGCCGGGTGACACTGTTTGCCCAAGAAGAAGAGCAAAGGATGGAGGAGGGGCTCTTGGGCTGCTGATAGCAGGACACTTCTGGACTGGGGTCCAGAGAGGGCTCAGGACTGACCAGGCAGACTGTGCTGTACAGCTTTGAGAACTCCGAACTTCCTACGCTGTGGTCCAGACATCTAATAAAACCCCTCTGCTTTTACAGCGCTGGCTGCATTGCTCCAGTTTAAACGAGGCGGGGGCGCATTGCTCCCTTAGGCTGTGTAGGGCTTCCCCATGTATCCAAGCCAGGCGGACTCACTGAGGGGAGCTCACGGTGGAAGCAGGAGGGCTGAAGGCTCTGAGGTGTGGTCCCATGAGGCGGGGAAGCCGAGGGGCTTACCTTAGTGAGAGAGTGAGACCCCGAGGGGGGGCTGACTCAAGGGGTCCTCCCAGGGACTGCTCTAGAACCCCAGACCTGTGGATCCGTGACACCCTCACATTCATAACTCCCTTTATCCCCTTCACCAAACAAAGCATACAACCTACCCCCTCCTTTCTTCCCCAGGCCTTTCCCCGGGTCTCTTCCCCTCCTTCCTGCTGCCCGCAGAACAGCAGGAGGGTTTGGGCTTGTTGCTTTTTAAACAGTTTGTCTTGTCACGGCAGCTCTTTATTTTATTCGTTACTTTTTGACCCATACACCCTGCCCACACTGCAAGTACTTCTGAATATTCTCATGACATCTTTTATTTGCTGATGGGGGCCTTTCCCTTACTAGCCCCAAACCATAAAGCAGACATTGTTTTCTTAACCAAACTAAGCTCTCTTTAATTCTTTCCATTGGATGCCTATCCCTACGACCCGTCTCCTGCAGTGGTGGACAGATGGCCCATTCTAATCGGCCCCGGACTAGACAGGCCATGGAGACAGCGCCGTTCCCCCTTGCGAGGCGAGGGAAGTTGGCACGGGTGTCACGCTGTGCCTGCTTTGTGGACAAAGCGCGGACTGTAGGCTCCAAGATTGTTGCTCTGGCACCGTTCACCAGCGCACTGAGGCGCCTTGGTGGCAGCAAGTCACCTCCCAGCCCCCTGCCACTGAGAAGGAGACCGGAAGCTGTGCAATCTTCCGCGCTCCCTAGCTGGGGATACCAGGGGTAGTTCACCTGCCTGCACGGCCGGAAAACGCCCCATGTTCCAGGCATGCAGCTAACGCAGTGAAGCCAGCGAGAGCTGATGGTGTTCAGGCACTTGCAGGAGCTGCCCATTTAGTTGCGATGACTGTGGGCCCAGTCCTGCAAACCCTTGCCCATGTATTACTTCCATGAGTGTTCCCCTTGAAGTCAACGGGCCACATCCTGTCAGTGTGAACTGCAGGTCCCTGGCCCAGTAGGAAGTCACCTGTGAGTCAGGGTTTGCAGGCTCAGGACACATGCACTGGAAAGCTGCATCCTGCTCTTTGCAATGCGGCTCCCCCAGGGTGAGCGCTGCTGAGGGACCAGCAGGAACATTCCCTTGGACAGGGCTCTGGTATCACCACCGGGTGCCTGACTGCGGTGGGAGCGGTGGTGCAGTCTCCACGCAGTGCGATTCCTCCTAGAGCCGTTGGTGTGCGAGCAGCCAGCGCCTGTCCCTCCAGTGACGAAGGGGGCGGGTTTAAAGCCATTTCATTTGCTTGGTAGCAGCTACTCCGTGAACAGTGACCGAGCTGCCTGCCCCTCCCTCCTCTGCCCGGGCAATGCCATTTCCAGTCCTGCTCCGCCAGCCCAGATGGAGTGTGTGGGGGAGCCACGTGTCGTGGCTCAGGCAAAGGGGAGCGAAATCCCTGCGCACCCCGGTGTGGGGGAGTTGCAGCAGGTGTCTCAAAGTGCTTTGCACTGGGGCCTGGGCCGCACTAAAAAGTTAGGTAGATGTAGACACGGCTAAGTCAACGGAAGAATTCTGCTCGACGTAGCTACGGCCTCGTGGGGAGGGGGCTTCAGTAGAGCGATGGGAAAACCTCTTCCGTCGCTGGGGGAAAGGCCTCCCTGCAGCGCCATAGCTGCGCCCCTGGACTCTGGCCATGTTCTTTCAGGGACATGCATCCGAGAGTGCTGAAGGAATTGGCGGCTGTGATTGCAGAGCCATTGGCCATTATCTTTGAAAACTCGTGGCGAACCGGGGAAGTCCCGGATGACTGGAAAAAGGCTAATGTAGTGCCAATCTTTAAAAAAGGGAAGAAGGACGATCCTGGGAACTACAGGCCAGTCAGCCTCACTTCAGTCCCTGGAAAAATCATGGAGCAGGTCCTCAAAGAATCAATCCTGAAGCACTTGCATGAGAGGAAAGTGATCAGGAACAGCCAGCATGGATTCACCAAGGGAAGGTCATGCCTGACTAATCTAATCGCCTTTTATGATGAGATTACTGGTTCTGTGGATGAAGGGAAAGCAGTGGATGTATTGTTTCTTGACTTTAGCAAAGCTTTTGACACGGTCTCCCACAGTATTCTTGTCAGCAAGTTAAGGAAGTATGGGCTGGATGAATGCACTACAAGGTGGGTAGAAAGCTGGCTAGATTGTCGGGCTCAACGGGTAGTGATCAATGGCTCCATATCTAGTTGGCAGCCGGTATCAAGTGGAGTACCCCAAGGGTCGGTCCTGGGGCCGGTTTTGTTCAATATCTTCATAAATGATCTGGAGGATGGTGTGGATTGCACTCTCAGCAAATTTGCGGATGATACTAAACTGGGAGGAGTGGTAGATACGCTGGAGGGGAGGGATAGGATACAGAAAGACCTGGACAGATTGGAGGATTGGGCCAAAAGAAATCTGATGAGGTTCAATAAGGATAAGTGCAGGGTCCTGCACTTAGGACGGAAGAACCCAATGCACAGCTACAGACTAGGGACCGAATGGCTAGGCAGCAGTTCTGCGGAAAAGGACCTAGGGGTGACAGTGGACGAGAAGCTGGATATGAGTCAGCAGTGTGCCCTTGTTGCCAAGAAGGCCAATGGCATTTTGGGATGTATAAGTAGGGGCATAGCGAGCAGATCGAGGGACGTGATCGTTCCCCTCTGTTCGACATTGGTGAGGCCTCATCTGGAGTACTGTGTCCAGTTTTGGGCCCCACACTTCAAGAAGGATGTGGATAAATTGGAGAGAGTCCAGCGAAGGGCAACAAAAATGATTAGGGGACTGGAACACATGACTTATGAGGAGAGGCTGAGGGAGCTGGGATTGTTTAGCCTGCAGAAGAGAAGAATGAGGGGGGATTTGATAGCTGCTTTCAACTACCTGAAAGGGGGTTCCAAAGAGGATGGCTCTAGACTGTTCTCAATGGTAGCAGATGACAGAACGAGGAGTAATGGTCTCAAGTTGCAGTGGGGGAGGTTTAGATTGGATATTAGGAAAAACTTTTTCACTAAGAGGGTGGTGAAACACTGGAATGCGTTACCTAGGGAGGTGGTGGAATCTCCTTCCTTAGAGGTTTTTAAGGTCAGGCTTGACAAAGCCCTGGCTGGGATGATTTAACTGGGAATTGGTCCTGCTTTGAGCAGGGGGTTGGACTAGATGACCTTCTGGGGTCCCTTCCAACCCTGATATTCTATGATTCTATGATTTATAAAACACAAACCAGAAATCCAGGAGCTTGAGTTAGTTACATTTACCCCAAACACTTGGGTTTCCTCTATGGAAACTCAGTTAAGATGGGCAAACAACCTTAACTATGCCCCTCAGCCGCACCCGAAAAGAAAATCAGGAAGGCGGTCTGCCCTATCTATCCCGAACACACGTTTTCATCTGCACTGAGACTAGAATACATGACTCTCCATCATCTCTGCATTGTAGGTCTGCTAGCTCAGTGTCTGATGACACTTGGCTCACTGGCTGGTGTGGGGCAGCACGAGCCCAGGCCTGGGAAGTGCTGTGCTTTGCATGGAAGGTCCTTGGGCCCCCATAGCACCTCGCAGGATAGGGCCATCACTGAGTGGTGAACCTCTTTGCTGTTTGGCAAAGCAGGGCTTTGTAAAGCCTCGGCTAAGCTGAAGAGCTTTGTTCAGGGTGGGGAAGGCAGGCTGCCTTCCCAATGGTTGATGCTCCTGGATTTCTAGTGCTAAAAAAGAATAAAAAAACTGCAGAACAGCCCTGACACAGGGGAGGCTGCAGTTTTCTTGCAGCCTTGATCGCTCCTGCACGTCCCCGTGCCCTCCATGGTTTCAAAACCCCAAACTAGGTCAAATCTCATGATCCCTTCCCAGGAGCATCCCAGCTGAGTTTCCGTTCCTGACTCAAGGCTACTGTACTGACTCTGTTGCATGAACTGAATAAATCTCTGGTTTCTCTCTTTCTTTCAGCAGCCGGCAGGATTGTGATCAAAGCTGAGGAGCAGCAAGTTGAGGAAAAGCCTGAAATCCTGGAGCTGACGACGACATTACTGGGAAGAGCAGACGACGAGGCTTTCCAGAGCCAAGGCCAGCCAGCAGAGAGTCTGTGCAGCTCAGAAGGGCAGCAGGGAGCTGGAGAGGGCCTGGAAGAGCCCACCGCACACGGGAGCAATCTGGGTGAATGCAAGCCAGGGGCAGTGCTGGAGGAAGCCCGTGCAGACCAAGGCCCATTTACACCTGCAGGCCATGGGCCAGGCGTCAGAATCGAGCAGCTCCCTCCCCTGCCCCAGAGAATCCTGACAGGAGGAAAACCCTGTAACTGCGCTGAATGCAGGGAAAGCTCTTGCCTCCAGCCCAGCCTCCGGAAGCACCAGCTGCCTCATGCCGGACAGGGGGCTAACGTCTGTGCCGAGTGTCGGCAAAGCTTTCGGCTGAAGAGGAGCCTTCTAGCACACCAGCGATCCCACGTGGGGGAGGGCAACGGGCCCTTCATTTGTCCCGCCTGCGGGAAGAACTTCGGCTGCCACCCGGCGCTCACACGACACCAGCGGCTGCATGGCGGGGAACGCCGGTACAAGTGCCCCGCGTGCCCAAAGAGCTTCCTGCAGAAGCGGCACCTTGCGGATCACACGCGGCTGCACACGGGGGAGCGGCCCTTTCCGTGCCCGGCCTGCGAGAAGACCTTCAACGAGAAGTCCAACCTCAACAAGCACTACCGGATCCACACGGGCGAGCGGCCCTACCCCTGCGCCCAGTGCGGCAAGAGCTTCATCCAGAAACACCATCTCCAGAAGCACCAGCGCGTCCACGGGGGGCCGAGGCCGCAGCAATGGGGGAGGTGGGGGGATGGCTTCCCGGCTCCCCCGGCAAACCCTGCGGGGGAGAGACTCTACCCCTGCATCGAATGCATGGAGAGCTTCACCCAGAAGACAACCCTGGAGCAGCACCAGCGAATACACACCCAGGAGAGGCCCTTCCAGTGCACCAAGTGCAACAAAAGCTTCCGGCACAGGCAGTCGCTGAACAACCATCAGAAGAGCCACTCTCCCTCCAGGGCTTCACCCCGCCACAGGCAGGGGACGGAGACAGCCCCCTCAGGGGAAAGACTGAAAACAGGCAGCAGCCCAGTGGGCTGGCAGTGGGGAGGAGGCAATTTACAGGCTGTTCCCTCCCCAGAAATACAGCAACACATTACATGACAGGCCCATACACTCTATAATAGCAGCTGGCGTTTACAGAGTGCCAGACTGGTCCAAAGCACGGGCCAGTCCTTCATGAATCCTCCCAGCGCCCCTGTAAGACGGGGGGTCAGGACTGACCTACCTACTTCACAGGCAGGGAAAGTGACTTGGCAAAGACCATGCAGTGAGTCAGTGACAGAGCCATGAGCAGCACCCAGTCGCGCACTCACTCCTCCAGGCTACGCTGCTTTCGGAAAGCGTCTTTAACTGAAGTGGGACTTGACCCTGGTAACTAACATGTAATGGTAAATAGCAGATGCTACATTAAAGACCATTACCTGAAGGCTGATGTATTTTGAGACCAGTTATTTTTTTAATGTACATGAAAGACTATCAGTGGGTTAGGGGTTGGGGAGGCTGGAAAGTCTAGTTATGGGGCTGGGACAATCAAACAAGCTCAGAGGGGCATGGGGTATGGGGGGGGGGGTCTGACAGTGTCTTCCAGCCCCACCTACGCCATGTTGTTCACATGGACATGGAGCCAGGCGCTGGTTTCCCTGAGCCACCTCCCAGCCCGTGTCCTGCTCTGGGTGGGGTTGGTAAAAGTCCCTGTCAGTGGAGGGGGATGTTCCTGCTGTAGGCCTTGTCTACACGGGGAAGGGCTTGCTGACAGTGCTGTTGCGGTAGGGCCGGACCAGCAAACCCTGCTGATGGCAGGCACAGCTTCTACTGGCAAAAGAGTGTGTTTGCTCAGCCACGGGGGGAGAGGAGATGGAATGGGGTGGACGAGGGCACGTGGGAGAAAGGAGAGCAGAAGCGTTGGAGGCAGCTCCTTGAAGGGGTGGGAGGAAATGGGAAGGCAGAAAAATGGACATGGCAACTTCATGCTTTTGTCTGGTGTGCAAACAAAGAATGTAAGCCCTGCCCTGAGTGGCTAGCAGGGATGCACCTTGGGAAAAGAAAGGGGCTTGCAATGGGTTTGAGGGCTGACTAGGAGGTACCTAGCATACTCGTAACAGGGAGGACTTTCCAGGCACACAGGGTGGAGAGACAGCAGGAGCAGCGAAGGCTGACAGGCGAGGGAATGGGGGGGGGAAGTGCAGAAAAAAGTCTAAGCTCTCCTAACTTGCTTGCAGAAGTCCTGCAATAAATACAAACCTCCCCTTGGGGCCTTTCACCCAGGCCTGGGTGAGTCCTCACGGATCTAGCCAATTCTGGTCGCTATCTGGAGCGCCGGAAACTAGAGGGGTACAGCACACATGGGGGAAAGGAGAAAGTGGCTTGGGGACCCGCTAGCTTGTGCTGTCTGTCATGGCACACAGACCCTTATGTTCTGGGTGCCTTGTGACGTCACTTGACGGGTGGCCAGCTAAATGAAGAATTTTGGGTCCTCTGGCCTCAGCCACAGGAGGTTTCGGCCCCCAGGGTGGGTGCGTGCGGGTAGCCTTGCCCTAGCCATTGAAGCCAGCAGGTTGGCTAGCCTTGCGCTGAGCAGGGTGCACCACGTGAGGCCTGAGTGCCGCGTGCCCAGAGCCTGGTCTACACTAAGGCTCCTGGCGAGTCGCTTCAACAGTGAGCCCGTTTGGGGGGAAAGCCTACTGTAGGCACAGCAAGGGCTGCCAGGCCAGCCTCTTCTGCCAGCACGAACGAACAGGGTGACCCCAGTGAGGAAACAAACGACAGGAGGTGGGTGAGCAATTGTGCCATGGCCATGGGACTTTTTTGTCCAACGCTGTTTGCCGTCCCTGGCAGCTGTGGGTGAGGGGTGACCTCCAGCTGGCTCCGCGGGCCACCTCCCAAAGCTGCCCTCACAATTGCAGCAGAGGCCAGACTCAGTGCCCTTTGGGGAGGGGGGTCACGCCTGCTCTGGGCAGGGTGGGGGAGGCTTTGCCACACCTGCTCTGTGGATAAATGTGGGACCTTCCATTGAGTGAGCGTCTGAGCTGGACCAAAGCCGGCTAAAAAGACTTCTTGGGGGAGGAGCCGCTTAGGGCAACGCCCCCGGGGAGGCAGAGGGCATGTTGGGGCCAGATGGTTCCAAGCAAGGAGGTGCTGCTAGCCTTGCTGTCCAGGAAGAGGTGGGGCTGCCCCGAGAAACCCAGGCCCAGGACAAAGAGAGATCAGCGAGCGAGTGAGCGTGGCACCTGCTCAGGGCAAAGGCTCCGCAGACAAGAGTTTCCTAGTGAGAAAGCCATGTCCTCCTGCCCCCCAGAAGATGGAGGGGGTTGCACCAGGGAGCTGCTCATAAGAATGACCATACTGGGGCAGATCAATGGCCCATCTAGCCCAATAGCCTGTCTCTGACAGTGGCCAATGCCAGGTGCTTCACGGGGAATGACCAGAACAGGGCAACAATTGAGGGACCCAGCCCCTGTCGTCCAGTCCCAGCTTCTGGCAGTCAGAGGTTTAGGGACACCCAGAGTTGCATCCCTGACCACACTGGCTAATAGCCAGTCATGGACCTATCTTCCATTAACTTATCTAATTATTCTTTGAACCATTATACTTTTAGCTTTCACAACACCCCCTGGCAATGAGTTCCACAGGTTAACTGTGTATAGTGTGAAGAAATACTTCCTTATGTTTGTTTTAAACCTTCTGCAAATTCATTTCATCGAGTGACCCTGGGTGCTTGTGTTATGTGAATGGATAAAACACTTCTTCATTCACTTTCTCCACACCATTCATGATTTTATATCATATGGGCTCCATTTAACCCTAGGGGTGCAGGCCTGCAATGTGCATCTGTGTGCCCCGGGGGGCTGATGTACCATGCCATGTTTATACCTTCCCCCTCCCCTGAGAGTATTGCCTGGGGCACACTGCCCCCTCCCCAGCCACCACTGCCCCTAGTTGCCAATGTGTCCAGCCGCCACCAGCCATTGGAGCGTCAGGGTGATTCTAGGCCTGAGTGTCAGATGGGGAATGCAGATCTCCTCCCACAGCGGTTCGATCATCAGTAAGTGGGAAAGGGGGAAGCGTTAAGACGTTCTTTCCACCCTGGATTAATTCATCAGAGTGCTGGTGCCGAAGGAATCCATCTACACTTAAAACATATCAGAACAGCTGTGAACGACACCCCTCTGCCCAGCCTAGCTCTGCTGCCAAAACCCAGCATAGATGCAGCTGGACTGACAAAAGGGGGCTTCTGTTACTGAAACTAACAGCATTCAGGATGGTGTTTCTGTACCAGCTTCTGGTGGTCTACACTACCTGCATGGGGCAGAGGGAAGCAGGTCCCTGCCCTCCTCCTGTCTTCAAGCAGAGGAATTTTTAAGCAGAGCCAGTTTGGAGTAAGTGAAGCTCAAAGCAGGGTGAGATATCTCTTGCCTTTTAACTGTTGGGGGGTGAAGCCAGAACAGTGATTCTCAAACTTTTGTACTGGTGACCCCTTCACATAGCAAGCCTCTGAGTGCGACCCCCCCTTATAAATTAAAAACACTTTTTCATATATTTAACACCATTATAAATGCTGAAGGCAAAGCAGGGTTTGTGGTGGAGGCTGACAGCTCACGTCCCCCCAAGTAATTACCTCCCGATGCCCTGAGGGGTCCCGACCCCCACTTTGAGAACCCCTAAGCTAGAACATCCCATCAGGTCGATGGCCCTGTATTTCCCAGAACGATGTTTGCAACAGTGACACTGTTGACTGCTGGTTAGCTTGTGATCCAGTAGGACGTGGCCTGTGTTAGCCCCCAAGGTGAGCACCCAGCAACAGGCAGCTAACCGTGTTTCTCCTTCCCTGGAGACCCAGGCAAGCACACAGCTGTGGTGCAAGAGCCAAGTTAGTACACTGTTGCCTATGCAGCATAGATAGGGAACCCCCTCGTGATGCCCGGGGTTTGGTTTGGGCTCTTCTACAATGAGCAGGCTTGAAGGAGAAGGATATGCCAGAGTTCACTAGTCCCTGTGAACAGAACAGCTACACTGAGTCAGACCGATGGTCCATCTAGGCCAGTATCCAGTCTTCTGACAGTGGCCAAAAGGGAATGAACAGAACAGGGCAATTTGGAGTGATCCATCCCATCGTCTGACTGTCAGAGGCTACAGAGCATAGGGTTGCATCCCTGCCCATCCTGGCTAATTGATGGACTTACCCTCCCTGAACCTGTCTAGTTCTTGTTTGAACCCCGTTACAGTCTTGGTCTTCACAACATCCTCTGGCAAAGAGTTCCACAGGTTGACTGTGCGTTGTGTGAAGTAGAACTTCATTTTTTTTTGCTTTAAACCTGCTGCCTATTAATTTCATTGCGTGACCCCTCGTTCTTCTGTTATGGGAAGGAGTAAATAACATTTCCGTATTTACTTTCTCCACACCAGTCACAATTTTATAGACCTCTGTCATATCCCTCCTTAGTCGTCTCTTTTCCAAGCTGTAAAGTCCCAGTCTTATTACTCTCTCCTCATATGGAAGCCCTTCCAGACCCCTCAGCAGTTTTGTTGCCCTTCTCTGTATCTTTTCCCATTCCTATACATCTTTTCTGAGATGCAGTGACCAGGACTGCACGCTGTATTCAAGGTGTGGGCGCACCATGGATTTATATCAGGTCATTTTGATATTTTCTGCCTTATCTATCCCTTTCCAAATAGCTCCTAACATCCGGTGCTTTGGGCGCTCTAACTCCTGCTGACGCACTACAGAAGAGCAGCCCAGAATGCACCAATACAACCCCAGATAGGCCCAGCGGTAGACCTGCAACCATGGGTATGATCACAGCTGCTCTGCAGGTAACTGTCACCTGTCATCTCTTCAGGGAGCCAAGGGCCCCCCCAAACAAACAAAAACCCAGCTGTGTAGACAGGCCTGAAAGCATCAGAAGCTTGTAGCTGCAGGTCTCATTTGAGGGAGGCCTGCAGGCGGCTACTGGGAAGGTAAATAGCTCCTAGCCAGAGCAGATCCGCAGTGTGATTAGCAGAGGAGGGCCGAAGCACCAACCTTACGCTGCACTGTAACTAGCGCTGCTGTGGCGGACGCAATGCCTGCTCTGGAGAGTTCTCACAAGCACCCACGCTACTCCTAGGTCGGGCAATGTTCATCGGAATTGAGCTTGGCCCCAATTCCCCCACTGCCCTTTTAACAGCTGAATTACGTGGTTTGACCTTTAAAGTGAAATACTCCTAGAGTCTGCCTTCCTGCGGCAGCTCCAGGACCTGGGACAGAGTCATCACACCTTACTGACACGCTTTGACCACCCTGCACCCAGCTTAACTTTATTTTTTGCTGCTGCTCCAGGGTATTTGAGGGTACGCCCCCACCACGAGTTGCAGTGGGAAGCAGGAGTGTCACAAATAGAACAGTCACAAATAGAACAGAAATCACTGCTTCAAGTGTACCAATCGCTTCCACGGACGGGCAAGCGAGCCAGATGCTGCATTCCTGCTCTCACCCGCCAGGGTGGAGCTCAGCTTCCCTTTCATGAGGGCTGAAGGTGGTGAGGCAGAGAGGTAAGAGCATAGGCGGCCTGTATTGTAGACCTGGTTCTGCCTCTGGCTTTCAGGCCCGTCTCAGCCTCGCCGCACCTCCGAGTCCCCAGCCGTACTGACTGCAGGAAGCCGCCCAGCGCCAGCAAGCAGACCGCATTGGTCTGTAGCACTGGAGGACCTGGGGGACAAAGTACTGTTAACCCAGCACACCTGCCGACGCTCACTCCCAACAGCCTGTGTGCCACTTCTGCAGTCACGTAGGAAGTCGTTCACGTTACAGCAGCATTCTGCGACAGCAGCTCGTAGGCCTGCCCTGCACCATCCCCGCAGAGCAGAGCCTGCTGGCGACGTTCCCGCTGGCGGTGTCAGCGGTCAGGAGACTGTTCGTACAAACAAAACAGCTGTGGCCGCTTAGACGCTTCCAACGCATCGTTCAGTCCGTTGTGGAGTCTCTACCCCGGGCCCGGCACGTAACGGCTGCTTGTAGCTCACATTCAATACAGTCTTGCGTCACCATCCCTCGCGTCCAGCGCTCCCCTCCCATCCGGCATGCAGAGAGGGCGTGCGATTCACCGCAGCGTTTCACATGGAGTGGCTCTCCCATTGCAGCTCCCAAAGCAGGGCTCACCCCCCTACTCCCCTGTATTTTCCATTTTCGGGTACAGCAGTGGGCTCTTGAACTCTGTCCCCGGCGCAGCCGGCGTGCCGCCCAGCTGGCCGGCCTGCGCGCACTGGTGCAGTCTCAGGGACTGCTGGCAGCGGAAGCTCTTGGCGCAGGCAGAGCACTGAAAGGGCCGCTCGCCCGTGTGGATGCGCTGGTGCTTCAAGAGGTGCTCCTTCTGGACAAAGCTCTTCCCGCACTCGCCGCACGGGTAGGGCCGCTCGCCCGTGTGGATCATCTGGTGGCGCACCAGCCAGGAGTGGCAGACGAAGCTCTTGCCGCACTCCAGGCACTTGTAGAGCTTCTCCTTGGTATGGTTGCGCAGGTGCTTGAGGAAGTAGGGCTTCTGGGCGAAGCTCTTGCCGCACTGGGCGCACTTGTAGGCGCGCTCGCCGGCGTGGGTGTTCTGGTGCACGGTCAGGTTGGTGAGGCGGGTGAAGCTCTTCTCGCACTGGGCGCACTTGTAGGGCTTCTCGCCGGTGTGGGTGCGCCGGTGCTCCACCAGCGTGGAGAGGCGGCTGAAGTGCTTCTCGCACTCCAGGCACTTGTAGGGCTTCTCGCCGGTGTGGGTGCGCTGGTGCTCCAGCAGGGTGGAGAGGCGGCTGAAGCCCTTGGCGCACACGCTGCACTTGTAGGGCTTCTCGCCGGTGTGGGTGCGGAGGTGGGTGGTGAGCGTGGACTGGTGGATGAAGCCCTTGCCGCACTCGGGGCACACGTAGGCGCGCTCGCCCGTGTGGATGCGGAGGTGGTTGGTGAGGTTGGACTGCTGCGTGAAGCCCTTGCCGCACTCGGGGCACACGTAGGCGCACTCGCCCGTGTGGGTGCGGAGGTGGTTGGTGAGGTTGGACTGCTGCGTGAAGCCCTTGCCGCACTCGGGGCACACGTAGGCGCGCTCGCCCGTGTGGGTGCGGAGGTGGTTGGTGAGGTTGGACTGCTGCGTGAAGCCCTTGCCGCACTCGGGGCACACGTAGGAGCGCTCGCCCGTGTGGGTGCGGCAGTGGTTGGTGAGGTTGGACTGCTGCGTGAAGCCCTTGCCGCACTCGGGGCACACGTAGGCGCGCTCGCCCGTGTGGGTGCGGCAGTGGTTGGTGAGGTTGGACTGCTGCGTGAAGCCCTTGCCGCACTCGGGGCACACGTAGGCGCGCTCGCCCGTGTGGGTGCGCTGGTGCTTCACGAAGTGCTCCCTGCGGCTGAAGCACTTCCCGCACTCGGGGCAGAGATAGGGCCGCTCCGTCGTGGGGGCCCCCGGGGACACGGTGCTGGCTTTCAAGGGGCTGAAGTCTCTCTCGTGCTGGGTGGGTTTCTCTGGCATATGTACTGCCAGGGTCACGTTTGGCCCATTGGAGCCGTACTGACCCTCGCAGGGCAGGCTGTGCTCGGCACTATGGTAAATATTCTCTTCCGGCCTTTGGGCCGAGGTCCAATGAGGCTTCAGCTCCTGTGAATCTTGCTCCTTGTTGTTCTTCCAGCCGTCAGCTGGAACCAGGAGGGAAGGCAAAGGTAATTCACAGGACAGACTGGGAGAAATGAAACTATGCTGCATAAAGCAGTGGGGGAAATCAACTCTCTGGCCATGCATCAGAGACCAACTGAGGGGAAGGCTGGGCCTCTGGTTACAGCACTAGGGTCCTTCTCTGCCACAGGCCTAGGGCAGAACATAGCCTCTCTCCACCTCACTTCCTATCTGCTAGTGGAGAACAGCAATCCTGCCCTACCTTCCAGCGGCATGGGGAGGATAAAGACAAAGCTTGGGAGGTGCTCTCCATAAACCTCCCCAAAACTTCCTCATCATCCATCTTCAAATTCCTCTGCAAAACTCTCCTTTGCCATGACGCCACGCAGCCTCTGACACTTAGGCTGCACGGCCTGTCATACGGACCAATATTGCCCCTTGTTTTCCTGTCCTCCCCCATCTGTCTGTACCCACGTGTTGTCTCGTCTTACACTTAGATTGTAAGTCCCTCGGGGCAGGGACCGTCTTTTTGTTCTGTGTCTGTACATCGCCTAGCACAGAGGGGTCCCAATCCAGGCTCTTAGGTGCCACATTAATACAAATAATTAACAACAATAATAACGAAGATCCTGCAGGACTCAGATACTACAGGGATGGGTCTACCAAGAGACAGACCAATAGTTCGAGATGCAAAGGATGTTGGCATGTCTTTGGATACAAACCCTCCCTGCCACACAGGCAAGTAAGGTAAAGATTGATTCTATCTGCAATCATTACTGAGAGATTTCTCTCTAAAGGGAGAAACAAAACAGGAACTCCACAATAGGCCAAATTCTACACTCGAATGCGCCCATGCAGCTCCCATTGATCACATGGGCATGTACCTGAGAGAAGAATTTGGTTCAGTACCTCAGTGCCACTTGGAGCAGAGAGTCACCAGGCAAGAGAACCTAAGGGAGAACATTTCTTGTCCCTGATCCCTTCCAGTCAATCTATCCATGGATTTCTACAATGCTCACCTCCTGGGGTGCATCTGAGCACCCCAGGAGATTATCAGCACATCAAAGTCCTACAGGTGGTCTCACTCACGCCCCCAAAGAAGTCCTGCTAACATGTCCCATCCGAATGTTCAAAGGGATAAACTGCCCTGTGGGGTATGCAGCATCCTTCTTCCCATTGCAACTGAGGCCTGTCACAAAGATAATGCTGCTCACCCTGGACTACAGAAGAAGAGTTTTAGAACTATAAAACTTTTGTTCACGTTCTTGCTTTTAAACTAGACTGCCAGGATTCACAGTCACCTGAGCCTACCACACACCTGCCATGGGCTCTGTAGGGGCTTCTCTTTTGTCTGCATTCTGCTCCTCCTCAGCAATTGGCTCTTCCTCTTGTTTAATCTGAGCGGAGATTGCGAGGGTAGAAATCGCAGACTCTGTTCATTGAAAAGAGAGAGAGCTCAGTGAGGATTTTCTAACAATCACTGCCCGACATGAAATAAATAGCTTGTGCCTCCCGGGTGTAACTGGATAGCAAAGACTTAAATAACCCTTGCCACATATGCATCCAAGCCATATGCATCCGAGCCAAGTCTTATTGCTAATACAGCCCTCACTCCTTTTGAAATTGTTCCAAAAACCTTTCAAAATGATCCCAAGCCCCAAAAACCTCCATCTCCGGAGCAGGCAGTCATTGACTAGAAACCAGACATGCTAAAGAGGATATAGAGGAACCAAACCAAGTGGTCAAGGGCACTGACCAGTCCGCACACTCAAAGAGGAGGAGCTAGAGCCAGAAATAGTTTTGATTGGTAGAGACAAAATCTGACATAAGAAAACTACTGATTGTTTTTTAAGCAAGCAGCTCTAATGGCAGATGGAGGCTTGTTGAAGTTACAGCTGCTCGCTTCACCTACTGTTTCAGTCGATTTCAGCCAACCCTCACCTGTGCTGGGATCTGCAGTGGTTTCTCTTTCCTCCGACTCCTGCTGACCCCTCGCACACGGCTCTTCTCCTCGCTCAATTCGGGACAGGATGTCAGGTTTGGAAATTGCATAGTCTGCTTATGGGACAGGACATAGTGGTAATTAATAAACAGATAAATCACAATTCTTTGCTACAAGTTATTTTAAATCAATCCCCTTCTATCCCTGGAGGCGATCTGTACCTGACTGAGTGAAAAGCAACCCCCGCAAAGCACCTCCTACGCGGGATGTCGAAGCACTTCACAAAGAGTGGATGCATCTCAGCCACCTGGAAGCCAGAGGAGGACTGCCACAGCACCCCATGAAGAAGGAAAGAGATGGCAAGTGACATGCCCAAGGTCACACAGGGTCTGTGGCACAGCTGGGACCAGAACCCAGGTCTTGAGTTCCAGTTCTGCGTTTAGCCCCACCACCATCATCCCCTTACGTAGGGACATCAGTTACTTGCACCTCTTCTCTATGACACACCCTTTATGCAGCAGAATTTACCACACCACACACAGCATCCAATTAGCAAGTTGCAGGTGAGTGCATCGATGCCAACAGGAGTTATACTAGTGTTCAAGTCAGCGCCAGATCAAAACCAGGCCCACAGAACACGAACGGTTTTCCACATTCGAGGGCTGAGCCTATGAGCAAATACAACTGCTATTCACGTCTCGAGAACACTGAACACGGACCACCGCCACCACGCTGTGCATCGGCTTTCTGTCATGACAAAACTGAATGCACGCAGGCAGGTGTGCACAGCCACCAGAACTCACAGGAGTTTGAGAACAGCCCTCAGCTGGAGGAGTCCAGCCAAGAAGTCAAGCATTTTCTAATAAATAAGTGAAAAACGTTCCTTACCCAGTGAGATCATATATTCATAATTCCCCTTCATCACATTCTTGTACAGCTCCTTCTGCCAGTCTTCTAAGTTCTCCCACTCCTCCTGGGAGAAGACGGCGCTGTCATCAAATATCACCGGCACCTGACACCAAACATTCACTTAGCACCTTGCTTTAAATCACATCTCTTACACTTGTGTCACTAATATATGAAATAGATAGGGAGTGCCTAAAAAAGGCAACTAGATTTAATGGAGAAGATGGGCATTTTTTAAACACACTGTTTATGTTATAATTTAATGTTTATTATATTTGAAAGAACAATAGTAAAATGATGCAACGAATGAAAACAAAAGGGGACAGTATTCATTGACGGGGAGAAGCAAAGGAATACAGTTTGTATTGCAATGTCACAGAATGAAAGCTGAGTTACAATGAGACTATCAAAAGCCAGAAGTGTCCCATTTAATACCATTACGCGATAAGATTCCGGCTGCACTAATCATGGAGCAATATTGCTTCCCCTTTAACAAGCATTTTTCTTCAATATTTTAAAGTTTATGGTCAGAAAGATACAGGGCCAGATTCAGATCTGTTTCACTGGTGTGAATCTAGAGCAACACCATTGAGTTACTCCAGCTTTACTCCAAGGCAATGGAAAAATATGCCTTGTTTTGTGGAAAGTAACCAATTCGTCTCCAGTTGCATTCCACAAAAAGAACAGAAGTATTTGTGGCACCTTAAAGACGAACAAATTTATCAGAGCATAAGCTTTTGTGGGCTACAGCCCACTTCATCGGATGCATAGAATGGAACATACAGTAAGAAGATATATATAGATACACACACACACACACACACACACACAGAGAAGGTGGAAGTTGCCATACAAACTGTAAGAGGCTAATTAATTAACATGAGCTATTATCAGCAGGAGAAAAAAACTTTTGTAGTGAAAGCTGCTTTACAGCACAATAAGGTGCTGAGTTTTGAGTTATTAAAAACGTATTGGAAACACTTTTTCTACAACATCTGCACACTGCACTCAGACATTACACAATGGGCACGAATATGAGAACCTGGGTATGCTGCTATACATCACAACAATCCAAGCGGTAACACTGGGAGCGGAAGAGGGATTATTTAGCTTGGTGTAGGAATGAATTGTGAACGGAGGAGAAGCCAGAGACGACATCATCAGCGTCAGAGGGATGGTAAGGAAAAGGGACTCACTATTAATGTTCATTCAAAAATAATTCCCCTTGCTTTGGATGAGGAAGGACTACCGTAGGTCTGACCAGTGCAACACAGGGCACCTTTGACATATCTTTATTTGAGAAGTCAGTCTCTGTATATCATCATCTGCAGGAAGTCTTCTAGAGACCATTTAGGGGATCACAGTTCAGAGATAAACTGCAGAACACAAAATGTCTGCCTCTGGCTGTACAGACAGGCCTCAGTACAGGGAACAAGGGAAACTGAGTCTGGACGTACCCATATTGACGTCTTTCAAAGCTACGAGAGCTAGACGCACTCAGGGCAGGGTCACTGGGAGGGATAAAGGGACTGGATCATAGGCTGGGGGAGGAGCGGGGGCAGAGAAGACAGTCTCCTGGAGGAACAACTACGACCTGAAGCACTGCTACCAGCACTCTACCACCAACGGCTGATCTTAGAAACCTACCCTTCCCTGGGAGCAGCACAGCTCCTGGCACAGGACTGAGCGTAAGAGCTTCTCTCCTTTCCGAAGCATGTTCAAGAACAAAGGCCCCTCTCCTCCCAAGAGAGGATAAACTCGCCCCAACAGCCAGCACAAGAGGGCTGCAGTGGGACTGGGGATTCTCCTGGTAAGAGCCCCAGATGGATGTTACAGGACAAGTTCTAGGCAACTATCCAATGAACCCTCCAGACCTAATGAGACTAGCTAACGCTAGGGGCTAATCAATGCACTACCTCTATTCAAACCATTTTGCAACGGGGAATTAAAGTGCCCCTGGATCAGAAATATGAAAAATCTAGGACTATCAATTAATTGCAGTTAACTCAAGGCAAATTAACTTGATTAAAAAAATTAATCACAATTAATCAGTTTTAATCACACTGTTAAACAGCAATAGAATACCAACTGAAATTTATTATATATATTTTTGGATGTTTTTCTACATTTTCAAATACATTGATTTCAATTACAACTCAGAATACAAAGTGTAGAGTGCTCACTTTCTATTTTATTACAAATATTTGCACGGTAAAAAAGAAATAGTATTTTTCAATTCAACTCATACAAGTACTGTAGTGCAATCACTTTATCGTGAAGGTGCAACTTACAAATGTAGAATTATTTTGTTACATAGCTGCACTCAAAAACAAACCAATATAAAACTTTACAGCCTACAAGTCCACTCAGTACTACTTCTTGTTCAGCGAATTGCTAAAACTAAACAATTTGTTTACATTTACTGGAGATAATGCTGCTCGCTTCACATTTACAATGTCACCTGAAAGTGAGAACAGGCATTTGTATGGCACTTTTGTAGCCAGCATTGTAAGGTATTTATGAGCCAGATCTGCTAAACTTTCGTATGCCCCTTCATGCTTCAGCCACCATTCCAGAGGACATGCTTCCATGCCGATGACGGGTTCTGCTCAATAACGATCCCAAGCAGTGCAGACTGACTCATGTTCATTTTCATCATCGGAGTCAGATGCCACCAGCAGAAGGTTGATTTTCTTTTTTGGTTGTTCGGGTTCTGTAGTTTCCGGTTCCATCACCTCTGACCAGGTCCTGGTAGAAGTCTCCGGAACAGAGCTAGGCGGGATGGCTGGTTTAGCCTGGCTGCGGGTGACCATTCCCACCCTCTTGGCTAGCTTCACATGATTGGCCAAGTCTTCCCCCAACAGCATGGGGATGGGATAAGCATCATAGACTGGACCGGCAACTTGGCTGTAGGCAAGTCAAAAGAGTTTGACTTGAAGGGTTGAATTGTCACTTGGACCTCTGGGTCGATTAAATTGGGGTCCACTAAGGAAGCGTGGATAGCCAACACTTGTGCTCTGGCATCCCTCCACGCAGTGACCTTCTTCCCACCTACACTCACAGTTTCCCTCCGCTTGGAGGGTATCTGGGAGGCATCTGGGCCTGAGGACCTTTGGTGGGACCTCGGTGCAATGAACTGTAACCTATTGGGGTTCTTGGGGCAGTTGGCCTTTACATGCCCTGACTCGTTACATTTAAAACATCGCCCAGCTGACTGGTCACTGGGGCAAGGTGGGTTGCTGGAGAACGGTGTGGTGAGACGATAAGGTGTCTGGGGTTTTTCTTGGGGGGTAGTCGGGGCTTTGGGTTGCCCCCGGTAGTAGGGTGTGGTCTGAGAGTGTCCCTTCTGGTATCCGCTCAAACTGCGACCAGGGTTGTTTCTCTCTCCTCCCTCCACCCGTTTTGTTCCAGTTTGCCCCGCCTCTCTGGTGGTCTGGGACTGCTCGTATTGATCAGCATAAGAAGCGAGACTTCCTGCTGAGTCCATTTTCTTATCCCATAAACACAGTTTTATATCATCCTGGACCTATTCAGCAATTGCTCCTGTATCATCAAATCCCGCATTCCTCCAAAGCTAGTTACTTCCCGTCCTTTGAGCCATTTATCAAACAAATCTGTCATCTGGTTTACATAAACCACATTACTTAGTCCAGACCCTCTCTTAAAGGCTCTAAATTTTACTCTGTAAGTTTCAGGTGTAACTTGAAATTGTTTTAAAACCAAATCCTTAAATTTATCATAGTCACAAGCCTCATCAATAGGCATCTTATTGAATATGTCCAGAGCTCTTCCAGTCAATTTTGCGACCAATGTGGTCATCTTGGGAGCGTCAGGAATTTTATGGAGTGTGCACAGTCTCTCAAAGGTGAGAAAATATTCAGCAATATCACTGGATTCATCATACTGTGGACATAGTCGCTCCCATTTGTGGATTTGTTGGGTAAGGATTGTTAGGGTTATTCGGTATATTCTGCTGAGCCCTTGACTTCTCTATCTCCAGTGCATGCTTCCTCTCTCTTTCCCTCTCCTCCATTTCTTTTTCTTTTGTCTCTATTTCTTTTGCTTTTGCCTCCATAGCTCTCTGGTGGGCAGCCTCCGCTGCCTCCTTAGTTCTCTGGTGGGCAGCCTCCTTATTGAGTAGTTTTAATTCGACCAGTCTCTGGTGTTCCTTTTCTCCCTCTTCTGCTTCCAGTCTAGCTATCTCCAGTTTCTGTTGGGCATTGCTTTCTGTCATCTTAGCCTCTCTGTTTTTAACCTACCTATACCCGAGAGTTAGAAAGAAAAAAAAACTTGGCTTGTAAAATTTACTGTGCTGTAGCCTGATACCTTTGCCTCTGATAGCTGTTCCCAGCCTACAGAAAAATCCTTTTGCTATGGAGCTGCTCTGTCCCCAAGCAAAGAGACAGAACCTGCAGCTGTAATCACCTTTTTAAAAACCTTTTAAAATCCTGCTGTGCTTCTGGTTCAAAATGATCCCACCGCTCTGCCACCATGTCAAGGTTCCTTCCCCACTCTGAACTCTAGGGTACAGATTTGGGGACCCGCATGAAAGACCCCCTAAACTTATTTCTACCAGCTTAGGTTAAAACTTCCCCAAGGTACAAAGTCTTTGCCCTTGGATTAGGTAAAAGGCTGCCACCACCAAGTGTTTTAGACAAAGAACAGGGAAAGGACCACTTGGAGTTCCTATTTCCCCAAAATATCCCCCCAAGCCCTATACCCCCTTTCCTGGAGAGGCTTGAGAACAAACAAGATGAGCACAAACCTCTTGGATTTTTAAGACACAAAAAACCCCATCAGATTCTTAAAAATCATGTCAATTTTAATAATAAATAATCAATAATAATAATAATAATAATAATCAATTTTAATAATAAAAATTATTAGAAGAACAAAAAAAAACAAAAACGATACGAGAACAACTCTGTAAGATCAGAATGGAAGATAATCTTACAGGCAATCAGATTCAAAACACAGAGAATCCCTCTAGGCAAAACCATAAGTTACAAAAAGACACAAAAACAGGAGAACACATTTCCTCCAGCACAGCGAATTAACAAGCCAAAACAAAGAAACCCTAATGCATTTTCTAGCTAGATTACTTACTAACTTTACAGGAGTTGAAGGGCTTGCATCCTTGATCTGTTCCCATGAAAGGTATCACACAGACAAAACTCTTTCCCCTCCCCTCCAGATTTGAAAGTATCTTGTCCCCCCGTTGGTCATTTTGGGTCAGGTGCCAGCGAGGTTACCTTAGCTTCTTAACCCTTTACAGGTGAAAGGATTTTGCCTCTGGCTAGGAGGGATTTTATAGCACTGTATACAGAAAGGTGGTTACCCTTCCCTTTATATTTATGACAAGTACCTTGTTTGCATTTTGCCATATCTGCAGTGAAAGTGTTCTTAAATCAAACAACATGTGCTGAGCTGTCATCTGAGATTGCCATAACACAAAACATATGGTAGAATGTGGGTAAAACCACAGAGCAGAAGACGTACAATTCTCCCCCAAGGAGTTCAGTCACAAATTTAATTAACACATTGTTTTCTTAACAAGCATCATCACCATGGAAGCATGTCCTCTGGAATGGTGGCTGAAGCATGAAGGGGCATATGAATATTTAGCAGATCTGGCACGTAAATTCCTTGCAATGCCAGCTATAAAAGTGCCATGCAAATGTCTGTTCTCGCTTTCAGGTGACACTGTAAATAATAAGCAGGCAGGATTATCTCCCATAAATGTAAACAAACCAGTTTAGCTACTGGTTGAACAAGGAGGACTGCGTGGACTTGTAGGCTCTAAAGTTTTACATTGTTTTGTTTTTGAGTGCAGTTATGTTAAAAAATATTCTACATCTGTAAGTTGCGCTTTCACAATAGACTGCACTACAGACTTGTATGAGGTGAACTGAAAAATACTATTTCTTTTCGTGTTCTTTTTACAGGGCTAATATTTGTAATAAAAATAATATAAAGTGAGAACTGTGTACACTGTA
The DNA here is from genome assembly GCF_965140235.1 of Caretta caretta. NCBI lineage: Eukaryota > Metazoa > Chordata > Testudines > Cheloniidae > Caretta > Caretta caretta. The sequence continues at coordinate 268,572,830 of NC_134207.1, read as the reverse complement.
TTCTGTGTTGTAACTGAAATCAGTATATTTGAAAATGTAGAAAACATTCAAAAATATTTAAATAAGAGGTATTCTATTATTGTTTAAAAGTGCGATTAATCGCAATTATTTTTTTTAACCGTTTGACAGCCCTAGAAAAATCCCTTTGTTACCCAATACAGGCTCAGCCTTTACTTCCTGTACTAACTGGGGTACAATTACCTTTGGGACTTCTCCATTAACACCAGGAGGAAGCCTCAGGATCCAGAAGTTCCTGTTCTTCAGCAGGTTCTCCATGTTCTCCAGTCTCCTCTGCAGCAGCCCATACTCCTGGATCAGAGTTCCCAGCGCAGTCCACTTACTCTCCAGCTGGTTTCCAAACTCCAACTCTGTTTTCTCACACTCGAATATTTTCTTCTCAGCCGTCCCAGTTCTCCCCTCCAGACTCAGCAACCGTGTGGCAAACGAATCCACCTTTCTCTCCACAGCTTGGATGGCAGCCACTAGGGTCCACATCGAAATCTCTGCTGTCTGCACACACATGCATTCAGGGACACCGGGGGGCTGGGAAGACATCAGGCGCTGTGACTCTGCATCCCATTCCTGAGCCTGTTTGCAAGGAGAGAGACGGGAAATGGAGCTAGAGCCACGTTTCCATCTGGCAAAGTTAGATACAGAGAAACCGCACAAGAGCCGCTCACATGCTGAAGACTCCTCCGCACTGTGCAATCTTTACTCCGACAGCGCCGCTGTCCTGATGTGAGAAATGACATCTTCTGACATCTTTATTAGAATTATAAACTTGAAATGAGGCCCATAAAAGGTTCAACTGCCCTGGGCTGACATGTGACATGAATATTAGCTACCCAGCTATTTTCTTCTGAAATTAGTGCTGTGAAGATCTGAAGCGAACTTTGTCAACAAAGCGTCACGCACCCTAGACAGAACTTTATACCCAGACAGAGGAGGTTTAAGGGCTGCCTCCAGCTTGCAATCGAGTCAGTTTCTAAAGTGAGAGTTAAGACTACCATCAGCTCTTACAACGGCCCTTTAATTAGCCTGCTAGTTTCGATGATCACACACTCCTAATTTCTGTTAAATGTTTCTCGTCCCTGTTGCTGTGTGAAAGACCCAGACAGAGTGAAAATGCCTACATGAAGGGATGTCAAATGCCCAGTGTAAACAAACAAAGAAAAGAACCTATCATTTTCCTCTAATTTCCTTCTGTTATAGTCTTTTTTGCTGTTACTTGTAACACTATTAGTGATTTTAAGTTGACGTCCCCTTGAAGTTTGCAGATGCCATGTTGGGTAAGTTCATGTTGCTATAGCTGCTGCATGAGAGATGCAAAAAATAGTTTTTGTGAAATACAAACAAGCGTGTACACACTGTACAAATAAAAAGTTGTTTTAAAAGCAGTTTTGGAGGCGGCCAAACTCTCTGCATGCTGGTGGCTTGATCATTTTCCATTCAAAATGCCAAGTTCATTTATTTGGAAGAAGCTAGTGTAATGTAGCTCTCCTACTGGCAGTCACAACCCAGTGGATTCTGGTCATACAGGAATCTACAGCGCTTTCCTGCCAACCAGGAGATACTGACTGGTGTACTGGGAACCACAGAGTAAGAAGCTCTGCGTTTTTCACTGAATATATTTATGCACACTTTTGACACTTACGCACTGAGTGGTCCCTCAAATTCGCAGGAACGATTCAGACGTGTAAAGTTACTCACATGAATAAGTGTCACTTTCATTCCTGCAGACTATGATCCTTTACTGCAAGTCAGGCATGCAGTTCTAGTTCATTTCATTCATAGCTTAAGCTACTAAAGGGCAATGATGCCTGACAAAGTTTTGTCACTGACATGACCTCTCATGAGAGAGCCACAGGAATAACGTACAAGCAATGGAGGTGGTGTCATCTTTAAAACAGTGTCAGACACTAGAGGAATGAGACAAAACCGTACAGCAAAAAGGATCTATTTTAAAATGAAGAATCAGTGATGGTCAGAAGCTAGGCTGCCTTTTCAAAACTGATAACCCTTACACAAAACGGCCAAATGTGAGACAAAGATTATCTTTGTATGCAGCTCAGAGGTAAGCAGCAAAAAAAGGCATGAGGCCTTGTCCACACGGGAAAGTTTGACCAGTTATACTGGTATAGGTATACTGGTATAACACCTTACACCCCCACCCCGCCCCCATGTGGACACACTCATTCTGGTGCAACAGTACCTTTTCTCAGTTTAGAATCATAGCGTTTAAGGTCAGAAGTGCCCACCAAACCATTTAGTCTGTCACAGGCCACCAACCCCAGCCAGCACCCTCACACTAAACCCAGCAAGTGAAATTGGACCAAAGTCATACAGCCCACAAGACGCTAGTCTATTAACCCCTTCCCAAGCAACATAACTAGGCTGGTTTAAATTCATACCTTAGCGGCTTATACACACACACAAAAAAAATCTCTCTCGTGTAGACCACCTGAGTCCTTAACACCCAAATCCTACACAGTGAAGGAGAATTTAGCTCATCAGAAGCTTGGAGCTTGTTTTCTACCGGCCCAATCCAATGCATCATCCCCCACATATAGTTTACTCAGGATATTCCACACATATTTGTTCACTGCCAGGATCAGTATTCCAATAACTGCCTAGAGGTCCCAACCACAGTCAAGGCCCCATTGTTAGTAATATTCCTGTAGCGTCGTAGAGCCCCAGTTATGGACCAGGACTCCGTTGTGCTATGCCTCAAAGAGTTTACAGTCTGAAGTATAAGCCAAGAGACAACAGATGGAGACTGGCAGAGACATGGGGGAGTACAAGGAGACAATGGGACAGTACTGGTCAGCATGGTAGGCCGTGGGCTCTGCACACCAGTAAAGATCACCTAACCACGGTGAAGTTTTTTGTAGGCCTGGTAGCTTAGTGGATGTTTGGGAGAAGCTATCCGAAGCATGAGGGGCAGCAAGGGGAAAAGCAGATAGGTTTGCAAATCTAACCACTGGGCAACAGTGGCTGGCACTGACCTTGAAGTGGATGGGGAGGATGGGGCTAGGCTGTCAAGATCCTTGAAAGTGAAGATAAATAGCTTCTGTTTGCTGAGCTGGAGAAGAGGGAATGAATAGGCAGCAGATTTAAAACAAACAAAAGGAAGTATTTTTTCACACAATGCACAGCTAACCTGTGGAACTCCTTGCCAGAGGATGTTGTGAAGGCCAAGACTATAACAGGGTTCAAAATGGAACTGGACAAGTTCATGCAGGATAGGTCCATCAATGGCTATTAGCCAGGATGGTCAGGGATGGTGTCCCTAGCCTCTGTTTGCCAGAAGCTGGATCACTTGATGATTACCTGTTCTGTTCATTCCCTCTGGGGCACCTGGCTTTGGCCACTGTCAGAAGACAGGATACTGGGCTAGATGGACCCTTGGTTTGACCCAGTGTGGCCGTTCTCACGAGCCAGCGGAAGGATTCAAAGCGGGGAATGACATGTTCAAAGCAACAAGCTATAGAAGTGATCTGGGCAGCAGCTCTCTGAACGGACACAAGCTGGGCAAGGCTGCATTTGCCAAGGCCGGGGGAAGGAGGTTGCAATACCTGAGAGGGGAGCAGATGAGTACTTGGATGAGCGTTTCAGCTGTGTGGCTGGACAGGGAAGGCCGTCTCTTAGCAATGTCATGCAAAAAGAATCAGCAAGATTTAGACGTAGCCTGGATGCGAGGAGGTAGAAATTGATCTGAGTCAAAGATAAGGCCCAGGTTACAGGCCTGAGGGACAGGCAGAACAATGGTGCTGTCCACAACGATCAAGGAAGATGATAGCAGGTAAGACTAAGGGGAAGGGAGAAAGGTTAAGAGCTCTGATTTAGCCATGTTGAGCTTAAGCGGACAGCTAGAAACCCACAAGGAGATGTCCGAGAGACAGGCTGAGAGTTCAGTTTGGCCAGAAGGAGACAGGCCTGAAGCAGGGAGACAGGTCTGTGCGCCATCAGCAGAGAGAGGAGAGCGGATTCCTGTCTCCAGACGAGATTACCCGCCCAAAGATAAGGGGCAGAGGGAGGAGAGACGGGCAGTGTACTGCGCACCGTACAAAGATGTAGCGAGAGCCGGTCCGTGCTGGGAAGAGCTGACGTTGGGAGGAATCAGTGCAGCCGACACCTGCCCAGGCAGTCCCCCAGGGGGGCGAGCAGCCTCCCTGAAGGCGAGGGGGCTCCTTCCACGGCAGAAGTTACGCAAGGCGGAAAGCCTTTCCAGGACCAGGACCTAAACAGACCAGACCTATCAAGGAGGAGAGAAAAGCGCCCCCCACCCCCACGACAGCGAACACGGGGACGCTTGGCAGGCGAAATCCAGCGGCCCCACCCCCGCTCCCCCTTTCCCCCCACCCCACTCCCGCCCCCGCTCCCCCTTTTCCCCCCACCCCACCCCACTCCACCCCCGCTCCCCCTTTCCCCCCACCCCACCCCACTCCCGCCCCCGCTCCCCCTTTCCCCCCACCCCACCCCACTCCACTCCACCTCCGCTCCCCCTTTCCCCCCACCCCACCCCACTCCACTCCACCTCCGCTCCCCCTTTCCCCCCACCCCACCCCACTCCACCCCCGCTCCCCCTTTCCCCCCACCCCACCCCACTCCCGCCTCCGCTCCCCCTTTCCCCCCACCCCACTCCCGCTCCCCCCACTCCACCCCCGCCCCCGCCCGGCGCTGCACACTCCTTAGTCACCGCGAGGGGGCGCTCGAGGACAGTCATGAATCCAGGCGGGAAGAGGCGGGGCGGGGGGCTGGAGCGACGCCGCAGCCCGGCCCCCGAGACAAAGCCACGTCACGGCCCCGCTACCGAGCCGGGCCCTTACCTGGGCAGCGGCCCGCTCGGCCATGGCCCCCCCGGGCGGGGCTGCTCCCGCGGGCCCGGCCCGGCCGAGCCCCGCTCCCGCTGCGGGCTGGGCAGAGTCCCGGCGCCGCCTCGCCACGGGCCGGCCCCGCTGCCAGGCGCCGCGCAGTGCATGCCGGGAGCCGGCGCCGGCAGCGCCCCCTGGCGGCCCTGGGGGGAGCAGCCCCGTTCGCGCGGCAGAGGGCAGCTGGGCCCCACCCCCCGCCTCGCTGGGCCCCACTCCCACAAAAACCCCCCACCCCACTCCTCTCCCCCCTCCCACATTCTCTGCCCCCACCCCGCTCCCCACCCCCACCTCTATCCTCCTCATTCCCCTGCCCCACCCCACTCCCACCCCCCACATTCCCTGCCCCCACCCCACCCTGCTCCCCACCCCACTCCCACCCCCCCATTCCCTGCCCCCACCCCATCCTGCTCCCCACCCCCACCTCTATCCTCATTCCCCTGCCCCCCCCACTCCCCCCCCCATTCCCTGCCCCCACCCCATCCTGCTCCCCACCCCACTCCCACCCCCCCATTCCCTGCCCCCACCCCATCCTGCTCCCCACCCCACTCCCACCCCCCCATTCCCTGCCCCCACCCCATCCTGCTCCCCACCCCCACCTCTATCCTCATTCCCCTGCCCCCCCCACTCCCCCCCCCATTCCCTGCCCCCACCCCATCCTGCTCCCCACCCCACTCCCACCCCCCCATTCCCTGCCCCCACCCCATCCTGCTCCCCACCCCACTCCCACCCCCCCATTCCCTGCCCCCACCCCATCCTGCTCTCCACCCCCACCTCTATCCTCCTCATTCCCCTGCCCCACCCCACTCCCACCCCCCACATTCCCTGCCCCCACCCCATCCTGCTCCCCACCCCACTCCCACCCCCCCATTCCCTGCCCCCACCCCATCCTGCTCTCCACCCCCACCTCTATCCTCCTCATTCCCCTGCCCCACCCCACTCCCCCCCACATTCCCTGCCCCCACCCCATCCTGCTCCCTACCCCACTCCCACCCCCCACATTCCCTGCCCCCACCCCATCCTGCTCCCCACCCCCACCTCTATCCTCATTCCCCTGCCCCACCCCACTCCCACCCCCCACATTCCCTGCCCTCACCCCATCCTGCTCCCCACCCCACTCCCACCCCCCACATTCCCTGCCCTCACCCCATCCTGCTCCCCACCCCACTCCCACCCCCCACATTCCCTGCCCTCACCCCATCCTGCTCCCCATCCCACTCCCACCCCCCACATTCCCTGCCCTCACCCCATCCTGCTCCCCATCCCACTCCCACCCCCCACATTCCCTGCCCCCACCCCATCCTGCTCCCCACCCCCACCTCTATCCTCCTCATTCCCCTGCCCCACCCCACTCCCACCCCCCCACATTCCCCTTCTCCTGCCCCATTCCACCCACCCACCCACACACACACATTCCCCTGCCCCCTGGAGATGCTCCTTCAGCAGGACCTGGGCACATCAGATCAGTGTGTGTGTACTGCGAGGGGGGGCACCTGCGCCCACCTGACAACTGCTGCGGGCAGGAACCCCACGGGATCACCCATTCTCACCCTCTCCGCCCCACTTTTCAGTCAGTAATTGTTCCTCTTGCCCCATTGTCCTGTGTGGATGCTTGGAGGAGTGGGGGGGAGCTGGGTTGAGGCCACATGTGGCCTGTCTGAATTTGGGGGAGGGGGCAGTGAGCACGCCTGGCTCAGGGGCTCTTTGGTGCACGTGTGGAGTTCTCGGGGTGCTTTCACCAGACCTCCAAGAGCAATCAAGCTGTGCCCCAGTACAGCCCTTGGGAACACCGGCCCCCGGGGTCCACTGGGGTATTGAGCAAGATTAACACTGTTGAAGATGTCATGTGGCCAGGGAGGCTCTGAGCTGCCCAATTTCACCGGCACTGGTTTGGAAACTTCTGGCCTTCGTGCACCGTTGAATGAGATACCAGCTCTATGGGGCTGATCCTGTGAGCCCCACAGGCTGTCCCTGGCCTGGACCTTATCCTGAGTCTCCTTTCCATAAACATGCATACATGCCCGGAGCTGACCCAGCTCTTGAGTTTCTATAAAACCGGGTGGTCTCAAGATACGAGATAACATTCCCAATCCCACTGCCCTTACCCTTGTGAGCCCTCCCACAGAGAAGGACGAGGCTAATCAGGATTACACTGAGTAGGCTTTGGCCCAAGAACGATTAAGAGGCAGACGTGTCAGAGCAGAGGTTTAACGAAGTGAGATTGGAATAAGGTTAGTAATCACAGACACAACTCCACTCACACTGCTGTATCCTGATTAATTATCTTGAATGCACCTATATATGTCGATAGCTGAAAAGACAATTTCTGCCCTCAGCTGCAGCAGCACATCAGGACTGAGGTCACTGAAATCCGTGGGGTTTCTCTGGACTTACCCTGGCGTAACGGCAGAACTTGGTCTCCAGCCAGAACACGTTAGAATACACAGCTCCGTTTCCCACAGCATGCACTTCCGTGGCGAGATGGTGGCGTAGCATGGGAGCGTCTGGGACCCTGAGTAATCAACGCTGACAGAGGATTTCCGCTCGGCATTTTGTCCCTGCTGCTCCTTGTGGTGTCAGCATCTGTCAGTACTGGAGGGCCAGGTTTATCGGAGAGCCGAGAAGTATTTACACATACACTCACGTTGTAGAACAACCCCTAAGGGGCATTTCAAAGCCAACACTTAGTCTCAGGTGGCCAATGAGAAGCAGTTCACAAGGAGTACCCTGCACATAGGGTACTTCGATGCACTATACCAAGTATGTTAGATTTAAATCCAGCAAGGGCTGTTTCTTGTGTATTTCACACCTTTCCTACACTTTACAATGACCCAGCACAAGGGACCAAGCTGCAACTCCGTAACTGAAATAACTGCCTTACTTCCCCCCCCCCCCCGCCGCAAATGTGGCCAACTGCCCCCTGCCCCTCGCAGGTCCGGCACTGAAGGACCCGCGCAGGTCTGACCCGCGCAGGTCTGCAGTTCCCTGCTGAGCCATGACAGCAGCTGGTGTGGAGCTTGGGAAGGATTCTGGGGCACATCTGAGCCCTGAAGACAGATGCCATCTGCTATGTCAGAAGAAACCCTGCTTGCCAGGAGGAGGCCGGATTAGAAAATGGAGGCCAGAAGAGGAAGGAGGTAGGCAGCAATGGAGAAGCTGCTCATAGGTCAGTTGTGCAAATGGCACACTCAGGTACAAGGTCTACTCCATACGCAGAAAACAGGCTCTTTTAATGGAGGGTGTTTGGCCACCTTAACTATACGCGTAGCTGTCAGCTTTGCCTCTTATGTGTCACGTTTTGTGCAAATTACCCTGCAGAGATAACCTTTTGGCCAACCTACAGTAATATTTAATTCGGCCTCTGGTCAGACTTCTGTCCATCTCGGCCCTTAATACAGGGGAGATCAGATAACCCATCCTCCAAGATACAAGAGGAGTGCTCAGCATAGCAGGGAACAATGCGGGGACACAGGAGCTTTGTCACCTTTTCCCTCCCTCCCATGATTCCCAGCGCTCCCAGCACTGTACCAGCCCCCCATGGCTCTGTCCCCACCATGCACTAGCTAAAGGAGTTGGGGGAGCATGTGCTATGTCTTGGAAAGGGCTGGCACAATCCCTTCTCTGGTAGGAAAGGGGATTTTATCTCCACACAGGGAGTCTCAGCTGTGAGCCTGCTGCTGCAGTTAGGTGCCCAAGCCAGGTCAGCCCTTTCTCAAGAAGAAACCAGGAGGAGGAAGAAGTGGTGGCAGCTGTAGGGTATTCCAAGATGGGTCTTGTTAGGGGGCTTATTCCTTCACCCACTTACTTCCCTGGTCCTTCTCGCATGAACAGAGAGCAACAATACCCGAAGTCCAAAGGTGCAAACAATTCGATGTTTATTGGGGTGAACTTCCAGCAAGCATGATTCCAGTTTCCTTCCTTAGTATCCTCCTTCCCAGCTCTGACACCACAGAGCCTTACACCTGTGTCCCTGTTCCCATTCCTACCCTTAGCCAAACATGATTCCAACTTCCTTACTCCCATTCCCTGTTCCCATCTCCCACACCCACCCCCTCCCACACCCACACCCACTCCCACTCACTTCCTCATTGACTACAGATTATATAGTAAAACTTGAGTTCTGCTTAGCTATACCTTAACCAATCATTTTCCTGAAATTTAACTAACCAATCCTAACATATTGTAACATGATTATGTAACCAATTATATCCCACCACCTTAATTAGTTTACACCCAGCAAAATTAATTATACAGCAGACAGGAACAATCACAGAACCAAACAGAAATTATACAGACAAACAATAGCAAAGTGGGAACTATAATGACAAGACAATACAGAAGTGAGGATTTCACATCCCAGCTATTGATAAGTGAGTTCTTGCCAGACAGGATGCTATCAAACTAAGTTTCCTTTTACATTTTCTAGGCACTTCCCTTTCTCTGGAGGTGATAGGAATACAATTCTGTCCTGATAGTGCCTAACAGCCCAATAGCACCTTTTTTCAATGTGACTAGTTTGGAATGTGAGGATGTGACTGTTCGCTTCCCAGCTTATGGCTGACTCTGCTGCTTAGCCAAAGGCCTGAGCCTAAGCACAGGGCCACAAACTGTCACAGTAAGAGAAGGCCCTTACATCGGCAGACAGTGATTTTGATTCTTTCTTTTATACCTCTATAATTAGCCAAGCGATAAGAATACACCTAAATTCTTAGAGTATAGGCCTTTACAGACAGACCTGAATATCTATATCCTAACAGGTCTCTCTCGCTGAAGTTGCTCCACTTTGTATAAATACTTAAATCGTCATTGGGCCAGAGTGTGAGAGTGATTGTACAGCCTGGGGATCAGGGCACTCACCTTCGAGAGCCAGGGTCCAGCCCCTGTTCCAGTTAAAACTGTATTCTCCCGGGGGAACTGCATCACTGCGCATGCACCGAATTCATGTCCCCCGCAGATTTCTTTGCTTCCTCGCAGAAAAATGACTTCTGACAGGGAAGCAAAGGGAAGCTGCAAGAGCGGTCATGCACCCCTCTCCAGCAGCACTGGCAAGTTGGCTCAGGTGCCCAAAGCAGCCAGTAGAGACATAAATCACCACTGGGGGGGCGGGGCTGGACAGTCATGCAAGAGAGAGAGAGAGACTCTCTCCCTCTCGCTCACTGTGGCAGCATGCTTGGCATGGAGGGGCAAGGCTTCAGGGTGTTTCTGAGGAGGTAGGCATGGGGCAGGCTCTGTCCCCTCTGGCAGAGCAGAATGTAGCAGCCTGCCTGCTTAGCGAATTGTTCCCATTCTCTTTGGGAATTCCCCCAGGAATATAGAACAGGGGTAAATGTTTTAAGGCTCCTTTACATTGCCAGAGTGGTGTAAAGGACAGTATGGCCTTATAAATGCTTATGGTGCTTTAGTAATTAAAACTGGTCTAAATTTTTGGACTGAAAAAATTTCCTATCAGAATGTGCTCCATGAACTGTTTGCTACTGACCTTTCTGGAGATGGACAGTAGCCAATATAAATTGTGAGTTTGATTCCCCAGCCCTCACTAGTTCTTCAGTTGTCTATGATGTAACACTGAGCATATGGATGCATATATTTGTTGACTAATAACTAGAAATAAAGGGTCAAACCTAGTTACATTACTGTTAGGCATGGGGGTTTGGGGATTTCCTCCAATGCTCTCCACTCCCATTCTCCATCCATTGTATTGTAGTTTAAGTAAATTACCAAAATAATTGAAACTAGAGTGATTATATTGCATTATTTTGACAAATAAAATATGCAGAATTTTAAAATACACTGCGCAGAATTTTTAAATTTTTGGCACAGAATTCCCCCAGGAGTAAATACTTCAGTATTATACACATTGGAACAGCTTCAGGAGGAGGGACTGAGAGAGTCCCACCCCAGAATTAGGGCACTCAGCTGGGAGGTGGGAGATCTGACTTCATGTTGCTGCTCCAAATCAGGCAGAGCTGTGATCTGCCAACAAGTCTGCCGCTTCTCAGGTGAGTGCCCTAAGCACTGGGCTATTGGGTACTCTGGGACAGAGAGACAGACACACACACATCAATCTGGTCTTCCCCAGCTGTCTTCTGCGCAAGGCTTGATTTGATAGGTGCTCTGAGAACACCTGTCCATTTGGGCCCTGCAAGCAAGAGAGGGGGAGCAAAAACCTCCTTAAGAATTGCCCCAGGATTTGGGAGTAAGGTATGGTGCTGAGTAGCTCCAGGGCACCAGAACGTAGGCAGTTTTGTGCACACCTCCTGGCAGAAACATAGTTGCCTGCAGGTTGAGGGGAGTGCAGCATGTGTTTTGAGGATCTCAGTGGCACCTAAGTCCCTTTGTGGATCTTGTCCTGGGCAGCAACATTATCTGGGCTAGATAATTGCAGGGAGCAATCAGGTTCCTACAGGAGTCCCTGGGTCAGGGCAAGGACCTGGAGAGGCTCAGAGAGGTGAGGGAAATGGGCAGAGGAATGACTTCATCTTGAAGTTTTGTCTAAGTTTCTGTTGAACCAATACATGGTGCCCTGTGGCAAGGGCCTGGAACAGACTCTGGCGTGGCGTCAATCCACCCTGAGCTGGCATGAGAACCCACCGGTTGACAGGCTCTGATTTTTTTCAGTCAAATAATTTCTCCATTTTACAGTGCCCATCACGGTGGTATCCGTGGATTTTACAGGGTTTAAATTGAGTCATTAATTCTTCCAAGTACAAAGCTAAAACCTCACAGCCTTAAAGTAGATCCCTGAAACCCCACTGATCAGAATAAATCGGTGTCTGTCATTCAAGTCTCTGTTATATTGCACAGTCTACTTATAGCAGGGGTTCTCAAACTTCATTGCACCAGGAACCCTTCAGACAACAAAGTTATTGCATGAGCGGGTGGGGGGGATGTGGGGGAGGGAGAAGAGAAGGGGGCAGAGCCCAAGCCTCGCCACCCCGGGTAGGGGTGGAGCTCAGGCTTCAGCTTCAGCCATGCGTTCCAGCAAGTCTAATGCTGGCCTTGGCGACCCAATTAAAGTGGGGTTGCAACACACTTTGGGCTTCCAACCCACAGTTTGAGAACCGCTGACTTACAGCAAGCTTGGCAGAATTCCATCTTTTTTATCATTTCAATGGATGATGTTTATTTAAGCATTTTCTTTTCAATTTTTATCAATTTAAATTTTCACAGTTGCACAAAATTATGGGTTTAAGCATTTTATTTTTATTGATTTAAATTTTCACAGTTGTAGGAAATTAGGGGGCGAGATCAGACAATATTTAATGGCAGACACAGATTCAAAAAGTTAACGTTTTATAACTGTTAAAACAAATAGTCTACCTCCTATGTCAAAAATACAAAGCAAATATCCTGAAATCAAACTCTAGTAAGTTCTCAAGCAGCATTTTTCTTCCTTTTCCTATGGGTAAACATTGATTATTATTGATGGAAATATTTTTTCATGGGTTTGTGTGTATGGTGAAATTGACATTTACTGATAAAAATCTGGTCTTTCCAAGCCTAGTTATAACTTATTACAAGACAGAATCAGAGAACGTAAGGATCATATAGTCTAACCCCCTGCCAAGATGCAGGATTTGTTGTGACAGGTGATTAACGACTGATTAATATTGATCATTGTGTGCGTGCATGTGTGTGTATATATGAAAAAATCTGTATGGGCATTTTCTGAGCCAAAACCATCAAATATTACGTTGGACTCAAATAGCACATTTTATTGTGATTCTTTTCAATTTATTTTTTTAATCTGTAAAATATACAAAAAGTTAACAAAAGGCCATCTCCCTGCATCCATTGACTAGGGCTCTTAGGTGGATGGTAATACAAATTAATAACAAACAAGTAAAGCAAAGCCAAAAGATGCAGGAGAACGTATATACAGATTCATTACTAGTTCTGTACCACTAAAGAGGCACGCGTGGAATTAATACAAAATGAGAAGTCTCAATCATAGAGACTGTACGATCTAGAGCCTTGAGGTTGTAGTCAGAGCCACATGGGCAAATTCAACCCCTGCGATGGCTTGACTAGCACTGGGGTTCAGGGGTTCAGTCCTGCAAACACTTACCATCAAAGTAGTGAGCCCTCCACTTGAACGATCCCACATAAACCAATGAATCGACGTTCTCTGCTCAGCATTGAGGGCCTGATCTGACATCCAATAAAGTCAATGGCAGTTTTTCCATTCACTTCAATGGGAGCTGGATTAGGTCCCAAGTGTTTGCAGGATCAGCATCTACATTAGAACCAGGGATAACAGGCAGGAGCAGGGGAAGTACGTGTTGCAATGAGATGAGCTGTGCATTCCATGGCTTCGTTCCTTGTTGGTTCTTTTAAAAGCCCAACCCCCCAACAAATTAACCAGCATGATGTGTATGCATGCAGAGCCTCACCACTCCCTGTAATGGGAGAGTCATCACTACACCACACGACACTCTATGCTGGGAACCACGACTCTGAAAAAGACATGTCGGGCTTGGTGGACAATCAGCTGAACATGAACTCTCAGAGTGACACTGTGGTCAAAAGAGCTAATGCGATTCTAATGGGAATCTTGAGAGTACAGTGTATTTTACCTTGTATTTGGCACTGGTGCAGCCAGTGCTGGAATCCTGTGTTCGGTTCTGGTGCCCCCAGTTCAAGAAGGAGGTTAATCAATTGGAGAGGGGTCAGAGAAAAGCCACGAGAATAATGAAAAAATTAGAAAACATGCCCCTTATAGTGATAAGATAAACAGTCTAACAGAGAAAGTTAAGGAGTGACTTGATTACAGTCTACAAGTACCTACATGGGGAACCAATATTTAATAATGGACTCTTCAACTTAGCAGGAAAAGGTAAGACACGAGCCAATGGCAGGACAAATCCAGACTGGAAATAACATGTACATTTTTAACAGTGAGGGTAATTAATCACTGGAACAACTTACCCAGGGTCATGGTGGATTCTCCATTCCTGACAATTTTTAAATCAAGAATGGGATGTTTTCCAAAAGCTCTGCTCTAGGGATTCTTTTGGGGAAGTTCTCTAGCCTGTGTTACACAGGAGGACAGACTAGATGATCACCATGGTCCCTTCTGGCTTCTGAATCTATGAAAACTGTGTGTGCAACCTCTCACCCATTTTAGTGACATCTGATGGCAGTTGCCTCTATACCCAAGCCCCACAATACTAAACATTACAAACATAGAAGTGATACAATGCTACCCACACCAGCCAACACACAACGGCCAGTGGTGCTCTGATGGCCAGGAAATAAAGAAACAACATGCTAACCAAACCAACACACCTTATGGCTTGCTCGGAAAGGGGCCAGACTTGTTAACGTCGAACAGTTATATCACACGCTGGGTTTTAAGCCACAACAGAAAGCAAACCTGGGAACCTACGCATTTAAACTGGCCCTTAGTAGCCAGCTGCAGACAGGGCGTACTACCTGATGTCTCTCACCTGACTCACTCTGTCATTGCTTTGATGTCATCTCTTCTAGCAGCCACCTACCAAAACGTTTTTCCATCGGGAAATGCAGATTCATCAAAAACTTTTCGTGGGAACGTATCAGTTTCAACTCAACTTTCTCAGCTGCAGGCTGGAATTTCTGGTCAAAACAAGAGAGAATGAGACATCCCAGAATAGCCAATAGCTCATTGGGTCAGGCACTCCCTTGGGATGTGGGAGAATCAGGTTCAAGTTGCATAATTAATTGATAGTTGTATTGATTAATCTCTTAGATTGCTGTGGCCAACAAAGGTTCGGTCTCCTGAGGACGACAGCATCAGGAATATTATCATCAATATTATTAGAATAAGAGACTCTAGGAGCACACGAGAAACAACTGCAATTCATCCCTTTATTAACGAATCCACTAAGCAGACAAACAATCCCACTGAAACAGAACAGCAGACAGAGCAAGAGTGCAAAGAGTTTGGCCCTATGTCTAGCATCACTCATGTGTCACATCTCCTACTGGGGGTGTCATAAATATAAAGGAAAGGCTAAACACCTTTAAAATCCCTCCTGGCCAGAGGAAAAGCCCTTTCACCTGTAAAGGGTTAAGAAGCTAGGATAACCTCGCTGGCACCTGACCAAAATGACCAATGAGGAGACAAGATATTTTCAAAGCTGGAGTGGGAGAGAAACAAAGGGTCTCTCTGTCTGTGTGATGCTTTTGCCGGGAACAGAACAGGAATGGAGTCTTAGAACTTAGTAAGTAATCTAGCTATATATGCGTTAGAGTCTGTTTTGTTTAAATGGCTGATAAAATAGCTGTGCTGAATGGAATGGATATTCCTGTTTTTGTGTCTTTTTGTAACTTAAGGTTTTCCCTTGAGGAATTCTCTATGTTTCGAATCTGATTACCCTGTGAGGTATC
Organism: Caretta caretta; assembly: GCF_965140235.1. Classification (NCBI taxonomy): domain Eukaryota; kingdom Metazoa; phylum Chordata; order Testudines; family Cheloniidae; genus Caretta; species Caretta caretta. The sequence continues at coordinate 268,557,588 of NC_134207.1, read as the reverse complement.
TACCATCCTGATTTTACAGAGGTGATTCTTTTACTTTTTTTCTTCAATTAAAATTCTTCTTTTAAGAACCTGATTGCTTTTTCGTTGTTCTTAAGTTCCAAGGGTTTGGGTCTGTGTTCACCTATGCAAATTGGTGAGGATTTTTATCAAGCCTTCCCCAAGAAAAGGGGTGTAGGGTTTGGGGAGGATTTTGGGGGGAAAGACGTTTCCAAGCGGGCTCTTTCCCAGTTTATATATCTATTAGATGCTTGGTGGTGGCAGCAATAAAATCCAGGGGAAAAAGGAAAATAGTTTGTACCTTGGGGAAGTTTTAATCTAAGCTGGTAAAAATAAGATTAGGGGGTTTTCATGCAGGTCCCCACACCTGTACCCTAGAGTTCAGAGTGGGGAAGGAACCTTGACGTGGTGGCAGAGCGGTGGGATTAACTTGAAATCATTTTGAGATCAAGTTGAGATTTTTTTGAACCAGAAGCACAGATTTTAAAAGGACAAAGAAATGGAGGCAGCGAAAGAGGCAGAAAAAAAACAAGAGGCTGCCCACAGGAGAGCTATGGAGGCAAGGGGAAAAGAACTGGAGGAGAAGGAAAAAGAGAGGAAGCATGCACTGGAGATGGAGAAGGCAAAGGCTCAGCAGAATATACCAACAAACCCTAGCAATCTTCTCCAGGTACCACTTCCCATCCCAGAAAGTTCCCCACCTACAAGGCAGGCGATGATACCGAGGCCTTCTTAGAAAACTTCGAAAGGGCCTGCCTTGGGTACAGCATCTCTACCGACCAATACATGGTAGAGCTGAGGCCGCAGCTCAGTGAACCCTTAGCAGAGGTGACGGCTGAAATGCCTAAGGAACACATGAACAAGTATGAACTGTTTAAAACCAAGGCGAGAGTCAGAATGGGGCTAACACCCGAGCATTCCCGTCGGCGGTTCAGAGCCCTAAGGTGGAAACCAGACATGTCATTTACCCGACATGCCTACCACATTGTGAAACATTGGGATGCCTGGATATCAGGAGCAAGTGTTAAATCTCCAGAAGAGTTGCCCTTCCTAATGCAAATGGAGCAGTTCTTAGAGGGTGTTCCTGAGGAAATAGAAAGATACATCCTAGATGGGAAGCCCACAACTGTAATCGAGGCAGGGGAGATTGGAGCCAAATGGGTGGAGGTGGCAGAAAAGAAAAAAACTGGTCGCAGTTGGAGCGGATACCAGAAGGGACGACCTCAGACCTCACCCTACTTCCGGGGACAGCTCAAGGCCCCAACTACCCCCCAAGGAACACTCCACACACATTATCGTCCCGCCACACGGTTCTCCAGCAACCCACCTTGCCCCAGTGACCTGTCAGCTGGACGATGTTTTAAATGTAACGAGCCAGGGCATGTAAAGGCCAACTGCCCCAAGAACCCCAACAGATTACAGTTCATTGCACCAGAATCACACCAGAGGTCCTCAGGCCCAGATACCTCCCAGATACCCTTGGAGCGGAGGGAAACTGTGAGTGTGGGTGGGAAGAAGGACACCGCATGGAGGGACACTGGAGCACAAGTGTTGGCTATCCATGCTTCCTTAGTGGACCCCAATTTAGTCAAGCCAGAGATCCAAGTGACGATTCAACCCTTCAAGTCAAACTCTTTCAGTTTGCCTACAGTCAAGTTGCCTGTCCAGTACAGTACCAGGGCTGGTCAGGAACATGGACTTTTGCAGTCTATGATGATTATCCCATCCCCATGCTGTTGGGGGAAGACTTGGCCAATCATGTGAAGCTAGCCAAGAGGGTGGGAATGGTCACCCGCAGCCAGGCTAAACCAGCCATCCCGCCTAGCTCTGTTCCAGAAACTTCTACCAGGACCTGGTCAGAGGTGATGGACCTGGACCCCAGGCCAATGTCTGCAACAGCAGTAGTGGATCCAGTCCCAGAGACCCAGACAGAGCCGGTCCCAGAACTGTAACCGGCAGAACAACCAACACCAGACCCATTGCCAGCACTGAATCCAGTACTTGCAACCCCAACACCAAGGGCCCCACCAAGCCTGAACCGGCAGCAGCCGATAACCCTACACAACAGGCTCAGCCGGAGCCTGAACCCCAACATAGGGCACCAGCGGAGAGCAGTTCACAGTCAACGGAAGAAGCCCCATCCCCTACATCGCTTCCAGAGGGATCAAGCCTAGGTCCACAATCCAATGAGGAACTGATGTCTCCAGCATCAAGGGAACAGTTCCAGACCAAACAGGAAGCAGATGAAAGCCTCCAGAGAGCTTGGACGGCGGCCCGGAGCAACCCACCGCCTCTCAGCTCTTCTAATCGATCCAGGTTTGTTATAGAAAGAGGACTTTTATACAAGGAAACTCTTTCTGGTGGACACCAGGAAGACTGGCATCCTCAGAGACAGTTGGTAGTTCCAACTAAGTACCGGGTCAAGCTCTTGAGCTTAGCCCACAATCATCCTAGCGGCCATGCTGGGGTGAACAGGACCAAAGACCGTTTGGGGAGGTCATTCCACTGGGAGGGAATGGGCAAGGATGTTTCTACCTATGTCCAGTCTTGTGAGGTATGCCAAAGAGTGGGAAAACCCCAAGACCAGGTCAAAGCCCCTCTCCAGCCACTCCCCATCATTGAAGTTCCATTTCAGCGAGTAGCTGTGGATATTCTGGGTCCTTTTCCGAAAAAGACACCCAGAGGACAGCAGTACATACTGACTTTCATGGATTTTGCCACCCGATGGCCGGAAGCAGTAGCTCTAAGCAACACCAGGGCTAAAAGTGTGTGCCAGGCACTAGCAGACATTTTTGTCAGGGTAGGTTGGCCCTCCGACATCCTCACAGATGCAGGAACTAATTTCCTGGCAGGAACTATGAAAAGCCTTTCAGAAGCTCATGGGGTAAATCACTTGGTTGCCACCCTTTACCATCATCAAACAAATGGCCTGGTGGAGAAATTTAATGGGACTTTGGGGGCCATGATACGTAAATTCGTAAATGAGCACTCCAGTGATTGGGACCTAGTGTTGCAGCAGTTGCTCTTTGCCTACAGAGCTGTACCACATCCCAGTTTAGGGTTTTCCCCATTTGAACTTGTATATGGCCGTGAGGTTAAGGGACCATTACAGTTGATGAAGCAGCAATGGGAGGGATTTACACCTTCTCCAGAAACTAACATTCTGGACTTTGTAACCAACCTACAAAACACCCTCTGAACCTCTTTAGCCCTTGCTAAAGAAAACCTACAGGATGCTCAAAAAGAGCAAAAAGCCTGGTATGATAAACATGCCAGAGAGCGTTTCTTCAAAGTAGGGGCCCAAGTCATGGTCTTAAAGGCGCTCCAGGCCCATAAAATGGAAGCGTCGTGGGAAGGGCCATTCACGGTCCAGGAGCGCCTGGGAGCTGTTAATTATCTCATAGCCTTCCCACCTCCAACCGAAAGCCAAAGGTGTACCATATTAATTCTCTAAAGCCCTTTTATTCCAGAGAATTAAAGGTTTGTCAGTTTACAGCCCAGGGAGGAGATGACGCTGTGTGGCCGGAAGGTGTCTACTACGAAGGGAAAAGTGCTGGTGGCCTAACGTGATGACGGTGGAGCTGGGAGGGATCCAAACCCACATCAAGTTACTCCCCACTCCTACCCTTCCCACCGCAGTGTGTACTTGGGGCTTACAACCACCCGGCCTCTTAAAACCTTAACACAATCGGTGCTGAATGAAACAAAAGTCTAACTGACAAGCAGAGTCTCCAATTCATGGGAAAGCAACGTGGGAATCAGTTAATGCATTAGCAAGTAGGGCAGAGGCAGAGAACTAGAAAGCCCTGCTGAGAACATAAGGAACTGCAAAACATATTGATCTGTGTGAGCCTCCACAGGACCATCCCCACCATGGCATCAAAGCACTCCCTCCTGCTCCATTCCCTTGCAGGGGAAAGGCCCAGTTATCTGACCTGTGGACTCTCTACAGTTCATGTGGGCCCCCTCAGCTCCAAGATCCACCTAGACACTAACACGGTTTCTCTGAGACTCCAGCCACCCTAACATTTCAGAGGCAGCTGGACAATACTCACCTGGGCATCACTTCCTAGATAAGGCCCGAAGGGACCATTATGATAATCTACTTTGAACTCCTGCACGACTCAGGCCAAAGAACATCACCCAGCGCTTCCTGCATCCTTTCCCAGGTGGTAATTTATCAGTCCTCGCCGGCCACTGCCTTATTTCCTGTTCTTACACCCAGTGGGGCTGGGCTGCCCCCTGTGTGCTGGGAGCTGGGAAGCCCTTCCCTTCCCCCAGTGTGAGATCTGTACTGGTAATTGAGAGACTGGTCACAGTGGAAGCTTTTTGTTGCAGTGGGTGCAGTGATCACGTCTCTCCTGGGTGGGTTGTCTGGTGACCAATGAAGGCTTCTGTGGACTGGCAGCTTCTCCCTGCAGTGGCTGCCCTGGTGCTTCAGAGGGCGGCGGATTCCGGGCGATCTGTCGGTGCATTCGGCGCATCCTCAGGATCTTCTCCCTGGCATGGACCCTCTGGTGCCGCAAGAGGTTCACCTTGCGAGTGAAGCGTTTCTCACAGTCAGGGCAGTGATACGGCCTCTCTCCCGAATGGACCATCTGGTGCCTGCAGAGGCTGTAGGAGCAGGTGAACGTCTTCCAGCACACGGTGCATGTTGGGAAGATCTTGCTGTGAGTCTTCTGGTGCCTCGTTAGATCTACCTCCTGGGAGAAGTATTGCTTACTCTGGAGGGACACGTACAGCCTCTCGTCGGTGTGGCTCGGCCTGCGCTCCCCGATGCCAGATATGCTTCTCATGCTTCTGTAAGTGGTTCCCTTGGACTCCATTCCTGGGCAGAGTCTCAGCTCCAGATCACTGCTTTCCCCAAGTCCAGGTGCTGGAGCTCTCTCTCCTTTGTGGATCCTCTGGTGCAGAGCAAGATGCTGCTTGGAAGTGAAGCTGATCTCACACTCAGGACACTCGTACGGCCCCTCATTTGCGTGGCTCCTCTGGTGAATGATAAGGTTTATCTTCAGCCGAAAGCTCTTCCTGCACTCTGTGCATGGGTGTCGTCTGTCCCTCGCGCGGCTCCGCGGGCAGACACTCAGAGTCTTTACGCCACTCTCATCTTCGGCAGAGTCACATAACCTTCTCTTCTCAGGATTTGGCTGCTGCATCTCAGACCATAGCTGGGCCTCAGCCAAGGTCTGGAGGACCTTGTCTCTGGGTCTTCCTGGTAATTCCCCCTCTGCCTCCAGATTTTCAGGTTCACAATCCCCATCAAACCTGGTTTCTTCTGTCATTACCTGGCCATCTCCTGAAATGAACCAGCAACACAAAGGTTAATTCGTTTCATTCTCTTGGAACACAAGAGTCCTTTGAAGACTCAGGACAATCCCGAGCCACACTCGGGTCCCAACAGGGCAGGTTTCTTTGCAGAAAGGGAGCGTCAAGGAGTCTGGGAACATGCACTTCAGAGAAGGGGAGGGGCAGCATATTTTAAGCTATTTCAGCATGTAGAAAAAGAGACACTTTACCAGACACACTGAAAAATCTTGCAGGAGCAAGGTAAATGCAGGGCTTGCAAACTACGCTCTTTTCCGCAGCCTCTACACTTTCTGTAGAATCAGAAAACATAAGATATACGTAGCTATATAAAATACACATGCACACAGAGAACATACATCGTATGTTTTCAGATCCTGCTGAAAGTATAGAGTGTGCAGAAGAAAGTGGAGTTTGCAGATTCTGCAATTACCTTGCACCTGCCATTCGGACATTAACATGAGCATTAAGTGCTGAATATTGCAGGCAAACTAGTTTCCCATTAAAAATGTGTAATTCTAACAGACCCAGCAAGCTCCGTACAAACCCTCAGAGAGCAGCCATGTGATCTGACTCCGGTAACCCTCATCCTCCCTCACTCCCACCCCAGTTGTTTTCTTGTCTATGCAACGTCTGCAATGAGATTATAAATGGCTCTCTGGAGCAGGGACTGTGTCTTTGTAGCAGCTGTGCAAAGCTCTGAGGGCGACATTCCCAGAGGATGCGTACATGGGCAGTGCAGGAGGAGCTGTGGGTAGGTCCTGTGCTGGCCCTCTGCACAAGGGATGAATTTCACCCCGTAGAAATGAAGCTCAATACAAAAAGCCCCACTACATTAACAGAGTGCAAAGGCTGCAAAGTCAACCACTTGTAAATTAGAGATGCCAGAAGTAACGTTGCAATCTTTCATTCAGCCTACTTGTGCACGTGTGTTATGCTCCCCTCCCTGGCTCCTACACCTGCCCCCTCTGCTCCAGCAACTGAAAACAGCATCTTCTAACAGAAAGTATCAGTCAACCTTCCTGAACCATATCAGCACTGCCAGTTCCACCTACGCTACAGCAGGGTTGGAAGGGAACCCAGCACACTTGCCAGGTAAACTTCCTTTGCCCTCTACCTTTACTCAAGAATTCTGAAGGAACTGCAACGTGAAATTGCAGAACTACTAACTGGGGTACTTAACGTATCGCTTAAATCAGCCTCTATATACCAGACAACTGGAGGGTAGCTAATATACTGTTAATTTTTTTAAAAGGCTCCAGAGGCGATCCCGGCAATTACCGGCCGGTAAGCCTAACTTCAGCACCAGGCAAATTGGTGGAAACTATCGTAAATAACACATAGATGAATATATGTTGGGAAATCATGGCTCACCAATCTATTAGAACTCTCTGAGGACAAGGGAGATCCAGTGGATGTAGCGTATTTGGATATTCAGAAAGCCTTTGACAAGGTCCCTGACTAAAGGCTCTTGAGCAAACTAAGCAGTGATGGGATAAGAAAGAAGGCCCTCTCATGGATCAGTAACTGGATAAAAGATAGAAAACGAACAGTAAGAATAAATGGTCAGTTTTCACAATGGAGAAAGGTAAATATCAGGATCCCCCCGGGATCTGTACTGGGACCAGGGCTGTTCAACATATTCATAAATGATCTGGAAAAGGAGGTGAACAGTGAGGTGGCAAGTTTTTCAGATGATAGAAAATTACTCAAGACAGTTAAGTCCAAAGATGACTGCAAAGAGTTTCAAAGGGATCTTAAAAAACTGGGTCAAAATGGCAGATGAAATTCAATGTTGATAAGTGTAAAGTAATGGAGGATAGGTCTATTAATGGATACTAGCCAGGACGGGCAGGGATGATGTCCCTAGCCTCTGTTTGCCGGAAGCTGGGACTGACCGACAGGGGATGGATCACTTGGTGATTCCCTGTCCTGTTCATTCCCTCTGGGGCACCTGGCATTGGCCACTGTCAGAAGACAGGATATTGGGCGAGATGGGCCATTGGTCTGACCCAGTATGGCCTTTCTTATGTTCTTAAAGCACATTGGAAAAAATAATCTCAACTATACATACAGAATGAGGTCTGAATGAGCTGTTACCACTCAAGAAAGATCTGGGAGTGATGGTGGATAGTTCTCTGAAAACATCCCTCAATGTGCAGCGTCAGTCCAAAAAGCGAACAGAATGTTAGGAACCATTAGGACAGGGATAGATAATAAGACAGAAAATATCGTAAAGCAGCTCTATAAATCCATGGCACGCCCACACCTTGAATACTGCAGGCAGTTCTGGTCGCCCCATCTCCAAAAAAGCTCTATTGGAATTGGAAAAGGTTCAGAAAAGGGCAACAAAAATGATGAGAGTCTGGAACAGCTCCCGTGTAAGAGATTAAAAAGACTGGGACTGTTCATCTTAGAAAAGCGACGACGAAGGGGGGGGTCTGACCAAGGCCTGTAAAACTAGGAATGGGGCGGAGACAGTGGCTAGGGAAGTCTTATTTACCCCTTAACATAACACAAAAACTAGGGGCCACCTGATGAAATTAATATGCAACAGATTTAAAACAAACCAAAGAAAATATTTCTTCATGCAGTCCACACCCAACCTGTGGAACTCTTTGCCATGGGATGTTGTGAAGGCCAAAAGTATAATGGGGTTCAAAAAGATATTAGATACATTTATGGAGGACAGGTCCATCAGTGGCTATTTGACAAGATGGTCAGAGACACAACCCCATGCTCTGGGTATTCCTAAACCTCCAGCTGCCAGAAGCTGGGAGTGGACGACAGCAGACAGTTCACTCAAAATTACCTTGTTCTGTTCATTCCCTCTGAAGCATCTGGCATTGGCCACCATCAGAAGACAGGATACTGGGCTAGATGGATCATTGGTCCGACCCAGTGTGGCTGTTCTCGTGTTCTCTCTTTTCCACGTTGATCCACAAATCGCACATCCACTGATGACACTGACTCAAACCTGATTTGGGGCCCACGAGCACCCCTGGCTATTCACATCTCACCCACCACTGAAGAGCACTAGGGCCGTGCTAGATGATAAGTCAGGATCCCCCCCTCACCTCTGCCCCCACCACCTCTTACAATGATATGCCATCTCGCAACACTTCCTTTTCACTTTTCCGACCTCACACTCTCTGCAGACCAGAACATCAAGAGAATTCTTCTTCTCTCTCTCCGTTAGCACAGGCGGGACATCAAGAGCTGGTGACACCAAATGTTTACACAGTGCATTTCCGTGGTGGGTCTCAAAACGCTTTACAAGGGAAGTGTAAGCAGTGTCAGGATGAGCTCCACCCTGACATCTGGTGGTGAGGTGTGGCAAGTTGTGGAAAAGAACTTCAGGGGCCAATCTCATTTGCATAGGCACACCCACCACGCCTAGAATGAGACCATAGCTGCCCAAATGGTCACTTTGGCTGCTGTGGGATCCCCAGTGTCTCTGTTATTGGGGCAGGAAGAATAAATTGTTATTACCCTGATTATGGGAACTGTGCTTGGAACTGTACGTGGCCTTTTGTTATGATGGAGGGATTCACCATCAACTAAGTAGCACTCGCTAGGCAAGGGTCATGGGTTCCAAAACTGTGTGAATGGAGAGAGGCTGGGGACAAGTATTAATACTTGGTGGCATGGGCCCCCTTGGTGAGGGCCTTACATGCTAATTGCATTTCCTCCTCTCTCCACTGTAGAATATCAGAGCTAATTTTGATTTCATTAGAAGTCTAGTTATAGGCTGCTGAGCTCATTTTGGGCTGACAGTGCACCAGCACTGGGGCTCCCCTACAACAAGCTGAATTCATCTAAGAGCTGAAATTACTGAGTGTTGTGTTAAGTAGTGGGGGAGCCTGAAAATATATTGTGGAGCAGTTTGCAGGACAGCTGGAGTGCCTTGCGGACCGGCTGGTGAAGCAGTTCGACGCGGAGCAGTTTGTGGATGGCAGGAGCTGCTTGTGGGCCGTGGAGCTGAGTGAAGGAGTTCGTGGGGCGGCTGGCAGAGCGGAGTGCAGCTGAGCGAAGGAGTTCGTGGGGCGGCTGGCGGAGCAGAGCGCAGCTGTGCGAAGGAGTTCGTGGGGCGGCTGGCGGAGCGGAGCGCTGCTATGGAGCTATGGGGCGGTCATCTTCAGATCATGTAAGGTGCCTCTTACCCCCGTCCCATTTCCACCCAGTTTGGGAGGTAAAGCTCCGCAGATAAACTTTCGAACTCTGGGGCTGCCCTGACCAGGGACAGAGACTTTTGGAGCATTGGACTTTTGGGACTTTGGGTGATTTGGGGTTGGTGGACTCAAGAACCAAAGGGAAAAGGGCATGCCCCAATTTGCTTGGGGTGGGTTTTTTTTGCTTATGGGTTGTGTTATGAATCCTGTTGGTGGTGTTTCCCCAACATAATGCCACATTGTTTCTCTCTGTTATTAAAAGGCTTTTGCTACACTCAGGCTATGTGCTTGCGAGAGGGGAAGTATTGCCTCTTGGAGGTGCCCAGCGGGGGTGGTATATATTTGTCCCAGGTCACTGGGTGGGGGCTCGAGCCGGTTTGCATTGTGTTATTGGAATGGATCCCCTAGATATTGAACCCGGCCCTTGTTGCTGCCAACTCTGACGGGCAGAAGGGTTACAGAAGGAATACATCATTCTCCCCATTTTACAGAGCAGAAAGGTAAAGAAGCTGCCCAAGGCCCCAGAAAAGCCAGTAGCAGAGCTAAGAATAGAATGCATGGGACCATGTAACGTCCCATATGCAGATAAGAGGTAGAACCATAGGAAATCAAAGAGTTCCGTTGGGTTACTCTGTTTCTCACCAGTGCTGTGGTCTGTAGGGCTCGGTCTCCCTTCCAGACCCAGCTGATTGTTCTCAGAGGGTTCCTCCTCTTGTATAACCCACGATAAAATATCCATGGTAGAAACCGGAGAAAAAAGCAACATTCATTACATGATGGACAAACACACAGCTTCTCAAGGGTCTGGCCCCTTATCTCTGCTCTCTGCTATTTCTTGGCAGAAGGAGACTTGCTCTGAATGGATTCAAACATCTTCCTGAAGCTCCAGGGGAAGCTGAAAGTTAAGCAGCCATGAAATGCTCTGAAAGGGAATGGGTCGAGTAAGAACTAGCTGGGACTGGAGCAAAGACATGGAGGAAAACAACCAGCAAACACCCAGATGTCCGTAAGGGAGGGTCACCGAAGTCTCTCTGGATTCTGGAACTCCAAATTCTACTTTCTCAGCTTCAGCTGCTGCCCTTCCCCCAACATCTTCAGCTCTTATTAACCTTCTTCACTACCGTTACTCTCAGCCCCCACCATCCCCCTCACCCACCTTCCCATGTGACCCTGCATTTGAAATCCCTCCATTCAAAAAACCCAACCTTCACATTATCAAGACTTGGCACTTGAGCCCCATCATTTTTCCTCAAGGACACGCCCTAACTAACAACGTTCTAAAATACCCTCTGCCTGCAAAGCTCTGGCAGCTACTGCCCAGCGAGCTCCTTGGGACTCTCCTTTAGCCCCTCTTCCACCACTCTCTGGCATGAAACGGGGGCATCTCATTCCATCAGTTTCTTCTCCTCTTGCCATGGGATCAGCATCCAAGTTCATGATCCTTCAGACCATCTTCCATCCTCTTCCCAGTTACCCCTCTCTAGCAATCCTATCTACTCTTCCACCCTCTGGAGGGCAGGGTCACACCTTTGGCCTAATCACACTGCTCTCTCCAACCCAGCTAACGTGATTTACCTGTGCTCACCATAACCCTGAAGCCACCCCAGTCTCATGTTCCCATTACCCCTGTTACTGCAAAGGTCCTCATTTCCCTGTTCTCTCAGCCCATCTCCCCAGTGCTCCCCACAATCTGACCCAGGGGAAAATTCCTTCCTGCCCCCAAATATGGTGATCAGTTAGACCCTGAGCATGTGGGCAAGGCCCACCAGCCAGACATCTGGGAAAGAATTCTCTGTAGTAACTCAGAGCTCTCCCCATCTAGTGCCCCATCTCCGGCTATTGGGGATTTTTGCAACTAGCAGTTGCAGATTGGCTATATGTCTTTATAGGCAGCCCTATCATACCATCCCCTCCATACACTTACCAAGCTCAGTCTTGAAACCATTTAGTTTTTTTGCCCCAGTGCTCCCCTTGGAAGGCAATTCCAGAACATCACTCCTCTGATGGTTAGAAACCTTCATCTAATTTCAAGCCTAAACTTGTTGATGGCTAGTTAGTTCTTGTGCCAATCCATTTATTCTTGTGCCAACATTGGCACTTAAGCTAAATAACTACTCCCTCTCCCTGGTATTTATCCCTCTGATGCATTTATAGAGAGCAATCATATCTCCCCTCAGCCTTCGTTTGGTTAGGCTAAACAAGCCAAGCTCCTTGAGTCTCCCCTCATAAAGCAGGTTTTCCATTCCTCGGATCATCCGAGTAGCCCTTCTCTGCACCTGTTCCAGTTTGAATTCATCTCTCAAACATGGGAGACCAGAACCGGGTCAGATTGTGGGAAGCATTCCAGATGAAGTCTCACTAATGCCTGGTATAATGGCAACAACACTTCCCTATTTCTACTGGAAATACCTTGCCTGATGCATCCTAAGACCACATTAGCTTTTTTCATGGCTGCATCAGATTGCCGGCTAACAGTCATCCTGTGATCAACCAATACAGCCAGGCCTTTCTCCTCTGTCGCTTCCAACAGATAGATCCCCAGATTATAGCAAAAAATGTTGTTAGTCTGTAAATGGATGAGCTTGCACTTTGCACTGTTACATTTCATCCCGTTTCTATTACTCCAGTTTTCAAGGTCCTCCAGATCTTCCCGTATGATATTCCGGTCCTCCTCTGTGCTGGCAATACCCCCAACTTTGCGTCATCCGCAAGTTTTATTAGCACACTCCCACTTATTGTGCCAGGGACATGAATGAAAACGTTAAATAAGATTGGTCCCAAGACCGATCCCTGAGGAAGTCCACTAGTAACCTCTCTCCAGCCTGACAGTTCACCTTTCAGCATGACCCGTTGTAGTCTCCCCTTTAACCAGTTCCTTATCCACCTTTCAATTCTCATATTAATCCCCATCTTCTCCAATTTAACTAGTAATCTTCCATGTGAACTGTACCAAATGCCTTCCTGAAACCCAGGTAGATTAGATCTACTGCATTTCCTTTGTCTAAAAAAAATCAGAGCAGGCCTAAATGACACAGTGGTCTAAACACCCATTCCCTGTCCACCGTAGCGCTCCCAACCTTGCTACCAATGGTGGCGCTGCCCGGCTAGATTTCCTGAAAAAGAATGGGGTAAGGACAGCCATAGTGAAGCATGCTGTGACGCTCTGTCTAACTCACCTGGGCAGGCATCTATAGGAACTTCCTTCTCCTCTGATCCCTCTTCACTCTGATCTTTTTCTCCCGATCTATCCTGGGATCCTGGCTGATCCCTTAGGTAGGGTTCTTCCCCTCGCTCAATCTGAGACAGGATGTCAGGTTTGGAAACAGCATAATCTGTTCACTGGAGAGGACATGAAGAAACCGCATGTTTCGTTCATAACTGGTTGAGCTCTTTTTACACAGAACTGTAAATGATTTTAAGCCAGCTCCTGAAATCACTGGAAGTGATGGGCAAGCTGGACAGAGGCAAACATTTTATTAGGATTCCTACACAAATGCGACACAGGTAAGATGGATTTTGTTCCTCGAAGAGGGGAATTCAAGGATTCACATGTGCAAGGGGCCTTGATGCCTCATGAGCAGTACAAGTCAAACCTCTTGCTTATTTTCAAGCCTGCAGCCAACCCACGTCCAGATCATGACATGAGATCTTACAAAAGGGGACTGGCTTTTTTAATAGGAAACATTTTGTTTCAACTTTAATAATCATTTAAAGAGCAGTTCTTCTGACCCACGTATTATCAGCTGCATGTGCCTGTCTGGGGAAGGGACACAAAAACTACTGCGACATGGATCTGTCTGGGGAATCAGCAGGAGAACATGCTCTTTCAATCTCTACAGACCGTTCTTCAGAAATGTAGCTCGTCCCCTCTGAACAGACTGTAAAGTTACTGTTGTTGCCGGAGAGACGGACTTTGACAAAGGTGATTTTACATCGCAAAACACACAAGGAACCTAGCAGGTTTCTTTATAGGGACCGGACATGAATAAATAAATGTTTTACCAAGTGATGTAGGAAATTCTCCATCATTAACACCTTTCATATCAGGACTGGACATTGTTCTAAAAGATGGGATCTGGTTCATACACAAATTATCAGGCTTAAGCCATGGAACTTCACCCAGCAATTCCTTAATTGTGTTACCAGAGGTCAGACCAGATGATCACAACGATCCCTTCTGCCCTGAAAGTCTGTGTATGTAACACTGGAAAGCACCTGAGATCTAGAGATCAGAATCATCATTGTGTTGCTCATGCTCTCCTTATAAATGTGGGGGGGTGTGGATCGGATAACTGAGAACAGTTCTGTTGGCTGCCAGTGCTGGTACCTGGAAACCAAAGGAACATAGGGATTTGCCTGAGGGGCAGCCAAGCTGGTACCTGGCAGAGCTGGAAATATACAGGTAAAACCTGAGCCCTACCCAGGGAGATCAGGGTCGCATAATTCTCTTTCATCATGTTCTTGTAAAGCTCCTTCTGCCACTCGTCTAAGTTCGCCCACTCCTGCTCGTTGAACTAGACGGAGACGTCGTCGAACGTCACCGGCCCCTGGAATCACACGCATTGCACGCTCAGCGGTTTCTGCTGCAATTACAAATAACCGTCTTGAATGAAAGATGAAGGTGTTCAAGACAGCGTTTGGCTTTTACTACATGTCTGTGCTGTGCCTAGTACAACGGAGCCCCACCCTGGGTGGGGTCTGTGAACGCTAAGACAATACACACCACAAAGCTCAGCTCCACACCCATTTACACAGGGTCTAGACTAGCACGTACAAATGTGCTCTCTGACTTGAGCTGCCAAAGGCTACACAACAAATCCTCACCAGCTGTGCTTCTTGGCCCCGAGATCACATCATCATGCAGACCAGGAACGACCAACAATGGGTCCGGAACTTTAGCATGAAGAAGCAGGCGTCCCTGAAGGTTTGTGATCAGCTTGCCCCCCACTCTAGTGTCAGGACACATGCACAAGAGGGGCCACGACAGTGCAGAAACATGTCACAATAGGCTTCAGAAAGCTGGCTACCCCAGATTGCTACAGCTCTGTGGCTAACCAGTTTGAGGCTGGCAGACCAACTATGGGGGTGGCTGCGGCAGAGGTCTGTGAGGTGACCAGGCCTGTGATGCACCCAAAGTTAGTGAGCATTGCAAACGTTCCTGTCATAATTATCACCTTTCAGAGAACAGGCTTTCCAAATTGTGCCAGGGCCACCGATGGAACGCATGCACCTGTTGTTTGCCCGCTGCAGGGAGCACAGGAGTACCTACACTCCATCATTACGCAGGCCCTGGTCGACCACACGGGCAGATTCATGGACGCGACTGTGGGATGCACTGGCAGGACGCATGATTCTAGGGTGTTCCAGAGATCCGGACTTTCCCATCATTAGTCCCACTGCATGACATTGTTATACACTGTCCTCACAGTTATTCTAGGGGACCTGCTTTACCCCTTGTTGCCAGGGCTTATGAAACCTTAGCCTGATTTCAGAGGACTTGGCAAAGGAGGGTTCAACCACACACTCCGTAGCTGTAGGATAACGGTGGAATGTGCTTTTGGCATATTGAAATCCCATTGGCACTGCCTTCAAAACCCTATGGTCCACATTACTGTGGCCTGCTGTGTTTGCAAGGAGAAGGGGGAACCTTTCTTGCCAGAAGTGGGATATCTGAACTGGCCCACACCACCAGACAGTGCATCTGCCATGACTGGTGCTGGACCCACATGCACGGTCCTATGCAGAAGGGGGAAATAAATGTTATTTGAGGTTGTGCTGTTTATGGGATGTGGGGCAGCTGGGTGAAGGCTTCTGTGAATCTTTTGGTATTGTGTATTATGAATTTTATAAACACTTTCATATAAGTGGAGAGTATATGGAGATATAGAGATGCATCAGGTATTCAAGAATGGGATGTCTCATATTAATAGGGATCACTGACATAGTCCTGAAATATCCCCACCGTCAGGGTTTATGGGCCTAGTTGTAGCCTCGGTCACTTGTCTCTCCATGTCTATTATATGGTTTCAGTTCTTGATTTACCTCCAGTGATATCAGTGTTAGGAGCAGTTGCGAGGCCCTCTGACCACGCTGGAAAGCCTGGCTCAGTAGCACCACAATACAGAGAGTTTTAGGGTAATGTTACTTTACTGGTGCTGTGGGTCCAGCACCTTCGACATTGGTGAGGCCTCATCTGGAGTACTGTGTCCAGTTTTGGGCCCCACGCTACAAGAAGGATGTGGATAAATTGGAGAGAGTCCAGCGAAGGGCAACAAAAATGATTAGGGGTCTGGAACACATGAGTTATGAGGAGAGGCTGAGGGAGCTGGGATTGTTTAGCCTGCAGAAGAGAAGAATGAGGGGGGATTTGATAGCTGCTTTCAACTACCTGAAAGGGGGTTCCAAAGAGGATGGCTCTAGACTGTTCTCAGTGGTAGCAGATGACAGAACGAGGAGTAATGGTCTCAAGTTGCAGTGGGGGAGGTTTAGATTGGATATTAGGAAAAACTTTTTCACTAGGAGGGTGGTGAAACACTGGAATGTGTTACCTAGGGAGGTGGTGGAATCTCCTTCCTTAGAAGTTTTTAAAGTCAGGCTTGACAGAGCCCTGGCTGGGATGATTTAATTGGGGATTGGTCCTGCTTTTGAGCAGGGTTTGGACTAGATGACCTTCTGAGGTCCCTTCCAACCCTGATATTCTATGATTCTATGGTTCTAAAGCAGGGCAACCCCTGACCTTTAAACAGCACCTCCCACGCCCACCGGCCAAGACACTGCGCGCTTTTAGGAATAGACGTGCCCTGAAAAGCCGCTCTCCTCCCCAGAGGTGGCTGCCTGTCAGTGCCCACCAGCCGGAGCAGTTCTTTCCCGGGCCTTGGGGAAAAGCCCAATCGCTGGGCCAAGCGCGCGGGGAGCCTGGGGGCACCAAGCGCCGGAGGAACCGCGGCTCCCGGGGCCGGGGAAGGGAGGGCGGCGGAGAGACGCCGGCACGGGGGAGCGGCTGCCGGGCGCGGGGCTGCGGACCGGCTGGGCGCCAGGGGGCGCTAGCGAAACGCCAGGGGGCGCCCTGCGCGGCCGGGCCAGCGGAGACCCGGGCCGGGGCCGGAGCCGGGGCCAGGGACTGTGGATCCCGGCCGGGGCCGAGCTCCGGGCCCGAGAGAGACGCGGGTCCTGCCCCGGCTCGGCAGCGGCCCGCTCGGCCATGGGCCCCCGGGCGGGGCTGCTCCCGCGGGCCCGGCCCGGCCGAGCCCCGCTCCCGCTGCGGGCTGGGCAGGGTCCCAGCGCCGCCTCGCCACGGGCCGGGGCAGGACACGGTACCGGGGGGCGCACTGGGCATGCGCAGGCGAACGGCGCATGCTCAGTAACACCTGCTGAAGCCGCTGCCCTTCCCTCTGCCCGTCCTAGCCCGGGGGTTCGTCTGCTCGGTACGGGGGGGCCGGAAGTTGACTGCGGGGTCCCGGAAGGGGCGGCAGGGTTGGGGGGGGCTGAGGGATGGGGGGGAGCGGGGTTAACCCAGGGGCGAGGGAGGGGCACGGGGGGGGGGACAGTGACCCGGGGGGGGCTGCGCCCCCGTGTTTGCAGCAAGGGGGGGGGGGCAAAGGGGCTCGTTTATTTCCCCTCCCCCAGGCGGCAGCGCCCGGCATGGGCCGCCCCGGCTCCCCAGCGCCCCGTCCCGGCAGCGCCTCCTCGGTGTGCGCGGCCGAGGGGGAGAACGGGGTGAAACCGGGGCCTCCCCAACCCCCCCGCCCCCAGGGGGCTGTGCACCCCCCTGCATTTCCCCAACTCCCCCCGCCCCCAGGGGGCCGTGCACCCCCCCCGCATTTCCCCAACCCCTCCCCAGGGGGCTGTGCACCCCCCCGCATTTCCCCAACCCCTCCCCAGGGGGCTGTGCACCCCCCCCCGCATTTCCCTAACCTCCCCTCCCGCCCCCCAGGGGGCTGTGCACCCCCCCGCATTTCCCTAACCCCCCCCGCCCCCAGGGGGCTGTGCACCCCCCCGCATTTCCCCAACCCCTCCCCAGGGGGCTGTGCACCCCCCCGCATTTCCCCAACCCCCCCGCCCCCAGGGGGCCGTGCACCCCCCCCGCATTTCCCTAACCCCCCCCGCCCCCAGGGGGCTGTGCACCCCCCCGCATTTCCCCAACCCCTCCCCAGGGGGCTGTGCACCCCCCCGCATTTCCCTAACCCTCCCCCGCCCCCAGGGGGCTGTGCACCCCCCCGCATTTCCCTAACCCCCCCCCGCCCCCAGGGGGCTGTGCACCCCCCTGCATTTCCCCAACCCCCCCCCGTGTCCCCAGGGGGCTGTGTACCCCCCTGCATTTCCCTAACCTCCCCTCCCGCCCCCCAGGGGGCTGTGCACCCCCCCCCGCATTTCCCTAACCCCCCCCCGCTCCCCAGGGGGCTGTGCACCCCCCCCGCATTTCCCCAACCCCCCCCCGCTCCCCAGGGGGCTGTGCACCCCCCTGCATTTCCCCAACTCCCCCCGCCCCCAGGGGGCTGTGCACCCCCCTGCATTTCCCCAACCCCTCCCCAGGGGGCTGTGCACCACCCTGCATTTCCCCAACTCCCCCTGCCCCCAGGGGGCTGTGCACCCCCCTGCATTTCCCCAACCCCCCCACCCGCTCCCCAGGGGGCTGTGCACCCCCCCGCATTTCCCTAACCCCCCCCGCCCCCCAGGGGGCTGTGCACCCCCCCTCATTTCCCCAACCCCCCCTCCCCCCGGGGGCTGTGCATCCCCCCCGCATTTGCCCAACCCCTGCCCGCCCCCCAGGGGGCTGTGCACCCCACCCCCCAAGTGGTCAGCTAGTTCCATGCAGTGCTGCCAATTTTTTGGTTGGTTGGAAATTTGGATGGAAATGGAAACATTAAGACACACTGTCAAAGCAGATACAGTGCAGGGGGTAAAACAGGTGTACCTGAGAAAGCACAGTGGGTTTGAAACGTCTGAACAAAGCCTGCCCCCCTCCCACAGCTGTTGTTTTTGCTGACAGTGTCGGCGCATTGGTGTCGGGGATGTTGGCCAACCTTATCATTTAAACGTATGATCTGTAGGCCAGGTCTGACTGAGCTCTGCCCTGGCAGCTCATGATGAGCCGGGATGGGGGAAGGCTTCAGGACCAGACTGTACTGACATGAACCCACCTACGCTGCCGAGGTATCCAGCAGACAGAGCTGCATTGCCCAAGGGATCGATTTTGGCTGGTGTTGGGAGTTTCTGTACTAAACATTTTTATTATAATTAATTTTTACATAAGAACGGCCATATTGGGTCAGACCAGTGGTCCATCTAGCCCAGTCTCCTGTCTTCTGACAGTGGCCAATGCCAGGTGCTTCAAAGGGAATGAACAGACCAGGGCAATGATTGAGTGATCCGTCCCCTGTCGTCCACTCCCAGCTTCGGGCAAACAGAGGCTAGGGACATCATCCCTGCCCATCCTAGCTAATAGCCATTGATGGACCTATCCTCCATGAACTTATCCAGTTCTTTTTTTGAATCCTGTTCCAGTTTTGGCCTTCACACCAGCCTCTGGCAAAAAGTTCCATAGGTTGACTGTGCATTGTGTCAAGAAGTACTTCCTTTTGTTTGTTTTAAACCTGCGGCCTATTAATGTCATTGGGTGACCCCTAGTTCTTGTGTTATGTGAGGGAGCTTTTCATTTACTCCACACCAGTCAAGATTTTATAGACCTCTAACATATCCCCCACTTCGTAGTCTCTTGTCCAAGCCAGAAAGTCCCACAGTCTTTTTAATCTCCCCTCATACGGAAGCTGTTCCATACACCTAATCATTTTAGTTGCCCTTCTCCGTACCTTTTCCAACTCCAATTTAACTTTTTTGAGATGGGGAGAACAGGACTGCACGCAGTATTTCAAGATGTGAGCATACCATGGATTTATATAGTAGAAGTGGAGGAGCTTGGTTTGCCAGACCGATCAGCAAAGCCAATGCGGACAAACTATGTGAAAAGGCTGCAAAACACCAAGCCTCTGGATTGCACCAACGTGCAGGAAGCCTTATAAGCCCGTCATGGTCAAAGCCAATTTCAGAAGTACTTAATGAGGCTGTTAAGAATGCTGCAGACACAAATCAGTTTATCAGGTTTCAGAGTGATAGCCGTGTTAGTCTGTATCAGCACGAAAGCTGATGCCCAAATAAATGTGTTCGTCTCTAAGGTGCCACAAGTACTCCTCGTTGATAACCTAGCAAATTCCTACAGATAGCAGTTTCACATACCCTAGAGCAGAGGTGGGCAAACTACGGCCCGCGGGACCCTCCTGCCCGGCCCTGAGCTCCTGGACCAGGAGGCTCGCCCCCGGCCCCGCCCCCGCTGTTCCCCTTCCCCTGCAGCCTCAGCTCACTGTGCCCACCTGCGCGATGCTCTGGGCGGCGGGGCTGCAGAGCCTGGCCTGACCCGGTGCTCGGAGCTGCGCAGTGCGTGGCTGGCTCCGGCCAGGCGGTGCGGCTGCCGTGCTGCGAGCCACCGGTGCTCCAGGCAGTGCAGTAAGGGGGGATGGAGCAGGAGGGGTTGGATAGAGGGCAGGGGAGTTCGGGGGTGGTGGTGAGGGGGTGGGGGTGTGGATAGGGGTCAGGGTGGGGAACGGGGGGTTGAATGGGGGCAGGGGTCCTGGGGGGGGCAGTTAGGAAGGAGGGGGGGTTGGATGGGGCAGCAGGGGGCAGTCAGGGAGAAGGGGTGGTTGGATGGGGTAGGGGTCCCAGGGGGGCAGTCAGCAGTGAGAGGAGGGGTTGGATGGGGCAGCGGGGGGCAGACAGGGCTGGGGGTTCCAGGGGGGGTCAGGGGACAGGGAGCGGGGGGGGGATAGTGCAGGAGTCCCCGGGGGGGGTTGTCAGGGCGAGAAGCGGGGTGGGGGATAGGGAGCGGGGGCTGGGCCACGCCTGGCTGTTTGGGGAGGCACAGCCTCCCCTAACCAGCCCTCCATACAATTTCTGAAACCCGATGCGGCCTTCAGGCCGAAAAAAGTTTGCCCGCCCCCGCCCTAGAGTGTGCGAAGCTGTTATCTGCAGGAATTAGCTACATCAGATAGCAGTTTCTAGGAAAGTAGGACCTGTCGCTGCTATAGGTAGCAAATTTCTACAGATTGCAGTTTCACATACCCTACGGCAGTCGTGGGCAGCCTGCAGGCCGCACACGGCCCATCAGGGTAATCCGCTGGCAGGCTGCCAGACCGTTTGTTTACATTTGCATGGCCACTTGCAGCTCCCAGTGGCCGCGGTTTGCCGTTCCCAGCCAATCGGAGCCGCAGGAAGAGAAAGCTACCAGGGGAGAGGCTGTTCTCGATTTGATTTTGACAAATAGGGAGGAACTGGTTGAGAATTTGAAAGTGGAAGGCAGCTTGGGTGAAAGTGATCATGAAGTGATAGAGTTCATGATTCTAAGGAATGGTAGGAGGGAGAACAGCAAAATAAAGACAATGGATTTCAAGGAGGCAGACTTTAGAAAACTCAGGGAGTTGGAAAGTAAGATCTCATGGGAAGCAAGTCTAAGGGGAAAAAAATGGAAGACAGCTGGCAGTTTTTCAGAGAGACATTATTAAGGGCGTAAGAGCAAACTACCCCACTGCATAGGAAAGATAGGAAATATGGCAAGACACCACCCAAGCTTAACCAGGAGATCGTCAATGATCTAAAAACCAAGGAAGAGTCCTACAGAAAGAGGAAAGTAGGTCAAATTACAAAGAATGAATATAAACAAATAACACAAGTGTGTAGGGACATAAGAATGGCCCTACTGAGTCAGACCAAAGGTCCATCTAGCCCAGTATCCTGTCTTCCAGCAGTGGCCAGTGCTGGCACCCCAGAGGGAATGAACAGATCAGGTAATCATCAAGCGATCCATCCCATCACTCATTCCCAGCTTCTGGCAAACAGAGGTTAGAGACACTGTTCCTGCCCATCCTGGCTAATAGCCATTGATGGACCTATCCTCCATGAATTTATCTAGTTCTTTTTTGAATCCTGTTATGGTCTTGGCCTTCACAACATCCTCTGGCAAGGAGTTGACAGGTTGACAGTACGTTGTGTGAAGAAATACTTCCTTAAACCTGCTGCCTATTAATTTCATTTGGTGACCCCTCGTTCTTGTGTTATGAGAAGTTGTAAACAACACTTCCTTATCTACTTTCTCTACACAGTCATGATTTTATAGACCTCAATCATAGCTCCCCTTAGCCGTCTCTTTTCCAAGCTGAAAAGTCCCAGTCTTATTAATCTCTCCTCATACGGAAGCCATTCCATATCCCTAATCATTTTTGTTGCCCTTTTCTAAACCTTTTCTATTTCCACTATATCTGAGATGGGGCGACCACATCTGCATGCAGTATTCCAGATGTGGGCGTACCATGAATTTATATAGAGGCAACATGATATTTTCTGTCCTATTATCTATCCCTTTCTTAATGATTCCCAGCATTCTGTTCGCTTTTTTGACTGTCGCTGCACATTGAGTGGATGATTTCAGAGAACTATCCACAGTGACTCCAAGATCTCTTTCTTGAGTGGTAACAGCTAATTTAGACCCCATCATTTTATATGTACAGTTGGGATTATGCTTTCCAATGTGCATTACTTTGCATTTATCAACATTATATTTCATCCGCCATTTTGTTGCCCAGTCACCCAGTTTTGAGAGATCCTTTTGTAGCTCTTCACAGTCTGCCTGGGTCTTAACTATCTTTAGTAATTTTGTATCATCTACAAATGTTGCCACCTCACTGTTTACCCCTTTTTCCAGATCATTTATGAATATGTTGACTAGCACTGGGCCCAGAACAGACTCCTGGGGGACACCACTATTTACCTCTCTCCACAAAATCAGAAAGGCCAAGGCACAAAATGAGATCAAACTAGCTAGAGACATAAAGGCTAACAAGAAAACATTCTACAAATACATTAGAAGCAAGAGGAAGACCAAGGACCAGGTAGGCCCATTACTCAACAAGGGGGGGAAAAACACTAACGGAAAATGTGGAAATGGAAGAGGTGCTTAATGACTTCTTTGTTTTGGTTTTCACTAAGAAGTTTGGCGGTGATTGGACATCTAACATAGTGAATGCCAATGAAAATGAGGTAGGATTAGAGGCAAAAATAGGAAAAGAACAAGTTAAAAATTACTTAGACAAGTTAGATGTCTTCAAGTTATCAGGGCCTGATAAAATGCATCCTAGAATACTCAAGAAGCTGACTGAGGAGATATCTGAGCCATTAGCAATTATCTTTGAGACGTCATGCAAGACAGGAGAGATTCCAAAAGACTGGAAAAGGGCAATTACATTGTCCATCTATAAAAAGGGAAATAAGGAAAACCCAGGGAATTACAGACCAGTCAGCTTAACTTCTGTACCCGGAAAGATAATGGAGCAAATAATTAAGCAATCAATTTGCAAACATCTAGAAGAAAATAAGGTGATAAGTAACAGTCAGCATGGATTTGTCAAGAACAAATTGTGTCAAACCAACCTGATAGCTTTCTTTGACAGGGTAACAAGCCTTGTGGATAGGGGGGAAGTGGTAGACATGGTATATCTAGACTTTAGTAAGGCTTTTGTTACTGTCTAGCATGACCTTCTCGTAAACAAATAAGGGAAATACAACCTAGATGGAGCTACAATAAGGTGGGTGCAAAACTGATTGGAAAACCATTCCCAGAGAGTATTAATCAGTGGTTCACAGTCATGCTGGAAGGGCATAACGAGTGGGCTCCCGCAGGGATCAGTTCTGGGTACGTTTCTGTTCAATATCTTCATCAATGATTTAGACAATGGCATAGAGAGTACACTTATAAAGTTTGAGGATGATACCAAGCTGGGAAGGGTTGCATGTGCTTTGGAGGATAGGGTTAAAATTTAAAATGATCTGGACAAACGATTGGAAGTAAATAGGATGAAATTCAATAAGGACAAGTGCAAAGTCCTCCATTTAGGAAGGAACAATCAGGTGCACATAGAATATCAGGGTTGGAAGGGACCTCAGGAGGTCATCTAGTCCAACCCCCTGCTCAAAGCAGGACCAATCCCCAATTTTTGCCCCAGATCCCTAAATAGTCCCCTCAAGGATTGAACTCACAGCCCTGGGTTTAGCAGGCCAATGCTCAAACCACTGAGCTATCCCTCCCCACCAAAAACAACTGCTGCCCCATGTGAGGAACGAACTCACAACCTTCAGATTATAAGACTGACGTGCTACCTACTGCGCTAACGAGGTGGCTCACAAAATACACAATGGGAACCGACGGCCTAGGAAGGAGTCCTGCGGAAAGGGATCTGGGGGGTCATAGTGAACCACAAGCTAAATAGGAGTCAACAGTGTAATGCTGTTGCAAAACAAGGGAACATAATTCTGGGATGTATTAGCAGGAGTGTCGTAAGCAAGACATGAGAAGGAATTCTTCCGCTCTGCTCCATGCTGATTAAGCCTCAACTGGAGTACTGTGTCCAGTTCTGGGCACCACATTGCAAGAAAGATGTGGACAAATTGGTGGAAGTCCAGAGAAGAGCAACAAAAATGATTAAAGGTCTAGAAAACATGACCTAAGAGGGAAGACTGAAACATGGTAACCATTTTCAAGTACGGAAAAGGTTGTTACAAGGAGGAGGGAGAAGAATTGTTCTCCTTAACCTCTGAGGATAGGACAAGACACAATGGGCTTAAATTGCAGCCAGGGAGGTTTAGGTTGGACATTAGGAAAAACTTCCGAACTGTCAGGGTGGTTAAGTATTGGAATAAATAGCCCAGGGAAGGGAATCTCTATCAGTGGAGATTTTTAAGAGTGGGTTGGACAAACAAGTGTCAGGAATGGTCTGGATCAGTGATCTCAAACTCAGATCACCACGAGGGCCGCATCACTGAAACCTCCACCCCTTCCGTGAGGCCCTGCCCCTGCCCCGCCTCTTCCCACCCCTTCCCTGCCCCCATTCCAACCCCTTCCCCAAAGTTCCTGCCCCGGCCCCACCTCCTCCTCTGAGTGCGCCACCAGGGCTGGCTCAAGGCACCAGCTTTCCAAGCAGGCGCTTGGGGCGGCATTCAGAATGGGCGGCAGGCTGTGCCCCACCGCGGCAAATTCGGCGGCAGCTCCGCCGCTCTTCCAGGCGTGGCGGCAATTCAGCGGCGACTGCTTGGGGCGGCAAAATTGGTAGAGCCGCCCCTGCGCGCCACGTTCTTGCTCCCGCCGCCCTCCCTCCCGATGTGTGCAAACAGCTGTTTGGCGGCGGCAGCTGGGCGGGACGCGCGCTCAGGGGGGAGGAGGAGGACGGGGTGGGGGCAGAGCACCCACTAATTTCCCCCCGTGGGTGCTCCAGCCCCGGAGCAACCACGGAATCGGCGCCTATGGCGAGGCGCAGGAAATAACTCTGCGGGCCGCGTGTTTGAGACCCCTGGTCTAGATAATACTTTGTCCTGCCATGAGTGTAGGGGACAACACAAGAGTGCAGGGGACAAACTGCTGTCTGTAGGAATTTGCTACATCAGACGGCAGTTGTTTTACAATAGCAGATTCTTACAATCCGCTACACATCAGCCACGGCTACAGGTAGCCCAGTCCTACAGGGAGCAGTTTCCTACACTACAGGCAGGGCGGGTGGGGGCGCAGCAGGGCTGGAGCTGGGTCCTGGCACCTTCAGCGGCGGGGGGATCCAGTCAGCACCAGGGCAGCAAAGGGAGCCGGGAGCTGGTGGGCTGTAGCTGGGGCCAGGGCAGCTCCCTCATTCTGTCTCCCCAAATCTACCCCCGCCCTCACCAGCCGATGCCGCTTCCTTGGGACTCCCCCCTTGGCCGGGGGACCAGAAAGGAGAGACAGGCTGCCTGCCACACCACATCCTAATGCCTCCTCCCCACAAGGGAGCTCTTGTGGTGCTGAGTCCCACAGGCTGATGGTTTTGTAAAGGAACATTTCCCTTTCCCAGGGGCTGCCTTTGCCTTTTCCTTAGCAGCTCCCTCTTCGTTCGTCAGGGTGAACAGGCGCACCCAGGGCACTCGCTCCTGCCCCTTCCTTGTTTTATAAACCTCCAGCCTGGCCCCTTTTGTCTCATCTCTGCACAGCCCTGCTCTTAATACACCTTCGGTTCTTTGCTATCATCGGTCACCTTCCGCCCTCGACGCCTCTCCTTTCCTCTTGCTCTGTCCCCAGGTGTGGTGGGGCAGATACCCCGCTCCTGGGAGAAAAGGGAGGCTGACGGGGGAAGCAGCCACAGCGGTGGCCACACCCAATCAGGCCACAGCTGGCCCCGATATAAGGGCTAAGGGAGGAGGTGGCTCAGTCTCACTCCGGCCTGGAGTGGGAAGGCCCTGGCTGCCTGGGAACAGAGGGCACCTAACGCAGAGCAACACTGGGGAAAGACAAGAGGAGCTGGGGAGCTCCAGCCTGGTAACTCCCCAGGCTGCGGCCTTGGGTAAGGCCTGTCAAAGGTACTGGGGCTAAGAGGGGCAGCCCTGGAACAGGCAAAGGCAGCAGGTCCCACCCCTTGCCAGTGATGAGTGGCCATTACAGACTGCAGCCTGCCCCAGGGAGCGGGGGCTAGACGATGACTGGCAGTAGCCACTGAGGCAAGGTGGGTATAGAGGGTTGGGGGTTCCCCTGGGAGGGGAGACCCAGAGAGTGGGTGTGCTGCTCGGGCAGAACCCCCCCCCCCGGTAAAGGCATAGGATCCGGGAGGGACACAGGGGCTTGAGGCAGGTGAGACACCGGCCAGCAGAGGGTGCTCCGACAGCTGGAATTGAGCTAATTCCTGAAGCAACCAGCAGGAGGTGCTGCAGCGGTGAGTGCTTGACCTGCTACACCATCTCTTCTTACCTCCCTCTCCCCCGCCCCCGCCAGTTTTTCCTTTTCTCTGTCATCCTGTTTTCCCCTCCTCCCCCACCGGCCTATTCCCCCCCATGCCCATTGGCCTTCCAAGCTGGTTCCAGCCCTCATGTGCAGCCCCCTCCTCATCTCCTTTCACACCCCTGCAGAGGTAGAGGGGAGGGCTCCTTCCTCTCCCCCACACTCTCACTGCACAGGGCCACTGGGATTTTTCAGCTGCCCTCTGGGCCCACTTCTCGCCCGCCCATGAGGTCATCAGGCGGAGCAGGGGAACCGGCTGCAGGGCTCTACGCTCCCCAGGCACCAGGGTCAGTGGGCGTTTGGAATGAACCGAGTGCAGGATCAAGCACCGACACCCCCTCCCACACAGTGGGCCGCTGGGGGCTTTTCCCACACACAGCCCTGGCAGCATGCATGGGCCCGGACCCTGCACCAGCAAACTGGCACCTGGCTTTACAGCCGCGTGAGCAACACAGTGAGAGCAGGGCCCTCCCCTCTCAGCCCTGCCCCGCCCCAGAAAGTGGAGCCCCAGGTTCCCAGGCTAGTCACAATTTTAAATCAAGACTGGGGGTTTTTTGTAACCAAAAAAAAAAAAAAGAGAGAGATGCTCTATTTCATCCAGGAATTCTTTTGTGCAAGTCACATGGGGTGTGTTATACAGGTGGTCGGACCAGAGGACCCCAATGTGCCCGTCCGGCTTTGGAATCTGTTTAAATACTGACACGTATGAAACGCTGGACACAGGAGTCACTTATCCGCTCCCGCAAGCCGCCCGTTTCCGCCCTCCATCCCTGTGTATCGTCCCATAAAAACCAGAGTTTTCCACTTAAATATGAATTTGCTGCCAGTTCGTTTTCCTGCAATCGTGACACCCTGCTCTAGTGCAGTTGTTTTCTTGTAACCTCTTATCCCGGACCAAATCTGCCTGGGTCGTCATGCCTGTGTCTGCCAGCTGCACGGACGCCCCATGGCTTGGCCTTCGTTACCTTAGCCGGATAAGGTGAAATCAACACGACACCCTCGTCTCCCAGGTGAATTGGCTGTAGCTCATTAAAAACCAAAGACCAATCCTCCCCTTGGCTACACCCGCACAGCCCCCCAGCTTGCATGGCTGTGAACGAGGGCAGACCGGGGGCAGCTACTCAGCCTGGAAGCCTTTGAGCCATTCAGCGTCTCCCTCCTGGAGACTGCCGCGCTGACCCCGCAGGGTTTCTGCAGCCCGGCTCGCTGGCCGGTTACGGTTTCTTCCTGTGGCTGTGTTTGTGTTTGAGGAGGTGCTGCCGGCGGATGTAGGCCTTCCCACACTCGCCGCACTGGTAGGGCCTCTCTCGCTCCGTGTGGATTTTCTGGTGGTCCACGAGGTGGTGGTGCCGGTTGAAGGTTTTGTGACACTGGGCACACTGGTAGGGCCGCTCCCCGGTGTGGATCCTCTGGTGCCGGATGAGGTCGGAGGGACGGGTGAAGCTCTTGCTGCAGTACGGACACAGTATGAGCGATCCCTTGCTGCGGTCGGCATGCACCCTTTTGTGCAGGACGAGACACCTCCTCTTGGAGAAGTGCTCCATGCACTCCCTGCACGTGTACGTCCTTTGCACACGAGGCGGCTGGTATTTGCTCAGACTCGATTTGTGAGCCAGCCTCTTGACCCGTTTGGTGATCCCGCTGGAACCGTCTTCAGTCTGGTTTCGGGGCTGGGACTCAGGGGGAGCCGCTTGGCAGGAACGTTCCTGAGGAGCCGGGAGCCCGCAGGCCCCCGCAGCTGTCTGGTGTCGCAGATGCAGCAGAAATTTCTGCTTGGCTCTGAAACTTTCCCCACAGTTTGGGCACTCGTACAGCAGCTCGTTTGCGTGGCCCTTCTGGTGGATGATGAGATTTATCTTCAGCCGAAAGCTCTTCCCACACACTATGCACACAAACAGCCTCTCTCGAGTGCTCTTTCTCTGGTGCTGGATCAGGGCCCCACCCCAGTGAGCGGAGTTCACTGTCCTGCTCTCTGCGTGGTTTCTCTGCTGTGTTACTGAGCTGCATGCAACCTCCCCGGCTGTTACCTCCCCAGGATCCTGGAAATCCTCCTCTTCAAACCTTCCCAATAACATCCCTGGCACCTCCAGGTTTTCAGGAAGTTCCTCCCCAGGGCCCTGGTCATGCTCCCAAGGGCCCAAGACAGCTTCCTCTTTTGCTCTTTCCAGCAACGTCCCTGGCACTTCCTCCACTTGCTGCACCTCGGTTTTGATCACAATCCCCTCATCAGCTGGAAATTAAACAGAATCCAGAGATTATTCACTCCATCGGTTTGATATGAAGGAAACCTAAAGGTTCGGACTTTCCTGATTCCTAATCTCAGGGGCTGGGTCCTGTCACGCTGGCATAATGCGAGGCACTGGCTGTTTAGAAAGAGGCAAACATTTCCCATCTCCGTGTTCACAGAGGTTAGGAAATGACCTACTATTAGCAGAGTAAAACTGACCTCTGGGCCTGATCTGGGCTTTCAGTGACACACAGGCCTCTCACGGCCTCACTGCACAGGGTGAGTCGCACCAGGAGACTTCCCTGTTGGGTAACCCGCTTCCCAAGTGGCCTCAGGCTTCTCTCCAAGAAGACAGGCTTTAGAGTCACCCTTGAGTGATCCCGTTATACGTCTGAGGTTTTGTCATGGACAGCCTGACATTAACAGCACGAGACATGGAGGCTGGGTTTGACTGGTCAGTGATTTAACAAAGTCACTTGGCAGTTCCTCTCTGGCTGAGAACTGAGAGGATGAACTGTAAGAGCCACGTCCCAAAGCTCTCTAATTCCAGACATGGAACGACACTGCCGGCAGACTCTGACCCTGGCTGCACCCAGAGAACTGAAGAGGAAACAATGGGCACGTTTTAGTGCAGCGTCGGAATAGCAGCGGTGTGTTTTTAACAGCTCTGCTCATTAGCTGATTTCAGTCATTTTTGGTTCTGAACAACCTCAAAGCTGGGCTGAAAGAGTAGGCCAGCCCCCCTACCATCAGACATGATCGCTGGAGTTACAGGAGGGAGGAATCGGACCATCGAATGCACTCCATTCAGTCCTGTGTGATCAGAGCAGCTGTGGAGGGAATATAATTAACATACCAGCTGTTCCTTCTCTGAAGCAGAAAAAGCCAGTGATAGCATACACCATGGCATTTCTTACTCTTTACAACCTTTCTGGTGGACAGTGGGATTTACAGTCATTTCTCTCCTCCCTGAGACTATCTGCATCTCAAAGGCCTGTCCTGAAATTGTCAGGCAGAGACAGGCAGATGAACATCACGCCGTCCCCCGAGCAGCTTAGTGCTGTCTGGGCTGAGGCACCTGATGAGGTGACTTAAGAGTTGCAACAAAACACAAACGTTGCTTTCTCCAAATACCTTCATCAGAGGGAAGAGGAGGGGACCAGCTCTGCTTCACTGACTCCTCCGAACACTCAGAGGAAGGACGGGTGATAGGAGGCATTAACTGCCTGCAGTTGGTGAGGACTGGTAGGAAGCCGTGAGGAACATCTGCCGTGAAGAGATGACAAGTGCTGGTTACCACTGGATTACATACAGCAAGAAGGCACTCATAAAGACAGGATTTATTGCTCTTGCTGTTTCTGGCTGGGTTAGTCTGTTACTCACCTGGGCTGCGGTGTGGTGGGTCTGTTGGGATTTTACTTTCCTCCAAGGCCCCTTGATCCTGCATATGGGGTTCCTCCTCTTGTTTGATCTGTGACAGAGTGTCACTTGTCAACATGGGGGATTCCGGCCCTGAGAAAGAGAATTTCATCATTTTACCGATAGCCACCTATTTAAAAGCAGCATTTTGGGCACGGGGATTTCATCCTCACTAACATTTGCAAAGCACTTTGAGCTCCAGGGGAAGATGGTTTTGGAAAGCAAGTCAGTAGTTAGTCACTGGGGGATATACTCCATCAGTTATGGCTGGTGTCACAGCCTACTGAAAAGCACGAGTGTCGTTTTCACTAGGTCATCCCACAGCAGTGAAAATCCAATCCCACCAACACAACCTCGCTGTGTGACAGACCTCAATCCCTGAAACTAAGGACCTGGGTTCTCAGCCCCAGGCTCATGAACTGATCGCAGTCACTCCTTCCTTTATTGTTAAATGGGGGAGGGGCCCCAGCTAGGCGGCAGGAGGGATCCTGGTATAGACAGAATGACAGATTTCGAAGGACTCGGAGCTTCAGATTAAGGAGGAAGTTACTCACTCTGTGCAATAACAACGGTTCTCCGAGTAGCATGCCTATGGGTGTGCCACTGTAGGTGCGTCTGGGCGCCCGCGCCTCTCAAAGAATCTAGGTAGCAGCGTTCAGTCGGCCCGCACACGCGCTCTCCCTCCCTCGTGGCCTGCCTGGAGGCCATCTAGCGCTGCGCGGGTGAACCAGCCTCCGTTCCTTCTCTACCGCAGAGCTCCTTGTCGAGAACTCCAAAGTCGGGGGGCAGGAGCACCCACAGGGTCACGCGTCTCGAAAAAACCATCGTTACGGCACAAGGGGAGTAACGTCCTCTTCTCTGAGTGCTGTCCCTATGGGCGCTCCACCACAGTGACTTCCCAGCGGTATCCCCCGTGGCGGGCTGGGGCCTCGGGGTGCGGTCTGTCACTGACAATAGTGCTGAGGAGCCGAAGATGGCGCGAGAGGCCGAGTCCCGAGGAATCGCGCCAAAGCATGGGCAGAGGCCCTGCAGATTTCTGAGATGGGGACGTCTTTAAGAAACGCGACCAAGGGGGAAACGGCTCTCGTGGAGTGCTTGGGATTCCTGATGGGGGCAGGAGGTTACACGCATGTAACAGTGGTTAGGGCAACCGGAGACCCATTTTGAGAGCCTTTGAGCTGATATTGTGGAGCCTTTGGATCTTTCTGCGAATGAAAGGAAGAGTTTAGGAGACTTCCTGACGTCCTTAGTCCTGTCCAAATAAAATGCTAGGGCTAACAGCCATCATATGCAGTATTGCCTCTCTATGTCACAGGGTGGTTTTGGAAAACAGGCGAGTTTCTCACGTACAGTCGAGTGTGTGGAGTCAAATGTGCATGCTGCCACATGCCTGAGAACCTGGAGGCGCTTCCTGGCTGGGGTTTGTGGGCTGGCCTGGCCTGTCCCTATGAGATTCTGTGCAGTGAGAGGAATGCGCTCGGTGCCCTGCGTCGAGCTTGGCACCAATAAACTCCTGCTATTGAACTGGGGTCAGGGTCGATTTCTGGGTATTGAGCTGGAGCCCCAATTGTGCAACCATGTGCATAGTCTTCTGGGTGGCCTGCAGGGCATCTTCGAAGGAACGAGCCTTGAGAAGGCAGTCGTCCAGGTGTGGGTAAATGACAATACCTAATGTTCGTAGGCGCGCCACTGCGACGGAGAGGATATGGGAGAACACAATGGGTGCGGACGAGAGGCTGAACAGGAGCGCTCTGTACTGCTGATAGCCCTGCCCAAAGGTAAATCGCAGGACTCTCCTGTGCGACAGTCAGATTGAGATGTGGGAATCGGCGTCTTGTAGGTCGAGGGCCAAGAATCAAGCTCCTGGTTCCAGTTACAGAATAATGGCTGCTAGTGTGACCACCTTGAACCTTTGCACCTTCACGTATCTGTTTAGTGCCCTTTGATCCAATATGGGTCTCCAACCTCCCATTTCTTGGGGATCAGGAAATATCTGGAATAAAACCTTTGCCTCGGAGGTGAGTAGGGACTGGTTCTATGGCTCCGAGGCATAAACAGGTGGTCTATTTCCTGGCATAATAGTCTCTCATGAGAAGGGTCCCTGAAGAGGGACCAGGGGAAAGGGGAGAAGGGACATGAGGTGGATGGAGTAACCCTTTGAAACAGCCTCTAAGGCCCATTTGTCAGAGGTGATGATCTTCCAGCTCCTGAGGAAGACTCAGGCAACTTCCGAAGGGATATGACAGGTCCGTACGTCGCAGCAGCTGTTGCAAGGAGTGGATGCTTGGGCCCTCGACCTCATAATTTGGTGTTTTGAGGACGAGGGTTAAGAGTTGAGGATCGGGAGACTGACGGCTTGTGCTTTTTACATCCTGGGCCTCTTACACTGTAGCTCATAATATCATTGTGCTGGGGAGAACTGAGGTGGCTGGGATCTGTGAGGTGGCTGTGAACTGAATTTCCTTTTCCATCCCAGGGTTTAGATTCTGGATACAGAGGCCAGAGGAGATTGTCTGGAGGACTCTCTGTGGGAGATTCTAGATCCTCGAGAGGTGTGGGGCCTGTGGGCTGCCCATGGATCCCAGTAAGGCCACTGAGGGGGAAAGGGCATGAGTGTCACTACCCACGGGGGACCATACCAGGAAGATTGGAGATCTGAGCATGGGTGCAGCTGTGTAGGTCTCAAATGCTGTAACGGAGGGTTGTGACGTAAGACCAGAGAAAAGCGGTCCTCCTGGTCACTGTCTGAGTCCCCACTGGAGTGGGGTGGGGCTGATAAGGGCGCTGGAGGTGAATGCCCCAGTGCCAATGGTGGTTCTGGGGACCGAGATGGGCTCGGTGCTGGAGCCTGGGTACTGAGTAGTGGGGACTCTGGTTCCTCCATAACCAGAAGGTCCCTAGAGAAGCAGAACTCTGGTAGTACCACTGTGGTCGATGCTGACTCGTCAGTACTGACGGCCTTTTATGTGCGGCTCGTTCCAACAGGAGCTGCTTTGAAGTGCTCCGTGCCAAGGATCGTTTTATTGGCGCCGATTTTGTAGAGACGGTACCGACAGTGGTGCCCGTTCCCCAGCCTGTGCCCCGTGGGTCCCTAGGCGAGCTCTTGGTGCCGTGCTTCGGAGTCATCGGTGCCAAGGTGACCAAACACACCGGGGATCCCCTTTGGCTGGTCAAGAGCTCGGTTTGAGGGCTTGCAGCCCTTTTTTCTAGAGACTTAAGAGGAGGAAGTCAGCCAACTGTCTCTGCGATTCTCCCTCTCTGGAGGTTGAAGGCTTTGGAGCGGATTCGGGACCAGGGTCAGATGCCAGTTTAAGAGCACGCTCCACGGGGAGGAGTTTCCAGTTTTGTTGCCGGTTCTTTCGGGATCTAGCCTTCAGCTGCTGGCAGAAGCTGCACTTCTACAGACTACATGCCTCTCCGAGAGATGCAACAAGAGTGTCCGTCCACCACTGGCATTGCCTCCCTGCAGGAGAGGCACCTTTTAAAGCACGGTGGGAAACGGTCATGCCCCTACTTAGGTGCCAACTTTATGGGTGCTCTGGGGCTGGAGCACCCACGGGGAAAAAAGAGTGGGTGCTCAGCACCCACCGGCAGGCCCCACCAGTCAGCTCCTTCCCCTCCCCCCAGCACCTCCTGTCCGCCGAGGATCAGCTGCTCAGCGGTGAGCAGGAGGTGCTGGGGGAGGAGCGGGGGCAGGAAGAGGTAGAGCGAGCACAGAGCAGAGGGGGGAATGGGGCGGGGAAAGGCAGGGTGGGGGCGTGGCCTAGGGGAAGGGGTGGGGTGGGGGCGGGGCCTGGGGCAGAGCAGGTTTTGAGCACCCCTCGGGAAAAGGGTCGACAGATGATTAATTTTTTTTAAGAATCAAAGAAATAAAATGCCCTGTGGCTCTCTGGGCACGACAAAAGCTAACGGGAATGCTAAGGACTGAAAACGTCATGCTCTGCTTCCGGGCTAAGGGCGACTGAGAAGGAGCAGAGGGCAGACTGCCTGGGCCATGCTAGATAGCCTCGAGGCAGAGCACAACAGGGAGAGGACACAAGCGCGGGCCGGACAGACCCTGCGACCTACATTCTCCAACGAGAGGCGCAGATACACCTCCAGTGGATCACCCACAGGGACGCTACCTGAAGAAGCAGCATCACTCACCTGTGCAAGGCTCCACAGGGATTTCTGCCTTCTCCGAGTCCTGCTGATCCCGGACACATGGTTCTTCCCCTTGCTCAATACGGGCTAAGATGTCAGGCTTGGAAATGGCATAATCTATTTCAAAGGAAAGAATGACAGCAGGGGGCCCGACGTTACAAAGAATTTGACTGTTTATACAGCGCCCTTAGCCTGTGCTTGGCGCTTGGAGGACAAATAAAGGAACAGTTCCCTGAGCAGCTCAACTTCTAACTTAGATTTACCAGCATTTGCTGCGTCAGTGTGAGGCACCAGCTACAGAGGTCAGCCAGGTAGGGAGCCCCTGGGTGAGGGGGAGAGACTGTACCAAAAACACACAATACTGACAGCCGAGTAAATCCTGTTCTCTCCATTCCATCCACAGGCCTTTACAGAGCCTTCAGATCTCAGCTGTCCAGCAGGAAGGGAGGGTCTTTGACACAGGAACTCCGCATTAGCCAGTGGAATTCACCCTGCAGATGCACATGGGGATTTCTCCCAGGAAGACTGTTAAGGCTCTTGGATGGTTTGCCAGGGGAACCATGTGCTGGACAAGGATAGAAGGCACAGTCAGATCTTCCTGGGGCAGCCAGTCTCTGACCTGCTCGTGGTGTAACCAGGGCCCTTGCTATGAAGGGATGCTGGTTCTGTGACCCCTCTCTAGGTTTCATTTGTTGTTGCTACCTTTGAGCGCTCCCCAGTGACCTGAAGATGGCAGGGGTAAGAGTGTCCCCGACCTCCTCTGGGAGGATGCGCCAGTCTGGGGCCCGCTGTTGAGGAGGTCCTGCCTCCTGCACCTCCCAGTCTATATCTGGGTTCCAGTACGTGTCAAGTGCCTGGTGTAGCGGCCTTGGAGGGCAGGGCAAAGAGCTCCTGACATAGTCTCTGTTACTTCTTTGTGCTGGAAGGAGCTGGCGCAGGGCGGCGACTTTCCAGAGGATGGTTCTAAATATGCGATATTCTTTTGGGGAGAAAATTACCATTTAAAATGAAGACAGGAAAACATTATATTTAGAAGACTAAATTTCTACGCAAATCGCTCGTGGGTGAAGGCAGTTTTGCATCAACACTCCAAGGAAGGGTGGTCTCGCGGGGAAGGCTCCCAAGACCTGGGTCCAAACCCAGCTCTGCCACAGAATCCACATGCGACCCCGGGCAGATTTTCAGAAGAGCACGGAATGGTGGGAGCACGGCCCTTCTGAAAATCTGGCCCCGGTGGTGGGGACTGTCTATAAGCCTTTGAAAATGTAGCTCTTAATCGCTCTGGGCCTCAATTCCCCATCCACAACATGGTGATGCTACTGCCCTACCTTACGGGGATTTGTGAGGATAAGGCCCGTGGGTGCTACCTACAGTGATGGAGCATGTATAAGAACCAAGATAAGTCAGGAGTGGACATCACCAGATTTCTGTAAAGAGGACTCGGGCTGGAGCAGATAAATGCAGTTATCCAACGGGAGAAAGCACAGGACATGGAGAGCTCAAGCCACCACTGGGTAACTTTCACTCTGTTCCTATGGGAGGATGCACGGAGTTGATCTTTCAGAAAATCTTCGAGCGCTACAAGCGCCGACCTAGCAAAATGCAACATGAGTGGAGGGTAAGTCCGAGCTGGATTCCAGCCCAGGAACTGCGCACAATTTACCGCTTCTAACGAAGGAGGGAGAACGGATCCTTACCCAGCGAGATCAAAGTCTCATAGTTCCCCTTCATCACGTTCTTGTAAAGCTCCTTCTGCCATTCATCCAAGCTCTCCCACTCCTGCTCATTGAAATAGACGGAGACGTCGTTGAACGTCACCGGCACCTGGAATCACACGCATTGCACGCTCAGCGCCTGCTGCTTTTGTACCATCCTGTTAACAGCCCCTCACATCTTTTATTAGTTATGAGACAAGGAGCACAAACAACCCCCTGCCCCACTGTCACCACAGGCCATCACTATCGCTCTGGACAAGGCAGGGGAGCCTTTCTTCCTTCCCCGTACCTTAAAAGGACTTCAGGACCTCCTCACCTCCAGGGGACTGCTGTTGCTTAAACCTTCATCCCTCTGCAGGCTGCTGACAAGCCTCACTGTGTATGTGCTGGGCCCACATACATCACCCATCCCTCCACCAGCAACTTCCTTCTTGAATTTGCAACTACAGTGCCGTAGCTCATGGAGCATCCCAAAGTGGTCCCAAGAATTCACAGCATGGTGAATGAACAAGACCATCTGATAATTCTATATTCTATTTTGCTCGCATCCCTGTTACCTGGGGAACCTGCCCCTTAGTGCCTGGGGGGAGTCTCAGGATCCAGAAGTTCCTGTTTTTCAGCAGGTTCTCCACATTCTCCAGCCTCCTCTGCAGCAGATTATTCTCCTGGACCAGAGTCTCCAGCACGGCCCACTTACTCTCCAGCTGGTTCTCAAACTCCACCACCGTCCTCTCACAGTCTCTTAGTTTCTTCTCAGTCGTCCCAGTTCTCCCCTCCAGGTTCAGCCACCGTGTGGTGTGAGCCTCCACCTTCCTCTCCACGGCTTGGATTGAAGTCATTACAGCCACGGAAATCGCTGCTGTTCCCAGGTGGGTTTCTCTCACAGTTTGTTCCGGGACGGCAAGGGGTTGTAAAGGCATCACACCCTGTTGCTCCGAGTCCAGTTCCAGAACCTGTTTGCAAGGACAACAAATGAAAACTGAGCCCGAGGTCGTACCCTAATCTAGCTATAGAGGCAAAATTAGGGTGACCAGATGTCCCGATTTTATAGGGACAGTCCTGATATTCGGGGCCTTTTCTTCTATAGGCGCCTGTTACCTCCCACCGCCTATCCCCATTTTTCACACTTTCTGTCTGGTCACCCGAGGCACAACATGGAGCTGCTCCCAGGCTCCATGCTGCTCAGCACTGCCCAGGTGCGGCAGTCACAGACCTACTGATATTTTCATCACAGGCTTCAGGTGGGATCGCAGACCTTATCACGTGAAATCTAGCGACACAGGGCGGGGTCTGACGACAAGACTCAAGGGGTTTACTGTGGCCCCATTACCGGCAATTCTATTAAGTGGGTGGCCTCATTTTTAGATCCCATCACTGGCCACAATTTGCCAGGGTTCAAGCAGATTCAGAACCCACCTTCCAACTCCTGTCGGCACAGCCCGTCTCCTGCTACCCATGCGGGATACCCGGTGGTGCCAGGAGAGAGTCTCGCCCCCCAACAGACGTTGGCCCAGTGCCAGATCTGACCTTCCCAGCTGGTCTGGCTAGTCCCCGGGAGCCCCAGGACAGCCGGCGGTGCCCACCGCAGGGTTTGGCGTTTAGATCTCGGAGGGGTCGCTCTGGGACCCGCCCAGGGCCGGGCACGCTGGCACCGGGACCGGTGACAACGGAGCAGCGCTAGGCCACGGTCTCTGCTCGGACACGGGCCGGGTCCCCACGGTCCTGCCCCGGCGCGCTCGGGTTAGTTTCCCCGCTAACCCGGAAGGTGCCCGCAGCGTGCGGCGAACCCCGGAGCAGGAGAAACGGGCCGGGACCGCCCCGCCCGCGAGCAGCCCTGGCCGGGCCGGGGGGGAGCCCGGACCCGCCCCGGGGCTCAGCCCCAGCCCGGCCGGGCAGCACCGCGCTCCCGGGGCCCGGGCCGGGCGGGGAGAAGCTCCCGAGGCTCCCCCGCCCGCCGGGCCCTTACCTGGGCAGCGGCCCGCTCGGCCATGGCGCCCCCGGGCGGGGCTGCTCCCGCGGGCCCGGCCCGGCCGAGCCCCGCTCCCGCTGCGGGCTGGGCAGAGTCCCGGCGCCGCCTCGCCACGGGCCGGCCCCGCTGCCGGGCGGAGCAGAGCGAGCGCGGCCCGCAGGGCGGGAGGGAGGGAGCCGCGGCCTGGCTGCCGGGGCCGGGAGCGGCGGGGCGGGGCGGGGCGGCAGCGGCCCCTGCCGGCGGCAGGCGGGGCTGGGCCGGGAGGCCGGGGCCGGCCTGTGAGGGGCGGCCGGGGCCAATCTCCGCCCCGGGCGCGGCTCGGTCTCGGCTGTGACAAAGCCCGCGGCGGGGGTCGGGAGCCGCTAGGTTCAGGCTGCGCCCTGGCCCCGGCCCCGGGTGCGAGCCCGCCCGCGGCGGACGGGGGTGCGGACCCCGCGGGGCTGCAGCAGAAACACCCGGGGCTGGGGGACCCCTGCGGGGCAGCCCCGCTCCTGGGCTCAGGCTGCCCCTTCAGCACAGCGAGCTGGGAACCCGGAACCCCACACCTCACCTGAAGGGCTGGACTGGGGCAGACCCATGGGCCATGGTGCCCAGTGCCCTGTCTCTGACTGGGGCCGGTGCCCCAGAGGGAATGAACAGACCAGGGCAATTATCCAGGGATCCCGCCCCTGTCATCCACTCCCAGCTTCTGGCACTCAGAGGTTTAGGGACCCCCAAAACACGGGGTTCCATCCCTGCCGATAGCCACTGATGGACCTGTCCTCCGTGAATTTATTTAGTTCTTTTTTGAACCCTGTTCTAGTCTTGGCCTTCACAACATCCTCTGGCAAGGAGTTCCACAGGTTGACTGTGCGCTGTGTGACTACTTCCTCTTATGTTTTAAACCTGCTGCCTGTTCATTTCATTGGGTGACCCCAGGGGTGAAAGTAAGTTAGAGGATTTAACAGTAAGCGGGAGTCCTGAGCAGGGGGCGTGGCCTCAACCAGAAGAGGCAGGGCCAGGGCTCCAGCTGCGGTCGTGGTGGCTGGGAGCCCGGGGCCCTTTAAATCACCAGCGAGCTACCAGCTGCAGAGGCGGCTGGGAGCCCCGGGGCTCGGGAGCGATTCAAAGGGCCCAGGGCTCCCGCTGCCGCCACCGCAGCAGAGCCCTGGGGGCTCCCGGCTGCCACCGCTACCCTGGGGCTCTGGGCTCTGACAGAGCTTTAAAGGGCCTGGGGCTCCACTGTGGTAACAGCTGCCGGAGCCCCAAGCCCTTTAAATCCCCGTCGGAGCCCTGCTGCCCGAGCCCTGGGGTAGCGGCAGCCGAGCTCCGTCGGGGATTTAAAGGGCCCCAGCTGTGACTACCGTCTCAGCCCTTTAAATCCCCGCCGCAGCCCCGCCACCCCTACCCCAGGGCTTTAAATTGCCGTCTGGGAAAGCCGGTCCCGGTACAGTGCACCGGCTCTTGCTGGTACACCGTACCGGGGTGTACCGGCTTACTTTCACCTCTGGGTGACCCCTAGTTCTTGTGTTATGTGAGGGAGTAAATAACACTTCCTTGTTGACTTTTTCCAGACCAATCATGGTTTTATAGACCTCGGTTGTAGCCCCCCTTCATCGTCTCTTCTCCAAGCTGAAAGTCCCCGTATTTTTAACCTCTCGCATGGAAGCTGTTCCAGACTCTCATCGTTTTTGCTGCCCTTCTCTGAACCTTTTCCAATTCTAACAGAGCTTTTTTGAGATGTGGCGACCAGAACTGCCCGCAGTATTCAAGGTGTGGGCGTTCCATGGATTTGTATAGTGGCATTATGATAATTTGTGTCTTATCTCTTTTCTAATGGCCCCTCAGTCTGTTCGCTTTTTTGACTGACAGCACATTGAGCAGCTGTTCTCAGAGAGCTGTCCCCCATGACTCCAAGGCCTCTCTGGAGTGGTAACAGCTAATTTAGGCCCCAGTGTTGTACGTTGTGTTGGTGTAGCTGTGGTGGTCCCAGGATTTAAGTGTGACAGGGTGGGTAAGGTAGTATCTTTTAGACATGAAGAAGAGCTCTAAGCTCAAAAGTTTGCCTCTCTCCCAACAGAAGTTGGTCCAATAAAAGATATTACCTCTCCCATCCTGTCTCTCTGTTCTCAACCCCATCATTTTCTGTGCAGAGTGGGGATTGTTTTTTTCCAATGTGCATTAATCAGCATTCAGTTTCATCTGCCGTTTTGTGAGGTCCCTCTGTAACTCTGCCCAGTTTGCTTTGCACTATTCTCGAGTGATTTTGTATCATCGGCAAACTTTACTACCTCACTGTTTACCCCTTTTTCCAGATCATTTATGAATAAGTTGAACAGCCCTGGTCTCAGTACAGATCCCTGGGGGCCAGTGCTGTTTACCACTTTCCATTGTGAAAACTGACAACTTATTCCTATCCTTTGTTTCCCATCTGTTAACCATTTATTGATCCACGAGAGGACCGTCTCGCTTATCCTACTTTGCTTAAGAGCCTTGGGCCTGCAAAACACAAACTGCAACTGCAAAACTGCAAAAAACGTTGAAACTGGAAATCAGAGGCATAACCAATGCTGCAATACCTGAGTCCTTCAGACTCCAAGGATTAGCTTTCTTAGGTGGCAGAGTGACCAGTGTATTAATAAGGGTTATTTATATTGCAACGGTGCCTAAAAGACCCCATCAGATCAAGACCCGGTTGTGCTGGGTGGAACACAAACAGCCAGGGACAGTCCCTGCCCCAAGAGCTCACCAGTGTGCATTTCCTTTGCTTAAACATGAAAGTGTGATGTAGTTACCTCTACCTGTTCCAAGTTCCCTGGGGAATCCAACATTCAGCAAGCCAAGGGTGAAGGATATTCTAGGCAGCCTTACAAAAGCGTCCTGACTATGGACCCCCTCTGCTGGAGAAGTTTTCTCAGCGATGTTTACTTAGATTGTCAGCTCTGTGGGGCGGGGGCTGTCTTTCAGTTCTGTTTGTTCCTTCAGTGCCTAGTGCAGCAGGGTCCCGGTCCTTGACTAGGGCTCCTAGGTGTTACAAATCATCAGACCAACCCAGTGAACTGCAATGCTCTTCCAAAACCTGCCAGCCTTCCGTCCTCGCTGAATTCAAACCACATGCATCCACACATCAAATAAACGCCACCTCCCCAAGACACTGGAACCCTCCAACACTCCAGTGAATTCGCCTGGAGCATGCAGAGGGGCCAGTACGGGGTCCACGCAACACTTTGATGCTATAGGGCTGAAGCAGGATGTAAGATGCCGATGGCCTGGCTGGCCTTCTGCACAGGGGAGAATTCCACCCGCTTGCCTGATCCAAGTAACCGCTTCGTCTCCTCTCCGTGACTTGAATCCCTCCCTTGGGATGTTCCCCTCGCTGGTGTATGTTAGAGCCTCACTTGTCTACCAAGTCCGCCACTGTACGCTCCTGGGAGGCAGACAGCTGGCTCTCCGGGGAAGTGCCTTGCTCACTTGTGGACACTAAAACAGTGCGCAGGTTTCTGGCTGCCTGCAAGAGCCTAGACTGTGGTGCTGCGTAGCAGTGCAGTAACAACACAAAACACACTGCTGAGCCACACCGTGACAGGGCTGCACTGTAACACAGCTGGCTAGCGGTGGCCCGTTTCCTGCCCTCTGAAACGCAGCATCTAGAGCAGGCTGGGCTGAGATCCAGCGGCCCACGCCGGAGCGCGTTACCGCACATGAACAGGAGCAGGTGACCACGGCAGGGCAGGAAAACAGGTTCTCCTTGGAAGCGCTCCCCCCCACCACCACCCCATGGCCGCCTGGGGCCTGCCCGTCGTTCAGAAGAAGCCCAGCTCAGGCTCATGCAAGTCAAGCTGACCCGCAGGCTACCACGCTCACATCCTCTTGGGCAGACGATCAGACTCTGCCCTTTCCTCCTACGTTCCCGCTTTCCCACCTGGGGGCTGCACCCAGGCTCGTGCATGCGTGGGGCAGGCCCAGCCCCTCCTCTTGGCTAGGGCTCGTGTTACAAGAAGGCCTCAACCCACCCAACGTCCATTTTTCTGGGTGCAAAGTGGATCCAGCTCCCACTCCTGTCCTGGCATGGACAGGGGCCATCGCTACCTGTCTCTTTCAGCTGTCCACAGTGGGCCACAGAATTCAGCAGGGTCGCACCTGCACAGGGCAGGGCTGGAGTTTGTCTGTAGCAAACCGTACACTCCCCCCTCCCTGTTATTTAGAGACCACAACACTCTTCTTCCCTCTGCTGCAGGAGGACAGAAAGGAGCCAAGGCCCATGGAATTAGCTTGTGCTATTTTATTTACAGACTTTAGAAAACCCCCATTTCCACCAAGCTGCTCTTTACATGTTTCTGGAGCAGACAGGTTTCCAGCAGCCTTTTGATCCTGGAAATCATGGGAAGTGGATTCTCTTCCCCTGACTCCTCCTGAAAAGGAAACCCCAGTGTATGTTGGGTGTCAGAGCATCAGTTCCGAAACGCGCCCAAAGCCTCTCAAATGAAACTAAAGAAAAACCTCAGCAGCCCACATCTGTGATGCAGAATAAATACCTCGACGTGTGAACCAAGGCAGAAGAGGAGAAGCCCACACCAGGTTGGTAACAGGCTGTGCTGGGGAGGTCAGAGAAGGTAGGCAGCCAAAAGCAGCATTTTGAAAGTAATTTTAAAAACCCAGCTTATTCTGACATTTCGCTGTGTATGCTGCCACTTCCCTTAAGCAGGTAGGGATGTGGAGTAGAACCAGCAGCATCAAGGATTTATGTTTCAATCCAAACCTAAATGTTCTAGAACAGGGGTCGGCAACCTTTGAGAAGTGGCGTGCCAAGTCTTCATTAATTTAAGGTTTTGTGTGCCAGTAATAAATTTTACATTTACAGGGCCCCCACTGATGGAACCCCAGACTGGCAGCGGGCTGAGTGGGCCTGGCGGCCAGGACCCCAGCTGGCAGGGGACCAGGCGGCTGGAACCCCAGACCAGCAGCGAGGTGAGCGGGGCGGGTGGCTGGTATCCCAGGCCGGCAGCAGGCTGAGCAGGACCGATGGCTGGGACCCCGGCTAGCAAGGGGCCGGCGGCCAGAACCCCAGACCGCCTGCAGGCTGAGCTGGGTAGCAGCCAGAACCCCAGACCATCAGTGGGCTGAGTGGGATGGCGGACAGAACCCCAGACCGGCAGGGGCTCACCCGTTGCCAGTCTAGGGTTCTGCTGGCTCCTGCCAGCCGGGGTCCCGGCCGCCGGCCCCGCTCAGCCCACTGCCGGCCTGGGGTTCCGTTCACCCAGGCAGGCAGCGGGCTGAGTGGGGCCGGCAGCTGGGACCCTGGCTGGCAGCAGTGTGCCAGTAAAAATCGGCTCACATGCCGCCTTTGGCATGCATGCTGCAGGTTCCTGACCCCTGTTCTAGAAACAAGTTAAGCTCCAAGCCTCAGGCCCCTTAAGGGAGCTTGGTGTCCAGCTCCCATTGACTCTGAATGGAATTTAAGCACCTAATTCCCAAAGGCTGTTAAGAAAATCCCAACCTAGCTGTCCTCACTGGAGAACCATCCATGACTGCAACTCAGGGCCTGTCCCCCCACTGCCTTGCACCCTCTGCTCTCATTGACGCTGGCCCAGGGGGAGAGGCTGCAGCAAGCTGATCTGGAAGCGTTCTGCACGCACTTTGCACTGGGGAAAAGACTGCACAGGGTGCAGGGCAGTGGGTTCTCCCAGCGCCGAGAGTTAAATTCCTGAGCCGGTAACAGCTGTGATATTTCTACCGTCAAACCAGAACGGCTGAGTGACCAGTCCTGTTCTGCTTTGGAACAGAGGAGCCCAGGTTTGATTCCCTGCTGCAGGCCCAGGGACCCGTCCCTGAGGAGGAGCTCGTCTTGCTGTGACTCTCAGCAGGTAACCAGGAGATGCTCATACCGGGAGCTTTTCCCACACTCGGTGTACGCACGCGGTTCCTCTCCACTGTGCGTGATCTTGTGCCTCAATGACTTCGGAGCAGCCAAGTGGCTGGGAGCAGGGAGGACTAGTCACAAGGGATGGCGCTTTACTCCTGTGACCTGGTCCCAGGTCAGTACCGACCAAGTTACCATCAGACATCGTTTGATGACCTGCCCGAGCCCGTTGGTCAGACTGTCCAGTTAATAACAGGCAAGAGCATGCGAGCCAGACCCCACTGGAGTCTCCGCAGTTAGGAACGGCCCATCCACCCTAGAACGGCAGGCCCTGCCCGGGGATAATCAGAGGTGTGGAGGGCTCACGGCGTTCAGGGCAAAGTGGGGAGAGCTGGGGCACTGGGCGCTTTGGCTGAGCCCCCAGTACAGGGCTGGGTGGGCCATGGTGGCACGGGAGTTGGTGCACAAGCTGAGAGCTCCCCCATGCCCGGGGATTCTCAGCTGGCCCGACCTGGCTGCTTTCCGGCCCCTTTGTGCTGCCCGAACACAGGGGTGCGCAAAGGGACCCGAATGCACCAGCCCAGCTGGCTTGTGGTGTATGACCAAGGATGTTCCCACAGCGAGCGACGCTCCTGCCTGGATTCTCAGTGTCCCTGTTTAACCTTCCCCGTGCTCAGGAGCAGTGCGGCTGGGCCTCTTAGTGCTCCGACCCGACACGTTCCCCACCACGGAGCTGTGGGAAGCCCTGTCCCCGCACAGATGGTTTCTCTGCAGGGCTCGGGTGGGCAGCCACAGCCCAGCTGGCCCAAACCCTCCCCA
The DNA here is from genome assembly GCF_965140235.1 of Caretta caretta. Taxonomy (NCBI): domain Eukaryota; kingdom Metazoa; phylum Chordata; order Testudines; family Cheloniidae; genus Caretta; species Caretta caretta. Next base: position 268,513,153 of record NC_134207.1, on the reverse strand, counting down.
GGGACTCTATTCCTGGAGGGTCTCTGCCTCGCCTGGCACGGGTGGGATGTAACACGTGTCACGTGGGCACAGTTGGGGGTTGGGTTGCCAAGCCCAGCTCAGGGGCCGGTGCAGCCCGAGAGGCCCTGGCTCCCCGCTGCCAGCCCCGCGGTGGCCTCGGCAGGCTCGTGCAGGAGACGAGTCCTCTGGTGCTGTGCCAGGCTGTCCTGGCGGGCAAAGCCCCGTCCACACTGAGTGCCCTTGGAGGGACCCACTGGTGCTTGGCCAGGAGGCACAGGTGGGCGAAGCTCCTCCCGCACTGGTGCTGCGTGTGCCCCGCGGCGACAAAGCCCTGGCCACAGGCAGCGCAACGGACTTGTGCTCTCAGAGGTGGGTCTGCTGGTGAGCCAGGAGCGTGTCCCGCCGGCCGAAGGCCTTGCCGCAGGCGGGGCAGGAGAAGGGCTGCTCGGCCGGGTGCGGCCCGGGGGGGAAGAGCAGGGGCCGCTTCTTGCGGAAGCGCTTCCGGCACTCGGCGCAGGTGAAGGGCAGCTTGCCCGGGGGCATGTGCTGGTCCTGGAGGCAGCGTTGAACCCGGCCGACGCTCTCGCCGCACTCCCTGCACTTGGCGGGCTTCTCCGCCAGCTGGCTCCTCTTGGGGCTCAGCAGCGACTGCTTCTGCCCCAAGCACTTCCCACACTCGGGCCACGGGCCGGGCCGCTCGCCCCCCACGGCTCTCTGCTGGCCCCCGGCCGCTCTGAGCTCCCCAATGCCCCTCTTGCCCTGAGCCGACCTCCCTAGGACGCTTCTCTGCCGAGCCGCAGGGCCCTCCCCGGGGCTCTGGACCCTGGTCCCTTTGGACGCCCCAGGGGGGCCTGGGCCCTCGCCCCCCTCCTCGGCACGAGGCTCCTCTGCAAGTTGGAGCGGGATCTCGTCACCTGCCGGGGCAGAAGAAAGCAGCCGTTATTCACGTCACCTGCCGGGGAGGGAGGGAGGGAATTCTGCGACTCAGGGGCTCCAGCTTTGGAGTCAAGTCCCAGGAAGTTGGCCGTGGGGAGTGAGCGGGGACACTCATCAAGGTGCTGGTTTACCGGACCTGGCTCCGCCTCGCTTCGGGGTCGATAAATCCTTTGTTCCCCCTAGAGAAGGGCAGAGGGGAAGTTTTCCCCGTCTCCCTGAGGTGCTGGGGTTGGCCCTGGGCCTTGAGATCACCAGCGATGAGGCTGCTTTGAGAGACTCTGGGCTTGCACAGCAGCCTTACGTGGCCTGCTGGGAATTCCCCAGGTGGAGTGACGCTGGAATGGCCAGGCCTACGCCACCCCCCTCCCTCCGGCAGAGGGGCCGTGCTGGAGGGGATGGGAGGGGCCTGATGATCCCGGCAGCCCGTTTGCAGTCGCAGTGCGCTGGAAGTTGGATCTGACCAGCTCCTGTCGGCACTCACTGGTTCCGAGCGGTTTCTCTCCAACACGCACCTGCGCTGGGCTCTGCAGGGAGCCCCCTTTGCTCCAAAGCCGGCTGAGTCCCCACACACGGCTCTGGCTCCGGTTTAACACAGGGGGAAAGGCCAGGTGCTGGAGCAGGAGATTCTGTTCACAGGGAAGAGCAGGCTGAGAATTAGCAGACGGGTTCTAACCATCAGGGGACAGACGTCCCGGAGGGGGCTCTCGACAGAAGCGGAGGCAAGAAAAAGGGGTTTGAAGGTGGAGCTTGTAGGTTTCTGAACGAGTCGGGTTAGTCTATTCAGGGTTAGATGCACTTGACTACAGAGAATCTGGTTCTGCAGGCTCTGTACAGGGCAGGCACTTCCCAGCTGTGGGAAGGCGTGACAGGAGGGTTGAAGCAGCCGTGCCTGCACCAGGGTACGCTCTGCGGGAAATATTAAACCGGAACTGGAGCTGATGAAGTCAGAAGGAAAATTCCTTGGCCAACTGCTCCAGCATTTTTTAGCCAAAGCCAGAGAAAGGACAACTCCACACTGCCTAATCCCTGGCCGTTAGAGAAGACAACGGCAGGTGATCGGACATCACTCGTTTGTGAAAGGGTATAAAGGGGTGAGCTTCGTTCATTACCGTGTCTGCCTGTCCACATGGGAGCCAGCCAGCGTGGGTTTGAGCACCCCTGGGTCGACTCCTTTTTGTGCGTATCCTTGATCAACGTCTGTACAGGCTTATCAAGGTTCATCACTGTTTGGAGGTAGCAACTCCTGACTAGTGGGGCTTTTAGGCATGTTTGGAGCAACCGTACAAATTCCGCTTGGATTTAATACTAATTTAGCCATAAATGCTTGTATCTGGTGCCACCCTGAAAAAACAGGGATATAAACAAACTTCCAGCAACGAGTTCCATGCTGGGGTGGCCGGCGATAGCAGGGACTGGACTCCAGGTCCTAGGGGTCCCTTCCACTCCTGTGGGATTACGTTCCAGTTTGGTTTCTACTCCCACTTAAACCCTGAGTTAGGGGTTTAAAGCCAGCACTGGCTCTTTGCTGGAGGAGAGAAGACACCTCTTTTTAATGGATACAAAAGGCGTTTGTGAGGATCAAGAGGCAGCAGAAAACGAGGGGCTAAGACCAGTGGTCAGACTGTCCAAAGAGGGAAAGGAGGAGAGGCTCAGCGATGGGACTGGGTGGTGGCAGGGCCAGGAGGGGGTGCGAGCGGCTGGCTTGCAGCCTGTAAACTAACAACATGTCAGAAGTTGAGAGCAGATGAGCAGAAATTGTAAAACGGTCCAGCTGGATTCCCCGCTCATCCCCTCACGCCCTGTGCCCAGTGGTCTTGGCTGCTACTCACCAGGGCTGGGGCCTGCAGGGGTTCTGCTTTCTCCAGAGACCGGCCGATCCTGCTCACACGGCTCCTCTTCTCGTTTAACCCAGGACACGGCATCGGGGGGGACAATCTGAAACTCTGTTCAGGGCAAAGAGGATTACACCGCGTTCCCCCGCTCTCGGCCAGATCCGAACACCGAGCTCAGGCCCGACCACCTTTGCTTTGGACCCCTCCTCCGCCCAAAGACAAGTTTGGGCGGCTCCAAAGGAGGGGATTTGCTGAATGGCCAGAACACTAAGGGACACCCCCGCCCCGCTGGGCTTAACGAACGGAGAGCACGGACACTAACGGCCAGACGGGTCAGGCTCCCACGCTGGAGGCAAGGGAGTGAGACAGCATCCTGTGCACGCAGGGCAGGTCCCGTCCCAGCTCCTGAGCAGAGGGGCTGCTCCTTGCCAGCACCCGCAGGGCACTGCCAGCCCCACACGGGGCGAGGCGGAGGCAGGCTGTGTGCTATTGAAAGGCAGGGGGACAAGCCAGCAGAAGTCGGGTACAGCAATGCAGACGTCAGTGACAGTCTGCCCAGAGGGTGAGGAAACGGCTGCTGGTCCCTGGAGATGGCTGGGCGCAGAGAAAAGAGCTCCGGGGTGATTACTGCGCTCAGCAGCTCTGAGATGGTGAAATCCATTACTCACCTGAGCTGGGGCTTCCACTGATTTCATTTTCCCCAGAGTCCCCTTGGCCCCCACAGCCCGGATCCTCCTCCTCCTGGTTAATCCACAATGAAATGTCTGATGCAGAAACGGGAGGTTCTATTCATAGGAAAGAGAGAACTTTGAGCAGAACTCCCGCGGGTCCAGCTCCTTGGCTGGCACTTCCCCCTTCCAGCCTGAACGCAGACACACGCTGCGTGTTTCTCCTCCCCGCTGAGAGCTGGGCCAAGGAGCTTCAAACCCATCTCTGCCAGCATCGGTTTTCAGAGGGGGCTGCTCTGAACAGACACTAGTGCAGCTCCGGTGGGAGGGGAAATGGAGGGCTGCAGATGGGGTCGATGCCAGAATGGTCAGGAAGGGGGCAGGGGGCCGAGGTGGGATGAGGGGAGGGCTGCAGATGGCACTTGCTAGGGACAAGGACAACAGAAATCCACCTATGGGGAAGAGCTGCACGTTCTGAGAGCTTGCTAGAATTTCAGCTTCCCTTCGTTCTAGTGGTTCCCCCGGGGGATGGACAAGCCTGTCCCGTCTCAGAGCCCGTTCAGGACACGGGACGTTCTGCAGCACGCAGGCTGCCAGGGTTAAATTGTGTAACTGCCCCTGGGTTGTTCCGGGCTTTGGGTTCTCAAAGGAGCCCTTTTCCCACTTGCTCCTTCCAGAGAGGTCTTCTCTCTTCTCCCGGCCCTGCCTAACCTGGGGGCACCAGCCAGGGGAAGTCCGGTGTCACAGGGTGTCTGAACACAGTTGGTCAAACCAGGGGGGAGGAAGCGGAATCAAGATCCAGATCTGGATTTGTGGCTTCATCCCATCGCTGCTCTTACACACCGGCTGGGATTAGATTAAAAAAGCAAAGAACAGGAGTAACACACAAACAGGACGCTCAACCCCCTCGTGCAATCTCAGGGATTCGGAGGAAGCAACGTCCATTTCGCCCTAATTCCCCCAAATGTTCTCCTGTCCCTGGCACAAGTGTCAGAAAAATGCCCATTGAAACAGAGGGAATGAAAGAGCTCGTGAAGCTTTCACTGGACCGAGCCATTTGACTTCACTCCTTGTGCACGTTCGCCAGGCAGTCATACCTCCAGCTATGGCAGTCAGTGGAACGGGACCCCGGGGAACCCAGCTGAAGCGAGAGACCTCAGGGCTCATTTCTGAGCTGTTTCAGGGTACCTGGGCTGGGGTCTGCAGGGATCTCGCTCTCCTCTGAACGACCCTGATCCCCGACACACGGCTCCTCCCCTCGTTCAATCCGGGATAGAAGGTCAGGTTTGGAGATGGCGTAGTCTGCAGATGGAGAGAGATGCTCCAGGGTTTGATTCACACAGTAGGATACTCATTCCAGATCATTATCAATGCTCTGAAATACCCAACCCCCGAGTGCTGGGGGCGACAGGTGATGTGAAGAGAAGCTGCACCAGGCAGGGCGCTGTTCCTCTGATGGGTGGGACTCTCTGATTCCTCCTAAGGGAAGGGGCTGCCATGGGCACAGGAAGTATTAATCCACGTGCCTATTTATTAAGCACCAAGAAGCCACGCAGGGAGCCACCTGCAGAGGGGCAGACGGGTTAATTTGGACACTATTTATTCTACAATACAACGGCGCCAGGGAGCCTGGGGACGCCGGGGCTGTTCTCTGACACACAAAGTACAGTTATGTCCTGACATTTCAGGTGCAGGATCTTAGCCAAGGAAAACTTGGGGCGAACTGGGCAGTGCATTTGGGGTATCAAATTTGCTGTCCACTGTCAACCCCCGGGATTATTCCTTTCCCTCCTACTAATTACATGATGTGTATTAGGGATGCAAATATCAGTTAAAAAAGTTAACCGGTTAAATGATTAAAATTATTTTAAGTGATTAACTAAGGTAGCTGGGCAGGCCTGGCACGGCGGAGACTGGGGCAAATCCGGCTGGGCCTTGGGTATGGCATGGCCAGGGGTCCGGCCAGCTGGCTAGACGCGGCACAGCACAGCCAGGGCCAGGGAGCCAGCCAGCCAGCTAGCTAGGCACAGCCCAGCCCGTCCAGCCCGACGCAGGGCCGCCAGGGTTAACAGTTAACTTCAGATACCATTTGCATCTGTCTCAATGCAGCTGGCCACTCATAACCCACTGGGGCAAAGGGGAGTGGCACTGTAATGGGGTGGCACCCTTCTCTTGTCAACACCCACTGGCTGAGCGTGTGCATGGCTGCAGTTTTTCCTAAGTTTCTCAGCTCACTGTGTCCCCCTTGGCTGCTATGCTTGTCAGGCAGGTGTTCAGAACTCAGTCCTCTGCCCGAGTCTCACACAGTCCAGATGCAAACGGACCCTTTCTGGGGTATTAGTCCAAAATGTCCTGCAGCCCTCCAGGTCCTAACCCAGTGACCCTCTAAGTATCAGCCACGTGCCACATCCCTTTAACGACCTGCGTTTCCCTGGGCCACCTCTCCGTAGCCTGTCTTAATTATGTCCTGGTAGCCAGTCAGCAGCGATTCCCTCGCTTCCCCGATCCCTGCCAGCAACTACCTGTCTTAGCCCTTACAGCCCCTGCAGCCAGCCAGGAGCACCTCTTGTTCCCCCGGTCCCTGCAAGCAGACTTCCCTGGGCTCAGTCCTGCCTGCAGTGAGCTGTCCATGGTCCTGCTGCTCTTCCAGCCAGCCAGGAACCCAGTATTCCCTCTTCCAGCTCCAGGCAGCAACTGACTGCTCCTCCTCTGCTGCTCCCTTTTATATGGCCCTTCTGGCCCTGATTGGCTGCTCCAGCAGCCCTTATGATTGGCTGCTTCCCTTGCAGCCACTCTAGGCTACCTGGAGGATGTCTCTTCTTCTCTTTTCCAGGGAGGGGTGAGGCAGCGCTGTGAGGCCTCCTCCAGATCTAGTCCACCCTGTTACAGGTACCCACACACACCAGCATTGAATTTTGTCCAGTATCTAGAGTTGGAACTGGATGGTCCACACAATTAGTGATAGGACACATAATCTCTCTTCTAGGTGACTGGTTCAAATCCAGCTCAGGTCAGTGGGGAACACAAGCCATTGCCCTCGGGCAGCTGGTTGGGAACTACCTGCGTAACACGACTTGGGGTCTCCATGCAGCCCAATCACAGAACCCATCTTCTCAGTTAGAACTAGTAACTGGCCATTCAAGCTGAGAGGCCAAGGAGTGAGTGGGAGCGAAGCTCATATGTGAAATGGCGAGACCTCCAGTGCTACCAGCTACAACATGTCACTATGGTCATTTGGGACTGCAAAGGTTTCCATTAGCTCAGACGCAACTTCTGTCTTCAGTCAGGAGATCTGACATTAATGCAACAGAGCCAGAGTCTCTGTGCATGTGTAGAATATGCACAACTGAATCCACCCACCATCTAGGCCACAGGTGGAAAGCACTGGAGGTGGAGGAATAAGGAACAACACGGTGTATTTTAATTTCTTTTTAAAATGCACCGTCAATCCAAGACCCGCACTACAAGGATTCTACCTACTGATCCACCAGGAACGAAAGGAATTGGAGAGTAAACTTGAGCTGGAGCCAACTCTGCCTTTAGCGATCTCACAGCTTCTCTTAAGAGAGTGAAGAAAAAAGAATTACCCAGGGAGATCAGGGCCTCATAATTCCCCTTCATCATGTTCTTGTAAAGCTCCTTCTGCCATTCCTCTAAGCTCCCCCACTCCTGCTCGTTGAAATAGACGGAGACGTCGTCGAACGTCACCGGCACCTGGAATCACAAGCGTTGCACACTCAGTACCTCCTGGGTCAATCCCACCTGTCGTATGAATCAGGAGAGAGGGGGAGGAGCAATTTCCCCTGGCTATTATTGGGGAAACTATTAGAAATGGGTTTCACGTATAAACACCCCAGACATCACAGCTAGAGCTGCAGGAGGCTATGCTGCCCCACCCCCGCACCGGCAGAGCTGGAAAGGAAAATCTGAATGTTTGGTCATGCGTAGGGGTAGGGCAGAGAATGCTTCCCCCTCTCCATCCCTGCCACATGCGGCTCTCCCCCAGGATCAGTGCTGGAGCTTCCATCCCGCTCTCCAGGTACCAGGCAGTACAGCTCAAATGCTGCTACGGACTCCACATCTGCAGCTGCTCCCAGATTCCCCTTTCACCGGGGGGAGGGGGGCCCCTTCCCGGGTCCTCGGCAGGTTTCAGGAACTGGGAAGATGCTATTGCAGAAGCAGTACTCTTGGAGTACTGATCCAAAGGATCATCTGGCCCCAGCGATTAACTGAGCCAGGAGGTCCCTGTGGAGTGACTCTTTGTTCAGGTTTTGCCTACAGAATTTGTTCTCAGAGGCTGCAAATATGGAGCAACATTTGAACCTAAGCAAAGTACCTATATGGTCCCCGTCACCATTGTATCTCCACACTTCACAGTCGGATGTGTGTAGCCTCACAATAGGCCTGTGAGGCAGGCCAGTGCTGTTATGCCCGTTGTACAGATGGGGAACTGAGGCACACACCGGCTAAGTGACTTGCCCCAGGACACATAAGAAGCCTGGGACTGAGCCCAGGTCTCCTGAGTCCCAGCTCAGTGCCCGATGCCCTAGGCCGTCCTTCCTCCCCTGCAGACGTTTGAACCCTGTACTCTGATACGGAGCCTGAGCACTGATGGCTGTGTGCTGACACCACGGAGTTGCAGCGGGGAGGGAATGGGCCGAGCGCAGCCACGGTGTTCCTAACCAGTGTGATTTTAGGCACCGTCACACAGGTTGGCAGCCAGATCACATCACTCCCTTCGTCCAAACCATTTTAGGCCAGTGAATAAGGAACAGCCAACACAGCGTCAGAGCAGCATGTCAACACAATTCGCCTGGGCGCTATTGTAGCACGTTTCTGTAACTTGGTTAGAACATACTCTGGGGTCCTTCCAGAAGAGAGACGAGCAATCACGCTCCAGCGCGCAGCCCTGACTGGGGAAATCTTGCTGCGGGGATGGAATGTCAACAGGAAAAGAAATCTTTCAATAGACTGACCTGGGAAAGAGGCCACGAGTTTCAAAAGTGGATGTCTAAAGCAAGGCCTGGTCTACATCTAAAACTTAGTTTGACCTAATTTCGTCACTCAGGGCTGTGAAAAATTCACATCGACCTCTAAACCCCAGAATTCTTCTGTTGACTTAGCCACCACCTCTTGGAGAGGTAGATTACACAACAGGGATAGACGAACCCCTTCTGTCGCAGTAACGAGCGTCTATAACAGTTCCAGTATACACAGACCCCTCAGCTCAGACATTCCCCCTGTGATGCCTACAGGTACGGTGACTGCAGAGGTCACCAACTTCTGACACTGGATGTAAACACTTCTTTAAATTAACAGAACGATCAGGCGAAATCAATCCCAAAATCTCAGGCATTGGCACCCTGACAGCAGGATTGTCTGGCTATGTAGACTCCCTCCTCAGGCCCTACGCTACCAGCACTCCCAGCTATCTTCGAGACACCACTGACTTCCTGAGGAAACTTCAATCCATCGGTGATCTTCCTGATAACACCATCCTGGCCACTATGGAGTAGAAGCCCTCTACACCAACATTCCACACAAAGATGGACTACAAGCCGTCAAGAACACTATCCCCGATAAAGTCACGGCTAACCTGGTGGCTGAACTTTGTGACTTTGTCCTTACCCATAACTATTTCACATTTGGGGACAATGTATACCTTCAGATCAGCGGCACTGCTATGGGTACCCGCATGGCCCCACAGTATGCCAACATTTTTATGGCTGATTTAGAACAACGCTTCCTCAGCTCTCGGCCCCTAACGCCCCTACTCTACTTGCGCTATATTGATGACACCATCATCTGGACCCATGGAAAAGAAGCCCATGAGGAATTCCACCATGATTTCAACAATTTCCATCCCACCATCAACCTCAGCCTGGTCCAGTCCACACAAGAGATCCACTTCCTGGACACTATGGTGCTAATAAACAATGGTCACATAAACACCACCCTGTACCGGAAACCTACTGACCGCTATTCCTACCTGCATGCCTCCGGCTTTCACCCTGACCACACCACACGATCCATCGTCTACAGCCAAGCTCTGCGATACAACCGCATTTGCTCCAACCCCTCAGACAGAGACAAACACCTACAAGATCTCTGTCAAGCTTTCTTACAACTACAATACCCACCTGCGGAAGTGAAGAAACAGATTGATAGAGCCAGAAGAGTTCCCAGAAGTCACCTACTACAGGACAGGCCTAACAAAGAAAATAACAGAACGCCACTAGCCGTCACCTTCAGCCCCCAACTAAAACCCCTCCAACACATTATTAAGGATCTACAACCTATCCTGAAGGATGACCCAACACTCTCACAAATCTTGGGAGACAGGCCAGTCCTTGCCTACAGACAGCCCCGCAACCTGAAGCAAATACTCACCAACAACCACACAACAGAACCACTAGCCCAGGAACCTATCCTTGCAACAAAGCCCGTTGCCAACTGTGCCCACATATCTATTCAGGGGACACCATCACAGGGCCTAATAACATCAGCCACACTATCAGAGGCTCGTTCACCTGCACATCCACCAATGTGATATATGCCATCATGTGCCAGCAATGCCCCTCTGCCATTTACATTGGTCAAACTGGACAGTCTCTACGTAAAAGAATAAATGGACACAAATCAGATGTCAAGAATTATAACATTCATAAACCAGTCGGAGAACACTTCAATCTCTCTGGTCACGCAATCACCGACATGAAGGTCACTATCTTACAACAAAAAAACTTCAAATCCAGACTCCAGCGAGAAACTGCTGAATTGGAATTCATTTGCAAATTGGATACTATTAATTTAGGCTTAAATAGAGACTGGGAGTGGCTAAGCCATTATGCAAGGTAGCCTATTTCCCCTTGCTTTTTCCTACCCCCCCCCCCCCCCCCAGACGTTCTGGTTAAACTTGGATTTAAACTTGGAGAGTGGTCAGTTTGGATGAGCTATTGCCAGCAGGAGAGTGAGTTTGTGTGTGTGTGTGTGTGTGTTCCCGGGGGGCGGGAGGGGGTGAGAAAACCTGGATCTATGCTGGAAATGACCCACCTTGATTATCATGCACATTGTAGGGAGAGTGGTCACTTTGGATAAGCTATTACCAGCAGGAGAGTGAGTTTGTGTGTGGTTTTTTTGGAGGGGGATGAGGGAGTGAGAGAACCTGGATTTGTGCTGGAAATGACCCACCTTGATTATCATACACATTGTGAAGAGAGTGGTCACTTTGGATGGGCTATTACCAGCAGGAGAGTGAGTTTTGGGGGGGGGGGGGGGGGGGGAGAGGGTGAGAAAACCTGGATTTGTGCTGGAAATGGCCCAACTTGATGATCACTTTAGATAAGCTATTACCAGCAGGACAGTGGCGTGGGAGGGGGTATTGTTTCATGGTCTCTGTGTGTATATAATGTCTACTGCAGTTTCCACGGTATGCATCCGATGAAGTGAGCTGTAGCTCACGAAAGCTCATGCTCAAATAAATTGGTTAGTCTCTAAGGTGCCACAAGTCCTCCTTTTCTTATTGCAAAATCTCCACCGAAGACAAAAGGGGTTACAAACCTGTGGGAGAAGGGGCACACGCGAGCGTGTAACACACAGAACTGACAACACTGAGGAGGGAGAAAGCCAGCAAGTAGCAGCCTGGTGGTCGGGAACATGGGTTGGTGTTGGACCCTAGAAAAGCCTAGAGAGAGATTTTGGCTCTGGTGCTGGCTACAAAGGCTTGGAGCTATAAGCTAAGACACTCTTTTAGATTTTGGTTCTTCTCCTGTGTTGGGAGAAGCAGAACTTTGTACCTTCCTTGTAAATAAACAGCATTACATCACAGAAAATACCATCAATATAAAGTTCCAACGGGAACATCCCCAGGGCCCTGCACTTGACTAGCCAGCAGGTCACAAAGGGACAATATTTAGGCAATGAATAAATACCCCAATTTTCCAGAGTGCTGAGCACACGGCAACACCCGTGGACTCCAATGGGAGCGGTGGGACGCTCGGCACCTGGGAGAATCAGGCCACTTATTCATTGCCTAAATATGAAGGTAGGAACCCAGCTTTAGGCCCCGACTCTTGAAAATCTCTGCACATGATTTAGTTCTGCCCCTCGGCGCCAGCTGGGGTATCGTTACCTTGGGGACCTCCCCCTTAGTGCCTGGGGGGAGCCTCAGGATCCAGAAGTTCCTGTTCTTCAGCAGGTTCTCCATGTTCTCCAGCCTCCTCTGCAGCCGTCCATACCCCTGGATCAGAGTTCCTACCGCAGCCCACTTACTCTCCAGCTGGCTTTCAAATTGCATCACCGTTTTCTCACAATCGACTAATTTCTTCTCAGCTGTTCCCATTCTCCTCTCCAGAGTCAGCAACCGCGTGGCATGGGAATCCACCGTCCTGTCCACAGCTTGGATGGCAGCAACTGCAGGCCACATGGAAAGCTTTGCCGGCTGCAGCTGGCTCTCCCTCTTGGAAGTCTGTCTGGGGTCAGAGCGGGACTGTAAAGGCATTGGGTGCTTTGACTCCGGGTCCCATTCTGGAGCCTGTTTGCAAGGACAGAAACGTAAGTGGAGCTGTGGGACTCGTTATTCCACCAACGAAACTCCACTTAAAAGGGACTGAGGCTGAGCAAGTGCGAGATGCCCCAGAGAGCCAGCCCTGAAAAGCCAGGAAAGGCCAATGGCCTCCTCTGAATCTGCCGTCCACACAGTGCACTTCCGCTAAGCGCCCAGCCCTGCGTCAGCGGACAGAATTCCCTCGTGGAGACGCACAGCACATTCCTCCCCCAGTGCAACGCAAAACCCTTCCCCGCCACCTCCACCGATACTGTGACATGTGCACGCAGGAGCAGCAGGGAGGGGGTGTCCTCTCTCTATGGGGGACGCACAAGGTTGCCGTTAAGGACGTGCTAGGAATGGGGTGCACAAAGAGCATTTCTGGGTCACTGGCGGGAGCAGCAAGTTCCTTGCCACGATGCCGAGTCTCTGACTTATAAAATCATGAGTGGTGTGGAGAAAGTGAATAAGGAAAAGTTATTGACTTGTTCCCATAATATAAGAACTGGGGGCCACCCAATGAAATTAATGGGCAGCGGGTTTAAAACAAATAAAAGGAAGTTCTTCTTCACTCAGCGCACAGTCAACCTGTGGAACCCCTTTCCTGAGGAGGTTGTGAAGGCTAGGACTATAACAGGGTTTAAGAGAGAGGTTAAGTCCATTAATGGCTATTAGCCAGGATGGGTAAGGAATGGTGTCCCTAGCCTCTGTTTGTCAGAGGGTGGAGCTGGATGGCAGGAGAGAGATCACTTGATCTTTACCTGTTAGGTTCACTCCCTCTGGGGCACCTGGCATTGGCCACTGTTGGTAGGCAGGATACTGGGCTGGATGGACCTTTGGTCTGACCCAGTGTGGCTGTTTTTATGTCTATGGAAAGCTGCAGTGTGGGGTACAGTGAAGGGGAGCCTCAGACACTGTCATTTCCTTGCTCCTTTTGATTTCTCTTCGGGGAGGGGGTCACACTTACCCAGCCAGATCCTGTTAGACAAAGGTTTGGTTTGTGGAATTTCCACAGGGTTTAATACATGAAGTGTAGGAGGCTTTTTTGTAGGGGGGGGGACGAGGGCTTGGAAAGGCAGGGCTGTCCTTCCACCTCCACCCTCCGCCCCATATCTGATGGCATATGGAGAGAGTGGGGGTTTCCAGTGGGGGAGAAGGAAAGAACAGGGTGAATGGGGCTGGGGGATTTAAGTGGGTGGACGGGGAACCCTGATAGATCTGGCTGGACTCTCCCTAAATCCACAGACTGAACAGGAATCGTCAGCGTGATACAGCGGCAAAAAGGCCGACCTGATTCTGGGGTGTGGTAACAGGAGTGCTGGACACTGGGGAGCCCCAGCCAGGGGGCTTTGGGCCCAAGTCCGGGCACCACCATCGAGGAAGGAGGTGGGCACGCTGGAAAGAGCCCCGAGGAAAGCGACAAACCTGATCACAAGGCTGGCAAACCTGACCTGCGAGGAAGGGCTGAAAACACGGGGCAGGTTTAGTGTCAAGAAGCGAGCACCGAGGGGGACCTGCTGCGTCTCCCGACGTGTGAGGGGCTGTTAGAAAAAGCTGGTGAGCAATTCATGGTTCTCCGCGGGCGGACAAGAGCGAACGGGCTTCTCTGCAGCCGGGGGGGCTCTTGAAGAGACGCTTTTGAGCTCTGAGGCCACCTCTGCTCTGCACCGGGCTCCCCGGGGGGCTGCGGAGCCCCCCTCCCTGGAAACGTTTAAAAACAAGTGCGACGGACCCCAGTCAGGGCTGGCCCAGGAGGCTGCACCCGACCCCCCCGGAGCCGCCCCAGCCGGGCGGGGAGAAGCTCCCGGGGCCCGAGGCCCCCCCGCCCGCCGGGCCCTTACCTGGGCAGCGGCCCGCTCGGCCATGGCGCCCCCGGGCGGGGCTGCTCCCGCGGGCCCGGCCCGGCCGAGCCCCGCTCCCGCTGCGGGCTGGGCAGAGTCCCGGCGCCGCCTCGCCACGGGCCGGCCCCGCTGCCGGGCGGAGCAGAGCGAGCGCGGCCCGCAGGGCGGGAGGGAGGGAGCCGCGGCCTGGCTGCCGGGGCCGGGAGCGGGGCCAGTTTCCGCGGGGCCCGGGACGCTGCTTCCAGACTCCGCCTCTGCCACGTGTGGCCGGAGCCCGGCCCGCCTGCGCGCCCCTGGCCCAGCGTCCCCGGGGGAGCGGGAGCGGCTGCCGGGGGCGGAGCGGGGGTTTCTGCCCCCGGAGAAACGAGAGGAAACCCGGGCTCTGCGTTTGCCTTTAACCGCAGCCGCCCTCCCGCGGGGTCCCCGCGCGACCCTGAAGCCCCCGGGCCGCTCCCCGCAGCGGGCCGAGGCCAGATGGGCCAGGCGAAGGCCTCCGGGCCGCGCCGCAGCCGCGAGCTGGAGAGAAACCAAAGCAGCCGCCGCTTGCGCCGGATCCGCGCCCTTGCTCGAGCGGGGGACGGTCCCCCCATCCACTGCCCGGCCCCTGAGCGGGCCTGGAAAAGAAGCTGCTCGGTGGCTACCCCGTGCTTCGGGGACGGGACTGGAGCGGGAGCAGGGGCTGGCCCTGCCGGGGAAGGGAAAGGAACAGAGAGGATAATACTTCGTCAAGAATAAGGCTCTTCGGCCCCAACATGGCAATAAACGAAGGGAAATGACTGTCTGAATATTCATGACCTATTTCAGAGTAACAGCCCTGTTAGTCTGTATTCGCAAAAAGAAAAGGAGGACTTGTGGCACCGTAGAGACTAACCAATTTATTTGAGCATGAGCTTTCGTGAGCTACAGCTCACTTCATCGGATGCATACCGTGGAAACTGCAGCAGACTTTATATACACACAGAGAATATGAAACAATACCTCCTCCCACCCCACTGTCCTGCTGGTAATAGCTTATCTAAAGTGATCATCAAGTTGGGCCATTTCCAGCACAAATCCAGGTTTTCTCACCCTCTGCCCCCCCCAAACTCACTCTCCTGCTGGTAATAGCCCATCCAAAGTGACCACTCTCTACACAATGTGCATGATAATCAAGTTGGGCCATTTCCTGCACAAATCCAGGTTCTCTCACCCCCTCACCCCCCCTCCAAAAAACACACACACAAACTAACTATCCTGCTGGTAATAGCTCATCCAAAGTGACCACTCTCCCTACAATGTGCATGATAATCAAGGTGGGCCATTTCCAGCACAAATTCAGGTTTTCTCACCCCCCCACCCCCATACATTGTGTAGAGAGTTGTCACTTTGGATGGGCTATTACCAGCAGGAGAGTGAATTTGTGTGGGGGGGTGGAGGGTGAGAAAACCTGGACTTGTGCTGGAAATGGCCCAACCTGATGATCACTTTAGATAAGCTATTACCAGCAGGACAGTGGGGTGGGAGGAGGTATTGTTTCATGATCTCTGTGTGTATGTAATGTCTGCTGCAGTTTCCACGGTATGCATCCGATGAAGTGAGCTGTAGCTCACGAAAGCTCATGCTCAAATAAATTGGTTAGTCTCTAAGGTGCCACAAGTACTCCTTTTCTTTATTCATGACCTAGTGGCTCCCTCCAGCCCAGCTGCTAAAGGCTAAGCCCAGAGCAGGCCTGTGGGGTGAGGGGCGTCCCTAAGCCCAGCCAGTCACAGCCACGCTCTAGGGGAGAATCACTCCTGCCACCCCCATGCCCCAGGCTGCATGAGACTCAGGGCCCCCAGCCTTTGCCCCTCACACCCATGTCAGGACACACACAGGCTGGGGTGCTGCACAAGGAAGCCAGCTCCTGGCTCTTCCTCAGCTAAGGAGGAGATGGAGGAAGAGCTGAGAGGGCTTCACATCGCCAGCAGGCTATTGTCCAGCCTTCACTTGCCCCTCCCAGATGTTACACTCCTGCTCTCACACCGAGTGCATCCACAACATATGGCATACAAACATGCCTCCTTTGTGGCTGGGACTGTTACCAGCTAAGTAAAATTGCAGCTGGTCAGTTGCACCTGCAGGTCCGGATGGAAGACCAGACCTCCAAGAACAGGCAGGAGGCTGCAGGCATTACAGCAGTAGCGCGGGTAGTTTTACCTTGGGGGCTGTATTCTATTCTATACAGGTTCTCGCCCCACACATCTCCCCAGAGCACTGGAACACCTCCTGGCAGCGCATCAAACACGGTGACTAACCGCTGGGGCGTCTGTTCTCTCCCCAGGTGGAGCAGTGTTTGCAGTGGAGGGTCCAGGCTGGATACACATGTCAGAGAAGGCAAGGCCTAAGCACTGCACCTTGCACATAGGACATGTCTGCATGGCCCCGCAGGTCAGACGCCCGGGGTGGGTGCTGCAGTGGGCACTGCAATACTGCACTGCACCCGCCCTGCGTGGACCCGGCCAGTGCAAACTAAAACGGGCTTTAGTTCACATGACCAGAGGTGGACTACACTACTGTGAACTAGGTCACTGTCCGTTCACACGCGTAGGATAAGCACAGTGCGTCGCTACAGTTTCCACCCGTCGTCTAACCTGCAGGGCCGTGCAGACAAGCCTTGAGAGCGCAGGGTGGTGAGGTCTGTGATAGGCCTTAGCTCTGGTGGGAGTTCATGCTGGAGCCTTGGGCTTTGTCTTTAGTTTTTATAATGATGGTGAGGCAAGATGGGCACCATGCTCCACCTCAGGACTGGCAGCATTTTCACAGAGTATTAAATGACTCCTAGACATACACTGTAAAACATACAGGGAACCTTTACACGTCAATCTGAAATCACCAAGTGAACACCAAATACACGGAATCGCTTTGTCATAACAATATCGAGTGGTGCACAAGGACTGCTTTGTAAACGTTACAGCACACTAACAAACATTTCACTGCAGGTTAAGGGTCCAATACCGCTAGCCCCGGCACGCAGGTCACTGAAGGCAAGATGGATGCAGTACCTGCTTTCACGTCTTCATGGGTTCCTTTTTCTGTGTTCGTGACGCTTTCATTGTGAAGAGATACCAGCCTATAAGTCTCCCCCCGCTGCCAACACATTCGCGGACTAGCCTGCTGTTAATACTCAGGCCCTCAGCTGATCCTGTTCTCCCAAGTGACATTTCAGAGTCCACTGGTGTCTAAAGTGTTCGGAGCACTCAGGGTCTCTCTCAAGTGGACCCGCCAATGCTCGCGGAGGTGCTGCTTCCGTGTGAAGTTTTTGACGCACTCTGTGCACTGGTAGGGGCGCTCCCCAGTGTGAACACGCTGGTGCCCCAGGAGATGGTGCTTCTGGGAGAAGCGTTTTGGGCACTGGGTGCAGTGATACGGCTTCTCGCCCGTGTGGATCTGCTGGTGCTTCAGGAGATGGTGCGTGCGGCTGAAGCTCTTGCCGCACTCGTTGCAGTGGTAGGGCCGCTCCCCGGTGTGGATCCTGTAGTGGTTGGTGAGCTTGGATTTATCCGTGAAGCTCTTCTCGCAGGCTGGGCATTTATAGGGTCTCTCCCCCGTGTGGCTCATCTGGTGTCGGATGAGATGGGAAGAGCGGCTGAAGCATTTCTCACAGTATGGACAGATAAGAGGCCCTTGGCCCTTCTCTGCATGGGTTCTCTGGTGTATGAGGAGGTTGATGTGCAGCCGAAAACTTTTCTTGCACTCTGTGCACACGTACAGCCGCTCTCCTGCCTGCAGGAGATGAGGATTGCTTAGGCTGGAGTTCGGACTGAAGCTGCTGTCGCATTCCGTGCTGGGACAGCATCTGCCTCTTGCCGGGTCAGCTTGGAGACTGAGCATCTGGGCCACGCTTTGCTGATGGTCTGGCAAGCTGCTGGCTCCCTCTCCTGCATGGACTCTCTGGTGCAGCAGGTGACAGAGGCCCTTTGCACATTTCGGATAGTCATAGGGTCCTGCTCTGGTGTGACTCCTCTGGTGAATGATAAGGCTTTTCTTTAGCCTAAAGCCTTTCCCACACTCGGCACACTTATTAGGCCTGTCTTTGGCAGACTTTCTCTGGTGAATGGCGACGGGCTTGTTGTTGCCAAAACATCTTTCAAGCTGAGCTGGTCCCCTCCTTCCTGGGTGGTTCTTCAGTGGGGATACTGCACTGCACCAACCCTCCTCAGGACTCTGCCCAACGTCCTCCTGGGACGTTCCTGTCAATGTTCCAAGTGCTTCCAGGATGGCAGGGCATTCCTCTTGCTCGGTTTTGATCAGGATCCCATAATCTGCTGGACAGGAGAGAGCGCTTTTATTTCAGCCTTCCTATTCATGTCTATTATTTGTTAGCTCCCTTCCCTGCATGCACCGAAGTTTTCAAAACTGGGGGCCTAAACTCACAGACCTAAATCCTCTACCTAAAAGAGGCCCAATTTTGAGAGCCGTTGAGCACACGCAGGCCCTGCTCATGGCGCTCAGCTCATGGGAAAGCCCAGCCAAAGAGGTCGCAGCAGTCAAAGCAGGAGGTGATCAAGGTGGGAATAAAGGTTCCAGCTGCAGGGGGAGCGAAGGAGGGACGGATTTCTGAGGTGATGTAGAGACAAAGGAGGAGAGAAGCTGGAATGATCAGAAGACAATGGGGAAGGGAACAAGGGGAGCACCTCATGGCTTCCAAACTTCCCACTGACCACTTCCCTCCCTCCTGTCCTCATTTCAGAGCCATCTGCGCCCCGAGCCGTGGCCTCCTCTCCTTCCCACAGCCAGGCCTCTCCCTTGCTTTGGGCGGAGGGAGGTCAGTCATTTGCTTGTGCTGCCTCATCTACCTGCAACAACTTTTCTCTCCCTCTTCTTTTTCGTCTAACCTCACCTTAGGACGTCAGCCTATTATCATGGGTCTACAGTCAGCTGTAACCCCAATTCACCCCCCCCCCACACACACACGTGATTGGACTCAACGCAGGAGTCGCTGGGTGGGATTCAGTGGCCTGTGTTATGAGGAGGTCAAACTGGTCCCTTCTGGCTTTAAATTCTGCAGACTACAGCCTCCTTCCATCCTGTCCTCTGGGCACCACGTCTGCAAGATGACTCGCTTGCCTCTCTGCCCCTCCAACACATGAGCCTGCCCCCCTGTGCCCCCATTCTCCCATAATGTCCTGTGCTGTAAATTCTCTGCTTGGGCAAGACTCTGCCCCCAGCTCTGTAGGGCGCTGCCTTTCCATTCACTCACTGGCACGCATAACTCACCTGGGCGGGGGTCCGTAGGCATTTCTCGTTCCTCCAAGGCTCCTGGATTCCTGACACTCGGCTTTTCCTCTTGTACAATCCAGGATAAAATGTCAGCTTGGGAAATTGCATAATCTATGGAAAGAGACATTGGGGGCTGTTATGTTTTATTGACACTGACGGAGCTGACGTCTCAAACCAAATGGTTTTGGCCAGAGGAGAATAAAACAGCAGGGAGGAGATGGGTTTGTCCCATGCAAGCCAGTCAGGGGTCCCAGGACACCAGGGGACTGGATGGCTCCTATACAAAACAAGCATTAAGGCCTCCTCTCCGCTACTAATTCCTGGTCAGAATAGCGGTGGCCTCCTAGCATAGAGGCAGCTTATCCCAACAGGAGGAGTTTTTCTGTCGGTACAGTAACATTGCCTCCCCAAATGACATCACTGTGCCGATCACCTACACTGGAGGCCGTCCAGCACAGCTGTGTCAGCTGCGGGAGGAGGGGTTCACATCCGTGACCGACACAGCTATACCGACAAAGCTTCGTAAGGCAGACCTTCCCTGGGCGGCTTCCCTGTTTCCAAACCTGCTGAAAGCCCCAGGAGATGTTTTGAGAAATGATCGGCTCCAGGAAGGAAATCAAGGCTGGCTGCTTTAAGAAAGTCCACGTGCCCTGGATGCCGAGCTCCAGAGTCAATGTGCCATCTTCCTCACCCCACCCTTCGATGCCATGGCAGCCGGGGGCCAAAGGAAGATGGGCAGCATGGCAGGACGGACAGAGACACTTAGAGGGAATGGGAGATTTAGCATCGGAAGGGTTCCTGTCCAACGGGAGGATGTGGGGATCCCATGAGAGGCCCCAGGCAGGACTACAGAAGAGGCAGCAGCATCCCAGCCCCCCAGGCACAGTCACTGCAGCCGTCAGGGCTGGGCAGCTCCCCGAACTGGAACACGGGCATTTCAGCTGTTCCTCACCAGGTGGGTACCCAGGAGCCTCTGATTGAAGGGTTGGCCACAACATCTGAGCCAGCCGTTACAACGCTGAGTCTCCTTCAGACGAAAGACATTTTTGGTTTGTCACTTCCTGATAGAGAGAAGGGGTGGGGCCTGCAGGTGACACTGCTGACAACCAGCCACCAAGAGAGCCGGAGGGGAGGCCACCAGCTGAAGGAAAACATTTTCAGGTGGGTTTCTAGGGTATTTAATAATGTTGAAAGAACAGTTCTTCTGACCCACGTCCTATTGTTGCTCCTGTCCCCCCTCCTTCCCCATCTGCCAGAGAGCACAGGGAAGGAAGAGAAATTGGCCCTTTTTGAACTGGCTTCTAAACAGGAAGGCTGGAATCACCCTACGGGAACTGGCCACTAATCCCATTTTACCTGGTGTCTGCCTCAGACAAGAATCTTTGAATCTAGATGCTACTTAGTCAGCTGGGCAATACTGTATCGCGAAGGGATATTTCTTCCCGGCTCCTGGCTCAGATCAGTTCTGAGGCATGAATCTCAGGAGTGCCCAGAATATTTAAAATCTAGATTTCTTAGCTTCTAAACTTTGTA
This sequence comes from Caretta caretta, assembly GCF_965140235.1. Classification (NCBI taxonomy): domain Eukaryota; kingdom Metazoa; phylum Chordata; order Testudines; family Cheloniidae; genus Caretta; species Caretta caretta. The sequence goes on along the minus strand of NC_134207.1, from coordinate 268,492,560 downwards.
GAGTAACAGGACTTAGGGAAGTGAAGTACTTCTCACCCAGTATCAAACAGCAGTCCACCTTTAATATCTACGGCAGTATTAGGGAATGGAGACTTTACATCCAGTATTTTCCACTGCATGCATCCGATGAAGCAGGTTTTAGCCCACAAAAGCTTATGCTCAAATAAATTTGTTAGTCTCTAGGGTGCCACAAGTCCTCCTCGTTCTTTTTATATCCAATGTATCTACTGACTTTTTTAAGAGGCTTAAACAGAAATCATTTTAATTAAAAAACTCCTAATCAAAATGTAGTTACTGTCCATCTGCTTTCTTCTACCCACCCATTTCTAAGGTGCCTAGCGTCTGCGAAATATTTAGGAGTATAAAGACACAAAGTAGACACCATATCAGCAACCAATTAACTTCTCTCTCTCACTAATGCACTGAAATACGTTTTATAATAGTGAAGAATTAAAAGATCAACACTAGAAAATATACTAGAAAGAACAATTCTGCACTGGCCTCAATGGGTAGGCTCATAAAGACTCAGTAGAGATAAAAAAGTTCGAGGACTTTACTGCTGTGCTTGTGATCTTTTTGTAGGAGATACCGAAACAGCCTAGAGGTCACCTGTGGCGATTACCATATTTGTAAATGAAATTATAATTTGTGCAGGCTACAGAAATAATCTCAAACTAGGGACAGGATTAGTGCAGGAGGGCACGTTCCAGTTCCGAGGAAATCAAACATCTGAACTTAGGGGGCTGCAGTTTCTGAGTGGTAACCGAGAGTCTCTGCATCCTTTGTCTTCTCCAGCGGTTCCTTTTGCATCTTTATCTTGGAAGGTCTGTGAATTCCTTGCAATCAAGTCACGGGCCGTGCTGGAGTCAGTAATGCAGCATGCATGCTCTAGTGGCGGAAGGTTCATTTTACTGCCAGGAGGACGTTTGCTTGGACTGCCTGGTCAGTCTGAAAAAGCAGCACTGGATCCCTAGTTATTTGTTATCTGGCTCCTTGTTTACAAGCCAAGTTTAGGTGGTTCTCTCTACTGTCTGGCATTTGCGTGGGCACTGTCCTGTTCACAGCTGGTACAGTACTGGCTATGCACACACACACACACACTCAAATTCCACTGCTGTGTTTTTTTAAATCAAGTCTTCCTGGTGTGAGGCGGAGTTTCACTCACCTATGACCCCTTCTCCACTGAGAGAATGAAGCATCACAAGAATGTCCCCTGGCTTTAGGTTTTGCTCTTAGCTGCAGAATTCGATCGTTTAAACGAGGCACAGGGGGGCCTCCCAATTGAGAAAAAAGTCCAAAGACACATCATATATTCCTTGGCAGCTCAGTGGTGCTGCATTGTGAAGCTCCTCCTTAGCCCACACCCCAGGACCACGCAGAGCTGCTTTCACAGCTCGGACTTTGTCCAGAACCCACAATGGGATGGGCATCACAGAAAAGAAACATTCAGAACTTCAGAGTAACAGCCGTGTTAGTCTGTATTCGCAAAAAGAAAAGGAGGACTTGTGGCACCTTAGAAACTAACCAATTTATTTGAGCATAAGTTTAAGTGAGCTGTAGCTCACGAAAGCTTATGCTCAAATAAATTGGTTAGTCTCTAAGGTGCCACAAGTACTCCTTTTCTTTATTCAGAACTTCGCAGCTTCAGTAGTTTGTTCAAGCTTAATTTTATTATTATTAATAATCAAGCATCTACTGCTGTCAATTTACCCGGCACTTTACAGAGACAGAGACAGACAGGTTCCCTGCCCTGGAGGACTCACAGTCTAAACAGTACAAGTTTAAAAGGGAAATAAGGGGGTTAAGTGAAGTAATCAAAAAAACAGACACTGAAGAACTGGCTAGTATGTGTGTACCGGACAAAATCAGAAGTGTCCCTCCACCTACCACAGGCCCTATGTTGCTAAATGCTAAGAGAGATTCTCCTTTTGCACATGTGGCAGGGCCCTGTGTTTCTGGAAGACCTGGGTTCTAACCCTGCTGCCCTCGGGTGGTTCAGGGTGTGCAGCATTGTGGCACAGGTGAAGCCTGACGTGCTCATGGATTAGTACACTTTGAAAAATGAATACAGAGACAAACAAGAGACCTGATCACAACCCTCAGAGCCACTGGTAAATCAAAGAACTCACCAATGCTGGGAAAAATAAACTTCTCAACTAAAAATCCAACACAGTATATTAAATATGAACTCCCAGCTGCAAAAGGGCTAACTGTTTGTTTGTTTTTTTTAAACTACTCAGGTTCATTGGGTTTAAACCAAGATTGGCTCAGGAGTGCGGATGGGCCGAAATTGGGTTAAGCAGGGAGTGGGGACAGGCCCTGTAAATGGCTAGAGTCCCCACTCCATGCTCCCGTAATGGTTACTGTCCAAATTCAGTGCCCTTCTGGAGTTTGCCTTTATTTAAATGACCGAACAAGTCCTTGTGGCAGGACTGTACTGAAACTAAGTCAATCACCAGCCAATCTCTCTCCTGAAAAACTATAGTGAAGTTTCTCCCTGCAGGTCCCCCTTTACCTCTCTCTTCCTTAAAGGCCCACAGCCTTTGATGTTCCCAAATGGAGCTTATGAGACCCTCCCAGGTCTGGCTGCCAGACTGAGTCAGTGGAACAGCTCTGCCCCTCCACGAGGGGCCACAGTCCTAACAACTCGACACCAGCTACAGGCCCAAACTGGAACCCAGGAGAGGACAATACGGTTTCTAACCCAGGATTAATATGATGTGGGCCTGCCTAGTGACCAATTAAAACATGTTTAAAACATTTCAGGTAGCAGTTTTAGCCCCAGTGTAGCTGGGATCTAAACATTTAGACAATGTACCAAATAGACTCACGCAGCTTGGTAACATATATTTAACAGTCCCCGAGTATGGCAAGACCTGATTCCTAAAAATGAGAGTAAAAGAACTGAGAGGAGAATAAGAGAAGCAGACACACCATGAGCTGCACAGAAAGGAAACAAACAAAATACTGTACAGACAGGAAAAATACCGACCAGATAATAAATAAACAGAAATATTATGCTACAACTACCAGGAAAAAGAGGGTAATCAAGACAGTAATTCACTGCAATATGAAATTCAGTACGGCGTTGGAGTGTAGTGAAAGTACTGTCTCCTGCTAACAACTTGTTTTTCTATTCAATTGCATTGTTTGTGTCTTAAACAGAGGTATAAAAGGAAACCTTGCGAATGCGCTCTCGCCTGCAGATGTACTCATGTGCGATGAGTCTGGGACCAAATTCTGATCACAGCTACTGCAGCATAAGGCTGGAATTACTCCAGAGTCTTCAGTGGGTTTCCCCAGATTTACAGTGTCATTTAGAAAGAATTTGGCCCAACTGACAGCACATGAGAAGTCAGTTTCAGTGCTTAAGGAGCTGGATGGATAGTTCTAGGGAACTTAGCAGCTGCAGAGCAAAGTTCCTCTGTCTGCCCTGTCCATATGCCTCATCACTGCCCTACCCCTAGCAACCAACTCCCATTCCCTGGGATCTGCACAGAGACTGTCAGCCAGGGCTTTGGAGCTGTGCTCCGGCTCCGCTCCAGCTCCAGGCAAAAACCTGGAGCTCCACTGCTCTGGAGCTGCTCCGGGCTCCGCTCCAAAGCCCTGCTGTCAGCAAGGGTGTCACTTAATGCCCTGTGTGTGTATACTTTTAGTAACCTGTAGACTGATTGGGGCATGTACGACATGTGACTAACTTATGGAACTGACTGCTGCAGGATATCATCGAGGGGAGTAGCTTACATATTGCCAATTCCAGACAAATAGCAGACATTCCCGAGAAACATATTTCGTTATCACTTCAATTAAGTGATTCAGTTTACTGGTTTTTTTTTTTTTAAACTTGGAGCATTTCACATTAAAAGTATTTTTCAAGCGAGCTACGAGATACCGCAACACACCACCACTCCAGCAAGAAGTTTGTGTGGCCCCTACTCTACAGTGTGCATCCTTTGGCGGTAAATTGTTTCTTTTGAGTGTCTACAGCAATGAGCTCATGGCAACAGTACAGGGCCATCGCACTGTGGGGGCCCTGTGTGAGCTAGAAGAAGATGTTGTCCAGCAAAGCCTCTCTCATGTTCTGCATGTTTATACGGTTCCTTTCACGGGTGTGGATTTTTTGGTGTTGGAGCAGATGCTGCTTTTGCGTAAAGCTTTTTGTGCACTCAGTGCATTGGTAGGGTCTCTCCCCCGTGTGGATCCTCTGGTGTCTAATCAGATCTGAGGGGTGACTGAAGTTCTTCCCACAGTACGTGCACATTAACGATCCTCCACTCCTTCCCGTGTGCATTCTCTGATGCATGATGAGGCCTTTCTTCTGAGAGAAGCACTCCTGGCACTTATTACACTTATAGGGTCTCTCTCGCACGTGGCTTTTCTGGTGCTGCCTGTACGGTGATTTGACATTGAAGCTTTTCGTGCATTTAGTGGCACTGTAAGGCTTGTCTGCTGTCTGGATTCTGGGGTGGGATTTCAGGTGGTGATTCTGTTTGAAGCTTTCCTCACACTCCACAGAGCTGTAAGTGGCCCCTCCAGTGTGGATTCTCGGGTGCATCATCAAGTGCTGCTTGTACACAAAGCTTTTCTCACACTCTGCAGGTTCATAACATCCCAGCTTTGCGTGGCTTCTCTGGTGCATTGTGAGGCTCTTCTTCAGCCGAAAGCCTTTCCCACACTCAGCACACACATGTGGTCTCTCACCTGGGCAGCTGCGCCGGTAAAAAGGTACAGTGTTGCTTTCCCTGAAGCTTTCCTCCCCAGGCACTGACTCTACCGGCCTGTTCTTGTCATGGTTCCTTTGCTGCATTATTGAGCTGTCTGGATGATCCAAAGGCCTTCCCTCCCTGGGAGTCTGGACCACAATTTCTTCAGACATTCCAGATAATGTCCTTTGCAGCTGCAAGTTTTTGAGATGTTCCCCATGCTCCAGCAGCTCAGTTTTGAACATGATTCCATTATCTGCTGGAATAAAACAAAAATAAAATACAGAGAATTTTATTGTGTCCGCTGGGATAAAGGAAACCTGTTAAATCATTCCCACTTCATTACAAAAGCCCATTACGTTAGGTTTCTCCCAAGCAAATGAGCTAGAACAGTCCTGGGCAATATTTTGTGTTTAGAGGAGGACAGGGTGAAAAGACAGATTCCAGCAGTGCTGAACATCCGGCTCCCCTTGGAGACAATGAGCTCAACAACCTCTTGTTTTCCTGTTTCAGTGCTTGGAACACCCGACTGTTACCAAGGCCCCTGGAGAACAAGGGGCGAAGCAGCTGCTTTTCCCCCTCACAGTCTAAGCTTTCATGCCTAAAGAGACAAAATGCATTTCACTGGCTGTAAGTCCCCCCCCGTGCAGAAGACTCGCCCAACGCACTGAAAGCCTTCACACCGCACTTACACTTTGTAAAGCCACAATACAAATGGCAGCAGGAGTTTCCATCTTCAATGACTCTCAGCTGCTCCACATCAGCTGTGCTTAGTTTACAAATCAAACCGTGAGTCCTCTGGCTACAAGCTCTGCAAACTCAGCCTGGGATCTGAGAGGTAAGATGGGGTCTTCCTTATGGCACATCACCATGAATCCCAAAGACTCTGCAGGCTGGCTCAGGTCTTTAGGGACGCCTTTACAACCCCCCTTGTCTTCAGTGGGTGTGCACAGGCGTAACGGATTGTCCCTGTCACTGGAACCGAATAAACAATTCTGCTGATGACGCACGAGGAATCCAGCTCACTCCCTTTTAGCGGTACTGGCGTTTAGTCGTAAGAGCTTATTTTAGCCTCTCGTGCCAGCAGGCGTGAATGAGTAAACCTAAGAGCCTGCTGAGTAAGACGGGGTCATGTTCACACACAGCTGCAGAGTAGGACTGTGTGTTAAGAGATGCTGGGAGCCCTGGGGAGACCTCCTGCACTGGGTGAATTTCACCCTTTGGGAAGGGTTGTCAAGGGCTCTGCTGGATATAGATTGAAATCAGTTTCTTTAAAATATCCTCCTAACATTGTCCCAGCTGTTGCTGAACTCCTCACTCCTGCCTGCAGCCAAAGCTCCTGTTCCCTGGCTCCTGTCCATGGCAGAGGGCTCTGCCTGTGGTGCCTTTTCATGGCAAGGCCAGACCACAGCTCCGCCAAAAAGCTCTTTCTAGGGCCTTGGGGCCAGAGAGTCCAACCTCTCTTCCTCCGCCTCGGGGACAGGCAGGCAGCAGCTGTCGCCCCGCATCAGCCGATTTACAGTAGCATCTCAACAAGAGACTTCATACAAACCGGAGAGAAGCAGAAACAGAGAAAAGCATTTAAACTTCACCTCATCTAGCAGCGACTGTGGCTAGACGCACTAGAGCTGGCTTGGAGGTTTCGACAGAAAAGGGGGGAAATCGGTAGCTGTGGCCTTCCCTGATGAAGCTCTCTCAGGGCCTTGTCAGTCAGCACTGCTTGTCCTTACAGCCACTGTCTGTCCAGCGGGCTCTCAAAAACATGCCCCTTGCCTCTGTTCTCTCCCTCAGGTCCAGTGCTCCCCGGAGGAGTCCCTCTGTCCAGCCTCCCAACCCCCTGGCAGGGAGCCAGGCAACCCCCCTTCAGAATCCTTGGTTGGGGTGCCTGTCGGTGTTCAGACCTCCTGAACATGAGCCGTTCTCCACCGACTCACCGCCATCACCACAGCACTGCACACTTCCTTTGCTCAAACCATCTGCATTGCTGCTTCCTTCGCCGTACAAGTGGGTCAGCAGCGCTCATTCTTCCAACGGCTCTTTGGATCCTGGGCACGCACCTTCCCCTTTGCTCCCTTGGGAGTATCTGCGCAGACGTCCTTCTTAGAAGAAGAAGGAACACGAGCAGGCTAATTGTTTCCCATTCCTGGACAGGACGACCACTGTCTGTGCACAAGGATCCCGTCACGATGGGGCAGACCACACACAAGGTTTCATCGTCAGGACATTTGCCACAGTTCTCCAGTCACCTCTCACCTCAAAGCTGGCTTCACAATCTTCCCACACACTGACAGGCTAATCCTGCCCGTGACTCGCTCCAGGAGACCAGGCCATGCCATCTGGCCATTCCAATCCGAGCATTTCATTCCAACGGGCTTGGCTATGAGCACTGGGATATGGATCAAAACCCAGCCAAAGGGCAGTGCACACAGAGCATCGATAAATAACAGCTATCAAGTCAGGGGGAGGAGTCCAACAGGGCAAGGCAGGGATCAGGCTTATTTCAGGTCTTTACTAATGACTGGAAGGAGGAGTAAACAGTGTATTAATGAGATTGACAAAGGTTATTAAACTGGCCAGGTTACAAACATCAAGAGGAATGACCAGGAGAAGATAACAAGTTAGGTAAGAGATAACAAAAGGAAATTCAACCTGGAAAACACAATTAGCACATGGAGGGAGAAACAACCTGGGACAACCGTACTCAGAGAGCAGGAGGAACCTCAAAAGCAGGAAGTGACCCATGGGGTGGGAACAGATTGTTAATTAGTTAAGAGCTTTTACGACAATGTTGGTGGCGAAAAGAGCCAATGCAGTTTGGGGCAGCACATACAGAGACATCGTCCCTCTCCAGACTGCTGTTGTGAGACTGTACTAGGATTGCCAGCTTTCTAATCACACAAAACTGAACACCCCTGCCCGCCCCTTCTCCAAGGCCCCATCCCTGCCCCACCCCTTCTAAGAGACCCTGCCCCCCCTCACTCCATTCCCCCCTCCCGCCGTCGCTCGTTCTCCCTCACCCTCACTGGGCTGGGGGTAGGGTGCAGGACGGAGTGCAGGCTCCAGGATGGGGACAGGAATGAGGGGTTTGGGGTGCAAGAGGAGGCTCTGGGCTGGAGCAGGGAGTTGGGGTGCGGGAGGGGGTGGTGGCTCTGGCTGGGGGTGCAGGCTCCTGGGTGGGGCTGGGGACGAGGGGTTTGGGGGAGCAGGAGGGGGTTGTGGGCTGGAGTAGGGGGTTGAGGTACAGGAAGGGGCGGGGGCTCTGGCTGGAGGTGCAGGCTCTGGGGTGGGGCCAGAAATGAGGTGTTCAGGGTGCAGGAGGGGGCTCCAGGCTGGGGCCGAGGGGTTTGGAGTGTGGGAGCAGAATCAGGGCTGTAGTAGGGGGCTGGGGTGCAGGAGTGGTGAGGGCTCCGGCTGGGGGTGCAGGCTCCAGGCTGGGGCCAGAAATGAGCCATGCAGGAGGGGGCTCCAGGCTGGGGCAGTGGGTTGGGGTGCAGAAGGGTGTCCAATAAAAGATATTACCTCACCCACCTTGTCTCTCTAATATCCTGGGACCAACATGACTACAACACCACTGCATTCAGGATTACTTCCTTAGCGTCTCTGATACTATTCAACCTCTACACACAGCCACTAGGAAAACTGGTGCAGGAGGGTTGTGGGGTGCAGGCTCTGGGAGGGGGCTAAGGGCTGGGGTGCGGGCTCTGGGAGGAGTTAGGGTGCGGGAGGGGGTGCAGGAGGGGGATTGGGGCATGGGCTCCAGCTGGGCAGCGCTTACCTCAGGCAGCTCCCAGTCTGCAGTGCAGTGGGGCTAAGGCAGGCTCCCTGCCTGCCCTGGCTCCATTCAGTTCCTGGAAGCGGCTGGCATGTCCGGCCCCTCGGCGGAGGGACCATGGGGGCTCTGCACACCGCCTGCGCCAGCAAGCACTGTCCTCACAACTCCCATTGGCCACGGTTCCTGGCCAATGGGAGCTGCGGAGCCAGCGCTGGGGGCAGAGACAGCGTGCAGAGCTTCCCAGATTGCCCCTCCACCTAGGGGCTGCAGAGACATGCCGGCCACTTCCGGGAGCTGTGCGGAGCTAGGACACAGAGAGCCTGCCGCCTTAGCCCTGCTGCGCCGCCAACCAGACTTTTAACATCCCGATCAGCGGTGCTGACTGGAGCTGCCAGGAACCCTTTTCGACGGGGCGTTCTGGTTGAAAACTGAACGCCTGGTAACCCCAGACTGTACCTGGAATCCGGCTTTCATTTCTAAACACATTGGTGCCAGGATTAGTGAGAGGGTGGGAGGAATTATGGGAAGAGCAACCAAAGTGATCCAGTGTGTCGGGGCGGATTTATGAGCAAAGACTGAAAGCTTTCATGGTCAAGTCCTCAGGCCTGGCATCTGGGGTATGGAGCCCTCTGGAGCTGTGCAGAGCACCTGAGCCCCACCACGCCTGTGGGATTCCGCATCCCCTCCTCAGGAAGGGGCACCTGACCCCTGCTCAGAGCTGCAGTCAGCGACTCTGCTCCATCTGGGTGCCTAGGGACGATGGCAGGGAGGCAGTGAGCATTGGCAGGGCTCATGAGAGCCCATGCAAGGGGCAGGCTCCTCACAGTTGGCCCGACAGACTAAATGGGTCATAGTCCTGGTTAGCAGGCCCAGGACGGAACCGTCAGCTAGGAGCTGACCATGGGGCCCAGCGTCCCCACAAAGTGATCAGAGAGCTGCCCCTCCCAGCCAATGTACTGGCCTTGTCTTATTTCATCTTCAGGACCCTCCCTGGTTGTCCTTGGTCCTTCCCATATGGTGGTCACTGCCATAGCATCTGCTGCCCCCGGGTGGGTTTTATTTTGGGGGCGGGTTACTCCATTGCATAAACTGCCATGTTTCTGGTGCTTTCCCTCTGTTAGGGGGAAATGCTGTGCTCAACTCTGGCCTTAAACCCTTCCTTCCCCCTCCTCTTGTCCTCAGACGGCTCTGGACCCTTGTCCCCCTCTCTCCTGTCACGGCCACTTCCCCCTCACGAGCCTGCAAGAACACTCCCACCCCGCTTCCTCCCCCCGGGGAAGTCCCTGTACGACGCCAGCCCTCCACTCCACCTCCGGCTGCACAGCATTCTGTGAGACTGCTGATAACTCACCAGTGCTGGGCCCTGAGAATATCTCCCCCTCCTCCGAGGCCCCCTGCTCCTCGATGCATAGCTCCTCCTCTCGCTTTATCCGGGACACACAGCTTGGCTGGGAAAATGCACACTCTATTCATGGAAAGAGAAAACAGGCGGCAAGTTGACTTTCTTTTGTGAATCCCCTTTGCCCCCATCGCAGCATCCTTCTGCCCTCCCCTTGCAACAGCCAGCTGCGTGGCTTTTACACAGGACTTCTCTTCCCACGTCTTCTGCTCCCTCTGCCCCTTTTCATAAGAGCTTTCCCGAGCTCTCTAAAGCAGGGGCCTCTCTTTTACCTCACTCCATGCATTCTGTGACGAGATAGCTACAAAAACACTGCTGTTTCAGCCCAGCACTCACCGACTGGGGGTTCAGCCGGGATCTCGCTTTCCTCCGAGTTCTCCTGTCCCTTGATGCAGGGCTCTTCCTCGCCTTCACTCTGGCAGGTCGCGTCAAGCGTATACACCAGCAATTCTACGCATGGGAAAGATAAATCCCATTATGCTGTTCTAACAACTCTACGCTGTATCACGGAATCACAGAATATCAGGGTTGGAAGGGACCCCAGGAGGTCATCGAGTCCAACCCCCTGCTCGAAGCAGGACCCATCCCCAACTAAATCATCCCAGCCAGGGCTTTGTCAAGCCTGACCTTAAAAACCTCTAAGGAAGGAGATTCTACCACCTCCCTAGGTAACGCATTCCAATGTTTCACCACCCTCTTAGTGAAAAAGTTTTTCCTAATATCCAACCTAAACCTCCCCCACTGCAGCTTGAGACCATTACTCCTCGTTCTGTCATCTGCCACCATTGAGAACAGTCTAGAGCCATCCTCTTTGGAACCCCCTTTCAGGTAGTTGAAAGCAGCTATCAAATCCCCCCTCATTCTTCTCTTCTGCAGGCTAAACAATCCCAGCTCCCTCAGCCTCTCCTCATAAGTCATGTGTTCCAGTCCCCTAATCATTTTTGTTGCCCTTCGCTGGACTCTCTCCAATTTATCCACATCCTTCTTGTAGTGTGGGGCCCAAAACTGGACACAGTACTCCAGATGAGGCCTCACCAATGTCGAATAGAGGGGAACGATCACGTCCCTCAATCTGCTCGCTATGCCCCTACTTATACATCCCAAAATGCCATTGGCCTTCTTGGCAACAAGGGCACACTGCTGACTCATATCCAGCTTCTCGTCCACTGTCACCCCTAGGTCCTTTTCCGCAGAACTGCTGCCTAGCCATTCGGTCCCTAGTCTGTAGCTGTGCATTGGGTTCTTCTGTCCTAAGTGCAGGACCCTGCACTTATCCTTATTAAACCTCATCAGATTTCTTTTGGCCCAATCCTCCAATTTGTCTAGGTCCTTCTGTATCCTATAACTGCTAACAAGTCACTGAACTGGAGCTGAAAGCGGTGTCATTGGCAGTTTCACAAACACCTTTGTTTCCTGCTAGATCCCACAGAGAGGACACCACAGAAAGCCCTAAAATAAAGAAGAGAGCACGAGTTTACCTGTGCTGGGCTCTGCAGGGATTCCTCTCTCCTCTGCATCTCCCTTCTCCCCCTCGCAGGGCGCTTCCCCTCGTTCAATCCGCGCCAGAAGGTCAGGTTTGGAGAGTGCATAGTCTATGGATGGAAAAACAGGTCAGCGTTCCCTGGCTCCGTGCAGCATTGAGCAGTAAGAAAGTTTGTTTCAGGGAAGCCTGGCTGTTTAAAAATAGCCAGAGCTCCGCGAACCAGCAGAGCAGCGGGGAACAGCAGAGCAGCACACAGCAGGAGTTTGCCTGGGAGTTTGCCTGGGGTGAGCCCAGTGAGGCTTACATCTTGCCAGCTTCTCTGAGGAAGCTCATAGTAGGAAGGTGATATGGAGGGGGGGTGTTCAGCTATTGTGACCTGCACTGGATGTGCCATGTTTGTCTTTCTTCCACAGGACAGAAGCGACTTTGTCTGTACAAAGTGCAAGCTGGTCTCCATATAGGAAGAGAAGATTGAAGGTCTGAAGCAACAGATATCGACCCTGCGTTGCACACCAGAATCTGAGGATTTCCTGGACAAAAGTCACGATATGCTTCTATGGGCACAAAGCTCTAAAGATTTAGAGCAGGTTGCACAGCGGAGCCAAGAGGCCAGTGAAGAAGTTTGGCAACATGTGACCTCCAGAAGAAGAAGGGGGAATGTCCGGGTACCAGCAACGCAGACACAGGTAAGTAACCGTTTTCGTGTTCTCTCCACAGGTACCATTGCGGAGAGTGGACCAGATGATACGTCTGGGGGGAGAAAGCAGAAGGAGACTCCGCTGGTTGGAAGGCATGAGATGCGCTGTCCTGAGGTTGGGGGTTCCACGACCACCACTCCCAAGAGAAGGAGGTGGGTGGTGGTGGTCGGGGACTGACCTCAGGGGGACTGAGTCATCTATCTGCTGCCCTGACCGGGAAAACAGAAAAGTCTGCTGCTTGCCAGGGGCTAAGATTCACGATGTGACGGAGAGACTGCTGAGACTCATCAAGCCCTCGGATCGCTACCCCTTCCTGCTTCTCCACGTGGGCACAAATGATACTGCCAAGAATGACCTTGAGTGGATCACTGCGGATTACGTGGCTCTGGGAAGGAGGATAAAGGAGTTTGAGGCGCAAGTGGTGTTCTCGTCCATCCTCCCCGTGGAAGGAAAAGGCCGGGGTAGGGACCGTCGAATCGTGGAAGTCAACGAATGGCTACGCAGGTGGTGTCGGAGAGAAGGCTTTGGATTCTTTGACCATGGGATGGTGTTCCATGAAGGAGGAGTGCTGGGCAGAGACGGGCTCCACCTAACGAAGAGAGGGAAGAGCATCTTTGCGAGCAAGCTGGCTAACCTAGTGAGGAGGGCTTTAAACTAGGTTCACCGGGGGAAGGAGACCAAAGCCCTGAGGTAAGTGGGCAAGCGGGATACCGGGAGGAATCACAGGCAGGAACGTCTGTGAGGGGAGGGCTCCTACCTCATACTGAGAATGAGGGCGATCAGCAGGTTATCTCAAGTGCCTATATATAAATGCACAAAGCCTTGGAAACAAGCAGGGAGAACTGGAGGTCCTGGTGAAGTCAAGGAATTATGACATGATTGGAATAACAGAGACTTGGCGGGATAACTCACATGACTGGAGTACTGTCATCGATGGTTATAAACTGTTCAGGAAGGACAGGCAGGGCAGAAAAGGTGGGGGAGTAGCACTGTATGTAAGGGAGCAGTATGACTGCTCAGAGCTCAAGTATGAAACTGCAGAAAAACCTGAGAGTCTCTGGATTAAGTTTAGAAGTGTGAGCAACAAGGGTGATGTCGTGGTGGGAGTCTGCTATAGACCACCGGACCAGGGGGATGAGGTGGATGAGGCTTTCTTCCGGCAACTCGCAGAAGCTACTAGATCGCAGGCCCTGGTTCTCATGGGCGACTTCAATCACCCTGATACCTGCTGGGAGAGCACTACAGCGGTGCACAGACAATCCAGGAAGTTTTTGGAAAATGTAGGGGACAATTTCCTGGTGCAAGTGCTAGAGGAGCCAACTGGGGGGGAGCTTTTCTTGACCTGCTGCTCACAAACCGGGTAGAATTAGTGGGGGAAGCAAAAGTGGATGGGAATCTGGGAGGCAGTGACCATGAGTTGGTCGAGTTCAGGATCCTGACACAGGGAAGAAAGGTAAGCAGCAGGATACGGACCCTGGACTTCAGGAAAGCAGACTTCGACTCCCTCAGGGAACTGATGGGTAGGATCCCCTGGGGAACTAACATGAAGGGGAAAGGAGTCCAGGAGAGCTGGCTGTATTTCAAAGAATCCCTATTGAGGTTACAGGGACAAACCATCCCGATGTGTCGAAAGAATAGTAAATATGGCAGGCGACCAGCTTGGCTTAACAGTGAAATCCTTGCAGATCTTAAACATAAAAAAGAAGCTTACAAGATGTGGAAGATTGGACAAATGACCAGGGAAGAGTATAAAAATATTGCTCGGGCATGTAGGAATGAAATCAGGAGGGCCAAATTGCACCTGGAGCTGCAGCTAGCAAGAGATGTTAAGAGTAACAAGAAGGGTTTCTTCAGGTATGTTGGCAACAAGAAGAAAGCCAAGGAAAGCATGGGCCCCTTACTGAATGAGGGAGGCAGCCTAGTGACAGAGGATGTGGAAAAAGCTAATGTACTCAATGCTTTTTTTGCCTCTGTCTTCACGAACAAGGTCAGCTCCCAGACTGCTGCGCTGGGCAACACAGCATGGGGAGTAAGTGGCCAGCCCTCTGTGGAGAAAGAGGTGCTTAGGGACTATTTAGAAAAGCTGGACGTGCACAAGTCCATGGGGCCGGATGCGTTGCATCCGAGAGTGCTAAAGGAGTTGGCGGCTGTGATTGCAGAGCCATTGGCCATTATCTTTGAAAACTAATGGCGATCGGGGGACGTCCCGGACGACTGGAAAAAGGCTAATGTAGTGCCCATCATTAAAAAAGGGAAGGAGGAGGATCCTGGGAACTACAGGCCAGTCAGCCTCACCTCAGTCCCCGGAAAAATCATGGAGCAGGTCCTCAAGGAATCAATCCTGAAGCACTTACACGAGAGGAAAGTGATCAGGAACAGTTAGCATGGATTCACCAAGGGAAGGTCATGCCTGACTAATCTAATCACCTTCTATGATGAGATTACTGGTTCTGTGGATGAAGGGAAAGCAGTGGATGTATTGTTTCTTGACTTTAACAAAGCTTTTGACACTGTCTCCCACAGTATTCTTGTCAGCAAGTTAAAGAAGTATGGGCTGGATGAATGCACTATAAGGTGGGTAGAAAGTTGGCTAGATTGTCGGGCTCAACGGGTAGTGATCAATGGCTCCATCTCTAGTTGGCAGCTGGTATCAAGTGGAGAGCCCCAAGGGTTAGTCCTGGGGACGGTTTTGTTCAATATCTTCATAAATGATCTGGAGGATGGTGTGGATTGCACTCTCAGCAAATTTGTGGATGATACTAAACTAGGAGGAGTGGTAGATACGGTGGCAGGTAGGGATAGGATACAGAGGGACCTAAACAAATTGGAGGATTGGGCCAAAAGAAATCTGATGAGGTTCAATAAGGATAAGAGCAGGGTCCTGCACTCAGGACGGAAGAATCCAATGCATCGCTACAGACTAGGGACCGAATGGCTAGGCAGCAGTTCTGCGGAAAAGGACCTAGGTGTGACAGTGGACGAGAAGCTGGATATGAGTCAACAGTGTGCCCTTGTTGCCAAGAAGGCCAATGGAGTTTTGGGATGTATAAGTAGGGGCATAGTGAGCAGATTGAGGGACGTGATCGTTCCCCTCTATTCGACATTGGTGAGGCCTCATCTGGAGTACTGTGTCCAGTTTTGGGCCCCACACTACAAGAAGGATGTGGATAAATTGGAGGGAGTCCAGCGAAGGGCAACAAAAATGATTAGGGGTCTGGAACACATGACTTATGAGGAGAGGCTGAGGGAGCTGGGATTGTTTAGCCTGCAGAAGAGAAGAATGAGGGGGGATTTGATAGCTGCTTTCAACTACCTGAGAGGTGGTTCCAAAGAGGATGGTTCTAGACTATTCTCAGTGGTAGAAGATGACAGGACAAGGAGTAATGGTCTCAAGTTGCAGTGGGGGAGGTTTAGGTTGGATATTAGGAAAAACTTTTTACTAGGAGGGTGGTGAAACACTGGAATGCATTACCTAAGGAGGGGATAGAATCTCCTTCCTTGGAAGTTTTTAAGGTCAGGCTTGACAAAGCCCTGGCTGGGATGGTTTAATTGGGGATTGGTCCTGCTTTGAGCAGGGGGTTTGACTGGATGACCTCCTGAGGTCCCTTCCAACCCTGATATTCCATGATTCTATGAAGAGAGTTTAGGCACCGCATCACTGTTCAAAGTGGTGCATAATGGGAACGAAGCTCCTAGAGAAACAAATGCCTGGTGAGGGAGGATCTGGGCTGCCTGCCAGAGGTTCAGGACTCTCCATGCAGTGGGAGATCGTTATCTTTCAGGCACTAAATATTAAGCTACTTCCCTAGTTATTAACCTGCAGACAGGCCAGAGACCCATCCAGGCCAGAGCCTATCTAGGGGGTAAGCCAGCAGTGGCCAACCTGAGCCTTAGAAGGAGCCAAAATTTACCAATGTACGTTGCCAAAGAGCCACAGTAATACGTCAGCAGCCCCCCATCAGCTCTTCTCCCAGTGCCTCCCACCCACCGGCAGCCCTGCCGATCAGCACCTCCCCGTCCCACCCCGCACCTCCCAAACAGCTGTTTCGTGGCATGCAGGAAGCTCTGGGGGAGAAGAGGGAGGAGCGAGGGCACGGCAGGCTCAGGGGAGGGGGTGGGAAGGGGTGGAGTGGGGGCAGAGCCAGGGGTTGAGCAGTGAGCACCCCCCAGCACATTGGAAAGTTGACACCTGTAGCTTCAGCCCCAGAGCCGGTGTCTAGACAAGGAGCCGCATATTAACTTCTGAAGAGCCGCATGTGGCTCCGGAGCCCCAGGTTGGCCACCCCTGGGGTAAGCGATGGTTATTTTGTATCCACAGTTCCTGAGACCAGAATGAGAACCCACTTGGTTTATTAGTTTCCTACATTAGACCTAAAGGGTGGATTACAAGCACCAGATCCCACCACAAGCCGATTGTCCATCGATCCCTCCCCTTTGTTCAGTTTTTCTCCACCTGGCCCCCTTGTCTCTCCTGCCCACTGCCTTGAATCCAGCCTGTGCCCATCAGCCCTTGTGAGGTTTCCAGCAGCCCAGGTGTCTCCAACACACAGTTCAGCGACAGGCCTCCACAGTCAACGGTGCTTGTGTACTACACCACCAGCACATGCCTCCCTCTAGCTACAATGATGCCTCTGTGCATTTCCCACCTAACAATTCTCTGCCTGTGTGCTCTTCCTCTGTTACCCTGTTCTGTAGGAGATTTTACATCAGCACCACACATGGGCCATAGCAGGTTTCGGGATGTGTACTTCCAAGTAACTGCAACCATTATCCACAGCCAGAAGGCACTGGAGATGGAGGGAGCAGGTCACCCCTGCATACCTTTCATTCTAGACTGGCATCAACAACAGTGAAAAACGTGTTGACCCATCACAAAGATTCTATGTCAAGTGCAAATCCATTAGCCCAGCGCTGGAGCTGGCCCATGAATATCTGAGATCGCAGAACATCTACTAAACGAGTGAGAACCAATATTTACCCAGCGAGATCAGAGATTCATAGTTCCCCTTCATCACGTTCTTGTAGAGCTCTTTCTGCCATTCCTCTAAGTTCTGCCATTCTTGCTCAGAGAAGTAAACGGCATCATTTTCAAATGCCAATGGGACCTGTAATGACAGAGGTTACAGGTTCAGCACCTTGTATGGCACCCCAGTGCCTTAAAGTCAACTGCCACTTACATCTTCTTTAGCATTTAAGAGACAGGGGGGAGAACGGGACGAAGACACACAAGAACATTTCTCATTATTATAATTTATTTTTACAGCTTCCGTAAGAGTTCCAGGTACTGTACAGAAACCCACAATGCTTCCCCTCCAAATGCCTAGAATTCAGACACAAACATAAGGAAACATATGAGGAGAGGAACAAAAGGGAGGGGAACGACTCTGCTCTCTAGAAGAGCACCATTTGTGCTACATATTGGGAAGCCCATTGTGAATGCCAAAGCACTGGTACCTTCATTCCCATGGAGCAGTATCTTAGAGCTCATCTACATGGGGAAGAAGCCCAGAAGAGCTAGTGCAGAACAGCTATTCCACACTAAGAGTGCCTTCGTGTAGTGTAGGTTAATCCATTTTGGAGGTGCTGAGGAAGAGCATCCACATGGGGTACTGTGCTTCTTATACACACCGTATGGCCGAGTATCGTAGTCCGAGGTGCCTAATAACAAGTGGAAGAAAGACTGTGGCGAGCGCCTTCCACTTATATCATGCACAACTGGGCAGAGAGCTGAACGTAGTTCTCAGTGGTCAACGAACAGAACACGATTCACACCCGGGTCCTTCCAGGCGTCACATTGGAGAGAAATCTCACATTTCATGACCATCTTACAGAGACAGCAACTAAGGTCAAAACACGCAACAGCCTGGCCGGGACAACATGGGGCGCCAACGCCCAAACGTTACACACTTCAGTCTTGGCACTCTGTTACTCAGCAGTGGAGTGCCACGCTCCAGTCTGGGCTCGCTCATCTCACACAAAGATGATCGACGTACAACATAATTCTGCCATGCGTTTTATTTCATGCAGACTTAAATCTACTCCTCTACCATGGTTACTCGCTCTCTGCAATATTGCTCCACCCAGTGTTCACAGAGAGGAAAGCGTAGCAAAGCTCGTGATGAAATTATGTGATATGCCACATATACCGTTAATTAAAGCCTTGTTTAATCCACCACAGTCATCTGCCCTCATGGCGCCCTTTGTGGATAAGTTTACTAGGTGCGGGATTTATGATAGAGGACGCGTGGTGAGCTTCATGATCCGCAGAGAAAGTGACAAATAATTATCTTTTCTCGGACCCCACTCAACATCACCCCGGGTTGGACTGACCGCGAAGGCAACGGAGCCTTCTGAACCGGTTTCGTACCGGACAGGGAATTTGTGCTGCAGCAGAATTTCGGTGGCGTTTTAGAGACAGTCCACTAGGTTGATGTGGGCAGCCACAAACCATGACACACATTGTTGAGGACAGCAAAATGACTCAGCTTCCTCGTGGTTTTCGTGCCTTGAACATCGATAAGGACACTGTGGCTTGGCTTGACTAGATTGCACACGCCAAATAAATACACCACTATTTTGCAGTAACTTCCCCATGCAGACAAGAGTAGCTCCAGTGACTTCAGCGGGGCTACTGGTGGATGAAGATACTGCTCAGAGTGAGTAATGGTTTGTGCATCCGCTCCTCTGTGATCAGATACAATACGATATTCATTCACCTGATGAATTCAGTTTTATTTATGACACTTCACATCAGTCAAGATTTTGTACAGAGTAATGAAAAGGCAGCAATCGGAGTTACCCCTGCAGAGCCCTATTCAATATTTAATGAGAAGTGGAGAAAGGCTGACAACTGCGAGTGAGCACAAACCTCAAGAACAATTTATAAATTGAATAAACCTTCCAAATTCCTTGAAGCAAACTGTCTGGCCTATCGACTGCACAGATTGCTCCGGCCACACTTGCAGAGCTCTAACCAACTTACCTCAAATGTATTTGGTTTGTCGTATTTACAAAATTCCACTGGCTACTGCTGTAGCGTCTATAAACGTGGCACGATCAAAAAGATTATAAAGTCCACGGACACAACATGGTGCTTTCAGATTCACTCTAGTTTCTAACATTATATAACATATTGCACTAGATCAGGAACAGCCAGCATGGATTCACCAAGGGAAGGTCATGCCTGACTAATCTAATCGCCTTCTATGATGAGATTACTGGTTCTGTGGATGAAGGGAAAGCAGTGGATGTATTGTTTCTTGACTTTAGCAAAGCTTTTGACACGGTCTCCCACAGTATTCTTGTCAGCAAGTTAAGGAAGTATGGGCTGGATGAATGCACTACAAGGTGGGTAGAAAGCTGGCTAGATTGTCGGGCTCAACGGGTAGTTATCAATGGCTCCATGTCTAGTTGGCAGCCGGTATCAAGTGGAGTGCCCCAAGGGTCGGTCCTGGGGCCGGTTTTGTTCAATATCTTCATAAATGATCTGGAGGATGGTGTGGATTGCACTCTCAGCAAATTTGCGGATGATACTAAACTGGGAGGAGTGGTAGATACGCTGGAGGGGAGGGATAGGATACAGAAGGACCTAGACAAATTGGAGGATTGGGCCAAAAGAAATCTGATGAGGTTCAATAAGGATAAGTGCAGGGTCCTGCACTTAGGACGGAAGAACCCAATGCACAGCTACAGACTAGGGACCGAATGGCTAGGCAGCAGTTCTGCGGAAAAGGACCTAGGGGTGACAGTGGACGAGAAGCTGGATATGAGTCAGCAGTGTGCCCTTGTTGCCAAGAAGGCCAATGGCATTTTGGGATGTATAAGTAGGGGCATAGCGAGCAGATTGAGGGACGTGATCGTTCCCCTCTATTCGACACTGGTGAGGCCTCATCTGGAGTACTGTGTCCAGTTTTGGGCCCCACACTTCAAGAAGGATGTGGATAAATTGGAGAGAGTCCAGCGAAGGGCAACAAAAATGATTAGGGGTCTGGAACACATGACTTATGAGGAGAGGCTGAGGGAGCTGGGATTGTTTAGCCTGCAGAAGAGAAGAATGAGGGGGGATTTGATAGCTGCTTTCAACTACCTGAAAGGGGGTTCCAAAGAGGATGGCTCTAGACTGTTCTCAATGGTATCAGATGACAGAACGAGGAGTAATGGTCTCAAGTTGCAGTGGGGGAAGTTTAGATTGGATATTAGGAAAAACTTTTTCACTAAGAGGGTGGTGAAACACTGGAATGCGTTACCTAGGGAGGTGGTAGAATCTCCTTCCTTAGAGGTTTTTAAGGTCAGGCTTGACAAAGCCCTGGCTGGGATGATTTAACTGGGAATTGGTCCTGCTTCGAGCAGGGGGTTGGACTAGATGACCTTCTGGGGTCCCTTCCAACCCTTATATTCTATGATTCTATGCTCTCACAGAGGAAAACGAACAGATATGGAGTTTCTGCACCAAGTTGTGTGAGAGATCAACTTACAAAAATAAAGACTCTTTGAAGAGTGAAATCTTTTGAAAACGTTCCTCTCTCAAAAACAATGGGCCCATTTAACACCAGACTGTCCCAGAAAACCCCTCTGCTGCCAATAGGGGACACACATACAAAATTTCAGGCATAAAGGCATTTGGGAATGTTGGAGTCAGAGTGGTAGTAATCAGAGATATAATGAAAACTGTTTTACTACAGTTCTTGAATATTATTAGCTACATCATTACCTTGGGAACTTCCCCCTTAGTGCCTGGGGGGAGCCTCAGGATCCAGAAGTTCCTGTTCTTCAGCAGGTTCTCCATGTTCTCCAGCCTCCTCTGCAGCAGCCCATACTCCTGGATCAGAGTTCCCAGCGCAGCCCACTTACTCTCCATTTGATTACCAAAATCCACTACTGTTTTCTCACAGTCAAAATATTTCTTTTCTGTTGTCACTGTTCTACGCTCCAGGTTCAGTAACCGCGTGGCATGAGAATCAACCTTCTTTTCCACCGCTTGAATTGCAGCTAGAACAGTCCAAAGCGAAATCTCTGCAGAGTTTGGCTTTGTCTCTTTAGCAGAAGTTAGTTGAGGAATAGCAGAGGGTTGGAAAGGTGACCATTGCTGGGGTTCCATGTCCCACTCCTGATCCTGTCCACAAGAAGAGAAACAGATGAAGTTGGGTCCCATCACCATCTGTCACACCCAGCTACAAAGAGAAAGTGCAAGAACTGCTCACCACAGGCTGCTCAGCACTTTCCATGGATGGATGTTTATGGATGTCTACACACTCCAGATGTGACCATAAAAAGCATGTTAACACTATTATCCAACTAATTTGCTAGTTTTATAACTGACAGTTAGACTGCATTGGGCTGAAGCTTGATAGCTGCATTGCACAGACAATCACCATGTTTTACTAACATTTGGACCTGATCCTCGTTTTCAGTAATATCCCGTTACACCACTAGGGAAGCATAAAGGGACCTCACGTGTTAACGAGGATCAGGGTTTTTTAATCAGCTTTGCACAATTTTCACTTCCAAAATGACTCTTAAGTAGTTTCAGGCACTCTTTTTTCCCCCCTCCTTTGCCTTGGTAACTGCTTCTTTTCCTAACCCATTTCTCAGACACAGTATTCTTCCTATGCTGGTGACTTGCGCTTTATATTTCAAGATATTCAGTTTATGTTGGTTTGTAATGCACCTAACGCACATATCCAGCAACTCTTTCTCTGTCAACATGCAACTACAAAATGTTACCACTGATACTTTCTCATAACTCAGGCCTAATGTCACACCAGTGAAAGGGAGAGTTATTTGTGTGTGTATTCATATTGAAAAAAGAAACCCCCGGTACTAAATTCTGACATATCCGCAGTGTTTTTCATCGGAAGAATCAGACCTCAAAGCACTTTTCAGGCTATTCAACCACTGTAGTAATTTGGAGACAAAATGCAGAGTAAGCACTGCAGTTAGCAGATAAATTCTGCTCTCAGTTACACCAATATGAAAGTAGAGTAACTCCACAGAAGTCAATGGAGTTGACTCTGGATTTCCACCAGGATAAATGAGAGAAGAAATTATCCTCCTGTTTGAAGGACGATGCTTGGTGTTAGTGACAATACTGAGCACTGGAACTTAACTCCTTTTCCAGGCCATGTCTACACTACACAATTAAGTTGACCTAAGTTACGGCTGGTCTCCACTACCAGGGAGATCAACGTTCAGAGATCGATTTAGCGGGTCGAGTGAAGACCTGCTAAATCAATGGCAGAGCGCTCTTCGGTCAACCATGGTACTCCAGCTCTCTGAGAAGAGTAAAGGAAGTTGACCGGAGAACGTCTCCCGTCGACACAGCACAGTGAAGACACCAGGGTAAGTTGACCTAAGCTACATCGACTCCAGCTACATTATTCACATAGCTAGTGTAGTGTAACTTAGGTCGACTTACCCCCGTAGTGAAAACAAGCCCTTAGACTTACAGCTACCGCAGTAATTACTGCCGTTTTTCATGTCCTTGCTACCCTCCTTCGGTCAGTGGTGCACGTCCTCCCCAGGAGCGCTTGCACTGACTTAAGAGGGGCACAGTCTGGGGGGCTGAGAGCCGGGGCTCTAAGCCAGAGCCCAGTTGTCACCCAGGCTCTCAGCGGCAGGAGCTCCATGCAGAGTGGGGAGCTGAGACCCCAGGCGGCAGCCAGGCTCCAGCTGGGAGCTCTGTGCGTAGCGGGATCAGAGAGCCTGGGTTACAGCTGGGTGTTCTGTGAGGAGCCTACAGCCCGGTCTCTCAGTGCAGGACAGTGAGGCTCCAGCTGTCAGCACCTCTGGGGCTCACAGCTGGAAAAAAAAACTTCCCCCTGACCCCCTCCAGCTCAATTTCAAAACAGGGACTATACCAGCAGTGAAAATGCCATTCTTGTCAATTTCACAGCTCCAGCTGTCAGCCACCCTGACAGCCAACAGGCGATGCAAGTAAGGCAGTGTCTATACAGACATTGCGTCCCCCAAACTATGTCGACCTAAACCTTATGCCTCTCATTCAGGTGGATTTACTAGGTCGGAGTAGCGAGCGAGTTACAGCCACGGGAGGAAAACTATAGCATGTACGTTTACATAGTTAGGTCGACGTAACCTGACTAAACTTTGTAGTTTAGACATGCCTTAACATCACATACCCCCAAACTAATTTTAATAGGTGTCCTAAAAATGGGAGAAATCTATAGCCATCCTAGAAAATTACTGTTCTGCTCAATTTCTTTTGGTAAGAAAACAAAATTAAAGTAAATTCAGCCTGCTTTTCACAAACATTTGTACGGTATACAGACATAGCACAGTATTAGCTATGAGCATGTGTTTAATTCTTTTGCCCCATAAGTCTTTTCCTTTAAAGGAATGTTCACTCATAAGCTCTTTTTTCTTTTTTTTAAAAGTACATCAGAAGCAGGAAGCCTGCCAAACAATCAGTGGGGCCAACTAAACGATTGAGGAGGAGCACTCAAGGAAAACAAGGCTGTTGCAGAGAGGCTAAATGAATTCTTTGCATCACTCTTCACTGCAGAGGATGTGAGGGAGATTCCCACACCTGAGCCACTCTTTTGAGGTGACAAATCTGAGCTGCCATTAGAGGAGATTTTGGAACAAAACTGATAAGTTAAACAGTAATAAGTCACCAGGACCAGATGAGAGTTTTGAAGGACATCAAATATGAAATTACAGAATTATTAACTCTGATACGTAACCTATTGCTTAAATCAGCTTCTGTACCAGATGACTGGAGGATAGCTAATGTGATGCCAATTTTTTAAAAGGCTCCAGTGGCGATCCTGGCAATTACAGACCAATAAGCCTGACTTCAGTACCAGGCAGACTGGTTGAAACTATAGTGTGAATTGTTGGGGAAGCAACACAGCTTTTGTAAGAGGAAATCATGACTCACCAATCTATTAGAATTCTTTGAGGGGGGTCAACAGACATGTGGACAAGGGTGATCTACTGGATATATTTCAGAGTAGCAGCCGTGTTAGTCTGTATCCGCAAAAAGAAAAGGAGTACTTGTGGCACTTTAGAGACTAAGAGACTAACAAATTTATTAGACCATAAGCTTTCGTGAGCTACAGCTCACTTCACTGGATGCATACAGTGGAAAATACAGTGAGGAGATTTTATATACACCGAGAACATGAAACAATGGGTGTTACCATACACACTGTAACAAGACTGATCAGGAAAGGTGAGCTATTACCAGCAGGAGAGTGGGGGCAGGGGAGGGGGAACCTTTTGTAGTGAAAAGAAAAGGAGTACTTGTGGTACCTTAGAGACTAACCAATTTATTTGAGCATAAGCTTTCGTGAGCTACAGCTCAATTCATCGGATGCATACTGTGGAAACTGCAGAAGACATTATATACACAGAGACCATGAAACAATATCTCCTCCCACCTCACTCTCCTGCTGGTAATAGCTTATCTAAAGTGACCACTCTCCTTACAATGTGTATGATAATCAAGGTGGGCCATTTCCAGCACAAATCCAGGGTTTAAGAAGAACGTCGGGGGGGGGGGGGTAGGAAAAAACAAGGGGAAATAGGTTACCTGGCATAATTACTTAGCCACTCCCAGTCTCTATTCAAGCCTAAGTTAATTGTATGCAATTTGCAAATGAATTCCAATTCAACAGTTTCTCGCTGGAGTCTGGATTTGAAGTTTTTTTGTTGTAATATAGCAACTTTCATGTCTGTAATCGCGTGACCAGAGAGACTGAAGTGTTCTCCAATTGCTATTACCAGCAGGAGAGTGGGGTGGGAGGAGGTATTTGTTCATGCTTTGTGTGTATATAAAAAGATCTTCTACACTTTCCACAGTATGCATCCGATGAAGTGAGCTGTAGCTCATGAAAGCTTATGCTCAAATAAATTGGTTAGTTTCTAAGGTGCCACAAGTACTTCTTTTCTTTTTGCGAATACAGACTAACACGGCTGTTACTCTGAAACCTTTTGTAGTGATAATCAAGGTGGGCCATTTCCAGCACTTTACAAGAACTGTAGGAGGGGAAATAAACAAGGGAAAATAGTTTTACTTTGTGTAATGACCCATCCACTCCCAGTCTTTATTCAAGCCTAAGTTAATTGTATCCAGTTTGCAAATTAATTCCAATTCAGCAGTCTCTAGTTGGAGTCTGTTTTTGAAGTTTTTTTGTTGAAGAATTGCCACTTTTAGGTTCGTAATCGAGTGACCAAAGAGATTACTGGGAGTGGATGGGTCATTACACAAAGTAAAACTATTTCCCCTTGTTTATTTCCCCTCCTACTGTTCTTGTAAAGTGCTGGAAATGGCCCACCTTGATTATCATTACAAAAGGTCGTGTCCCCCCCCCCCCCCCCGCTGGTAATAGCTCACCTTTCCTGATCACTCTTGCTACATAACACCCATTGTTTCATGTTCTCTGTGCATATAAAATCTCCCCACTATATTTTCCACTGTATGCATCCCATGCAGTGACCTGTAGCTCACGAAAGCTTATGCTCTAATACATTTGTTAGTCTCTAAGGTGCCACAAGTACTCCTTTTCTTTCTACTGGATGTAGTGTACTTGGAATTTCAGAAAGCCTTTGAGGAGGTCCCTCACCAAAAGTTCTTATGCAAAATAGGCAGTCATGGGATTAGAGGGTAGGTCCTCTCATGGATCAGTAACAGGTTAAAAGATAGGAATAAATGGTCAGTTTTCACAGTGAATAAAAGTAAATAGCAGGGTCCCCCAAGGATCTGTACTGGGACCAGGGCTGTTCAACGTATTGATTAATGATTTGGAAAAAGGAGTAAACAGTGAGGTCGCAAAGTTTGAAGATAATACAAAACTACTCAAGAGAGTGAAGTCCAAAACTGACTGTGAAGAGTTACAAAGGAATCTCACAAAACTGGGTGACTGGGCAACAGATGGCAGATGAAATTCAAGGTTGATAAATGCAAAGTAATGCACATTGGAGAACATAATCCCAACTCTACATATAAAATGATGGGGTCTAAATTAGCTGAAATCACTCAGGAGAGATCTTGGAGCACCGTGGATAGTTCTCAGAAACATCTGCTTAAAGTGCAGTGTCAGTCAAAAAAGCAAACAGAATGTTAGGAACCATTAGGAAAGGGATAGACAATAAAACAGAAAATATCATAATGCCATTATATAACTCCATTACACCCACATCCTGAATACAGCATGCAGTTCTGGTCACTCCATCTCAAAAAAGATATATTGGAATTGGAAAAGGTATAGAGAAGGGAAACAAAAACGAACAGGGGTATGGAAAAGCTTCCATATGAGGAGAGATTAAAAAGACTGGGGCTGTTCAGTTTACAAACAAGACAACGAAGTGGGGATATGATAGATGTCAATAAAATCATGCCTGGTGTGGAGAAAGTGAATAAAGAAGTGTTACTGACCCCTTCATGTAAAACAAAAACCAGACGCCATACAATTGAATTAACAGGCAGCAGGTTTAAAACAAACAAAAGGAAGTATTTCTTCACACAACACACAGTCAACCTGTGGAACTCATTGCCAGGGGATGTTGTGAAGGTCAAAAGTAGAACTGGATTAAAAAAAGGACTATAGATAAGTTCATGAAGGATAGGGCCATCAATGGCTTTTAGTCAAGATGGTCAAGGAGACAACCCCATGTTCTAGGTGTCCCTACATCTCTGACTGCCAAAAGCTGGGACTAGACAACAGCAGATGGATCACTAGATGATTACCTGTTCTGTTCTTTCCCTCTGAAGCATCTGGCACCAGTGCCACTGTTGGAAGACAGGATACTGGGCTAGGTTGGTTCATTGGTCTGACCCACTATGACAACAAGGAGTCCGGTGGCACCTTAAAGACTAACAGATTTATTTGGGCATAAGCTTTCATGGGTAAAAAACCCACTTCTTCAGATGCAAAGCTTATGCCCAAATAAATCTGTTAGTCTTTAAGGTGCCACCAGACTCCTCATTGTTTTTGGGGATACAGCCTAACACAGCTATCCCTCTGATACTTGACCCACGATAGCCATTCTTCTGTAGTAGGTTTCTGTTGAATTTGTGGAACAATATGGAATTATTTTGGGGGTCAAAATAGCACTTGTAAATTCTCACAAATGTTGCCTGTTTTATACTTCAAAGGAACCAAGAATAAATTTAAGGCCAAATCATGAGCTTCAAGGGGAGCAGCAGGTGCTCAGCAACTCTTACTACTTGTCCCCTTGCTGGAGATGTGGTTTTACTTTTAAAAACAATCCTGGTGCATTTTCAACTCAATTCTCTTTGCCTGACAAACACAAACCCCTTCCACATGTGACTGCTCCCACTGACAATGGGATGAGGTGTTAGGATTTCTCATGTAAGGGATGCACGATCTAGCACGCATTGAGTTTAATTAGATTAACAAAAAGCGAGGTTTAGACAGAGAATCAAAATGCAATCACAGTACCAAATAGCATTTACATGGCAAAAAGAAAAGGAGTACTTGTGGCACCTTAGAGACTAACCAATTTATTTGAGCATGAGCTTTCGTGAGCTACAGCTCACTTCAAAGCTCATGCTCAAATAAATTGGTTAGTCTCTAAGGTGCCACAAGTACTCCTTTTCTTTTTGCGAATACAGACTAACACGGCTGTTACTCTGAAACCTGTCATTTACATGGCATTAGTTTGTACCTCTCCCCCAGAGGGCTATGCATCCCTCTCTGGTACACATGGAAACAATTCTTTAAAATTCTATATAACACAAAAAAATGTATCTCTTAATATGGAGTGGCTTTATTGCATTCACAGAAAACAACAGTCTGTTCATCTGTGAAACAGTCTCCCAGGAAAAGGGGTGGGAGCGCTGTTGCTTGGGAGACTTAAGCCAAGACTGAACAAAGGCCTGGGTATGGGAATGGACAAGATGATTTTATTGTTCTTTCCCATTTCTCAGTTACATGATCCAGATTTGTCTGGTGGTTTATTTTTCCTCTACAATTTCCAACCACTTATGTCAGACTTGTGCTTTTTTCTTTTAAATTGACACGTAATTTCAAAAGTGATTATAGATGCTTAACGGAAACCAATAGCTGAATACCTCCTGGCACAGAACACCCAACCAATAATAGTTCACGGCCCCGATTCTGCATCTGCATGTACCTGTGTGATGCTCCACGTGAATTCAATGGGGCTCTGTGTGTCAGACCCATGCACGCTTACTGCAGTGGGGCTCTGCACAGGCACCCACAGAGGATCAGGGCTGAAAACAAAAACCATCTCAAATGAACCCCAAGGGGGAACTTTGAGCTATGAAGAAAATCCACCCGGAAAACTATGGAACTATGAAAAATTACTCTTAAAAGGCCTGATGTAACCCAACAAATCTAGTGACAATAATAACATAGGCAGTGTGTCCGGATGAAGAGAGACATGGTCAGGGATGAGGAAGGTGAAAGTTGAACAGGAGCCGGGCTGTTGGGTTGCTGCACAGCCGCTGAGGGCCCTGGCCCTGGCCCCAGCCCCACACTCCGGCAGGACCAGGACAGGAGGATTTTATACTTGCTGATCCGCCCACGCTGGGCTGAGCCGGAGCCTCTCTAGCTTCCTGGTCTGGTCCGTGGCACCCCCCTATTTATCTCTGAGCCAGTATCGATGAAAATCATCACACCCCCTCTACACACCCACACACACACCCCAGACTCCCCCCACCGACCCACACCCACCCCCCAGACCCCCCCACCGACCCACACACATACACACCCACCCCCCAGACCCCCCCACCGACCCACACACATACACACCCACCCCCCAGACCCCCCCACCGACCCACACACATACACACACACCCCCCAGACCCCCCCCACCGACCCACACACATACACACACACCCCCCAGACCCCCCCCACCGACCCCCCCACACACACACCCCAGACCCCCCACACACACACACACACCCCAGACCCCCCCCACCGACCCACCCCCACCCCCCAGACCCCCCCACCGACCCACACACATACACACCCACCCCCCAGACCCCCCCACCGACCCACACACATACACACACACCCCCCAGACCCCCCCCACCGACCCACACACATACACACACACCCCCCAGACCCCCCCCACCGACCCCCCACACACACACACCAGACCCCCCCCACCGACCCACACACACACCAGACCCCCCCCACACACACACACCCCAGACCCCCCCACACACACACACACCCCAGACCCCCCCCACACACACACACACACACCCCAGACCCCCACAGACCCACCCCCTCCCGCCCCCCGACAGGGGGTTTCCTGCCCCCCCGGGCCCTTACCTGGGCAGCGGCCCGCTCGGCCATGGCCCTTTGTCGCGGCCCGGGGGCGGCCCCAGGAGCTCCCGCTGCGGGCTGGGCAGAGTCCCGGCGCCGCCTCGCCACGGGCCGGCCCCGCTGCCGGGCGGAGCAGAGCGAGCGCGGCCCGGAGGGCGGGAGGGAGGGAGCCGCGGCCTGGCTGCCGGGGCCGGGAGCGGCGGGGCGGGGCGGCGGGGAGCGGGGCGGCAGCGGCCCCTGGCGGCGGGGGGATCGCGGCGCCGGGGCGGGTCTCCCAGACTGCGGCCCCCGGCCCCGGCCCCGGCCCCCTCCTGCCGCGGCTCACCCGCATCTCGCCTCCCGCCGCCAGGCCCCGCGGCTGGTCCCCCTGGGCCGGGGCGGGCTCCCGCCCCTCGGCCTCATCCCCCCCCCACCCGCGACCGGGCCCCCCGCCTTTCCCAGCCGGCCTTAGCCCCTGCCCCCTCCTCTGCAGGGACCCCCCTCACCTTTCGGGAAGGGGGGCAACAGGGCTGGGCTTTCTGCTGGCGGCAGAGGAGGGGGCTGCACAGCTGGGACCCCCCCGTCCCTGCTCTCCCCCTTTTCGGGGTCCTTCCTAGGGAATTACTCCCCCCCCACACACACACACACCCCATCCCCCGTGTGCCTCTGCCACCTGCCAGGCCCATCTCAGAGGCTCCGGGGGCAACAGCTGGCCACAGCTGCATTGCAGGCAGCTTCCCCTCATGAGCATCGCATCGCATCACAGAAGTGTGGGGCCGGAGGGCCCCCCCCCAGAAGTCATCGAGTCCAGCCCCCCTGCGCTGTGGCAGGACCAAGTAAACCTAGACCAGGCGCTCCCAAACTTCATTGCGCCGCGACCCCCTTCTGACAACAAAAATCAGTGCACGACCCCAGGAGGGTCACCAGGCAGCAGGAATCGGGCTTTGGCCCTGGGCCCCCCACCCCCCCGCATGTCTAAACACCGGCCCTGGTGACCCCCATTAAATTGGAGTCCTGACCCACAGTTTGAGAACTGCTGACCTAGACCATCCCTGTCAGGTGTTTGTCCAACTTGTTTCTAAAAGCGTCCAATGATGGGGACTCCACAAACTCCCTTGTGAGCCTATTCCCCAGCTTAACTACCTTTATCCCTAGAAAGCTTTTCCTGAAAACCTACCCTAAATCTCCCTTGCTGAAGATTAAACCCATTACGTCTTGTCCTACCTTCAGTGGACAGGGAGAACAATTGATCCCCATCCTCTTATCTAACAGTCCTTAATGTAATGGACGACAGTTACCAGGTCTGCCCTTGGTCTTCTTT
Source organism: Caretta caretta (assembly GCF_965140235.1). Classification (NCBI taxonomy): domain Eukaryota; kingdom Metazoa; phylum Chordata; order Testudines; family Cheloniidae; genus Caretta; species Caretta caretta. The sequence continues at coordinate 268,461,926 of NC_134207.1, read as the reverse complement.
TCTCAAGACTAAACATGCCCTTTCCTCATAGGTCAGATTTTCTAAACCTTTTATCATTTTGACAGGTTTCAGAGTAGCAGCCGTGTTAGTCTGTATTCGCAAAAAGAAAAGGAGGACTTGTGGCACCTTAGAGACTAACCAATTTATTTGAGCATAAGCTTTCGTGAGCTCATCTGTAGCTCACGAAAGCTTATGCTCAAATAAATTGGTTAGTCTCTAAGGTGCCACAAGTCCTCCTTTTCTTTTTGCGAATACAGACTAACACGGCTGTTACTCTGAAAACTGCCCAGTCAGTTATTCCCCATTTTGTGGTTGTGCATTTGATTTTTCCTTCGTAAGTGTAGAACTTTACACTTGTCTTTATTGAATTTCATCTTGTTGAATTCAGACCAGTTCTCCAATTTGTCAAGGTCATTTTGAATGTTAAACCTGCCTTCCAAGGTGCTTGCATCCTTTCCCAGCTCGGTGGCATCTCAAATTTTATAAGCATACTCTCCATTCTACTATCCAAGTAATAACAATATTGAATAGTACTGGACCCAGTCCACTAGATACACCCTTCCAATATGACAGAAAACCATTGATAAGTGCTCTTTGAGTACAGAATTTCAACCAGTTGTGCACACACACACCCTTATAGTCATTTCATCATTCTAGACCATATTTCCCTAGTTTGCATATGAGAATGTCATGTAGGACTGTGTCAAAAGCCTTACAGAAATCAAGGTATATCATATCCACTGCTTCTCCCCTCCACTAGATCAGTTACCCTGTCAAAGAAGGAAATTAAGTTGGTTTGGCATGATTTGTTCATGACAAAGCTATGCTAACTATTCCTTATAACCCTATTGTCTTCTGGATGCTTCTAAATTAATTGTTTAACCATTTGCTCAAATATCTTTTCAGGTACTGAAGTTCGGCTGACTGGTCTATAATTCTCTGGGTCCTCCTTGTTCCCCTTTGTAAAGAGAGAGATACTACCTCTGCCCTTCTCCAGTTTTTTGGATCTTTCCCATCCTCCAGTTCTCAAAGATAATTGCTAATGGTTCCAAGATTGCTTCAGCTAGTTCCTTAAGTACCCTAGGAGAAATTTCATCAGGCCCTGCTGATTTGAATACATCTAACTTATCTAAATATTCGTTAACCTTTCTTTCCCTATTTTGGCTTCTATTCCTTCTCCCTAGTTGTTAATATTCATTGTGTTTACGGAGGGACAATCTCACTCATCGATATATTTTGCTTTCCACAACCAAATCCCTGTACAACTTTTCATGAGTGATGTACCCAAGTATTCAGATTCTAATTTCTAAACTGTATTGTTAAATCTATTCACATAAATTTGGATTATTGCTGATTATGTACTCTGTGTATCATGTGTCTTTTAAAAACAAACCTTGTATTTGTGGATAATCTAAGCGCTATACCCAGATGTACAGACTCTCTTTCCCCAACCTATGTATTATATCATTTTTTTAACATTAGCTTTAAAAATTTTAAATCTAGTCATCGTTAGCCTTTTTAGTGAAGACTGAAGCACAATAGCCATTAAGCGCCTCAGCTTTCTTAATTTCATCAGTTATTTATTAGCTCTCCTTCCCTGCTAAGTAGAGGACCTACACTTTCCTTCCTCTTTCTCTTGCTCCCAATGTATTTAAAGAACCACTTTTTATTGCCTTTTATGTCCCTTGCCAGGTGTAACTCATTTTGTGGCTTTTCCTTTCTGATTTTGCCCCTGCAGACCTGTGCTGTTTTATACTCTTCCTTATCAATTTAACCATGTTTCCACTTTTTGTAGGATTCCTTTTTGATTTTCAGGTCCTTAAAGAGCTCCTTACTTTTACTACTCTTCCTGTCTTCCCTTTGCATCAGAATAGTTTTCAGTTTGCCTTTAATATTGTCTCCTTGAGGAACTGCCAGCTCTCCTGAACTCTTTTTTCCCTTCGATTTTCTTCCCCTGAGAACTTACCTCCCAGTTCTCGGAGTTTGCAAAGGCTGCTTTTTTGAAGCATATAAATAGCAACCCAGCATCATAGCTCTGCTGCCATCGGTTCCCATACTTGTTGGAAGGGCATTCCCCACCCCATTGTTTGTTATTCTGAGTTATTGCATCACATCTAAAATTAGACTGTAAACTCTTCAGGGCAGAAGCCTTGTCTACATTCCTTCTGTGAAGTGTCTAGTACACCTTTGTGCTGTTTAAATAACAACAAAGCTGTACTGGACAGAGTAATTTGCAGAAGGGGAGGAGAAACTGAGGCACAAACAATTAAGTGACTTGGCCACATTAACTCTCCAAGCCAGTAGCTGAGGCAGGAGTAGAACCCAGGTCCTTGGAATCCCACTGAGACACTGCCTTCCCTCTTGTTATTTGGAGGGCTGGACAGCTGCTTCTCAGCCACAAGATCCCTGGTATTATAGGTTGTGACAAGACATTTGTTTAAAGGTACACCTTTCTAAGTGCTCTAAAATCAACATGCTTTGTCGGATTGCTTTGAAATTTGGCATACCTCAGGAGGATGCATTCTACAAGCAATGAGCCTATTAAGAGGCCTATACCCATCTTTGTAAACTGCCTGTAGGGAAGTTTTTATTTGGTTGGGTTTTTTTGTATGCTGGGCAATAGGGTGTACACAAAACTTTCAAAACAAGGTAACACTAGATTTTAAAGGTGGGACAGTGTATCTTTTAAATATAATGGAATTTTTATTTCTTCCTCTTTGGTTAAGGCAAAATCAAAATGTCTTATTTATGAGCGGTGGGGGAGGAGGAGGGCGTGCTACAGCTTACAGGTTTAAAGGCGCTATGCAGTGAAGAGTTTTACAAAAGGGCAGGGAAATGAATTCTTTGGGACCACTTCAATGTAATGACAAATAAAATGGGGGGGAAAAGCAATTGTTCTGCAGCTAGCTCTCTAAAATATTGCTCCAGAAGGAAAGCTATCGGTGCGTTTTGATTACAATACTGGGCTTTGTAACAGTGGGAAAAATATGTTTGAGCTTGAAGTTTTGCACCAGTTCAGCCAGTAGTTTTGTTCCCTCCTCATTCCTTTAGGGTTCATGTCTAGTCACTGCTCTTCGTTGAGGGTCCAGTGTGTGTGTTGGGGTACGGATGAACAAAAGGTCTTTTTGCTTTTCAGGTAATTCTATAAAATATCACTCAGGCTGTAAAGACAAGGAATTGAGTTATTACGGTACTGGGGGGGGGGGGTTATTCTGCAGAAATGACCAGTCTTGCAGTTTTGCCCCAGGATGTACTCTCATAACTCCTGAGGCCTTTGTAAATGTGATTTCTGGCCCCCTGTGAAAAATGATTAGAAAAGCTGGAAAAACCAAAGGCATAATCTAATGTGTCATGAGGCTGGGGAGAATTTTTGTATGACACATGGTTCCCCCAGGCTAAAGCATGGCAGCTACAAAGAACAGGTATAAAAGTGTTTAACAAAATTAAGATTTTCAACATTTACTAAAATGACCCTGCAACACTCCTAAGAATCCAGACCAACTCTCATCCTCCAGCTCTGTTTTTGTGTGTTATCTTTAAAAGTCTGGGTTAGTGTGTCTGTGTCTAAGTGTTCAATGATTTTTAATTTCTTTTTTGTATTTTGCTAAATGTGTCTAATAAGTTAATAGTGCTAAATAGTTACTGCTAAAGTATTTTAGATTGAATGTTAAGAACATTTTATTTGTATCTACTGCCTCTTAAATACCAAATATAGGTTTCCCTAATATTCCATTGCTGTTTTTATTTATTAAATCCATGTTAATAATGTTAATTAAATGTACATTCTGTACCTTAAATTCTGAAAGAGTTCCTGGGTTACCATAACAAAAAGGGAATAGTTTGTGGAAAATAGAGGTTAAAAGCGTTACCAACTCTTTTTACATTAAACATTTACAATGTTACTTTATACAGTAAGTAGTTTAAATTGGACTTGCATTTTGTCTTATACAGGGGTGTATTAACCAATTTTACAGCAATAGAGTTCCTTGAAGTTAGGTTGTGTGTGGGTTTTCTATCAAATAATACTGAAAAATAAGTGTGTGTGTGTGCACGCGTGAATGAGAGACATATAAAATAAAACTAATTTGAATTTATGCTTCAGGTAGTTTATAAAATAATATACAGTTTGGTTTGAATGTATGTTTAATTGCTCTGGGAAGGAAGAGGGAGGGGCGGCTGTTGGTGCTGTGTGTATGTATGTGTGTTTGTGAGTGTAGGGAGGGGTCAGTATTATTATCTCTGGTAAAAAGTGTAAAACTTTTACATAAAATAGTTTAAACTAGGTCTGCATTTTGCCTACTGGGGTGTATTAAACAATTTTACACCACCAGATTTCTTTTAAGTTAGGCTGTGTGTGTATTTTGTATAAAATAATGCAGAAAAATAAGTGTGAAGATGTGTGTGAGTGAGTCTTACCTATAATTAATTATAAAACTAGTTTGAATATATGCTTACAGTCATTTATAAAATAGTATACAGGTTGGCTTAAATGTATACTTGTTTTTGGAAGTAGGGCGGGGAGGGGGCATCAGTGGTACTTTGTGTGTGTGTTTGCATGTTGTATGTTTTGCTAAAAAAAGAATAAGAAGTTTATGGGCCTTTCAAAAACTTTACTAAAAATTAAGAATCCTCTAATACCATCTAAGCCAATAGGTGCTAATTTCTAATAACCTTTTATATTTTTGAAAGAATACATTACTTTGAGTAAATGGAATAAGGGGAATTGGAATAAAGTTTAGCCATGTAATTCCAGTGTGGTCTCTCTAGCAATTTTTAAAGACATTTGCTAAAGGAAATGTGTAAAAAGAGGAAAGTTTATTCCTTGGCCACAATTAAAAAACAAATATGGCTAATTGCTAAATTTACATCATCATCAAGTTCGCATTACGCCTCTGGTGTTTCAGGCAGTGACGATGCTCCTCCACTCCTGTCTGTTTCTGGGGAGTCTTTCAATGGTTCCCTAGCGGTGCCCCAGGGTTTTCAGCTCAGCTTCTACAGCTCTTCACCACGATTTCTTCTTCACAAGGTTGTTTTCGGGCAGCCTCATTTTCACTTCCTTCAGGTGTCCATCTTATTGCTACTCTGGTGATGGAATCAAGTTCCCATCTGAAGCACATGACCGATCCATCTCCAACGCCTCCTGGCAATGATGGTGCTCAGATCCTCTTGGCTGCGCTGTGTCAATAGATCTTGGTTTGAGATTGTTCTGGGCCAAAAGGTACAAAGGAGTTTTCTGAGGCAGGTTGTATGGAATGAAGACAGTTTGGACATGTCATACTTTCTCATTCCCCAGCATTCTGCACTCTACAGTAGTGTTGACACTACGCAGCTCTGATTAATCTTGAGCTTGGTTTTGGTGTTGTATTTTGATGATTTCCAGACTGTATTTAAGCTCCTGAAGGTGTTCCTGGCTTTATTGATTTTGTTCCACCGTCCTGCCTGATAGTGCTGCCCAAGTATGTGAATGTTTCTACATTGGTGAGAACATAATCCTCTATCCATACTGGTGATGGTGAGGCAATATTAAAGGTCATGATATCGGTCTTATTGCGGTTGATTTTCAGTCCAATTAGTTGGCTGAATGTATTGAGTCGAGTTGTTTTTTCTTGTATATGGTGTTGGGTATGTGATAGGAGAGCGACATCATCTGCGAAGTCCAGGTCTTCAAGGGATTCCTTTCCTTATAATCAATGTCATCAAAAGCTTCTATTTCAACTTTACGTGCGGAGCTGATCACAGTGAGATCAGTTTTGAAGTCAAAACTGGAGTACGTCAGGGGTGTGTCATGTCTGCAATCCTCTTCAACATTACCATCAACTGGGTAATGCGGCACACAACAGAAGACCTGTCAAGAGGCATTAAATGGACACTCTTCTCATCCCCCACCCTTAAATTTACATAGGTGTTGTACAAAGTTGGATACGTGTGTGTGCGTACTTATTTTGTTGGGATTAATTACACTTTAATAAATATGATACAGAGAATAATCCCATAGAAGGCCATGAGACTAGAATAAACCTATGAACTGGCTCAGGAAAATGTGATGCAATTTAATATTCGAGGAGGTGTGATTTTGCAAAGGTCCCATAGTTAAAGGATACCTGCTGAAAGGCTCAGCCAATGAAGTGTGTTTTGTCCCAAGGTCCCAGAACAGGAGTTTCTGCCATTTACCTCTTGCCAATCTGGAGGTGGGGGAAGTTTCTCTCTTCTCTCCTCCTTTTTCCTTTTTGTGTTATTTTAAAACTTTCTTGGTCATCTCTGAAGGAAGGCTGGAGAACAACTGTATCCTGAATGATATAATTAATTCTCTAGTTATATATGAGTATATATCTATATTAAATAATTAATGACAGAGAAAATATAACTACACACAGAGAGAGAGAGAGAGAGAGAGAAGTTATATTTTCTCTTTGTCATTAATACTTTGCAACCTTTGTGTAGTTGTTTAATGAACGGTATTTGGAACACTACTAACAGCATATGAAAGCTTTTCCTCCAAAAATGCATGATTATATGTCAGTACTAATACTTTACTCCTCTGACTTTAAGGCTTTATTTAGAACTGCGCTAAATGCATATAAAGATATTTTTTTCTAAAAATGAGAAAAATGCATGTATGTGTCTTAAGGTCTCCTTTCTCTGTCATTAAGCCTTTACACGATTGTTTAATGACTTTCTTTGGAAACGTACTAACTGCATATACAAATATTTTCCTCTCAAAATGCATTATATATATATATAAAGTAACACTTCTGCTTTATTCTTCTTAGTAACCTTTTCTACAATTATTTAATAGATTTTATTTAGAAAAATACTAATTCCAGAAAACAATATTTTTCTCTAAGAATGCATCTTAACACTTCTCCTTTATTCTTCTCTCATTAAGACTTTGAACAGCTGTTTACTGTTTATTTAGAATTGTACTAACTGCATAAAAAACATTTTCCTCTAGAAATGCACAATTTTATATAACACTCCTTTATTCCTCTATCATTAAGGCTTTGTACAATTATTTAATGAGTATTTAGAAATGTACTTAATGCATAAAAATATTTGTCTGTATACATTTCGTGCATATACGTATGTATTTGTCTATGTATTATAGATATATATGTATGTACCACCACTTCTTTATTACCATCTTTAAGACTAGGTACAATTATTTAATTACCTTATTTAAAAATGCACTAAATGCATAAAAATTCTCTCTAAAAATGCACAATTCTATATATGTATTAACATTTCTGTAAAAAGAAAAGGAGGACTTGTGGCACCTTAGAGATTAACCAATTTATTTGAGCATAAGCTTTCGTGAGCTACAGCGGCTCACGAAAGCTCATGCTCAAATAAATTGGTTAGTCTCTAAGGTGCCACAAGTCCTCCTTTTCTTTTTGCAAATACAGACTAACACGGCTGTTACTCTGAAACCTAACATTTCTGTATTGCTATGACATTAAAGTTTTATTTAGAAATGCACTAACTGCATATAAAGATTTTTTGTAAAATAGTGTTAATATATATGCATTAAATCTGTCTTCTGTAATTACTAAGGTTTTTGTAAATTATTTAATTATTTTATTTTGAAGTGCATTAAATAACTTCATTAAAATTATAGAATCATAGAAACATAGAAATGTAGGGCTGGAAAGGAACCTCGAGAGGTCATCCAGTCCAGCCCCCTTCACTGAGGCAGGACCAAGTAAGCCTAGACTTAAACCTAAACCTGTTTTTCTCTAAAAGTGAGAAAATTGCATGTGGTTGTACATGTATAGCTGTATTAACACTTCTCCTTTCTCTGTCATAAAGTCATTAAATAATTGTGCAAGAGCTTCATTTAGCAAAGTACTAACTCCATAAAAAATTTTTCTAAAAAGGAATGTTAACACTTCTCCTTTATTCTTGTGTCATTCAGGCTTTGCATACTTGTTTACCAGACTTTATTTATAAATGTACTAACTGCATAAGAAGCATGTTTTCCTCTTAAAATTAGGGAAAGACATAACATCTATGTTTTATTCATTTATTTTTAATGCTTTCAGTAGGGATAAATTAAATAAGAGATGCATTTACATACCAGATAAACAAAGCTAACAAATTGGGGAAAGAGACAGCCTGGCTACACCTCAGTTGGGAAGAGAAACTTTATCTGAGCTATAAAGACCGGGATGGGGGGGAGGCTTCTAAACCTCAGATAATGAGCAACTGAATCAACTGATTCAATGCAATAGTCATGTGTCATGGAAGGTCTTTTATGAATGCCTGTAACACGCTGGTGATTTATATTGTAAAATGTATTAACGCTATGGGAGGAGTTATGAATACTCATTTATTGTGTGTTTTGAAGTGTGTGGTCCAACAAAGGCAGGAATAGTTCCCGCGCAGACAGCAGAGGGAGGGCAGCTATTTTCCTGTCTCTTGTGTAAATTAAGCATGGTAGAATCAAAACAATGGAAGCCCTATTTACGTACAGGGGGATGGGAAGCTCACAGGAGCTCAGCGCCTGGTGGACAGATCAGCCTGAGTACACAGGAGGGCTTCCTGCCTCCTGAAGCAAGATTATTGATCTTCGGGAGATATAAGCAAGGACAGATAATAAGCCATTTCAGGCATCCATTGCTAGACAGACACAAGAGGCCAGAGCTCTTGCAAGCTTAGAAAGACAGGTCCTTCAACCGGGGGAGTTGAAGTCTCTGAAACTGAATTTAGATGAGAAACCTGCTTAGGCAAAGATCTTTCACCTGGGAAGACAAAGGAAACCAGCCCCTTGTGCTTTTGTAAAAAGTCCTGAGAGAAAGTCAGCCCTGGCTGGGAAGAAGAATGACTGGTGAGAGAGTATCTTGAACAAAGTCTGTATCTTGCTAAATTAAGTTTTAGACTTTTAGATATGTTTTCGCTTTTGCTTATAACCCTTTCTAATTTTTTTCCCTTTTACTTAGCATCATCTAACCTATGTCCTGTTATTAATCAGTTTGTTTTATTTTACTATAAACCAATTCAGTGCTGTGTTTGAAGGGAAGGGTATATTCACTGCAGTTAAGCTAATAAGCTGTGATGTGTTTTTGTGTCTTTAGAGGAATAAATTAACTGTATTATTTCTCGGAACAGTCCAGGACATTGCAGAGCTCATGGTTTTGGGAAAATGTGGAACTGGGAGTGTCTCAGGGTGCACGTAGTAACCCAGGCGGATGGAAGTCTGAATGAGGTTGTACTGTACTGCTGGGGTCAGAGCTGCTGAACCAGGACTGTCTACCACACAGACACTCAGGATGTGACCTGCATGCTGGTAGGCTGATTGGGAATGGCCCAGGTTGGAAGCTACAGCAGCAAAGCATTGTGGGGCGCCCAAGGTTATACGGCAGGCAGTGATGCAACCTCTCACTTGTCTGGATTTGCATCCCACACTGACTGGATCATGACACTAGCCTTTCCTTTTTAAATGAGCTGTGTGACCTACAAAGGATGACTGAATTCTAACTGCTGCTCAGATACCTCCGCCTTCTGTTGCCATGACTAAATTACTTAAGCAGCCTGCCTAAATTTCCCAATCTGTAAAATGAAACAGTTCAGAGAATCTTGTGAGGATTAACATGAACAAAAGATTTTGAAATTAAAAAGCATAAATGAGGAGCATCATAGATCCTGCTATCACACAGGAACCAATGCAATGTTACCAAATTCCTTCCCAAATCTTACAACAGAGTGATAAAGTCTTTACTTATCTCCTTGTCACACCTGGTTTATAATACTGCACTTCCCTGTTTCATGATCTTCCAAAATCCCTCCACTCTGATCTGTGGGAGGTCCTGAATTCTGGAGCTAGTCTATTATATTAGCTGTGATTGTGAAACATGACCATGGGCCAGAGTTTTATAGATTTCTCTCTAAATCAAAGTAGTCAGAGGTCTAGCCACAAACAGATCAGATAGTGCCATGCCTAACTACTCATATTTGCACCACAATTCATTGCAGACAGAACAGTGCAAACACAATGATTTTCAGGCACAATATTGTTTCCATTAGAATGAAGGCTAGGTTGCGACATGGCTGATATTAGATACTGTATCAGTCTAATCCTTTGTCATGTTCAATGGCTTCCTACTACAATCTCTGACATTAATTCAAGATTGTCCTCCTCATTGCAAAGCTCTCCTCAAACTCATTCCACCAGCCCCGCAACTGTACAGCCACCCACACTGCCCTCTACTCATGGTGCGTCTCCAGCCTGCGTGCCTCCTCCCCAGGTTGTACTGAATGTGACAGTACAGACACTATGGTACCTTATCTATACGGAACGCTTTGCCTCTCCAAGACCCTGACTCACTTCCTGTTCTCTATTCCCTTTAGAATCTAAGATCTGCTCTGAACCTTATCACCTTTTCCAAAATCTGTCACTCTTTCCATCCTCTGTTCTCAGTAACTAATTTGCAAGTGAACTTCTGAGAGCTTGCTACTTTTTTCCTTTCCAGCCCTTCACCTTTCTCTCAACGCCCCCTTCCTACAGAGTTTTCCTTTCTTCTCCAACCTCTCACTGCAGTATTTTGGGTAACTCACCTGTACAGGGATCTCTCACTACTCAGAGTCCCCCTGATCCTTGACACATGGCTCCCCCGTCTTGCTCACTGTAGGCTATTAGGCAGGGATCAGAAATAGTAGAATCTGTTTATGGAACAATATACAATTCATTTAAATACTAGCTGGAAGGAATTATAAATGATTATTGAGCAATCTGCTTGTGAAACTGGAGGTGAAGGGTGATCCAAAGCAAAGACGCTACTTAGGAATCTGCAGAAAAGTAAAAAGTCTGATAGGAGGTAGGTCCTGCTCCCAACAGCGCATTCAGAACAATGGTGATTTCAGACACCTCTAAGCCTTGACCCTCCAGAACCCACAGCAAGTAGAGAAAAAAAGCTGGAAGCGGAACGTCACTGATCACCAAGCTTCTAATAAGGGAGTGGGAGTGGAACATTCTCTTCACCCAAAGGGATCAAAGATTCATAGTTCGCCATCACATTCTTGTGAAGCTCCTGAATTATCCCACGTCTCCCAGGAGGAATAGAACAAGATGTCATCAAACATCACCAGGACTTGAAATCATAAGCATTCACATGCCACACTTCCTTATTCAACTGCATTATTATTAAATAGGAAAAGGAATAGGAGAATATAAAAGTCCTCATACAAACATTCCTCACATTCCCCTAATATCATTGTTGTGCAAATTATTGCCACCATGTTTCTGTTTTGCAATTCACATTCCTTTGCATCTTCAATTCATTACTGAGACACTCAACATTTCATTAAACTTGAATACAGCAGTTCAATTGAACTGCTGAATAAAATGTATTAGCTGAATAGCCCTGTATCTTGAAACACAAACATATTTGAAATGCCCAGATGATCCAGTGTTGGGGCTCATAGTAGTGCCTCGCAAGTATCAGTGAATGCATCCTCACAACACTCCAGAGAGGTAGGCCAGTACTATTTCCCCTCACTACTAAAACAGGGATCTTAGACCCAGACAGGCAAAACTCCAAGTTATCAGTAGTAGCTTCAGTGTGCCCTCCGTTCCTAGGTATCTCACATTATATATCGGAAGCCAGAATCTCAGAGGCGGAAACAGCCAGGCCAGCCCTACGCATCTGAAGATGGGCAACCGGGAACGGAGGGATCCGTAAGAAGAGACGGATTCACTTTTGTCCTAGATTTGGCTACATTGTGCTTTATTGTCCATTCATCCCCCCAGCTGTCTGTTCTGCCCACCTGTTGCATCCTGTCCCTCACCTAGACTGCAACCCCTCTCAGGCAGGGACTGTTTTCTTTGTTACTTCTCTGTACAGCAGCTAGCAGAATTGGGCCTGACCCTAGACTGGGGTTCCTAGGCACTACGGTAACGTAAATGACTTGCACAAGGTCACACCGGAAGTCTCTGGCAGAAGCAGAAATAGAACTCAGATCTTATGACTCTCAGTTGTGTGTGTTAACCACAAAAAATTCTTTCCACCCATGCTAAACCCCTCTTTAATGTCTGACTCAGAGTCAGGCTTTGCTCCTACCACTAGTTGAGATATTGTTAACTTGAGAACTTCACCATTAGTGCCTGGGGAAGTCTCAGAATCCAGAAGTTCTTGTTCTTCAGCAGGTTCTCCACATTCTCTGCAATAGATTGTACTCCTGGATCAGAATTTCCACCACAGCCCACTTACTCCCCAGCTGGTTATCAAACTCCATCACTGTCCTCTCACAGTCTATTAATTTCTTTTCAGCCGTTCCCATTCTCCCCTCCTGACTCAGTAATCGCGTGACGTGAGAATCCACCTTCCTCTCCCTAGCTTGACTTGCAGCCACTATTGTCCACAGGGAAATCTCTGCAGTTTGCAATGAAGTTCATTCAGAGGCCACAGGGGGTTGTAAATGCATTGGATGCATGACTCCACAACCCATCCCAGAACCTGTTTCCAAGGACAGAAAATTAGAGGAATGCAAGGTCATATTCTCATCTGGCAGAGTCAGCTACGAGACAACTCAAGAGCTCTCACTTGCCATTGGCCCCTCGGTGCTTCCTGAGCTTGGATCTTTGTTCTTACAGAGTCACATTCCAGTGAAGATACTTTATGGTTTATTGAGGTGTTAATTATGAAGCTGATTGAGGAGTTAAATCTCTTGACAGCTTAAATTGCTTTGGGCTGAAACTTGACATGCACATCACACACCAAAGCAGGGCTGTTTCATACCCTGCCCCCTAAATTCTTTACATCAGCTTTCAGATATTTTCTGTCTCCACAGCAGTCCCAGATTAGCCTCTGATCCTTTTGGACCTTGTGTTTGTAAGACAGACTCTGGCCCCATCCTGCAATCCGATCCGCATAGGCAGACCATATGATGTATCACAGCAGCACCAAGAGGCCCCAACTGAGATGGGACTCCATTGACCAAGGCACTATACAGACACATGCTAGGCACACAAACCAGTGACCCTGCACCCATACTGATCTGATTGCAAGATCAGAGGCTCATTTAAGAACTAAAACCTATTTAAGATGCTTGGTGTCTTGTCTGCACTGGTGATTTCTGTTATTTGGTTCAGTATGTTCAGTTGACATTGGTTTGCAGAGCAGCTTCTGCACAAGCCTACAAACTCCTTCACTCTTGCACCTACAACTTGAGAATAAACCAATTCAGCTGACAAATACTCATCTCAGAGGGACCCACAGCCCATGGGTCATAACAATAAGAGAAACATTCTTAAATCTTTAACATTGAGAAAGGAATTTTAATTTAAAAACATACTGAGAAAATAGGGCCAAATTTTTCTAACGGCTGCATTCAGTGCCTGGATGAAAATGAGAGCTGAACTTGATGCTATAGGTTTAATTTAAACTTAAATACAGAGAGTGAAACGACGACATCCCCTGAAGTCTGGGTTGGCTGGCCTAATTCAAAGCATTACCAGTCTGGAAAAAGGAAACCTCCTTCCAAGCGTGACATTAAAACATAATATGTATGCAGCCCGGAATGTACAACACAATTGTCTTTTCCCAACAGTGAGTGGAGTTGTGTTGCACGTACAGCCAATACTCATAGGCCAGCGCCGTCCCTTTCTACTAGCTGGACAACACACAAGTCTGTGTTTGCTACAGCCTCTGAGACAATACAGCTTTCTGCTTTCAGAGCCCAGGTTAAATCGCTCACCTGAGCTGGAGCCCACGTTCAGCCAGGATCCACCTTCCCAATCCCAGATGCAGATGGAACTCAGTGGGGCAGGACTCCAGATCTCACCCCCTCATCTCTGCACAAGGGTGGACATTAGTGTTTCCCCACTCCCTCTCCCATGCTGGGCTGGGCAGTCCCCGTTTCTCCTCGCTAGGCGATGGGCTATGCTGAAGAGACAGAGTACAGCCTGGGACTCAGCCGGTAGCCATTTAAAGCAAAACCCAGAGAAGATTCTTCCTCAGCTCTGGGCATGAGCAGCACCCCCTGCACAGGGGAAGAGCTCACAGAACAGGCCAGTCACCAAATAGTATGGACACCCAGCAGAGTCCATAGTTCAAATGCCGAGACAGACCCTGACTGCTATATCCCTGACCGGCTTTATACTGGTTCCCCATATCTTTGTAGCGGATCTGGTTACTTTTTAAATTCTCTCAATCCAGAATGCTTGTATTTTATCTGGAAGAAGAGAATTCCAAGCATTAGAGCTACGCAATTAAAACAGCCAGAGGAAATATATGGTAGTATAATTTGCAGGAGGGAGGTACCACTGCAATTTCCAGTACAATGCTCTATTGCAAAATCAAGTTGTAAGGGCCCACGAAGCAAGGCCAGTCCAGTGATTAGGGCTGATGCTTAGCACGTATTCAATTCCTGCGTTCAATTCCTTACAGGGTGTGACGGAATAAACACATTACAGGTTGTGAAGTACTCAGATACTATGATAATTGGGGCCACATAAGCGCTTTAGAGTCAGTGCATAGCCAGCTAATACATTACATTTTATATAAACAGAACATACATCGATACCTCTAACGAGATGCTTATTTTTGCGTAGCACACAATTTAGCCTGAAAACCACATTAACAGCTTTAAAAGGAAATAAACGCCATGGTTTACTGGCCATATTGTCCAAGTGGGTGCAATTTATCTGTGGTCAGGCCAGAATAAGGCACTGGCACCATTTAAATCCTACTTCACTCACCCAGGTGCTGGCCATCTGCACGGGGGAGAATTTCATCCAACAGGAGAGGATTCTACGTCGGCACCCAGGAGTGCACTGTACAGACTAATACGACTTTTCCGCTCAAATTTCTCTAGATTTAATCTGTGACCAAAGCCAATAAAATTAAATGTGATGCCACTAATCACGTGAACTGCAAGAATCATGAGATGACAGAACTGGAATAATCACAGAGCTGTAAGAATTTCAGAAAAAGGCACTGGGAGGAAGGAGCAATCCAGTAGCACAAAGCTGGATTGTTTATAGCCCAGTATGAAGAGCTATTGGTCCCTCACTCTGCACTGACTCCAGTGTGACAATAACATGAAACTCAATACCTGAATATTCACCATTCAGTGGATCCCTGGGAAACACAACCAGATCTAGAAACTGGTGTTTCCTAAACCCAACCCAAGGCTTCATTCCTATTCCCACCCTGGGCTGCAGGAGATTCAGAGCCACGCCAAACGCACCCAGCAGAGCACCTGCGACACAACTATCCCACTCTGTGCTGCGCTGCTCTTTCCCATTCACAGCAGGACACACTAGACAGGGATACTGTGCTGGGAAACTAGCACCTGGCTCCACATCACTCTGAACACTGTGCGCAAACTAGCGCTGAGAGGGCTCCTCAGAGGATCTCCCAGCCCCGCCCTCCCCTCCCAGACCTGACTGAATGAACATGCACTGAGCCAATGCCCCAGTGCAGCGTTCAAGAGGGCAGTGCTCTTTCAGGTGAAATAGAACACCAAGGCCCTGACCACTTACGCTCTAATAAAGCCCATTAGAGAGTTAACGTATATCTGCAAACTTTCTAATGCTGAGATGGGGCAGCTGAGAACACTTGGACAAGGGATGCAGTGGAAACTTTACCACTTGGGTCCTTTGAAATAAGAACGACCAACACATTTGGGAACATCATGTGTCGGCAGGGAGACAGACGGGATAACTGAGTAGATTTTTTTCATCACAAGAGCAGGGGTCTTTACATCAGTCAGCTAGACAAATTTCCACTTTACACTGTCTATCTTCCCAGAACGATAAAGAGGTAGCTGGCTGGCTGGCTTCCAGGTGGCATGACCATTTTAATGTGACTGGGATTCCACGGTATTGTATAATTAATCATTGTTAGGGCAAGCCATCCTTTATCATTTTATATTTAAATAATCCATATAAAATTCCTTTTGTAATTTCTGTGTGGATATACTAATCATCGCGACTGGGATTGGAGCATGTACTATTCCTGCGCACTGTTAAAGAGATGCCACGTTCCACCCTGGGGCAGCTGCATCTCGGCAGCAGGTGACACAATCCCTGTATAAGGCATGTAAACCACTTTGGGATTTTCCAGATTAAAAGGTACGATGTACAGTGTAAAATTATATATTTTAAAAAACTGAAATCTTAAATTTGCGTATCAAATAAAAGTTACTTCACATTTATTATCAAAAGGAACAGATTTAAAAAGCAGTTAGTCCTACTTCAGCAAAATATCCTGTACATTATGATGAATATTTACCCTAAATTAGCTTTTTCTGTTCTTTTTAATTTTGCTGCATGTTATTTGCTTCATTTGTTTTACATCAACTTATCAGTCCCTACACACTCTTGCACCACTGCCTCCTTTCACACAGACTCCGGACTCAAACGCCCAGCTTGGAGGCAGCTCCCATTGGCTCCTACTCCCCTGTGTGCGTCCTCAAGTGGTACTTAAGGGACTGTTTGTATCGGAAGCACTTCGTGCACTCAGTGCAGGGGTAGGGCCTCTCGCCGGTGTGAGCCCGCTGGTGCTCCAGCAGGTGATGCTTCTGAGTGAAGTTCTTGCCGCACTCAGTGCAGTGGTAGGGGCGCTCCCCAGTGTGGATGCGTTGGTGCTCCAGAAGGTGGTGCTTGCGGATAAAGCCCTTGCCGCATTCAGTGCAGGCATGCGGCCGCTCCCGCGTGTGGATACGGTAGTGGTTGGTAAGCTTGGACTTCTCACTGAAGGTTTTCTCGCACTGGGTGCATTTATACGGCCGCTCCCCCGTGTGAGTCCTCTGGTGCCTGAGGAGATGGGAGGGACGACTAAAGTTTTTCCCACACTGAGGGCATATGAAGGACATCTCGCTCTTCCCCGTGTGGACCCTCTGGTGCATTATCAGGCTGATCTGCAGCCGGAAGCTCTTCCTGCACTCACTGCATGTGTACGGCCGCTCCCCCACGTGCGTGATCTGGTGTTTGCTGAGGCTCGACTTGTGGCTGAAGCTGCTCTCACACTCAGTGCATTTATAGGGTTTCCCTGCCGGCGGCGTTCTCGGCTCTGGCTTGAGGCTGTGCTTGTCTCTGAAGTTCTCCACACGTCGGGCCGGGCCGACTCCCCGTCGTGTGTGGCTACGCTGGTGCAGGAGAAACTGCTGCTTGATCCTGAAGCTTAAGTCGCACTCGTTACATTCATAGGGCCCCTCTTTGAGATGGTTCCTCTGGTGGATTATAAAGTTGATCTTCAGCATGAAGCTTTTCCCACACTCAGGACAGATATACGGTCTTTCCCTGGTGCGGTTTCTCTGGTGGACGATGACTGTCTTCGTTTCACTGGAGTCTCTTTCACAGGGAGTAGATTGCCCCGGCCTGTTTCCGATTGGGTTTCTCTGTTGCATTTTGGAACTGCACTGAGCTTCACAGGTTGCCCCCTGCTCATGATTCTGGAAAATCTGCTGCTCTGCCCTGCCTGAGAACATGGTATATGGCTCCAGGGTGTCAGGATCATCCTCTTCCTCAGTTTTGATCACAATCCCGTCATCTGGGAAAATTCAAGAGAGAACCAAGACATCATTAATTTCATCTGCTTAGGATAAAGGAAGCCTCTTATGATTAAGACATTCTTGATACACAACGGAAACTGCCTGAAGAGTTTTTAGGAGCAAGTGACATGCTGGGTCAGACCAAAGGTCCATAGAATCATAGAATATCAGGGTTGGAAGGGACCTCCGGAGGTCATCTAGTCCAACCCCCTGCTCAAAGCAGGGCCAATCCCCAACTAAATCATCTAGCCCAGAATCCTGTCTTCCAACAGTGGCCAATGCCAGGTGCCCCAGAGGGAATGAACAGAACGGATAATCATCAAGTGATCCATCCCTTGTTGGTCATTCCCAGCTTCTGGCAAACAGAGGCTAGGGACACCATCCATGCCCATCCTGTCTAATAGCCATTGATTGACCTATCCTCCATGAACTTATCTAGTTCCCCACTTGGGTATGAGGAGGTATATTTGTTTAAATGGGAAAACAAATTTACTGTATATACTCGATCATAAGACGGTTCGTTTATAAACCGACAACCCCAGGATGGATAAGTAAAAATGGTAAGAACTGTATGACCCTTTCATAAGCCGACCCTACATTTCAGGGGTTGGCAAACTTTGGCTCCTGGCCCATCAGGGTAAACCGCTGGCGGGTCGGGATGTTTTGTTTAAGCTGGAGCGTTCGCAGGCACGGAGCCCCTCAGCTCTCAATGGCGCCACTTCCCGCAGCTCCCATTGGCTGGGAACGGCAAACCGCGGCCAAAGGGAACTGAGGGGCTCCATGCCTGCAGATGCTCCAGGTAAATAAAACGACAATGTATTAGATAGTCAATTTAATGATTTCATAGAGTTTAAAATCATCAAATTTTGCTGAAAACCCGTTTATAAGCCGACCCCCCCTCTTTGATGCGTCACTTTTTTACCAAAAATATTTGGCTTACGAACGAGTATATATGGTAATCTATTCAGCAATCCCCTCACCCACTTCGCCCTGAAACAAATGTGGCCTGGCATACAGTTTAGGGACACCATTTTGTGGTATCCCCTTGTTAATAAAATATTGGCTGAGTATAGATCATTCTCAGCAAGATCAGAAGCATCCTCAATGACACTGTGCAGACCCCAACCTGAGAAGAGTGCTTGTTTGCCAGCCTTAAGTCCTGCAGCAGGAGTCTGGCTCGGTCTTGCCATTTGTATATAAACAAAGCTATTATTAGCTTTTACACTTTAGAGAGTCAGGGTTTGTCAGTGAGACACGGCTCAGTTCCTACAGGACAGCTCTACACCACCACAGCAGCAAATTGTCATCACGTGCATCAAGGATCACCTAGGATGGAGCTAAACATATCTATGAAATAAGCTAACTAAAAGTAGGGTCAAAAATTGTTCCAATTCACTTTGTGTCGGTAGGGGATAGGTAAGAAAACAGAGGAATGCACATATAACCCAGATAAATAGTTCGCTGCCAGCTACTGAGAGAAACAAGAAAAGGTTTCTTAACGAAAAAAAAAAGGGTGTGTGTGTGTGGAGAGGGTTGTTTACTGATCTTCACAAAAGCCAGAGAGATCTTGGCAACACAAAATACCATAAAGCAGCACATAATACTGAGCTACAAGGCACGTGGGGGCACTTTCATCCAAGTTTTACTTTGGATGGTAAAGTCCTGGATGAGATAGAGCACTCCAGTAACGTCAATTTGGCTAAAACAATTTGATCCATTTTAGGTTTGTTTTAGGATTCTCCCTCTGCATTCCCCACTTGTAGGAAAAGGATGTGTTAGGCAAAACGGGATGAAATCACTCTGACCACATAGAACTATGACGAAGCTGGCTTTTCCTTTTTGGCCACATTAGCAAGACAGACTTAGCAGAATAGAAAATATTTGCACTAATCACAGGACCCAGTTAATCATCACTCTGGGTCTCCCTAGAAAACTTGGCATGGTGATCAGGCCCCTCTGCGTAAGTATGAGGTAGCCTCTGCTTTCCACTGGACGTGGTATTTGATTAGTTCCCAGTCACGCTACATGGCACAGAACATCCAAGGTATACATATAGGTCCGGTAGATAGTCCGGGTGTCTGCTCTCCCCTAGCAGAGCTCACCAATAACTTTATACCCAATTCCTTGCCTTCTAGGAATAAGACCTTTGACAGGTTACAAGATTTAACTCTAGTTCCTACATAACAGTCATCCGAACACACTTCCAATTCTACCTTAATCCTATTTTAGCTCATAGTATTTATACAGCAGTTTTCTTCTACCCAGAGGGAGCTGCTAGGATGTGGTAAATCCTCAGGAAAAGCATTGTTTGGGGATAGCCGAGTTTATCTCTGAAGCACTTAGTTTCTTCAGTGTTTTGATCCAGTTTCTGAGCAGAGTAGCTGGTGATGGAGACGCGCATATGGTTGGCTAATGCTTTCCTCCATTCCATGTAGTGAGTATCTGTAGTGTGGGCTCACTGGCATTTTACAAGATTTTGCACTATAATAGAGTTCCTCTCATACTCAATGCATTGGCAAGGTGTCTCACTCTCGAGTCTCTGATGTCTAATAGGACACAAAATGTGGCTGAAGCCTTCACCCTACCAGGAACATGCTAGTCACCTGCTACAGCCTAATGAATGAAGTCTCTGCTGTGCAGTAGGACTGGTCTTCAGAGAGACGTTTCTGACATTTACTATATGTGTCTGGTGTGTCTTACTCTGGAGTCCCCTGACTTCATGTGTGACTTCCGCTGCTCTCATGGTCACTACTTCCACAGGTTTTCCTCCTGCATGGGTTTCTGGTGGGATTTAAGACTGTTCTTTTGCTTAAAAGGTTCTCTCCTCCCCCCAGGCAGACTCTGGGCTTCCCTCCCATATGGATTCTCTGCTGCACTGTACGTCACTGCTGTACCCTGGAGCTTTTCCTCACTCTGTACATTCATACCGTCCTGCTTTTGCTCTGCTCCTCTGATGTAATACAAGGCTTCTCCTTGGCCTAAAGCTTTTCTCACATTCAGCACATATAGCCTCTCACCTGTGCAGTTACCCTGCTGAACAATGACTCTTCTGATTTCACTGAAGTCTGTTTTATATTCGGTGGACTCGTCCAGACAGTTCCCTGAGGGGTTTCTCGGAGGTGTTACTGAGCCATACGGACTACCATGGGTTGCTTCCTGGTCTGGATTCGGGAAACTTCCTTCTGATCGTTCCAACATTCTGTGCAGCTCCAGGTTTTCAGGGCAGTCCTCAGGATGAATCTCCTCTGTTTTGATCACAACCCTTATACCTGCTGCAATAAAGAGAGAACCCAGATGAGATTTGTCCCACTGAGTTGGGATATAAGAAACCCTTAGCAATAACCCTTTTCTGATTCACAGTGCAGTCACATCACGGAAAGAGCTGTGGCATGGCAGACACCACAGTTTTAGGGCTGATTTGCCATTTTTGCGTTTTCCTGCAGAAGGTGATTTGCCCTGACCTCAAACCACTGCTGCAGAAGTCTTTAGTAGTGCCTCAGTCATCTCAAACATTCCCGGGGTTAATGATCTTCCTAAATCCCAAGGCTGCAAGCTTCAGGGGGTCCAGAATCCGGTAGCCAGTATAAACTCTTTCTCCCAAGACCATCTCACCCCAGCCCTCCATCACCTTTCTATGCAGCTCTATATCCAGCCTCTTGGCCACGCAGTGAGCTCATTCCACCTTCGCTCTCTGATCCTCCAGTTGCTCATTCTGGTTGCCCTAATCCTCACCTCTCCTAACGGGATAAGGTGCAGAGACACCACCTGGTCCCCAGTGAACAGGGTGTTCACTCCATCTTAGCTTCCCCTCAGTCTGGAAAGGTGCACTCAGAGAGGCGTGCTAGGAAGGATCGGTTAATGGATAGGACCCTGGACTGGGACTCAGGATACTTGGGGTCAACGTCTCCGTCAGCCAGACTGCCTGTGTTAACCTGGACAAGTCACTTAATCTATCCTGTGCCTCAGACTCTTGATCTATAAAACATGGACTAGCACACCTTACCTCAAAGGGATACTCTGAAGACAAATCCATCAGTGACTGTGAGGTGCTTAGATGCTACAGTGAGGAGAGGCAGATAGATAGAAAGAAGGGCTATAAGAGCGGCTGCTTGGGAGGCAGGGGAGAAGGGGGGGCCTTTGGAAAGATTGGGCTGAACCCCCAGCATTTCCATTTCCCTGCTTATATTAGCTGATTCTCTTTCCTTGTTATAAGCACTAACCCTGCAAGGAAGATACCTTGCTGACTGCAGCTGTACTGGTTTCCCTGCTGAGTCATTCCACCACTTACAGTGCCCTGTTCCCAGGACTCTCCACAGCCTGGAGGGTCACTGTTTTGCAGGCTGACCTATATCTGGATACTGAGTAATTACATGTCCAAACCTTGCTCCCTTGAACCTAAGATTGTCTTTAACCCCAACTGTGCTTTCCCTCTCCCCTTACTGTCTCTGTGTTCTTCCCTCACTGTAGCAACCCAGCCAGGGAACACTCCTGCCTTTTTTCTCTCTCTCTACTCCATCTATGGCAGAACCCTGCATTCTGCCCAGAATCAGTGCCCCCAGATGTGCATTGCACCATATCATTATTTTACTTTCAGATGCTACAATTAATACATTTACTCAGTATTGCGTTAATCTGCTACTCACCTGCACTGGGGTCAGTAAGGATTTCTCTCTCCTCATCTGAGTCCTGCTGCCCTCTGACCCGTGACTCTACTCCTTGTTCGATATGTGACAAAACACCAGGTTTGGAAATTGCAGAGTCTATTCAGTGAGAAAGAGATTATTGTGCCATAAGCTTTAACAACATTTCCCCTTACCTTTCCTACATAAGACCTGAAATAACATTTAACTCAGACTCTGAAATCAGCTGGACAGTGTCTCTTTAGGGCACTTGTTCTTTATCATAATGATCTGAAAAGCATCTGCGTACAGGAACCGTTCCTCGCCATTTTTCATAAAAGTCACTTCTCCCCCAGCACCATAATCCAGAAGCGATGACCAGCCACCACCCTTTAGCAAAGGAGATTTTGGGGGGGGGACATTTCAGAGGAGTTCAGCAGTGGCCCAACTTAAATGGGAACAGCACTAGGTTAGTGCTGAACGTCAGTCTCTAATTATTAATGCACGTGTCTATACGTCCACAGCAGGTTTTATATACAAAGCACCATTTTAAAGTGAACTCCGCATTCCTTAAAGGCACTGGATTAAGAGTTTTGGAGACCCGTGTCCCGTGTTTATCCAGAAAATAGGGGCAGCATAAGCAAACAATGCAGGCTTTTCCCTTGCTGCTCTGCCAGCATGTCTCAGCCCTGACGTGAGGATCGCCTAACAGTGTTTATAAGAAAGACTAAGATTTTGTTATGGATATTTTCGGTAAAAGTCACAGACAGGTCATGGGCAATAAAGAAAAATTCACAGAAGCCTGTGACTTTTACTAAAAATATCCATGACAAAATGGGAAGCTCAGCTGCAGGGTCCCCACACTGTCGGGCAATGGTTAGGCAGCTGTGGGGTCCTATTCGGCGCTCCAGGGGGTGCTCGGAGCTCCGGGGGCCCCCCTCGCCACCCACTCAGAGCTCCAGGGGTTAGGGCCACTCGGTGCTCCGCACACACACACCCCTTCCCCCCCCGGAGCTAAAGTCACGGAGGTCGTTGGAAGTCACGGATTCTGTAACTACCATGATCTCCATGAAAAAAATCATAGCCTTATTTATAAGGGATGAACACACACATGTCCAGTCACTACCAAAAGCTAGAAAACAATGGAAGGAGGAGTATTTTTAAGTCTATTTTTAAAACAGAGCTGACCTTCAATCATAAAGGCACTGAGGATGCTATGTGCTGACCCACCAGCCTGTAAAATCTCTGAAGTTCGTTTATAACAGGTGAAAACTGATCTTTACCTAAGGAGACCAAAGATTCATAATTGCCCTTCATCACATTCTTGTACAGTTCCTTCTGCCATTCATCTAGTTTCTCCCACTCCTTCTCATTGAAATAGACTGAGACGTCATCAAATGTCACAGGCACCTGGAATCACAAATGTTACACACTTAGCACCTTCTGTAACACTTATATCTTGGCATCTGATTCCTTAACTTCAGTGAAAGGGGAATAAATCCTCTCTCCATCCCACTCAGATGTCAAAGCTAATTCAGTGAGGTGAAGAATCCACAACACAAATCTATTCTCATGTGTATCTGGAAACAATTCTCAGATTCCTATTTCCACAATATAATGTATCTCAATTGAAACCCTGGCTCTGAACACTGTCGGCTTCAAATCCAAATCAGAATTTATCCAAACCCCAAAGATCTGATTCTGATCTCACATCAATATAAACCGGGACCAAGGCCACTGAAATTACTCAAGTTATAATGTGCGTCAAATTATTAAATGAGATCAGAATCAGGCATCATGGTTGATCCTCATTTCTGTGAAGGAGATGACCTCAAACCCCCATGTTTAATTGCTCCAGAACTCTGGAGAAATTCTGTTCCAGACCTGAGGTTCACAGTTTTGGACTGTCACTAGTTATTATATAAATCTGATTCAGAAATGTTTACAGTTTTCAGATACACACAAAGGCAGCTCTTTTCTGCAGAGCTAGGCAAATATTTCATAATAATTCATTCATATGGTGAATTCCACCTGATAAAATCATCAAACAGATTGCAGTTTTTGCGGTTATTTGCCAACTAATTATTTCTGCAAATAATTCCAAGCTGTAGCTAATTTGCAAGGACTTTGTTATGAGTATTTGAACAGAGCAGTTTGGATTGGACACACAGCCCTTTGTTTCAGTTCCGATTGGATGACTATGATTCAGAATGAAGTTTGCAGTCAAGTACTGACACTTATAAATTTGATAGTCTTTGTGAATATGCAACAACGTTTATTTTAAAAAAATACCATTTTCAATGACATTTCCACCAGTAAACATACTTGCTAAAATATCTGTGAAGTACAAAAGCTGTCAATGCAAATATGAATGAACATTAAAGGAACTTTTATTTTTCTTTGGTTGCACTGTTCACCTAGTACCAATTTTTAAGTACATCAAGCCTGTCCCCTTTCTCCTGAGTCCCAGCTATGCCCTTTTGCCTGGCACCAGAGAACACCTACCTGTTGCTTCCTGCCACCCTTTCCTAGCCTCAGACACCCCTTACCTGCTCTCTTCTGTTGCTTGGTTGCCTCACTAATAGCAACTTGTAATATCAGGGAATCAGTCTGGCATGGATCAGCGTTCACGTCACACTGCCCATCAGTACCCGGCCTTGGCCGTGGAAGCTAATGATCCAGCCAGTGGACCAAATACAATGATGAATCCTGGTCATGTGCCACCTGAGGCACGTTGTGTATACACTAAGAAGAAGTCTGGCTACTGGAAGAAGACTGCCAGCTATGAACCATTACCCCCAAATCCTAATTAACTGGATCTGAGAAATCCCTACTTTAAAAAAATCCCTACAACAAAAAAATATTTAGTACATCAGAAGCAGGAAGCTGGCTAAACAATCAGTGGGATCACTGGACAATCAAGGTGTTAACGGAGCAGTCAAAGATAAGGCCATTGCAGAGAAACTAAACAAATTATTTATATCAGTCTTCAGTGCACAGGATGTGAGAGAGATTCCCACACCTGAGCCATTCTTTTTAAATGACAAATCTGAGGAAGCTTAGGGAACAAATTGATAAATTAAACAGTAATAAGTCATCAGGACCCGATGCTACTCACCCAAGAGTTCTGAAGGAACTCAAATGTGAAATTGCAGAACTACTAACTGTGGTATGTAACCTATCACTTAAATCAGCTTCTGCACCAGATGACTGGACAATAGCTAATGTGACACCAATTTTCAAAAAAGGCTCCAGAGGTGATCCCAGCAATTACAGGCCAGCAAACCTAACTTCAGTACCAGGCAAATTGATTGAAACTATAGTACAGAACAGAATTATCAAACATAGATGAACATGTTTTGTTTTGGAAGAGTCAACACAGCTTTTGAAAAGGGAAATCATGCCTCACCAATCTATCAGAATTCTTTGAGGGAGTCAAACAAACAAGTGGACGAGATCCACTGGATACAATATACTTTCAGAAAGCCTTTGACAAGGTCCCTCAACAAAGAATCTTAAGTAAAGCAAGCAGTCATGGGATAAGAGGGACAGTCCTCTCATGGATCAGTAACTGGTTTAAAAAGACAGGAGACAAAGAGTAGGAATAAATGGTCAATTTTCAGAATGGAGAGCGGTCAATAGTGGTGTCCCCCAGGGGCCTGTACTGGGACCAGTGCTGATCTACACATTCATAAATGATCTGGGAAAAGGGGTGAACAGTGAGATAGCCCAACTGGCAGATGATACAAAATTACTCAAGATAGTAAAGCAGACTGCAAAGTAATGAGCATTGGAAAACATAATCCCACCTATACATACAAAATGATGGGGGTCTAGATTAGCTGTGACCACTCAAGAAATATATCCTGGAGTCAGTGGACAGGTCTCTGGAAACATCCATTCAATGTACAGCGGCAGTCAAAAAAGCTAACAGAATGTTGGGAATCATTAGGAAGAGATACATAAGACAAAAACACGGAGGAGTTTGGTGGCACCTTAAAGACTAACAGATTTATTTGGGCATAAGCTTTCGTGTGTAAAAAACCCACTTCTTCAGATGCCTCACCTGAAGAAGTGGGTTTTTTACCCATGAAAGCTTATGCCCAAATAAATCTGTTAGTCTTTAAGGTGCCACCTGACTCCCCATTGTTTTTGTGGATACAGACTAACACGGCTACCCTCTGATAGATAAGACAGAAAATATCCTAATGCCTCTATATAAATCCAAGGTGTACACACATCTTGAATACTCCATGCACTTCTGGTCACCCCATCTCAAAAAAAAATATATTGGAATTGGAAAAGGCACAGAAAAGGGCAACAAAAATGACTGGGGTATAGAACAGCTTCCATATGAGGGGAGATTTCTTAGACCTTGGAAAAGAGATGACTAAGAGGGGATATAATAGAGGTCTATAAAATCTTGACTGGTGTGGAAAAAATGAATAAGGAAATGTTATTTACTCCTTCCCATAATACAAGAACTAGGGGTCACTCAATGAAATTAATAGGCAGGACGTTTAAAACAAACAAAAGGAAGTACTTCTTCACACAACGTACAGTCAACCTGCAAAACTCTTTGCCAGGGGATGTCGTGAAGGTCAAGACTAGAACAAGATTCAAAAAAGAATTAGATAAATTCATGGAGGATAGGTCCATCAATGGCTATTCTGTTTGCCAGAAGCTGGGAGTGGATGACGGGATGGATCACTTGATTGCCCTGTTCTGTTCATTCCCTCTGAAGTTCCTGGCACTGGCCACAGTCAGAAGACAGGATACTGGGCTAGATGGACCACTGGTCTGACCCAGTTTGGCTGTTCTTATGTTAATATTTTTGTTCATAACAGGGACATTCTCCTCTGATCCACTTCCCACAAACAGCTCCAGAGAGGGAAAAGAGGCATGAAAATATTAAGGGGCAGTTTTATTTCTGAATTGCTTTGAGCTCCTAGTTCAATTAACTCTCACCAGGGCTCACTTCTTCCCAGCTCTCCTGCACGCCTGACTCAAGCCATAGTATATGCTCTACTGTTCTCTAGTCTGCAGAAGGCACTTGTAAATCGTGCCTCTAATTCTGCACCCAAACTGCAGGCTTGAGCTTGCATGCAAAGCTCTAGAGACTGGTTTGAACATTTAGTCTTCCCTGCCAGCACTAGCTGAGCTATTGTTACCTTGGGGACTTCTCCATTAGTGCCTGGGGGGAGCCTCAGGATCCAGAAGTTCCTGTTCTTCAGCAGGTTCTCCATGTTCTCCAGCCTCCTCTGCAGCAGCCCATACTCCTGGATCAGAGTTCCCAGCGCAGCACATTTACTCTCCAACTGGTTGCCAAGTTCCACTGCTGTTTTCTCACAGTCTATTAATTTCTTCTCAGCCATCCCAGTTCTCCCCTCCAGATCCAACAACCGTGTGGCATGAGAATCCACCTTCCTCTCTACGGCTTGAATTGCTGCCACAACAGTCAGGGAAATCTCTGCAGTCTGAGTTTCTCTTTCAGAAGTTCGTTCCGGGACAAGGGGAGGCAGTAAAGGAGATGGGCACTGTGTCACTGCATCCAGTTCTGGACCCTGTTTGCAAAGACAGACATTAGACATGGAGTCGTGGTCACATGGTTGGCTACAGAGCGAAACAGGGCAAGAGTCTCCTGCTCTTAGCAATACCTGCTACTGGATCTTAAGTCTTATGGGGACATTCCCATGGGTTTCAATAAGCAGTCAGTGCACATGTCCAGTTACAGCTCATATCTAAGGGACCCACAGACTTCAGTTAAAGGAAGAGTTATTTTTCAATCTTTTAATTGATTAGAAAAGGGGAAATGAACTTCACTCTCTTATATGTCTGTAGTCCCTTTCCCCGATGTGTGCCAGACTAGTAGTATTTAGATTGTTGAGAGTCACAGTATGGATTTGAAGCCATTAAGAAGCTCACTCCTATACCATCCTTAGGTTACATTCTCACTGGAATACACAAAATAAGGGATGTCTCTTGTCAGTTCTCAGGAGGAAAACCTGCAAGGGAGACCCTGGCTGCCGCTGGAAATGGTTTTGGCGATTTGGTTCTGTACTGATGTCTAAGCAAAGATTCATCAGAAATTCAAGAGGCACTGTGCTACTGAGGTGCCATCTTTCAAGGTATGTCTACACTGCACCCTCCCTATGGCAGTGCACAGAGTACATACAATACCTGCCCCCCAGCACAGGTAAAAACAGCAGTGCAGATGGTGAGGCACTGCTTAGGCGAGTAAAAACATGGCTGTACCCTACACAGCTCTCCACAAGCCCAAGCTGTGCCCTCCTTGTATATACCGCTATTATTTAGCAGTGTAGTGTCCCACTGTCTCCTTGCTGCTGGAGTGTTCCCCACCGCAAGGAAAGGCTCTGGAGGAGGGAAGACAGTGGGGAAAGGCTCCAGCAGATCTCTGCAGTGACGAAAGGCTCTGGCAGGGGGAAGACAGTGGGGAAAGGCTCTGGCAGCAGGGAACTGCCGGAGTTTTTCCCCGCTACAGTGAAAGATTCCAGCCGCAGAGAAAGGCTCTGGCAGGGAAGAGGCAAGAGGAAAGGTTCCAGCAGCTCCTCACTGCAGAAGCCTTTCCCCGCTGCTAAAGCCTTTCACTGCTGGGTGTAGCTACATACTGCAGGGTGGTTGCAGCCTACCTTTCACTGCACCGTGCAGCTACACACACCCTACAAGCCATGGCCAGTGGTGTGCAACGTAGACATACCTTCAGATGAGAGAGAAAAAAAGAGACCTGACTCTTTATAGTCATTTAACGTTCCTTAATACTTTCCGTAAGAGTCATGGTATGAATAAGAGAATTCTGGACTTTCCTCCTTTGTAGATTTCACCCACAGAATTAGTTTAATACAGTCATTTTTGATATCCTGTCCTCGACTTCGTGTACACGTTTTGCACATACTGGTAAAGAAGTTCCACCTAGAGGTCTCTCTGTTTAGGGATCTCCGTAGATATGTCTAGTTTTTATGAAAAGCTTTTGAACTCTGGGGGATTAAAGTAGCTATACAAAGAATAATAAAATCCAAGTAATTAAACTAGAGAAACAAAGCCGCCATTACTAACAAAACAGAGCCCCTAAGATCTGTTATAATGTGAAAAATAAGTCACAGAAATGGGGTTGTGGAGTTATGCTTCAAGTCAACAGACACTTTAGGATTTCAACCCTCCAGGCCAGACTATGAGAGAAACAAAAACAAAAAAAAAAAGCTCAACACCTAAAGTGTTGTGAAATAAAAGAGAATGTATTATTAACCATCATCACTAAGCATAAACATTTTCCCCTTAGAGAGAGGGACTCTCCAATAGTCACAAGGTCCCATAAAGCTCATTTCTGCCACCTCTGGAAGGCGGCTGCGATGCTACTGTGTGTGTGTGCGCAACACAATACCCTGAGTTATGGTTCAACAACAAACGGGTAGGAAGCGCTCTCCTCCAGCCCCGCAGCAGAAGCCCGACCCTGCGGTCCTAGCCAGGCGGGAGCGCTGGCTGCTGGCAGGGCGGGCCCGGCTGGGAGGTCGGTCCCCTGCAGCGGGGCGAGCAAAGCAAAGCAAAGCCCCGCTCCCTGCTCCCCGGACCAGCCGCAAAGGGCCCCGCAGGAGCGGAGCTGCCCCCCGTGTCCGGGAAACACCAGCTAGATCACGGTTGCTCCCGCCTCCCGCCCGGGGGATCAGGACCCTCCTCCCCCTTCAGCGTCCAGCCCGGGCCGTGCCCGGCCCAGGAGCCAGCGGGCAGCGCCGCGCTCCCCGCGGGGCCGGAGAAGCTCGCGAGGGCCCCCTGTCCAGGCTCCCCCCGCCAGGCGATTTCCCGCCCCGCTCGGGGGCCCCCCGCCAGGCCCTTACCTGGGCAGCGGCCCGCTCGGCCATGGCCCTTTGTTCCCGGCCCAGGCGCCGCCGGAGCTCGCCCCTCACCGCGGCCCGGGGGCGGACATGAGCGTTTCCCCGCCCGCCCGCCGGGGGCGGCGCTCGGGGCCCGCGGAGCTCTGCCGCCGGCGGGCCGGGCTGGGGGCGGCTGCTCCGCAGGGACCCGGGGGAGTCACGACGAGACTCGCCCGCCGCCCCGCTCAGGGGACGAGCCGCGCGGCTGGATCCCAACGGGGCCCGGCCCGGCCCGGCCGAGCCCGAGCTCCGCTGCCGCTGCGGGCTGGGCAGAGTCCCGGCGCCTCCTCGCCACGGGCCGGCCCCGCTGCCGGGCGGAGCAGAGCGAGCGCAGCCGGGAGCCGCGGCCTCGCTGGCAGGGTCCGCGAGCTGCGTGCGGGGCGGAGCGGGCCGGGCAGCGGGGCCGGCAGCGGCCCCTGGCGGCGGGTGGGGCGCACGGCCCCGGCCGGGCGGGGAATCGCCTCCCGGCGTCCGCCCAGCGCAGGGGCCCCCCGCGGGGCAGGCGGCGGCCGAGCCCCGCCCCTTCCCCCGCAGCCCGGCTGGGGGGGGTGTGGGGGGGTCGCTGCGAGCCCCGGCTCCCGGAGTCAGGGGATCGCGGGCGGAGCTCAGCCTCCATTCACAACGTGCTGCTTCGGCCAAGGGGCTGTGCCAGGCGCTGTCTCCCCCAGGGCGGCCACGAGCTGCCTCGGGGAGTCGGGAACCCGGCGGGACCTCCCTAGGGGGCTTCGGGGCTCACTCCGGGACTGTCTGATCCCTCCTACACCCCCCTCGCCCCCGACCCGGTACGGGCGGAGCAGCGATCGCTGCCCCGTTGCCCCGCGCTGACCCGCGGCAGGTGGGCTAGCAGCGGGTGGGACAGGGACACCCTCCCCCCCCCCCCCCACGCTGGGCTCCCCAGGCCCGGTCCCTCCGCACCCCCGGGCTCTGCAACTTGCGGGGGCCCACGGACCTGGCGGAGGCAGCGCAGGCCCGAGGCGGTGAGGAGGGGCCGATGGCGGGGCGCCCCGCTCTCTGCGGCCGCCATCGGCCTGACTCCGGTGGGCGCAGGGGGCGTCAGCGACCAGGTGCTGTCCCCCAGAGTAGCTCAGCAAACCCCCGTCGGGGCAAAATCGGCAACGGGCAGGGGAGAGGTCCTGGGAGTCACCCGTGCGTCTCCTCCGGGGCATCGCCTGTGCCCCCCCCCCGGCACACAGCGGGAGGGGCATCCCCACCCCCTTCGGCAGACGGGAGGGGGAGGCAGTTGGGGGGGGTCGCCCACGCTCCCCTCGGGCGGGGGGAAGGCAATTGCAGGAGGGGGGCTGCCTGCATCCCCCTCCATCATGGCAGCGGGGGAAGGCAGGCTGGGGGGGGGGGGTCACCTGCCTTCTCCTCCAGCATAGGCGGCGGTGGGAACCGCCCATGCCCTTCTCAGGCGGGGAGAGAGTCTGGGGATGGGCCGTGCCCCCCTCGGGCAGGGGAGAGAGACAGTCACGGGGGTGGCGAGTGCCCCCCTCGGGCAGGGGAGGGGGGAATCGGCCCGCCGCTGCCTTCCCCTCATGCGGGGGGGGGGTCTCGCGCTCCCCTCTGGCACAGCTGGCCTCCTCTCCTCCCCCCCTCCGATTGGCTTAGGCAGCCCTCCATCCCCCAGGGTTCACCCAATCACAAGGCTCCAACGCCCTTGGCCAGGTGAGCACCCTGCAGCCTTCCCCCACCCCCCACCATCTGCCCGGCAACAAGCCTGGCTCCCTTCTTCCTCGCACCCATTAACCCGGGTGAGGCTGGTAACCCTGAGGGCTGACCCGGAACAGGGGGCCCAGGGGCCTGCCCCTGCAGTAAGATCCGCCACCCCTGTCCTCACTTCTGGTTAACACCGCAGCCAGCTGAGCTGGGCCTGCCTTGGAAAGCCCCTTGCCCCCAGGGCCGGCGGGCTGTGTAGACCCTTGACTCTTTCGCTTGGCTGAGACGGAGGATCCCCAGCCCCGTGGAAGGGCCGTGGAGCTTGAAAGGACATAAGAAGGGCCATATTGGGTCACACCAAAGGTCCATCCGGCCCGGTATCCCGTCTTCTGACAGTGGCTAGTTTCTTTTCCCACCAGAGAAAAGATAAGACCTCACCCACCTTCGCGTAGTAGTTCGGGCAGCACCCCTGGAAGCCCCAAGAGAGACTGGGACCTGGGCGCGGTACAGTCACCGTGTGAGAGATGGTCTCTGTCCCCAGGGCTTCACAATCCAAGACAGGGAGAGGAAGAGGCACAGAAACCGGCCCAGGAGCACCCAGCAGCTCAGAAATACACCCCTCAGTTAGCTGCCCTACTCCCTAGTCCTGTCCTTTTAAGCAATACCCAATGTTGCTCAGCAACACTAGGTTTTTCCTATAGTGCCTCTCACTGTATTATGGGAGTGCCAAATGGGCAGTTTAGATCTGCAGAGCATTGTCCACTGCCCAGCCAAGCTAGGTCTCTGAGTACCGCCCAGAATGACTGGCTCTGGGCAGCTACACAGTACGTCAGAATCCATAACCCTTTAATCTATAACTTCACTTGGAGTCCCACAGTCATGACAAGCTCCCCCTAGAGATGACCGACAGTCAGTCTCATTGCCCATTCAGAAGCTCTGCAGCCACAGTCCTCATGCCAGGTTCCCACCACAGTTGGGAACTAAAAGAAACTAGCACTAGGTGGGGTCCTGAACCCAAAGTGGCATTCATCTCAGTGACAAGACTTAGACAGCAGGTCCCTCCAGTGGGATAGAACAAAACATCTGGGTCAGCAGCCTGAGTCCTCACTTCCCCTTTTCTGGGACAGGGCCTGCAGTTCCAGGATGGATTCTAGGATATCAGCAATATCCTCATCCCCAATGCATGAACTCCACTGGAATTCTGCTCGCCACAGTCTCCAGTCCTGGCCTCCAATTCAGCAAGATTTCAATCAATCAAATTAGAATTTCTGACGGAATGAACCCCATCTCTCCTCCATGTTGAGATGAATATAGGAAACGGCAGCAGTTCCCAGGGCGTTCCAGGACGCTCAATACAAAATCCAAGAATAGCCTTCCGGCCACACACAGCGTGGCAGGTGTCACAGGATTTACCTCTAGAGTGCCCCCTTTGGGGAGTGGGTAGGGGCATAGAATCATAGAATATCAGGGTTGGAAGGGACCTCAGGAGGTCATCCAGTCCAACCCCCTGCCCAAAGCAGGAACAATCCCCAATTAAATCATCCCAGCCAGGGCTTTGTCAAGCCTGACCTTAAAAACTTCTAAGGAAGGAGATTCTACCACCTCCCTAGGTAACGCATTCCAGTGTTTCACCACCCTCCTAGTGAAAAAGTTTTTCCTAATATCCAACCTAAAACTCCCCCACTGCAACTTGAGACCATTACTCCTTGTCCTGTCCTCTTCTACCACTGAGAATAGTCTAGAACCATCCTCTCTGGAACCACCTCTCAGGTAGTTGAAAGCAGCTATCAAATCCCCCCTCATTCTTCTCTTCTGCAGACTAAACATTCCCAGCTCCCTCAGCCTCTCCTCATAACTCATGTGTTCCAGACCCCTAATCATTTTTGTTGCCCTTCGCTGGACTCTCTCCAATTTATCCACATCCTTCTTGTAGTGTGGGGCCCAAAACTGGACACAGTACTCCAGATGAGGCCTCACCAATGTCGAATAGAGGGGAACGATCACGTCCCTCGATCTGCTCGCTATGCCCCTACTTATACATCCCAAAATGCCATTGGCCTTCTTGGCAACAAGGGCACACTGCTGACTCATATCCAGCTTCTCATCCACTGTCACCCCTAGGTCCTTTTCCGCAGAACTGCTGCCTAGCCATTCGGTCCCTAGTCTGTAGCGGTGCATTGGGTTCTTCCGTCCTAAGTGCAGGACCCTGCACTTATCCTTATTGAACCTCATCAGATTTCTTTTGGCCCAATCCTCCAATTTGTCTAGGCACCTCCCTTTGTTCCCACTGCCTTCCTTTGGGTGCTGCAGTTGCTACAGAGTTGATCAGAAGAGGAGCTGTGTGTTTCCAGATACAAGTATCAGGGGAGTAGTTCTGCCCTCCCCCTGCAGTAGTTCAACAAAAAGGGCAAAGTAGAACAGTCCTGCAACCCCAATGCAGTGTGGATCATAGAAGATTAGGCTTGGAAGAGACCTCAGGAGGTCATCTCGTCCAATCCCCTACTCAAAGCAGGACCAACACCAACTAAATCATCCCAGCCAGGGCTTTGTCACGCCAGGCCTTAAAAACCTCTACGGATGGAGATTCCACCACCTCCCTAGGTAACCCATTCCAGTGCTTCACCACCCTCCTAGTGAAATAGTGTTTCCTAATATCCAACCTAGACCTCCCCCACTGCAACTTGAGACCATTGCTCCTTGTTCTGTCATCTGCCACCACTGAGAACAGCCTAGCTCCATCCTCTTTGGAACCCCCTTTCAGGTAGTTGAAGGCTGCTATCAAATCCCCCCTCACTCTTCTCTTCTGCCGGCTAAATAAGCCCAACTCCCTCAGCCTCTCCTCATAAGTCATGTGCCCCAGCCCCCTAATAATTTTTGTTGCCCTCCACTGGACTCTCTCCAAGTTGTCCACATCCCTTCTGTAGTGGGGGGACCAAAACTGGATGCAATACTCCAGGTTGGCCTCATCAGTGCCAAATAGAGGGGAATAATCACTTCCCTCGATCTGCAGGCAATGCTCCTACTAATGCAGCCCAATATGCCATTGGTCTTCTTGGCAACAAGGGCACACTGCTGACTCATATCCAGCTTCTCGTCCACTGTAATCCCCAGGTCCTTTTCTGCAGAACTGCTGCTTAGCCCGTCGGTCCCCAGCCTGTAACAGTGCATGGGATTCTTCCATCATCAGTGCAGGACTCTGCACTTGTCCTTGTTGAACCTCATCAGATTTCTTTTGACCGAATCCTCTAATTTGTCTTGCAAGGCAAACAAGTCAGAGTCTCTGAGTCAAAGCTGGGTTTCTTTAACCCCTGGTCAGTCTGAGAGGCCCAGGCTGAGCATCCTCGGCTCTAAGAAACTAGAACAATTTATCCAGAGGACTTGGGCAGCAGAGGACCTTCAGCAGCCTTCCTAGTCAGCTGGTTCTGTGGATTCAGGGAGCTCCGGGCCCTGGCTCTCCTTCCCTCTGAGTGTCACCCTTACAGGGCTTGGTGTCTCTCTTTGAGGGAGCAGGTTTCACATATGTGCCAGTGTGGGAACTGATTGTGCCTACAGGTGCTTATTAACCCCTTCCTGACTGAGGTGGGCACTTGCTCCACCACATCAAGTGCTTCCCACACCAACCCCTCCTCCCACTCTGGGGGTTGTGCTAAACATGTATGGGATAGGTAGCACAGTGCAGTGGTACAGAAATGGCGGGGGGCAGCATGAATGTCCTGCACACAACGGCACAGCTAACACTGGTGAGTGATGTGGACACACTGAACTGTTGCATTGATTCTGGCAACACTTAGCTTCACCATTTCAGCTTGAAGCGATGCCTGTCTCTCCAAAGTGTGGACCTAAAGTGGTGCAGACTGTTGCACTGGTTCCATCAGAGACAAGCTAGCTTTGTTGGCACAGATGTTACACTCAGCAGGCATGGATCTAGACACAAAGCTTTGCACAGACATAGCAGGCTTAAACCACAGCAACCCGTAGTAAATAGCCCTGAAGGAAAGGAAAATCCTCTAGAGCAGGGGCTCTCAACCTTTCCAAACTACTGTATCTATGATACCCCTTTCAGGAGTCTGATATTTCTTGTGTACCCCAGGTTTTACCTCACCTAAAAACTACTTGCTTACAAAATCAGATATAAAAATGTCACAGCATTTATAAAATAAATAAATTGGAATATTATACTTACATTTCAGTGTATAGTATACAGAGCGGTATAAACAAGTCATTGTCTGTATGAAATTTTAGTTTGTACTGACTTCACTAGTGTTTTTTATGTAGCCTATTGTAAAACTATGCAAATCTCTAGATGAGTTGACATACCCCCTGGAAGACCTCTGCATCCCCCCAGCGGTATGCAGACCCCTGGTTGAGAACCACTGCTCTAGAGGGATCCAAGCTGGATTATTACAGCCCATGGTATGAGAACATACAGGTCTCTCTCACTCCATGGGTGAAACTGGGAATGTCTGTGCTGCAATTAGACACCCACTACTGGCTCGTGCCAGCTGACTCGGCTAAGGGGCTGTTTAATTGCTGTGTGTAGACATTCACCTCTCAGGGTCGTAGAGGCCAGACTCCAGCCCAAGCTTGAATGTCTACACCGCAATTAGCCTAAGCCAGCTGCCACGGGCATCTAACTGCTGTGTAGACATACCCTCAGTGGCTTCAACCTGGCAATAAAAGGAAGAAGCTGAATATCCGAACCTTCTTGAGCCAATTGATGCCTGGGAAACACCTGCTAAATACCAACTTTGGTGCAGCCCTGCCTGGCCAGGGTATTTCCTAAACCCACTCACAGGTTGCAGACCCATGTGATGGATCAGAAAAATTCTTTCCACCCCCTCTCTCTGGGGTGCAGGAAGCTCAGCCCGCCTCCCTCAAAAAGCAGCTGCTGAGACATGGATACCCCCACTCTGTTCTGCTGGGGGCCTTTCTTCACTCATGGCCACAACAGAACACAGCCGGTCTTCCTGAAATCTCGTTTGGAGGTCTTGTGGTCAACTAAGACTTAACATGGCCAAAATAGAGCTCCTGATCTTTCCCGCAAAGCTCTCCTCTCGCCCTTTGTGACATTTTTGACTCGTCTCTCTCCTTTAAATCAGACATCCAGGCCATGTCTATATCTTGCCACTTCTTACTGCACCACATCTCTAGTATCTGACCTTTCATCTCTGCCCATGTAGCCAGAATTCTTGTACAAGTCTTGATCATCTCACATCTCGACTCTCCCTTCCTCTCTGGCCTCAATGTCAGCAATCTCGCAGCCCTCACACACATTCAAAACAGTGTTGCTAAAGTCCTTTTCCTGGCTCATCACTGTCATCCTCTCTTTCCCTCCACTGGCCCCTCCTCTTCAGTCGCATCGAACAAGAAGTCCTCCACAGTGTAGTGCTATCCTATTGGACCTCTTACCTCAGCACACTGTTGACTCTGCCTTTGCTCCACCAATGGTGCCGGCTTCCATTGCTGATTCTCCACTTCTCCCACAACACCACTTACATGTGGGGAAAGCTCCCAGTCAAAATCCATAAAGCCACTACACCTTGTCCTTTAAATCCCTCCTCAAAACTCGAGTCTTCCAAAATGCACGTGAGAAACTGCAACCTGATAATGGCTGGGCAAGTGGAGAGCATCCGGCTAAGAATTTGGATAGTCTCCCCCGCTCATTTGTCTCATCTACCTGATGCATCTTGTCTTGCAGACTGTAGGCTCTTTGGGGCAGGGACTGTCCTGTATTACGTCTGTACAGTGAACAGCAGAATGGGGCCCTGACCTAGGTGGGGCCTGGAGGTGCTATCACAATATCAATGTTATAATTTAACAATAAAGGAGCCTGGGGCCAGGACACTGCTCATGGAAACCAGCTTCTGGCTCTACATCTGCGTGAACAACATGGCGTAGGTGAGTCTCAAAGAACTCTACATGCACAACCAGCTGTTCTCAGCCCCACCGTTCCCTCCCAGCTTGTGTAGGCTGGGCCCACACCCTCTGGACTAGATTTTGAACCCCTTTCTCTCACTGGTGAGCACTTATCCTATGCTCAGTCCCCTGGAAATCAATGGGGCCAGTAACTGCTCCACTATGGGGGTATGGGATTCACAATCAGCCAGATGTGGAGGGTACCAGCCCTCCTAGGATCTTAATCATCTGACAATTATTTCAATAAGCTTTTTTTTTTGTAATTATCTCAAACTCGTCAGGTAAGAATTCCTTCTGAATCACTCCCCATGCATCGTGGTATTTCAGACCGGACGGATATGTGCAATGGAACATACTGCTGCTGCATGGCAGGCTGAGCTGCACTGGCAGACGGTCAGTTTCTGACGGTATCTTTGTTTGGCTCTTGATTGTACATTTTATTATTGTGCATTTTGAAAAGAGGATTTGAGAGAACGTACATGTGAACTACTCGCACAGCCACAGCTCTACCCACGTGGATACGAACAGAGCAGTGGTTCTCAACCTATTTATCATTGTGGGCCGTATATGCGGCCCACAATGTGTTACCGGGGCCACAGGTTGAGAACCACAGCACACGCCTCCCTCCCCCTCCCCCGAATTTCCCCCCACAGACCCCTAAGCCCAGCATCTCCCACTCAGAGACCCCTCCATAGAGTGGGGCCAGGAGCAGAGCTCTGGGCGAGGAGCCAGGTGACAGGGACCCTGGACCCCACTGTGTGCGGTCGGGCAGCAGCCCTGATCCTGGACCTGGCCACATGGGACCAGGTGGCAGGGCAGCTGGGTGGCAGGCCTGACGCCAATCCCGCGGGGCCAGCCAGCAGCCCCAACGCCAACCCTGGACCCTATTGTGAGGAGCTAGCGGGCAGCAATGGACCCTTGCTGTGCAGAGCCAGCCAGCAGCCCTGGACCCCCAACCCCGTGGGGCTGGATAGCAGCCCCAACCCAGACTTTTTGGGGCCAGGTGGCAGCCCTGGACGCCAGACCTCTGCTGTGTGGGGCCAGGCCCTGGACCCCCGCCTTTAGCGCACAGCTGGACTGCAGCTGTGTGTTAATTCGGCCACATGCGGGCCACGGGTTTAGAACTACTGGAACAGAGGAACGTAAATATTAACCAGCTACTTCCCTTGGGGGATGGGTCCAGGTGGAAGAGTCCCCGCTCCACCCCATTCTGGAAAGTCAATGGGACTGAGTCACTCAGGTACTGCGGAAAATGTCCCCCAAGCTGTCTGTTACTTCAATGGGCTCATGGACAGTTAGCCAGATTTCATGATGCTCACAGGTTAATAGCAGCCCTGTGATGTCTCAAGCACAGAATCCATCATTTGAATGGTGCCCGAGACACAGCCCCAAGGGAAAGATGTCCACTCCCGTCAAGAACACTGAACATAAGCTAGTGACAGTGACTAAACATTGTAGAAGAAAGTGAACGTGTTCCGTTAACTGACAGAGATGGCTTCCCCTTTCCAATGGGCACCTTACCTGCATACCACCAGCTGGGAATCCTGATTGACAGGTCAAACACCTATGAACACTGAAAAGTAGCTCTCGTTGGCTTAAGGAAGATGCAACTACCTTTAGTGTGATGAACTAGCAAGAGAGAAACACAGGAAAAGAACGACAAGCTTCCCAGGGAGCACTGAGCCTGCCTAGCTGTTTTTTGCCCTAGTGGGAATGGACTCAACTGCTAATAAACCAGCAGCCTAGACCTCTCCACGGATCATCCTGCTGACATTTAGTTCTCTGTTCAACACCCAGAGCCTTGGTCTCTCTCCTTTGCTCAGATGCCATCATGATTGTCCCCAGCCAGAGTTCCCTGGTAGCACTTAACACAGCATCTACGGGGGGAACTCCTTGTGCATCAAGGGCAGCGACGCAGGCTCTCCCCTGTGCGTTTTGCCTGGCAGGTCGTGCAAGCGTCTCTGTGCTGCCAGGGTCCCCCAGAGTTTCTCCCCCGTGTGGATGCGTTGGTGTCCCACCAGGTGCTGCTTCCGGGTGAAGCTCTTCCGGCACTCGGGACACTGGTAGGGCCGCTCTCCCGTGTGCAGGCGCTGGTGGGTCAGGAGGTGCTCCTTCCGCATGAAGGTTTTCCCACACTCGGTACAGCCATACGGTCTCTCCCCAGTGTGGATCATCTGGTGCCTAATGAAGTTCGAATGGTGGTTAAAGCCCCTCCCACATTCGTTGCAGATATACGAGCCCCTGCTCTTCCCCGCGTGACTCCTCTCGTGTATCATGAGGTTGATCTTCAGCCGGAAGCTCTTCTTGCACTCAGCACAGGTGTGCGGCCGGTCCCCCGTGTGGGAGAGCTGATGTTTGCTGAGGCTCGACTTGTGAGGGAAGCTCCGCTCGCACTCAGGGCAGCTATAAAGTCTCTCCCCCAGCTGAACCTCTGGGCAGGATTTGAGACAGTGGTTTTGCTTGAAGCTCTCCCTGCGCTCAGGAGGCGTGTGGGCTCCGGCATGGATCCTCTGGTGCAGTACACACTGCTGCTCATAAAGGAAGCTTTTCCCACATTCAGAACAGACGTACGGTGCCTCTCCTGGGAGGCTCTCCTCTTGGACAATGATAGTGGTGAAGTTACTGAAGTCTCTCTCGCCCGCAGCAGAGTCCTCCAGACTGTTCCCGTCAGGGTATTCCCCCTGGATGCTGACGTTGCCCTGATCGTCACAGATCGGTTCCTGCTCAGGGTACTGGAAAACAGTCTCTTCTGGTGGTCCAGGCAATGTGCTGTACAGCTCCAAGCTCACTGGGATTCCCTCCTCAGCTTTGACTACAACCTCGTTGTCTGCTGGACTCAGAGGAGAAACCAAGAGTTATTAGTTTTCTGTTCCTTGTCCATCCACCACCTGCCTCTCTTGCACCCTGCCATCTTTCTGCTTCCAGGCACCATCTGCCTGAGAAACCTGTGTCACCAACTTACTGCCCCGCTCTAAAACTCCTACACAGGCAGACAGCGAGCGGGGACTTATGGTGCAATCACAGTACCTCAGTGCCAGCCAAGGAAAAGAGACGCCAGGCTAAGAGACTTAGAGGAGAATGTCCCTTTGGCATAAAAAGGAGAAGAACCAATTCCGTTCCAACCCACCTTCCAAAGAGCCCAAAAAGAGATGGCTGAATGGAAATCAGTCAGGCCTGGTGGGTAGCTGTGACTGAGCCCTGCAAAAGTGATCTGAGAAATGCAGTTTGAGAGAGAGGACTATCTGACAAGATGGGACGCTAAGAGCTGACAAAGGTCTCCCTTGATTGACAGATTCCTGTTGCACTCACTGTTTGAGTCATTCCAATCGCTCGCTCACCTGTGCTGGGCTCCGTAGAGATCTCTCTCTCCTCCGAGTCCCACTGATCCCTGATGTACAGGTCTTCTTGTTTTATCCACGATACAGTATCATGAGTAAGGCTCAGCGATTCTGTTTGCGAGAGGAGAGAAATTACATTGTGATTAGCTAACATCCACCCATTCCCATGTTTCTATTAGCTAACATTTACACAGAGCACCCAGGTGCTATACAGAGAGAACAGAAAAATAACCCACGCTGAAAGGTGCCTACAGTCTGGGCTTGGTACAACACGATGCAGGGAGAGATGAGAGCAAGCGAGAGGTTTGCAGAAAATAAGGCAGTGAAGATGCAGCTTGTGTTGGTTCCTGATTTTTATGTCAATAGAGAAGTTTGGTGTGTATAGTAGGGAACCAGGCTGGATTTCATGGCTCTTTGCACTTGCACCCGAACATTATGGTACTCAGGGTCACTAGTCCCTTTGGAAAAGCTTGGCCAGTGGGCACAGGGAGTATGAAAAGCAGCAGTCCTTACCTTCCTCTGTCTCTGCTGAAATATGGTTCCTACCTTAATCACGCACCTAGTACAAACCCTCTGTGTTGCATTTCTTAATTCCTGGCTCTATGCTCCAGAGAAGGCACATAAGCTTTCCTGGCTTCTTTTCCATCTCTGAACCCCTCCATGGCTCTCTCCATCCTGGCTGGCTGAAGTTAGAGCAAACTGCTTCCAAAACAGCTAACTCTGTGGCTTCACTCAGAGCTCTCTCTGTGCCATCCGGCGTACCTGATCAATAAAGAACCACCTCACACCCCACAGCTGGAGGGAGCGCCTGTTCTTGCGGTGCCCCTCCTTCTCGATCTGTGCATCCAACTCTGTACAGCACTATTTTACCTACCTATCCTGCTTGCAAAGCCTCCATTGCTATAATCTGAGAGTCCTCACACCAAGTATTTATCCTCAGAACACCTCTGTGAGGTAGGACAGATAGGGCATATAGACAACAAGGTCGCAAAGAACGTCTGTCGTAGAGAAGGAATTGAACCTAGGTCTCCCAACTCCCAGGCTAGTGCTCTAACCACCGAGCCATCCTTCCTCTCCTACATCTGGCAGCAAAGCACCTTATGACGCTCCAGATAACTCACCTGTGCTAGGCTCCATTGGGATCACTCTCTCCTCAGAGTCTTCCTGAGCCCCCCTACACGGCTCCTCCCCCCGTTCAATCCTGGACAGAAGGTCAGGTTTGGAGATGGCGTAGTCTGTTCATGTGAGAGGACAGGAAGGGGTGGGAGGGTTAGTCATTGGTACTGAGTATTATTTACGGACAAGCAAGGGTGATTTTAAACCAATCTGCCCTCCCGGTTCAGGCACAGGGAGGAGCCCTCCATTCCTGCAGGCAAGCAGCACGGTGAGAAGCCCAGACCCACACTTTCCTGTGTGCCTATTTCAAACCGCAGCGCCCTCACACAAGCAGGGAGAGAGCTGGCTGCTAGGAGAGAGGGGCTGGTGGGTTGCTTCCCCCGCCCCCCAAAATTCAGACATCCAAAGGCACAACAGAATAAAGCTATAAGATTTATAAGATTTGCTGTGTATCAGTTTCCTGACTATTGCATCTTTCCTTCTGCTGAGTTTTTAGCTCGAGGTTGGTGATACCAGAAACTGGGAGACATTTTAAAGGCTGGGAGCTAAGGGAGAGAGCGAAAACCCAGCACAGCAAAGTAACGGCAGCGAGCAACCGAGTCGTCACTCACCACCCTGGGCAAGAGCACCAGCACCACGAGTCACCGCCCTCCGTCTAGTCTAGCAGCAATGTCAGGGCACATTCACAATGCACAGAGCAGGCCTGGGATATTCCAACTGTGTCAGCAGCAGGGTGTGTAGGCTGAACATGTGCAATGATATGGACCTGTTATTCAGGGCTGGAAAGCTGCAGGTGAGCAGTCACTGCAGATCTCTCATTCTCTGCGGAATGGAAGGAACGAAGCACAAACTGAAGGCTACAAGTGCTGCTTCGCTGGAACCATCACTGCTGGTGAAAGGTGCCTGTTGCACCTTCATCCCTACAGAATGGACAGGGCACAAGCAACAGCGCTGCAAGCTTGCTCTCCTCTCCCAGTCCTCGGAGGACCATCTCTCGGGTTTACTTCAGCGATCACGGACATTCTAACAGGTGAGTGAAAGAAAACTGATCCTTACCCAGCGAGATCAATGATTCATAGTTGCCTTTCATCACATTCTTGTAAAGGTCTTTCTGCCAATCGTCCAATTTCCCCCACTCCTGCTTGGAGAAATAGACGGAAACATCATCGAATGTCACTGGCACCTGAAATCACAGGGGTAATATAAGTAAAGAATTAAAAACAAAACACGATGTTAACATGACAATATCCACTTAACTTAGGGTTTGCCCTTTGTTTATGGGCCTTCCCTCAGTTTTCTATCCAGGTAACAATGCTAGTATCCAGTCAATCTAGATGAATGCTTGTAGTATGAATACAAGACACTAAATTATACGCTTTATTTGTGTTCAGACAGTGCATAAGGGGCCCTGTCCTCCAAACCCTCAATCACGCAGAAAGTCTTTACTCATGTGACTTCAGTGGGGCTACACACCCTGAGTTGGTGTGCTAAATCAGATGAGAATCTTGCGAGTCAATCTAAAAAAAAAAAAAGAAAGAGCAAATCCATGTGGCAAAATATGTCCTTTGTTAAGTTTCAGTGCTTATTGCTTCTGTTCCTCTTGGCCCCTAGGATTCATGTTACCTTGACCTGCTCAGATATAGAATATAGCCTCTTTACCTGAAATTTGTTTTAATATACATCAGCAGCTACACCATCAAGGCTTTCCTTGCTTCTTCACTGCTCAAACACCTTGTTTTATTTTTCTCATTAAAGACAAATTTAAACGAGCAATTCAGCACTTCTGCCATTTTAAACTCCTGATCATTTATCAATTTTTTTCTCCTCGGATAAGTTTGCAAAAGGCCTTCTTATTCCTCTTAGCGCCACAGAAATCAGACTGCCTACAGACGCAGGGATGGAGCAGAATCCAAATAACTTGGTAAGCGAGGATGGAAGCAGCCAGAGAGTGGAGGAGGAAAACCACACACTACATATTATATTAAAATAAAAGAGTACATAAGATACAAAATAGGATCATTTCTCTTCAATTCTCCTTTCAATATCTAATCCAACTTCAAAACTTTATATCTCCCCCTCAGCACCAGCTGGGATATCGTTACCTTGGGGACTTCTCCCTTAGTGCCTGGGGGGAGCCTCAGGATCCAGAAGTTCCTGTTCTTCAGCAGGTTCTCCATGTTCTCCAGCCTCCTCTGCATCAGTCCATATTCCTGGATCAGAGATCCCAGCATGGCTAGTTGGTTACTAAACTCCATCATTCCTTTTTCTGTGTCACATATTTTCTTCTCAGCTGTCCCTGTTCTGCCCTCCAGACTCAGTAACTGTGAGGCATGGGAATCCACCTTCCTCTCCAAGGCTTGAATAGCAGCCACTACAGTCCACAGGGAGATCTCTGCAGTTTGCAGCTGCGTTTCTCCCACAGCAGTTTGCTTGGGGACAACGTGGGGTTGCAGAGGAGCCGAGTGCAGGGACTCCATGTCCCATTCCCGAGCCTGGGTGCAAGGACAGAAATTGAGAGAACTGAGGTCTTGGTCCAACCTAGGAGAGTCTCCTCCAGCCCTTGTCTCCATGAGATCATTGTACCAATTTAACTAAATCAGTTAAGAAACTGCAGCCCCCATGTGAGGGCACTTTGACTTCAATGTAAAAGTGCCCTATATCCATGTAGCTTAAGTCAGTTCCTTACTGACAGACAAAGGGTGGGGGTAGATTTCTTAGACCACAGTGTGAGCATCTGAGATTTCAATGTCCAGCCTGCTGGTTTGCCTGCTATTTTCTATTTTGAAGCCAGAGAAATAATTGCACATCTACCTAATCCCGGGCATGT
This sequence comes from Caretta caretta, assembly GCF_965140235.1. NCBI lineage: Eukaryota > Metazoa > Chordata > Testudines > Cheloniidae > Caretta > Caretta caretta. The sequence continues at coordinate 268,417,078 of NC_134207.1, read as the reverse complement.
TTTTACAGCTGTTCATTTTAATTTTAGTAAATCTTTTTTGTGGACACTGTCCTAAACCCGCTAAGATAGCATCCCCCCGCCCCCCGTCAACAGGCGGCGGTAACATGGAGCACTAGGAGGATGGGAAACACACGGATCCGTTCCAGGGGGTTCGCAGAAGTTTGCGGAACGTGGACCGCGGCCCTGCGCATCATCGCGCTTCCTACTGGCCATCACACACGAAGCGCCCTGGAGGAAAAGGCAGCCGCTGTTTACATGGCAAAGTAGCCCGAAGACAGCAGCGCTGTCACGTTTGCCTGTAGCGCAAGAAGGCGAAGATTTGCAAAGTCGGGGCTCACATTTTGGCTCCGGCACGCGGGTGCCCCGGTTTGAAAACCCCCAAAACCAGAGCAGGCAGGGAAGGCTCCGCACAGGTGTAGACGGCCTTTCGGGGCGAGAGGAGAGCGAGGCCCAGGTGACCAGCCGGGTGCTCGGTGTCTCTAAGGCACAAAGACCGGGGCGTTTGCCGCGCCAGGCAGCCTGGCCCCCTTCCTGCAAACCCCTGCCCGGCCCTGGCTCGCCGGCCCCGCTCGGCGCCCAGCGCTGCCCGCCCCTGCACCGGCCCCAGCCCGGCCGGGCAGCACCGCGCTCCCGGGGCAGCCCGGGCCGGGCGGGGAGAAGCTCCCGGGGCCCGAGGCCCCCCCGCCCGCCGGGCCCTTACCTGGGCAGCGGCCCGCTCGGCCATGGCCCCCCCCGGGCGGGGCTGTTCCCGCGGGCCCGGCCCGGCCGAGCCCCGCTCCCGCTGCGGGCTGGGCAGAGTCCCGGCGCCGCCTCGCCACGGGCCGGCCCCGCTGCCGGGCGGAGCAGAGCGAGCGCGGCCCGCAGGGAGGGAGGGAGCCGCGGCCTGGCTGCCGGGGCCGGGAGCGGCGGGGCGGGGCCGGCGGGGAGCGGGGCGGCAGCGGCCCCTGGCGGCGGGGATCGCGGCGCCGGGCGCGCTCCGGGGCGGGGCCCCCCTGGACCGGCGCGCAGCCCCGACGGGCTCTGGGGCGAGCCTGGGCTCGGCCCGCGCTCGCAGCGGGCCCCGGCTCCCCGGCTCGGCGGCAGCGTTGCGCCCCGCAGCGATGGGGGCCAGGGGCCTGTCGCGCTGCTGCTTCCTTCCGCCGGTTATCGAGGTCTCCGTGGGCCACCCCCCAGCCATGCCCGTTGCGAGCCGCTCCGCCCGCGGATCACACCCGCCCGGGGTCACCGGGAGCGCTGAGGGCGCATTGTCCATGGCCCCGGCTGGTCGGTGCCATCCAGCAGGCAGGGGGGCGGGAGCCGGGAGCAGCAGCTGGAAAGCTCGTCTCCCTCGCCCGCAGAAGTTGGCCCAATAACTGAAGTGAGCTCACCCACCCAGCCGCTGGAACAGGTTTTATAGTGGGGGCGCTGAGAGCCCTTGAACCAAACTGTGCAACCCCGCTATGCAAGGGGTGTGCGTGTGAACACGGGCAAGTCCTGCTTTCTGGGCAGGTCCCCCCCAACCCTCCTTTCCAAAGCGCATTGGGGTCTATAGAGGCACCCGGTGCTGCCGGTCACATTTCATAGAAGGGAAACAAGCCCAGAGGCTGGGCATGACTTGCCTCATTTGCTGTGTGCTGCGCTGGATCAAGACACTAAACAAGCAGCCTTTCAACTAGTGGGGTTCTGACCCTTGTAAATGCCATAAGGTCACATGGCCTCAGTGGATCCATCCTAAAGCAGAGCTAGTACGTCTTCCGGTTGGTCTGAGATCTGCCGATGAAAGGAGGCTTTAGTAGGACATCTGCTCAACGTGCAGCCGCCGCCAAAAAAGCCAACAGACTGTTAGGAACCGTTAGGAAAGGAATATAGTTAATAAGATGGAAAATATCATAATGCCTCTATATACAGCCATGGTATGCCCACAGTTTGAATGCTGAGTGTAGTTCTGATCACCTCATCTCAAAAAAGATGGATTAGCATTGGAAAAGGTACAGAGAAGGGCAACAAACATGATTAGAGTTATGGAACAGCCAAGGAGAGATTAATAAGACTGGGACTGTACAGCTTGGAATAGAGACGACTGGGGGGGGGGGGGATATGATAGAGATCTGTAAAATCATGACTGGCTGTGGAGAAAGTGAATAGGGAAAGGTTACTTACCCCTTCACATCACACAAGAACTAGGGCGTGACCCAGTGTGCCTAGGGCAACCCTCACTGGAAATGCCAAGGCCAGGGCAGGCTGCAAAAGGGAGAGCAGATACTCCCAAAACTGGTGGTTAACACTGAAGTTAAACTCCCCAACCAGTCACAAACTGCGCTTCTGATCCTTCATACTGGTTATCACGAAGCATAAAAAAGGAATCACACAGTCCTCTCATTGCACTCCAGTCTCTGGCTCCCAATCAGCGTCTAGGTTCAGTAAGGGGAGGAGTAATTTAAAACTCTGCTCACTATACAACATGTTCTTCTGACCCTCAAAGGGCCAGCCACATTGCCAAGTTAGTACTAGTTTGGATCTTAAATCCCACACCGCCAGCCAATCCTTTAGTGTCTGAAACTAAAGGTTTATTATCAAGAAAAAAAGAAAGAACAAGAAGAGAGTTGTTAAATGGTAAAACAGTCACATACATACAAAGACTTCAAAGTCCATAGATCAGGTTCTTAGCAGTATTGCATGAGTCTGCAGGCTTGAAAGTCCCTCTAGAACACATCCACAGCTGGGATGGGTCATTCAGTCCTTTGTTCAGAGCTTCAGTTTGTAGCAAAGTTCCTCCAGAGGTAAGAAGCAGGAATGAAAACAAAATGGAGAGGATGCAGCTGTCTTTTTATAGTCTTTTGCCATGCAGCTTGTGCTTCCTTTGTTTCAAACACAAGCTGCCCAGCACATGGCATGGAAACCTTAGAGTTCTGTCCATAGGCGTGTCCCTGCATGCCTTGCTGAATCATAAGATGTAGCCCCTGAACCTTTCAATGGGTTCATTGTATAGCTGATATCCCTTGATGGGCCATCAAGCAGGCTGTTGCCAATCTGTCTGGGAGCGTCACCCAGATGCAGAGCACAAGTTTGGAAATACAGATATACCATGCATATCTATAACTTACAATACAAAGGTGATACAAGCATATATTAAAAAGATTATCATACTTGGCAAATTACAGTATAACATTTGTACAGATACCTTACATGGCATACCTGGCACAACTCATTGCAATTTTACAATATTGGTATTCATAATATCCTAAAGTGTCCCCCAGATTCCATACAGCATCACAAAAGGGTCACCCAATTAAACTAACAGGCAGCAGGTTTAAAACAAACTTCAGGAAGTACTTCTTTACCCAATGCACAGTCAACCTGTGAAAATCATTGTGAAGGCCAAAAGTATAACTGGGTTCAAAAAATAATTCGATATGTTCATGGTGGATAGGTTCATCAATGGGTATTAGCCAGGATGGCCATCCTCTAGGTGTCCCTAAACCTCCAACTGCCAGAAGCTGGGTATGGGCGACAGGAGATGGATCACTTGATAGTTGCCCTGTTCTGTTCATTCCCTCTGGGTCACCTGGCATTGGCCACTGTCAGAAGACAGGATACTAGGTTAGATGGACCTTTGGTCTGACCCAGTCTGGCCGCTCTTACATTATGTTCTTATGAGATTGGCACAGGCTGAATGTTTCAAAAGCAACTAGTGATATGAATGTGATGGGGTACCCGGGGTGCAGCTTGGGACTGTGGGACTGCTGTGCCCCCCTGAACTCTCTCCAGCCTGGGCTGTCTCTCACAATGCCTTGCTAGTGACCAGCAGCAAACCCCTCCAGGCGCTGTGATCGCTCAGCATAACCACATGTGGAGCCCCCACACCCAGCTAGATGGCATGAATGCTCCCAGAGCCACTCATGAATCACCCAGAGAAAGGCACCAACATAAGAACACCAGCCAGATCCCCCCAGCTCCTAGCACTGTACCCCAGAAATATAATGTCTTGCACTGCTCAAGATGAGCAATGCAGATTTATTAATTGGTTCACCACTTCATCAATGGAAAGTGGACATACACCAGCCTTTGCAGAGCCTGAGCAGATTTACCAAACACTTCATACAAACTCACTGGTAAAGATAAACAGTAAAACAAATTTATTGACTACAACATATAGATTTTAAGTGACTATAAGTGATAGGCAAAAAGTCAGTGTTAGTTACCAACAGAAAATAAAATATAAGCACGCAGTCTAAAGTCTCAACCCTATTAGACTGGGCAACATCTAGATTAAGCAGTTTTTCTCACCCCACTGGATACTGCAGTTCATAGTACACAGATTTCACCCTTGAAATGTACGCCAGTCTCCTCTGTTGGAGTCTTAAGTCTTCTCAGTGTCGTTCCTTGCAGCATCAGTGAGGGCAGGAGAAAGATGAACAGTGGGCCTGCTGTGTTCTGTTTTATACCCTCAGTCACATGTGCTTGGGGAGCACAAGTCCAGGCCTGTCTGGGTGCATTGCTGAGTCTCCAGGCAAGGATGAGCAATTCCCTTGGTGTGGCCTCATGCAGGTGAGTCACTGAATTGTAGCTCCCTTGCTGGACAATGGCGGTTGATGGGTTGTTTGATACCCCGCCTGGGCATTTAATACTTTCCTTGCTGTTGCCTCTGGGGAGCTAGTATCTGGCAGATTCCCCGATTTACAGCATGTTTTAGTGACAACCATACTACACAATTCTCATAACTTCCTGTGCATTAATGATATACATATATGGATAGAGAAATGACTTTCAGCAGATCATAACTTTCTCCTGATACCTCACACAGTCTGCTTTATATGCAAGATCACAATTATATACAGATGAGGAATATGGGGGTTACAAGATGCTCCCCCCAAGGTATAGTATGTCACAATGAGGTGACGTGTTTGGGTGTCCAAATTGAAATATGTGAATGGGGCCCAAGGTTTTTTAAGTGCTGAGCAACCTCCCTCTGAAAATCAGGACTCTTTCAGACGGCTCACATTGGGCACTTGGAAATCAGGGCACCCAAAATCCCCCATTATTGATGAAAATTGAGGCCACAGATTTATTATTAGTTTTAGCTACAGTGGTTTATTTTGGGGGCTTGGTATTTTGCAGTCACTCTGCACCCCTAGCATGCAACACAGGATTTGCATAAACCTGGCTCCTCCCCCTCCCCCAGCCCTAGCCTTCCCCCGTCATCGCCTTCCACCCTTGCCTGTGTGGGTATGGTGCAGAGATCCTGAGTGAAACTATACAGGGCTTGCACTTGTGCTGTACAGGGGTGGGGGGTAATTGTTGCTTTTATTTTAAATCTAGGAAATTAAATACCAAAAATGGCATTAAAAATGTGAAGGATGCAATGTGAAACACTTGAAGATCAGGAAACGACCAAGTTGCAGTTGTGTGAAATGGAGGTTTAACTCCAAGGAAAAATTTACATTTAAAGGACTGGACATTGGATTTAACACTCGCTATTAACATAAAAGGAAAAGACATTCACACACACAGATCTCACTGATGATGAAGTAGCTAGGAGCACACACCAATATGTATTTAGCCAGGATTTAAAGGCTGAGAGTATGTCATGTAAGGTCCTGCACTATGTTTCCAGGAAGAGTGGGATCCTTCGGGAGGTCGGCCCTGTCTGATCACCCCGAGATTCCTGTTGGGGGTGGCTCAGACCGGAGATGAAAACGGGAGCTCAACTGGCAGAGACGATTTTACTTGAACAGTTCTCCCAGATATTCCCCCCTGGGGAAAAGGACGAGTCCTATGGCATCGACCTGAGACAACCTGGCAGCTAAGACCCCTGTGATGATGACGCCTTGCAAGGGGCCTGTTAGGGCTAGCACAGGCCAATGAGAAAACTGGCCACACCACAACAAGGGCACAGATAAGGTTGTTTGGTCTGAAAAATGACCATGCGCCATCCTTACACCTGCTGGCTGGTGGTTGGTTTCACCAGCTCTTCCGCCAGGGATGGAGGCAGCTTCTCTCTCATGTTTTGTATTGAATTAAAACCAAGACCTTGCTCTTGCAGCAGTGGGATCCACCAGGCACAAGGACCCATCTAAATGCACCCAGCTGCAGGATGCGTTATCGCTGTGGGTGGCCAAAACTCTGGGATACCTCTCAGGCTTTCCCCACCAAGCTTCAGAGAACATTATTCCAGGGCTCCCCCGACAGGCATGGTCTGTTCTCCCCTCTCCCGCCATATGCCACCCCTTTTCTCCTTCCCCTGCATGTTCTTCTTTTCTCACCTTCTCCATCTCCCCCCAACCCTGTGTGGGCTCAAGGGTTTCCAAAGTCTGGATCCCCCTCCCTGTTCTTCAAAGTTCACCCCCTCCTTTCTCCCCTGTCCTGCAGTTCTTCAGCCCTCCCATCTAACCCCCCAGCCCATTGCCAACCCTGCTCCTCACTTCCCCTGGAAGAAGCCCAGACCTCAGAGCTGTCTCCAGCTCAGGAGATCTGCTCAGCCTAGCTAGGGGTTTAGGTGTGTTATTGTTACAATGTCAGAACAGACAAGCTAGTTACACCGTAGGGGGAATAATCATCATTTATTAGGTGCCAGGACACAGAAGACGCGGTCCCTGCCCCCGAAGAACTTACAGTCTAATCAGCCAACACAAACACATCTAGCCATATCCACAGCTTACACTGGTCATGGGGGAGGAGGGTAAAGGTGGAGTAAGTGTGGGGAGTAGCAGATCAGCAGTGGGGGAAGGGTACGGGGTGGAGGCTCTCAAGGAAACCAGGGGGTCAGAGTGGAGAAAACTGCAGAAAGGTAAAAGAGACAGACTAGCACCCGACAGGACCCGGTCCCAGAGGGAACCTACCCCGTCACAGCTGGTTCATAGCTTCCCTCCATCTCCTGGCATGCTTTGGAGAGCCTGGTTGGTGGGGTCACTTCAAAGCTGTCTTCACTTTAGTTTCGGGCAGATGCTAACCAGCAGCACACCAATGGGCTGCCCCCAGCACAGAAATCCTTCAGTGACCAACCAGCCCTTGGTGTCCGTCCGTGGAGACTGCGAGCCGGACTACTGCAGCGGGCTGGGGGCAAGTCACACTGGATTCAGTCATGAGGCGGATTTTTACCATCCTGTGTGGCCAAAAACAAATCGAGCCCAAACCAGACTCTTGCTGCTACCAACCTGCCCCCCTCCTCCAAATGGCAATGAGAGGCAGGATGGCCCAGTTGCTAGGGCACCAGTCTTAGACTTCAGTGACCTCAGTTCAGTTCCCTGCTATGCCACTGACTTCCTGAGTGACCCTGGGTGAATCACTTAGCCCGGCCCTCAGTTTCCTCAGCTGTAGAGTGGGGGTAATAGCCCTGCCCTACCTCCAAGGCTGTTGTGAGAACCTCATCCCATGGACCTTTCAACCCACCAAGTTCCTCCCTCCTGGGTTTCTGCCCTCGTTTCCCCTCCTCTCTCTGATTCATCCCACCCACCTTGGTCCTTCTCAGGTCAGTCCCGCAGGGGCGCTCTGCTCTCGTGTGCTTCAGGCAGCGTGGGAGCCATGCCCTGCTCAGTGACGCTGAAGCACATGGGGTGGGATCAGTGCCCCTGTGCTGCAACAGGCGAAGCGCTCTGCCCCATCTCACTGAAATGGCCTTAGAGAGCGGGTGGGGGAAGGTTACAATGTATATGGGCTTGTGACCCGCAGACTCCTTGGTGCCACCTGGCAGAGGGCACAGGGTTTTTCAGGGATCCCCTAAGTCGGATGTATGCATCAGAGTTCATCGAAGGTCTCTACGCAGAGCCAGTAGCCTACCAGTCATCAGAATCATTGCATGACGTATGTATGGAGAATGGTTAAAGAGAGCTGGCTCTGGACTGAAAATGACCTTCTTAGGGTTTTGGAGGGAACAAGGCAGGTCCCCAGGAGGCGACACACCTTGGAAATGCTCATTTCAGGCAGGAGGTAGCAGACCCCGCTCTCCCCCCAGCCATGTGTGACTGGGCAGCTCACACCACGGGCCGGCTGCACACCGAGCCACAGGCAAAAGGGGAGATTGTGAACATCCTCTCTCGCAGATTGCACACGCTGACACAAACAGCAGTTGACGTCCTGTTATGAATAAAGACAAAGGATGGGACTGGTAGAGGTTGGGGGGCAAGGAAACACCCGGAATCCCTCACCTCGGAGGCAAGCACCTAGTGAGGCTGTAAAATGCTGCCAGGATTGGGGTGCGAGCAATATTCTCGCAGCCGTGGGGGCTCTCGGCAATGAAAAGGCAAGGTCCTACAACACTGGTTATGATTTTACTTTGGCTGGAACCATCTGCTATCACTTGATGCTCTGGGCTTCATTAAATAACCTTATCCTCGATTTCATGATGTACCAATCTAAGTGCTGGGTGGGAAGCGGAGCGGCAAACTGAGGGGCAGCGGGGTGTGGGCTGTTTCTTGGGAAGCAGCAAATCTGTGAATCCTGCAAGTGAGCGGCAGTCCAGGGGCTGGACGCGCCAGGGAGATGCTGCAGGCTCGAGGGGGCCTATCGGTAACCAGCAGAGAGGAAGGGGCCCTGCGAGGCCTAGCTGGAAGGGCTTGTGTTGCCCGCTGGAGTTGGGAAGCTGACCCCTGGCAGGCACAGATCAAGCTTCCCTACGCTAAGGGCAGGGGGTAACAAGGTACCCCAGGGAAGCACCATAGGGCGCTCCAGCCAAACAGCAGGCAGGTGGGAAAATTAACTGCAAGAAGGATCACCACAGGAACGAACTGGAGGAGCCCAGGGAAGGAAGGAATCCCGAGCAAGATTCCCAGAGGATCATGGCTGGGTCGTCCACGGCCCCTGCTATGAGAATACACGGATCCCGCACAGATTCCCAAGCTCCAATGGGGCAGCAAAGTGTGGGAGCGGAATATCTGAACATTCATGAGCCAGGGGATCCCCAGGCAACACCCACTGAAACTGAGCTGGGTGCAGCCCTGCCTGGTGTGGCGTTCCCTAACCCAGGCCATAGGCCATGGTCCCACATGGTGGGTCAGAACCATTACTGCCAGCTCTTCTCCCTGGGCTGCAGGAGGCCCAGGGCCTGCGGCGGGGACGCCCCTTTCCCTGCTGCCGGGGCCCTTTACCACTCAGTCACAGCAGGACACAGAGGCTGGGACACTGCAGAGAAATCAGTGCCCAGCCCCACATGAACAACTCGGTGGAGGTGGGGCTAGGAAGGCCCCATGTCCCCTTCAAGCTACCCCCCATCGCCTCACCCTTCCCTCCCAGCTGGCCCTGAGACCAGAACAGGGACCCTCCGCTCCTCCAGGCTGACACTCCTACTTCTCTTAACAAAAGGCTGCGTTCAAAATATAGCTTAGTTCCCGTAACAATCGAGTCGCTGCGGTGCCTTAGCTGGAGCTCCCGGGCGTTGCTCTCGGAGGGGGGCAGCCCCCTGTAAGCCCCACGGAGCGTGGATTCTGGCCCTGCTGTTGGTTTACCCCACGTGGCCCGGCCCGGGGTCCAGCACGCCCTGCAGGGGGAAGCCCTTCCCGGTGTGGATGTTCTGGTGGTAATAGAGCGATCGCTTGTAGCGGAAGCTCTTGCCGCACTCAGGGCAGCGATAGGGGCGCTCGCCTGCATGCATGCGCCGGTGCTCTACCAGGTACTGGTTGCGCGTGAAGCTTTTCTCGCACTCGGTGCATTTGTAGGGCCGCTCCCCCGTGTGGATGCGCAGGTGCCGCGTCAGGTTGGAGTGGTGGCTGAAGTACCTGCCGCATTGTGTGCAGATGAAGGAGCCTTCGCTCTTCCCCGAGTGGATCCGCTGGTGCAGCACCAGGCTCACCCTCTGCTTGAAGCTCTTCCGGCACTCGGCGCAGGTGTAGGGCCGCTCCCCGGTGTGCGCCAGGTGGTGCTTCCGCAGGCTGGACTTGTGGCAGAAGCTGCGCTCGCACTCGGAGCACTGGTAGGGTTTGCCTCCCGCCTGGGCCCCGGGGTGGGGTCTGGGGCCATGTTTAGGCTGCAGCAGGCAGGCCCCTGCTCCTGCGTGGTCCCTCTGATGCAGGGTGAGATGCTGCCGGCTGCGGAAGCTCTTCCCGCACTCGGCGCATACGAACAGCCTCGCTGCTGCAGGGCTCTGCAGGTGACCAAGCAACGGCTCGAGCTCCTGGGGGTCTGTCCCGCACAGAGACGGCTCCTCCAGGCCGTTTCCGGGCAGGTCCGCTGGCTCCCTCTCGGGGCTGCACAGACTCTCCTCATGGGTTGTTCCCTGCTCCGGACACTGGAAAACCTCCGTTTCCGGCAAAGTCCTTTGTAGCTGAAAGTTCTCCGGCTCCTCCTCAGGGTTCTCCTCCTCCACTTTGACCACCACCTCACTACCTGCTGCAATACAAAGAGAAGCCAGGCTGTATTCACTGCATAGGCGGAGGATGGAGGCAACCTCCTGAAACTATGGTGTCCTGGATTCCCAATGCAAGCCCATGGCCGGGCTGGGACTGACCACGGCCAGGGAGCTGAAACCCCTGGTAAAGCGGGGGCAGTTATAAGTGTTCTGCTGATCTAAGGCCTTGTCTGCACAGAGCTCCAGGCAAGTCTCCCACTGCCCCGGTTCAGCGCCATGGGTGCCATCCGCCTTTCGGCACCAGCAGCATCTCAGCCACCCTGTCACTCTTCCAGCGGTGAGTGGGCAGTTTGTACCAGCGCCCCTTGGGAGGGGAGATCTCCCTCCATTGTCAGCGTGCGCACGGCGGGGGTGGGGGTGGGGGGCACAGGTGCAGGGAAATTGCTGACTGCATAACCCAGGGTAGGGGTCCACCATCAGCTGCGCTCTGCAGAACGTCAGCTTTGCTGGGAACAAGCGGCTTTCTCCCCCTGCCGTTAGGATGCAGCCAGCACGCAGAAGGCTGGAGAGCCCCGCCTTGCAGACCACACGGCCGCAGCAAAGGGCCATACGCTGTTACTCGTACCACTGTAGGTCACTGACAGCTGGGAAACGAAGCCAGGCCCCTTTCATAGATCCCAAGACCAGAAGGGACCATTGGAATCACCCAGTTGGACCTTGTGTATCACACAGGCCAGAGAACAGCCCCAGAATAATTCCTACAGCCGATCTTTTAGAAAATCACCCAACCTTGGTTTAAAAATGGTCAGTGGGTGGAGACCCCACCCTGACTGCTGGTAACGCCTTCCAGTGGATCATTACTGTCACCAGCAAAAATGGACACCTTGTTTCCAGTCTGAACTTTTGTAGCTTCAACTTCCAGCCATTGGATCCAGCCCGCTTCTTAACTCCCCTCCAGTGGCCTCTCCACTGGATCCCAGGGTGTGAACTGCCCTCCCTCCCAACCGGAGGTCAACATCAGGGATTGAAGGAAGCCATTAACACCCTCCTGTGTGGGCCAGGGGCTTGAAATATTGCCTGTCTGCCCCACTGTGATGGGCTCTTTACCCACATGCTAACTCTGCTCCGCTTTCAATCTCCTCCTTCAGCTCTGCACAGTGGCTCCCTTGCCGGTCTGCCTGGCTCTCACTCCCGAGGCCTGCGAGAGTGTGTTCCCTGTTAGTCCCTCTTAGGGTGACCTGACAGCAAGTGTGAAAAATCGGGACGGGGTGGGGGGTAATAGGCTTCTATATAAGAAAAAGCCTCAAATACAGGGACTGTCCCTATAAAATCAGGACATCTGGTCACCCTAGTCCCTCTACGCCCCCCTCTCCTGTCCCTCTCTCCTCCCGCCTCCCTCCAGTCTCCCCTCTCTGCCACTGGTTGTCAAGAACGTTCACTCATGGCTTTCCCAGCCCATCTGCTCTGCACACAGTTTCCCCTCCCCACCCCCAGCTCAGTTCAGCACCTTCTCTCTCTCCTACCTCTGGCCAGAAAGCATTTTGTGAGGCTGTCTATAACTCACCCGAGCAGGGCTCCAGAGGGATCTCTCTCCTCTCGGAGTCCTCCCGATCCCTGACACACGGCTCCTCCCCCCGGTCTATCTGGGACAGGATGTCGGGTTTGGAGATGGCGTAGTCTGTTCGTGGAAAGAGATATCGACACTCACCGGCTACCCGGTACACGGAGCGGGAACGGATTTCAAACCAGCTCCCTCTGGTCACTGATGGCAATGGGATGGGGAAGAGGAATGGAGGCAAACGCGACACCAGCAAAGCTGCTCTCCCCACCCCGATGGGTCCGTGAGGAACCGCAGGGAGTGGAGCCCTGCTTGCTCCATCTGGGCTCAGATCACATGACTGCTCCCCAGCTGGGCTAAAAGCAGAAAGGGCTAGCTGATGGGACAGCTGCCAGGACTCACCTCCACGCAGGGAGGGAATGGCACACGGATCCCCTAGCCCCACTGCAGGGAAGGAACAGACAGAGGAGAGCACCATGTGTATGCTCAGGACCCTCCGGATCAGCAGCTGGGCCAGGCCCATGCCCCACATGTGTGTAATGTGCTCTGGCTGGGGCCCGTTCTCCCCAAGCACCTCTGATGAAGTGGCCAAGCAACGTGTCAGTTGTGAAGGCTGCGGCTTGAGATGCGGGAACCCTCCTGGACTGACACCAGCATTTAATTCAATCGACCCTCCAGCCCTGTAGCACGTCAAACCTGCCGGTGAAGGACACCGTGCTGCATAAAGGACGTTAAATTCACTTGACTCTTACAGTCCCTCAACAGCCTCCGGAAGGCAGAGACCTGAAAATATCCCTCCCCCAGAGCAAAGGTCACAGGTTTTATGAGAGGATCCTTACCCAGCGAGATCAGGGTCTCGTAATTCCTCTTCATCACGTTCTTGTAAAGCTCCTTCTGCCATTCATCTAAGTTCTCCCACTCCTGCTCGGAGAAATAGACGGAGACGTCATCAAATGTCACTGGGACCTGCAACCACAAGCATTGCACGCTCAGCAGCGGCTGTCAAATCGTAATGGCAGCAGCAGGCGCGGTCACGTGACACTACACACGAGACCAGGGGAGAATATTTAACACACGCGCCACGGAAACGCTTCACAACTTTTCTTCTTCTTCTTCTAAGCACGTTACTGGACAAAGTGCTCAGAACAACTCGCACAGGGAGGAGGAAATAAACATCATCACATTTCATCCCTTTTTGTCACCTAGGGCTCGATTCTGATACCCTTATTCCTGGTGAATAGGGTATGCACTCAGGTGCTACTCAATGTGAGTAAGGGTGTGACAATCCGGGCCTGTTTCCTCTCCGGAATTCCCTGTCCCCTGCCGGATCTGTCAATGCTCGTCCTCCCACTTGGCCCTACATGAAGAGGTGAAATCACCCTAGGAAGCAACCCTGGCAGTAGGATCCTTGTCACATGGTAAGTGACAGCGAAGAACACACAGCGGTACAGCCCTTCCAGAGGCTTTCACACTTTATCCCTCTCCTTTCATTGGCTGGAGGGTAGGAAGGAGCAGAATGGGGTTAATCAGCTCTGACCAGGGCTTTGCAGTGCCCTCATAGACTGGTTTATATCAGATCTATAGATCACCTGGGTATAACTCCCCTTCTATTACTGGAAGCCACAGCTGCGCTCAGAGTCCCATTGTGCTGAGTGCTGTATACACACTCAGCCTCCTCCCCACAGAGCTCACAAGGCAGTCATAGGGTTGGAGGGGAAAAAGGCTCCAAAGGAAGGGATTTGCTCCAGGTCACAGACCAGGTTGGTGACAGACCTAAGAACAGACCCCAACTCTCTGGATTCCCAGTCCAGTGCATGCTTTGATATGGTTCAGGATCATTCCCTATTTTTAAAGGGGTGCCCTCAACTTAAAAAAACCCCCACACACTTCCTTCTTAATATGCAACTCTTACGGAGCCCAGAACCGAAAGAGAGGAGGTGGGCCTTTTCCTCTCTCTTTTTTGAGCCTGTTTGCTTTGTGCACGACAGCACCTTTGTGTGAGTTGCACTTCTGTCATCTCCCTCGCAAAGCCGGCCAGTTTCCCTGTTGTTTGTGTGGGTCTCCCACACCGCCACGGCTTAAAAGGAAGGAGCGATTTTCAAACCCTCATGAATTGGCTGGGGGATCAAGGGGCGAAGGACAACCTGAAGCCACTTTCAAGTGGTTTCTAGCCATTGATTCTATCCTAGTTATTTGTATCGTGATCGCCCCTAGTGGTCCCAGTCAGGAGCGGAGATTATAGACCTGGCACTACACAAACATCCCACAGAAGTGATTCTCTGCTCCAGAGAGCTCACTGACCCCGTGGGGGGGAGCCGTGACTGGCGTGTGTAGAACCCAGTGGGAGGAGGAGAGGGGGCTGATGGATGGAATCACAAGGAAACAAGAAGCAGATGCTGCTTCTTAGCCAAAAAACAATCGATCAGTGTAACACCTGTACATCCTGCATGGGGCTGAGTGGGGTGTTACATCTGGCCCTTGCATGTGTGGAGGAGAAATTGACTCAATTACTTAATAATTTCCCTCCATCTTTAATCAGTATGATCTAGCCAGCTGGGATAGTTACCTTGGGCACCTCCCCCTTAGCGCCTGGGGGGAGCCTCAGGATCCAGAAGTTCCTGTTCTTCAGCAGGTTCTCCATGTTCTCCAGCCTCCTCTGCAGCAGCCCATACTCCTGGATCAGAGTTCCCAGCACGGCCCACTTACTCTCCAGCTGGTTCCCAAACTCCACCACGGTCTTCTCACAACCTATCAATTTCTTCTCAGCCGTGCCTGTTCGCCCTTCCAGGTTCATCAACCGGACGGCGTGAGCGTCCACTTTTCTCTCCACGGCTTGGATTGCAGCCACTAGAGTCAGGGAGATCTCCGCAGTTTGCAGCGGGGCTTCCCTCACAGAGGTCCGTCTGGGGACAGCGTGGGGCTGCGAAAGAGCTGAGTGCTGGGACTCCACGTCCCATTCAGGAGCCTGTGTGGGGACATGGAAAAAGGAGTTTGTCAACAGCAGCTCCAGAGAGCAACAGCCACTCGCACGCTACAAGCTGCTCGATGCTTTCTCAGACCCCATTTTTATTTTTATTGAATGCACACATAAAACCTCCTAGAGAATTAGCATGATGTTATGCAGAGGTCAGGTGGAGAAACTAAGCACTCAAAAGTACGAGATTCCAGAAGCTAAGGCTGAAAGATCAACTATCAGGCACATTTCTGCTTTGAAACCTGTTGTTGCCACAGGGAAGTTGTGCAAACCAGCGGGTGCTGGGCTGGGCGACAGCCAGTGGGAGGAGGGGGGTGTCCGCAAGATACACACGGTATTAAAGATGTGGGCGACACCATGGAAAAGTTTCAGACCCCCTGTCTAAAGTGCCCCTGCCGCCCACTTGAGAGACCAGCTGAGTATTTGTAAGCACCTGACAGACCCAGCAAAGTAAGAACTGGAACATTTCCACGCTCTGGAGGCCCAGCAGATCCAGCATCCTTCCAGGGCTTTTCTATTCAGAGCTAACCATTGGGGCAGCCCTGGAGGATCAGGGAAGCTTTCAGCCAGCTGTAACCAATCAGAATTCGTCAGCGGGTCAACTACAAATAAATAAGTTGCTCAGAGTAGGGAAGGAGAATCTCTGGTCAGGCTGCCTTTTATAAAAGCATTGGGGGGAAGGGGTAGCAAAGCCCCCCCTGAGCTGCAGCGACGCCTCCTTGGGCGGGCGGTATCCAGTCCGATCCCCAAACACGTGTCAGGGCAGAAGGGGAGGTTTGTGTTTTGAAGGGTCTGAAAATCCTCTCTCTGCCCCAGAGCCCAGCCCAGCCCCAAGGGTGCAGGAAGCGCTGCCCTTGTTCCCGTGCCGTTAGAAACCCGCGGTCTGGGCGCCCAGGACCAGAACTATCCCCTTCCCCCGGGGGGGGCTCCAGGAAAACCGCCCCGCAGGCTCCCAGCAGGGACAAAGCGCAAAGCCCCCGGGCGGGCAGGCGGAGCAGATGCCCCAGGTTAACCTGCCACCGGGCCCGGTCTCGGTGTCACGGGCCGCCCGCCTGCCCGCTGCTCCCCGCCCCGACGTGCGCCCGAGCCCGGCAGACACCACCCGGCCCCGGGGCCCTCCCCAGAGCGTGCGGCCCCGGGCGGAGCCGAGCCCCGGCGGCAGGAACCGGGTGCGGGGCCCTGCCCCCATCGCTCAGCCGAGACCGACACCGCGGCTGCCGGGCAGCAAAGCCCCGGTCCCGGCTCCCCGCGGGCCCGGGAGAAGCTCCCGGGGGTCCCCCGCGACAGGCGGTTTCCTGCCTCCCCCCCCCCGGGCCCTTACCTGGGCAGCGGCCCGCTCGGCCATAGCCCTTTGTCCCGGCCCGGGAGCGCCCCTCACCGCGGCCCGGGGGCGGCCCTAGGAGCTCCCGCTGGCCGGGCTGGGGGCACCGGGCGAGGCTGCTCCGCAGGGAACGAGCCGGGCGGCTGGATCCGGATCCGAGCCCGAGCCCCGCTCCCGCTGCGGGCTGGGCAGAGTCCCGGCGCCGCCTCGCCACGGGCCGGCCCCGCTGCCGGGCGGAGCAGAGCGAGCGCGGCCCGCAGGGAGGGAGGGAGCCGCGGCCTGGCTGCCGGGGCCGGGAGCGGCGGAGCGGGGCGGCAGCGGCCCCTGCCGGCGGGTGGATCGCGGCGCCGGGCGCCCCGGGGCCTTGTCGGACGCTCTGCGGGTTCGGGTCGGTCCTGTCCCCACGGAAACGCGGCGCTCGGGCCGCACCCGGTTCAGCCGCCTGGAGCTCGGGCCGGGGCGGGTCCCTGCAGCGCCCCGGGCCCGCTGCAAGGCCGCTCCCGCCGTCAGCTCCCTACGGTGCAAGGCCGGGCCGCGGGGCGGAGTAGCCCCTACAGGGGGTGGAAAGCCGGGGCGGGGGCCCCAGCCGACGGGCCCCTCGCGGAGTTCGCTCCCCGGGCCGGCAGGTTCGCTTGGATGCCAATCCCCGGCTGCTGCCTGACACCCAGTGCCGCTCAGGCTCCCAGTCAAACGTCTCCCAGCCCTTCAGCGCTACCAGCCTCCCCCCCGGGCCAGGAGCAGCTGCCGACCCCTCACCCTGCGGGGAGCACCCCCTACACAGCACTGGCCCGAGCCTCCCCTTAACGCCACACAGATCCAGCTGGGTGCAGTGCTGCATGCAGGGGGGAGATCCCAGAGCCACCCCAGCACCATTGCCATGGGAATCACAGGTGGGTTCCCTTTCTTACTGGCCTGCCACTCTAGATGACATGGGATTGTCTCAGCTTCACCTTCAGGAGACACTGACTAGCAGCAGTGGACGCTTCTTGTGGCCGTCGTCTCACACTCGCTGGTGTTTTCCTTAACACCCACTTTCTGAGGCCTGGGCTGACCTGACAGTCACCACTTTCACTTACTAGTAAAGGAAAGGTTCTAATTGTCAGGAAGAGCTTTGAGAAAACACACACACACATCTCCATCATTTATTACTTTGAACACCTGGTGAGGCTGAAACCAACCTCATGATGGGGGGGAGGGGGGCATGACATGATTTTTCAATGCTTGGCCATTGACAATATTGTTTTCATTGACTACAAGGGGGAGCTAGTTCAGACCATGCAATTGACAAACTAATTAGGTTGCTCGGAAAGTGCTAGGAAAACTTGCAACTCTTAACAGGTACAGCCAAGCATGCTTCAGCCAGGGGAGCGGGGGAAAAGGGAGAACAAACTATACAGCAGGGAGAGGATGAGACTGGCGGGGAGGTAGGACAGAGCTCCAGCCACTGATTCGCGGGACAAGGGCTTCAGAATGGAAACACTGTATTGACAGATTTTGCAAACAAGGTATTACAAAAACACAACCAAGACCAGCAGCTGACATTCCACAGAGAAAGAGACATCTAGTTACAGTCACTCCTTAACACCACTTATTTCTTATGTAATTCAACCAATATTTACAAAAGTCTGAAAATCTTGGGTCAGTTATTTCATACATTTAAATAGCTTAGATCGACTGTGAAATATAGTGCCACACGTTTTATTGTATCTTAGAATAATATCCTAGTTCTGATATAGCATTAACTAAAACCCCCCCTCCCAGGATTTAGCATAAGTTGCTCTCACCTGTGTCACTTACCCTTGTGACCAGTAAAATCACCTTCAGTGGCAGTTCACATGAATGAATCATAGGCACCTTTCCATTGGGCCAAGTCCAAAACAGAGTCTAGAGCCTGCTTGGTGCATAATTTCACCCTCTCAGGGGTGGAATGAGAAGAGTATCTCCACAGTCACATCCTCCCCAGAGTTACTCTCCCACCCAACAGCCTTCATCCATGTCCATCTGCCTCCCTCCCGGTCCCCTCTGCTCCAATCCCCTCTATCTTCCCATTCCAGGACTGGTTCTGCGTCCACTTCTTCCAGCTTGGGGTTTTTCTGTCCCTTTCCCCACCCCTGCATCACCTCCCCAGCCAAGTTCTTCTCTTCCACTAGATTGACTGGCCTGCTGGCTGGGAATGGTGCCCCCTCCATGCTTCCAGCATTGCAATGAAAGCCTGTGGAAAACAATGACCATGAAAATTGGTATCACTCCTATAAATATGCACCAGAAGCAGGGTAGGTGGGGAAACACCTACGAAATGCTGTCTCCTGCTGGCAACCCGGGGAATAGCTCATTTATTCTCCAGGGGTAAAGTCCACAAGGCCTATTAAGTCCCATGCAACCCACACAGGGTTTAAGTGGTGCACAGGCCTCATGCTGGCCCCCTGCATGGGGTGGATTTCACCCCAGTAGTTAGGAAGAGGAACTCCATTTAAACGTCAGTGAAGCAAAGCTTTGTAGCATGGCCACAAGGACGGGCCGTGGCTTCCGTTCATTCGCCGTTGTGATGCACCTCCCATGCTTTCTTTCATTTTAAATGCAACAGCCCCTCAGTCCCCACCCAGGGTGGAGCTACTGTTTATTTTCTTTTTTCACACCGAGAAGGGTGGTCTGGGTTCCCGTCTCCAGCTGCTGTGAGCCCTCCAGGGGCTGGGGGTTCCGTGTGTGAATTTTCTGGTGGCAGTTCAGCGACTCCTTGTAGCGGAAGTTCTTCCCACAGACGGGGCACTGGTACGGCGTCTCCCCCGTGTGGACCCGCCAGTGCTTCAGGAGATGATCCCTGCGGATGAAGCTTTTCCCACACTCCGTGCACTGATATGGTCGCTCTCCCGTGTGGATCCGCTGATGTCGGATCGCTTTGGAGAGGTCCCGGAAGTCCTTGCCGCAATATGTACACGTCAGGGGCCCATCGCCCTTCCCCGTGTGAAGCTTCTGGTGTAAGATAAGACTCACCTCCAGACTAAAGCTCTCCCTGCACTGAGTGCACGTATAGGGCCTCTCCACCATGTGGTTTGCCTGGTGTTTTACAAAGCCGTATTTGAGATTGGAGCTTTTCTCTGGCTCAGGGCGCTTAGGGGGTTTTGAACGGACGGGTGCCTGGGTTTTTGGAGGAGTTGTGATTTTGGGTTTCTGTCTAATGTTTTCTCCATGCTCCAGAGAAGTGCAGGCTCCCCCTGATGCATGGATTCTCTGATGTGTGGCAAAAAGCTGTTTGTCTAGGAAGCTTTCCCCACACTCGCAGCATATGTACGGCCCCTCTGCTGCGTGTGCTTCCTCAGAGACATTTTTCATTAAATCTCTTCCACGGCGAGCAGATCGCCTCAGCCCAGTCCCAGGAGGGCTCCTCTGCAGCATCGCTGAGCTGGACTGGCTCTCCTTCGTCAGTTCCTCCTCAGGACTGCAGAAAAGCTCTTCCCAGTCTCCTGGTAACAGGCTAGGAAGATCTAGGTTTGCAGGACCTTCCTCACCACACTGCTGCTCGTCTGCCAGAACAGAGAGAACAGAGACATTCACTTCATCCAGTGGCCTAACAAAAGCCTCATTATGTGCACTGTAAACTCGCTGGGGCACAGACTGTCCTGTTAGGTGTGTGCACGTGCCTAGCACAATGGGGCCATGACCCCCAGCTGGGGCCTACAGACCTTACTGGCATGCAAATAGACCAAAACATTTCTGATTCACAACTGAAGCCTGAATCTATGGCGACGAGGCCCAGCTAGATGGAGATGGCGGGTTTCTCAGGAGATGAAGCACAATAAATCTTGGAGAATATGGCATTTACACTGGAAAAGATACAAAATATTCTTGGGGCAGGGCCCCATCTTTGTTCTATGTTAGAACAGCACCTAGCACAATGGGGTCCTGCTCCGCTTCAATGTTTGGCAGTTATCAAAGACACTGGAAAGAAACACAGAGACAGGACTATTGCAGACTCAGCCATTTTAGGTGAGAGCTGAACACATCCCTGATTTCTGCAGAATTTAAGCTTTGATTTTAAAAGTAGCCACAGGTGGGGCTGGGCTGCCAGCATCACCTATTATTAAAGTTGCCCAACCCTTTCCAGTAGAACACCCTCTTTTCAGTTGTTTAGAACTTTGCCAAATCTTAATGGTTCTAGCTGAAATGTTCCATGCTGCGTATCTGCCTCAGGCTGAATTTTGTGTGTGGGTAAATTTTCAGTCAAAACAGTGCAGCCATTTATGAGAACAAGGCTGGGGAAAATATTTTGGTTTTCAGTGTTAAAATCCTAGCAACCTCTCTTTTTGAGAAGCTCTGGCACTCCTGTGCTTTGGGGCACGGACTGGAAATTTGGCAGCAAGAGGTGGGTCCTTTGAGCCAAGGAAGTGCTTTTTGATGTTCCTGTGAAAATCACCCAAATCTGGCCAAGTTAGAACCCTCTGAAAATTCTACATTTGCACACGCTCACTAGATTTCTCACAGCTTCACTGGTCAGTTAGTCAAGGAATCTGTCCGTGCTACGCATGCTCCAGACCCTCCTAGCTTGTGTGTGCTGGACTGTGCAAGCAACCATCCCCATAGCGCGACTGAGCAGTGCACAAGCAACCATAACCCTAGCGCTTCCTAACCCATGAGTGCTTCACTTGCAACCTTAATGTACTTCTAACATGGTTTGTGTGCGTCCCATTACAGGTCCAACGTCCCTTTAAACAGGCTTTGCAGGAAACCCCCCGCAAAAGTATGAATTCCACCCTCCTTCACTTCCCTGGGATCCCATCAGCAGAACCCAAGTATGACACAAGGTAGTGCTCAGCTGGACTCTAGATACTTTTAAATACTATTTTATGTGTCCTTGTCTCTCTAGGCTGGATTCTCCACCCTCACACATCAGAGAAGACATACACTGTTCCTGCTTGTAGTCCTGGCTACACCCACTACACACTACCACAGGCTGAAGTCCCCTCCCCCCAGTTCCATTACGGCTCTCCACAGCTTTCCTCTCAAGGCTAGGAGCCTCACTGCTTATCTTCTACCCTGCAGTGCTATTCTACTCTTCTAAATCTCTACTCCCCAAACTTCAGGGATCAGGCAGCCTTGAAACCAAGCAACTCTTGCAGTTCTAGTATCACCCCGCCCCCTCATTCGCTGGTTTCCTACATTTCCTCGGATCCCTCAGCAGACTCTTTCTTCCCTAACACTCTGACCTTGTGTCTGCCTATCACTCCGCGTACCAACTCCATCCACGTGAAACTCCTCCCCTTTCCCTCTCTCTTGCCCATCTCTTTTCCACGGAGGCTATGATCCGTCCAAAGCTCAGAGCCCATGGCCTCTCTGTTATTGCCCCCTCCCTAACTGCAATCAACCACTCTCAGCTTCCCCACTTTCCTTCTTTGTCCGGGTGCAGACTCAGAGCCTAGATCTACAGAGCGCCATCTCTGTTCCACCTCTGACTACGTAGAGCTCTGTGATGCTCTGTGTCTAAAACTCACATGTGCCAAGGTCCGTAGGGATCCCTCCCTCTTCAGAGACTCCCTGATTCGTGACAGGCGGCTCCTCATATTTAGTCCACAAACTCTCACTGGGAGTAGACACGGGAGATCCTGTTCACAGGAGAGAGAATTACGTGTTGTTTTACTAACATTCATTAGATGCTATAGAGATGATTTCAGGAGAGAGGTCAACATCAGATTAGAACCAGAGGTAGCTAGAAAAGGCTTGACAGGGGGGAGGGATAGCTCAGTGGTTTGAGTATTGGCCTGCTAAACCCAGGGTTGTGAGTTCAATCCTTGAGGGGGCCATTTAGGGATGAGATGGGATAGGGGAAATTGGATAATTTAGTTGGGGATTGGTCCCCCTTTGAGCAGGGGGTTGGATGAGATGACCTCCTGAGGTCCCTTCCAACCCTGATATTCTATGATAAGAAAAACATTGACAAAACTCATCAGCAGAGATATGCATGAAAGACTCAGGCAGACTGCCCCAGGTTTCAGCATCTCTCTCATACGGTTTATGAGGAGCTTTAATCTATTACTCACCCAGGCCGGGATCTGCAGGGATTTGTCTTTCCTCAGAGTCACTCTGATCTCCCACACTGGGTTCCTCCCCTCGTTCAATCCGGGACAGAAGATCGGGTTTGGAAATGGCAGCATCTGCATGTGGAAATGGATATTGGGGGCAGAAACTTTTATTCATACTCACGCAGTGCAGGTCAGAATACACACAGACCCTTAAAATCACTGCCGGCTACCCCTATTTCACTGCTAAGGGTGACGGGAACAGAGGCTAAAGAAGATGCTCTCATACCCACAGTCTGAGCAATCACACTCAACTGCACACGGCTCGCTCTGCCTGGCTCAGGCACCAGGAGCGTTCCCAGGAGTGCTCCCAAGGAACACGCCCTGCAGCATGGGGAGGAGAGTAGGAAGATTTTATCTGTGCTTATCTGAACATTTCCTTTCTTGGAGTAACAAGGTTACCAGATTAATTACAACAAGTACTAGAGCCTGCTTGCAGCTTGGGGGCAGAACCAGCCTGGTCAGACACTGACAGCAGGGGAACGCCCTGCACCATGAAATTCCCTCCAATTGAGGTAACTTCCACAGCCAGGATAATTTCATTCTATTTTTCTAAATTACAGACTGTGTTAATTATACTTTGGGGAAAAGGCACAATGATTTCTCCTACTGCAGAACATGGTAAATTCCACCTAACAACAAACCTGAATCCCTGGAGGTCAATTTCCAGCTCTATTCTGGAGGATGCATTTGTCTCCAGGGGGTGGGGGAGGATCTGTGGACCTCATTACTCAAAGAATCGCTCAATCTATGAGTTTCCTTTCAAGGCCAGAAAGGACCACATTGATCATCCAGTTTGAACCCCCTGGATAACACAGGCCAGCGAGCTTCCCCTAAATAATCCCGAGAGCAGAGCTTTTAGAAAATATCCAAACCCAACTTAAAAATTGCCAGTGATGGAGAATCCACCATGACTCTTGGTAAATTGTTCCAGTGGTTAATTAAGAACAATATTTAATAATTTGTCCATTATTAAATATTGTCCCCCATGTAGATACTTAGACTGTAACCAAGTCACCCCTTATCCTTTTCTTTCTTAAGCTAAATAGATAGGAGTTCCTTGAGTCTACCACTCTCAGGCAGGTTTTCTAATCCTTTAATTGTTCTCGTGGCTCTTCTCTGACCCCTCTCTAATTTATCAACATCCCTCTTGAACAGCGGGCACCAGAACTGGCCCCCAGGATTCCAGCAGCATTGCACCAGTGCCAAACCAAGAAGGAAATAACTCAAGATTCCCCAGCTTATGCATCCCAGGAAACCTACGTGAAAGATGTGACTGTCACTATTCCCCACCCAGGGGGGAGTCCTTAGGCCATGCAATGTGTAGACTGAAAAGGACCATACTTGCACTACTGTTCACCCATGTCAGCACTGCTTGTGAAAGCGTGGGGGACAGTTTATATTTGTTTATTTTGGTTGGATGATGTCACCTGAGAGCTTTCATGCCCAAGCAGGGGCTGAAATGACCCCTGCCTGGTCTTGGCTGCCTGGGAAGGGCCTGGAGAGTGAGAAGTCCATTCTTCCAGGTAAAAATCTCCCCCGGTGAGAAACACTGCATCGCCTACCACCAGGGGAAATGACCACACTTGTCCTCATAGCGATACCAGGGGAAATTGACTTGTGCACAATAAGGAAACTTATGGCCTTAGAAAATGGAGGCTGAGGGCAGGTAGAAACCAAGAAATGATGGGCCAAGAGGCACGTTCCTGCCTCCTGATTCTTCCACAGCCGGGCTGCTGTCCCTCTCCTCACTCCACAACCATCTTCTGGGGAGCAGCGGGGAGGTGGTGAAGCATGGGACCAGCAACACAAGCTGGGAACAATACCCAAGACGTCAGCAGCAGTTGGGGACGACAGCCCAAGGCTTTCTCAGTCTTTCAGGAAAGGCAAGAAATCCCTGTCCTCCATTACACCTTCCCAAGGTGCATGAGGCTATATACAGCTATAGTTTGTCTGGGGAAGCTGCAGACCCAGCCTGCAAAACTCCACAATACTCCA
Source organism: Caretta caretta (assembly GCF_965140235.1). Classification (NCBI taxonomy): domain Eukaryota; kingdom Metazoa; phylum Chordata; order Testudines; family Cheloniidae; genus Caretta; species Caretta caretta. The sequence continues at coordinate 268,392,898 of NC_134207.1, read as the reverse complement.
TTCACTCTGGCCAGGAAGAGTCTATCCTGTTTTGCTTCTTACTATTTGATTATTTCCTCTGCTTTAGGCTGCTGGCCTTCCTCTCCTAAGCAGGGAGAATTCCCTTTGTAGAGGAGCACGTGTGCACATGCACCTAGAGGAATCAGTATATTTCCACAGCCTGGTGGTTTCTGCATCGCTGTGCCCTGCTGCATGCTGGGAAGGTGAGTGTGGAAAACAGCGCTCATTTTATTTATTCATTTTCCCCTTCAGAAATAGTTCCCCATAGGGCTGCTTCAGAGGGAGGCATACAACTGGGCTCAGATTGCTCTGAAAATATTGCCAGTGACCGGTGATCTCCCCGTCCGCAGAGGCTAGGCTTCCTTATCTCCCCTTCCCCACATGTCTCTTGAGTCTCTCAAGGAAGGTACTGGCCTGGGGCTCAAGGATGGGCTCCCCAGAAGTTCTACTGCTCTCTGTGGCATGGAATCCACAAGGGCAAGTTAGGTCTCGGTTTACTTTGGAAATGTCAGTCTGGGATATAAGTGAGGCTCCAGGCAGGGGCGGCAGAGGGGCTTTATAGATATGACAAAAGGGGGAAAGCTGGGCCGGGAGCCCCTTTCCTGCACTCTCTGGTGTTGGCAGCATCTGTTGCTGTGTCAGTTCCCTCCATGCACAACCCGTGAGGAAGTGGAGCGGGAGGTGGCGCAATCAGAGGCATGGCTGCTGGTGCAGGCTGTGGGGATGATGGCGGCATGATCTCCATGCTGGTTCACTGCCCTTCTAGCTCCATCCTCTTCACATAAATGGGGCACCTGCTTGCCATTGCCTTGTCAGCTCTTTCCAATCCTACCTGCCACCTCTCCTGTCTGCGGAAGCTGGGCCCAAGGTGACCCCACCCAGACTGGCTGTGAGCAAACTGCACTCTGCACACAGCACCAGCTCAGCACCCAGCAAGATGCTCAGTAATGAAGTGAAGCAGGAGACAGACCTTTCCTTTTGCCTCTGGCTGTTCTCAGCCTAGCTCCGTCCCTGAAGCCTGGAAGGACAGCAGCCACTGCAAATGCCTCCAAATGGGAAGCAGAGCTGAGGGAACCAACTCCTTCAAAATCCAATGCTGCCCTGGGAAGCAGACAAAATACGGAGCCCAGCTGTGAGGCTGAACATTTGAAATGAAGCCTGGAGTTCTCTCAGCAATGCTGTCCAGCAGGGACGGCTGGGGGATGCCAGGCTGCTGGGGAGGCAGAAAACTGGAGGGACCTACAAAGGATTATTGCCAGTGACTGACAGACAGTTCTGACTCCAGCAGGCAAGCAGACTGAAGTACCCATTTTAATGGATTTGGACCTTAGCACGAAGATGACAGGTAAATTCCCCTCTCTCCATTCAGAGCACCCCTCTTCTACCTGTGCCCCAGCTCTGTGATAACTGTTGTCCGTCTCCACTCCAGTATCCAGCGTCCACACCAAGTTCTGGACTGCCTGTCAAGCTGAGGCCTGGTCTACACTACAGAGTTAGGTTGATGTAAGCTACCTTACGTCAACCTAACTATGTAAGTGTCTACACTAGAATGGTGCTCCCACCAATGTAAGTCGCCCACGACATCCACCTAAAAACTCCACCTCTGCGAGAGGCGAAGCACTTAGGTCAATGTAGTTCGGGCGACACATTGTCCGTGTTACTTACATCGCCTGTTGGTTGACAGCCCAGAGTCTCCCTGCTACCTCCCGGGGAGGGATTGGGGGGGGCGAGGGGAAGAGCACCTGTACCCAGCTGCCACCCAGGCTCAGACTCTCCCCCCTTCCCCATCCCTGACTGGGAGGTGGCTGGGATTGGGCTCTCCTCGCCCCTAACCCAATCCCTCACTGGGAGGCGGCAGCAGGATTCCTGGCTGTCAGTCCTGGCAACAGGGCTCAAAGTGGGAGCCCCACCCCACCCTGGGGCTAACAGTCTGAGCTGTGAGCCCAGCAGTGGGCTCCATCTCACAGGTGGGAGCCTACCAGCATGAACTTGACATTCTTATCAGTTTCATAGCTGCTATTATTTCACATTTTGTCTGGGCTCTGGCTGTCAGCCCCAGAGCTGGGGGTCTCTAGCTGTGAGCCCTGCTGTGGGCTGACCGCCTGAGCCAGAGAGGAAATGTGACATAGCAGCAGCTGTGAAACTGACATGACTATCAATTTCACTGCTGGTAGGCTCCCTGCTATGAAACTGAGCCCAGCCTCAGGCCTGGGTGGGGGAGCTCTAGCTATGAGCCCTGCATGGCTGTCAGTGCCCCACAATGCTCTACTTCAGTCAGTGCAACATTCCTGGCGAGGACACACACCACCGGTAGAAGGAGGGCAGTGTGGACAGCAACAGCTGATTTCATTACTGCGGTGGCTGTAAATCGACCTAACTTAAGTGGACCTAATTTTGTAGTGTACACAAGCCCTGAGCAAGGTGCGCTAATTGTGCGGGTTCTTTTGTGATGGACACACCCATCCACTGACTGTCACTAGGTACTCATAGTGCAGCCTAGATAATTAACTGAACACCCCGCTATTGCGTCAAAGTCTCCATATCCCATTATCAGACCCCCTCCAAGACATCCAGACCCCTGATCCACCAGGGTGCAATGGAGCTTGCGTAAGTCAGACTCTGGGGAAATCTGGCACTTCAGAGACCACACAGCTTCGAAGAGAGGAACAAAAGCCCAGCCAGTCTTTACCCAGCGAGATCACAGCCTCGTAGTTGCCCTTCATGATGTGCCTGTAAAGCTCCTTCTGCCATTCGTCCAAGCTCTTCCACTCCTGCTCAGAGAAATTAAACGAGTTGTTGTTGAAAGTCACTGGGACCTGCAATTACAAGGATGATACACTCAGCACCTTCTGCTCCCTGTCTACATACCACCCCTTGTTTCCTCCAACACCCCATTTTGCCCTGTCTTCTCCCTCCCAGTGCTCCCTGTCACCGTATTCTCTTCTGGATTTTGTTGTTCCTCCCCATTCCCATCTGCTGCTCCCCAAGATTGGGCTTGGCTCCCATCAGCTGTACACAGCTGAAATCCATTCCCCACTGAAGTCTGTGACAAAACTCCCATTGACTTCACTGGGGCCAGGATTTCACCTCATCTAGTCCTTGCCTCTTCCTACAGCCAAAGCCTTCTGTATGATTTCCATCGCAGACCCTTTGGACAGCCTGCTGCATGCTTCATCCTTTAGTTGTGTCTATTGCAATTGACCCTTGATCCTGTAAAGGGAGGGACATGAGCAGACCCTGGTACTTGTGCAGAGCCCCCCGAACTGCACGAGACTCTGCAGGAGCAAACAGTCAGCCCACACAGATCTGACTGCAGGATCGGTGACTCAGACTGTAAGTCGCTCAGAGCAGCAGCACGTCTTACCTATGCGTTATCAAATGCCACGCGTACACCAGACACTATGTAGGCTGAGCTGCCTTGGGCACTTTGACCAATCAGTATCCAAAAAAAGATGCTTTAGTTGCAAAGCCCTGTTCCAATTGGCTGAGTTGGCTTCTCTGGGGATGTCACACCCTGCATTTAAATCTCCCATTAAACACAGCTCTGCCGTTGCCAGCCACACTGTTACATTTACATTAGAATTCTCCAAACAACCAAATATATGAGTGAGATGGGCACGGAAGAAACACTGCTGATTTTATCTCAGTGGTTGGTTAGTTAGCCTGTTCCCTTTCTCAAATTGTTTGTCACGCGATTAGTGAAAGCCTCCCCCCTTCACCTTCGCCTGAGCTAAGAGGTCAAATTTCCAAAGGAAGCAATATTAGAAGCAGAATCCATATACCTTGGAAACAATGGGACAAAGGGAAGCTGCTGAGCAGGCGAGCAGCAAGAATGGGGATGGGAACACCCACAGTACGACTCCCTTTAAAACAAATATACTTGTGCAGAACATTCTGAGTGTATGAAAAGCTCCTTCAGTGTCTGGTAGAGGGTCTGGCTTTACATCCCCTCAGCACTAGCTGGGACCTTGTTACCTTGGGGACTTCTCCATTAGCACCAGGGGGTAGTCTCAGGATCCAGAAGTTCCTGTTCTTCAGCAGGTTCTCCATGTTCTCCAGCCTCCTCTGCAGTTGCCCATACTCCTGGATCAGAGTTCCCAGCGCAGTCCACTTACTCTCCAGCTGATTCCCGAACTCCACTGCTGTCTTCTCACAACCGACTAGTTTTGTTTCTGCCATCCTCATTCTTCCCTCCAGATTCATCAGTTGTGCTGCCTGAACCTCAACCTTCCTGTCCACAGCTTGGATTTCAGCCACGACGGTAAGGGAAATCTCTGCCGTCTGAAGATCTGTTTCTTCCATAGAAGTTGTTTCGGGGACAGCAAGAGGCTGTTCAAGTGACAGGTCCTGGGACTCCATGTCCCATTCAAGAGCCTGTTTGCAATGACAGATATTGGAAAGGAGGGGGTCACATTCTCACATAGCAGAGTCAGTGGAAGAGAGAAACGACAAAAGAGCCACATGCCACAGCCAGCTGAGAGCTTTCCGAGTCTGGATCTTTACTACTACAGGGTCACAATGAGAATGTGAAACTTGAAATCCAACCAAACATGCATTAAGAGTAATTTCAGTTCCTCTCTCTGTCCCTGCAACCCCACCAATGTTTGTGTTTTTCCAGCTGTATTTTTGATTTTCTCTCTCTCCCCACCCTGGTGCTGTGTGAAAGCCTCCCCGTCCCCAGCAATAGGGGAAACAGACCACCCGCCCAGAGAAAACAGCGAAACTGAGTATACACAAAGGGCTGTCAAATGCACAGGGCAAATAACTGGGGAGAAAAAAAATACCATCCATTTTCCCCTTCTCTAATCAGTGACTTGTAAGAACATTTAGCATCACATGTAACAACAGCCGGTAAGAGCTTTTCAGGCAGATGGCTCTTTCCGTTGATGGAGCCTTCTGCCCTAGAGGTTTCTCCGCCACAGCAAGTCTCTCTGGGCTACAAAGGCGGTGGGAGCAGCCCTAGTCACAGCATTTGCTGCCATAGAAACACACAAGGCGGGGGGGGGGGGGACCGGCTCTTGCTGCTTGAAAAGCGGCAAAGCTCCATTCCCCGCTCCCTGAACCAGGGACCCCCCCGCAGCCCCTTGGGCCTGGGCAGGGAAACCCAGAGGGCTCCCCTGGGGCCGGCTCCCCGGGCCCAGGGGGAGGATGCCGCCCCCCAGGGCAGTGCCGGCCCCCGCCGGCCCCTTACCTGCTCGGGCGCCCACTCAGCCATGGCCCTGGGTTGGGAGCGTCGAGCCGGAGCCTGCCGGGGAGCGGGGCCGAGCGCAGCGACGGCTCTGGGCTGGGCAGCGTCCCAGCACCTCCTCAATAGGGGCTGGGCACGGCGGCCATGCTGGGGGAGCAGTGCATGCTGGGAGTCCGGCTCGCCGGCCGCGGGGCCCGAGCGCCAGCAGCGCCCCCTGCAGGGGGGAGGGCCAAACGGCACCTAAGGGTTTGCAAACCCCCCCACACACACACACTCTCCTGCGGGGAGGGAGGGTGTCAAGCCCAAATAGAAACCCGGGGTCGCGTCACCTCTGTGGGCGCTGGCCCAGTGCTCAGCCTGGCTGCGGCCGGCAAGCGCTTCGCAGCCGGGGGGTGCACTGTGGCATCGGCAGGGTGCCCCCGTCGATTGCATTTGCATTAACTTTTGCGTTGCCCAGCTCCGAAACAGTTGTATCCTTGCAACCTGAGCGTCGTGCTACGGCAGCGTCAGTATTTAACACGCTGGCGGGTGTCTGCCCAAGGATGGCATCCGTCCGTTCAGCTGCGTGTCATTGACGCAGTACTGCGAACAGCTAACGGGGAGTCTCCTTTCAGGCCAGTGGCAGGGGACTGGTTTTGGGACACACATCGCGGCCACATTTGCCTAGCTTGGTGTGTGACGTTTCTCAGAGGAGAGAAAGTCAGGGGTGTGGTGAAAGAGCCCAGCCTTCCACACTATTGCTGAGGGTGGAAGAGTGTGAAGCAGCTGGTGGGTGGGAGTTTGGCAGCGGGGGTAGGGTAGGGGCTCCAGACGGTCTTAATAGTGAGAGGTGTTCAACTGGGGAAGCTGATGGCTGGGGGCTGGCAGGCATCAGGGGGTACCTGGGAGTTCAAGGTTGGGGGTGTCTGGGGCAGTTGGAAATGAGGGGCAGGTTGGTAGATGGGGGTGCTGCATGATTGAAGTCTGGGGTATCTGGAGCAGTTCGGGTGAAAGGGCAGCTACCTGGGAGGAGTGAGGGGCACCCCAGGGGATGTTTCTTGGGCAGCTGCGCGGGGGGGCGGGAGCTAGCTTGGAGGGATGCCATGTTTAAGAAGGATTAATTCAAACTGGAACAGGTACAGAGAAGGGCTACTAGGATGAGCCGAGGAATGGAAAACCTGTCTTATGAAGGTTTCAGAGGAACAGCCGTGTTAGTCTGTATTCGCAAAAAGAAAAGGAGTACTTGTGGCACCTTAGAGACTAACCAATTTATTTGAGCATGAGCTTTCGTGAGCCACAGCTCACTTCATCAGATGTGAAGTGAGCTGTGGCTCACGAAAGCTCATGCTCAAATAAATTGGTTAGTCTCTAAGGTGCCACATGTACTCCTTTTCTTTTTGTCTTATGAAGGAGACTCAAGGAACTTGGCTTGTTTAACCTAACCAAAAGAAGGCTGAGGGGAGATATGATTACTCTCTATAAATGACAGGTTTCAGAGTAACAGCCGTGTTAGTCTGTATTCACAAAAAGAAAAGGAGTACTTGTGGCACCTTAGAGACTAACCAATTTATTTGAGCATAAGCTTTCGTGAACAGTGGGGTGGGAGGAGGTATTGTTTCATATTCTCTGTGTGTATATAAAGTCTGCTGCAGTTTCCACGGTATGCATCCGATGAAGTGAGCTGTAGCTCACGAAAGCTCATGCTCAAATAAATTGGTTAGTCTCTAAGGTGCCACAAGTACTCCTTTTCTTTTTACTCTCTATAAATATATCAGAGGGATAAATACCAGGGAGGGAGAGGAATTATTTAAGCTCAGTATCAATGTAGACACAAGAACAAATGGATATAAACTGGCCAATGGGAAGTTTAGACTTGAAATTAGATTAAGATTTCTAACCATCAGAGTGAAGTTCTGGGACAGCCTTCCAAGGGGAGCAGTGGGGGAACAAGACCTATCTGGCTTCAAGACTAAGCTTGATAAGTTTATGGAGGGGATGGTATGATGGGATAGCCTAATTTTGGCAATTAATTGATCTTTGACTATTAGCTGTAAATATGCCGAATGGCCTGTGATGGGACGTTAGATGGGGTGGGATTTGACTTACTACAGAGAATTCTTTTCTGGGTGTCTGGCTGGTGAGTTTTGCCCACATGCTCTGGGTTTAGCTGATAGCCATATTTGGGATCAGGAGGGAATCTTCCTCCAGGGCAGATTGGCAGAGGCCCCAGGGCTTTTTCACCTTCCTCTGTAGCATGGGGCACGGGTCACTTGCTGGAGGATTCTCTGCACCTTGAAGTCTTTAAACCACGAGTTGAGAACTTCAACAGCTCAGACATAGGTCAGGGGTTTGTTACAGGAATGGTTGGGTGAGATTCCGTGGCCTGTGTGGTGCAGGTCAGACTAGACGATCATAATGGTCCCTTCTGACCTTAAAGTCTATGAATCTATAAACTGGCTGGCAGGGAGAGAGGGAAAGTATCCCTGGGGGGATGGTGGGCATCAGGGAGCGGTGGGTGGAACTGGCTGTGAGGAAGAGGTACGGGGGTCAATGGGGGAGCAAGCTGGGGTTTCCCTAGAGCAGCGGGCAAAGGAGTATCAGGGGCAGGGGAGCAGCCTGGGTGGGGGGTCCCTGGAGCAGGGGGGATCGGGGCAGCGGGTGGGGGGTCCCTGGGGCAGAGGAGCAGCCAGGGGGGATCCCTGGAGCAGCGGGGGATTGGGGCAGAGGTCCCTGTGGCAGGGGAGCACCCTGGGGGGGTGTCCCTGGAGCAGCGGGGGATCGGGGCAGCGGGCGGGGGTCTCTGGGACAGGGGAGCAGCCTGGGGTGGGGTCCATGGAGCAGCGGGGGATCGGGGCAGCGGGCGGGGGTCCCTGGGGCAGGGGAGCAGCCTGGGGGGGTCCCTGGAGCAGGGAGGGTCGGGGCAGCGGGTGGGGGGTCCCTGGAGCAGCGGGGGATCGGGGCAGCGGGCGGGGGTCCCTGGGGCAGGGGAGCAGCGGGCGGAGGTCCCTGGGGCAGGGGAACAGCCTGGGGGGGTCCCTGGAGCAGCGGGGGATCGGGGCAGTGGGTGGGGGTCCCTGGGGCAGGGGAGCAGCCTGGGGGGGGGTCCCTGGAGCAGCAGGGGATCGGGGCACCGGGCGGGGGTCCCTGGGGCAGGGGACCAGCCTGGGGGGGTCCCTGGAGCAGCGGGGGATCAGGGCAGCGGGCGGGGATCCCTGGGGGAGGGGAGCAGCCTGGGGGGGGGTCCCTGGAGCAGCAGGGGATCGGGGCAGCGGGTGGGGGGTCCCTGGGGCAGGGGAACAGCCTGGGGGGGTCCCTGGAGCAGCGGGGGATCGGGGCACCGGGCGGGGGTCCCTGGAGCAGGGGAGCAGCCTGGGGGGGGTCCCTGGAGCAGCGGGGGATCGGGGCAGCGGGTGGGGGGTCCCTGGGGCAGGGGAACAGCCTGGGGGGGGTCCCTGGAGCAGCGGGGGATCGGGGCAGCGGGTGGGGGGTTCCTGGGGCAGGGGAACAGCCTGGGGGGGTCCCTGGAGCAGCGGGGGATCGGGGCAGCGGGTGGGGGGTCCCTGGGGCAGGGGAACAGCCTGGGGGGGTCTCTGGAGCAGCGGGGGATCGGGGCACCGGGCGGGGGTCCCTGGAGCAGGGGAGCAGCCTGGGGGGGGTCCCTGGAGCAGCGGGGGATCGGGGCAGCGGGTCGGGGGTCCCTGGGGCAGGGGAACAGCCTGGGGGGGGTCCCTGGAGCAGGGAGGGTCGGGGCACCGGGCGGGGGTCCCTGGGGCAGGGGAGCAGCGGGTGGGGGGTCCCTGGGGCAGGGGAACAGCCCGGGGGGGGTTCCTGGAGCAGCGGGGGATCGGGGCAGCGGGTGGGGGGTCCCTGGAGCAGGGGAGCAGCCTGGGGGGGTCCCTGGAGCAGCGGGGGATCGGGGCAGCGGGTGGGGGTCTCTGGGGCAGGGGAACAGCCTGGGGGGGGTCCCTGGAGCAACGGGGGATCGGGGCAGCGGGTGGGGGTCCCTGGGGCAGGGGAACAGCCTGGGGGGGTCTCTGGAGCAGCGGGGGATCGGGGCACCGGGCAGGGGTCTCTGGGGCAGGGGAACAGCCTGGGGGGGGGTCCCTGGAGCAGCGGGGGATCGGGGCAGCGGGTGGGGGGTCCCTGGAGCAGGGGAACAGCCTGGGGGGGGTCTCTGGAGCAGCGGGGGATCGGGGCAGCGGGCGGGGATCCCTGGGGCAGGGGAGCAGCCTGGGGGGGGTCCCTGGGGCAGGGAGGATCGGGGCAGCGGGCGGGGGTCCCTGGGGCAGGGGAGCAGCCTGGGGGGGTCTCTGGAGCAGCGGGGGATCGGGGCACCGGGCGGGGGTCTCTGGGGCAGGGGAGCAGCCTGGGGGGGGTCCCTGGAGCAGCGGGGGATCGGGGCAGCGGGCGGGGGTCCCTGGGGCAGGGGAGCAGCCTGGGGGGGGTCCCTGGAGCAGCGGGGGATCGGGGCAGCGGGCGGGGGTCTCTGGGGCAGGGGAACAGCCTGGGGGGGTCCCTGGAGCAGCGGGGGATCGGGGCAGCGGGTGGGGGGTCCCTGGAGCAGGGGAGCAGCCTGGGGGGGGGTCCCTGGAACAGCGGGGGATCGGGGCAGCGGGCGGGGATCCCTGGGGGAGGGGAGCAGCCTGGGGGGGGGGTCCCTGGAGCAGGGAGGATCGGGGCAGCGGGTCGGGGGTCCCTGGGGCAGGGGAGCAGCGTGGGGGGGTCCCTGGAGCAGCGGGGGATCGGGGCAGCGGGTGGGGGTCTCTGGGGCAGGGGAGCAGCCTGGGGGGGTCCCTGGAGCAGCGGGGGATCGGGGCAGCGGGCGGGGGTCCCTGGGGCAGGGGAGCAGCCTGGGGGGGTCTCTGGAGCAGCGGGGGATCGGGGCAGCGGGCGGGGGTCTCTGGGGCAGGGGAGCAGCGTGGGGGGGGGGGTCCCTGGAGCAGCGGGGGATCGGGGCAGCGGGCGGGGGTCCCTGGGGCAGGGGAGCAGCCTGGGGGGGGTCCCTGGAGCAGCGGGGGATCGGGGCAGCGGGCGGGGGTCTCTGGGGCAGGGGAACAGCCTGGGGGGGTCCCTGGAGCAGCGGGGGATCGGGGCAGCGGGTGGGGGGTCCCTGGAGCAGGGGAGCAGCCTGGGGGGGGGTCCCTGGAACAGCGGGGGATCGGGGCAGCGGGCGGGGATCCCTGGGGGAGGGGAGCAGCCTGGGGGGGGGGGTCCCTGGAGCAGGGAGGATCGGGGCAGCGGGTCGGGGGTCCCTGGGGCAGGGGAGCAGCGTGGGGGGGTCCCTGGAGCAGCGGGGGATCGGGGCAGCGGGTGGGGGTCTCTGGGGCAGGGGAGCAGCCTGGGGGGGTCCCTGGAGCAGCGGGGGATCGGGGCAGCGGGCGGGGGTCCCTGGGGCAGGGGAGCAGCCTGGGGGGGTCTCTGGAGCAGCGGGGGATCGGGGCAGCGGGCGGGGGTCCCTGGGGCAGGGGAGCAGCGTGGGGGGGGGGGTCCCTGGAGCAGCGGGGGATCGGGGCAGCGGGCGGGTGTCCCTGGGGGAGGGGAGCAGCCTGGGGGGGGTCCCTGGAGCATCGGGGGATCGGGGCAGCGGGCGGGGGTCCCTGGGGCAGGGGAACAGCCTGGGGGGGTCCCTGGAGCAGCGGGGCAGCGGGCGGGGGTCCCTGGGGCAGGGGAGCAGCCTGGGGGGGTCCCTGGAGCAGCGGGGCAGCGGGCGGGGGTCCCTGGGGCAGGGGAGCAGCCTGGGGGGGTCCCTGGAGCAGCGGGGCAGCGGGCGGGGGTCCCTGGGGCAGGGGAGCAGCCGGGGGGGGGTCTCTGGAGCAGCGGGGGATCGGGGCAGCGGGCGGGGGTCCCTGGGGGAGGGGAGCAGCCTGGGGGGGGGTCTCTGGAGCAGCGGGGGATCGGGGCACCGGGCGGGGGTCCCTGGGGCAGGGGAGCAGCCTGGGGGGGTCTCTGGAGCAGCGGGGGATCGGGGCACCGGGCGGGGGTCCCTGGGGGAGGGGAGCAGCCTGGGGGGGGTCCCTGGAGCAGCGGGGGATCGGGGCAGCGGGTGGGGGTCCCTGGGGGAGGGGAGCAGCCTGGGGGGGTCTCTGGAGCAGCGGGGGATCGGGGCAGCGGGCGGGGGTCCCTGGGGGAGGGGAGCAGCCTGGGGGGGTCTCTGGAGCAGCGGGGGATCGGGGCAGCGGGTGGGGGTCCCTGGGGCAGGGGAGCAGCCGGGGGGGGTCTCTGGAGCAGCGGGGGATCGGGGCAGCGGGTGGGGGTCCCTGGGGCAGGGGAGCAGCCGGGGGGGGGTCTCTGGAGCAGCGGGGGATCGGGGCAGCGGGCGGGGGTCCCTGGGGCAGGGGAGCACTGCGGGGAGGAGGCGGGAGGGAGAGCGGGATCCCGGGAGCGGAGAAGCGGGTTCCAGACCGGCGGCGGCCCGGCCCCCGCTTCCCCGCCCCCGCCCGGCAGCCCAGCGACCCCGGCAGGGCATCGCCGCCCGCCGCGAGGTGAACGCACGCGGCAGCGCCCCCGGCGGCTCGACGGAGGAACTGCAGGGGGCGCCAGCCGGAGCCGGTCTCTGCGTGCCGTGGGGAAAGGTCCGGGGGGCGGGGCTGCAGCCCGGCCCCGCCCCCGCGTGGAACAGCCGCCCAGGAGAGGGCGCAGGTCACAGACCCTGCGGGACACCCCCCCCCCGCCCGCCCGCCTTAGCTATGGGGTAGAGCGGGGGGCGCCCCTCACCGTCCCTGCAGGGTCTGGCTAGACCTCCCCCCCCCCCCCCGCCCGGTTACAAACGTGCCCCCGGGAGAGCAGGGCCCTGATGTCCCGGACCCCTGGCAAGCGGGCGCTGGGCAATGGGGGGGTTCCCTGCTGTCACCCTCCCCTGGTGCCAGCCATTGAGGTCTCACACCCCTGTCTCAGTGCTGACAGAGGGAGGCCGGGGCCGTTTGCTAGTCCCTCAGCCCCAGGCCGGGGGTGGCAGGCTGCGTCCTACCCTCCGCCCTGGAAGATCTTTCAGGGCTCGGCCCCAGCAGCCCAACACCAGACACCTCCCCAGAACCAGATGCGGGGACTGGGACCGGCCACCTAGCACCCCTCGGCCATTCCTAGGAGATGGGCCCCCTAGACTGGAACAGAGGGAGAATAGGGCGTGCAGGCCAACATGGGCACAAACTTGGCAGGGGGCAGCCAGCACAGTGGCCATACAGAACCACAAGCTTTTCAGGAGCACACACTGGTGGTTCCATGCACACTAAGTCTTAAACTTCAGGTTAATGCACAAGATTCACTTAGCATTTCATACACCTCTGAATGCATCTGATGAAGTGAGCTGTAGCTCACGAAAGCTTATGCTCAAATAAATTGGTTAGTCTCTAAGGTGCCACAAGTCCTCCTTTCCTTTTTGCGGATACCGACTAACACGGCTGCTCCTCTGAAACCTCTAACAGGAGTACTGATAACGACAGCCCTGGACTAGTGCCTTCAGCGCTCACTGCCTCAGTTTCCCCATCTGTCCATTTCCCCAAATGTCCAATTTACTGATCTCACAATGCTGGGTGTGTTAATTAATAGACCTGACCCTGAAAATGGGTCTTTCACCTGACAAGCATTGGGAAAGTGCTAGTGAAACTCAGCTTGTAGCAGGAGGAGGTTAGAGTGGCGGCAGCCAGGGGGAGTAGAAGATAGACCAGTAGAAAAACCAGAGGTGGGCTGGGTTAGCGGCGCTCATTAAGCAAGTTACACAGGTGGCCGAATGGAAACGCTGGAAAGCTCAGCAGAAAGGGGTATGGTACAAAACACAGACTTGCACCTGACTTGAAACCAAGGGAAAGACGTTTAGTTAGAGGCACCATGTTCATTAAACTGATATTTACAACAGTATTTGAAAACCCTCCTTGTCCGCATGGCTTGGATCATTCAGGAGACACCCTGCCAGGTTTTACTGTCACCAACCCAGCAGCTCTTTAGGATGTTTACTGGGAAGTGTACTCAGAACCCATGATCTACTTGACCAACCCAGAGTGACACTCCCTTCATTTATGAATCCGAATGGATTGTGGCCACCTTTCCACTGGCCCCAAACCAAACAAGCCTGAGCCTCCTGCTATCAAGCTCTACCTCATCAGAGACTGAGCTAAGAGCTGTGGGACTCTGCTCTTTAGCTTTGCCCTCTTCCTGGGAGGATCACCTCTCTTTTCTCTCCCCACCCCCATCATCCCTCCTCCCTGTCCCCTTTGCTCCATTCTCCTACTCACTGCCACCTTCCTCCCCATCCCCCCCACCCACAGGGCTGCCCCTTCCATGCTTTCTTTACTCCATCCAGCTGCTCGATGCAGGCCCTTGGTCCCTCTCGCTTTTAAGCTCTCCACTCTGTGGGCCTAATCCTACAGAGTGCTGAGCTGCACCATCAACTCCCATTGCAGTCAACAGGACCGGAGACCATTCAGTACCTTGTCACATCAGACTCAGACTGTGCATCTGCCTGCTTCATTCCACCCAGCAAAATCCTTCCCTTCCAAACAGGGAGGGGAGGAAGTCCCCCGTTCCACCCCTGGCCCGTAGATAGGAGTGCTGATCACTGTGTTTCAACACCACCGGGCTTTTTAGTCTAGTGCTTCACTCTCCTGGCTCAGAGCGGCAGCAAAAGGAGATGGAACAACAGTGACAGAGGAACCTGTACCCCTTCCAAATATCCACAAGCCAATGAATGACTGGCAACACCTCCCAACCTGAGAGCCCCCCCGGGAAAAAGTTCATATTTATTACCAAAGAGACTTTAAACAGGAGTCAGTTGCACATCATGGCCTGTGTCCTTCAGCAGTGACAAATGATTTGGGGGGGCCCCCTCAGTTTTCAATTGGGCCTTCAAGAGGTCTGATTTTAAGCAAGTGCCAAGCAGACACCTTCTGAAAATCAGGCTCCTTTAAGGCTTCTCCAGCTGGGCTCCCAAAATTTAGAACGTGTTAAAATAATTTTAAATTTGGAAAGCACTTTGGGCTCTACTGATGAAAAGTGCCAGGTGAGAACTAGGTAGTTTTATTAAAAACCCCTAACAGGATGGCAGCATGAAACTGCCAACAGTTATAAAACAGTTATCCAGCGCCGGCTGTAGGCTGGATGTTTAAGGAATTTAGTGGGTTGTTTTAGGCTGCGATTTTCCAAGCAGCCTCAGGGGACGTGATGCCCCGGAGTTGGATGTCTAACTCCTGCAGGGAGACACAGCGGATGAGGAAATATCTTATCGGACCAACTCCTCTTGGTGAAAGAGACAAGCTTTCCAGCTTGATCTGAAGAAGAACTCTGGGGGGGCACGAAAGCTTGTCTCCTTCACCAAGAGAAGTTGGTCCCATAAAAGGAGATTCCCTCACCCACCTTGTCTCTCTCATATCCTGGGACCAACACGGCTACGACAACACTGCACACTCCTGTAGGTCGAATTGGGAATCCCAGCCTCCCTGTACGTCACATGATGCCAGAACCTGCAAGGCGCTCCCAGCCCGGGGACTCCTGCCCCGTCTCTCTCATAAGCAACGAGGTCTAGCCGGGGTGTGCTGCTCGGGGGCCAGGGCGCTGCCCACGGGGCAGTGGTCCCCCAGGTGGATTTTCAGGTGGCAGTTCAGCGACTGTTTGTAGCGGAAGCTCTTCTCGCACTGAGGGCAGCGGTGGAGTCTCTCGCCCGTGTGCACGCGCTGGTGTTTCAGCAGGTGGTGCTTGCGGATGAAGCACTTGTCGCACTGGGCGCAGGCGTAGGGCCGCTCCCCGGTGTGGATGCGGAAGTGGTTGGTGAGCTGGGATTTCTCTGTGAAGCGCTTCCCGCACTCCCCGCAGTGGTAGGGCCGCTCTCCCGTGTGGATGCGGAAGTGGCTGGTGAGCTTGGACTTCTCGGTGAAGCTCTTCTGGCAGGTGGGGCACTGGAAGGGGCGCTCGCCCGTGTGCAGCCGCCGGTGATCGACCAGGTAGTACTTCTGGGTGAAGCTCTTCTCGCACTCGGGGCACTGGAAGGGCCGCTCGCCCGTGTGCACGCGCTGGTGTTTCAGCAGGTGGTGCTTGCGGATGAAGCGCTTGCCGCACTGGGCGCAGGCGTAGGGCCGCTCCCCGGTGTGCGTGCGGTAGTGGTTGGTGAGCTTGGACTTCTCCGTGAAGCTCTTCTCGCAGTCGGTGCACTGGTAGGGCCGCTCCCCCGTGTGGATCCGCTGGTGCCGGACCAGCTGCGAGGGGTGGGTGAAGTTCTTCCCGCAGTCCGTACAGAGCAGCGAGCCCTCACCCTTCCCTGCGTGGAGTCGCTGGTGGACGAGGAGGCTTATCTTCAGCCTGAAGCTCTTCCTGCACTTAGCGCAGGTGTACCCCATGTGACTGACCTGGTGCTTGAGAAGGCTGGATTTGAGGCTAAAGTTTATCTCGCCCTCAGAGCATTTGTAGGGCTTTGCACCTGCCAGGACCTGGCTTCTCTGGGGATGTAGGAGATTGGATTTCTGAGTGAGGCCTTCTCCACATGCTGGAGAAATGGAGACTTCCCCTGGTGTGTGGACTCCCTGGTGCGCTGCGAACAACTGCTTACAGACAAAGCTTTCCCCACATTCATTGCATATATACGGTCCCTCTCCTGGGTGACTTTCCTCCTGATCAGTGGCTGGTGCAAGGCCGCTGAAGTCTCCTCCACACGGAGTGAGCTGGCCCAGGCTGCTTTCTGCAGGGTTTCCCTGCTGTGTCAGTGAGCTGCACTGATTGCCATGGCTCCATCTCTCAGCAGGTGTCTGGAAATCCTCCTCTGAGCTTCCTTGCGCCCCCCTGGGAAGTTCCGGGATGGCAGCACTGTCCTCAAGACACCACTCATCTGCTGGAATATAAAAGGGAATCCAGAGAGGATTTAACAGCAACCTCATCCCAGGACGTTCCTCATTCACCAGGAAAACCCAGGAAGTTGAGAGCGGAGAGGGTGGCTGTCTGCAGAGTGCCTAGCACACTGCTGGAGCCATACAAATGAATAATCATAACCCACCCCAATTCTGCTTCACCATAGCTACCTTGTCCTTACATATTTATCACCTTCCCACCCCCCCATTCTGTTCCTCCAGTCTGTGATCTACTTCCACTGCCCAGTAACATCCCTCTTCTCTGCCTCTGCGGGCAAAGCATTTCCTGTGTACGTAAACTCACCCTTGATGGGATCTGTAGGGATTTCTCTCTCCACCAAGCCCCCCTGACTCTCAGCACACGGTGTTTCCTCTTGTTTAATCCATGAGCTATCGCTGGGAGTAGAAATGGGAGATCCTGTTCACGGGAAGGAGAATGACATTAGGTTTCTCTCACACCCGCTGAACCCTTTAGGGAGGATTTCAGGGCAGATGGCAACACCTGACTGGCGCCAGCACTAGATGTGAAAGGCGAAAACTCCCACAGAGAAGGAACATGTTGATCGAACTCATCAGAAGAGATAACAACTACAAGAGCACAGGAAAATCATGTTAATTTCCTGCCCTCGACGACTTCTTGCTGCTTCCAAGATGCTCTGGTCAGTTCCTCCTCACCTGTGCTGGGATCCGGCGGGGTTTCTCTTTTTTGACATTCCTGCTGTTCCTGGACACGAGGCTCTACCCCGGGTTCAATCCGGGCCTGAGCATCAGGCCTGGAAGCAGCATTGTCTGTCGATGGAAAAGGATATTAAGCGGATTAGGGTTTGGTTAATAATTCACTGAGTTCACACCTACAAATCCACAGAATCTTTAACTAGTTTAAACCCACCCCCTTCCATCACCAGAGGCCATGGGCAGCACCACTGGAAGTAAATGATAGGGTGGCTGCTCTTTTCTTAACGACAGGTCTGACGTGTGACTGGCTCGCTTTGTCTGGGCTCAGGAACAGTAAGCAGATCACAGGAGTGCTCCCCGAATCTGATCAGCCAAGTAGTGCGGAGCCAAACGGGCCCTGCAGGAGACGCTTTAGGTACCCCCCCATCATGCATGGGGAGAGAGATCAGGAAGAGGGGTTCCCTACCTCCTTGTGGGTAAGACCAGAGTCTTCCAGAGGCAGGGCTAGCAGGTGCCTACAGCCTGAGCAATATACTGAGCAGCATCTGGCACTTCCGAGATCTGACTGTTACTAAAGGAATTTTCAACTCATCTTTACCCAGTGAGATCAACGTCTCATAGTTGTTCCTCATTGTGTTCTTGTGAAGCTCCTCCCGCCGTTGCTCTAAAACCCCCCACTCCTGCCCGGAGAAACAGCCCGAGACCTCATCGAACTTCACAGGGACCTGAAATCACAAGCGTCACAGCCTCAGCACCTCCTGCCCCCACTGGGGAGAGTATTCAGCACCTCCCCAGCACAGCACCTCCCCAGCACCTCCCCAGCACAGTGTCACACAAACCTCCGTCGTCATCACCTTCAGAGCGTGACGCAGCTCACCCCTGCCTCTCACAGCGCCCCCAGCGCTCCCTCCCATGGCCGTACTCTGCCCAGTTCCCTCTTAACACTCTGTCAGCTTCTCCAGGTTCTGCCTTTATGCCTCTTCTCATGCTGCCCTTACATCTGGAAAGCTTCCAGCAGTGCGTATGCCAAGCATTCTCCCTCCTGCCTTCTCAGGACCCACTACTTTCATCTAGCCTTCCACTGCTGATTGAGCGTGACTTTACTCCCCTCTTCATGCCTTAGCCTGCAATAGTTCGATTGATGTAATAAAACCAAAGACTGACACTTCAACTGATCATTGACCAGTTGCATACTACGAAAACCTGTAGTACTGAACCTGCAGCTTAAGACTTGATGACCACCGTTAAAATCGATAGCTCTAGACTACATTTGCTAATTTCCTGTTCTCACTCCATGGCTTCCGGTACTCTCTCCGGATCTGAGAGCTTGTCACAGCATCTTAGCTTAAGACAGAGTGTCTTGTAGTTCCTCCCCCTTTTAGATGGGTCTGTAGATGGGGAGCAGGAGAACGGAGCTAAGGAGCCCCAACCAGGGCTTCGTTATGCACCAGTACACCCAATCTACCCAAGCAATTTTGTAACAGACCTGAATATCACTGGGCTACACACCCCGTGGACATCTAATAGAGGGGACAGCTTTACTTCTGCTCCTCAGTGCTAGCTGGGATATTGTTACCTTGGGGACTTCTCCCTGGGTGCCTGGGGGAAGTTTTAGGATCCAGACATCTTTTTTCTTCAGCAGGTTCTCCATGTTCTCCAGCCTCCTCTGCAGCAGCCCATACTCCTGGATCAGAGTTCCCAGCACGGCCCACTTACTCTCCAGCTGGTTCCCAAACTCCACCACTGTCCTCTCGCAGCCAACTAGTTTGTTCTCCGCCATCCCCATTCTTCCCTCTAGCGTCAACAGTCGCGTGGCATGCGACTCCACGGTCGTCTCCACAGTTACCTCTGGCCACATGGCAGTCTGTTCCAGCGGCAGCTGCATTCCTGCCTCAGAAGTATGCTCAGGGGCAGTCGGGGGGGTTAAAGGCACTGGCTGCTCGGCTGTGACATCCCATTGCGGAGCCTGCTTGCAAGGAGAAAAGAAGAGATCGGCCACAAAGAGAAAGGGCGTAAGGCCCGCTCATGTGTTCCAGGCTGTTCCATGCTCTCTGGGCCCGAAAGTTAGTCTTTTACGGCTGCCTTCCAGATGCAACAACAAAAATGACAACAGACCCTTCTCTGTCAGCCTCACGTTGGTGGGTTTGGGACTCTAACGATATAAACTTCCCTGATATTCTATGATTCTATGATCTCCCGCACAGCCTGACCGTGAGCAGTATGACAGGTGCGCAGGGGGGGAGGAGCAGAGTGGAAGGGAGCCTGGAAAAACCAGCGAGATGGGTGTACTGGAGAGGGCCCAGGCCAGCCTTTGTTCAAGTAGAAAGAGTGGTAGAGCCTGGGGACGGCCAGTCAGGGGGTAACACAAGCCTGGAGGCTCTGGTGCTGCCAATATCTATCTCCTCCTACTCCTCTTCCCTGTTCCCGACAAGCACAGGCCAGCCAGCCGAGCTGGGGAAAAGCTGAGAGCAGGAAAAGACAGCCCCCCTGTGAGAAAACCCTGCTCGGTCCCTGCTGAGGGCGAGAGACTCTGTGAGCAGGTGTGCGGGTGGCATGGGCCAGCACCACAGCCCTGGTACCGACACCGGGCAGCCAGGCCTGCGCAACCAGGTTGACGCGGCTGCTGCCAGGACGCCCCAGAGCGCACGGCCCCCACATGCTGCTCTGCGGCTCTGGGCTTTTGGGGACACGACAGCCCGCGGCCACCCGGGTAGGTGCCTGGGGGAGCCCGGACCGCAGGGAAACAAGCTCCCTAGGGAGGATGGAAAAGGGCCGTGGGGTGGAAAAGGGGCGGCAGAGACACGGCTGAGGGGTGTTTGCCGCAACTGGCTCAGACTCGGGTCACAAACGGGGACAAAACCACTGTGGTGATGGTGTAGACGGGACCTCCGATCCCTCATCCCCCTGCAGCCTGAATCCTGCGGCTCCAGCTCGGCTCCCAGCCGCTTCCTGGCTTCCCCCGGGGCGGGACAAAGACCCAGGCCGACCAGAGCCTGGGCAAACCCGAGCCCTCCAGCGGCCAATGTCCCGTGAGGGCCCCAAGCCAGCGGGGCTGGTGGGAGCGGGGGCGGGTCCCTGCTCCCCGCCCCCGCCGGAGCCGCCCCCGCCCCGGGGCTCAACCCCGGCCAGCACCGCGCTCCCGGGGCAGCCCGGGCCGGGCGGGGAGAAGCTCCCGGGGCCCGAGGCCCCCCCGCCCGCCGGGCCCTTACCTGGGCAGCGGCCCGCTCGGCCATGGCCCCCCCGGGCGGGGCTGCTCCCGCGGGCCCGGCCCGGCCGAGCCCCGCTCCCGCTGCGGGCTGGGCAGAGTCCCGGCGCCGCCTCGCCACGGGCCGGCCCCGCTGCCGGGCGGAGCAGAGCGAGCGCGGCCCGCAGGGCGGGAGGGAGGGAGGGAGCCGCGGCCTGGCTGCCGGGGCCGGCGGGGAGCGGCGGGGCGGGGAGCGGGGCGGCAGCGGCCCCTGGCGGCGGGTGGGCTGTGAGCGGAGCCCGGCGGGGGGCGGCGGCGGCGGCGGCGGCGCTGGGCCTCGGGGGTCCCGGCGTCTCGCAGCCGGACTCGCCCGGGGACCTGCTGCTGCGGCCTGTTAGCCGCGGTGCCGGGCCGGGGCAGGCGGGCGGCTGGGTGGCGGGAGGGCTGATCGCCTGTTGTGTTCGTTCCCTCTGAAGCCCCTGGCCCAGGGCAAGCCCCTGCGCTGGGTGGACCATTGCCCTGGCCCAGTGCGGCCCTTCTTCGGCTTGGAAGGAGTCGATGTTTGTTGGGACAGGTCAAGTTCACCGTACACAGAAACCTACGGGCCATGTTCCGCTCTGTCTGTGCACGGACAGGCTGCCGGAGAACTTATTAGTGTTTGGTTTTAAATGAAGGGGAGTTCGTATTCCTATACTTGGACTTGTTGACAGTTGGTGTTTTAAGGGTGATAAAGCATTGTCTCTTTGGCTCCCAAATTAGACTGTTGTAAAATCATTGTTGGCTGACCTCCCCCTCCCCAGTATCCCGCAACTGCGAACATGTACATTGATTTGAAAACACTTACTACCTGCCTATCTGGAAATTTCCACTACATGCATCTGACAAAGTGGGCATTCACCCATGAAAGCTCATGCTCCAATATGTCTGTCAGTCTATAAGGTGCCATGGGACTCTTTGCTGCTTTTACAGATCCAGAGTAACACGGCCGCCCCTCTGATACTACTCGTAACTTTTCACAACTGCGAAACATTAAAATCAATAAGTATTGGGGGGGGGGCTTTAAAATGAACATTGACATTATAAAATTATTTTTAAAAAAATCAAATTCTGCTAAATCTATGGAAAAAAGTCAGGACACCATGATTCTAGTCTCTATCTGCCACCAACCTGCAGGGAGATCTCTTGCACAAGTCTCCACTCCATGCCTGTTTCCCCTCCCACCGTTTGTCTTTATTTAGGTTGTAAGCACAGTGCCCAGGAGCCGGCTGGACCATTAATGTTGATTTTCAATAAGTCTTGGAACACTGGGGAAGTTCTAGAAGACTGGAAGAAATCTCATGTGCTAATTTTTTAAAAGGATATTTATAGGCCTGACATCAGTCTGGGGCAAGATAATGTAGTGGCTGATACAGGACTTGATTACCAAAGAATTAAAGGAGGGTAATGTAACTAATGCAAATCACCATGGGTTTATGGAAAACAGATCCTGTCAAACAAACTTGATTTTTTTTATGAGGTTACAAGTTTGGTTGATAATGGTAGTAGCAATGGCATAATATACTTAGTCTTCTGTAAGGCATTTGACTTGGTACTGCACGACAATTTGATTAAAAGACTAGAATGATATAAAATTAACATGTCACACATTAAATGGATTCAAAACTGGCTAACTGATAAGTCTCAAAACATAATTGTAAATGGGGAATTGTCATCAAGTGGGAGTGTTTCCAATAGGATCCTGCAGGGATTAGTTCTTGGCCCTACACTATTTAACATTTTTATCAGTTTCCTGGAAGAAAACATAAAATTGTCACTGATAAAGTTTGTAGATGACCCAAAAATCGGGGGAGTGGTAAGTTATGAAGAGAGCAGGTCACTGATTCAGAGCATTCTGGATCTCATGGTAAACTGGGTGGAAACAAATATGTATTTTAATATGACTCAGTGTCAACATATACATCTAGGAACAAAGAATGTCGGCCATACTTACGGGATGGGAGACTCTGTCCTGGGAATCAGTGACTCTGGAAAAGATTTGGTGGTCCTGGTGGATAATCAGCTGAGCTCCCAGTGCCCTGCTGTGGCCAAAAGGACTAATGCAGTCCTGGGATTTGTAAACACAGGACTCTTTTTTGAAGCAGCAGAGAGGTTGTATCTCTGTATCTGTATCTCTGTATCTGGCTCTGGTGTGACCGCTGCTGGAATCCTGGGTCCATTTCTGGTGCCCACAATTCAAGAAGAGTGCTGGTAAATTGGAGAGGATTCAGAGAAGAGCCATGACAATAATTAAAGGATTAGAAAACCTGCCTTCTAGTGATTGAGCTCTTTGAGTCTATCTATTTAACTCAACAAAGAGAAGGTTAAGGGGCAACTTGATCACAGTCTATAAGTAGCTACACGGGGAACAAATATTTAATAATGGGCTCATCAATCTAGCAGACAAAGGTATAACATGAGCCAGTGGCTGGAAGTTGAAGCTAGACAAATTCAGATTGGAAATAAGGCTTAATTTTTTTAATGGTGAGACTAATTAACCAAAAGGGTCGTAGTAGATTCTCCATCACTGACTATGGAGTGTTTGGTGAGAAAGCGCTTATCCCTGAAATCCTTCTCTCTCTGAGTGCAGTGGGACGGCATCTCTGCTGTGTGAAGGCTGGTGTGTTCTCAGCGAAGCTCCTCTCTTGCCATGGACAGCGGTAGAGTCTGTCTGCGTGGGTTTTGGAGCGCCTGGTGAGCAGATGTTTCTCAATGAAGCCCTTCCCACACAGAGTACAGCAGAAGGGCCTCTCCCCGGGTGGGTCCATTTGTGAATGGGGAGATACGATCTAAATCTAACACTTTTCAGGCACTTAGAGCACCGATACGGACTCCCTCCAGGCCTTCCAAGACCCTGCTCTTGGCTAGAGCTTTCCACACAGCTATATGGTTCCTTTGCCACGTGGGTCGCTGGTGTTCAGTAAGATCCAAGATGCATAGATCCTCACATTCAGTGCATAGCAAGAGTCAGAACTTTGGCACATTCCAAGAGATTCCTCTGCCTTTGCCCAGGATCCGTGGAGGTACATGGCCCCTCTTCCATGTGAGCGTCCTCCAGAACAAAAACAATGAGGAGTCCTTGTGGCACCTTAGAGACTAACAAATTTATTTGGGCATAAGTCTTTCGTGGGCTAGAACCCACTTCATTGGATGCATGGAGTGAAAATACAGGAACAGGTATAAATACATGAAAGGATTGTGATTTGAAAGGAGTTCACTGCAACCTCTCTTATACCGAACAGAGTCCTCAGGGTTCTTTCCAGTCCTGTCAGTCTGCTGTCTCTCTCAACTCTCATGGGTCATTTCCTGCTCTACCCTTTGGAAAACCTCTTTATGATGGATTGCCCACCCCTCACTCCAGGGTGCCACCTGATGTACTGGAGTCCCACTGAGACCACCTGTTCCACCAGCCTAGGCTCCCTCACCCCATCCTGCTATGCCAGGCCCTCAAGCCTCCTCTAGCACACACACAGGTAGGGACATGCCCAGCTGTAGGAAGACACAGACACTGAAGACTGCACTTGAGTGCTGGGCAAGCCCCAAGCTGAGTCTGCATGGGAAGACTCAGCTTGGGGATTGCCCAGCACTCAAATTCACGCCCCCTCTGGAGTTTAAATGCAAAACTGTATTGTTTTGCGCTGCACAGAAATCTGTACAGCATAAGCTCAGGAAAATCAGCCCCTCCCTCAATGTGGAGGAAGATATGCATAGCTTTTTGCCACCCTAGTTATTAATTGCACAAACTGGTTTATAGAAAACAAAAACAAGTGTATTAATTACAAGGAATAGATTTTAAGTGATTATAAGGAATAGCAAACAGATCAAAGTAGATTACTGAGCAAATAAAGCAAACACACAAACTAAGTTTAATACACTAAAGAAACTGGCTACAAGTAGTAATTTCTCACCCTAAATGTTGTTTTAAGCAGGTTGCAGAAATTCTTGAAGACAAACTTCTTTTGCTTGCAGCTTAGAATTCCAGATATTCCTTTCACAGACCAGACACCTTCTAGCCTGGGTCCAGTCCTTCCCCAGTTCAGTTTTTTTTAGCAGTCATCTTGGGCCGGGATTCAATGAAGAACCAACTCTGATTAACTCACACCCCAGCCTTAAATAGGATTTACATATGGCAGGAATCCTTTGTTTCCCAGTTTGAACCCCACCCCCTAGTAGTGGCAAAATACTAGCAGCCCAAGATGGTGTCCAGTAGCAGGTGACATGATCACATGACCCTGCAGTGTCAAAGCAGCATCCCAGGAGGCTACTCAGGAAGGTGGGAGATTAGCATCTTCAAAGTCCTATTGTTCTCCCTAATGGCCCATTCAAGCTGATTGCATACTGTCTGGTGGGCATTGCCCAGGTGTAAACACAGTTGTAATTGTTACTTTGTCAATATTCCTAACTTCAGATACAGAAATGATACATGTCTACAAATAGGATAATCATAGTCAGTACATCATAACCTTTCCAATGATACCTCACATGACTCATCTGCATAAAACATACCTTAGTTATGCCATATTCCTATCATAACAATATCTCGATGAAGAATATAGGATGTGGAGCACACTCCTCTTCTGAGCGTCCCCCTGGTGGTGGTAGGCTTTTAGGCTGCTTCTCAGTTTTGATCATGGTTCCCCCATCTGCTGGAATAAAGGGAGGATCTATTTCCAAAATCTCTTATGAGGAAAGCCTAATTATACTCAGTAATAATAGCCATAGAGTTGGGTGACCTCCAGCACAGGAACTAGCATAATCTTATGAATATGCTGGCTAAAGTGAGTCTAATCTGTTAACGACATCAAGAGTCTGAAATTGATGGTAGTTAAGAGTCTTTAAAGCAAATGTAAAAGGTTAAGTTTTTGGTAAATCACTTACCTAGGAGATCGAGAATTAGCACACAACTGCATCTCAGGGTACAAGGGAGAACAACAGGGACAGAGATTCCTTCAGAGTAAGGCCACCCATTAGAGTTGTCGAGTGGTTGGAACAGACCAAGGGGTCAGGTACTCTTGGACATACTCCTGGCTCCCCACTAACTTCCTGCCTTCCACAGGGAGCCAGTGACAGAACTGGGACTAGAACCCAGGTCCCCGACTCACAGTCATTTCCTATGACCACTGGAGAAAGCTGCCTCTGTTATGAAGCTGCCTCCGTATCAGTCACATGCACCTGTTCCCTTCAGAAATCTGTCTCTTGCCAAAAAACTAGAGCAATGGTGGTGCAGCTCCTCCCCTTCTTCTGCTTAGTAAGAACTTCAGAGTCTAATCGGTTTCATCTAAATCCTCACAGTTTCCTTATGCTCTTTACTAAAAAACTCAGACACTCACTTGGATGCACCTGCTCCTTCTCTCAAGATGAGTATAGCCCAAAAGAACAATAGCGTGTTGTGACGAAGTAGGACTGTTCTTAATGTTTCCTCTGAATAGTGTGGGGGTGCCTCAGTTTCCCCTAGGCAGTTCTTAAGTATCTAGGGGGTGGAGTAAGGGTGTATGATCATTGCAGAGCCCTAGAGGGCATGTGTGTGCAGGAGTCTGGACACAGAGAATGGCCGACACCCTGTTTCCTGGCAACTGATGGCCTGGGCCCTTCCCCCCCTGCAAGGTGAGAGCTGAAGGGTTGGAGAACAAAGGAATCAGGTGACCACCTGGCCTGGGAAAGGAACAAAGCCCAGAGGAGGAGGGGCTGGAGGGGGTTTTCAGTTTGGGGCTGGCTGGGACATGGAGTGAAGTGCAGACGTGGTTGTCTGGCTCACTGCCCCCCAAAATGGACCCAGCTGAGGGGTCCCGTTCTCTGCACCTGCAAGCTCTGTTTTAGACCATGTTCCTGTCGTCTAATAAACCTTCTGTTTTACTGGCTGGCTGAGAGTCACGTCTGACTGTGAAGTTGGGGTGCAGGACCCTCTGGCTTCCCCAGGAGCCCCGCCTGAGCGGACTCGCTGGGGGGAAGCGCACGGAGGGGCAGAGGATGCTGAACGCTCCGAGGTCAGACCCAGGAAGGTGGAAGCTGTGTGAGCTGTGTGTCCTGCAGACAGGCTGCTCACAGGAAGGCGACTGCCCCAGAGTCCTGACTGGCTTCATGGGGAGCAGTTCCAGAGCATCGCCCAGGGACTCCGTGACACGTGTAAAGAGTATTTGGCAAGAGTCAGCCCACCTCCCATTTGGGGCCCAGAGGGGACAGACTAGGAAGGCCATCGCTTCAGCTTGGTTTATGTCAGAATATTAGGCTTATCTAACAGTGGCATTTCATTATCAGGTGCAATCAGTTGCTTTGGTCGCAATGCTGTGTTCTCTGAAGTGACACATGTTCCCTTTCCCCACTCTAGCCACCCCTTGAGCCCCTCTCTGACGGGCTTTGACACATCACTGTGCAGAAGCTGTTTTCCATAATCTAGTTCTTGCCTCTGGTCATTGACCCTTCAGCCACTTTGGACATGTCTATCCTAGAGTTATTTGACAGGTTTCAGAGTAACAGCCGTGTTAGTCTGTATTCGCAAAAAGAAAAGGAGTACTTGTGGCACCTTAGAGACTAACCAATTTATTTGAGCATGAGCTTTCGTGAGCTCCACGGTATGCATCCGATGAAGTGAGCTGTAGCTCACGAAAGCTCATGCTCAAATAAATTGGTTAGTCTCTAAGGTGCCACAAGTCCTCCTTTTCTTTTTACCCTAGAGTTATGTCGCCCTACGTTACGTCGGCATATGGCCACGGCACTTAGTACATCGCTTGTGCGTGTGCATACCTGGCTGCTTGTGTTGGCGGTGCTCAGGGCCGGCCTTAGGGAAAATGGCACCCTGGGCGAACTTGTATATTGGCATCCCCCCATCACTCCTGGCCCCCACGGGCTCCCTGGGCTTCCCTCCCCCCATCACCTCTGGGCCCCGCTGCCTCCCGCAGTGTTTAATTTGTATTGAAAGAGATGCCAGAGCTGAGCCGTGGCTCAAATTAAGCACCGGCAGGGCGGCCTGATGCTGGCGGGTGCTGGCCGGGCGCCCAGCTCTGAAGGCAACTCCACTGCCAGCAGAAGTGCAGAAGTAAGGGTGGCCTGGCATATGGTGTGTTGCCACCCTTCTGCACCTTGGCTTGTGGTGCCTGATGCTCGGGCATGTGGCTCAAGGCAGGCTTCGCACTGTCGCAGGGTGACTGCATCTTGTCAGAGCCCACGGCCCTCCTGCAGCCCTCTGGCCACCCCTGGCTCACCCAGGGCACTGGTTCAGATTTTGGGGGGTGGGAGGAATCTTTATTCATGATTCCAGGGACTACTTAGGCACCTGAAAACTCTAGGGTTTTTTCAGATAATAATTTAGGGATTAGCTGACAGGAGCACTTTCTCTAATTGTTATATAAAGAAAGAAAAAATATATACAGTACAAATGCCAATTAAAGCCACGTTTAAAGTTTATATGTAAATTTAGAACAATCAGGAGATAATACAGCAAGATATTCCCCATCCCAAGCCTTGAGGTGTCAGTTCACTATCTTTAGTGGAGATAAATAAAAATAAATATAATCTGCTTACCTTCTCTAACAGAAACACTGTGTTACTGCCATTATCTCCTCTGTTCTAGTCAATTGTTGTTCATTTAAAACATATTTCAACATGTGTGAGTAAGGGTTTTTTTCTCTTTTATTAAGAAAGGGAATTAATTTTTCTAATTATCTCGGCATCTATGTTTACTGATCACAATCATGTCTGTGACTCACTAACATTTGACTCCATCATTGCTGTTGATATCAGAGCTGGAACTGCGTTTATTTTCATGCAAATTTTAAGCTATTTTACAGATATAACTAAAAATATAATTTGAACATAAGCCACCTTCATCTGCCCAGTGTCTAAAGTTATGTGTTTAGCTAATGTTTTTTAAACTGGCATTACTAAATGAGTACAAGCTAAAGGTGCATTCTAGGAGGATACTATTATTTGCTTGTACCACTTTAAATAATGAATGACAAAGCACAATATGATAATAACAGTAATAATTATAATTACTCCAACGAGGACAGGTTAGGCATTTTAGAACTCACTACTCAAAGAATTCAATGTAAGCATAAGAAAGAAATAAAATTATGAAATGCACAGACCAGTCAAAAAACTAAAATAACAGCACTTTGAAAGAATAAAATTACAGAGACTATATGTGTATTGCAGGAAGTACCAACAAGTACAAACAACAATATAAGTATGTGTTGGGGGGCGATGAGTGTGAAAGAGACAGCATTTGTGAGCTGCCGGCATGTGTGAGCTGGGGGAGTGTGTGAGAGACCGCGTGCTGCCCCTTGAAGAGAGCTGCACTCAAGAGTCTGAAGGAAAGCTCCTTCAGATACAGCAGTAGCCACCAGCAGCTCCGTCCCTCTCTTGGTGAGCCCTGTCCTCACACACACACCCGCCCCCGCTCTGTGGAGACAGGGTACATGGGCGGGGGGGGGGGGTGGAGGCAGCCTGACATCAGAGCCCCTCCCCGCCCCTTTACAGCAGACAGGAAGTTCCTGGGAGCAGCTGGCTAGGGGCAGCTCCAAGACAGGGGGCAGGAGCCATGGGGTTGAAGATGCCAGCAGGGGGAGGGGCACCCCTGCTCCGGAGGTGCCCCATTTGTAACAGTGCCCGGGCTTGCACCCCATTCACCCATGCCTAAGGCCAGCGCTGGCGGTGCTTGCACTCACCAAGAGCACTTGTACTGATGCAGAGTGAAGTGCACCATGGGTAGGTATCTCACTGGAGAACTCGCCACTATCCAGCACAGGGTCTTTTTGAAAGATTTTGCAATGCTTGATGGCTTTGGTGGAATGACAGTAGAATGAGCCTTTGGTCATTTGAAGGGTCGCTGGCGTAGTTTATTTACCAGATTGGACCTCAGTGAGAAAAATATCCTAATGGTTATAGCTGCCCACGGTGTCCTACATAATATGTGTGAAGCAAAGGGGGGAAAGTTTCCACCAGGTGGATGGTAAAGGTGGAGCGGCTGTCTGCTGAATTTGAACAATCAGATACAAGGGCTATTAGAAGAGATCAACGTGGAGCTATACATCTCAGTGAGGCTTTGAAAGACCATTTTAATAGCAAGCCAGAGTAATGTGTGTTGCTGCAGTGTGCTTTACCTGGCCTTGCTCTTTTGCAGCCTAGTCTGAATCTTGTGCTGATTGCTGTATATGTAGGAGTATTGCATTGTCAATGGACCTATTAATTTTGTTTGTGAATGATGTTATGAGTTGTGTGACACAGTGCAGTAACTGGGAATTGGTCACTTTCAGAACTGATCTGTATCAGCCAGCATATGTTGTGAACCAATAAAGATCAATTATGTTCAAAAATATAAAATGTTATTCTGTAGCATTCAAAAGAAAACCATTTCAAATTTTATAAACCTTAATAAATTTAGCAAACAGAACTTATGAAGGGGAAAGAACAGTCATTTCCATTTCAGGTACACATACATCAACTGGGGCTTTCACAGGTCAGTGTATGTGAAGCTGTGATTGTCTTGTCTATGCACTGACCCCTGATGCCACATGGAATGTTCAGGGGCAGGCCAAGGGAGGTCCTGATATTGAATTCTCTGTGGGCTCCAGAGGAAGGTGAGCATGGGATTGTTGAACCTGCAAGTCCACCAGAGTCTGCAGCATCTCTGTTTGCTGTCTGAGAAACGCAGGCATGTCCTACTGCATGTCCCTCTCCTTCTCCTGCATTTTTTCCCTCTCCCCTCTATCCTTCTCCAGGATGTCTGCAAGAGTGACCCTCCAGGCCCTGTGTTTGTTCTCTCATGCAGCACTGGCTTGCTGGATCTCCTGCAACTTGTCATCCTGAGCCCTCTTCTTTCTCCTCCTTATCTGGCGTAGACATTCATGGGTGAGTAGGAAGAGACCCTGAAGGCTGCAGTGGTAGCAGCTGTAGAGAAAACACACAGAGACACCGTGGTCATTATATTCACAATGGAAATCAAAACTTAAGAGGCGGAACTCACTCCCCTTGCTCTCCAAAAGTTGTAAGCACATTCTCACTTCTGCTTGGGATTGCTTGTGCACAGCACCAGTCACAACCATGGTGAATATGGTCTGTCGGGGTTGGGGAAATGAGGTGGGAATAGCTTGGTTACATGGTTCTAGTTGTATAGGGCAGCAGCACTGAATACTGGCACTGTTTTCCACTGTAATTTTAGCTGATATCTCACTCCTGAGGGTAAGAGGCAGACAGAGCTCAGTGGCTGCTGACATCCCCATGCTGCCTGGGCCTGTATACTGCTAGTCTGAGTGCTGCAATATTGCCTGCTGGAATAATCGCTGAGTGGTATGGGACAGTGTCCTGCTGCAGCAGAAGAAAGAAGGCAGCCCTCCCCAGAAACCTTTGGCAGAGGATTGCAGAGTACCTCCATGGAAGAGTCACTTAGATCTCTATGGAGGGTTCATGGGACATCTTAGTGCACATACACAAACTGCTCCGCATGGCCCCCACTAACTCTAGAGTAAAAATGAATAAATCAAAATATGAGTGCTGCTACTCTGGGGGGCCAGCCTTGTAATTTCAAAGTCAAGTGCACACGTACCCAAGGTTCCTTCCCCTGCATCAGGTTTGCCTGTGCTCGACTGATGGGACTGGCTGGACTGCGGTGGAGTAAAAAACAGGTCCTGGCTTGCTGCAGAGCTGGATCCCCCAGTTGCCTGTCCCCCATACTCCTCTTCTTGCTCCCACCTTCTCCTCCTCACTGTTCGAGGCAGGGGCCTGTGACTCAGGCTCTTCTGAAGTATCCACGGTGCTCTTGGGGATGGTGCTGGGGTCTCTGTCGAGGATGGCATGTAGCTCTTTGTAAAAGCAGCAGGTCTGCATTAGGCCAGGGAGTGGGCAGTCAGGCCTAGGCGATGGAGCCACAGTCAGGCCCAGTGGTTAGGGCCAGAGTCAAGGGTCAGAGCTGGAATCAGAAGCCAGGAACCAGAGCCACGGGTCAGAGCCAGAAGCCAGGAAGGCAAAGGAGCAAATATTCCTCTGTCATAGCAGAGCTGTTGGTGGTGGCATGTCGGCAGCAGTTGCTCAGGAACCAGTTGTTTCTAGCCCTGTAGAGTCTTAGCACATGAATGGGTAAAAATCCTTTTACAGATGGGAAAAGTGAGTCTCAGAGAAACTACAGGCCTGAATTTTCAGAAGTACTGAGTGGGGATACAAGAGCAGAGGGAAGGTTTGTGCTGGAACTTCCACTGTGACTCTCTCAGTAGGCTCACTGGACCATTGAGAACGTAGTTCAGACAGTTATCCACTGCATCTGATTAAATTGTGGACTCTGGTGCTGCAATAGCTTTGTCCCAACAACTCCAGCTGCGTGTTTTGTCCAGGTCGGATTTCTTTGTGGGCAGGATAGTAGCATTCCCTTTTTACTGTGGCTTTAGTCACTCTCAGAAATATCTACCATCTAGCAGGGGGTATTCAGAAACATTTTGAGTGGCTGCTTTCGCATCACAATTAAAAGGGAAAATGTTAACAGGGGCAGTGGCCTGGTAGGAGTCTACTACTGATCACCAAATCAAGAGGAGGAGGTGGATTTCCAGAACTAATAACAGAAATACCCAAAACACAAGAAAGACCTTGTAGTGATGGGGGACTTTAACTACCCAGACATCTGTTGGAAAAGCAATATGGCAAAACACAATATCTCCAGTAAGTTCTTGGAATGTGTTGGGAACAATTTCTTCTTTCAGACGGTGGAGACAGTAACCGGAGGTGGTGGTGGGGCAGCCATTTTAAACTTGATGCTGATTAGCAGGAAGGAACTGCTTGCAAATCTGAAGGTGGAAGGCAACTTGGGTGACGGTGCTCACAAAATGATAGATTTCATGAGGCTAAGGCCTGGTCCACGCTCCAAAGTAGATGGGAGGGAACAAATGCCCTCAAGAACTAAATCTAGGGGATGACTAAGGGGGACATGGGGGACATCCACCAATATCTGGGGCAGATCCTCAGCTGCTGAAAACCAGTGTAGCTCCATTGTAGTCAATAGGACTCTGACAATTTACACCAGTTGAGGATCTGGCCCATGCATCCATATTAAGGAAGCACAGGAAAGGGTTAGGGAGGAGAACCTTTAACTGATGAAAGGAAGATGAACCAAGAAAAAATCAGATTGGATCTCACCTTATTTTCCTCTAGGCGCTTACAAATTGTTTAATCGTTTGTTCCAGTATCTTGCCAGAGATCAAAGTAAGGCTGACTGTCTATAATTCCCCTGATCTTCCTTTTCCCCCTCTTTAAACATAGGTACTCTGTTTGCCCTTCTCCAGTCCTCTGAACCTCACCCATCCCCCAGGAGTTCTCAGAGACAATCACCAATGGTTCAGAGATGGCTTCACCTAGTTCCTTAAGTACCCTAGGGTGCATTGAATCAAGCTCTGCCAACTTGAATACATCGCACTTATTTAAATATTCTTTAACCTGTTTTTTCCTATTCTGGCCTATTTTCCTTCCCCTGATTATTAATATTAATCATGTTAAACATCTGGTCACAATTACCCTTTTTAGTGAAGACCGAAGCAAAAAGGTATTAAACCCTTCAGCCTTCTGTGCCATCTGATAAACTCTCCTTCTGTGTCATTAGCTCTCCTTTCCCATTAAGTAATGGACTTGTACGTTCCTTTGTCCTTGTCTTACTTCTAATCTATTTATAGAACCTCTTTGTCCTGCCTTTTATGTCCCTTGCTAGTTGTAACTCATTTTGTGCCTTATCTGTTCTGATTTCGTCCCAGCATGCGTGTGCTGTCTGTTTGTAGTCATTCTTAGCAATTTGTCCATGTTTCCTCTTTTTGTACAATTTCTGTTTGATTTTCAGGTTATTAAAGATCTCCTGCAGTAGCCATATTGGTCTCATATTATTCTTCCTGTCTTTCCTTCACATCAGGATAGTTTGCCATTGTGCCTTTAATATTGTCTCTTTTACAAACTGCCAGCTCTCCTGAACTCCTTTTCCCCTTAGATTTTCTTCCTATGGGACCTCCTTACCTACCAATTCCCTGAGTTTACTGAAGTCTGCTTTTCTGAAGCCCAGTGCCTTTGTTCTGCTGTTCTCACTCCCTTTCTGCCATTAGAATAACGAACTCTGTTATTTCGTGGCCACTTTCACCCAAGCTGCCTTCCGCCTTCAGATTCCCAACTGGTTCCTCCCTGTGAGTCAGAATCAAATCTAAAATAGTGCCCCCCGGGGTACATCCTCCACCCTTCTGAAACAATATATTGACAGCTCTATTTAATTTAGCCGGAGGAGTGGCGTTTCATGCTTAAAAGCAATTTTAGGGATGTCTGAGAAATATGATGGGGTTTCTCAGTGTAACAGCCACATCGTAGAGGTTCAGGTGCTTCACCACCAAGACAGCAAGCAACCCCTGCCTTCCCTTGGGGCCTGATCAGTTCTGTGGCTGCAATGTGGCTCCCTGTTAACAAACTGCTGTGGGAAGGCACAGGGTGGGATTGCGGTAAACCGGGCAGCTGGAACGTTTCATTAAACCACACCAGCATGGACTGTGACCTGGTGTGATTTTGCCATTTAGGTTAGGTCAGCGCTTGGCTGGGAGACCCCAGGGAGAAGCCAGGTACTGCAGAGAACAGTGTTCCTGAGGCAGGGGTGCCTCTCTTGTATCAGTCAGTATGGAGCAGTCCCCCAAGTTTTTAATTCCCCCAGGATGTCTGCACTGCCAATTCTCTGATCCTCAAGGGTCATTCTAGCCCCAGGACCTTGCACCCCCAGAGGACAAGGCAGGCTTGGAGTCCATGGGGTAATATTTAATCATCATGGCCGGGCGTCCTGACAATGGAGGAAGTTGTAGGAGGCAGTGGCAGATTAACTGCGGGAGCTTTGGAACCTGTGTAGAAGAGTGGGGGCATCAGTGCCGGAACTGTGGCCAGGCTCTCTGCTCCTCTTCTTCTCCCCAAGGATCCTCCCCCTGGCAAGGCTGGAAGCCAGAGCCGGGCCATGGTAAGAGCCGCCCAGGGAGCCCAGTCAGCTGTGGGGAGCTCTGGATCCTCCACCTGCCCTGCGCTCAGGGCCAGGGTGCCCGAGAGCAGCCCCTGGCCCATGTTCCTACCCCTCCTGGCATGCCGCCCAGGGCAGATGGAGAGTCCAGGGCTCCCCACAGCAGTCCAGGGCTCCTTACCATGGCCTGGCTCCGGCTTCCAGCCTGGCCAGGGGGTGGGGCCTCGGGGAGAAGAGGAGGAGTACCTCAGGGGGCAGGGCTCTGTGGCGAGGGGGTGGGGCTAACTTAAGGCCCATCTCAGCCCCCCATTGGGAAAAGGGAGGTGCTTTGTGGTGGGGGAGCTGCTCACCCTGCTGCGAAGCGCATCCCCTACTGTTCTGTACCTGTCCGAGGCGAGGAGGGACAGGAGGAGAGGCGCCCTCAGGGCAGCAGTGGCCTATGTGAGTTAAGCTACAGTCCAGTTACCACATCTCCACATCACAAAACCCCGCCATTAGCTAACTGGGTCCCTCGGCGCTCTGCATTTAAGGGGGATCCTTGCTACCACAGCCTTTGTTTGGGCAAAATGCACGTTACCATCCACCTTAAAACGTCCCCTGAAGGTCCCCTGAGGTCGCAGGGCAGTTGCCCCGTTGCATTTCTCCATCCCAGTGGGACATCGTGCCGTGTTTTATTACGGCACGAGGACACAAGTGTCATGGGGAAATTATGTTGACCTGGGAGACAAACTGCTTGGAATGTCTCCTGCTCTGTAACAGGTTGGGGCCGCCTCCTGTGCACCCCCTTGTGGCCACTGGCCGCTCCGGGGCACCGTGCCTCAGTTGCCATCTTCCTCAGGCCCTCAAACTCCACACACTGGGTCAGTGCTGGAGATGTGGCTTAGCCTTCTGGCCAAGCCACAAACAAACACGTCCAACTGAAAAGTCCCAGCACATAAAGGGTTCTTCTGCCCTTCATGGGCTTTTCTTCAGTCTGCCCTCTGGGCCCTGTTCTTAATCCCTTTCTGGGCTACCTTTGAGTCTTCTCCCTGCCCCAGTATAGCGCTCTCAGCCCCCAGGCTAGCTCCACTGGTATCCTGTCTGCGGACGCTGGCTCCATGCCTTCTACAGGAGGGGTCGGGCAGCCAGCCCCCTTCCTGTGATTCCTCTCCTAGCCTGAGCTCTCTCAGTCCTTGTAGAAGGCCCAGGTGTCCATTAAAGCATCAGAGGGCCCCTCTAGTCGCACCCCCTCAGACTGGGTATGTCTACACTGCAGCTGGGAGCGTGCCTCCCGGCCTGGAGAGACACACTCATGCGAGCTCTGCTCAGTGTAGTGTGCTAAAAAGAGCAGTGTGGACTTGGTGGCATGGATGGCGGCCGCCCAGGCTCGGACCCCAGGGGTCTCGGACACCAGTGGCTAGTCTGAGCTGCCGCCTATGCAGCAGCAGCCACATGGCTCTTGTTAGCATGCTGGCTCAAGTAGAGGAAGAGGTATGATATAGTAGAGGAAGTAGCTTACCATTTTACAGAAAGGGAAACTGAGGCACCAAGCAACTAAGGCCAAAATATTCTGACTTGGGTAGCTAAAGTAGACCCCTGTATCCATATTAAAGCACTTAAATAAGTAGCCTCATTTGCAGACAGGCTGAGTACCCAGCAACTCCCCCTGAAATCAATAAAATATAATCCAGTTCCATACCATTCAGCACCCAGGTTTGAAAGGTTTGGCCTAGCTCATCTACCCAAGGTCAGACAGTGAGTCAATTACAGAGCTAGGAATGAAGCCAAGCTCTCCTGATTCCCAGTTTTGGATTTCACCACCAACACCCTCCTCCCTGGCCCCTTCAGACAGACGTTGTGTCTGAAGACTGCACAGTGTGTTCTTCTGTTGCTGGACAATCTCACTAGCCTCTCCCACTGCTGAGGGCTCCGCGGCCGACACTTCTGAATCATGTGGTCTCTCCAGGTACTCACCTGGCCCCAACACCTGAACACCTCACGCTCTGTAATGTATTTATCCTCACAGCTCCTGGGAAGGTCAGGACGGGCTATTAGAATTGTATAGATGAGGAATTCAGGCCTGCCTGCAGGGGTTGGGTTTCTGTCCAGGAACCGGGCTTAGTTGCTGGCAGGAATCAGTCTCATGGCAGGAATCGGGCTCACCTTCTCTGTGGCCGGTGTCAGGGTCCTGAGTCCCAAAGAGATCTTGGCTCCAAGGGAGGTTGTGGAATCCCCATCACGGGAGGTTTTTAAGAACAGGTTGGACAAACACCTGTCAGGGATGGTCTAGGGGTTTATTTGGTTCCGCCTCTGCACAAGGGGCTGGACTTGATGACTTCTCAAGGTCCCTTCCAGCCCAGCATTTCTATGATTCTATGAAAATCTTCTCCAGCTCCTCAAAAAATGGACAGGTCATATTACTACGACCAGCACCCCTGGTTTTAATAAAAAGAAAAGGAGTACTTGTGGCACCTTAGAGACTAACCAATTTCTTTGAGCATGAGCTTTCGTGAGCTACATAGCAGTGGCCTATGTGAGTTAAGCTACAGTCCAGTTACCACATCTCCACATCACAAAACCCCGCCATTAGCTAACTGGGTCCCTCGGCGCTCTGCATTTAAGAGGGATCCTTGCTACCACAGCCTTTGTTTGGGCAAAATGCACGTTACCATCCACCTTAAAACGTCCCCTGAAGGTCCCCTGAGGTCGCAGGGCAGTTGCCCCGTTGCATTTCTCCATCCCAGTGGGACATCGTGCCGTGTTTTATTACGGCACGAGGACACAAGTGTCATGGGGAAATTATGTTGACCTGGGAGACAAACTGCTTGGAATGTCTCCTGCTCTGTAACAGGTTGGGGCCGCCTCCTGTGCACCCCCTTGTGGCCACTGGCCGCTCCGGGGCACCGTGCCTCAGTTGCCATCTTCCTCAGGCCCTCAAACTCCACACACTGGGTCAGTGCTGGAGATGTAGCTTAGCCTTCACGAAAGCTCATGCTCAAATAAATTGGTTAGTCTCTAAGGTGCCACAAGTACTCCTTTTCTTTTTGCGAATACAGACTAACACGACTGTTACTCTGAAACCTGGTTTTAATGTAAGTCCGAATGAACTGTTTGTTTTTATCCGGCACTGATTGGTGTCCTGGTTCTGGCCCCTCACAGTCATCTGCTTAGCAATGGCCACAAAAAGAGCTTCCTGTACCGACTCCTCTCCACAGATGTGATGAGATTCAGGGTCTCAGCATGGTTCCAAGCAACTGCTCAAGGCATGCTGTAGAGGCTTCTGGAGTAATATCACAGCAAGGCGGATATACTCAAACCCAGGACCAAGGGGGCAAAGTCTGGCCCCACACCAGATTTTAAATGGGGGACAGGACATCTGGTCAATGTGACCCCAGAGCAGCGGAGGGCACACAGGTAAACAGACAGGTCATTAATGGTTGCCTGCAAAGCAATGTGGGATAGTTGTTGGAGGACTGCCAAAGTAATACACTGCAACATTGCCTGCACGTGAGCAATTGCCTAAACTAACTCAATTTGCAGCAAACGTAGTTCTCTTTGAAAGAGGGCTCTTGTGTCCTTGATAAATCCAGAGTTTTAGTGGACTATAATGAATTGCATCGTGTGTACGCAAGTATTTTCAAACTGGTTTAACTCCCCCCAATCCTATGTCGACAAGCAGGCCTGGGCCGTATCCAAAGCCCAGTGAAGTCAGTGGGAATCTTCTGATTAACTTTAAAGGGCTTTGGGGCAGACCCCAAATAACTTGTTCAAGATGTGCAGGCTGTCCATGGCAGTGTAGGGCACTGAACCCATGGCAGAGCACTAACCACTGGGCCAGGCTTCCTCTCCAATCACAAATAAGCATGTGAGGTCTTTAAAATCATTTTGCGGTTCCCATCTTGTGATGAATGAAGCCCGGCTTGCTATTTCCTGGGGAGAGAAACACAGCTTCGCCAATGCTTATCACACGGTTTGTCCAAACTGATGCCTCATGGTCCATATAAGCTGATGCTGCACAGTCCATATAAGCTGATGTCACTGATATAATATTTAGCACTTTATTCTCAAAGTGTTTTGCCAACAGTAACTGCTCAGATACTACAGAGATGAATGCCATGGATATGCCTATAAATAAATATTAATGACCCGGATCCTGAGCTGTGCTTCGGACGCTTGCTCCTGGGGCTGTTTTATATCAGCTACCCATGGCCCCAAGGGGCCTTTCCAGTAGCCAGGGATCAGCATAACATAGGGATGCCTGTGCCACCCCCTGTTTTCTTGGCTATGTTCTCTGCTAAGATGGGGGCATGTAAGAAACATTATGGTGGCTCTATGCCCCCCAAGATACTCCCCTACACAGCCTTATACTGGGCTTCACAAGCCATAGTTAACCCTCCTGGCATCCCCCTGAGCTGAGAGGCAGGCGGAATTAGCTCCGTTTCTCAGGGGGAGGAAGTGAGGCACACAGAGCTTAAGTGATGTGCCCAAGGCCGCAGAGCATTGTGTTGCAGAGCCAGGACCAGGAGCTGGCTTAGCTCCTAGCCCCATGCTCAGGACACACCTCTCTCTGACGGACCCCCCCAACGACATGACACTGAGCTCCAGCTACTGACACACACAGACCATTTCTGGGCCTGGGGGCTGCTTTCTGCTGCAGCTGGGGAGGCGTGACGTTCCCATTGCATGCCTCCTACTGAGCTTGAGAGCCCCAGCCCTCGGTCCTACCAGGAGAGAGAGGCCTGGCTTGGCTTAATGGAGGGGTGCCAGGGCCTGGGAACGCTTTGGGGTTTACCTGAGAGTAGTGTGGGACCCAGAAGTCTGTTGGCAGGAGCCCAGCTTCATCGCTGTCCTGGTGCGGCAGGCCGAAGATCCAGGCTACCCCAGAAGAGGGTAAACAGGGTGCTCATCGGGAAGCCTAGAAATCCGTTTGCCAGGGGGAAAAAGGTGGAATTTGCATTTTTACAGAGAATCTTGAGTTTTTACATTGTGTGAAAAAATAAAAGCCTGTGTTAACAAGTCACTATTTTTTACTGACAGCACCTGTGTCCCCTAGTGAGTGCAACCTCCCCCTCCTGGCGTCGATTTTTGAAGGTGCTTTGAATGTACAGCGGAGCCCCGTTTATCTGCTGGACCTGGGCCCGGATGGATAACCAAAACTCGGGAGAACCGGGAGAACCGGCAGAGAGCTTTCCATCCTTTGTCCTCAGATTCTGACCGCTCCCGGCCCAGTTGCTGTCAGCCCAAGGAGGCCGGTGGTTCGGGTCATACAGGAGCCGGATAACGGAGGCTCCCATCAGTGGGGTTCTCCGGGGCATAAGGAACACATTGTGTTCAGCAGGGATACCTGGATATGGACATCTGTGGCTAGGGAAACTCACGTTCACTTTAAACCTGGAAAAACACGGATTTTTAGGGGTGAATTTGAGGGGTTTATCACGGAAGATCCGGATCCCCGGTGATCCGGTTTCGCACGCCTGGGGCCGCCCCAGCGATCCGGTTTAGCAGGCTGGGGCCGCCTGGCGCTCTTGGGCTCGATGATCCGGCGCCCCCTCCCGGCCGAGGCATTGCAGTGACCCGGGCTCTGTGCCATGGCCGCATGCCCGGAGCTCGCCCCGCCGCGCCGCTTTGTGTCCAGACCTGTGCGCGGCTGGTGCGGGCAGATCCGGAGACATCCCGGGTTCCGCGCTCCGCACATCGCCCGGCTCCGGCTCCGGCTCCGGCTCCGACCTCTCCCCGCTCGCCAGCCTTTGTCTCCGTCCGCACCCGCCTCTCGCCCCCGCCCCCTGCTCCAGTTCCAGCCGGTGCGCGCCTGAGCCCGGCTGCGGCTGCCCTGGGGAGCGGAGCCGCCGAGCGGGGCGGAGGAAGGTGGAAACCCCCCGCTGGAGCCGGAGCCGGAGCCGGAGCGCGGCTGTCTGCGGCTGAGCAGCCCTGGCCGCTTTGCCATCTGCCAGCCAAGCCTTTCTCCGCCCGCGGCCCGTCCGCGGGGCACCAGGACAATGCCTGGAGGGGCCTCGGCTCAGGTAGGGCATTTTACAATCAACTTCCCCGGTGTGGCCGCGGAGGCGGGTGCGGGGCGATGCGCCGCGCCTACTGGCAGCCGGGGCCGTTCCCCTCTGCACCAGGTACATCAGGGATGCGTGCAGACAGGTCCGGAGTGCCCGGAGCGCCGGACCCTGGAGGCACACGCAGACTGGCTGGCTAGCCACAGCATCTGAGCCTCTCCCAAGGGTTTTAACCAAACAAGTAACAGTAACAATGTCTTCCTTCCTAGCCTATGGGGGGAAAGAACTCGATTTATTCAATTGGGGGGGGGGGGGGCATATGTTTGTTTATGTGAAAAACTCCTTAAGGGACCAATAATGGAACAGTTCTAAAGCTACCAGCAGGATTTGAACCTGGGTGCTTCAGAACCAAAATAGGAGAGGCCACCACTTGAGTGGAAGGGGCAGCACTATTACATGGTAGCAATAGAAGGCTATTATCCTCTATGCAAATCAGCCACTGGCAGGAGGGGAGCACACTTCATAAGCATATTGCATTAGGATGTGGTATGAGTTTTGCATGGGAGGCACAGTGCACCGAGGCAGAAGATTGGTGCATACTCAGTGCAAGAGAGAATATCAGAAGAATTTGCGAGACACTGGGGAGGGAGTGGTCAGTAGGTGTGCATTGCACCTGGGAGAATTACAGTTCACTGGGTCCATGTGAACTGAAAAGATTGGAAACAGAAAAGGGACCAGATAGGAATAATCCGTCTGTGAAATCAAAAGATAAGGGCAGGAGAAAGGATGACCTTGCGGCAGCTGTCTGGGGTTTTTCTCTGGAGCTGAGTTAGTAACTGGGTTTTTGGGTCGGTGCCCAAACCGAAACAGCCAGAAAAAAATCTCATTGGCTTCATACCAAAGCTGAATTTTAAAAAAAATTCTCAGCAAAATGAAAAACACAGAAATTTCATCTGGGTCCAACTAAAGATTTCAAATGTCGATTGGAAACAAGATTTGGTTTGGAAATAGTCATTTCAGAACGAACTCGCCAAACGCTTCAAAATGTTCCACCGTTTCTGAAATGTTTGTTCGTTTTGGGTTTTTGTCCAAAACTATTAATTGAATTCGACTCACATCCACAAATCATTTCGGTGCCCTGGAAAAATGCCTTTTCCAGAAAATTCACTATTTGCCAAAAATATGTTGCCTGCATCTAGTTGTCTCCCAGCACCTCTCGTGCCAAGCAGAGGGGGGACTTCCAAGCCATCCTGCACTTCAGAATGGCCTGGACCCATCTGAGTAGGACACCTCATCACAGCAGCTAAGAGGAAGAAGAAGGACTTTGAAAATTATGGTGATTTGGGGTAACAAAAAAATGCTGTAGGAAAAGGTAAGGCCGGGCGTGAATGCAGGGGATGAAATCAATGAGGGCTCCACAATGGCTCGCCTAATAACGTGCTGCTTAAATCTGGCCATCGGTCAGAAAATTACCAAAGAGGAGGTGTGGTCGCCGAGGCTGGAGCTGTCGATGGACAGCAGGAGACGGGATACATGCAGAGAATCAGAATATATACAAAGCAGCTCATCCAGATAACATGCATTGTAAGGCTTGAAAGGAATTCGCTAATGACCCTAGAGGCCTGAGCAGACAGGAAGAAGGTAGATCTTGGTGCATTGAAAAAGAGAGAAAGCTTAGCAATCGCTGTGTGGTTTGTCACACTTTAATCTCTAGCAATGTCTACTGCTATATGGATAGATATTGATGGTAGCCTAGAGACTGACGTCAAGATCTGAGCCCCATTGCGCTAGGCACTGTAAAGACATGTGGTAAGAGATGGTCCCCTCCACCAGAGGTTACAGTCTAAATAGACAATGCTGGGGAGGGGAAACAGACAGGAGGTGTTTTGCCCAAGGTCACGCAGCGTGTTGCCAGGAATAGACCCCAAATCTCCTTCATTTCAGTCCAGTTCTCTCTCCACTGGATGACACTACCTTTCCTCAATGGAAGGAATATTAAGCGTTAAAAACCCTGTAAGCAACTGGAGGCTGGTGGAACCATGAGCAATAGGCAGCGAGGGCTAATAAAGAACCAATCACGCCAGACAAATGTTATTGCTTTTATTCGGATGAATTCACAAAAGTAGCGGCTGTCAGGAGCTCACTGGCAGCAGTGAAATTAGACGCTAAGGGAGCCTAAGTGCAGGGTGTCACGAAAACTTAAGTTTACCACTAATTGGAACTGGTTTGGCCACGGAGGTATGGCTTGGAAATAGGGGGTGCAGTGGGGTGGGGTTATAAACGGAAATTAAGGGGACTGCGTCACAACGCCAGGTG
This sequence comes from Caretta caretta, assembly GCF_965140235.1. Classification (NCBI taxonomy): domain Eukaryota; kingdom Metazoa; phylum Chordata; order Testudines; family Cheloniidae; genus Caretta; species Caretta caretta. The sequence goes on along the minus strand of NC_134207.1, from coordinate 268,350,768 downwards.
AAGCTGGAGAGAGATACTCAGGAGGGTTTTGCTGGGCTTGATTTTAGGCTGGGTTTTAGTTACGGCGTGTTTCATGATCTGGAAAAAGAGGGGAGAGGCCCACAAACTGCATGCACCAATGGCATTGCAATGGGAAGCCTTTTCAACGCCAGGGAGGACAGAGGAGGATATGAAGGGGCCTAGAGAGGTCGGTAGGCTGGGCTGGAACCCCACAACTGCCAGGGACAGGTGGTGACTGAAGCAGCAGGTGCTGAGCGTTTGGTGCTTGTGATTGCAGGTGCCGGTGACGTTCGATGATGTCGCCATCTATTTCTCCCGGGAGGAGTGGGAGATGCTGGCGGAGTGGCAGAAGGAGCTGTACCAGGAGGTGATGAGGGAGAATTATGCAAATCTGATTTCTCTGGGTAAGGATCAGCCTTCGTTGTTTTACTGGGTGCAGCAGGATCATTGAAATCCCTGGGCTGTCTTTAGTCTATTATTATTCATTATTTGTTTTACAGTAACCCCTAGGGGCAACCAATCCAGGATCAGAGCCCCACTGTGCCAGGTGCTGTATACACTGGCTTTAAAAAGCTAGTCCGTGCTCCAGGGAGCTCCCAGTCCTAGGATAAGTCTTGCCTACTAAGCATGCAATGGCCCAGATCATCAGCTGATGCAAAGGTCCGTAGTTCCATTGAGGTCAATAGAGCTATACTGATTGATCCCAGCTATGGTTCCGACCCCTGGCGTGGCATCCCTGGGGAAAGACAGTGTGCTCCTGAGGGTCAGTAACAGACGACCACCCCCGAGTGATGCTGCACCCCGTGCTGCTCCAGCCTTGACCCTCTAACCTCTTGCATGTGGGAAGCACAACCCTTTCTAATGCTGCGGTCACTGATGTGAGCCTCCGGCACCTACCCAACCCCCACAGAGGCTTCCTGTCTGAGCCCCACTTGGTAAAACAGGAAGCCTCGTTCTTGGAACCGCTCCGCAGCAAAGCAGGACACTGGAAAGCAGACAGGCGCTTTCGGCCCTCAGTGCTGCTCTGTTATCAGTGGAATGAGTCACAAGCAGAAGCAGGTCATTTCTCAGTTTTCCCGAATGGAGGGAGAGAAATTCGCCCATCACATGGCTAAAGGACCAGACGTGTCCCGCTCATGGTAGGGGAGTGGACTGCTATAGACCAGCAAATCGGGAGGAGGAGGTATTTTTAGAACAAATAACAAAAGCATCCAAAGGACAAATCCCAATGGTAACGGGGGACTTTAACTCCCCAGACAGCTGTTGGCAAGGCAATATGGCAGGGCACAGACTCTCCTAACAGCTTGGAATGTGCTAGGGAGAACTTTTTGTTTCTGAAAGTGGAGGAAGTAACTAGGGGGCTGCCATTTTAGATTTGATGCACGATTTGTACGCATGATTTCTCCCTGTCATATAAGAGGCTAACAACAAAAACAGCACCCCGAGCCCAGCGCCGCTCAGGCCTAGCACTCCAGGCTGTCGCCTGGGTCACCTGCCCCTAAATCCAGGCCTACCACAGAACACCCTGCCATAACAGAAGGAGGGGGTAAAACGTACTTTGTTGCGGGTGGGATGGGGTGGGCAAAAAAACAGACTGTGGGAGTTTGCAGGAAAACACTACATCTCTTGTCAGTTTACTAAGAGTAGCCTATTTGGGAAATTGCTCATTTTGGGAAATTACTCATTGCTCAATTGTTTGAGTTTCTCTTTCCCAGCCGTGTTTATTTCCCTCACTCCGAAGCCGGTGCAGTACACCAGCCCAAGTCAGGGCCAAGAATCACACTCCTGGGTCGTGCTGTTCTGTGATGCCACATATGCGCACTCAGTCCCTGGTGTATCAGCTTGCTGCCAGGGCTGTGAGCAGTTTTTCCGTTAAATGTTTTTTGAAAAGCAGTAATAATCCTGACACATAAATAACTTGAATGGGATGTTTCAAAGTTCTCAAATCGGTGCTCAGAGTCCAATATAGCTGCCTCAGGAGATCTTTAATGACCTGAAAATCAAACAGGACTTGCACAGGAAGAGGAAACATGGACAAATTGCTGAGGATGACTCTAAAAAGACAGCACCCGCATGCAGGGACAAAACCAGAAAGGCTAAGGAACAAAATGAGTTCTAACTAGCAAGGGACATGAAGGCATTAGGAAGACATTAATAAATAAATACATCAGCAGTCACAGAACACAAAGGAGAGTGTGGGTCCAGTACTTAATGGGGAAGGTTTTGCTTCAGTCTTCACCGAAAAGGTTAATAATGACCAGATGTTTAACACAATTAATATTAACAACAGGGGACAGGAACACAAGCAGGAAGAGGGAAAGAACAGGTTAAAGAATATTTAGATAAGTGAGATGTATTCCAGTCAGCTGAGCTTGATGAAATTCACCCCAGGGTACTTAAGGAAGTAGCTGAAGCAATCTCTGAACCATTGGTGATTATTTTTGAGGACTCAGGGGGGACGGGTGGGGTCCTAGAGGACTGGAGAAGGGTGAACATATAGCCGATATTTAAAATGGGGAAAAAGGAGGATCCAAGGAATTATAGACCAGTCAGACTAATTTCGATACCTGGAAAGATACTGGAATAAATTATTAAACCCATCAATCTGTAAGCCTCTAGAGGTGGTGAAGATGATAAATAATAGCCAACATGGATTAGGCAAGAACATATCATGCCAAACCAATCTAATTTCCTTCTTTGATAGGGAAATCTGCCTAGTAGATGGGGGGAAGCAGTAGATGTGATATATCTTGACTTTATAAAGGCTTTTGGGACATCCCATGTGACATTTTCATTAGCAAATTAGGGAAATGTGGTCTAGATGAAATTACTATAAGGTGGGTGTAGAACTGGTTGAAATTCCGTACTCAGAGTAGTTATCAATGGTTCGCTATCAAACTGGGAGGGTGTCTCTAGTGGGATCCTGCAGGTGTCCGTCCTGGATCTGGTACTAGTCAGTATTTTCATTAATGACTGGATAATGGAGTGTAGAGTGTGAAATGTACAGATGACACCAAGCTGGGAGGGGTTGCAAGCACTTTGGAGGACAGGATTAGAAATCAAAACAACCTTGACAAATCGGAGAATTGGCTGAAATCAACAAGATGAAATTCAGTAAAGACAAGTGCCAAGTACTACACTTAGGAAGGAAAAATCAAATGCACAGCTACAACACGGGGAATAACTGGCTAGGCAGTAGTATTGTTGAAAAGGATCTGGAGGTTGGACTGGATCAGACTGAATTGAATATGAGGGACACAGGGTGGGTGAGGTAATATATTTTATTGGACTAACTTCTGTTGGTGACAGAGACAAGAAGTTGGTCCAGTAAAAGATATTATCTCACCCACCTTGTCTCTCTAATATCCTGGGACCAACGCGGCTACACCACATCCCGCTTTGCTCAGCACTGGTGAGGCCCCAGCTGGAGTTCTGTGTCCAGTTTTGGGCACCACAATTTAAGAGATGTGGGAAAACTGGAGTGGGTCCAGGAGAGCGACAAAATGATGAAAGGTTTAGAAAACCTGACCTACGGGGAAAGGTTGAAAAAATTGACGTGTTTAGTCCTGAGAAGATGGGGGCAGGGGAAGGGGGATGGACCTGATAACAGTCTTCACATATGTAAAAAGCTGTTATAAAGAGAACCGTGATCAGCGGTTCTCTATGTCCATTGAGGGTAGGACAAGTGGTAATAGGCTGCATTTGTAGCCAGGGAGATTCAGATTAGATATTAGGAAAAACTTTCTGAGGATGGCTCAGCCCTGGAACAGTGACCTCGGGAGGTTGTGGAATCCCCATCATTGGAGGTTTTTGAGATCAGGTTGGACAAACACCTGTCAGGGATAGTCTGGGTCTACTTGGTTCTGCCTCAGCGTGGGGGCTGGACTAGATGACTTCTTGAGGTCCCTTCCAGCCTGACATCTCTAGGATTTGGGAAAGCATATGCTGGCTTGAGTGGGACTTACGTTGTGCCTCAGCCACATGCTGGCCCCCTGCACAGGGTAAATTTCACCATTTCGAAATCGCTTTAAGATTGTTGCTAAAAAATCCACCTTCTGCTGTTACTGTGCACGACTTTGAGAGGGTCAACAAGCACGTGGACAAGGGGGATCCAGTGGATACAATGTACTTAGATTTCCAAAAAGCCTTTGACAAGGTCCCTCTTTGACAAAGGCTCTTAAGCGAAGTAAGCAGTCATGGGATAAGAGGGAAGGTTCTCTCATGGCTCGGTAACTGGTTAAAAGACAGGAAACAAAGGGTAGGAATAAATGGTCAGTTTTCAGAATTGAGAAAGGTAAATAGTGATACCCCCCCACCCCCGGGGGTCTGTACTAGGCCCAGTCCTGTTCAACATATTCATAAATGATCTTGCAAAAGGGGTAAACAGTGAGGTGGAAAAATTTGCAGATGATACAAAACTACTCAAGATAGTTAAGTCCCAGGCAGACTGCGAAGAGCTACAAAACGATCTCTCAGAACTGGGGGCCTGGGCAACAAAATGGCGGATGAAATTCAGTGCTGATAAATGCAAAGTAATGCACATGGCACAACATAATCCCAACTCTACATAGAAAACGATGGGCTCTAAATTAGCTGTTACCGCTCAAGAAAGATCTTGGAGTCATTGTGGATAGTTCTCGGAAACATCCACTCAAGGTGCAGCAGCAGTCAAAAAAGCAAACAGAATGCTGGGAATCATTAAGAAAGGGATAGGTAAGATGACAGAAAATATCCTATTGCCTCCATATAAATCCATGGTACGCCCACATCTGGAATACGGTGTGCAGATGTGGTCGCCCCATCTCAAAAAAGTTATATTGGAATTGGAAAAAGTTCAGAAAAGGGCAACAAAAATGATTAGGAGTATGGAATGGCTTCCGTATGAGGAGAGATTAATAAGACTGGGACTTTTCAGCTTGGAAAAGAGACAACTAAGGGGGGATATGACAGAGGTCTATAAAATTCTGACTGGTGTGGAGAAAGTAAAGAAGGAAGTGTTATTTACTCCTTCCCATAACACAAGAACTAGGGGCCACCAAATGAAATTCATAGGCAGCAGTTTTGAAATAAACAAAAGGAAGTATTTTTTCACACAACGCACAGTCAGTCTGTGGAATTCATTGCTAGAGGATGTTGTGAAGGCCAAGACTACAACAGGATTCAAAAAAGAACTAGATAAGTTCATGAAGGACAGATCCATCAATGGCTAATAGCCAGGATGGACAGGGATGGTGTCCCTGGCCTCTGTTTGCCAGAAGCTGGGAATGAGCGACAGGGGATGGATCACTTGATGATTACCTGTTCTGTGCGTTCCCTCTGGGGCACCTGACACTGGCCACTGTCAGAAGACAGGATACTGGGCTAGATGGGCCTTTGGTCTGACCCAGTGTGGCCGTTCTTATGTTCTTATCACTCTCAAAACATTGTGGGCCAGACTCATTCCTGATGTTCAGGGAAGTCAGTGGAGCTACTCCAAGGATACATGTGAGTCTAGGATTTTCCTTCAGTTTATCCAAGAGACGGTTAAGAGATGCCTAGATCACAATCTCTGAGAACCTCCATGGAGAGGAGATTTTTGATAGTAGATGCCTCTTTAACCTAGCAGACAAAGGCCGAATGGTAGGTGAAGCAAGGGAAATTCAGGTTATAAATAGGTCACACATTTTGTAACAGACAGGGTAATTAGCTATTGGAATAACTAACCTAGGGATGTGCTCACTTCACCATCACTTGAAGGCTTTAAATCAAGACTGGATGTCATGCTAAAAAGCATGCGTTAGCTGGCCCAGAAGTTTTGGTCTGGATGTAGAAATCACTTGGTGAAATTCTCTGGCTTGTGTTCTGTAGGAGGTCAGACTGAAAGATCGGAATGATCCCTTCTGGCCCTAAAATCTATGACTCGTTACCACCACCCCATCCATAAATAATGCCTGGACTCTTTTCTCCGTCCAGCAGGGGACTGGCCCAGGCAGAGAAGCAAGAAGAAAAATGAGGAGGAATGTGCTGAAAAGTTGGAAGCCCCTGAGCTTCCGACTGGAATCGGCTTGGCCAAAGGCTCAGAGAAGGCAAAGATCTGCAGCACTCGGATCGCCTGCGTCCCAGAGCCAAGCAGCGAGGAAGGCGGCTGGCTGGGGCAGCTTGTTGAAGGTGGAAGAGGGAACAGCCACTGCATGCGGCCCAGTGGGAATCAGGGACCCAAGAAAAGGGCGAGACCACACAAGTGCGATGAGTGCTGGAAAAGCTTCACCTGGAGATCGGAGCTGGTTCAGCACCTCAGGACTCACACCGGGGAGCGGCCGTATAAGTGTGCTGAGTGCGGGAAGGGCTTCAGTCAGCACGTCAACCTGACCATCCACCAGCGTATCCACAGCGGCGAGCGGCCCTACCGGTGCAGTGAGTGTGGGAGGGGCTTTACCCAGCATATCAACCTGACCCTCCATCAGAGAATCCACACTGGGGAGCGCCCGTACCAGTGCTGTGAGTGCGGGAAAAACTTCATCCGCAAATCCAACCTGGCCAAGCACCAGAAGATCCACACGGGCGAGAAGCCCTTCCAGTGCGCCCAGTGTGGGAAGAGCTTCGTGCACAAGTCCGGCCTGGTGTCGCACCACAGGACCCACACAGGGGAGCGGCCGCACCAGTGCGAGGCGTGTGGGAAACGCTTCGGCCACAAGTCGGGCCTGCTCTCGCACCGGAAGACCCACACGGGCGAGCGGCCCCACCAATGTGCCCAGTGCGGGAAGAGGTTCCGGCATAAGTCAGGCGTGGCCTCACACCAGAGCACCCACACGGGCGAGCGGCCTCACCAATGCTCCCAGTGCGGCAAGCGGTTCTCCCGCACCTATGAGCTCGTCTCCCACCAGCGCCTGCACACGGGGGAGCGGCCCTACCCATGCGCCGACTGTGACAAGAGCTTTGTGCGCAAATCTAACCTGGTGAAGCACCAGCGTGCGCACACGGGGGAACGGCCGTACCAGTGCGGCCAGTGCGAGAGGAGCTTCTCCCAGAGGTATGAGCTGGTGGCTCACCAGATCACCCACACTGGGGAGAGCCCCTATACCTGTGCCCAATGCGGGAAGATCTTCAGCCAGAAGTCAAACCTCGTGAAGCACGAGCGCATCCACACCGGCGAGAGTCCCTTCCCCTGCACCCAGTGCGGGAAGAGCTTCAGCCAGCGCGCCAACCTGGTGAAACACCAGCGGATCCACACCGGGGAGCGGCCATTCCAGTGCGCCCACTGCGGGAAGAGCTTCAGCCAGAAGTGCGAGCTCGTGTCGCACGAGCGGATCCACACTGGGGAGCGGCCATTCCAGTGCACCCACTGCGGGAAGAGCTTCAGCCAGAAGACGAGTCTGATCGCTCACCAGAGGATCCACATGGGTCAGCGACTGAGTGAATGTGCCCAGGGCGATGCCCTCCCATCCAGCTCTGTCTGGCATTCCAGCTGATGCCATGGGGGGCTGACGTGCAGATCAAGGGTGGCGCTGGGTATGGATCCATCAGTAAATATCTTCTTGCCTACCAGGGAGCAAACAAGGGAGGAACTAGGGCTTTCAAGTGGGGACAGCTTGAGATTTCCAAACACATCCGAGAAAGATTTGAAATGGCTCCTTGAATCTCCCTTGTCAGGAGAGGGTGGATATTTCAAACCTGTCTTCCGGTTAACAATCAGCAGATTGGGAAACACCATGTAATTGTTGAGAAGTCCAGGAAACATCTGGCAAAGCAGGAACCATGTTGAATAGCAGAGTGTTCCCCCAGGAGAAGAGGGGGCAGATTTGGAAGACGCAGGGCTGATTCAAACCTTGGGTTTTCCAAATGTCTGATGATGAACCTTGTGAGCTTGACTGACTCTCAGGAAGACTGTAAGATGGGGGTAGACCCCTCATCAGTACCCTCAACTAGCCAATGGGAACATGGAGGGCTGGAAGGGGTGGAGAATGATTAATGGGGTATGAAGAACAGCTGGTCAAATAATATTCAGCAAATATATGATCTGGTTCTTGTTGAGCAATGAATCAAAGAAGTAACTTTTTGAAGCGTTCATTCAGCTGTTGAAAACTGTTCCTCAAAGAAATTATATGGGGCCAGGTTCACAAAGGTGTTTAGATGCGTAAAGATGCCGATAGGTGCTAGTGAGATTGACAACAGCACCTAGTGAGTCAGGCACCCCACTCCCCTTGACTCTCAGTGGTATCTCTGGCCCAGGTCCTCAAAAGTAGTTATGCACCTAACTCCCAGTGGGAGTTATACTTGGAGGATCTGGCTGGAGGCACCTAACCTGCTTAGGAACTTTTAAAAATTCTTGTATGCGCTTAGCTGCATCTCTAGACACCGAAATGCTTTTGTAAATCTGGCTGTTGACCAGGGCTGGCCATACCATGAGGCAATCTGAGGCAGCCACCTCAGGTGCCAGACTGGGGGCGGGGCGGCACCACTAGGACCCAGAGTTTCAAAGTTTTGGCCCAAGAGAGGGGGCATAGGGGCGTCATTTTGAGCTCCCCGCCTCAGGTGCCAAAATGTTGTGGGCCGGCCCTGCTGTTGACCAATAACAGCAAAGGCCAGTGCGTAATGCTGAGCCCTTTCCCTGGTCTTCTCCCAGAGGCAGTTCTATTTCTGTGTGGCAGGTTTAATCACATCCTGGTGCGATCAAAAGCCATTATGCCTGATGCTCTTTCAGTGGTGAGTAAGAAATAATGTCAAAACTATCCCAATAATAGTTATTTCCTGGATGCTGAATTGATTAAACTTATCCCAACTACTTCATATATATAAACCCGTTCTTTCAAAAACATCAGTAAAGGAGGACACTGCCCTGATTATGTGGAAATATATATGCTATGACATGGCTAAGATCATGAAACCATGTGTTCTGATAGCCTTCTCTCCAGTGTGGTCCCCACACATAACCCATTAACTGAGAGACTCTTTTCAGAACCATTGTTTTAAATTAACAGTATCAACTGGATTTAAATTGGTGTCTTCTTTAGCCCAAAGAGGAAGTTATATTTTCTTCTGATCTGTCTGGATAAACTTAACACAGTGGCCTCAAACTTGTAAAACTGCCTCTCAGGCTGGTATTCCTCTCTGCGCTCCTCACACGTGATCTGACTCACCTCTTTAATGAATGCTGTTTCCTTTTTATTTATGCACTGATCTAATTATTTCCATTATGTACCATATAAAAAAGCCTTCCCCGTGTTAATAGATGCCTTTTTAAAGCACAACGTGCAGTTCAAAGATAGGAAAATTCTTCACGGTCTTTGACTCATTGGCTTTTTTTGGTCTGCTTTATGTTTTGCTTCCTGTAGTGTAACTTCCATGTCTTGCTGCCTGCACGGAGGCCTTGGTGTGGAGCAGGGAGCTGGCTTGGTTTGAACTCTGCAGTCCTTATTGCCCAGGGGTTGGGTTATAATTTGGGTATGATTCTGTAAGTGCTCCGTGCCCGGGAGTCTGGTTGACTCCGAAGACAGTTCTGTGATTGGAATGCTCATGGGACTGGGGCCTGGTGTTTCAATTCCTCTTAGCCATGGATGGCTCCCACCTCTACGTCACCTTCTCATCTGACAGGAATGCTGTGACTTCCATTACGCCGGAATGGAGAGCTGGGCAAGGAGCAGCCGGCAAACGCTCAATCCAGACAAGGCACAGAGGTGATGCAAGTGGACAGGGGAAGTGTTTTGAGGAACTGTTTGCAAAGGTGACCTGGCCCTTCACTGACAGAGTACGTTTACCCTGCCACTCACAGCAGAATCCTGCTTGGTTACTCATTGCTCTTGAGTTTCAGCTAGCTGCGGCGATCAGAAAAGCCAGCTGCTACTTCCCATTAGCCAAACAATTATGCTCATTCCTTTCTGATGTGGACCCAGCCACAGAGACCCAAGAATGTGTTGCAACCTTCTCTATCTGGGCTTACCAAGGAGCTGCATCTTCTAAGCAAAACTGTCTGGCATCAGTCAAACAATGGGTCCATTTCTAGGTGCTTGCCCTGAATGGGCTAGAGTCCAGAGACCTCTGGGACCACCTGTCTTCTCCATTCCCCGCTATCCTTCCTACACTCAGCGGGGACGCTGAGGGTGACAGAGCCCAGATTTCATCTTGTGGCAGCAGAAGAACAAGGTTCTTGGTGAAAAGCCCACGCTTGTGACAACCACTTCCCCAGCACATCAGCTCGATACACACATCTCACTACCTCGAAAGGATGCTGTAAGAAGACACCTGCTTAAACTAGCATTTCCCCATGCAACCAGGTTGTAACGACGCCGTTCTCACACATCATCAGCTACCAGTGTCAGAAAACAGATTAAAGGGAGAAAGGTTCAGAGTTTTACCTCCTACATGTAAAATGAAGGCTCAATACCCTGAGTCACTCCGCCCCTAGCGATGAGTGAGACAGCAATACCTACGGATAAATGAAATCAAATAGTGCATTCAGGGAACAATGCCAAAGCCTCCTTGTCGCTAACTTCACCATGTCAGTTCAGATACAGGGCAAGAACAGGCTGTGTAGCTGAGTGGACAAGGTCTCTGGATCAAATTCTTCCTGGACATAAGCAGACAAAACTCCCATTGAAATTGCTGGGAGTTGCCACCACTCACACCAGAGTGGGACTGGATTTCGGGGCTTGCAAAGGTGGTGAATTCAAATCCTGTTACTTGAGGATACTTTCTTGTCTTGGCATCAGATCAACTGTTATGTTTTCACTACTTAATTATCATCATCAACCAAAAATGTGACTTTATCCTTCAAACACTTAGTATCTGGAGTGATGCTTTCTATCATGTAGGCAGTTCTCCTCCTGTCATGAATATTTACGGGATCAGAGTCTTGCTTTGTGTTCAATGAAAGTATTTAAATAGTTTTCAGAGTAACAGCCGTGTTAGTCTGTATTCGCAAAAAGAAAAGGAGGACTTGTGGCAACTTAGAGACTAACCAATTTATTTGAGCATGAGCTTTCATGAGCTACAGCTCACTTCATCGGATGCATACCGTGGAAAATACAGAAGATGTTTTTATACACACAAACCATGAAAAAATGGGTGTTTATCACTACAAAAGGTTTTCTCTCCCCCCACCCCACTCTTCTGCTGGTAATAGCTTATCTAAAGTGATCACTCTCCTTACAATGTGTATGATAATCAAGGTGGGCCATTTCCAGCACAAATCCAGGTTTTCTCCCCACAAACCCACTCTCCTGTTGGTAATAGCTTATCCAAAGCGATCACTCTCCTTACAATTGGCGAAAAGAAAAGGAGGACTTGTGGCACCTTAGAGACTAACCAATTTATTTGAGCATAAGCTTTCGTGAGCTACAGCTCACTTCATTGGATCCTTACAATGCGCACGATAACCAAGGTGGGCCACTTCCAGCACAAATCCAGGGTTTAACAAGAACGTCTGAGGAACAGTGGGGGAAAAAACAAGGGAAAATAGGTTACCTTGCATAATGACTTAGCCACTCCCAGTCTCTATTCAAGCCTAAGTTAATTGTATCCAATTTGCAAATGAATGGCAATTCAGCAGTCTCTCGCTGGAGTCTGGTTTTGAAGTTTTTCTGTTGTAATATCACAACTTTCATGTCTGTAATCGAGTGACCAAAGAGATTGAAGTGTTCTTCGACTGGTTTATGAATGTTATAATTCTTGACATCTGATTTGTGTCCATTTATTCTTTTACGTAGAGACTGTCCAGTTTGACCAAGGTACATGGCAGAGGGGCATTGCTGGCACATGATGGCATAGATCACATTGGTAAATGTGCAGGTGAATGAGCCTCTGATAGTGTGGCTGATGTGATTAGGCCCCATGATGGTTGCCAACTGTGCCCACATATCTATTCAGGGGACACCAACAGGAGAGTGGGTTTGTGTGTGTGTGTGGGGGGGGGGGCATGGGGAGAAAACCTGGATTTGTGCTGGAAATGGCCCACCTTGATTATCATACACATTGTAAGGAGAGTGATCACTTTAGATAAGCTATTACCAGCAGGAAAGTGGGGTGGGGGGAGAGAAAACCTTTTGTAGTGATAAACACCCATTTTTTCATGGTTTGTGTGTATAAAAACATCTTCTGTATTTTCCACAGTATGCATCCGATGAAGTGAGCTGTAGCTCACGAAGGCTTATGCTCAAATAAATTGGTTAGCCTCTAAGGTGCCACAAGTCCTCCTTTTCTTTTTTAAATAGTTTGTTTCTCAGTGAAGTAACTAATCATACAGTACATCATAGATGGTTTGTTTGGTTATTAACTATTGTTATTTGATTGTATTATTTATGTAGTACCAACGCTGTACATTAAATGTTACATGCATGCAGGTCGTGGTCTGAAGATCCTTGCTGGTGTCTATCAGATTAGCTCTACTGGCTTCAAGAGCTGAGGATCTGAGTGGTGGAGAGAGGACTTTGCAAATCTATTCCTACGCATTGTTTAGTTATTGGCCATAAAACGCTTTGAAACTGGCAGGTGCTGTATTCCATAGAGTGGTTGCCATTTGTAACAGGTCGGGGCACTCACTGACACAGTGCCTCCTGCTGGTCAGTCCAGGAATTAGCTCATCCAGCTCAGGAGCGCCCTCTTCTGGCCGATTTCCCTGCCCTTACCTGCCTCTCTGTAGTCCCTTCATCTCCACCACATATAGGCCCCATGTCCATCCTGGACCACGGTGCCCCTTACCTTGGGGAGCTGCCCCTCACCCAGAGAAACCCACTCTCCTGAGCCCACCTCATCTCAGTGACTACTGCCAATTGTCATCTAGCCCCTTCTCTCAGGGGCACACCGAAGTCTGAAATGGCCACTCATCACTGGCAAGGGGGTGGTTGGACCTGCTGCTTTTTCTTGCCCTGGCTGCCTTCCTGCAGCCCTAGTACGTCCTCAGGCCTTTGCTGCAAGGCCTCAGACTGGGAGGTCGCCAGGCCAGAGCTCCCCAGCTCAGCCTGCCCTTCCCCAGCACTGCTCTGTCCAAGGTACCCCTGTCCCTACCCAGCAACTAGGTCCTTCTTGCTCCACTACTGGAACAAGACTCACCTCCTTCTGCCCAGGAGCCTTTCTTATACTGGCCCAGACGGGCCCTGATTGGCTGCCTCCAACCCGCTCATGATTAGCTCCCTGGGGCAGCCCTCTCCCAGGGCTGTTTTTAACCCCTTCCAAACCGGAGCAGGGTGACCGCTCCACTACACCATTATACAGCCAACATTTATCGTCACCCTAGAGATGATGTCACAGTGATTTCCTATGCTAAGCATGTCTCTGATAGGCCAAAGTTGGTAGCGGCTTGCCTTTCATTGGTGATCATCAGGGATCCTAGTTGTCAGTGATAAACAAACTTCAAAATTCTCCAATAAAAAAAAAATCCATGTTTTCCCACGATTAAAATTCAGGTTATGTTTAGCGCTTTCCGTGTGTCTACAACTGTCTGCCTTCTCACAGAGTCTACAGCCTTGCTGTGTACAGTACCACACAGCACAGTGCCATCCACATGACATTTGTCCTTGCCAAACTCAGGGACACGGGGTTAGGGGTGGTTTTCAGGTTTGTGGCCTCTTTTCATAACTTAATTACTCACGGCTGGAGGCTGAAGTGAAATTTGAGATGCATTTAAACACGAAGCTCTATACACCAGAAGCAGTTTGTTGGAGTGTGTTTAGCTATGTACATTTAAAGCACATTCAAAAATCAACCACAAGAGGGGGAGGCTGCGCGCACTGAATACGTGACACTGGTACTTTCAGTAAAATCTAGTTAATAGTTAATATATGTTTTAATTTTTTCAGAAAATGTAAAAAACAAGATTCTCTGTAACAACACAAATCCCGCGTTTTTCCACGGCAAGTGGATTCCTAGGATCCCTGGTGATCATTGTAAGAATCAAGCACTATTTTTTAGGTTTGATTTTTAAAATAAGCAGCCTGATCCAGCTGCCATGACCCTTGCTCAAGCCAGCTGTCCCACTGAAACCAGTGCCCCTCCTGATCCCGGTGGAAATACTCCTGCTGACTGACACTCGCATGAGCCAGATCAGAATTCAGCCCCTTAAAGTCAATGGGGTGACGTTTTTCATTCATATTATTGTCATTATAGTCGCCTCTGGAGGGCCCTCATATCGAGTTCTGCACAAACACACAGTGAGAGAGATTTGCTGCCCAGAGACCCGGCAGTCTAGCCAAGACAGCTGCAGGGCTGTAAGGCGACAAAGACACAAAGTGGTGCAGCGACTTGGCCGAGATCACACAGCTGGTCAATGGCAGAGGTGGGCCTGGAACTCAGGTCTCTGAAGGGTCAGTGTAGACCTCTGCTTACAGCCATCTTGAGCAGGGAGCACTGCCATGGGGACGGGTTGCAGGCTCAGGCCCTGTGTTTGTATCGCAGACTAATACCTCGGCGTTACAGACACGCTAGCCAAGGGGGCATAGCCTGGGGGAAGAAAGGCCCCGAGAGGAACATTTCTTCCCTTTGGACTCTTGCATCCCTCAGTGCTCTGCTGCATTACTTGTGCCGGGTGAAATCCACGCCCTAGGGCTTGAGTGGCATGTGGAAGTTTCCTAGGTCTCCCATAGCCCCTGGCTCAGAGCTGAGCCCCAGCTGCTGTGCCAAGACCTGGCCCTTCCTATTTATTGCAGATGTTTAAAAAAGCTTTTGTGTTGCAGAAGCAAAAGCGCACAGTGAGGGCTGGTTTCTTTGTAGGGGCTTGCGCATGGACATAGGTCTCAGCGTGACCCAGCGAAATTACTTTGTAGCCCTGCTCTTTGGTTTGGATTTTTCAATGTGGAATTGTCTCAGTATGTTTCTGTTGCATTCAGGGCACCTTCCCTTTCGGGCCTGTAACTGTGGGTCAGTTGTACCAAAGGACTGTGTAGCCTAACGGGTAACGTGTCTGGTTTGAACTTCCAACTCTTACTGGGGTTATACTTTTATTAAATGTCTAAGCAGACTGCTCCATCACTGTGCTTCTAGATAAGTTCATCCTTGAACCACTTCTGTAAAGGGGAAAAAATCCAAAACGTTTGCAACATCAGTAGATCCAAGCTGGAAAATAAAAATTTCAGCCATATAGAGATGCCTATGCAATCCACTGGCAAAGCATGTGTCATGTCCCCCTCAACTGGCTGGCTCCTATAAGGATAACGGCCTACTACTGCTGTTGCTGTTGAAGTTACTCCTTTAACTCAAGTGGTAGAGGTTGGTTCAGTAGAGCTGAAGGTTTGGGATGGAAACCCTGCTGAAGACCTATGAGGCAGGGGTTCATTACATCTCAGCAGCTCGGTTAGAAAAGGGTTAACATATTACGTTTAAAGGGCAACATGCAGATACGGTAATTTGGTCTCCCCTTCTGCGATTGACTGAGGCTTGATCTACACGACGTACCTACTTCAGTCTAACTATGTCGCTCAGAGGCATGAAAAATCCACACCCCAGAACGATGTATCTATGCCGACCTTCACCCCCACCCCCATGTAGACAGCGCTATTTTGCTGGGAGAGCTTCTCGGGCCGGCATAGCTGCCGCCTCTCCCATCGGCTTAGAGCGTCTTCACCAGATGTGCTACAGCGGTGGAGCTGCGCCGATGTAACTGTAGTGTAGACCTGCCCTAACTCACTCCTGGGAGCTTTAAACTGGGGAGTGACAGCTCCGTGTGTCACATCAGCCACCCAGCAGGGCATAAAGTCTAGTGGTTAGGGACTGAGATTCACGTCTTCTGGGGTCTGGTCCTCTCTCTGCCCCTGAGCAAGACACTTCCCCTCTCTGTGCTATAGGTTCCTCAGGTGTCAATGGGGGATTGTATTCATTGCACAAGGGGGGCTTCATTCATTAAAAGCTCAATCTTGCCAGCCCCTTACTTAGTCAATGGGAGACATTCCATGTACTGAGGGCTTGCAGAATAACATGGCTGCTTCTTGAGATATCAGGGCCCAGATCCTCAACTGGTGTAAATCCTGTCACTGCCCTGACTTTACACCACTAAAGATTTGGCCCCACATCTTCATAGGGCTGAACTCTTTATTTTCCTATTTAGGGTTTTTATTAAAACCCGTGAGATATGCTGGATCAGACATGGTGTCGAGATCCCCACTGTGTTTATCGAGATCCCAGAGGGGCAGGGTCGTAATAGTGCACTGTATTATTATTTCTACATGGCTGCCTACATGATTCCAAATCAAATGGAGGACAGGTCGAGCAAGGGCTATTAGCCAGGATGGGCAGGGATGGTGTCCCTAGCCTCTGTTTGCCAGAAGCTGGGAATGGGATGGATCACTTGATGATTACCTGTTCTGTTCATTCCCTCTGGGGCACCTGGCATTAGCCACTGTCGGAAGACAGGACACTGGGCTAGAGGGACCATTGGTTTAATCCAGTATGGCCGTTCTTATGTTATATTCTTAAATACATCAAACAACTATATCCAGTACTATGTAATATTCAGATTCTAATTAAATGAGCATATGCAGAGATATATTGGCTGCCGTTCATTCTTGTCTCCTCTCACACCTCATTGCTTCTGCCTTCCAGAGAAGTAAATAACAATGGGGAAAATTCATCCTTGGTGTAATTTAGCTCAGGGGGTCAACCTGTGGGTCATGACCTAAAATTGTGTCACCAGAATGTGTCAAAGGGTCACATAGGAGGCCTGGGCATTGGGGAGGAGGTCAACTCCAGCTTCTTGGCAGGGAGACCCTGGCGTGGCGGGGGGAGGATGCAGAACCTGCCCTGCACCACCCCACAGTGACCGCTCCTGTAGGGCTGGCTGGGCTCAGGCCCCTGCTCCGGGCGCTCTGAGCTGGTGCACAAGGTTGTGGTGTCACTCAGGTTTGGCCCAGCTACCTCTCCGTCATGGTGACAGGGTGCAGCCAGGCCAAATCTGAAGGCGCGGCAGTGTGACCCATGCACCGGATCACAACACCAGTCATGCAAATGTGGCCTGGCTGGCCACCCGTCAGCAAGGGCCAAACCTGAGCAGCACTGCACCCCTGAAGGTCACAACACCGGGAGAGGGGACCCAACCGAGCCCAGCCAGCCCCATGGGACAGGAACCGCAGGAGCCACCACCATGGTATGCAGGGTGTACCTAGTTAGTACTTTTTACATTAATGTGTATATTGTGGATGCGAAATGTGTAGTAAACCAGATGTTTTTTGCATTAAAGCTATTTACTGGGTCATGGCGGGCCGTCAAGGTTACAAATGGGTCCTGAGCCCAACCAGATGGAGAACCGCTGGTGTAGATGGACTGGAATTCAGTCCAGTATTTTGTTGCATCAGGATCCAGCATGTGGGTGGTCCCTTGGCTATTCATGAGGAAGCAGCAAGTCCCAAGTGAATTGCTTGTATTCAGTTATTACACCAAGAACATAGTGGATGAAATAGCTCACTGAGCAACTCCAAAGTCTGGCATCTCCTTGTGTCACCCTAGCCGGTGTCCTCTCGCCTTCGCACCTCCTGCTGGATACAGGCAGTGTCCACAAGATGGCACTAAGGTGCAGTCTCCACTCTAAACAGATGAAGAAGATGTTTATTTCTTCCTGGGACCCACCTCCTGTTTCTGTCCCACTCTACTCAGTACTGGGGAGGCCCCTGCTGGAGTTGTGTGTGCAATTCCGGGTACCACACCTTAGGAAAAATGTGGACAAGTAGGAGAGAGTCCAGAGGACAGCAGCAGAAGTGATAAAAGGTTGAGAAAACCTGACCTGTAAGGGAAGTTCTAAAAAACTGGGCAAGTTTAGTCTTGAGAAAAGAAGACTGAGGGGGCCCGGGTAACAGTCTTTAAAGAAGACAGTGATCAGTTGGAACAGGCTCCAAGGGAGGCTTGGGAACCCCATCACTGGAGGTTTTTAAGAACAGGTTAGAGCAGGGATTGGCAAACTTTGGTCTGCGGCCTGCCAAGGGAAGCCCCCTGGCGGACCGGGCTGGTTTGTTTACCTGCCGTGTCCGCAGGTTTGGCCGATCACAGCTCCCACTGGCCGCGGTTTGCCGCTCCAGGCCAATGGGGCTGCAGGAAGCGGCAGCCAGCACATCCCTCGGCCCACGCCGCTTCCTGCAGCCCCCATTGGCCTGAAACGGTGAACCACGGCCAGTGGGAGCCGCGATGGGCCGAACCTGCAGACGCGGCAGGTAAACAAACCGTCCCGGCCTGCCAGGGGGCCGTGTGCCAAAGCTTGCCAATCCCTGGGTTAGAGAAACAGCTGTCAGGGATGGTCTGGGTTTCCTTGGTCCTGCCTCAGCACAGGGGGCTGCACTAGTTGACCTCTCGAGGTCCCTCCCAACCCAACATTTCTATGATTACATCTTTCTTGGTGTCCTGCTCTGCAGCATTAAAACAAAATAGCTTCTGACTCTCTGCTTGTGAAGAAAACCTTCCTAATGTGACACAATTCATTGCTAGCTGCAGACAAAGAGCCTGAAACATTAGCTCTGAAAGGTGTGAGCTGCTCTTGATCCTATCCATGGACTGTTAACTGGCACTCCGCGCTGGGTTCCCTGCCCAGTGCTTACCCAGGTGCTCACAGGGTTGCCAACTCTCATGATTTTGCCAAGAGTCTCATGATAATGATTGTTTCTCCAGCCCCGGGCCCCGCCCCCCCCCCCCCGGCCCCGTGCCCACTCTCTCTCTCACACACACACCGTGCTGCAGCAGAGCCATGCATTGTACAGCGAAAGCTAGAGGGAGCAGCTCGCGCCGCTGGTGGGGAAGGCTCTGCTCATAGGGAAGCGCTGCCTCTTCCATCTCTGCTCCTCCTCCCGGAACCAGACACATGCACAGGCCAGATGTGGCAGAGTCAGCCTCTGCAGCCCCTCTTGTTGCCCACTGGGACATAACTCACCCTGCCTCAGTTTCCCTCAGTCCGTGGTTGGCCGCTGCCTCCCACGTGGTCGGCCGCTGCCTCCCACGTGGTCTGATGCTGCGGCAACTTACCCCTCACCCAAAGTTCCCCTCCCAGGAAACCAATGTTCCCAAACAAATATAACAAAATCAACAGAAGATGCTCTGTCCCAGCCTTGGGCGGGACCCCATCCTTCTACTCGGGTTTAGCTAGTTACCCCTCACCAGCGCTCCCTGCCTCAGGCCTGCCTTTCCTCCGGGGAGACTCCCAGGCACTGATCTCTCTCTGTGCCGGACACAACCTTAGACAACAGTCCCAGGGGCAGCATGAACAGAAGGGCCTTGGCCCCTCGTGGGCTCAGCACCCTGTTCTTTCTGCTCCTCTCTCAGGGCTTCCTCCGGGAGCCTCCCCTCTTCCGGGGCCGGTCTCCAGAGCCTTCCACCCTTCCGCAGCGCCTTGCCCTAACAGCTCTCTCGCCCTTTGTTGGCATTGCAGGACCCCTTCCCAGCCGGGTTTAGTAACTGACCAGGGCCGCCTGCTCCCTAGCCAATCGGGGTCAGCTGGGGGAGGTGATCTGTCACAGCCTGGACCCGACTCTCCCTAATGGGCCAGCCGGCCTGTGACACCAGGCCTCTCCCTTCGCATCCAGTCCAGTGGGACAACTGGTGGAGGAATCTCACCTCCCAGAATGGCCTGCGTGCCAGCAGCTTCCTCAAGGGCTGGTGAGTCCGGGAGAGTCCCTCTGCCAGCCTCTCCCACTCCTGGTCCTGCAGAGCTGGGCACTATCATGACCACGGCTCCTTCCCGGAGCGAGGCCCCTGCACTGCGCCCCGAAAAGTGGGGTCCTGCAGGCCAAGGAGTGGGGAACACGGACGGGAGTGGTGCTTGGCTGCGCTCGCAATGCATCGGGGGATGGGGGAAGGGCGCGCCCCTTGGTCCCCGGTCCCGTGCCTGGCGCAGTTTATTCCATCCCCTCCGTCTCCTTTGACTGCACACAGTCAAGCGCTCGGAGGCCTGTCCCCAGCAGGGCCAGCTCGCCCCGCGCTCCCAGAAGCTGGAGGTGCTGCTGGCAGCCAAGGCCCTTCTCAGGCCAAAGTGCTGTGGGTGCCTTTTATTTCTGCCTCTTCTTTTCACCCCCTTCCTGGCCCGGGTGCCTATGGGAGCAGCGCTCCCAAGCGAATGGAGGAGAGGTAGAAATAGCAGCCTGGCCAGCAAGCACCAAGCGGGCAGGTTCACGTCCAGCAGATGCCAGTTACCCGAGCTGGGGCTGCTGAAGGAGGCTGGCGTCCTCTTATTGCTATCGCCCAAGGTGCCCAGCCAGGGGCGCTGCGTGGGCCCTGCAGGGACGGGGCTCTGTGCACCAAGGGCAGAGCTGCAGGGTCTCCTCTGCCTGTCGCTCCCCCATAGAGACAACCCGACATCTCTGCCTCCAGACCTACCCACCACCATCCAGCCCCAGATCCCGCCTGCCCCGCTGCTCCTCTTCTCCACTCACCCCTGAGTTCCTGGCACCGTCTCTGCAAAGGCCCTTAGGCCAGGAGAGAGAAGGACCTGGCTCAGCCCGACCCGTCCATTACACTGGCTGCTTTGCCACCTCCCAGCTGGGAACTCCAAGCTTCCTCTGGTGAATTCAGGGGAGAGGAGGAGGAAAATCAAGGGCACCATTTCAGATTTTGGTGAAGGGGGGGAGGCAACTTTAACTGTGATTCCAGGGGTTACGTAGGCACCTGAAAACTCTAAGGGAGGCAGATAACGTAACAATTAGCTGACAGGAGCCCTGTATCTAATTCCTATATAAAAGAAAGAACATTTAAATAAATATTAAACCCACTCAGCTCTAATATAACATGTTCTTGTTGTGGCAAGTCACTTAAGGGACACCAATTAGGTTTAAAATGTTAATATATACTCTTACTTTGTTACTAATTCTGCAGAGAAAGAGAGACCCCATCAGGACTCCTGGGTTCTATCCCAGCTCTGGAAGGGGAGTGGGGTCTAGTGCAGGGGTGCCATTTAGGAGGAGGTGGGTGGGCTCCTGTCCCCACATTGAGTTTCGAACCAGAGATCTGCTCACAGTGCATGCCCTAGGCCAGCTCTGGAAGGGAGTGGGGTCTAGAGGGTTACAGCACGGGGCAGATACATCTGGGTTCTATATAAGAACACCAGAACGGCCATACTGGATAAGACCATTGGTCTATCTAGCCCAGTATCCTGTCTTCTGACAGTGGCCAGTGCCAGGTGCCCCAGAGGGAATGAACAGAACAGGGAATCATCAAGTGATCCATCCCTTGTCGCCCATTCCCAGCTTCTGACAAACAGAGGCTAGGGACACCATCCCTGCCCAGCCTGGCTAATAGCCATTGATGGACCTGTCCTGCATGAACTTATCTAGTTCGTTTTTGAATCCTGTTCTAGTTTTGGCCATCACAACATTCTCTGGCAAAGGGTTGGACTGTGAAGAAATACTTCCTTTTGTTTGTTTTAAATCTGCTGCCTATTAATGTCATTTGGTGGCCCCTAGTTCTTGTGTTATGTGAAGGAGTAAATAACAATTCCTTCTTTACTTTCTCCACACCAGTCAGGATTTTATAAACTCTATCATATCCTCTCTTACTCCTCTCTTTTCCAAGGTGAAAAGTCCCAGTCTTATTAATCTCTCCTCATACGGAAGCCGTTCCATACCCCTAATCATTTTTGTTGCCCTTTTCTGAGCCTTTTCCAATTCCAATATATCTTTTTTGAGAGGGGGCGACCACATCTGCACACAGTATTCAAGATGTGGGCGAACCATGGATTTATATAGAGGCAATATGATATTTTCTGTCTTATTATCTCTCCCTTATTATCCCTTTCTTAATGATTCCCAACATTCTGTTCGCTTTTTTGACTGCCGCTGCACCTTGGGTGGATGTTTGCAGAGAACTATCCACAATGAGTCCAAGATCTTTTTCTTGACAAGTAACAGCTAATTTAGACCCCAGCATTTGTATGTAAAGTTGGGATTATATTTTGCCATGTGCATTACTTTGTATTTATCAACACTAAATTTCATCTGCCATTTTGTTGCCCAGTTGCCCAGTTTTGTGAGATCCCTTGTAACTCTTCACAGACAGCTTTGGACTTAACTATCTTGAATAATTTTGTATCATCTGCAAATTTTGCCACCTCACTGTTATCCCCTTTTTCCAGATCATGTATAATAAGTTGAACAACCCTGGTCCTAGTACAGACCCCTGGGGGACACCACTATTTACCTCAATCCCTTACAAAATACTGACCATTTATTCCTACCCTTTGTTTCCTATCTTTTAACTGGAATGCCTGGCAGTGCTTTCAGTATCATCTAATAATCCTTAATTTAATTTAATGACAAGCCTTTTGTTATCTTAATCACCCAGCCTCTGTTTATAACAAACTCCCTGCCCCAAGGGGGAAGCTGAGAGCAGCACAGAACTCATCACAGTCCACACTCAAGCTCTGTCTGGGGCTAGGGCATGTGCTGTGAGCAGACCTCTGGTTCAAAACTTGGGGGGAGGGGGGAAGGAGCCCCCTCAAAATGGCGCCCCTGCAGGAAGACTAGGGTTAGGGGTCCAAAGAACATCCCTGGGCTGATGCCGTTGGCTCCACCAGGGAAGATTTGGGACAGACAGCCAGCGTGGAGAAGTGAAGCTCTGAGGAAAGTTTTGAAAGCAGCGGAGGCCTGTTAGATAGAGAGTGGAGGCCTGGCAGCGCAACCGAATAACACAGCAGCATGAAAAGTCCTAAGGGCCAGAATCTCAGCTGGTGTCAATCAGCAGAGCTCATTCATTGAAGACTTGGAGCTATGCTGATCAACAGCAGCCAAGGATCTGGCCCTACATGATTAATTCGACATTTTAAGATAGGTTTCAAACCAACAAATCCAATATTGTTGCATCTCTCCTCCCCTGCCAGGCCTTTCATGTCCCAGGATAAGTTTATTTTCCTGCCTTTTACCTTCCAGCACCTTAGTGCAAATTCAGCTGCTCTCATGGGAGGAAAGATCAGGCTTCCAGCCTATCACAAAAGACAGAGAGCAAAATGCGCTGCTGACAACCATGGTTCTTTAAGCCACTTATCCATACAGCACCTAAGACTTTACGGTCCAAATTCTGGTCTGTCGAAGCCAATGGCAAAATTCCCATTGGCTTCAACGAGACAGGGGTCTGGCCCTTCCTGTGCAAAGCACTGTGGAGATATTGACTAGTCCACGGTAGGTAAAAATTGATTTCCTCCTTTTACAGATAGGGAAGCTGAGAGACACAGAGATTAGGGAACTTGCCCAAGGCCCAGCTGCAAAGCTGGGATGAGAACTCAGGACATCACGCCTCCCGGGCTCAGATACATCCCACGCAGCGCCCCCTTTCTCTTCTCCATATACACTTTTATGAATCCATCCCTGGCAATGAAAAGCAGTGCTGGGTTTGTATCTTTTAATAGAGCACGTGGGTGGCTGTGAAAGGGAAGGGCCAAGTCACTCCTATTTCTCCTGGAGGGTGTTCTCCCCCAGCAGACGAAGACTCTTGCTCCTGGAGGATTTGCTGCTCTTGGTCTTCAGCAGCATAGCCTGGCTGTTGGGTAGGATCCCCCCCTGGAAGACAGCATCGCTGCCCAGCAGTAGTTTGTGGAAGTCCTTGTTACGGCGGATGGCAAGCCGCAGGTGCTGCGGCGTGATACATCTCCTCGGGTCGTCCCGGGTGGCATTCCCAGCCTGTGCCAAGAGCTCAGCGGTCAGGTACTCAATCACGGCAGCCAGGTAAACCAGTGCTCCTCCTTTGATCCGCTTGATGCAGTGTCCCTTACGCAGCATCTTCTCTATATGGTCCACAGGGAACTGAAACTTCTCCCGAGAAAACTGGGACTTGGAGTTTGCCTGAGGTGCCTCCCTGGTCTTCCCCAGCCCAGACATGACTGCAAATTCCTGCGGCTCAGTGGCACTCCGTGCAGTAAACAGCAAGAAGAGCGAAAGAGGCTCGGATTGAGGATTCAACGCTATGGCGGTGGGGGAAAGGGAGGGAGGAAGGATGGCAACCTTACATTTTGATTCGTTGGGTATGAACCAATGGGAAGCAAGATCCTTTATTAGCCAATGGGGATATTTCCTCTCTTTATGATGTCATTTTCATTAACAGCCTGTTGACCTTTGCAGTTTCAAGGGAGAGGTGAAGACGAGCATAGGTCTTTTTAGACAAGCTCTTGTGTAATATGATCTTAATTTACAGGATAATTCCTTTAACTCATCATGTTTACACACATCATGTGCAGAGGGGTGGGAAGATGTTGGCTTCCCCTAGCAAATACTTCCTTCTCAAACATGAACCAGCATGGGTTCTTCCCTGCGCACTCCTAGCTGATGGTCTCCTCGTCACTGAGCTACACAAGTTGGAGATGGACAAGATCGAGTAGTAAACACTCCCAAAGGACGGAGCCATGCCATCCACAGCACTTTACAAAGATGGGTAAGTATCACGCAGGATAAGTGACTACACTCACAGTGTGGCAGAATCCAGTCCTGTATTCTAATCCTTAGACCACACTGTTTCACATCTAGTCAGGTCATATCTAGCCCTTCTCCAGTCTTTTCCCACTACTTCCCTTCGGAAACTCTTCTGCACCCTCATACTTCAGTATAATGAAGGCACTCAGATACTGCGGTGATTGGCAGCAAGATAAGAACCTAAATAGACAGATGGAGATTACTTGCTGTCAGTAAGCTTTCCGGATATTCATCATATATCTGCCCTTTCTTAATCCGTCCCATTACAGCTAGTTCTCTCTTTATAACACCCTAAACAATTCCTTTTCCTGCTCGGTGTTTATGAGATCCTACTGAAACTCACCCACCTCACAGACCTTTGAAGCATGGAACTGACGTGCTCCATACCTGCCATTCCCCTCCAAGCTAAGAAACCCCGTCTGCTTCATCCACCATCTACAGAGTCATTCTGGTCACCACACACGACCTTGCCCATCCTCCCTGGGTGGATGGAAGATGCCCTCCTCCCAGCCTTCAGAAACATGCCCCGGAAACACCTTTGTACCAGGTGCAACGTGCCAGATTGACAGCTCTGGATCCTGAGCAAAAAGGTGCAAAGCTTGAGGCTCAAAACAGCCTATATTTCCCCATACCAACATGCCTCAACGTTGGCCCATGAACCGTAGGTGCCCACTCCGTGGGTGCACCGGGGCTCAAGCACCCATGGGGGAAAAATAGGGGATGTTCAGCACCCACAAACCTCAGCTGCCCAGCGAGGCTGACGTTTGGCGGCTGGCGGGAGGCGCTCGGGGGAGGGGGCATACCGTGAGTGGGAAGAGGCGGAGCAAGGGCGGGGCCTCAGGGGAGGGGCTGAGCAGGGGCAGGAAGAAGTGGAGTGAGAGCAGGAAAAGGGGGAGCGTGGGTGGGGCCTGGGGATGGAGCGGGGATGGCGCACCCACCGGGAAAAGTACAAGTCAGAGCCTGTGCTCATGCATCACCAGCAATAAAGACTGCCATGGGGTGCCACCCCAAATAGCCCAGCGTGGCCCCGCCCATGCTCTGCCAGGAAGGCCCCCTGCTGCTTGCCCTTCCCCCTCGGCCCCCCAGCCCAAGCAGGCTGGCTGCTCCTCTTCAGGGAAGTGTGCTGGGGCTAGGGCTGGAGCTAGGGGACTTGGAGTGGCTGGGGCCACCCAGCGCTGGGGAGTCCCTGGGTCCTGGGGGTGCGCTGCCTGGCGCTCAGGGGGGATTGCGTGCTGCCCGCCTGGGGGGGCTGCATGCCGCCCGCCCTGCTTGGCACTCAGGGGGCACCCACCTGCTTGAGGGCTGGGGGGGCCGCGTGCTGCCTGCCAGGTGCTCGGGGGGGGGGAGGGCTGGCGACTGTGGGGGTGGGGGCTCTGGGCTCTGGTGGGAGGGGCAGGGCCGGCCAGGGGCTAGTCTCCGCAAGCTGGTGGGTCACCCACCACTCATGAAGACTGCACAATTAGAACATGGTTAACATTCTGCTGATGATGCCTGAGGTGGACTAAAATCCAGCTCACTCACCCACTCTCCGCCACTGCAGGGCTGACAGGAGTAAAAACCAGTAAAAACTTTAGAGACTAACCAATTTATTTGAGCATGAGCTTTCGTGAGCTACAGCTCACTTCATCGGATGCATACCGTGGAAACTGCAGCAGACTTTATATATACACAGAGAATATGAAACAATACCTCCTCCCACCCCACTGTCCTGCTGGTAATAGCTTATCTAAAGTGATCATCAGGTGGGCCATTTCCAGCACAAATCCAGGTTTTCTCACCCTCCACCCCCCCACACAAATTCACTCTTCTGCTGGTGCTAGCCCATCCAAAGTGACAACTCTTTACATAATCAAGTCGGGCTATTTCCTGCACAAATCCAGGTTTTCTCACATCCTCCCCACCCCCATACACACACAAACTCACTCTCCTGCTGGTAATAGCTCATCCAAACTGACCACTCTCCAAGTTTAAATCCAAGTTAAACCAGAACATCTGGGGGGGGGGGGGTAGGAAAAAACAAGAGGAAACAGGCTACCTTGCATAATGACTTAGCCACTCCCAGTCTCTATTTAAGCCTAAATTAATAGTATCCAATTTGCAAATGAATTCCAATTCAGCAGTTTCTCGCTGGAGTCTGGATTTGAAGTTTTTTTGTTTTAAGATAGCGACCTTCATGTCTGTGATTGCGTGACCAGAGAGATTGAAGTGTTCTCCGACTGGTTTATGAATGTTATAATTCTTGACATCTGATTTGTGTCCATTTATTCTTTTACGTAGAGACTGTCCAGTTTGACCAATGTACATGGCAGAGGGGCATTGCTGGCACATGATGGCATATATCACATTGGTGGATGTGCAGGTGAACGAGCCTCTGATAGTGTGGCTGATGTTATTAGGCCCTGTGATGGTGTCCCCTGAATAGATATGTGGGCACAATTGGCAACGGGCTTTGTTGCAAGGATAAGTTCCTGGGTTAGTGGTTCTGTTGTGTTGTATGTGGTTGTTGGTGAGTATTTGCTTCAGGTTGCGGGGCTGTCTGTAGGCAAGGACTGGCCTGAAGCAACCTGCAACCTGAAGCAAATACTCACCAACAACCACATACCACACAACAGAACCACTAACCCAGGAACTTATCCTTGCAACAAAGCCCGTTGCCAATTGTGCCCACATATCTATTCAGGGGACACCATCACAGGGCCTAATAACATCAGCCACACTATCAGAGGCTCGTTCACCTGCACATCCACCAATGTGATATATGCCATCATGTGCCAGCAATGCCCCTCTGCCATGTACATTGGTCAAACTGGACAGTCTCTACGTAAAAGAATAAATGGACACAAATCAGATGTCAAGAATTATAACATTCATAAACCAGTTGGAGAACACTTCAATCTCTCTGGTCACGCAATCACAGACATGAAGGTCGCTATCTTAAAACAAAAAAACTTCAAATCCAGACTCCAGTGAGAAACTGCTGAATTGGAATTCATTTGCAAATTGGATACTATTAATTTAGGCTTAAATAGAGACTGGGAGTGGCTAAGTCATTATGCAAGGTAGCCTGTTTCCTCTTGTTTTTTCCTACCCCCCCCCCCCAGATGTTCTGGTTTAACTTGGATTTAAACTTGGAGAGTGGTCAGTTTGGATGAGCTATTACCAGCAGGAGAGTGAGTTTGTGTGTGTATGGGGGTGGGGAGGATGTGAGAAAACCTGGATTTGTGCAGGAAATAGCCCGACTTGATTATGTAAAGAGTTGTCACTTTGGATGGGCTAGCACCAGCAGAAGAGTGAATTTGTGTGGGGGGGTGGAGGGTGAGAAAACCTGGATTTGTGCTGGAAATGGCCCACCTGATGATCACTTTAGATAAGCTATTACCAGCAGGACAGTGGGGTGGGAGGAGGTATTGTTTCATATTCTCTGTGTGTATATAAAGTCTGCTGCAGTTTCCACGGTATGCATCCGATGAAGTGAGCTGTAGCTCACGAAAGCTCATGCTCAAATAAATTGGTTAGTCTCTAAGGTGCCACAAGTACTCCTTTTCTTTTTGCGAATACAGACTAACACGGCTGTTACTCTGAAACCAGTAAAAACTTTGTGTCGCTAAAACGTAGCAGCTCAGACGCTGCCCGTGCAGAGGGAGTAAGGAGCAAGACGGTGCCACTTTAAAGTTCCCGCCACAATGAAGTTCAAGAAGAATCAAAATTCAGGTAAGCACAGGGCATTAAACCTACTATGAAGCCTGTGACCAAGTGGATTTTTCCTCCTTATTATGTTGTATGCAAGCCTATGTGAATCTTACCCTTTTACACAAATACTGTGTGCCTCAGTTTCCCTGTGTATTGCACCAGTGCCTGGGTGGTGGGGATAAGGGTGTGTGACTTTTGCCGAGACCCCCAGGGGCAGGTGAGGCAGCTCCAGCTGCCTGCACATAGGCGATGGCCAATGCCCTCCGTAAGCAGGAGGGGGATGCGACCAGGTGACACTTTGCCCTGGAAGCGAGAAAAAGACCAAGAGAAGGGGCAACAAGTGTGTCGGAGGTTGGGTTGCTGGAAGCTGGGCAATCTCCTGTTTGGGACTTGGAGTCTGGCCCAGGATTCTCCAAGATGGACTTTGCTGAAACTCACTGATTTCTGTGCTAACAAGCTCTGTTCTACGTGGTGTTCCTGGTGACTAATAAACCTTATACACTGTGTTATACACTGGCTGAGAGTCACGGCTGGCTGCAGAGTGGGGTGCAGAGCCCTCTGGCTTCCCCAGGGGTCCCGTCCATGTGGACCCGCCAAGGGGAAGTGTGCGGTGTGAACAGCGGGGCTGAATGCTCTGAGGTCAGACTGGGAAGGCCGTAGCTGAGGAGGTTTTTTGCCCTGAACAGCATGCCCTGAGGGGAGTCACGTTACCCAGAGTCCTGGCTGGCTTCATACAGAGCAGTTCCAGAGCACCGGGCCTGTGACTCCGTCACAAAGCCCAAGATGAAAAGACACGTGGGAGGAAGGATGGTTTGGTCATTAAGGCACAGGGCCAGCATTCAGGAGACATGGTTTCAGTTACCGACTATCACATACATTTCCTCTGGGGCCTTGCGTCCATTGCTTAATCATTGTTTAATCTCCAGCCCAGTATCTGACAGCGGCCAGTGCCAGGTGCCCCAGAGGCATAGGCGCCAACTCCGTGGGTGCTCCGGGGCTGCACCGGCAACCCCCCATCAGCTCCCTTCCACCCCCCAGCACCTCCCACCTGCCGGCGAGCCCCACAAATCAGCGCCCCCACCGTCGCCCATTCCCAGCTTCTGGCCAACAGAGGCTCGGGACACCATCCCTGCCCAGCCTGGCTAATAGCCACTGATGGTCCTATCCTCCAGGAACTTAGCTAGTTCTTTTTTGAATGGAGATACTAGCACCGACATTCCCCGTGGGGGGCTGTTATAAAGATAAAATCACTCCTCTTTGTGAGCTTCTCTGCTCCCTCTATGCCGAGCACCCCAGGAGAGCCTAAAAATAAACCTGACTGTATTTGGGATCAAACACCATACAGAAGCTTGTGTGGGAGAAGGGGAAGGAGACACATACCCGTTGCAAAGCCCCAGCCCCGGGGCAGGTACATTATATCAATGAAACTGAAAGGGAGGTGAGGAGATTTAAAATTGATAGCAGGAAATATTTTTCACACAATGCACACTTAGACTGGGGATCTGCCACATGAAGTCTAAGAATGCAGTAAAATTCAAAGAGGGATGTGATGTTTATATGGCTAACAAGGACAGTCAGAGTTTCGATAGTTAATGCTAACCAAAAGGGAAGGGAGCTAAACCTTGCACTTCACAGTTTAAAGCACTGGTTCTCAACCAGGGGTATGCAGAGGTCTTCCCCGGTTCATCAACTCATCTAGAGATTTGCCTAGTTTTACAACCGGCTACATAAAAAGCACCAGAAAAGTCAGTGCAGTACAAACTAAAATTTCATACAGACAAAATGAGACAGTCAGCACTGTTTCCGTAATAATGCACTGGGACACTTTTGTATTTTTATGTCTGATTTTTTAAGCAAGTAGTTTTTAAGTGAGGTGAAACTTGGGGTACACAAGACAAACCCGACTCCTGAAATGGGTCCGGTAGTTGAGAGCCACTGGTTTAAACCAATCTCTAATGATCGGAGAAGAGGATAAAACTCCTCATGGGGCAGATTATCCCACATCTACTGTGCGGTTTCTTGCCTCTTCCTCTGAAGCTGCCCAGTGTCAGAGAGGGTACTAGATCCCCGGTCTGACCCAGTGGGGCAGTTCCTGCTCTCATGTGGCGTAGACCCCAGGCTCCGGCCTCTTGAAACAGACTATCACAGCTTGTCAGGCCCTTAACCAGAGCCCGGGCTGGGGGTTCCCAGTACCAGTGCCCGCAGGCTCCCCGTTTTTAAGGGTTGCCCTGCCCAGGCTGGGCACGGGTTAGCGCCTCCCCCCTGAACTGGCCAGCGGCCACAGCCGGGAAGGGCGGGGAAAGGGGCTGGGGGCGCAGAGCTGCAGGACACCCCGAAGCCCAGCTGCGGGCGGCGCGGCCCCGGGGGCGCGGGGCAGGACGCGCCGGGAAGGGGAGGAGACCGGCGGGCGGGCGAAGGGACCGCTCCCGGCAGGCCGGGGCTATGCCGAGCGGGGCCGCCAGGCGTCCCTGTGGCAGGACTCCCGGCCCGTCTCGCCCGCCCCACCGCTCCCTGCTCCGGAGCTCGCTTCCCGTCCTCCCGGGGCGCGGCCGGCAGCCCGGCGCCATGGGGCGGAAGAGGCCGCGGGCCGGGGCGCCCCCGGCTCAGGTAGGCCGGGGCTCAGGGCCCAGCTGCGGGGCGTGCGAGTGGGGAGCGGCCCCTGGCCCCGCAGCCACCACAGCGGGGCCTGGAGCCTGCTCCGGGGGACGGCCGCCTTCCCCGCCCCGCTCCAGCCCCGGGCTCCGGGGGGCGGCCGCCTTCCCCGCCCCGCTCCAGCCCCGGGCTCCGGGGGGCGGCGTGGCGGGAGCCCGCGGCCGGGGGAAGGGGCGGCCGGCAGCTCCAGCCCGCCGGGCTGGGGAGAGCCGAGCCGCCTGGCAGCTGGCGGGACGCACCGCCCCGCGTGCCCGATCCAGGCCCGGGCGAGCTGCGGGTGTGTCCGCGGAGTCCCAGGGATGGGCTGGCCCCTGGGTCACCGCGGCCGGAGACCCGCCTGCAGGCGACCCCAGCGCAGAGCTCTTCGGAAACCAGCCCGGCTGGGCTGAAACCTGGCCGGGGATGGAGAATCCGCCCGCCCCGCGGGGGTTCATTACCCCTCCCCATTAAAGTCCCAGAGCCTTGGGCCAGCAGGGACCGATCCAGCCCCAGCATGTCCCGGTGTTTTCTAATCATGGTTCCTTTTATGGGGTGGAATTTGTTAGGTTGTTTTATCCATTTTGGGGGGGCAGGGCGAGTCCTGCCTACCCCCAGTCTATGTGGGTTGGTGGGAGGCCTTAGGGTGGGGGGCGTGTGGGGTCCTGCCCCCAGGGCGGGAAGGCAGGTTGGCTCCTGTCTTTTTTTCTGCATTTCTTATCTGCTAATGTCCGTTGATTGCTGTCTAGCTTCCCTTCTTTTCACTTTTCTGTTGATTTTTATATCTAATTGTTGCCTTCACCTTTGAACCGGGATGGCTGTTAGCCAAAGCTGCCCTCTTGATTTGCGCTACAAGGGGGGGTGAGGTCCTATCTTTGACTGGACCGGCTTCTGTGGGGGGAGAGAGGAGCTGTACAGAGCTCTTCTTCAGGTCTGGGAAAAGTACTGAAGCCTCGCAGCTAAATACAAGGTGGAAGAGATTGTTTAGTGTAATTAGTTGGGACCATTCAAGGTGGAGTGGCTCATTAACATATCTGCAGTCAGAGGACAAAAAAGTTTACAGATTGTTGGGTCTCTGTTTGGTCCATGATTTTTAGTACCCAGCAGGGTTGTGAATTTAATCTCCCAGGCTCCTCTTTTGAAAGTGTTGTGCAGGTTGCCTTTGAGGACGAGGACTGAGAGGTCGGATGTAGAGTGATCACTTTGTGAGACGTGTTCACCCACCCACAGCTGACAGGGTGTTTTTGACTTTTATCATTTGCCTGTGCGAGGTCATTCAAGAGTGTCGTGACCGTCTGGTGTGACCCACATGGTTGCTATCGGGGCATTTAGTACACTGGATGAGGTACACCACATGTTGTGATGGGCATGTGTAGGATCCATGGATCTTGAAAGGTGTGTTGTAGGCGGTGTTGAGCATTGTAGCAGTGGAGATATGTCTGCAGGTTTTGCATCTGTTTTGACAGGGTCTGGTGCTGCTTTGAGTTGGTGTGACCAGGTCTGTGGGGAGCTTGCTTCTGATGATGAGCCTGGAGTTGTGGGGGGCTGTTTGGTTGCCAGAAGTGGGGGTTCAGGACAGATTTCTTTCAGGATGGGGTCTCCATTGGGGATGGGTTGTTTGATGATTCCCCATATGGGTTCCAGTGTGGGGTGGTAGGTGACAACTAGGGGTGTATAGTCAGGGGGCTTTATTTCTGAATGGAAGCAGGCTCTCTCAGGGTATGTGGGTGGCCTGTTCCAGGATACAATCTACTTCTCTGGTGGAGTGTCCGTGTTTGGTAAAGGCGGTTTTGAGTGTGTTAAGGTGTGAGTTCCGGATTTTCACCTCCAAGCATAGTCTGTGGTATCTGAGTGCTGAGCTGTAGATAACAGATTTCTTGGTGTGTTTTGGGTGGTGACTGGATCTGTCAGGATAGGTGTGGTGATCCATGGGTTTCTTGTATGTAATTATCTGTAGGTTTCCATTGCTGAAGGTGATCGAGGTGACCAGGAAGTTGATGCTGGTGTGGGAGTGTTCCAAAGAGAGTTTAGTGGACGGGTGGTGGTTGTAGAAGTTGTGGTGAAAATCTATGAGGGAGTTAGTCGTCTGTCCAGAGGATGAAAATATCATTGGTGTCTCTCAAATATATCATTGTTTTTGGGGTGCACTTGTCTAGAAATTCTTTTATGTATAAATAGGGTGGCACATTGGGGAGCCATCCTAGCACCCAGGGCTGTTCCCATGCTTTGCACTAAGTGTTTGTTGACTGTAAAGTTGTTAGGGGTGAGGATGAATTGGATGAGTTTGGCGATGTGTTTGGGGTGGATCTCTGAGGGTTGTCCATTGTCTTGCAGCTATTTGAGGTAGTCAGCGATACTGTCATTGTGAGGGACGTTGGTGTTAGGGAGGTTGTTAACGTTGCGGTGTTTGTGGAGGAGCTCGTAGCGTCCTGGAAGAAGCTGGCCCTTTGTGTGGTGTGCGGTTTGAGGACGGCTTCTGTGAGTCCTGATATTCCTTCAGTAGGAGTGCCGTGGCCAGATATGATGGGTCTGCCTGGAGTCCCCTGTTTGTGTGGCTTTGGAAGCATGTAGAAGGTCCCTGGGGTGGGTCGTGGGGGGTCCATTTGTAGGATTTCTCTTTCTTCATTGTGGAATTGCAGCTTTTTGGCCCTCTAATCAACTCTTGTTAAAGAACTCCCCATTTTCAGACACATTTTTCTGTCTGCGTTTTTCCTCCCAGTCAAATTCACTGAAAATTTTCCTCAGCTTTGGGAAATTAGCCCTTCTGAAGCACCATGTATATGTATTACTGGTTGGGACTGTCCTCCGTTTGCCTATATTGAATGTAATCAGGTCATGATCACTGGTCCTGAGGCAACCACAGCTTCCAGGCTAGCGGTTAATTTACCTTTGCCAGCCAGAATGAGGTCCAGAATAGTTACCTTGTGTTGGGGGCAATACGTTTTGGGTTAGAAAAGTAACAATGGCATTTCTGTAGTGTCGAGAAGCGCTTGTCAGACCAGATGCCGTTCGTCGTACTGTACAAACAGAGAACAAAAAAATGGTTCCACATCTTTAGAAACTCCTAGTGATGTTTTATTATTGGCTGCATGAGGCCCCCAGCACATCATTCCAAGCGGAAGTCCCTCAGAGCTGCCCAGTTTTTCTTTCCCCACATTACAGACAGGTGCCTACGGAGAAACTCCCTCTGTTCCTTGACTTGACAAGGTGGCGTGTACCAGACCCCTCCCTGTGCTTTGAAATTAGCACATTGATCCATATGCGTTCAAGACCCTGAGGTTCTGAGTTATCAAAAACTCTAAAACAGGTGTAGAAATCCCCCTCCCCCCGTTCTTTTAGCCCCGATGTTCATCCTAAACAGGTTACAACCATTCATTTTAACATGCCAGTCTTGCAAATTGTCCCACCAGGCTTTAGTAATTATAGAATCTGGACTGGAAGGGACCTTGAGAAGTCATCTAGTCCAGTCCCCTGCACTCAAGGCAGGACTAAGTATTATCTAGACCATCCCTGACAGGGGTTTGTCCAACCTGCTCTTAAAAATCCCCAATGCCGGAGATTCCACAACCTCCCTAGGCAATTTATTCCAGTGCCGAACCACCCTGACAGTTAGCAAGTTTTTCCTAGTGTCCAACCTAAACCGCCCTTGCTGCAATTTAAGCCCATTGCTTCTTGTCCTCTCCTCAGAGGTCAAGAAGAACTATTTTTCTCCCTCCTCCGTGTAACAACCTTTTATATACTTGAAAACTGTGATGCCCGTTATATCACATCCCTTCTCATCAGTGAGAACTTCCAATTCCGTCTGCTTGTTACCCAGACTCCTACATTGGTATAGAAGCAATGGAAACATTTCTTCCCTTCCTCTCTGTCACATTCATTCAGATTGTTTGTGAGACACGGAGTCTGACCTCCTATCGCCTTTGCCTCCTTAGCACCCTCCCCCTTTATTGTTAGTTTAATGCCCTCCTGGCTGCTCCAGCTAGTCTCCAACTGAGCTTAGCCCCCACCACCTGGGATATGCAGGCCGTCTCCTGCATCTTCCTTTGAGCTAATCAGTTCCTGTGTTCCCTTCCCTCCCACTTCTGCCCTGTCGTATGCTGACGATGTATAATAATTAGGGCCCTACCAAATTACCACAGCCATGAGAAACGCTTCACGGACCGTGAAATCTGGTCTCCCCATGTGAAATCTGGTCTTTTGTGTGCTTTTACCCTATATTATAGAGATTTCGCGGGGGAGACCAGTGCTTCTCAAATTGGGGGTCCTGACCCAAAAGGGAGTTGCAGGGGGTTCACAAGGTTATTTTGGAGGTATTGCGGGATTGCCACCCTTACTTCTGCACTGCGGCTGGCGGCGGCTCTGCCTTCAGAGCTGGGCTTCCGGCCAGCAGCCGCTGCTCTCCAGCTGCCCAGCTCTGAAGGCAGAGCCACCGCCAGCCGCAGCGCAGAAGTAAGCGTCGCAGTACTGAAAACCCGCCCCCCCAACTCCTTTTTGGGTCAGGACGCCTACAATAACAACACCTTGAAATTTCAGATTTAAATAGCTGAAATCATGAAATTTACAATGTTTAAAATCCTATGACCGTGAAATTGACCAAAATGGACCTTGAATTTGGTAGGGCCCTAATAATAATGTAAGAAAACCCTATCCCCAAATTACAGATCTAAACAAAAAATATTGTGGAAGGTACCTGACACTTTCATGGTTTGCTCTGCTTGTACGTGGAAGTAACTGGCTTGGTGGCAGCTGAAAAGGAGCCGGGGGTTAGAGTGGGGCACACACTGAATATGGGTCAGCAATGGGATGGAGTTGTGAAAAAGGCTAAGAACATTCTGGGGTGTATTAACAGGAGTGTCGTACGTAAGACGCAGGAGGTCATTGTCCTGCTGCGCTCAGCACTGGTGAGGCCTCAGCTGAAGTACTGTGTTCAGTTCTGGGCACCACACTTCAGGAGAGATGTGGCTACAAACACCTGTCAGGGATGCTCTAGCTTTATTTGGTCCTGCCTCAGTACAGGGGGTTGGACTTGATGACTTCTCGAGGTTGCGTCCAGCCCTGCATTGCTATGATTCTATTATTGTGCGCTCCTTTCCCTGTTCATGTTTGTCTTGCCCGCTTACGTTGTCAGCTCTTTGGGGCCGGGACTGTTCCCTAGTCTGTGTGTGTGAAGCACCGAGTGCAGTGGGGCTCTGAGCTTGACTGGGGCCTCTGGGCACTACTGAAATGCACGAATTAGATAATAAAAGCCCCGGGTGCAGGGCCTGAGCGGAGGCTGGACTCAGGCCTGGCTTCCCTGTTAATAGCCCAGGATAGTATATGCACCATCCGAATAAGACATGAGAGAGCTCTGAACAGGCCTCGGATAGTGTCCATCAGCCCAGTGAGCCCTGAGAAAGCAAAGGGTGCCTCCTGTTCCCTTCCAGGACCTTGACGTTACACCCATGTGAGGTGGGCTGCCCTTAGGACAGGTGTCTGCTGTCAGGCGGGTGCCCACAGGTGTGACCCTCCTGCCGGGCTGAGTCTGGGGCAGCAGGAGGTGGAAGCAGCAAGGGCTGAGCATGGAATGCTTGTCATTGCAGGGCCGGGTGATGTTTGAGGAGGTGGCTGTCTGGTTTTCCCGGGAGGAGTGGGAGATGCTGGCAGACTGGCAGAAGGAGCTGTACCGGGCCGTGATGCTGGAGAACTATGAGAATCTGTTTCTTCTAGGTAACAAGTGACTTGGGCTGGAGGACATGGGATTTTGGAGGCATGTTCACTGCTTCAGACACATTCAGAATCCCTTCAATAAGCATTTGAAATATCCTGGGATGGCCTGAAATAGCCTGTGCCCTTTGTAACACTCACTCAGGTGTTAGCCAAGCAGCCACCCTGCTTGCCAATGCAGGAATCAGTTCTGTTGCAGGGAGCTGGCCAGCAGCCAGGAGAGAGCCCTAGCCCCAACCAAGCTAGCCTGGCTAGCGCTCACTTTGCTGCCGATTGGTTTGGTGACCTCCAAATATGCAGGGATCCACAGATGTTTCACAGATCCCAAGACTGGTTTTCCCCTCCCTGTACGTTAACCCTTTGTAGGGGGCACCATCAGTAATCAGCGATACACTTCCAACCCTGATGATCAGTGAGACTTTTGAAGCCGTCTCTGCAGTACAAGAGTAGAAACTGATGTTTCCCTTCAGTGAAAGTTAAAACCAGCTTCACATTTAGAGCCCCAAAATCAGGCAGACAAGTGAGCTCTGCAGGTGCCAGGGACTGGCTCTGTCCAAATGCGATTTTCTCTCTAAATAAACAGGCCATGCAGATGCCAAACCTGAGATGATAACCAAGCTTGAACGAGGGGAAGAGCTGTGTGTCGGGGACCAGCAGGCCCCGGAGGGGAGAGAAATTCTTCCAAGTGCTTCCAGGGGTGAGTATTCCCAATGACTGCTTATACCCAGCTCTGTCAGCCCTGCCAGCTCAGCCTGGGACTTTCCCTGAGCTACAATATCAGGATTTGGGCTGTTGAAGTTAATGCAAGGTTTGCCTGCGTTGAGACAGACCAGAACCTGAGAAGTGAATCCAGAGCGCAGCCCGTTATAAACTGGGAGTTTTCATCAAGATTAGTGCAGTAAAAGCAGCATTCTATAAATGAACCTCTGCCCCTTGTAGGACCTTGGTACCTAAACACCATGGAGACTGGCTGGGGTAACAGTCTTTTCCTACTGCCTGCTAACGTGATTCGTCTAGTAGCTCGGGTGGGAGACGTTAGGTAGCAGTGCTAACAGCTCGGGGTTCACACCTGACTGAAGATGCATAATAGAGTGGGGGGGGTTGCTGCAGTTGAACAGAATATCATTGTTTTTTTTCCCTGTTGCCATTTAAAAAATAACTAGGAAATTTCATTACAAAATCCATGTTAAAATAGCGTTATTTGGGTTGCAGAGTCAGACACTCCAAAGCTAGGAAATGCCAAATTTATGTTTACCCGTGCAACTTAAATTCAGCCCCTTTTGTATCATTAAGATCTTTAATTACATGATCACATATTGGTTTTGCACAGGACCCTGGCCTTACTCAGTGCACAGGACATCTGTCAATCTGAATTTTCCAACATTCTGATGCTTGGCTTTGCCACCTAAATAACGTTCCTTTAATGCAGTTGTTCTGCATGGAATATGTATGAATTTTACCTTGAGAGTGTCTGTAACTTGACCTTTCACAGTGGTTAGACAGGTAATTCCCACCTCATCATGATACAGATTTCTAATATGAAGCCTATCATCTGTGCAGAATTTCTCTGTAATTTTCCATCGGCAAATTGGTCCAGGAAGAAAACTAAAAGGGAGTCGGACTTGGAAGAATGTCATGGAAATCCAGATGTTCAAGGGACCTCATCAAAAAAGTTCAAAGAGAAAGTTTTGTGCAAACAAACCAGAAGATCCAGCAAACTCACCAGTGACCCTGATCTCCAGAGCTGCGGCACAAAAGAGAAGCTGCTGAAATGTACGGAGTGTGGGAAAAGCTTCACCAGGAGGCAGAATCTGAGCACGCACAAGAGAATCCACACTGGAGAGAGACCTTACGAGTGCAGCGAATGTGGGAAGAGGTTCAGCCGCATGCAGCACCTCGTGTCACACCAGCGAATCCACACAGGAGAGCGACCGTACGAGTGCACCGAGTGCGGGAAGAGCTTCAGCCAGAAGTCCAACCTTCTCACGCACCAGACCATCCACACGGGGGAGAGGCCCTTTAAATGCACGGAATGTGGGAAAAGGTTCAGCCAGAGAGTCTACCTGACCCAGCACCAGAAAACCCACACAGGAGAGAAGCCGCATAAATGCATGGAGTGCGGGAAGAGTTTCATCCAGAGGAAGGTGCTCCTGACGCACCAGAAAAGTCATGCCGGGGAGGGAGGGCTGTACCTATGTGCCGACTGTGGGAAATGCTTCACCACACGGCCAGGACTGAGGTATCACCAGAGAATCCACACCGGGGAGCGGCCGTACCCCTGTGC
Organism: Caretta caretta; assembly: GCF_965140235.1. NCBI lineage: Eukaryota > Metazoa > Chordata > Testudines > Cheloniidae > Caretta > Caretta caretta. The sequence goes on along the minus strand of NC_134207.1, from coordinate 268,312,137 downwards.
CCTGTGCGGGAAAGGTTTCGCCACCAATTCCCGCCTGAAATATCATCAGCGGATCCATTCGGGAGAGAGGCCTTATCAGTGCAGCGACTGTGACAAACGCTTCCGGCACAAGTCGGCTCTGGCCTCCCACCAGGGCATCCACACCGGCGAGAGGCCTTACAAATGCACCGAGTGCGGGAGCAGCTTCCGCCGCCGGAACGGGCTTGTCAAGCACCAGAGGATCCACACAGGGGAGCGACCCTACCCATGCGCGGAGTGCGGGAAGAGCTTCAGCACGAGGAGCACACTCACCGATCATCAGAGGACCCACACCGGGGAGAGACCCTACAACTGCAGCCACTGCGGGAAAAGCTTCAACCGGGTCTCGCAGCGCCGGAAACACCAGAGAATCCACACGAAAAAGCGACCGGAATGTGCCGAGTGTGGGAAAAGTTTCCGGAGTGAGAAGGAGCTCGCCACGCACCAGAGGGTCCACACTGGAGAGAAGCCATACCAGTGTCCCCAGTGCCAGAGGCTCTACCATCGGAAGAACGAACTGGCCAAGCACCTGAAAAGCCATGTGGGGATGAAGCCATAACCTCGGGCTTATGGAAGGTGGGTGTGGACAGACCCACACCAGACACGTACCAGCCCTCCAGGCCCAGCACTGCTCCATTCCAGGAGTGTCTCGAGGAGACGTATCTGTGAGGTTAGGAATGTGGGGAGGGAGAGGGAGTGGTCTTGCGAGGGCAGGGTGTGGTCAGGGAAGTATCTCCCTACTGCTGTCCCTGTTCAGGGCCTGAGCCGGGATTCCAAGGGGCAGGCGGGGCTGGAAAACCCTCTTTCACCAGACCCACAGAGCAAGGCAGTCCGGGAATTGTAGGCTCCAGAGAGGCCAGGACTGTAATAGGCCTGTTGAGAAAGGGCTGGGTTGGGGTATATAAGAATCTACCTTCCCTCAAATGCAGGAGAGACTCAGAGGGAGCCAGGAGGGGTCTCTGAGAAGAAGGGGCAGCTTATCTATCGTTTGGTTTGGTTTGCTCATTTTACAGAGACAGAACTTTTGATTTAGGGGTTGTCTACACACAAGTTTACACCAATTTAGGTAAGTCAGAACAAACCCCTGTGTGGACACTCTTACTTCAGTTTATTTGAGCATAGATTAAATCTGTTCCTGGCCAATTTAACATAAATGAAGTAAACCTGGTTTAAAGAGAGAGAAAAGTGTTCACATGGTTTTTTAGACCTTTTAATTAAAGAGGATCAATATCAGACCCTCTGTCAAACTGGTGCAACTGAGCATGTAAATGTTTGGGATTTGAAATGACTGTGGGACATCCCCTACCTCAAGGGGGACTGTCCTAATTCCAGAAAGATCGGGGAATGAAAAGCCCTGAACCGCAGATTGGGGTAAGGGAAAGGTGTTTTGTTTTAGAGGGGACCATGGCCATGGCTCCTTGTTTGGTTTAGCGGGGTAACTGTATGATAGCAGTGCCCCAGCTCTGGCCTCCTGTGGCTCTGCTAAAGTTAAGGCGGAGAACTCCTTTCTCTTTAAATGTTGGCTCTTCTGAGTGCTGTAACTTGAATTGCTTGGAAAGATACATACGCAACCAGGTGGGGAAAGTTTCCCTCCGAAGTCAAATCTTGCACAGCCCCTGAAAATTCCCACAAGAAATGGCTGCTTTGTAATAAACATGCTCTGCTTCAACCACAAAATACAGGCTTGGTGCAGGAATTACGGGGTGGGGTTCTGTGGCCTGGCTGTGCAGGAGGCCAGACTAGATGATCACAAGGGTCCCTTGTGGCCTTAAAATCCACGACTATACCTTTAGCTGTGTGGTTTGTGCAGAAGGAGGAGAACCCTGAGTAACTGTCTGTACCACACAGACCCCTGCAATAGCCACAGTGCCAGGCCTTGCAGTGGGTGGGACAGGCAGCCTCCACCTGCCAAACCTCATATAGCAGGGCTACCGAATCAAGGCCTAATACTGCACTGGATGCAAAGTCAGAGTGTCAGGCTAGGGAGCTCCCCAGATTGCAGGTAGAAGCCAGGGATGCTGAATATCAGTAACTGAATGTGTCAGCAGCTGGAACGGAGAGTGGGGAGGAAAAATCAAACCGCAGAGCACAATGGGGTTGGCAATTGCAGCTGTTGAGAACCTGCTCTCGGAACAAGCTGTGTGCTAAGCAGTTGCATGGAAAACAGCCCGTCTGTAATATTCAGCTGGCTGGGGTCCTAGGGATGCTCTGGTCTCTGGCTGTAAAACAAAATGTCCTAGAGCGAAATGGGAGAGCTACAGAGACAAAGAGTTGCTCCCAGCAACAGCTCAGGGGAAGTGAGATCAGACCACCGACGTGAATAAGAACGGACACACTGAGTCAGACCAAAGTATCCATCTAGCCCAGTATCCTGTCTTCTGACAGTGGCCAGTGTCAGGTGCCCCAGAGGGAATGAACAGAACAGATAATCACCAAGTGATCCATTCCTTGTTGCCCATTCCCAGCTTCTGGCAAACAGAGGCTAGGGACACCATCTCTGCCCATCCTGGCTAATAGCTGTTGATGGACCTATCCTCCAGGAATTTATCTAGTTCTTTTTTGAACCCTGCAGAGTGAAGGGATTGTGTTATTATTTTGTAGGGTACCATGTTGACTGGTAAAGATCGTAGAGATGCTGGGGGCATCCATGCCCACAAGCCCCTGAAGATGCAGACACTTGGCCCTTCTTGTATTGAGCAGTGTAACTTACCTATGGCTGTGGGGGCCGCTCCTCTGTGTTCTGCAGGGAGGCACGGGAGATGAGTACACTTGGTGCCTCTCTTCCCCAGCTGAGAAAAATCACCCCAACTCCCCCTAGCACCCAAACACCTTGCTGACCCCATCTCCCTACACGGAGTCTCTCCATGCAAAGCCAATTGCTTCCTGGCCGGCCCAAGGGAGCCACCTCCTGCTGGGTCCCAGCCTGAAGACACGCTCAGGATCGGGCGGCAGGACGGTGGTTCAGGGCAAGACAGGAGGGTGGAATCCTACTAGGGAGGGAGGTTTTGCTGAGACTCCCACCCGCATTTCCCAGCAGCCAGGAATCCTCCCATTCCCTGCTCCAGCATGGCAGTCCCAGCCTTTAACATAAGAATGGCCATACTGGGTCAGACCAAAGGTCCATCTAGCCCAGTATCCTGTCTCTGACAGCGGCCAGTGCCAGGTGCCCCAGAGGGAATGAACAGACCAGGTAATCATCAAGTGATCCATCCCATCGCCCATTTCCAGCTTCTGGGAAACAGAAGCTAGCGACACCATCCTGCCCATCCTAGCCATTGATGGACCTATCCTCCATGAATTTATCTAGTTCTTTTTTGAACCCTGTTATAGTCTTGGACATCACAACATCCTCTGGCAAGGAGTTCCACAGGTTGTATGAAGAAATACTTCCTTTTATTTGTTTTAAACCTGCTGCCTATTAATTTCATTTGGTCAACTTTGTCAACTCATCCACCAATATTAACCATTTCCCTGGTGCCAGCCTCGTTTCCAAGGGTTACAGTGTGTTCTTCTGATCTGCTCAGTGGCTGCTCATTAGATACAGCAATGCTATGACTGATATCCGGGTGTCTCACAGTGAAGGGGAGCCAGGTCCGGGTATAAAGCTCGCCTGGAAAAGGCTGTTTCTGCAGCTCTGCTGCTGTGTCCCTCTGTGACTGGGCAAGTCACTTCCCTTCTCGCTCCGTTTCACCTCTGAAATAGGGACTCTCGCGCTGACTTAGTGCAGAGGCTTCTGTGGGGGATAAAGTTTGTCCGATGCCTGGGAAGAGGTCAAGTGTTAAAGAGCTCTGATAATGAAACAAGTTCAGCTGTTCTAACTGGAGGCAAGAGGATGAACGTGAACTTGGACCAGGCAGCTGTAGAGGAGCTAAATATTTACTACTATTAAGCTTCTCTCGCTTTCTTTGCTGGGCATTTGGTTTTGTTCCACCACGAGGCTGCAGCCTGACGTTGCTGAGTGGAAAGCCTCGAAATGCATTTCCCTTTGAGGATCAAAATGTGCCCACAGTTGGTAGGTCAAAATCAGCTCCCACCGCCCTCCGAAAGCACCTGCCAGACAGCTAAGAATTGAAGAGCTGTGCGTGGCTGGAAAGCTTGTCTCCCCAATAGCAGCTGGTCCAACAAAAGATATTACCTCCCCCACCTTGTCTCTCTAATCTCCTGGGACCAACACGGCTACAACAACCCTGCCATCAAGGCAGTTCTGTTCTATATACAGGGACAGCACTGGGGGGGGCTAGTGTCAACCCAAAATTTGCCTTAGCCCTCCCAGAGCCACCCCTCCCAGAGCTGGGCGCCCAGCCAGCAGCTGCCACCATCTCTGGCCACCCAGCTCCCGCCGCCAGGGCAGTCTCCCCTTCTGTGAGAAGCTGATCCATGGCTAGTGTGGCACTGGGGGAGCTTGCCCAATGCTAGAAGTGGGCATTCCCAGGTCGGTCTCTGCTGAGCGGGGAGGCTGAAGGGGGCCTCTGGCTCAGGAGTGGGAGCTGCAGCTGCTTCTGTACTGAACAAGCACTCGGGCTCCTGAGGGCTTGAGTTAAAGACACACTCACACCACACACAGTCTCCCTCTCAGACAGTCTCCCGTACGCACTCCCCCAACACACACACTTTCTCCCTCCCTCCCTCCCTCCCTCTCTCTCTCTCTCTCACACACACACACTCCCTGCAACACACACCATTTCTCTCGCCCTCACACCCTTGTATTGTTGTTACTTCTTGGTACTTCCTGTTGAAATGCGCAAGGCACATATATTCTCTGTCCTTTTATCTGTCAGAGTTCGTTAAGGATCACAGTGCTGTTATTTTAGTTTTTGGACTGGTCTGTGCATTTCCTAATTTTATTTCTCTCTTATGCTTAAGTTTAATTCTTTGAGTAGTGAGTGCTAAAATGCCTAGCTTGTCCTGGCTGGAGTAATTATCATGGTTACATATTGTGCTTTGTCATTTATTATTTGAAGCGGTACAGTCAAATAACAGTATCCGTCGAGAATGTAAATTTAGCTTGTACTCACCTTAGCAATGCCAGTTTAAAAAAAAAGCTGAACACAGAATTTCAGACACTGGGCAGATGAAGGTCGCTTATTTTCAAATTGTATTTTTATTATATCTGTAAAATAATTTAATACGTATGAAAATAAATGCGGTACCAAGTCCGCTACTAATAGTAAGGACAGAGTCAAATGTTAGTGAGTCACATACATGATTGTGCTCGGTAAATGTAAATGCTGAATTTATCCAAAAAATAAATTTCTGTTAATAAAAGAGAAACTTAACCACATGTTAAAATTATGTAAATATGTTTATAGTGGAGTGAGAAACAATTGACTAAAATAGAGGAGATAATGGCAGTAACACAGAGTGAGTCTGTTAGAGAAAGTAAGCAGATTTTAAGCAAATTTTATTTATTTTTATTTATCTCTACTATCGATAGTGTACAAAGTAACAAACGTGTGTTTCTGAGACCTGTGTTAAGGCTCCAAAATTGACACCTCAAGGTTTGCGATTGGGAATATCTTGCTGTATTATCTCCTGATTGTTTTAAACTTACATATAAACTTAAAATGTGGCTTTAATTGGTGTTTGTATATATATTTTCTTTCTTTATATAGGAATTAGATGCAGGGCTCCTGTCAGCTAATTTCTAATTATGATCTGCAAAAAAACGTACAGTTTTCAGGTGCCTAAGTAGCCCTTGGAATCATGGTTAAAGTTGTGAGACACCACCCCCCCGCCCCCGGCAAAATCTGAAGTGGTGCCCCTGTGAGGAGGGCCATGCAGGTTTGTGGAATTTAGGAAAAAAGGTACAAAATTTGGGGATACGCATAAAGTTACGGGATGGTGAACACTGCGTTATGGGAAGTTGATCCCATGCTCCCAATCACCTCTGTGTGACCCATTTGGGCCCCAGCATGTGTTCCCAAAATACAGTGCAGTGGACGGGGGCGAGTTGCACAGTGAGATATGTACCCACGATGCACCGCACTCTGAATCAAAACAAGCGCTCCTGGTGCGTACGCTCACCGCTGACACAGGGAGTCAAGTAGGAGAGCACTTCAGTCTCCCTGGACACTCAATAACAGACTTAAAAGTGGCCGTTCTTCAACAAAAAAACTTCAAAACCAGACTTCAACGAGAAACAGCTGAACTGGAATTAAATTGCAAACTGGACACCATCAAATTAGGCCTGAATAAAGACTGGGAGTCACTGGGTCACTTCAAAAAAATAATTTCCCCTTTGTTGACACTCACACATTCTTGTTAACTGTTAAGAATGGGTCACATGCACCCTAATTGAATTGGCCTCGTTAGCACTGACCTCCCACTTGGTAAGGCAACTCCCATCTTTTCATGTGCTATATATTTATACCTGCCTACTGTGTTTTCCACTCCATGCATCTGATAAAGTGACCTGTAGCTCACGAAAGCTTATGCCCAAATAAATTTGTTAGTCTCTAAGTTGCCACAAGGACTCCTCGTTTTTGCTGATACAGACTCACATGGCTGCCACTCTGAATACTAACTGGCAACTGTATGCTGACATAACTTGAGTTAACATAAGTTTGTAGTGTAGATATGGCCTTAGATATATGAATTGTGCGGGAGAGGTAACAGCAAAAGTATGAGGGGTTTAGGCTCCTACTTTTGTGGATCTGGACCTACTGCAGCCGAAAGGCTCAGGAACAAAAGGGCACATAAAGAGAATCCCATAGCATTTATTTGTTTTTAAAATTTCATGACTTGGGGGTGTAAACTCATGATTTTTGAATTTGTGTGGTTGTCAAGCAATCTGGGGGCTGTAGATGTGTGTTCATTATGTTGTAAAGGCCAAAACTATAACTGGGTTCAAAAAAGAATTAATTAGTTCCTGGAGGAAAGGACCATCAATGGCTATTAGCCAAGATGGTTAGGGATACAACTCAATGCTCTGGGTGGCCCTAGCCTCTGACTCCCAGAAGCTGGGACTGGAGAACAGGGGATGGATCACTCAGTAATTGCCCTGTTCTGTTCATTCCCTCTGAAACACATGGCACTGGCCACAATCAGAAGACAGGACACTGAGCTAGACAGACCATTGGTCTGACCAGTATGGCCACTCTTATGTACAGTAAAAATTACAGTAGATTTTTGCCTTTGAGAAGGATTTAATATGAGATAGTATGCTGCCCTTAATGAATATTTGGGAACCAGGTTCGACACATGTGAAAAAGCACTAAGGGCTGGATTGAGAGGCAAAATAAGAGTTGAGAAAGGCACTCCCCATTGGTAGATGAAATGAAAATGAAGACGTTTTGACACCAGGCCAGGAAAGCTGTCAGACTGGAAATCCCACGCTCCACCAGAATACATTTGTGCTAGAAAAAGAAAAATGTTGAATTAAAATTTCCAAATGAAAAATCACAGCACACTCTAGGAAGTGCACTATGAGAAAGGCAGCTGTCATTGCTAAAATGACTAGCAGCTATTCACTTACCTTTTCAATGATTATTTGCTATTAAGCTATAAATTAACTAGCACAATGGTATCCATCTGCACAACGTTGACAAAGGTAAACGATGAAGCGCGAAGAGTAATAAAAACATTTTAAAAAGTAAATTAGAAGGAGCAAAACTATATTTAAAATTCATTACAAGGAAGTGCAATTCAGGGAATCAGCAGCGGATAAGACACATTTGTGAACTGCTAGGAGATGTTATGCAGATATAGAGTTAGTCCTTAGCAGAGGTAAGCGCAGGTGGGGGGGGGGCGAGAGCAGCCCCCGGCCCATGTCCCAACCCGCAAGGGCATACTGCCCAGGGCAGGTGGCGGGTCCGGGGCTCCCTACAGTGGCCCAGATTGACCTGCTCCAGCCCGTGCTCCTGGGCCATGCCCCCCCTGTCGTCACTACTCCCTGTGCCTTGGAGCCAGGTCCCCCCTGCCCAGACAAAGCTTACGGACCGCAAGCAGTTGAAAGGTGGTGGAAGCTGAGGAGCAGCTGCAGCCCTCAGCAGCAGCAGGAGGAGATGGGAGCACCACAGCTGCCCGCTCCATAGAGTCATCATAGAAGATCAGGGTTGGAAGGGACCTCAGGAGGTCATCTAGTCCAACCCCCTGCTCAAAGCAGGGCCAATCCCCAATTTTTGCCCCAGATCCCTAAATGGCCCCCTCAAGGATTGAACTCACAACCCTGGGTTTAGCAGACCAATGTTCAAACCACTGAGCTATTCCCCCTGCCCCCTAGAATCGTAGGACTGGAAGGGAACTCGAGAGGTCATCTACTCCAGTCCCTTGCACTCACAGCAGGACTAAGTATTATCTAGACCATCCCTGACACCCAGGTGTTTGTCCAACCTGTTCTTTAAAATCCCCAGTGAGGGAGATTCCACAACCTCCCTAGGCAATTTATTCCAGTGCCTAACCACCCTGACAGGTAGGAAGTTTTTCCTAATGTCCAACCTAAATCGCCCTTGCTGCAATTTAAGCCCATTGCGTCTTGTCCTGTCCTCAGAGGTTAAGGAGAACAATTCTTCTCCCTCTTTCTTGTAACAACCCTTTACGTACTTGAAAACGGTTATCATGTCCCCCCTCAGTCGTCTCCTTTCCAGACTAAACACACCCACATTTTTCAATCTTCCCTCATAGGTCATGTTTTCTAGACCTTTAATCATTTTTGTTGCTCTTCTCTGGACTATCTCCAATTTGTCCACATCCTTCCTGCAATGTGGTGCCCAGAATTGGACACAGTACTCCAGTTGAGGCCTAATCAGCATGGAGCAGAGCAAAAGAATTACTTCTCACGTCTTGCTTGCAACACTCCTGCTAATACATCCCAGAATGTTTGCTTTTTTTGCAACTCATATTTAGCTTGTGATCCACTATGACCCCCAGATCCCTTTCTGCAGTACTCCTTCCTGGGCAGTGATTTCCCATTCTGTATGTGTGCAACTGACTGTTCCTCCCTACATGAAGGACTTTGCATTTGTCCTTACTGAATTTCATCCTATTTACTTCAGAGCATTTCTCCAGATCATTTTGAATTTTAATCCTATCCTCCAAAGCACTCGCAACCCCTCCCAGCTTGGTATCATCTGCAAACTTTATAAGTGTACTCTCTATGCCGTGATCTAAATCACTGATGAAGATGTTGAACAGAACCGGACCCAGAACTGATCCCTGCGGGACCACACTCGCTATGGCCCTTCCAGCATGACTGCGAACCACTGATGACTACTCTCGGGGGATGGTTTTCCAACCAGTCATGCACCCACTTTATTGTAGCTCCATCGAGGTTGAACGCCATTATCCTTATTGTGCTGTTTCCCCTCCTACCATTCAAGCTGTTCTCTCCCTCTCCGTGCTGTAAGTCCGGGGAAGCCACCCTGTATTCTTCACACCACAGAGAAAGGTTGACTCCAACTGGGACACTGGCAGCCCCGGTGCCAGCTCATGCCAAGGCCCCTAGGCCCCAGCTGAACACTGACCGTGCAAAGCTAGAAACCAGGCTGGCTCCCTGGTGTGTCACTGTTGTTCAAGCAGATGTTAAGCTTCTAAGAATGTGTTTAGACTTTATGAAACGCTTGTCGGATGCTGCAGGTATTGATCTCCCTGCGCAGCAGCCCGTGTCCTACGGTGATCATGTTTGCATTGTAAACCTCTGCCACGGTCAGTCACCACACAGGAAAGCAGCATTACCTGATGGCAGCTGCAGGGTTCTACAGGTGATGCTCGGTCCTGCCCACCACGGAGGCCCATTGAAACCAAATGAGTCATTGTGAAATATGAACACTGACTTTAATTGCTTTCCTCCCCCCCCCGCCCCCACCAAGAGGAAACCTGCGTGTGAATGATCCCAGCAGCTTGGACTCTGGGGAGAAGGGAATAAAAAGCCCCACCCAGGAGAACTTGGGATCCCCCAGCTGCTTGAGATTGGGGAGGGCAAAAATTTCTAAGCATGAGGAACGGAGCCCCGACTGTGTTATCTGGGTTAGCCCTAAAAAATGTCTAGCACTGCCATATTACAGCAGCGTTATCACCTCCTGAAACCTAGGACCGGAACTCATTTGTGCGTGCATGTTTACCTGCTTTAACCGTGTAAATAACGCCCATTTCTTTTCCTTACTTAATAAAGCTCTAGGTAGTTTACTCTAGGATTGGCTACAAGCCTTGTCTTCGGTGTGAGATCTAAAGTGCAATTGACCTGGGTGAAGTGACTGGTCCTTTGGGACTAGGAATAACCTGAATATTGTTGTGATTTTTGGTGTAAGTGACCATCTTTCACACAGGCAAGCTTGCTTGGGTGGCAAGACAGACCAGAGTACCCAAGGGGACTGTTTGAAACTCCATGGTAAGACTGTTACAGTACGTGAGGAATTTATACTTGGTTGGTGAAACCTAAGTATAGAACTCACAGCCAACTTGGAGTTTGTGCCCGGGTTTTTAATGGTCTGCCTTGAGGTTGGTACTCACGCCCCTCCAGAAAGCTTAACGTAAAGCAGATTCCCTGCTGTATGTCGAATACAGGGTAAGGTCGAAACCAACTTTCAGTGAAAAAATCAAAGTAAAACCAGTATCAGCAAGACCTACAGCAGACTGGTTACAAGCTGTCTTCAACCTAAACTTTGAGCTGCCCATTTACTCATTGACTTGAATGGGGATGGACGGTCAAAAGCAAAAAGCTCCAGAAATTCCCTTAGCATATTCAGTGTCACGTGATCTATACCACCAGTTTTGCAGAGATAGCCACACGTTTGGGGCCTACCAGAGCGCTACTGGTACCAGAGGCCCGCTACCCCCTCTCCTTAGGGATGTGCCTCTGTGCAGGAGCCCTGGCACCCACACTGCTGCCCACCCCCCAGCACTGTGATCATGAGCCTGGGGCCAGGAGCAGCTCAACTTCCTTGCAGGTCGGAGGCGAATGGGAGGCAGCAGACAGGGGCTGGTATTCTGCCGCTGGTACCTGATAGCTCCCCCCAAAGGTTGGGAGATGTTGCTGTAAGTTCATCGTGGCCTGCCTGGTTGAGCATTTCTACCCCTCCTGGTGCAAATGTTCTCTCCTCACTAGCCCCAGGCTTCAGCCTTGCACAGCAGCACCTGCTGCGTACGATCAATCCACTGAAACTCAATTGGCACGACGAGTCATGATACAAGTGTTGCCGAAGCACAAGAAGAAGAAAAAAAAAAGTACAGGCCCCTCGCCTGTCTCTCGGGGAGGATACAATACACCCAGGATAGAGTAACTGTCCATGGCCATGTGATTCTCACCGGGAGCTGGATTACACGGGTATTACACCACTATAGCTCTGCCTGTCAACTTTGCCATGGAGACAAGTCCTTACCCTGCGCCCCTCCTTAGAGCGATTCGCGATAAACCTGGGAAAGCAGCATCTCAGCTGCACAAGGACAGAGAAGAGCCGGGTGGGAAATGGAAGCATTTATCAGGGGGCTGAAGATTTGGTTTTCGAAATACTCGTGGAGCTGTCCAATCCCTTGGATGAAGCAGGAGTGTAAAAAACCACTGCCTGGGGGAAAGGGCTACTTGATGTTATTGTTCATTGCCAAGTTCTAGGTCCAGTGTCTGGTTCTTTTGACAAAGTAGAAAATAAAACAGGCCCCGGAGCTTTCCCATTCCCAAGTGCTTTTTGTCCAAACATTTCAAAATGCTTCATTAAGTCTCACTACCCTGCTTTCAAGCAGCTGAGTTTTACTCTGGCTGCAGCTGGGGAAAGTGGAGCACAAAGAGATTAAGCGGCTGGCCAGGGTCCCACACACAAATACCTGGGGCGTCCTGACCCCCACTCCAAGTCCCTCTTTCCTTCCTTGTGGAAAAAATGGCAGTCCAGAATGTCCAGACTGGACTGACCCTCATAGTAAAGACTTGACAGCAAAGCGCCGAGGGGCTCTGGCAGATATCCTGGGGAAGGAGTTCCCCGAGTGAGGTCCCTGGCCAGAAAAGACCCTACCCTCAGCCCCTTTCAGAGGGAAAGTCAGGCCAGACAGCACGTACCACCCTGCTGAGTTTAACTGCCCTAGCGGGCCAGAGGGGCGCAGTCATGGGATTAGTAGAGTGGTTGGCACGGGGGGGGGGGTACAGTGGCACAGGTGATGCACAGCAACTCCCTGGAGTTTCACCATCATTTTGATCAGAGCGACAGACCCCAGTGGAAGCTCTCCTGGGCCCCTGATGGACTCAGACCTATGACCTGCATTTCCCCTGTGCCTTGAGCCAGTCAGAGCCCTCTTTCATTTAGGTGAGGGTCACTTAGCCCCACGGGTTTTTTGCTTTTTGTCCCACGCCCCAGTATCCCCGTAAAACCGTATTTATCAAAAGTCAGTCTCTGAATCTTCAGTCCTCGACTCGGACCCCTAGACACACTGTCCCCACAAGTACAGCGACTACTTGTGCTGCCACCAATGGGGGGCCGGGGGGAGGCTGAGTTAAGGGGGCCAAGGAGAGTCGACACAGCTGAGCTCCCAAGGAGCGCAGAACAGACCCAAGAAGCCAGACCCAGCAAACCTGATTCAGAACCCCCCAGCCCCCACCACAGAAAGGCCACGTGGAGAGCAGTCAGCTGAGGGTTACTCTAGGATTCCCCCCTTTTGTTTCGGTTCGGTGTCAGCCCATTCTGACAGAACACGGATACCACCCAAAGCGTCAAGCCACCTCAGCTACGCGGATTGCTCTTCCGGTCCACCGCCAACTTCCTCAGGGCGGAACGAGCCAAGAATACCTAGCTCAAATGCACTTTGCGCTCAAGTGCTAGATAACCCTCCTAACCCCCAACCCCCGCAGGAGGTGGGAACCTGCTATCAGCTCTGCGACTGACCGATCAGGAAATAGTAAGCGATCTCCCCAAAGCCCCCAAGGGAGTCAGCCTCAGAACGCAGCAGCTCAGGGCTCCTAAGCCATTGCTCACAACATACCTGCCTCTGTGGCTACAACATTCTGGGAGCTCTGCTCGCTGAAGCTAGGTCTACTCTATGAGCGAGGGGCACGAGTCTCCTGCTTGTGCATGCACACTCGTGCTTGCTCGCACCAAGCTTGCACACGTATCAATAGCCACGGGTAGCGGGGACGCGGCTGAGCCCTGCAGAACACAGGCCCGCTGCTTTCAGGCGCGTTTGTGACCGGCCCGACTCAGTCGTGCCACCCGGGCTGCTGCAGCCACCCAGCTAGTGATACCTGTGCTCGCTCGCTGAGCGCTCGCGCACGCCGGGGCACCCCAGCCCTGGCTCCTAGCGCAGGCAGAACCTCGGGGGGAACTCGCCTCTGCTCCCGCTGGCTGAAGTGGGATTTGAGTGGTGCATAGGCCATCTGCGTGGGCTGAATTTCCCCCGCAATTCTCTCACTTTTAGACGTGCTGGACAAAATTCAGCCACAACTCCTGTTGAGGGCAGTCTATTTATTGGCCCTCTCCCACACGTTCCAGGCTTGCACTGCACCTGTGGAGGTCAGGGATCCTCCAATGCCTGCTCTCTCTTCTGCCCACCTCCCCTGCTGGTGGTCAGAGCTGACCTCTCACTTGCACCCGACTTGTGCATCTTCTGGAAAAGAAATCCAGGGTGCTGGGCGCTGAGCCCCTCCCAGGCGGTCCTGCATGCTCTCCCTGGCACCGGCGGGTGGGCAGAATGCTCAGCGCCATGAGGAGCCCAGCCCCCCATCTTTATATGGCTCTTCTTCACGTGGTGTCTGCCCGCCTCCCAGCTTCATCCCACGAGCTCAGCATCGCAGGGGCTGCCTCTTGTAACAGGCCCTCAGGACCGAGAGATCCTGTTCCATGAGGCTCCCTCTGCACCTGCTGGGACAAGGAGCTTTCTTCAGCCTATCTGGGGTTACTGGGTGTGTTTCCACTTGACCCTTTAGGGTGCTCCATGATGGGTGCTATGAAAGAAACAAAACCCGTCTGTACCCCCTGGTCGGGTCTTGTCTCCAGATCAATTAGAAACGTACCAAAGTTTCATTGCCTTGAAACAAAGCACAGGGGATGTCCTGCACCCAAGAAGTTTGGCGGGACGACTGGTTGGCATGTCTGCGACACCCCGGCCAACCCGCCTCTTTAAGTAGCAGAATGTACACAAACACTAGCAACTAGTCACCTCCTGTCTATGGTATGAACCTCAGGGCCAAACAAATCACTGGTGCATTGCCACTGAAGTCAGGAGATTTACATCAGGGATGCCTTTGGCCTATAGATTTGAGGAGGACTCATTCTCAGGAGCACTCCTGAAATTTGCAGGGCGATTACTTGGCGCGTTGTCAAACTCACGTCCTTCCTCTGGGCACCGCTTTGAAGGACAGCCCGATCCTCAGCTGGTGTAAACTCGCATAGCTCCTTTGAGGCCACTGTTGATCCACCGGTTCACACCAGCTGAGGATCTGGCCTTACCTGGGCACCCTCTCTAACAGGAGGTGGGCTGGGTTTGGTTTTCATTTCCGGCTGTTGTACCTGAATCCTGGTTTCTCCCTTCACTGCTCTGCTGCGGATGGTAACTTGATTTTGCAGCTGAAGACGAGAGAGATTCAGCCACCCCAACCACTCCTCCCCTTTTCCCTGGCAGCAAAGCTCCCCCAGGCTTTGCTCAATTTTCTTTCAAAAGGTCCCAGCTTTGGGGCTTCCACAGCTTCCTCTGGGAGACTGTGTCACAGACAAGTAGGTCTCCCTTTCGGAAACTGTTATTCAGCCTACATTTACCATTGCTCCGTTTCAGCCTGTTGTCTCTAGTGAGTCCCCCTTTACCACACTAGACATTTTTTTCTCCTCCCTTTGGTTATTACTCTGCTCAGTGATTTCCAGTCATACACCCAATTGGTCCATTGATTTGGCCTCTCTCCTGTGTGGGCTCCCTTGTGCTGAACTGTTCATAGAGAGTGACTTTCAGAAACAAGCAGACAGCCTTCCCTGGCTGATCAGAAGTTCATACACCTGAAAGAGTTCCTTCCACTCCTAAGTCCAGAAGGCAGCCCACTTTGAGGAGGAGTTCTCCCCCAGATATGTATTTGTGCGTCTTCCCATATTTAGAAGGGGTAAATGGTTACCCTGGATTTCTTGTGGCTCGTTAGACGTTCACGAAAATTGGGAGCGTCTCCAATATCTTTTGGGTGAGTGAATATCAACAAAAGATTTTCCTGGATTCAGTTCCCAATGATTGAGATGTTCACCTGCCATCTCCTTCCGTATGGGCTATTACCCCAGTGCCTCATTGCCAGGAAAAGGAAAGTTGTCGACCATGACCACCCGGAATGGGAGCTTCCCACTCAGCTCTTCCGCGCACAGGTGAGTTTCCAGGGGACATTGCAGACGCTCACCCTGGGGGAAGATGGGTGCATATCCCTCAGCCACATGTGCTCTGTCCCCATGGTGGGTTCTCTGGTGCAGGAGGAGAGGATGCTTCTGAATGAAGCCCTTTCCACACTGGGTGCACCAGTAAGGTCTCTCTCCCGTGTGAGTCTTATAGTGACGTTTCAGGTTCTCCCCCTTCTGGAAGCTTTCCCTGCCCTCGCTGCAAGGAAACGCCCTCTCCCCCCGGTGGGTGCTCTGGGGTGTTTTAAAGCGGGCAGACGAGCTGAAGCTCCTCCCACACTGGGGGCAGTTATACGGCGCCACCCCTGAATGGGTTCTCTGGTGCGTTACCAGATGGTGCTTTTGGCGGAAGCTCTTTCCACACTCCGGGCAGGGGTAGGGTCTCTCCCCGGTGTGCGTCTGAAAGTGGCGTTTCAGATTCCCACGCTTCTGGAAGCTTTTCCCACATTCGCTACATTTGTGAGGTTTCTCATCTGGGCTGAGCTGCTGTGGATTTGCGGTTTCAACATGCTTTCCTTTCAGGTGGGCTTGATTTAGTTTGTTTCTCCTCCCCACAGCAAGGCTGCCCTGACCAGTGCGGTTTACTCCCTGGATAGAAAAAAGCGAATGATATTCCTTTTCAGAGTCTCAGAGTGGTGTCTCGAGTTGTCCCAGGTTCTCAGCATTTTCCCTATCATCCTCATCCTCCTTCTTTAGGAGCCTGAAATCAGCTGCTGGAATGAAAAAGAAAAAAGTATTCTGGGCATCCACATGTGTTGGTTGCAAAGACCAAATTTGTTACCACCTAACACTTGCTCCCAAGACATTTCATCCCTTGACACGCAGGTCTGCTATGCCTGCAGCTCAATATACCGTGGATAGCAAGTGTGAGCCTGGCCCAATTATGGGGCTGATTCTGCCATTCTTGCATTAAGCACTCCCACTGAAACCAGTGGGACTATGTGGCCCAGGTCAAGATGGGGGCTCTTAACCCAGAGAGCCCAAATTGCAGCTCTCCAGACTGGAGCGCTGGGAGAAGACCCGATCCCAGTTTGACCCCCGGGGGTTTTGGGGTGGCAAAAGGGCACGGGCCACATAAACCTTCCCACATGCGGCATGCGAGTGCTATCGACCACCCCCGACCTAAGGCAGGGCGTGAAACTGGAAGGGCCTGGTGTAACTCCCACCAAGGAATGGGAGAGATGCTGGGGCATCCATAGGAATGTTGGTGGGTTCGAACTTCCCCAGGTCACTGGCTAAAGTGACCTCACTCAGTTCGGTCTCAAAGGGGGGAGAGATGTGACAAAGAGGGACTGTTCTTAATGTTTCCTCTGAATATTGTGGGGGTGCCTCAGTTTCCCCTAGGCAGCTCTTAAGTATCTAGGTGGTTGGATAAGGGTGAATGATCATTGCAGAGCCCTAGAGGGCAGGGGTGTGCAGGGGTCTGGACACAGAGAATGGCCGACACCCTGTTTCCTGGCAACTGATGGCCTGGGCCCTTCCCCCCTGCAAGGTGAGAGCTAAAGGGTTGGAGAACAAAGGGATCAGGTGCCCTCCTGGCCCAGGAAAAGGACAAAGCCCAGAGGAGGAGGGGCTGGAGAGAGTTTCAGTTTGGGGCTGGCTGGGGACATGGAGTGAAGTGCAGACATGGTTGTCTGGCTCACTGCCCCCCAAAATGGACCCGGCTGAGGGGTCCTGTTTTCTGCACCTACAAGCTCTGTGTTAGACCATGTTCCTGTCGTCTAGTAAACCTTCTGTGTTTCCGGCTGGCTGTGAGTCACGTCTGACTGTGAAGTTGAGGGGCAGGACCCTCTGGCTTCCCCAGGAGCCCCGCCTGAGCGGACTCGCTGGGGGAAGCGCACGGAGGGGCAGAGGATGCTGAATGCTCCGAGGTCCGACCCAGGAAGGTGGAAGCCGTGTGAGCTGTGTGTCCTGCAGACAGGCTGCTCACAGAAAGGAGACTTCCCCAGAGTCCTGCCTGGCTTCGTGGGGAGAAATCTTTGGAGTAAGGTGAGATAGGATGACAAATGTGGCTGTACCTTAGAACAATTTTCCAAACAGTGTGTGGTATTGAATTAAGTTTGAAGGTCCATGTAGCTAAGGGCTTCTCTGAAGCAGGCTTCAGGAGAACACTTGCTGTGAAACCTGTTATCTGAACAGGACTCACTCCTGCATGGACCCCTCAGTGAGTTTTCCCGGATACTCTGATCTCAGCCCATTCTGCGTGTGCTCTAACATTCCTTGAATCCTCTACTCCAGCTCCACAATCCATTGGATCTCATCCTCCAATTAATCTCCCCGAAACAAAAATTCATTCTTTTCACTAAACAGTAAACTCTCCCATGGGCCTCTGGGATTGATAACGGCCTGGATCACTTTCCCAATATAGCCCAGCACGAGCACTCCTCTCTGATGGCTGCTGTTGTCTCCGGTGGTAGCAATCTGTTCACTGTTTCTATGGCCAGGAAGCTATTAAAGTTCCTACTCCCTCGCCGGTAATTCTATTTCTTCCAAATCCTGATGCTCCCAGAGCGATGGCCCTTCCTCCGGATTGTGCAGGGACACAAGAGCAGATCTGGGAACTGGATACCCTGTTCACAAAGACAGGATGACACACCTGTCTGCAAGGTTCTCCTTCCAGCCTATGCTCTATTCCCCTATTCCCCACCCCTGGAGCAAGAGGCTCTCCACAGCGATAGCAATCCACACCCGCATCTGAGCAGCATCACTCGTAGCGGGGCCAGGACTCAGCACTTCAATGTTCATTTGCAAAAGCTCTATGGCTTTTTATGTACCAGGAAAGCTGGGGCTCGGATATTCGTCTCAATCTCTGATCCCATCCAGGAATGTCAAAGCTCCAACACGCAGTCAAAAACAAAGAAAACTGATCTTTACCTAGTGAAATCAGATGATTGTAATTCTCCCTCATCACCTCCTGGTACAGCGCCTTCTGCCATTCTGTCAATTCCTCCCACTCCTCAAGGGTCAAATAGACAGTGACGTCCTCAAATATCACAGGCACCTGAAATCAAGAGGAACATGCGCTCAGCACCTACTGCTGATGCCCTGAGACTCAGCCAGGCAGAGGGAAGTGTTTGTAGAGCGTCTTTATATTCTGCTCTGGATGGTTCATATATGCAGTCTCATTTCTGGACACTTGTAAACTCCCAGGAATAGGAACTGGGTTTTGTACAGAGTCAGTGCTCTCTAATTTATCCGGTGGCATCTGAGCACCTCAACAAAGAGATAAAAAGCCCCAAAGGAGCTTAGAAGTTGTAGTCTGAACTTTACTGCTGCTACATGGTTTCCTCATTGCTCCATCTCTACACACACAGGCCTCTCCTCCACTCTTCCTGGACATCTGGAGCTCTTAGTCTCACACAGTGCATTGGCCAATCACTTGCTACAGGCCCCTTCTGACCAATCAGAACCTCCAGAGCAACGTCCGGTCAGTGACATAGGAGCTTGCATGAGAGAAAAGTAAAGTCCTGATTGGTTGGAGGCACTTTACTATCCAGAGGTTTTGTCTGTTGAGTAGATAGTTCTGCACCCAGCCCTTCGGAGCCCCAATTAGTGGGTTATTCCTTACAGTGCATTGAATCCATCTCCTCTATAAACTGCGCATATAGAATCTCCACACCTAATCGGAGATTACGGCTTCTCGCTGAAACACGTCTGCATGTTCTGTCTCACAGCGGGCTTGGTCCAAAGCCTACTGAAGTCAATGCAAGTCTTTCTAGGACTCCAGTGGGCTTTCAATGAGGCCCAAGACCCTCGCATCTTTTCCCTGCTCTTCGCAGCCCTGAACTCGATCCTTTTTTTGGAACATGTTGGGGTGATACTGACGTTTATTTTTGTCTTTTAAGGGTTGGGTGAGGGAGGCCCAGTGTTTACAGCACCAGCGTCCCTGCATTTTAGAACACGAGCAGCCGGCTGCAGGCTATGAAGTGCTGTAGCCCCGTTACACAGTTGCCAATTTTCATGCGGTAAATAAGCACCCCGACTTCCACAATAAGCCAAAAAAATCAAGCTAATCCCACTTCAAAACAAGGCCAGAACAAGCCAATCCCTAAGAACCCCAACACGCTATGTGACTGGATCCCCCCGGCCTGCAGTCTGGGTCCGTGCTGGGCCCGCTGCGCGCCCCTGACTCTCTCCCCGCTTGCCCTTGCTTGCTGGGAACCGATCGAAAACAATGACACAACTAGCTACAAGCCAAACAAGCAAAAAACTAGCCAACAAGCAACTCACAAGCCAATTAAGCCAAAAACAAGCCCAAATATCCTGCGTTTTTTTCACGGGTTTGGCATGTCTGCCCTGTCAGTGCCAGAAGATTAGGGAGACAAGGTGGGGGAGGTCAGATCTTTAACTGGAGCCGCTTCTGTTGGGGAGAGAGCCCAGCGGCTCCAGTAAGGGAGACGCCCTCACCCACCTTGTCTCTCTGGCCAGCCAACAGAGGGGGAAGCGCAGAAGGGTTGAGCGTTACCCCTGCAGGGGCCCGGGGACACGCTGCATGGAACGAGCGCCCTAGGCGGGCTCTTGGCTCCGATCTCGGGCCCCGATCCTGCCGCGTGGGCGAGCCCCCGTGCTGGGCGAGGCCCCCCTGATTGCAGGATCCGGGCGGCGCGGGGCCTTCAGAGCCTGCGGGAGTGGGGCCGGGGGAACCCACCCCCTGCCCTGCCGCGGTGGGGGGGGGTGCCTCTGCCTGGGACCAGCTGAGGGCAGCCCTCGGAATCCCCCGTTCACAACCCCGTGCCCGGGGGCCGCCCCCCAGCGCCCGAGGGAGAGGAGGGAGCGGCAGCGGGGCACGTGTTCCCGGCAGCCGGGGAAGCTGCTCCCCCCCCCCAGCCCCAGAGGAGGCCGCCGGGGCCGTGCAAACTCCGCCCCTGATCCCGGGGAACCGCGGGGTGGACCTGCCCCGGGCAGCTGCCGGCCCAGCCCCTTTCCCCGGGACCCTCCCTCGCCCTGCTGGGACCCACCCGCAGCATCCCCCGGCTCCTACCCGAGGGCGGGCCCCGTCAGCCATCGCCCGGGCGCTGCTGCAGCCCAGCGGGCGCCCCGCTCCCGAGCCCGGCTCCCGGGAGCCCCGGGCTCCCCGCACGCTCCCGCTTTGCCGGGGCGATGCCGCCTGCGGGGCTCGCGGGCACCCCCTAGCGCCCCGTGTGCGTAACCACCGGCCGGGCTGCGCCGGGAGAGGCCACCCCTACCTGCCGCCGCCGCCGCTTTCAGGCCCCCCTCGACCGGGTGGGGTTCGGGCCCGGGCTTGGGCCGGCCGGGTGTGCGGAGCCATTCATAAGAGTTGGTTCTGGGTCCAAAAACCACCCGCGCCTAAAGCATGTGAGGGGCCGGGGGCTGGTTCCTCCCGTGAGCGGCTTGCCCCAGCCCGGGGTGAGGGGTGGAGGTGGCCACTGGAAGGGTCCGCGCTTCCTTTCCCGAAGAGCTGGTTTGGGGGTCGGTCAGCGGCGGCAGTTTCCCTTGTGCACGGTGATGATGCTAACCAGGACGGGCGAAGGGCTTTTTCAGCCCTGGACTTTGTTAACATGGCACAGGGCGGAGGGGCCGCCGAGCCAAACTCTGATACCTCGTGTGCAACGTGCGGCGCTGTCTATATTCTGCTCGGCTCCCAGTGGAGTCACTCCGGATTTATAGCGGTGTCAAAGCAAGAGCAAAATTTCACTGGAGTCTCTGGAATGATTGATCCGTTCTCACTTCTCCCGCCTGCATCCGACTGTAGGAGAACTCCAGGACAACCGCTTCATGAAGGAATAGCCAGCTCCGTGACCCAAGGCCCTCTTGGCACAGCGGTACATACGGGTTGCAAGGATCCCCTGGGTCTGGTATGTTTGTGGTAGCCTGCCCATTAATGGTATGTAGGGTCTCCAATGAAAGCCTGTGTCACACGGATTATCAAAATCATTGCGAGATGTACGGAAAATAGGTGAAGAGTTCTGTTTTATGCTAAAAACTCTGCTCTCTGGGGCAGTGAGTTAAGGCAAGTCACTGACAGGTGATCCACAAACTCCTGTCAAGCGGGGGGAAGAGACATTTATCTCACTCTGGCTGGTCACATGCAAGTTAAGTACTGTACGACTCACAATGGACGGCCATTTACGGTCTGAGCAAAATGCTAGTCACTAGGTGGTGGAGGTTGCTGGACAAAACAAGAACAGCCGGGGTTCTCCTGTTTACAGTAAGACAATGAACTCTTGAGACTAGATTTGGGGTGCAGATAAACCCCCAGTTCTCCTTCCGTCTATGTGAACAAACCACCAGCGGGTTTGATCTTATGGGAAGGGGTCTCAGCCAAATCGGCTGAAAAGGCTGGGGAAAGGACAGAGGACTGGGTGGGGGAGTCAGCTACTCACAGGAGCCAGGGCCAGGCCTTGGGAGTCCTATTTAGGGGCTAGGGAGCCTGTTCTGATTTTGTCTCATACGTAACCATGTGTTTGGGGGCAGGGATAGCACAGTGGTTTGAGCATTGGCCTGCTAAACCCAGGGTTGTGAGTTCAAGCCTTGAGGGGGCCATTTGGGATCTGGGGCAAAAATTGGGGATTGGTCCTGCTTTGAGCAGGGGGTTGGACTAGATGACCTCCTGAGGTCCCTTCCAACCCTGATATTCTATATTTCCAACATTCTGTCTGCCCCTCACTTGAATCTCGGTTCTCTGATTATAAACATCTCCTCCTTGTCGCTCTACGTCTACCGGAGCTGCGTGACGCAGAGCGGGGACCCTGAGCGGGCGTGTTCTGCTCCTTTGGGAGCAGCGAATCCGAGAGCTCTGCACTCAGCAGGGTTAGGAGTGCACGGCTGTTCCTCTGAAACCAGTCATAATGTAAGATTCAGGCCTGTATTTCCGCCTGAGACAGAATTTTGGGCCCTGTTGGCCTGTTTGATTCTTGATACACTTATATTCTTACTAATATGTGTGAACAAAGGGATCCTTACTGAAATGTGTAAACAAAGGGCAAAAATGTGGCTTCTGCCTGGCCAGGTGGGTTTGTTGGTGTAACAGGAACAGATAAGAGCAGTTAAAGTGTTACTGGGCATGGCGGGCGGGCAGGTGTGTAACAGACAAGCACACACTTGAAGATTGCCTCAGCTCCTGTCTCAAGAAAAGGTCAAACAACCAGTCGGGAGGGGCAAGGAGGATTGGGGGAAGGTATAAAACACGAAAAGGCCAAAGAAATGCCTGTCCTGACCATAGCACAACCTCGCTCCTTACCCCTCCCATGGGGTACAAAAGAGGTGGGATGAAGACCCCAGACTCAAGGCCCCCCCAAAATGGGACACAACCATAAACTGTAAGGGTATGCATTGCAGGTATAATTATGCCTACTAAAGGGGAATGGGGACACGGGGTAAAGGCTCTGCGGCGTCGGAGCCGGGAAGGGGGACGCGGGGTAAAGGCTCCGCAGCATCGGAGCCAGGAAGGGGGTGGTCGTGCCCTCAAGTTAATTAGATCTGCAGAAAGAGATTCTGTTTGTAATGAACTATTTTTATTGCTCCAAACCCCCTGCACACAATACAAGAGATTACACAGGATTCACAGGTATTGCTGTTAGGAATGTAACTATCGTTTAAAGAAGTACCCGTTTAAACTATTAAAATTATATTGTTAACTGTTTCATCGTTAACCATCTACCCCTGGTGGGGGCTACCCACCCTGCTGTCTCTGGAGTGCAGTGGGCTGGGGGATCATTTGCGTGTGCACGGCTGGGCGTTGCCACCCCTCGCTCTCCCAGTTTCTAGCCACTGCCTAGTGCGGCTAGTTCGGCAGATCGGTGCCAGGGCAGAGCCAAGCTTTCCAGCAGATCCAGTGGTTCCCAGCCAGATCCACTGCTGCAGCCAGTTGCAAGAGAAGCAGAGCTGGGGGGCTGCCCGCGACGGTGCCCTCTCTGCCGGACACAGGCTGATCCAATGGCCCCCCAAGCCACGAAAGCGTTGCAAGCTCCCGCGCTCCCCGGGTATTGCTGTGACATTTTTGATGTGCGCATTAGGTATTACAATGTCACAAATTATTTTACCAACTGGTTTTAAACGTTAATTGGAATATATTACCGGTAAGACTAACGCTGATCGGCTAACCGTGTAACATTTTACCTCCCTAACTGCTGTACGGTTCTACCACACGCGACAACACTGCAATAAACCCCTTCTCTCACCCCTAGAGAGAGACATTGGTTTCTGCCATTGCTACTCACAGCAGCGAGCAATTACTGAGTGTTCCGAGTGACGTCTGCAGCACGCGCCCAATGCCTCCGCTGATGCCAGCCGTTCTTGTGCCTTCCAAGCTCCCACAGAGGAGGAGGTGCAAAGACAGCAAGATCAAGCCCTAGCCTGGCTCAGAGAAGCACCGGGCACACAAACTTCACACTAGATTTTTTTAAAAAGCATCCAAATTTTTGTGTGTGTCAGCGTGGTGCTGGAGAAAGGTGACAGCCCAGGAGACAGGCTTCCTCTACCCCCAGAGCATGTACACAGACAGCGTGGCACAAGCAACCCAAACCATGCTCTTGATCTGGGGAAGTCCAGTTCTAGCAGGCAGGACCGTTAATTCGGCACAACTCATTCAAACCTCAGCCTCTCTGCTGGGAACACCACGAAGGGGGCTAATTTGGGAAGGGTACATGGACATCTGTCCACTGGTAAAATGGCTGAGACCCGGCATACTCATTTCCCATGGGCCACTTTCCATCAATATCAACCCCAGTGAGATTTAAACGGGTAACCCAGCAGTAGAAAGCTCTCCCTCTCATTAGGAATTGCTATTCAGTTCTCGACTTTTCTAAAAATCGCCTGTGTAGATCCTGCAAAGTCTGGTGTCTCCATCAGCTCTAACACCTCAGCACGTTATGTGACCTCACACCTACCAGAAAACCGCTAAAGCACTGAGCCACCCTAAAGGTCACAAAGCAATTCCTGGAGACTTTCCCAAGTGACAGATCTGCGTGTGCGGGACTTTAACGATAAAGCTGTCTACTACTTGGACTCCTCTTAGTTCTCCAGAGCTAGACCAGCTAAGGGGGAAGAGAGCTGGATTCCAAACCCTCTTGGACATCAGTGGGAATTATTGTGGGGATTTCCTCTGGCCTGTGTTACCCAGGAGGTCAGACTAGATAGTTGCAATGGTCCCTTCTGGCCTTGGAATCTAGGAATCAACAGAATTGTTTAAGTTCAAAACATTTTCACAGGGGCAAAACTTCTGAACATAGTAAACACACAGCCAGCAGACGTGTTGAGCAAGAACGTGCCAGTTTTACTTTTCAGAGTAAAACCACCCTTTAAATAGTTCCACTCAAGACCTACGTGCTGATATACGGTGATTTTATTAAGGGTGAATTGAACAATGAGCTTTAAAGTGTCCATCCCATCAGATGGGTGGGAGAATATTTCTTACACTTTTTGGATGCTGTTCCTACCTTGGGAACATAATATGTTTCCATTTGTCAGGGCAAGTTTTCCCCACGTGCAACAAGATGTTGCATTTTTGTTCTTTCTGTGCAACTTGCGGCCCAGCGGATTAAGCCTCATGGCTTGTTTTATTGTAACGCACAACAGGAAAAGTGAACTTTGGAACCGTGATCACCGAGACCAGCGTTTCTCTTGCATGAGTGACCTGGTGACGCCGAAGATCATGAATGGCTTGAAAACATCTCCCACACTCTCTGCACAGGCAGGCGGCTTGGTTATGTGGGTCTCCTGGTGCCTGAGCAGCTGTTGCTTCTGAATGAAGCACTTCTCACACCTGGTGCATTTAAACCGCTTCTTCCCTGCGTGGACTCTCAGGCGCATTGCCGGGTCTCGCTTTTGAGCAAAGCATTTCCCATATTCAGCGCGCATGTGGGTCCCCTCTGCACGAGCGAGCTGGTGACGGTCTGGAGCTGCATGATTTGAGAAGTGCTTCTCACATGGGCTCCTTTTCTTCTTGTCCTGCTCCAAGGGATCTGGGATTGTAGCTGACCTCTTGTCGCTCAGGCCGGACAGATCTAACGTTACGGGCAGCCTCCTGTTCTGCTTGGAGACGTTGCTCTCACTCGGGCAGGCTTCTGCCTTGACGGAAGTCTGCAAGGCATGCTCCCTAGAGTCCCGGGGTAATAGACTGACTTGTCGCAGGCTTACATCATACGCTTCGTCATGCCTCTCCGCCTTGAGCTGGACCCCGAGAGCATCTACAGGATTAGAATCAATGGCCGGACAATGGTCAGCGACAAAGCACTCTGACATGACAATAGATTTTGTTTCACAGGGGGATTCCAAGACACAGAACCTTTTAGAAACTTAGTATGGTCCTGCAAGGGGGCCAGCTCGGGACTCACAAATCCACTTGGCAAGAGGAACTCTGCAACGTGTAGCCTCAGGCTCTTAGACCAGAACACAAGGGCTCTTCTCAGGCTTTGCTTCACCAACAAAGGTGGCGGTGTGCACAGTTCTACGTCGGTGGGAGACGTTCTCCTGCTGACATAGCTCCCGCCGCTCGTTGGCGGTGGTTTAGTTCTCTCCCGCTGGCACAGAGCGTCTACACAGAGATCTTACAGTGGCACAGCTGTGTAGACATGGCCTAAGCTGGACAAAATTGACTCCGCAAACCCACCGGCATGTTTTGGCAGATAATTTGTTATCCAGACACTGTGCTCTAGACCTGAATTGTAAAAAAGATCCCCCACCACCATCTATACCAAGATGTGAATTCAACAGTGAAATGAATACAACTCCCCCTGAGGTTTTGGGCCTGGATCTGACCCACATCACTTTCCCTGCTGAGTGCGGGTAGAGCAGAAGCCATTTCATCAGGAACAACAGACCGGCAGGATTTTGGTTTTGGCAGAGGGAGACAACTGGTTACATTTCTAGTTGCCCTGACTCCAACCATTACTGGGGGTTGCAAGGTTGGTCATTCCAGCGCAGCTGAACCTTCTTCCCTGTTACTGGCTGGAGGAATATAGGTGCACAAAACTGCACCGAGTTGCCCAAAATACAGGGCAGGAATTCCATATTAACAGAGATCACTGTAGACACCTTTTCTGAGCAGTGTGGAGCACAGGAAGGGATCCCTATCCGGCCAGACACCACAGAACCCACCGTAAACTTCCCATTGATAAAGGGAGACAAGAAGGGAAAAAAAAGCAAGGGAACATTGGTATGATCCAAGAGGGGCTGTGATGTAGGCATGCCCAGACCAACCCAGGCAGGCATTAGATCTCCTGCACGTCCAATCACCCTCTTGATACTTCACCTAAGGGCGGGGTAGTGTGTGGTCTCTGCCGAAAGCTCAGAACTCGCTGATCATCCTGGATAATATGAGAGGTTTGTACGGGAAATATTTTAAGAGCTATGGAAAGTGTAGGATGTTACCTGTTGGAGAGAGGCGGGGCGGGGATTTCCCCCGCTGCAGGCGCCCCTGCCAAAGCGCCTCTCCCCTGCGGAGCCAGCCTGCCCGGCCCGCGGTGGCCGTGGGCCTCCTCCCCGGGCTGGGGAGCCCCGGCCGCGGCCAGCCCCCTGGCGGGGAGGTGCACGCAGCTGTGTTGCCACCACGGGGGTCACCCAGCCGGGGCTGCAGCCTCCTCTCACCCCCCAGGGCTGCAGGGGGGCTCGGCCCGGGCCATCCTGGCTGGGATGATTTAACTGGGGATTGGTCCTGCTTCGAGCAGGGGGTTGGACTAGATGACCTTCTGGGGTCCCTTCCAACCCTGATATTCTATGATTCTATGATTCTATCGCTTGCTGGGCCCCCCCAGCAGTCGCAGCTCCCCGGCGGGGCCAGTCCACTAGCCAGGGCCCCGGCGCATTCCAGCCCCTACCCGAGCCGCAGCCATGGCCAGCAGGCTCCGCCCGGGGCGCAGCGGAGGGGCCCGCGGGCGGCCGGTCCCAGCTGAAGGCAGCGGCAGCCGCTTGGCCCACGCTGCCTCCTCCCCCTGGTCCCGGCCGGCTTGCCTGCGAGACGCCTGCGGCCCCCGCGGCGGAGCAGCGCCCGTGCCCGGCCCGGCTCTCGGCCCGGGTCCGGCGTCTCCTCGCAGCTCCGCGGGTCCGCTCTGCGCCGCTTGGCGGGGCCGCCTGGGAGTCCGGATTCAATCCCAGCGCCGCTGCCGGAACCCGCTGCCTCAGTTTCCCCTTCTTTAAAATAGGGAGAGCAGCGTCCCTGGCAGCGTCCCTGGCACGCTGGCGCTTCGTTGAGCGAGGGGGAGTCAGGTGAGATCATGTTAGGGAAACCACTAAATCGCAGGGTCCTTAAGGCTTCCGAGGGGGGCTGTGGGTGCATGTCACTGGAGGTGTTTAAGAACAGGTTGGACAAACCCCCGTCAGGGTTGGGCTGGGTTTACTCAGTCCTGCCTCAGCACAGGGGGGAGCTGGAAGTGGTGACCCTCCTCCCTCCCACATCCCTTCCAGCCACCCCCCCCCCCCCGATTCTGCGATTTTACAGCTTGCCCCTTCGAGAACGCTGAGCTCGGCAAACCACAAATGTCTACAAACCAGGACAGGCTGTGTTAAGGTACACGCCAACATAACCTTAACGCTGCCCTCTTTTAGTGCTGCCGATAACGCGCACCGTCCCACTCTGCCTTTTCCCTGTACTGGACAGGGCCCCGCCTGCATTTGCTCTGTGCT
Organism: Caretta caretta; assembly: GCF_965140235.1. Classification (NCBI taxonomy): domain Eukaryota; kingdom Metazoa; phylum Chordata; order Testudines; family Cheloniidae; genus Caretta; species Caretta caretta. The sequence continues at coordinate 268,284,259 of NC_134207.1, read as the reverse complement.
CGGACAGTGACTCTGCTTCCCCCACAGAAGGCCACATTTGGGAGATTTAACTACCCCGTCGGACCCTTTTACAGCCCTGTCACACCTGCACACAGGATACCACCTAACCCTGTACTATCCCCTCTGCGTTGCTGAATCCACAGACTGCTCTCCTGTCCCACCTCGCTCCTGGCACTGACCCAGAAGTCACCCAATTTCAAGGCTGTATGGGCTGAACTCTGTACTGCCAGCTTTTCAGAAGTTGAGTTTCATTGAACTCCACATTCTGGAAGGGCCGGAGCTGTCACCAGGCCACCTTAACTCTGCGTTCACAATGGTTTTTGCCATTTAATAATGTATATTGTAATAGCTGGGGAATCAGAAGAATTTCCCTGCCCCTACTTGGCAGTGAGGTGACATCACACACCAGCTGTCTGCCATGCTCCACCCCAGAGGTGACTGCATTTTGGTAATGAAGTGATTCCCTGATATATAATTTGTTGTGGGATTCTGCCGAATGGAGGCTATTTTAATTTTCCACCTTTTCCTTAATCCTGAGAGTGACAGTAACCACTGGATGGAGAGCGTTATACATCTTCTGTAACCCTGCCTCAGTTCAGTCTGTCTCCAGCACTGTCACCTCTCCCACGTTAACCCATCACGATAGAGTCTGAGAAACTCACAAACACTGATGACCACATCCTCCCAACACCTCGGTGGTATAGGGGACCTTTATTAGGCCAGTTTTTACAGATGGGGAAACTGAGGCACGGGGCCTTGAAAGGCCAGATTCTGCACTGTGCAGAACAGAAGGTGCAGCATGATGGGGGTGGACAAGGATGTCTCTATGCCACCTTTGTTCCTTCCTAGATTCTGGGCTGCTCTGGGTTGAAGGGGTGTCAGGTGGGGGTGGCCTACTCTCACATACAGCAGCTAATTTAGGGCCTATTCTCACATACAGCAGCTTCCCAACTGCTGCCAATGTGCTGCTCCACAGCCAAGAACTGGCAGAGCACGGAGGGGGATGGGAGGGGGCGAATGAATGCCTGCCCTACTCTCCCCTAGGAGCGCCCTGCCCCCTCTACACCACTGGAGCATCATAAAGCGGTCCAGAATCTGACCCTAAGTCACATGGGAAATCTGTGGCAGAACTGGTACTGGCCCCAGATCCCCTGAGTCCCCATCCAGTGTATTAGCCGCAAACCTCCTTCCTCGCACCTGAAAGGTGACAGCTACCTACTAGCACCTGAAGGGCTGATGCTCCAAGGGTGGAGAAGAATTGTTTGGGATGGCTCGGGTGTCCAGGTAATCTCCCATGCCTCCATGGATGGGTTTAGTAACAGGCTGTATTTGTTTGGTCAATAACATGTTTTAGTTGCATTTGATTTTTCTAAAGTTTAGGAAGAGGTAACAACTAGCACAGGAGTCAATGCACACAGACCTTCTCATCTGACAGGTGTAACTTTTATAACCCTGACCCAGTCAGGTGACTGGGGCCAGCAAATGACTCTCACACTGAGGCTAGTCCAGTCTCATTGGTGGCTCTGCTCGCATGCTAAGCTTTCCCCCTCTCTCTTCACTTTGCCCCAGCTTCCCATTGACTACAGACATCCCAGGAACTGTGGTCATGTTTGTTAAATTCAGGAGAGTTCCCTTTGATTCTTGGCCGCTGCAACCTCCATTTATGCTCCTTTCTTTTTCCCTCTTTCCCCGGAGGACCCATCAGGAGAAGGATAATCTTAAACACACATGCTCGGTGTGAGGGACTGTGACGCATTGCCAGAAAGGGTTAAACATCCTGCAAAATAAATAACCCTCAAAAGACATGTGGGGAGATAATGTTTGTGTTTTTGTGTATTTACATATGTATGAGTAGGGTGAACAATGTAATCAGCAGTCCCTGTCTATGCTGAATTCTGATAATTCAGAAATGAAAAGTACATCCTATCATGTAAATGAATTGTAAACACAGGATATCTCGGTATTCATCTCTCTTTAAAATATACTGTGAATGGGGCAGGAATGAGTAAATGGCCTTATGTTAATTCATATAGCTAAGTGCTGGTGATGGACCTCCTTCAAAGTCATCCTAATTCCCAACTTGTCAAAAGACATGAAATTACATAAAAGATCCTTGGGTCCTGATTCTGTCATCTCAGATCTGCTTAGGTTTCATCAGGGAAGTTTAAGTTGCAAGACTGAGGTCCCCGTTATGCTGGTACGCCCTGAGTATGAGATTTGGACATTGGACTATGACCTATGAACTATCTCTAAAAGAACTCTTTGCAACTACAAAGCTCACCATCTCTGCTATGAATCTGAACCACAATGGTTTGAACTCATGTCTGTATGTATATTGGTCTTTTAACCATACTCTCTCTCTTTTGTTTTTTAATAGATTTTAGTTTCGTCTATAAGAATTGGCTGTCTTGTGTATTTGGGTAAGATCTGGAATATTCAATAACCTGGGAGGTAATGTGTCCGATCCTTTTATATGATGAAGTAAGATGATGTAAGATTTTCAGGAATCTTCATCACATTTGGCTTAGATACCTGGAAGATTTGACTTAGATACCTGGAAGGAGGCCTGAGGCTGGATCACTTTTGTTAAGGAAAAGTTAGCACACGTGATTCCATTTTGGTTTGGGGCCCACCATTGTTTAAATGCCAGCACATCATACACCAGGAGGAGTGATCCTTAGATACTGAATCCCTGTGAAAATCCTCCTCCTTGTCTCCAGCCTGCCTTGACTCCCAGTATCTGGTTTTTGTCAGTCTCTAACTCCCTGTCTCTTGGCCTTGATGTGAGGCCTCCCATTCTGATAATAAAAGTTACTGATGCATGGCTTTAGGACCATGCTGTGTAATTAACATATTGGTATAGCACGAGGAATGCACCAAGCAGGGATAGGTGGTAGATAAGACAAGGGTTTGTTTATTGGCTAAGGTTTCCGATGCACGAGGGCAACATGCTTTGCTAAAAAGTATATAACCTTTGTATAATCTGTGTTCAGGGTCCCCCCCTGGCTAGCAGGGGGGCACCACGCTCGAGCGTAATAAACTTAGTGTTTTTTGGGAACTCTGCAGTTGTGGACTTTGTTTCTGTGCCTCAGCCTAGATTCGAACTGTGCGTGACCTATCAGGTGTAATTCACAGCATTGGTGTGCGTGTCCTACCAGGTGTAATTCGCAGCATTGGTGTGCGTGTTCTATCAGGTGTAATTCACAGCATTGGTCCTATCAGGTGTAATTCACAGCATTGGTGTGCGTGTCCTATCAGGTATAATTTGCAGCATTGCTGTGCGTGTCCTACCAGGTGTAATTCGCAGCACTGGTGTGCGTGTCCTACCAGGTATAATTCGCAGCAGTTGTATGCGTGTCCTACCACGTGTAATTCGTAACAGTTTTGGCGACCCAGATGGGACTCTAGGCTCGCCCCAACAAGCGAGACTACACTCCTCCTCTCGGACAGCTCCAGCCGGCACAGGGTGAGTTCACCTTTGAGAACTCCGAGGAGTGGGGGGTGTGAGCCGTCGCTTAGGCGATAAGGTGGCACATTTTGTGTTCTTTTGGTAGCCCACTGGGCAGAGTGTAAGTAAGGGGACCCCTTTGGCTGAAATTCTCGAGAATTGGGGGAATATTTCTGGCACCCATGGGTTAGGTAGGAAGAAAGCTGTTATTTTATATAAGGTTGAGTGGCCAGCACTAACAACTCAAACATCTGTTAAATGGCCACCGGATGGGTCCTTTGCTGGGGATACATTAACAGCGCTTAGAAGGAGGCTGGAGGACAAAGCTCCAGCCCAGATGGATTATTGGTATGTATGGGACAACTGGGCTTATGCGCATGCGAAAGGACATCCTCTTTCCTCTTCCTTTTCTTATTCATCTAAGGAGTCTCCAGCGCCGCTCTGTGCTATGCCTGCTTCTGCCCCTCCTCCGGCTTACCCTCGGCTTTCTGACTTATGCCCGTCACCTTCTTGCTTGCCAATTGCCGTGCTTTCTGTCCAGGTGACAAGCCTCATGTGGGGAGGACTCGGGTAGCCCTTGTAAGTGAAAATATTTAAGAAAAGAGACCAGGAGGGCTGGGGGCTAGTTAAGAAGCCCACCCTCCTTGTTAATTTGGTAGTGAAACAAAGCTGGTGCTCATGGAAGGGACAGTTCAGAGAAAAAAAACAGGATCGGGCCCAAGCGGGCAGGCAACAAATAAAGAGATTGGAAAACAGGTTGGAAACTTGAAGGTCATAGTGAAAAAAGAGGAGTAAATAATTACAGGAATGGAAAACATAAATCCCGGAATAATACTTGGAATCGTAAAATCTAAGTTAATTGGGTGTCGTTTTAAAAAATAAGCAAGTAATTTAAAAAAAAAAAAAAAAGTAAGAAGTTAACTCTTTAGTTGCTGGAAAAAATTAAGCAGTTGAACTTTGTAAAATACTGGAAAGAAAAAAAATTCTTGGTTTCTTTGCAGCCATTTTGGAAAAAAATGGGCCCTTTTCCAAAGAAATGCAATTATACAGTGCTACTTAATTAATATCTTATTAGGTTCCAAGGGGCTACAATAGGTGGTGTCTTCCTTTTCAGGTCGCTGTGTGTTTGACAGCAGAAGTTAAAAGTAAAAGGCAATCAAAAGTCTGGTAAAGTTTATTGTGCCCTTTTTAAAGTAAGAATCTTTAACCTGTGGATCCAAAAGCAAGCCGGAAAGCATTTGTTTTAATGTAAATTACCTAACTAATAAGGTAGAGGCCACTGAAACCTGGGCTGCCTATAAAACAAATACAAGAAAATATGGGTAATTCCTCTGTTTTGCCTGCAATTAACAAAGGTATTTGTATAAAAAAAAAACATTTTAAGCAATGACTGACTGCCCAAAAGGGATAGATCTGTGTTTTTTTTTGTCTTTCAGAAAATCAGAAAAAACTGATGCCAGCTGAAAAGCAATTCAACATCTCATGAATTTACTGGCACAATAGGAATTCTGTTCTGTGTTCTATGTCCTGTCTTGTGGTGTTTGTCTTGTGGCCAGAATTGCTGTGTTTAATTTTTCATAGGACAGTTTAGTTTAAAACTAAATAAAAGGGTTAAATCAAAATGCAGATACTTGTTTTATTCAACTTGGAATACAAAGTGTTTAAATAATATCAAAAAATGTAATATACTAAAGTTTAATACATTTGCTTATGTAAAAAAAAATTTCATTGGCCAGATCTTTTAATTAAAAAAATTGTTAAAATTTACACACCAACCTTGGAAGCAAGGACATGAAAGGTTAACCCACTCCCCATATTATACATGAGATCCTTCTGGCTACCTCACATTTCTAGCCAAAGGGCTGAAAAAAAAGGAAAGCTATTGGACACCAGAAGTTGTACCAAGTGGACTCCTCAAAAGTGGGTGTGCTTGTCCTGGCTTGTTGCTCCAAAGCTCTGTAATAAAGTCGTTTTCCTAGAAGGGTGTATGTGGCATACATTAAACAATAAGACTAAAGTGCTGTATAACGGGCAATGTACATATGTTCCTTTTTAAACAAAAGTGTATAAGTAAAAAGTGAAAGTTTCCTTTGCAGGTTAATAAAAGCCAAAAAAAACCCCAAAAAAACCAAAGAACAAGCTAATTCAATGCTGTAGCTGGCAGGCTCGGTCCAAAAATAAGACACTGGCCTGCCCAAGGACACTACTCACAGCTAGGATTTGGCTAACAGCCAAGAAAGAGGGGGGCTTAAATGTGCCCAAGCAGCTGTGAGATCTGCAACACACTGCCAGACATTAATGAAATGTGTTAGGTCTCTGTATTTACAGGTAAAAGAAGTCCTGCTTCAAGAATCCTGAGCAAACCTGCCATTTGTTAAAAGCAGGTGACTGGATCTACATAAAGGTCCATCAACAAAAGACTACTCTGGCCCTATGCTGAAAAGGCCCTTATTAAGTCCTGCTAACTACCAACACCGCTGTGAAGTGCCAAGGACTGACTGCCTAGACCCATGCTTCTTACTGCAAAAAGACCCCTCCACCTCGAGGTGACTTCACTCGACTACTGGTCAGCCTGTCCCTCCTTCTGGGTTTTTTTTCTTTCCTCCTTTTAAACAGCAAAAAAAACCAAGGTAAAGTGCTAGTAACCTCTCCCTTGTCCACTGACAAAGCTAACCTGCATTCAGTATTTGCTAAAAAAATCCCCAAAGCACTACAGGGTGACGTGCTAGTAACCTCTCCCCTATAAAATGCAAAACCATGCCTGTTCCAAAAAAAAAAAAAAGAAAGAAACACCTGCTCTGCTAAAACCACCAAAATCCAAGGATTCCTGACTGCAAAAGACACTGAGAATTGGCCTTGATGGCAAAGACGGAGCATTGTACATTGGCAGAGAAAAAGTTGCGGAATGTATTCTTGGGAATGTGAAGTAAAGTGGTGGGGTGGGTTTATTCCAGAGGCTGGAACCTGTGCTTGTAGGCAAGTATAAATACCAAAAACGCCTTACAGCCACGAACATTACTCCCACCATCTGCCACCACTCCTTTGCAGGTAAAGGTTCCTGGATCCATCATAGCTACGTTAAGTTGGCGCTGGGACCCCCACCTGACCCTGACAAGCCATTGGATGAGCCACTTCACAAATGAACACCACGACCAACCCATGGACTGAGCTTTCCAGCTACTGGGACCTTCACAGCCCACCAGGACTTTTTGTGTTCCTGTTTATTGGACTTACATTGGGGGTAGTGTTTTTTGTATGGTACAGGGGAGGATGTCGACATTGGTATGGTTTGCCTGGGGGGATCCTCTCCCTATTCCCAAGTCCAGTACAAGGATGAGAGGGCAATAGCTTCTTGAATTTAACCCGTGCTATCAAACAGGGTGTAAATTGAACGCAGTGTTGGATTTGTATTCGTACCCCCACATATTTAGGTCAGGGGGTCCTGTTGGTAGGGGTACCTATCCTTAATCGAACACTCCAAGCTAAGCTATGGACAAACACTACATTTAACTTGAATGTTACAATCCAAATATGGTCTATTGATATGGTGGCCCAGGGTAATTATGCTTCATGTGTGTCACGACGTAAGGGCATAGAAAATACAGTTTTTGTAGGGAATTTTGTGGGGTGCAAGGACACCACCCAAATCAGCTCTGGTGCAGGAGGCTCCTCTACCTACTCCAGGACCCCGTGGCCAGTCCCCGAGGGGTCTGGCTGGTATTGGTTATGCAATCACACAGCCTATAAGGTTCTCCCAGCAGGATGGTGTGGTCCATGTACCTTAGGGGCTATAGTACCCGCCGTGACAGTTCACCAGAACCTGACCCGGGGAGAGATCCGCAATCTAGTATGGCGGGACCGACGAAGTATTCCTTTAAACCCCCTTTCTTATCGGCCCAAAGGCTTTCACTCCTTTGTGCGTTGGTTTCTGCCATGGTTGGGAGTCAGCGAGCTGGAAAAAGCTATAGTTAACATTTCAGCTGCTTTGAAACTAATGGCAAATGCTACTGCAGATGCTCTCTTTGCCCTTCAAATTGAAGTCACCCAGCTATCCCAAACTACATTGCAAAACCGCCTAGCCCTGGATTATCTCCTTGCAAATCAGGGCGGGGTTTGTGCTCTGGTCAATTCAAGCTGTTGTGTATGTGTAAATCAGCACCACAGGGTGGAAACTGACATCCACATCCTCAAGCAACAGGCAGCCCTATTCCACCCAGCGCCGGATTCCAGGAGGTCTGGGACTGGCTCACCTCATGGCTACCGGATGTGGGGACTTGGGGACGGCGTATTTTGTATTTACTTTTTTTTGACTGTTATTGTTTTTGCATTATTTTTTGTATGCCTACAACGCTGCAGTATGTGCTGTCGGCAGTTGCTAACCCTGCAGCGCGGTTACTCAGCCCCGATATAGCTTACTGACGTACAAAAAAAAGGGAGGACTGTTAAGGAAAAGTTAGCACATGTGACTCCATTTTGGTTTGGGGCCCACCATTGTTTAAATGCCAGCACATCATACACCAGGAGGAGTAATCCTTAGATACTGAATCCCTGTGAAAATCCTCCTCCTTGTCTCCAGCCTGCCTTGACTCCAAGTATCTGGTTTTTGTCAGTCTCTAACTCCCTATCTCTTGGCCTTTGATGTGAGGCCTCCCATCCTGATAATAAAAGTTACTGATGCATGGCTTTAGGACCATGCTGTGTAATTAACATACTGGTTTAGCACGAGGAATGCACCAAGCAGGGGTAGGTGGTAGATAAGACAAGGGTTTGTTTATTGGCTAAGGTTTCCGATGCACGAGGGCAACATGCTTTGCTAAAAAGTATATAACCTTTGTATAATCTGCATTCAGGGTCCCCTCCTGGCTAGCAGGGGGGCACCACGCTCGAGCGTAATAAACTTAGTGTTTTTTGGGAACTCTGCAGTTGTGGACTTTGTTTCTGTGCCTCAGCCTAGATTCGAACTGTGCGTGACCTATCAGGTGTAATTCGCAGCATTGGTGTGCGTGTCCTATCAGGTGTAATTCGCAGCATTGGTGTGCGTGTCCTATCAGGTGTAATTCGTAGCATTGCTGTGCGTTTCCTATCGGGTGTAATTCGCAGCATTGGTGTGCGTGTCCTATCGGGTGTAATTCGTAGCATTGGTGTGCGTGTCCTATCAGGTGTAATTCGCAGCATTGCTGTGCGTTTCCTATCAGGTGTAATTCGCAGCATTGCTGTGCGTGTCCTATCAGGTGTAATTCGCAGCATTGGTGTGCGTGTCCTATCAGGTGTAATTCGCAGCATTGGTGTGCGTGTCCTACTAGGTGTAATTCGCAGCATTGGTGTGCGTGTCCTATCAGGTGTAATTCGCAGCATTGGTGTGCGTGTCCTACCAGGTGTAATTCGCAGCATTGGTGTGCGTGTCCTATCAGGTGTAATTCGTAGCATTGCTGTGCGTTTCCTATCAGGTGTAATTCGTAGCATTGGTGTGCGTGTCCTACCAGGTGTAATTCGCAGCATTGGTGTGCGTGTCCTACCAGGTGTAATTCGTAACACTTTAAGGGAACTGTGTTGTTGGGACTTCTGAGTAACCAGTGAGGTAATAAGAAGCTATTTTAGTCTGGCTTGGTAAATCTAAGTATTGGAATATCCACCAGCTTTATGAGGATTGTCTGCCCCATTCTTTGCAGTTCACCCTAATTGAGTGATCTCAGCTGGCCCCCACTAGGACCATCGGTCACAGAGACAAACTGAGATGCAGTGATTCTGGCAGAAACTTTTAGAGCTGCGTTTGCCCTCTAACAAGGTCCATGCAGCTTTAGGCTGCACATGGAGGCCTTACAGGGCAGGAGGGCAAGAGTCCTGTTGTATACAGCTCTGGTTCGACTGCCCTGAGTGTTCTGTTCTGAGCACCACTTTACCTGAAAGACATTGACGAGCTGAGAGAACGCAGAACTGGGGAGGATATAGGCCCGATTCTCCATCGCAAGGTGTCGTCATTCCTGCCAGGGCTCCGTGGGCGTAAATTGCTACCAAATCAAAATGATGGCATTTTACACTGGTCTAAACAATGACACTGGTAGGTCCCTGCTTTCAGGGCCAGTCCCTTGCTGGTTTTGCAAGATACAGTGTTATTCCTCCATTTCTGTGAATGCCTGCAGACTGGCCACCTCCAGGAGCACCTATTGAGTTCTGGGAGGAGCTTGTGCCTGCCCACACCTGAAGGCCCCTCCCACAGCCTAAGGGGAGGAGCTACCAAACCCAGGGCTCAAGTGAGGTTGGGGGATAATGACAGACAGGGTCAGGAGTGAGGGTCATAGGTCCAAAATCAGAGATCCAGAGGGGGACACCAAGCAGAGAACCCCAGACAGCGCCCACTGCTCCTCGAAGGTGTCTAGGGAGCCAGCAGACATGGCCCAGAGGAACTGCTCAGACGCGTGATCGAAGGAAGGAACAGAAGTAGTCCTCACAGTCCCACAGCACCTCCCCATCCAGTATCCTCCTCCTGGTGGAATCGATGGCCTCCTTGGCCAGCACCAGGAGGAGATTGACAAGGAGGTCTCGTGACTTCGTGGGGCCACGGAAAGGGTGTGCGTAAATCAGGAGGTGCAGGGAAAAGCACAGCCAGAACCGACGGAGAAGATTCTGGAGGAGAAGAAAAAGGGGCTACAACCTGGCGCACTCAAGGTAGATGTGCATCAGGGTCTCCCTTACGCAGCAAAAGGGGCAAGTGTCAGGGAACCCTGCCAGGTACATGCCCTTGATCACAGCTCCATGAAGGAGCTGCCAACTAATATCCCCTGTGGGCCATGGGATCAGGGCAGAATACAGACTGGCCCACCAGGCACTTCCAGGAGCAGCTGAGACAGTGACAATGATGGTGTGAATGAGCGGGTGGGGAGAAGAGGAGGGTGAGAGCTGGGAAGGGCTGAGGAAAGAGGGACTAGATCGAAGGATAAGGGAAGAGAAGAGGAAGGAGCAGAGGGAAAAGAGGATTAAAAAGTCGAGAAAGTAAAAGAACAGAAGGTTTCAAAGAGGAAGAGAGAAGACAGGATTTGGAGCTTGGAGGCCCCTAGTTGAAGAAAGGCCACAAGAAGATTGAGGAGGCTGGAAGGATCAACATATGCGTTAAATCCTCCAGCCTGGGCTGAGAGACATTTGAGAGGGAGACATAACAGTCTACCAATATCTGATGGGGGTAAACACCAAAGAGGCACAAGAAATAATTACCGGACAGGGAAAAGTTTCTTTAGTTTGTGATCGATTCCCCGACCCCCCACTCACACCCAGCCGAACAGTCTCTACTGCAGTGCAGTACTTCTCAATTACCAGAATGCAGTGACAGGCACACAGCATCACACTGCTGCTGCGTACTCAGAAATTCACTAGTCACTATGGTGTGAGAAACACCCTCCGTGGCTGCTAGCGGGGATGCGACAGGGCATATACTGCATAGACCCATGGAGAATAGCGCCATCTCCTGCTTTCCCCCAAACTTCCCGAGACCGTTGTATTTCATGCCAGTCTGCAGCATGGATGTGCAAAGCCTGCCCAGGAAATGCAGTATTTCACAATCAAGACGTTAAGAAGCTGCCATGGAAATCGCTCTGGCACTCAGCTACAAGGCTCCTAAATAGCAGATAAAGGCTCCCCTCCACAGCTCAAATTATCTTGCAGTCCATTAAAAACAGGATAACAAAGGTTCAGCACATACGCACTGACAGTATGGACCACTCTGGTGTTCAGACTTGCCAAGATTTTAAGTCATTGTAAGTCATCATGATTCCTACTTAGGGACTAGGGCCCAGAGGAAATTAGGAGCCTGAATATCTTTGTGGATCTGGGCCTATTTTTTTTCTGCTGGTCTCTCATCTTGGGTGTACGACTGCTTGGGAGCCCAAATGGAGACATCTGTCATCAGTGGTGACTGAAAATTTGAGGCTGTATAAATCTGTGATCAAAAGATTCCCTCCTGCAGCGCATCTCTGTCAGGAGCACACGCTGTTCCACACTGCGCACCCAGCACCGCACCCAGCTGTGTCATCTCTGCAGCTCTCCCACCCAGGAGACCATGTCCAGCGATGGTTACCATTCAGCTCATTGCTCATCAGTTACAGGAGGTGGCAGCTGAGGACTGCAAAAAATGTTAAGATCTATTCAACGACAGACTGCCAAAACCACACCTCGACGTCCTGCTGCTTAGTTAGGCCCTCCTCCAGCAAACCACTTAAGCATGTGCAATGGGACTATTCAGGGATAGCTCAGTGGTTTGAGCATTGGCCTGCTAAACCCAGGGTTGCAAGTTCAATCCTTGAGGGGGCCATTTAGGGATCTGGGGCAAAAATTGGGGATTGGTCCTGCTTTGAGCAGGGGGTTGGACTAGATGACCTCCTGAGGTCCCTTCCAACCTTGATATTCTGTGATTCTATTCGTATGCTTAAAATTAAGCACGTGCTTAAGTGCTTTTCTGGCTCAGAGCCAGAGTACGTGTCCTTGCAAAACACAGGTGTAATCTGGTAGACTGGATTTCACCGTTTCACCGATGAGTGAGGGACAGTGTAAAACTGGTTTGGAGGCAACTGCTTGGGAGATTTGATCGGTGTTTGCTGGTTTATATGTTACTATACTATATGAAACATCATGAAGCCTTATTCGTCATTTAGCAAACCCACACGCAGACTTCAGCTCCCTACATCTCCAAACCAACCTCTGCAAAAAAAGAAAAGAAAACCCTTCCACTTCTGGTTGCTTGGTTTGGCGTCAATCCAGCAATGCACTTAAACACATGCAGTGAGACTGCTCACATGCTTAAAATTAAGCATGTATTGAAGTGCTTTGCTGGAGAGGGGCCAGCAGGTCTGGGCTCACAAATCACTGACGGATGCTGTGATGAGAAAACCAGACATCAGGCTGGAAGGTGCCTCTGCAGCCCTGGGTAGGGGACCGTGTAAACCTGCCTTGCACACAGCTGGCTGGAAGATTAAACCAGTGTTATATGTTGGTTTAGATTTTGTAACAATGAAACATCATGGAATCTTATTGAATCGCTGAACCGATTTCACTAAAAAAAAAGTCAGCTCCATTCAACGCCTTGTCCCCACCTCAGCTTCCGGCTGCTTAGCTTGGCCCCAGTCCAGAAAACCACTCAAGTGCATGCAGTGGGACTATTCACATGCTTAAACTTAAGCACATGCTTTAGTGCTTTGCTGGACCAAGGCCAGAGCGTGTGGTCTTACAAATCACTGCTGGGTGCCGGAACAAAAAAACAGATGGATTTTGCCTTTGCAATACCAAGTCAAGGACGGTGCAAAGCCGGCTTGCACAAAGCAGCTTGGGAGAATCGTAACAACTCCATAGTAGAAGTTGAGTTCTGGAATGCACTTGAAAACGAGACACAAATTCTTGGTTGTTTTTATATGGAGGCAGCCTTATTCCGTGTGACATTTCCTATGGTGTTAGCTGTTACGCCCTTTGAACTTCCGGAGCAGTTTTGGCTGGATTCTGTGTAATCCATTTGTAATGGGTGGCACAGGGGCCGACTTTCATTTTTCTAGGTGGGCGCTGCATCCTGGCTCTGCCCTAGGGTTGCCAACTTTCTAATTGCACAAACCCAAACACCCTTGCCCCGCCCCTGCCCTGAGGCCCCACCCCTTCTCTGAGGACCTGCCCCCACCCATTCCAGCCCCCCTCCTTCCGTCACTTGCTCTCCCCCACCCTCACTCACTTTCACTGGACTGAGGCAGGGAGTTGGGGTGCAGGAGGGGGGTGAGGGCTACAGCTGGGGGTGCAGGCTCTGTGGTGGGGCCAGAAATGAGGGGTTCAGGGTGCAGGAGGGGGCTCCGGGCTAGGACAGGGAGTTGGGGTGCAAGAGAGGGTGAGGGCTCTGGCTGGCGGTGCAGGTTCTGGGGTGGGGCTGGGGATCAGGGGTTTGGGGTTTAGGAGGGGGCTCCGGGCTGGGGCCAAGGAGTTTGGAGTGTGGGAGCGGGCTCAGGGTGGGGACAGGGGATTGGGGTGTGGGAAGGGGTGTGGGCTCCAAGAGGGGGCTCAGGGATGGGGTAGGGGTGTGGGAAGGGGTGCAGGAGCAGGGTCTGGGAGGGAGTTTGGGTGCGGGAGGGGGTTCTGACCTGGGGCAGGGGCTTTGGGCTGCAGGCTCCAGCTGGGCAGCGCTTACCTCAAGCGGCTCCCAGTCAGTGGTGCAGCGGGGCTAAGTCAGGCTCCCTGCCTGCTCTGGCTCCACGCTGCCTCCGGAAGCGCCCGGCATGTCCGGCCCCTAGGCAGAGGGGCCAGGGGACTCTGCACAGTGCACACTGCCCATGCCCACAGGCGCCGCCCCCGCAGCTCCCATTTGGCCACAGTTCCCGGCCAATGGGAGCTGCGGAGCCAGTGCTGGAAGCGGGGGCAACACACTGAGCTTCCCTGATCACCCTTGCACCTAGGGTCCGGATATGCCGGCCACTTCCGGGGATCTGCGTGGAGCCAGGGCAGGCAGGGAGCCTGCCTTAGCCCTGCTGCCACATCGACTGCATTTTTAATGGCCCCAGTCAGCAGTGCTGACTGGAGCTGCCAGGGTCCCTTTTCAACCAGGCATTCCGGTCAAAAACCAGATGACTGGCAACCCTACTTTGCCCCGTGGCCCTGCCCCCACTCTGCTCCTTTCCCCAAGACCCCATCCTCGCTCCCCCCCTCCATCTCCACTCCATCCCTTCCCCAAGCCCCTGCCCTTGCTCCACCTCTTCCCATCCCCACTCCACCGCCTCCCCACAGTACCTCCCACCTGCCACCGAACAGCTGATCGGCAGGGGCCGCTGGAAGATGATTGGCTGGTGGCTGGCGGATGCTGAGCACCCTCTATTTTTTCCCCATGGGTGCTCCAGCCCCGGAGCACCCATAGAGTCGGCACCCATGGGCATGCTGAGGGCAAGGCGGAGAGGATGCAACATTGCAGCTCTAGCCATCTGGAACTGGTTTTATACCTGGCTCAAGAAAACACCATGAAAGGGGCCTACCCTGAATTTTCCCTTATTCAAAATGGCCACCATCTCTTATTACTGCCAATGGGTTGAAGCCGGAAAGGTCGCCGCCATGGCCCTATGGGCGGTATCTCCCTATGGAAGAGTGAGACTGCCCTTAGTAAAGATGGCTGCCACCTCCCACTGTATTCAATGGGATTGAAGCCCTGACCACAGGCATGATGGCTGCCACTGTAGGGTTCAGGGGGCTGGACAGGGCACAGGGGCTGTGAGGAGCAGCAGAGGCCTTGTGAAAGGGGGACAGGGAGAGTGAGGGGCAGCAGGAGGCAGATTTAGGGGGTGCAGAGGTTGTGGGGGGCAGGAGGGAGGGTGATGGGGGACCAGGGGAGTGTGGGGCAGCAAGGAAGCTGAGGGAGATGCAGCCGGAGTGGGGGGGCAGGAGGGAGGCTGAGTGGGGAGCAAGCGGGAAGTGTTGTACAGGAGGGAGGTTGAGGGGGGAACGGAGGTTTTGGGGAGCAGGAGGGAGGCTGAGTGGGGAGCAGGGTGGTATGGGGGCAGGAGGGAGGCTGAGGGAGGAATGGGGGATTTGGGGGCAGAAGGGAGGCTTAGGGGGAGCAGGGGGAAGTGTTATATAGGAGTGAGGCTGAGGGGGAATGGGGGGATGTGGGGGATAGGAGGCTGGCTGAGGTGGAGCAGGGAGCAGGAGCATATGGGGACAGGAGGGAGGCTGAGGGGGGAGCAAGGGGGAAATGTACAGGAGGGAGGTTGAGGTGTGAACGGGGGATTTGGGGAGCAGGAGGAGGCTGAGCGGGGAACAGGGGAGTATGGGGGGCAGAAGGGAGGCTGAGAAGGAGCAGGGTGAAAGAGTTGTATAGGAGTGAGGCTGAGAGGGGAATGAGGGGCAGGAGGGAGGCTGAGGGGGTGCACAGGACAGTGATAGAAGTGGGAGATGGACAGGATTGGATGGCAGCTCCCCCAGCCTGGGGGTGGGGGTGCGGAAGGGGAGTCCCCTCTGAGCAGCCAGGAGAAGGAAGGCCGTGCTGCAACATTGCTATGTCTACACTGCACTTTTGTCATTAAAACTTTCGTTGCTCAGGGATGTGAAAAAAACACCCCCCCGAACAACAAAAGTTTTAACAACGAAAAGTGCTGGTCTGGACACTGCGTCGTCCCCTGCCGCCAAACTACTGCCCCTCGTTGGGGGTGACTTTATTTTGTCATCAGGAGAGCTCTCTTCTGGCGACAACGAGCAGCTGTGCCGTTGTAAGGTGCACAGTGTAGACGTCGTCTGACTCTCGTGACTGATGACTAGTGCGTGCCACAGGTTGACTGTGCGTTATGTGTAGCACTTCCTTTTGTTTGTTTTAAACCTGCTGCCTGTTCATTTCATTGGGTGACCCCGGTTCTTGTGTTATATGAAGGGGTAAATACCGCTTCCTTATTTACTTTCTTCACACCATCCTGATTTTATAGACCTCTGTCGTAGCCCCACTCTGTCGGAGTCTGAGTACCCCAGCTGTGATAGTTTCAGGATTAATCTACTCCGCATTTTTTGCATTATTCTTGTGGGTGCCATAAGTAGCAGGAAGTTTTACAATGCAGAGAACTTGCCCAGTGGAGTCTACAGCCAGAATGTGCAATGTAACACATTATGTTTCATTTATTTATTAGCTTCAAACAGCCCTTGACAATTTACCCTTATCCAAATGAGAATATTGGTTGGAACTCAAAGTCAATGTTATGTTTGTTATCATAGACTCATAGAATATCAGGGTTGGAAGGGACCTCAGGAGGTCATCTAGTCCAACCCCCTGCTCAAAGCAGGACCAATCCCCCAATTTTTGCCCCAGATCTCTAAATAGCCCCCTCTAAATAGCCCCCTCAAGGATTGAACTCACAACCCTGGGTTTAGCAGGCCAATGCTCAAACCACTGAGCTATCCCTCCCCTCTTTATAATTTGTATAAAGAACTTGTAAGGGCATAATTGCATGTGAGACTGAGCGTATCTAAGGGTAGTTAAATAAAGTTAAAGTAGAAGATATGGGATAGTGTCTCTGTTGTGTTCATTTGGATGTTGGAAAAATACGCCTGCTCCTTATTATTAATTGCTGTATTATTAAATAAACACTGACAACCTGAAATCTAGTCAATTTCAAAAAAGTCTCACTGCCAAATTTTGGGTGGTTTTGTTGTTGTTTACAGTCGTCGTTTCCTATTTTTCCAGACATCTTTCTCTCCCTTGTTGCTGAGTGAAAGTCCGGCACAAGCAGTAGGGGAAAGTGCCTGACTATACAGAAGGAACAGTGACACCAGCTTAACCCAGAGAGCTGTTGAATGCACAAAACTCACTGGAAGAACAGATTTTTTCTCTCTGACTTCTTTCCGCCACAGCCCTCGCAGGTGTTCCTTGTAGTAACTGGAGATAAAACTGTCAGACAGAAACGTGACTTTATTTTAAGTTGATGCTGTCTATTTAAGCAGAAGGCTGCATAGATCAAGATGGACCATTGCACACTGGCACACACAGGTCCAGATCCACAGCCCCTCCTCAGATCAGGGGCTTTAGACCCTAAGGAGGTACCTCAGCAGACAAATACAGAAAACGAGGCATGTAACACCATTAGCAATGACCCAGTTCTCACTGTCTCAAGGTGTTTGACTACACTGTGAACATACCCTAAGAACTAAGCCACATAGCTTTTTGGCCAAGAACAGCTCTTGGCCCTCAGTCCCATGGAGGCCTGGCCGTGGGCCCTCCAAATACTGCAGCCCTTGATGTTCTGGGGCCTCCAAATATGTTCCCACTTTGTCAAAGTGGCCTGAATCCTGTGGCAGCTCTGCTGTGCGATCAGGCCAGCTTCCATGTGCAGTCAGTGACTCCTCCCCCTCCTCACTAGGCTCCTAGGCAAATTTCCTTGGGGTACCCGCAGCTCCCCCAGTTCCCAGGCGGGGAGTCTCCTGGCTCTCTAAACTGCTAGCTTATGTGCCACTGCAAGTGTCACCCTTCGTGGGGTCTCTCCTAGGGGAGACCCATTCCTCCCCCTGCGGCCAGATTGATGGGCTGGGATCCTCCCGGTAAGTTCCTGTGGAACTGTCCCTGCACAGAACTGTCAAGCTTGCCCTGGTAGACAGAGTGTGTGTATCTGTCTTCTACTTTGAGGCACGTTCCTCTGTTGGTCTGCCCTGGACCAGCCTCAGTAGTTCACAGGGGTGAGGGCCCGCGGTCCCTCAGGCCCTCCTCTCCCAGCCAAGGGACCACTCCAGTCCTGAGCTGCTTCCAGTCCTGCCTTTGCCCATGGAGCTTACTGCAGAGACCTGCTCTCCCAGGGCAGCCAGAGCACAAGCACCTCAGCTTCCTACTGCCTCCCTGCCGGCCATCCCCATCTCCTTGGGGACACCTCCAGCTGTCACTGCATGGGGACCTTCCCTTATGCTGGGGTCAAGCCGGCAGCCAGTTCTGCACTGTCTTGGGGTGGGCACGTCAGGCTGCCTGTACCTGCCCCGGGTCACCTTCTTTTGGCTGTCCGTGTAGCTTTACCTCTCCCAGGAGCTCACTGGCCCAGATCAGGGTCTTTGGGGGCCTCCCCTCACCCTGCCCCATCCAGTCTCTGGCTGGTCCTTCCAGCATCCCTGCCAACAGCCCCACAGCCACCCTAGAAGGAAGAGGGAGTGGCAGTCAAATGGCCATCATGGAATTCCTTGTTTTTGGAGGGTGGGGTGAGGAGAACAGAGGAAGGATTTAAGCTTGGCAATTTTTTGAGCCAGACTCCACTTCCGATGCTGGCATTTTCTGCTGCTGGCCACAAGTTCCCAAACAGAGCAAGTTTGAGGGCAGCCCTCGAATCATGGGAGATGGCTCCTGAACCGGCTGGAGGCAGAGAGACTATTATTTATGTTACAATAACATGTCGACGCCCCAGTCAAGACTCAAGGTGCTTGATGCTGTACACCTCTCACGATCTAGGCTTAGGATAAGCACTGCAGACAAGGGGGAGAGAGAAGGCTGGGTAACATTAGAACAAGGATGATTTTGCAGAAATAAGCAGGAGTCGCAGCTCAGCACCTGCCTGGCCAATGTGAGCGGCCAGTGTCCAGGCAGAGGTGAGTCTTCGGGGAAATCTGAGGGAGGATAAGGTGATGCCCAACAGTCCAGCTTCACAGAAGAACTGCCACCTCAACTCTGCCCTTGTGGGAAGCTTGGGGAAGGAGATGCTATAAGTCTGAGGCAGTTCGGGTTACAGATGCGATCTGTCGCGTATGTTGGCTGTACTAATAGTGAAGTCGGATTCCCATTTACACCAAGGATTTTCACACTGCGCTGGCAGTGGGGGTAAATGTAACTGATACATTTTAAGGCCACTTTTCCCTGCAAGAGCTAGAGCCTGCCACCGTAGCTACACTTCCATTTTGAGCGCACTAGTTTGATCTGGAAATTACCCCTCCAGCTCCAGGGCAGACGTCCCCTTTGTGTGACTGGGACGAAGGCTGACATCTCTGGAGGGGTCTGTATTGTGAGGTGGCTCAACTTCATTCCCTTGCTGTGCAGGTTGTACGTGAGGGAGGTCTATGTGTAGCAACACACAATGCAGTGTTGTTTCTGCAGGGTTTTCTCCCCCTGTTCCTGAGTGGGATTAGAGCAAACAGAGACCCCTGTCCAGCAAAGCACTTAAGCATGGGAGTAATCCCATTGCACATGCTTAAGGCCCTGAACCAGTCAAGCACTGGAGTCATGTGACTATCCAGCCAATGAGATGACTCACATGCTAAATTAAGCACGTGCTTAAGTGCTTTGTTGGAGTGGGGCCTAAGTGCTTTGCTGGATCAGGGGGTTTTTTTGTTTTTTTTTCTGCTGACAGCAGCAAGTCATCAAGGCGCTTATCCAGCAAGGCACTAAAATGTGTGCTTAATTTTAAGCACGTGAGCAGTCCCATTGCACATGCTTAAGTGCTTTGTTGGCTTAGTGCCTAACTAAGCAGCAGGAAGCAAAGCGGGGGGGGGGGGGGGTTGCTGAGGCTGGAGCAGGATGAAGCTGAACACTGTTTTAAGTGAAGCCTGCTGAGGGATTGAATGAGACCCTGTGATATGTCAGAGTCATAAAGTATAAAGCAGCCACCACCAGGATCATTAACACCCGGCTCTGCTGTGGAACAGTTCTGGTTCTTCCACACCTGATACACCTGACTCAAAGCCCCAGCAGCAAGAAAACGAAACATTCATCTGCCTGGCAGTACATAGCCTCTACTCTTCTACCCAATGGTACACAGCTTCCCACCGCCAGATACCAAAGAGCACACACCAACCATAGCTTTAACTCCAGGGATACCAGCCTTCTTCCCTCCCAGTACCAAAGCGCCCCCATCCACAGTGCTGTCAGCTTCAAGAGATCAAAAATCACGAGTCAGACCCTAAAAATCATGAGGTCGGCCCAAAAACCATCAGTTGTTTTTTTCTAAATCCAATCATGGTGTAGTCTGTGTTTTGACACTTTAAACTCCCCTCTGTTCCTCTACCAACCTGTGTGATAATTTCAGGTTGAAAAGTCAACCCTTAACACATACAAAATATACGCCTCAGCCTGGCTGTTCACATGGAGACAGCACTTACCCTCTCCTTGTCCCTGAGACAGGGGGACAGCTGGCCATTTCCTGTTACTGTCTTGATCCAGTAACGCTACTTCCCTGCCTCCCCAGTCTCCTGCCCCCAGTGCCCCAGGACCTGCTCTTTGCTCTAAGGCAACAAGTGAAGGCAGGGTTCAGTGGCAGGCCAGGTCTGTGTCCTCAACCCTGAGGCTCTTGGACAGAGCTCTGCCCAGCCCTGAAAATCACGGGAGGAGCCTCTCATGTCATGATGACAGCTCCTCCTGGAGGCACCAAAATCCTATGGACATCACTGTTTATTTCTCTCCATTCTGAGAACTGGCCATTTATTCCTACCCTTTGTTTCCTATCTTTTAACCAGTTACTGATCCATGAGAGGACCTTCCCTCTTATCCCATGACTGCTTGCTTTTCAAAAGTCTATTTACATTAAATACATTTTTTAAATGTTTTGATATTTTTTGTTTTAGAAATCTAGAACTGTTATGTGTTTTGGTGTAACTTGCATTATCCTTATGTTAAGTTTGCATTATCCTAACAGAACATTTAATTTATTCATATATGTTTTATATGTTGCAGGTCAAAGTGAAAATGAAAAGACAAAAATCAATGCTACAATTTTTGCACTCAAAGACCGCAAAAACCAACCAAGATGAAGAACACACCAAGAACCAAGAATATACCAACATGTCATCTCAAGGTTCAAGTGGTGTATCTACATCCGACCAGCCCAAAGCACACATACACTACCTACTGAAGAAACAGTGTCTCCAAAACCTAAAGGCAGTTCCCGATGTTTGTCGGTCAAAGTTTTCCAACGTATTGAAGTTACAAAAGATGACTACTGGCATACCTCTTGCAAAAAAGCTTACGAAGAAGGAAAGCTTCGCAGTGCTACAATTGGTAAAAGTGGAGGAGCTTGGTTTGGCAGACCGATCAGCAAAGCCAGTGCTGACAAACTATGTGAAAAGGCTACAAAACACCAAGCCTCTGGATTGCACCGACATGCAGAAAGCCTTATTAGCCGGTTACTGTCAAAGCCAATTTTAGAAGTACTTAATGAGGCTGTTAAGAATGCTGGTGACACAACACAGTTTATGTGAACAAACGTGGCTGTCACATCATACTTTGTATTTAAGCAAGAGATACCACATACTACAGGCTGGAGGCCATGTTAAATGCATTGTCACTTATTAATCCTGAAGGTAGACACTGGTTCCGAACAAGACCAGCAAATGCTCACTGTCTTTCTGCAAGAAACTCAACTGACTGGTTAGAAGCATACAGTGCAACAGTGAAAGACTCAGCAGTTGAAAAAGTGAAGAACTCTGTCACCACATTCAAAATATGTGCATGCATGGCTGATGAATGCACGGAAGCAAATGTGTGTCAAGTATTAAGTCATTGCATATCTTATCTTGATGTCAGGGGTAGGCCAGTAGCTGCATTTCTAGATGTTCTGGTTATAGAAGACACATCGGCTGTATCTGTGACATCTTAGAAGAGTTAAATGCTTGTCAGTTGAACCCAAAACAGATGACTGCTTGTGCATTTGATGGAGCTGCAAACTTCTCTGAAAGACATGGTGGACTATAAGCTTTGCTCAGAGAAAAGTCTAACCCTAATCTCTCTTATACACACTGCAGAGGCCATCTACTCCAGTTAGCACTAGTACGAGGTGCAAACTCTTCAAAAGACATTAAAAAAGCCATAAATTTAATGTCTTCATTATACTCTTTTTTTTCAGCAAGAGTCCGAAAAGACTGAACATCTTGGAAAAAACAGAAGATACACTGGTTCTGAAGTTCAAATTAGTCCAACTTGGGAAAACCCACTGGCTTTCTCATGAGTGACCCATGGATGTTGTCTCAAAATTACTGCAACCGTTATTACTGGCTTTGGAAAGAATCTACCAAGATGGGACAGATCTAAGTAGTGAGGATGGTGGACTACTTTTGCTACTATGTTCAGAGAAGAGTATCGCCATTCTCTCTCTTGTAAGTCTACCGTTGAAACCAGTTGAGTCATTAAACAATATCATCCAGGCATCTGCTACAACAATAGTAGATCTCTGTCCAGCAATGGAAGCTACATTTGGCTCAATCAGAGAGATATCCATTGAAAACATACTGGAAGAAGCAAAGACTTCAGTCCAGAAGTTGACTAATGAAGGCCCTTATATTGACTCCTTAAATGAAGAGGACAAGAAGTGTTTGTTGAGACAGCTGAAAAAGTACACAGACTTGATTCTTACAAATCTACAACAGCAACTTCTGGATTCTACTCAACCTCTACAAAGTTTTTGCCGACGCCTGTCCTATAAAACACGGACAGTTGAGTGGAGTGAGGCACTACCAGCCATGGGGCTGCCATGTGCTCAGGACAGAATAGAGAATTTGAACACACAGTGGAATATCACATGATGAATGAATGAAGATTTGACTGCAACTTCTTCTTTATGATCACTAGTGCCACGACCTGATGTTTGTGCCCTGTTTCCTGGGCTGAAAGAAGTAGGAATTCATCTCTTGCTACTCCCAGTCACAACAGCTACAGCTGACCGTTCTTTTTTGTTCTGTTTGGATGGGCCCATGCTTTGGGGGGGGGGCCTCACAGACCTGTGTAAACTTTGCACTTTGTGGGCCAGCCACTTATCAGGGGGACTAGAGAGTGACAAGGCACAGCCCTAGGTTTCTCATCTGGAGACCCCACATGTCTCACCCCAGAGACGAGCTGGATGTGGGAACTAAACATGAGTTCAACATGGAAAAGATCAATCAAAATACAATAACCCTTCAGGAGCTGGATTTGGTTTCATCTAGGACCTCAGTGCTTAAGATTCCAGCTCTGAGTTCACAGATACAGCTCTGTAGTGGGTGGCTGCCCCACTCCGATAGGCAGGGGTTAAAAGCAGCCAAGCTAGGCTGATTGGGGAAGCAGCCACAGCTGTGGCCAGCTCACTTAGGGCTCAGCTGACCCTGATCAGAGGGATGGGGGCCAGGAGCTGAAGGAGTCTCACTCTAGCCCTGGAGTGGGAAGGGCTATAGCTGCCTGAGAGGAAGGGACCTGAACTGGAGCAGCGCTGGGGAATAGGGCAAGGGAGCTGGGGAGTTCCAGCCTGGTAAAACCCCAGGCTGCAGGCCTTGTTGAAGGCCTATACAGCCCGGCAATAGGCAAAGGCAGCAGGTCCCACCCCCTTGCCAGTGATGAGTGGCCATTACAGACTGCAGCCTGCCCCAGTGAGTGGCGGCTAGATAATGACTGGCAGTAGCCACTGAGGCAAGGTGGGTTTAGAGGGTTGGGGGTTCCCCTGGGAGGGGAGACCCAGACTGTGGGTTACTGCTTGGGGCAGAACCCTGAGGTAAAGGGGCATCAGGGTCCGGGAGGGACACGGGGGCCTGAGGCAGGCAAGACACCAGCGGGCAGAGGGCGCTCCGGGCTGGAACAGAGCTAATTCCCAGGACGACGAGCAGGAGGTGCCGCAGCGGTGAGTCTTTGCCTTGCTACAAGCTCCCATAGGATTGCAGCACTCACTATCTGAGACCAGGTGGGGTGAGGTATCTGTGGGGTGGGTTGGAAAGAGTGCCCAGTTCCAGGTCATAAGAACAGCCCTACTGAGTCAGACCAATGGTCCGTCTAGCCCAGTATCCTGCCTTCCAACAGGGGCTGGAGCCAGAGGCTTCAGAGGGAATGAACAAAACAGGACAATTTATCAAGTGATCCATCCTCTGTCTTTGCAGTGAGAGGTGTAGGGACACCCGGAGCATGGGGTTGCTTCCTGAACCATCTTGGTTAATCACCATTCATGGACCTATCCGCCAGGAACATATCTAATTATTTTTTGAACCACATTATACTTTTGACCTTCACAACATTCCCTGGCAATGAGTGTTGACAAATGCGAAGTAATGCACATTGGAACACATAATCCCAACTATACATACAAAATGATGGGGTATAAATTAGCTGTTACCACTCAAGAAAGAGATCTTGGAGTCATTGCCAGTATAGTCTAGCCCTCAGAGTTCAGAGGTGCTTTCGCATGAATTCACGGGGTGAGGAGGAGTCACCCTGCTAGTTCCTACAGCTGCAGGCTGCTCACTCTGGCCACTGGTTTTCATCATGCCACCGTTCACTCTATCGCTCCGTCCCCAATGGCCCTGCACCATCACCTTCTGCTGCCACCTGCCACTGTGACCTCTGCGAGTCGGTCTCTGGAGGTTCCTCCAGCCCTTGGTGATTTCAGCTCTCAGTGGGGGAACCTTGCTGCTGTGCAGGCTGGGCCGTCGCTTCCACAGAAACGCTGTCCCGCAGCCGGTCTGAGCACTTAGACCTGATTCTCAGCGATTTCAGCTCTAGTGGTCACTTAACAAACCAAAAGACTCTCTGTGGAGCCTAACTAGTTCTCTTTCCCTCTAAACAGGAGAGGGGGGCAGGTCAGATAGTGCCTGTGACTCTTAGGCAGGGCCCACCCCACCAAGCAAAACCCCTGTCCCCACCCTCTGTCTCTCCACTGGGGTCTGGCATCCAACCCCCCTGCTTAGCGAGTGCTGTTCAGTTGAGGGTGACCCCCCCAGTCAGGACAGGCTAAGCACAGATCTGCTGCCCTTTATTCATACAATAACAACAACAACATTTAATTACCCCCACATTCAAATTTAATTTTTTTATTAAAGCTAATGCTAAAATTATATAACACACAGGTTAAGGAAAGAGTGTCTATACAACTGGGTATAGTGTTTAGATTATCCAAAAGTACAAAGATTGGGTTAAAAGTCATACAATTCATGTAGTACATAATCTGCAATAACCCAAATTTAGGTGAATAAATTTAACGATACAGTTTAGATATTAATATCCAAATATTCGAGTACATCACTCATGAAAGGTTATACAGAGGGTTGGTTGTGGAAAGCAAATATATCAATGAGTGAAGATTGTCCTTCAGCACCTGAGAATTTATTAAGATGATGGTTTTTTTTTTAAAAAAAAGAAAGGTACAGAGTATAAGCGTAGACGTTTCTGGTTATCAGAGAATAACATAAGATTATCAAGGGGTGTGAAGTTCGGTTTAAGATCGGATGGCATAAGGAATAGATAATCTGCAATATCCCTGATTGGGGTAGAAGGTTAACGGGTCAGAGTACAGACATTGAGATATGGGGGTATGTTGTTCATATAATGGCCATGTTCAGATGTGGAGTATAATGAGTGGATGCGATGATGAGGATGGATTGACCCGCACTTAGTGAGATTTAATGTTCAGTGAGTTTATGGGTCCAGTTCATATGGGCCAACGGAAAAAGTCTCTCGGTCCCTTTCTTGTAGTCGATGTACGATGTTGCTCGGGCTCACGCCTCCTGGTACTGTCGATGGCCAGTGATGTGTTCGATGAGGCCAGTCAGCCTCACCTCAGTCCCTGGAAAAATCATGGAGCAGGTCCTCAAGGAACCAATTCTGAAGCACTTAGAGGAGAGGAAAGTGATCAGGAACAGTCAGCATGGATTCACCAAGGGCAAGTCATGCCTCACTAATCTAATTGCCTTCTATGACGAGATAACTGGCTCTGTGGATGAAGGGAAAGCAGTGGATGTGTTATTCCTTGACTTTAACAAAGCTTTTGACATGGTCTTCCACAGTATTCTTGCCAGCAAGTTAAAGAAGTTTGGGCTGGATGAATGGACGATAAGGTGGATAGAAAGCTGGCTAGATTGTCGGGCTCAACAGGTAGTGATCAATGGCTTCATGTCTAGTTGGCAGCCGGTATCAAGTGGAGTGCCCCAAGGGTTGGTCCTGGGGCCACGTTTGTTCAATATCTTCATAAATGATCTGGAGGATGGTGTGGATTGCACCCTCAGCAAGTTTGCAGATGACACTAAACTGGCAGGAGAGGTAGATACGCTGGAGGGTAGGGATAGGATACAGAGGGACCTAGACAAATGAGAGGATTGGGCCAAAAGAAATCTGATGAGGTTCAATAAGGATAAGTGCAGGGTCCTGCACTTAGGACGGAAGAATCCCATGCACCGCTACAGACTAGGGCCCGAATGGCTAGGCAGCAGTTCTGCAGAAAAGGACCTAGGGGTGACAGTGGACGAGAAGCTGGATATGAGTCAGCAGTGTGCCCTTGTTGCCAAGAAGGCCAATGGCATTTTGGGCTGTATAAGTAGGGGCATTGCCAGCAGATTGAGGGACGTGATCGTTCCCCACTAGTCGACATTGGTGAGGCCTCATCTGGAGTACTGTGTCCAGTTTTGGGCCCCACACTACAAGAAGGATGTGGATAAATTGGAAAACGTCCAGCGGAGGGCAACAACAATTATTAGGGGACTGGAACGCATGACTTATGAGGAGAGGCTGAGGGAACTGGGATTGTTTAGTCTGCAGAAGAGAAGAATGAGGGGGGATTTGATAGCTGCTTTCAACTACCTGAAAGGGGGTTCCAAAGAGGATGGCTCTAGACTGTTCTCAGTGGGAGCAGATGACAGAACAAGGAGTAATGGTCTCAAGTTGCAGTGGGGGAGGTTTAGGTTGGATATTAGGAAAATCTTTTTCAGTAGGAGGGTGGTGAAATACTGGAATGCATTACCTAGGGAGGTGGTGGAATCTCCTTCCTTAGACGTTTTTAAGGTCAGGCTTGACAAAGCCCTGGCTGGGATGATTTAGTTGGGGATTGGTCCTGCTTTGAGCAGGGTTTGGACTAGATGACCTCCTGAGGTCCCGTCCAACCCTGATATTCTGTGATTCTATGTAGATGTCCCTGGACCATTGTATGGTTGGTTGTGGAAAGCAAATATATCAGTGAGTGAAGATTGTCCCTCAGTAGCTTAGAATTTATACTACACATGATCTTAGCCACCTAGGCTGAGAAACGATTTGTCACCCAACACCAGCCAAAACTGTAACCCAACACCAGCAAAAATTGATCACTTAGGCAACACAAATCTGTCTGCTTGGATACGGAGGCAGCGTAGGTGTGTTCATGTAAGCCTTTCTCCCTCATCCCCCAGCTGATCACTAGCTGTCAGGGAAGAGCTCACTCAGACCTTGCTTACAAATCAGAATATAAATTATTACATTAGCCAACATCCCCAAAACAAATGCGCCGACATTGTCATAAAAAACAACAGCTATGTGAGGAAGCCAGTATTTGTTCATACTTTTCAAACGCTGTTATGCTTTTTCAGGTATAAGTATTTTATCACATCACGTATATGCTTTTAAAGTGTGAATTAAAGTTTCAATTTCAAATCAGATTTCCAACCAATAACTATATTGGCAACACTGCTTAATTAGTTGACCACTGTGGGGGTGCTGGGAAAATTCAGGGGTGTGTGTGTCTAGGGAAATCCCTGAGAATCCAGAAGCAATTTACTCCTAGGTCTGACATCCTTACCCAGCTAGGTCAACATTTAGCACTTCTCCCTCATCAAATCCTGATACAGCTACAACCTTCCACTCTTCCCAGGAGACACAGACAGCGATGTCACCTAACCCCACTGGGCCCTGCAATCAGAAGCATTATACACTCAGCACCTTCTGACACCCTGAATCTTGATGTAAGAACCCACAGCCTACAACCAGGATTGGAAGGGTTTGAGGCAGCTGCTGATTCTGCCTCACCACCTGGGGCTCAGACAGGGTGGCCACCACATGGTGCTGAGAGATTGACCCCTGCAGGAAGTCCTGCCCTAAGGGGCATGAGCAACAGCCCTCTGTGGTTTCCTGATTGGCGGGCATTTCCCATATAAACTAGGAAGCCATTTCTGGGAGCTGTCTGAGTAACACAGACCTCTGGTGCACACCTGCCTTGATCTCATACTCCCAGCTCTCAACATAGGCTTGGCTCCTTACCCCCATCCCTGGTTTTCTGTCTTTGGCCTAAGACTGTGGCTGACCCTGTAAGGATGAGGCCTTTGTCTGTGGCCATATTAAGAGAGCAGCAGCCATGAGCTAAGAAGCAGAAAGTCACATCCTCACATTCCATCTAAATAACATTAAAAAAATGTAATATTGGGCTGTTCAGAAGGAATCCTGTCCTAATAACACCCATCATCACAAGATAAAGAAACAGATCTTAAGATGGTTAAAGAAAACTTTGTTTGATAGCATTCTGTATGACAAGAAATCACTTATCAAATTGTGGTTGTGAAATTCCTATTTCTTTATTGTTTTGCCTTTATGGTCCCTACTTCTCTATTGTTTATCTGTATGGTCTCTGTCTGGCTCTTTGATTGCTTCTGTCAGTTGCATAACTAATTTTGCTAGGTGTAAATCAGCCATGGTGGTGAGGTATGATTGAGGTATGGAGCGGCGAACAGCAGAGCGGCTAACAGAGGGAGTTTGCCTGGGATCTGTCTGAGAGGAGGTACACTAAGGGCTGCATTAGGGAGGCTGTGTTGGTGAGTATCTGAGTGTCTGTTGTGGGGACAGTTCAACAGTTTGACCATGTGCTTGATTGGTTGTTTGTTTGAAAAGTTGTGAATTGGGAGTGCTTTTTTCCAGGTGAGCCTCGAGTGGGCCTGACTGTTATAAAAAGCCAGTCAGCTGTGAACCAGCTGAGCAGTGAACAGCAGAGAGGCTAACAGAGGGAATTTGCCTGGGAGTTCACCCGGGGAGAGCCCACTGAGGCTGACATCTTGCCGGCTTCTCTGAGTAGTTACTACAACTCCTGAGGAAGCTCGTAGAAGGAAGGTAATATAGATGGGGAGCATTCAGCTGTTGTGACCTGCACTGGGTATGCCATGTTTGTCTTTCTTCCACAGGACAGAAGTGACTTTGTCTGTACACAGTGCAAGCTGGTCTCCATATTGGAAGAGAAGGTTCAAGGTCTGGAGAAACAAGTATCGACCCTGCGTTGCATAAGAGAAACTGAAGATTTCCTGGACAGACGTCAGGATATGCTTCTACGGACACAACGTTCTGAAGATTCAGAGCAGGCTGCGCAGCGGGGACAGGAGGACGGTGAAGAAATTTGGCAGCATGTGACCTCCAGAAAAAGAAAGGGGAGCGTCCATGTACCAGCAGCACAGATACAAGTAAGCAACCGTTTTCATGTTCTCTCCACAGGTACTAATGCAGAGAGTGGGCTAGATGATACATCTAGGGAAGGGAACAGAAGGAGACTCTGCCGATTGGAAGGCATGAGACGCACTGTCCTAGGGATGGGGGTTCCACAACCACCACTCCCAAGAGGAGGAGGCAGGAGGTGGTGGTCAGGGACTCTCTCCTCAGGGGGACTGAGTCATTTATCTGCCGCCCCGACCGGGAAAACCGAGACGTCTGCTGCTTGCCATGAGCTAGGATTCGCGATGTGACGGAGAGACTGCCAAGACTCATCAAGCCCTCGGATCGCTCCCCCTTCCTGCTTCTCCACGTGGGCATCAGTGATACTGCCAAGAATGACCTTGAGCAGATCACTGCGGACTACGTGGCTCTGGAAAGAAGGATAAAGGAGTTTGAGGTGCAAGTGGTGTTTTCATTCATTCTCACCGTGGAAGGAAAAGGCCGGGGTAGAGACCGTCAAATCGCGGAAGTCAACAAGTGGCTACGCAGGTGGTGTCAGAGAGAAGGCTTTGGATTCTTTGACCATGAGATGGTGTTCCAAGAAGGAGGAGTGCTAGGCAGAGACGGGCTCCACCTAACGAAGAGAGGGAAGAGCATCTTTGCAAGCAGGCTGGCTAACCTAGTGAGGAGGGCTTTAAACTAGGTTCACCGGGGGAAGGAGACCAAAGCCCTGAGGTAAGTGGGGAAGTGGGATACCGGGAGGAAGCACAAGCAGAAGAACGTGAAAGGGAGGGCTCCTGCCTCTTACTAAGAAAGCAGGACAAACAGCAAGTTATCTCAAGTGCCTGTACACAAATGCAAGAAGCCTGGGAAACAAGCAGAGAGAACTGGAAGTCCTGGCACAGTCAAGGAATTATGATGTGATTGGAATAACAGAGACTTGGTAGGATAACTCACATGACTGGAGTACTGTCATGGATGGTTATAAACTGTTCAGGAAGGACAGGCAGGGCAGAAAAGGTGGGGGAGTTGCATTGTATGTAAGGGAGCAGTATGACTGCTTAGAGCTCCGGAATGAAACTGCAGAAAAACCTGAGAGTCTCTGGATTAAGTTTAGAAGTGTGAGCAACAAGGGTGATGTCGTGGTGGGAGTCTGCTATAGACCACCGGACCAGGGGGATGAGGTGGACGAGGCTTTCTTCCGGCAACTAGCAGAAGTTACTAGATCACAGGCCCTGGTTCTCATGGCAGACTTCAATCACGCTGATATCTGATGGGAGAGCAATATAGCAGTGCACAGACAATCCAGGAAGTTTTTGAAAAGTGTAGGGGACA
This sequence comes from Caretta caretta, assembly GCF_965140235.1. Classification (NCBI taxonomy): domain Eukaryota; kingdom Metazoa; phylum Chordata; order Testudines; family Cheloniidae; genus Caretta; species Caretta caretta. The sequence goes on along the minus strand of NC_134207.1, from coordinate 268,253,924 downwards.
ATTTCCTGGTGCAAGTACTGGAGAAACCAACTGGGGCAGAGCTCTTCTTGACCTTCTGCTCACAAACCAGGAAGAATTAGTAGGGGAAACAAAAGTGGATGGGAACCTGGGAGGCAGTGACCATGAGATGGTTGAGTTCAGGGGGAGGGATAGCTTAGTGGTTTGAGCATTGGCCTCCTAAACCCAGGGTTGTAAGTTCAATCCTTGAGGGGGCCATTTAGGGATCTGGAGCAAAAAAAAATTGGGGATTGGTCCTGCTTTGAGAAGGGGGTTAGACTAGATGATCTCCTGAGGTTCCTTCCAACGCTGATATTCTCAAGGAATCAATTCTGAAGCACTTAGAGGAGAGGAAAGTGATCAGGAACAGTCAGCATGGATTCACCAAGGGCAAGTCATGCCTCACTAATCTAATTGCCTTCTATGATGAGATAACTGCTTCTGTGAATGAGGGGAAAGTAGTGGATGTGTTGTTTCTTGACTTTAGCAAGCTTTTGACATGGTCTCCCACAGTATTCTTGCCAGTAAGTTAAAGAAGTATGGGCTGGATGAATGGACGATAAGGTGGATAGAAAGCTGCCTAGACTGTCGGGCTCAACAGGTGGTGATCAATGGCTCCATGTCTAGTTGGCAGACGGTATCAAGTGGAGTGCCCCAAGGGTTGGTTCTCGGACCGGTTTCGTTCAATATCTTCATAAATGATCTGGAGGATGGTGTGGATTGCACCCTCAGCAAGGTTGCAGATGACACTAAACTGGGAGGAGAGGTAGATACACTGGAGGGTAGGGATAGGATACAGAGGGACCTAGACAAATGAGAGGATTGGGCCAAAAGAAATCTGATGAGGGTCAACAAGGACAAGTGCAGAATCCTGCACTTAGGACGGAAGAATCCCATGCACCGCTACAGACTAGGGCCCGAATGGCTAGGCAGCAGTTCTGCAGAAAAGGACCTAGGGGTTACAGTGGACGAGAAGCTGGATATGAGTCAACAGTGTGCCCTTGTTGCCAAGAAGGCCAATGGCATTTTGGGCTGTATAAGTAGGGGCATTGCCAGCAGATTGAGGGACGTGATCGTTCCCCTCTAGTCGACATTGGTGAGGCCTCATCTGGAGTACTGTGTCCAGTTTTGGGCCCCACACTACAAGAAGGATTTGGAAAACATCAGCGGAGGGCAACAAAAATGATTAGGGGACTGGAACACATGACTTATGAGGAGAGGCTGAGGGAACTGGGATTGTTTAGTCTGCGGAAGAGAAGAATGAGGGGGGATTTGATAGCTGCTTTCAACTACCTGAAAGGGGGTTCCAAAGAGGATGGGATCTAGACTGTTCTCAGTGGGAGCAGATGACAGAACAAGGAGTAATGGTCTCAAGTTGCAGTGGGGGAGGTTTAGGTTGGATATTAGGAAAATCTTTTTCAGTAGGAGGGTGGTGAAATACTGGAATGCATTACCTAGGGAGGTGGTGGAATCTCCTTCCTTAGACGTTTTTAAGGTCAGGCTTGACAAAGCCCTGGCTGGGATGATTTAGTGGGGATTGGTCCTGCTTTGAGCAGGGGGTTGGACTAGATGACCTCCTGAGGTCCCTTCCAACCCTGATATTCTATGATTTAAGGATTGTTTTACAACATGTTTGGATTGTTTAGAAAATGATTTAGTAATATTTTAGTAAAATGATTGGTTAAAGTGCAGCTAAGCAAGACTCAAGTTTCACTATATAAACTGGGGTCCAAAAGGAAGTTCTTTGGAACCAACTCCAGGACACAGCCCCAAGCTCAGAGCTGCCAGACCTCAACACTCTGCTAATGACACCGGGCAGAAGCTGGAATTTCCCCAGATGACCTGATCCTGACTGGCCATCAAGAAAAGTTCATCTGTCTTATTGGGAGTGGTGAGCACTGTATGCTTAGTGTGTACAGTCTGTTTTGGTAATTGTTAATAAATAGAGGTTAAGTAGGATATAACTGTGTAAAGCTCTTTCACTGGTAAAAGACCCCACAAACCCACAAAAGATTAAGCCCTGAGTCCACAGAGAATGGGTGTTTGCTCTGAGTCCACAGGGAATGGTGTTTACCCGGAGCCCTTGGAGCCCACGGAGGAGTACAGCCCAGAGCCTATGGAGGGGTAAAGTTAGGTGCCTTTCGCCTGGAGCCCTAGGAACTGGGAAAGGGTACGGGTGCCTAAATCAACTGGGTTATGCCTTGAGCCCTAGGAACTAGGTATAGGTGGGATGTCCTAGGGTGTGCAGGCAACAAATTTAGGGTAAAGTGGGTGCCTTATAGTGTGTGTAACAGAGAATTTTGTGCAGGTAACAACCCTGGTGAAAGAACCTGGCCGGGTCTGGACTGACCCCAGCTCTCAGTTTGGTAATGGACTCTGACTTTGCAGCTTTTACCTGACCTGGCCTGGTCCCAGACTGATCTCTGCCCTTCGGGCCTGATAGTGAGCAGCTTGCTCCAGGTCCCCGGGCTGGCCCTGGCACGCAGCCTGGTGTAGTTTTGTTTTGTTTTGGGTTTGGGGAGGTTGCCCCATCAGCTGCATGGAGAAAACCCCGGAAAAATCATGCAACTGAGCTGTATTATCTCGTCCATGGGCCCTTTCTGTGGAAGGGAAATCCCCCTTTTCATGGGGGTCCTGGGGAGGTGAGGTGGAGCCAGGAATGGCCCTGGTAACACAGCTACATTGGATCTGTGCTGGCGGAGGGCGGGGGGGGGGCGGGAGTGTGGGTGCTGCAGTCTTCAGATCCCATGTGGGGGGGATAAGGGATAGCTGAGAAACCCACCGTGCTTGGGGAAAAGACCTGCCCTGTGGTTTGTTCTGTAAACCCCATGGAATGATTTGGGGGAAGCATTAAAGGGAGCTGCAGGAGCTCAGTGCCCCTTAGGATCAGGCCCAAAGGGTAGATTTTTTTTCTGCTGGTATTTCAGTGATCAGAGAGTCAAATATTCTGTGTGTTTTCCAAACTCAGCCTTATTGCTGCAGAATATCTTCTATAATGAGCGGGACTTCAGGAGCATCTAGTTTCGCTGGATGAGGGCTCCAGCCGGGTGTTTCTGACATGAAGCTCAGCAGTGAAAGGACTAACAACATCAGCCTTTAAAGGGCACCACCACCCCTGGGCAGGTCATGTTTCCTTGGCAGCTACTGGTGCAGCCAGTATCAATGCAGATCCCGCAGGGAAACAGGGTTACATTCAGAAGCCTCTACCCAACCAGAAGGGCTGAAAACTTGCCATTATTACTAACAAAATGTTAGACTCTGAGGACCACAGAGAGCCCCTGAAAGGACCAATCCAGAGATCCCACCCGATCTCCATTGTCCTTGCCCAGGTCTCACCTTGGCAGAAGCCCCTGCAGCCCCTTCCCCTGTCACTGTCGCCTCTGAATTATCCATCTACAGATTCTAGGGGAATCGCGTTTCTCAGGGATTGCTGGGCAGAGGGCAGAAGATCTGGCTTTTTGGTGCCCGGACCTCTACATTTTACCTCCCCTTGCAGCTCAGTCTCTCCTAATGGCTGCTGTGCTCATTCGTTGGAAATGAACTTCCAGCTTGGAAAATGAGCTCTTCAGATCTGTGGGGCCCAAAATCACCACCGACTGCCCCAGTCCACAAATTCTTATTTTCCTCGGGTAGCATTCCCTTCTGTGCACAAGGTTCCTTTCCCTCTGCCAGCATCTCACTCATTGCGTGACCAGCTGTTCACTTTTGCGCCATCCTTTGTTTCTACCTGCCGCTTCCCGAATGTAGACAGGTCGCCAGCATTGTGACCACCGGGCATTCAAATCCTGCTCAGGTCAGCTCGAGACCCCATGCCGGGTTAAATGCCAGCAGCCACCGGGCTACGCTGGAGCTAGCCGGGTTGTAATATAGGAGTGCTTGGTAAAAGACAATTGAATGTTATTTCCTGGCCCCAGTCACTGGATGGGGTCAGGGCTACACAGGTTCCTCCCCCTCTCACATGACGATGGGAGTCAGTCCCGACTGCCCCCATTCATGGATTCCAAGGCCAGAAGGGACCACAGTGATCATCCAGTCTGACCTCCTGTATAGCACAGGCCAGAGAATGTCCTCAAAATAACTTCCCTACAGCAGATCCTTTAGGAGAAACACCCAGTCTTGTTTAAAAATTGCCAGCAATGGAGGATCCACCACAACCCTTAGTAAATTGTTCCAATGGTTATTTACTCTCACCATTAAGAATTTAGGACTTATTTCCAGTCTGTGTGTTTCTAGCTTTCACTCCCAGCCATTGGATGGTGTCAGACCTCTCGCTGCTGTTACGTCTTCCATAATCCCGATAATGCCAATCACAGACCAACACAGGCCATGGATAAACCCATCTGTGGAGATGTCAAGGAAGAAGGCCAGGAGACGACCCCAGACCCTGACAGATAAGAGCCTCTCAACCTCAGTGGCTTATTGATCACAGAGCCACTTGTTGACCTCAGAACTGCTCTGCTCAGTGGCTACGGTGGGACTACGTCCTAGAGCCTGTGTTTGCTGCAGTGGCGGCTGGTTTTCATTTTCACCAAGGGGATGGAGACATTGTAAGGACCCTGCTGGCTCATTCGGGAGGGTGTATCGGGAGAGGGGGGGACACTGTGCTAGCCCCTCGTTTAACACCGAGCCTGCAGAGGACTCCATAATCCCTCCAGCACAGCAATCAGTGAAGGAGGTCAGAGTGGACCTGGCTCAGAAGGGAGCTGGAGGCCGCAGCCTGGGAGCTGGCTGCAGAGGGACGGCTGGAGAGCGGGCAGCCTGAGAGTTGGGGCTGGAGGCCCTGGGAGCCGGACAGACACATCCTGGTGCTGGCTGTAGCTACAGTGGGAGGACACAGGGCTGTGGCCTGCAGGCAAGCGGACAATGTGGAGAGCTTACCCAGGCCTTTGTTAAGTGTCATATCGCTGGACTAGACTGCTGCGAAGGACTGGGCAAGGATCAGTTGGATTCTCTTGGTTTAACTGGGGCAGTAACCATGCCCAGGGTGCCTGCCGCTGTTTATTTCGGCCAGCCCTAGGGAAGGAACCCTCTGTCACTCAGGGTGTGTGACTGTTGTGTGCGGAGCCCAGGAGGGCTGGAGTCTGAGGGACAAAGAATTGGGACATCTGGGATGATCCTGAGCCCACGAGAGTGGATAGCTGGCAGTGGGTACAGAGCACCCTGGCAGATTTCCTGAGACAGCCACCTCAAAAGAGGGACAATCTTAGGAAAGCCCAGGCAGGTGCCAGCCCTGCTGGAGCCTGTAGAGCCCGTTGCTTGGACTCCTCTGAGCGCATGGTGCACCCCATGAGCTACCAGGCCACTCGGGACTGGTGTCCTACAGCCACTCCCTGCAGTGGGGCTGGTTACAGCATGTCACAGGCACACTGGTGGTAGCGTTGTGGACGTCCATCACCAAGAGAGCCAATGTGCTCCTTGCTTCTAGCAAGATGTCCCCTGCACCTCCGGTAGCACTGAGCCTGGGGGTGGTTATGACATCAGCTGTTGGGGTAAATGGTCTCACTGCTGACTGGGCAGGCTGCCGGCCACTTTCTGTTTGGCTCTAACACTCTGTGCCACTTGCAGCCAGGGTATCTGGTTGGCCTTTGTGCCATGGTATTTCTTCTCTCCTTTCCTGGCATGTCTCTGCATCAGGGTTAACTCAAGACGTTTGTTAGATGCTGTCACCTCTGCCCATGGCTTGCTGAGCTGGTGACTCTGATAAAGTGCTGTGACGGGTGTTGCAGAGTTCCAACAAAGCTCAATACAAGACCCCTTGAATCTGCTGGGACTTTTTAAATAGCTGCTTCTAGGGACTTTTCCATTAATTCAGTTGCTGTGAGGGGCTCATCTACCAAAGAGAATTGTCAAAATGAGCCACTCCTGCATTATGGACTAGTAACTCATCTAGAAACTATAGTACAGAACAGAATTATCAGACACATCCATAAACATGATTTGTTGGGGAAGAATCAACACGGCCTTTGTAAAGGGAAGTCATGCCTCACCAATCTCGGAGAATTCTTTTGAGGGTGTGAACAAGCAGGTGGATAAGGGTGATCCAGTCAATACAGTGTACTTGGATTTTCAGAAAGCCTTGGACAAGGTCCCTCACCAAAGGCTCTTAAGAAAACTAACTAGTCATGAGATAATAGGGAGGTCCTCTGATGGATCAATAACTGGTTAAAAGATAGGAAACAAAGGGTAGGAATAAATGGTCAGTTTTCACAATGGAGAGAGTTAAACAGCAGGGTCCCCCAGGATCTGTGCTGGGACCTGTACTGTTCAATGTGTTCATTAATGGGGGTTGAACAGGGAAATGGCAAAATTTGTGGATGATACAAAATGATTCAAGATAGTTAAATCCAACACAGGCTATGAAGAATGACAAAGGGATCTCACAAAACTAGGTGACTGGGCAACAAAATAGCAAATGAAATTCAACATTGATGAGTGCAAAGTAATGTACATTGGAAAAAATAATCCCAACTACACATATATAATTATGGGTTCTAAATTAGCTGTTACCGCTCAAGAAAGAGATCCTGGAGTCACCATGGATACTTCTCTGAAAATTTCAGCTCAGTGCACAGCAGGGGTCAAAATGGCTAACAATGTTAGGAACTATTAGTAAAAAGTGTAGAGAATAAGACAGAAAATATCCCAATGCCACTCTATAAATCCAGACCTTGAATATCATGTCCAGTTCTGGTCACCCCAAAAAGGATAGAGTGGAACTGGAAAAGGTCCAGAGAAGGGGAACAAAGATAATCAAGGCTATGGAATGGCTTCCATATGAGGAGAGACTAAAAAGATTACGGCTGTTATCTTAGAAAAGAGACAACTAAGGGAGGGTATGATAGAGGTCTGTAAAGTCGTGAATGGTGTGGAAAAAGTGAACAGAGACGTAGTATTTACCTTTTCCCATAATACAAAAAACAGGGATCAGCCGATGAAATTAATAGCCAGCAGGATTCATATAAACAAGAGGAAGTACTTTTTCACACAATCCACAGTTAACCTGCGGAACTCATTGTCATGGGATGCTGTGAAGGCCAAAAGTATAACTTGTTTCAGAAAAGGGATTAGATAAATTCATCCAGGAGAGGTCCATCAATGGCTATTAGACAAGATGGTCAAGAATGCAATTCCATGCTCAGGGTCACCCTAAACTTCTAACTGTTCTGTACAGTCCCGTTGAAGCCCAGGCACTGGCCACTGTTGGAAGACAGGATACTGGGCTCGATGGCCCATTGGTCTGACCCAGTCTGGCTGTTCTCAATCTTATATTCTTAATCCCACGCTTGAGCAAACTGCTCCTCAGGCTGTGTTGTTGTGTCATGATTAAGCACATTGCAGGGTGTGGGAGCTGAGGGTGCTCAGCCCCTCGCAGACCTGGCAGTGGCAGGATCAGGCCCTTTGTGAAATTCTTTTTGGAGGAAAGAGAACGCCAGGAAAGGTTGGCCCTCGCTGATGACCATTTACAGCCATTCTCTTCCTTGGGGACAGAGGCCGTGCACTAGCCAGAGGCAAACACCCTCACGCTTCACCTGCGCCCTGCCTAAACTGAAACTCCCCCACATCTTGCTTTGCCACTCCACTCCCTCCTTTGGTTTCCAGGGCTGCAGGTGTTGTTGCCACGCTGTCACCGGGCAGAAACTGAACCAGCCACCTCTTTCCTCCCACACCATACGGTTTAGGTGCTGGCTCCTCCTCCTGGGCTCACTCCCTCTCTAACAGCAGCTCTTCTCCTCCAGAGAGACTCAGCATCCAGTCTCGAGGGTGCCACCAGCTGTCCATGATCTGCTAATATGCACATTTGGGATGGGATTTACTAGTCTCTTGAACCTCCCACAATCCTGTCCTTGACTTGGTCCCTGTACCCCGGTCACAGGGGAGCCCCAGGGACAAAGGCATTTCTCCTCGAGTCTCAGGGCGGCCACTCTCTCCCTGTAACTTTCCTGTAAGACCTCACCTAGACATAGCTTTTGTACTGGTATAACTATTTCGAGTAGGGTGTGATTTTTTTTTTTAACCACCTTCATTATATCAATATAACTGCTAGTCTGGACATGGGCTCACCAGTATAACGACACCTTATAGCTTATTCCCCTTTCTGGCAAGTATCAGCTAAACCAGGATAAGCTCCTTTATACCAGCAGAACTGCGTGCACAGTAGGAGGGTTGTCCCACTTTCACTATATCGGTGTAGTTAAATGGATTCTAACGTGTGTGTAGACAACACGTAATCCTCTGTCCTATCAGCTCGCCATCTGCTTTTCAAATCTCAGCCAAATCCCCTGACTTTCTCTACCAATCTCTTAGATCGTGAGCTACTCTCCCAAGGGAACCTCCATCTTGGACTGGATATAGAACATAAGAATGGCCATACTTCGTCAGACCAATGGTCCATCTAGTCCTGTATCCTGTCTTCCAACCGTGGCCAGGTGCTTCAGAAGGAATGAACAGAACAGGGCAATTGTGAGTGATCCATCCCTGTGGTTCAGTCCCAGCTTCTGACAGTCAGAGGTTCAGGGACAATCGATGAGTGAGGTGCATCCTGGCCATCTTGACTAACAGCCATTGATGGAGCTGTCCTCCATGAACTTACCTAGTGGTTTTTTTTTAACCCGGTTATACTTTTGGCCTGCACAACATCCCCAGGCAATGAGTTCCACAGCTTGACTGTGCATTGTGTGAAGAAGTACTTCCTTTTGTTTGTTTTCAACCTGCTGCCTATTCATTTCATTGAGTAACCCCGAGTTTTTGTATTGTGGAAGCAGATAAATATCACTTCTCTATTCCCTTTTTCCACACCATTCATGATTTGATAGACTTCTATCATACCCTGCTTTAGTTGTCTCTTTTCTAAGATGAACAGCCCTAATCTTTTTAATATCTCCTCAGATAGAAGCTGTTCCATACCCTTGATTATCTTTGTTGCTGTTCTCTGAAACTTTTCCAGTTCCACTCTGTCCTTTTTCAGATGGAGTGACCAGAACCGGGCACAATGTTCAAGATGTGGGTGCACCATGGATTTATATAGAGGCATTATGATATTTTCTGTCTTATTTTCTATCCCTTTCCTAATGGTACTTAACATTCTGTTTGCTTTTTTGACTGTTATTTTCAGAGAACTATCCACAATGATGCCAAGATCACTTTCTTGAGTGGTAACAGCAAATTTAGGTCCCATTATTTTGTATGTATAGTTGGAATTATTTTTCCCAGTGTGCATTATCTAGCACTTATCAACACTGAATTTCATCTGTCATGTGGTTGCCCAGTCACCCAGTTTAGTGAGACCCCTTTGTAATTCTTTGCAGTCAGCTTTGGACTGAACTATCTTGAGTATGCAACAGGAAAAATCCTGCCCAGGTTCTCCCTAGGTGGACTGCATGTGTAGCTTGCTAGGTTCTCAGATTCCTTTTCCTACACTCAGTTTCTCTCCCCTTCTGTTATTTTTTATCTTATCTGTTTTATTTAATTCTAAAACATGTTGGGGATCTAGTGTACATGAAAGCTGCTATTCCTTGTATATTGTTTGAATGTAAGACACACGGCCCATTATGCTAGCTGCTGCACAGAGAAGTAACACAGAAAACACTCGTTGCCCCAGAGAGTTCACCATCTAGGTGTCAGGATGCAACAAGTGGATATAACAGACTGGGGCTGGGAGATAAGAGAAACAAAACTATACAGAAACAGAGAAAAATTGCATCATGTAACTGCAATCTTTTTATCTGCCTAGACGCCCCCCCTCATCTGAGCACCTCCTCCCAGATATTTATGGGTTAATCTTCACCTGCTCCCTGTGAGGTAGGGGAGCATCACTGTCCCCAGTTTCGTGCTGGGGACCTGAAGCACAGAGAGGCTAGGGGATGTGGCCAAGGGTACACAGGAAGGCTGTAGCAGAGCCCAGAGTAGAGGCCATCTCTCCTGGCCTGAGGGCTGCTTTCCACCTGCTCCATCCCAGGTTTCGGTGTTGGGGAACTCAGCCAAGCAGAAAGAGGAGGAGGGAGAAGGCAGCATTTGTGCCAAGCCAAGGTGGAGCGGGGGGGGGGGGGGGTGTCCGTTTATTAGACCGTGTGCAGGGTGCCTCCAACAAGCAAACCCTGTAGCTGACCTCTCCCCCCACCACCCCCGCTGGAGAACAAGCCTCCGTGGGTCGGGAGCCAGCAGAGGGCAGCAGCAGGCTCGCCGGCGGCTCGCCGTGCCTGCCACTCGGAGGCAGAGGAAATGAAGGCGAGTTCCTCTGAGTCAGGAGCCATTAGCCCAAGAAGCTGGAGCGCCCAGCGCCAAGCGCCGTGAGTGCGGGCGCGGGGAGCCGGGGCGCGGAGCCCAGCCTGCGGCCGGGCGCTGGGGGGACCCGAGCGCCGCCGCCGGGCGCCCTGCTCAGGTGGGCCGTGGGCAGCGGGCGCGGCGGGGCCGCTTGGCCCCAGCAGCCGGGGCACGGGGCGAGCGGCGGGGCTGGGAGTTCGCGGACAAGGGCGAAGCGCCGGGCCGGGCCGCCCCGTCCGGGCCGCCCCCGGCAGCGGAGCCGAGCCTGCCGCGAGCCCTGCCCGGGGGGCGACGCAGGCTCTCGCCGCTGGCCCCCGCTCTGGCAGCGGGACCCACTGGCTGCGGCGCTGGCCGGAGGGGCGGCGGGAGCGCGGGTCCCGGCAGGGGGCCGGGGTTCCCCCCCCCTCGCCCCGGGGGGCAGGGCCCTTCCCCGGCGGCACCAGAACTTGAGCCGCCGGCCGGGCTGGCCCCGGGGGCTCCGCGCGCCTCTCCCTGCTGCAGCGGCGGCTCGGCCGGGCTGGAGCCGAGCCAGGCGGAGGGGGGGCGGCTCCGGCACCGCGGAGCCCGCCCGGGGCTCCCATTGTCCTCGGCGGGGGCCGGGGCGCCCCGGGCTGGGCGCGCTCCGCCGCCGGGCGCGGGGCTGGGGCAGCAGGGTGCGGTGCGGGCGGCCCCTGGGAAGGGCCCAGGAGTCCCGTCCCTCCCCCCCCCCCGCCCCAGTCCTGTCCCGTCCCTCCCCCCCCCCCGCCCCAGTCCCTGTCCCGTCCCTGTCCAGCCCCGTCCCTGTCCAGCCCTGCAGCCCCAGCCGCGCCGCTGGCTCCGACCCGCGCCCCGCCGAGCGGGGGAGGGGGAAGCGAACAAAAGGCTGCCGCCTGCCAGCCCCGCCGCTGCCGCAGGAGCAGCCCGGGGGGGCCGGGCGCGGGGGGCCGGCCCCAGCCGGGCGGGCTGCGCTCGCAGGAGGCCGCTGAGCGGCTCAGCGCTGGGGCGGGGGGAGCAGAGCAGAGCAGAGCAGATTAGCTCCCCAGCCGGCCGTGGTATGCAGAAAATGTTGAGCTTGGAGAGTGTGTGCCTGTGTGTGCGTGTGCACGGCATAGCCCTGTGTGTGTGTGTGCGTGTGTGTGTGCGTGTGTGCACGGCATAGCCCTGTGTGTGCATGTGTGTGCGCGCGTGTGCACGGCATAGCCCTGTGTGTGCGTGTGTGTGCGCGCGTGTGCACGGCATAGCCCTGTGTGTGCGTGTGTGTGCGCGCGTGTGCACGGCATAGCCCTGTGTGTGCGTGTGTGTGCGCGCGTGTGCACGGCATAGCCCTGTGTGTGCGTGTGTGCGCGCGTGTGCACGGCATAGCCCTGTGTGTGCGTGTGTGCGCGCGCGTGCCCGGCAGAGCCCTGTGTGTGCGCGCGTGTGCGCGCGCGTGCCCGGCAGAGCCCTGTGTGCGTGCGCGTGTGCGCGCGCGTGCCCGGCAGAGCCCTGTGTGCGTGCGCGTGTGCGCGCGCGTGCCCGGCAGAGCCCTGTGTGCGTGCGCGTGTGCGCGCGCGTGCCCGGCAGAGCCCTGTGTGCGTGCGCGTGTGCGCGCGCGTGCCCGGCAGAGCCCTGTGTGCGTGCGCGTGTGCGCGCGCGTGCCCGGCAGAGCCCTGTGTGCGTGCGCGTGTGCGCGCGCGTGCCCGGCAGAGCCCTGTGTGCGTGCGCGTGTGCGCGCGCGTGCCCGGCAGAGCCCTGTGTGCGTGCGCGTGTGCGCGCGCGTGCCCGGCAGAGCCCTGTGTGCGTGCGCGTGTGTGCGTGCGCGCGTGCCCGGCATAGCCCTGTGTGTGTGTGTGCGTGCGCGTGCGTGCGCGTGCCCGGCATAGCCCTGTGTGTGTGCGTGCGCGTGCCCGGCATAGCCCTGTGTGTGTGCGCGTGCGCGTGCCCGGCATAGCCCTGTGTGCGCGTGCGTGCGTGTGCCCGGCATAGCCCTGTGTGCGTGTGTGCGCGTGCGTGCGTGTGCCCGGCATAGCCCTGTGTGCGTGTGTGCGCGTGCGTGCGTGTGTGCGCGGCATAGCCCTGTGTGCGTGTGTGCGCGTGTGTGCGCGTGCGTGTGTGCCCGGCATAGCCCTGTGCGCGTGCGCGTGCGTGCGTGTGTGCGCGGCATAGCCCTGTGTGTGCGCGTGCGTGTGTGTGTGCGCGGCATAGCCCTGTGTGCGTGTGTGCGCGTGCGTGTGTGTGTGCCCGGCATAGCCCTGTGTGCGCGCGCGCGTGCCCGCGTGCGTGCGGCTGCACACGCTATGAGTCTGTGCGCTTGGTAGTGCTCTGTGTGTGCGTGTGTATACACAGTATGGGTGCATGTGTGGGCTATAGCTATATTTTATTTTATAAGCTATAGAGTGATATCTACAAGTGAAATCATAATATCACGAAACCAGACAAATTCCAGACGAAGTCACTTTGAAACGAGACATTGGAGCGTTCCGCCCGGCTAAGGTCTCAAGGGGCCGTTTCAAGCCTTGTGCAAAAGCTCGATTTCACGGTTTTTCCCCCTTTCTAAACCAAATTTCGCTGGCATGGGCAGGTTCCCGTGGAACGGTTCGATTTTGACAAAGGGGCGTTTTCTGACCGAAAACCATGGTTCTGTTGGGCAATTTTGGACCAGGTCTGATATCCAGCTGTTTCGGTACTTTCCTGGTCCCCATCTCCATGGTCTCTGTGCACCTTGCAGTCCTCACAACTCCCCAGTGTGGCAGGGGTGCAGTATTATCTCCATTCGCACATGTGGAAACTGAGGCACAGAGCGCTTAGCAGGACGGGCAAGTCTTTCTTCTGTCATGCATGTCTGACCAAGCAGGTGTTGGCTCTGGTTCTCCACCCACGGAGGATCCCAGGCTTGGAGTGGGCTAATGGGTCTAACTGGGGGTTATCAACTCTTCCACTACAAGATGGATTGTCTAAGGAGGGTGCTTAGACAGCCCGCCTTTACCTCTGGCTTTTTCTCCTCTCTCAGGTGCTTTCAAGCTGGGATGAGCGTCTCCCCCGCCACCTGGCACTCTGGAGCAGTTCTTTAATCCTCCCAAACCACCCATATCCGTCCGGATTTGTGTCCCGGAGCAGGATTGGCTCCAGGCCTTTTTCCCCTTGGCACCATGGATTCCTCAGCTGCTCTGGCTTCTGCTCCTCCTTCTTCGGCTCCCTCTGGGTCCCGGAGCCCAATGTTTTCCTCAGGAGCCGACCGAGAGGAGTGGGGACCTAGGTTCAACTGTGCCCCTTCCACTTCTGCTGCAGCCTCCCAGGGGTTGGCCACATCTGGCCGGAAGAGGAAAGCCAATTTCTCCAACGACGAGACTGAGACTCTGGTCTGGAACGTGGTTCGGCACTTCAGCGCCCTCTACGGCTCCGAATCCCTCCGAGCTCACCCTGTGCGGCGGAAGCAGCTGTGGACCCAGATCCAGAGCCGGGTCAACTTCCTGGGCTACACGGAGCGCTCCATTGATGATCTCAAGCACAAGTGGCGAGACCTTCGGCTGGACGTCAAGAAGAAGATCACCTCAAAGAAGCATCCCCCTATGAACAGGGCAGGAGGGCCTCTCCACAAACCCCGCCTCACTCCCCTGGAGAAGATGGTGGCCTCTACCTTCTTACAGGCCAGCCATGATTCAGAGCCCGAGATCATCTTTGACCCCGGTGAGCTAACCTTTGGGTTTCTCTGATAGCAGGTCTGATGCACATGAGCTCACAATGGTGGTAGGGTCAGGGAGGTCTATGGGTAAAGGAGATGGAGCCAGAAGACCATTTCTCCAGGGAAAGGGGCTTTCATGAATATCTGTTTCCATCCTGTTGTCATCATCTGAACACATCAGCCTCACCTAACAGTAATGTAACAAATCCCTGGCCCTCTGGGACTTCGTTCCTGGTGAACATTTACTTATTGTGCTAGCTCAGAGAGGATAGTGAAAAAAGACTTGTCAGTTTTGCCTTTTTTCTAGTCAGTCTCCCTTTTGGGTTTTCCTGCAGTAGGAGAATACTGTCATGTCTGGGTGGCAAAGGCTGCTGGGAAATGTTTATACTCAAATAGCCAAACTAAAGGAAATAGTTTTCCCTGGAATTTTTTTAAAAAATGGTGAAAATATTCCTGTTGCTCTTCGGTTTTGTAAAACTTTTTTGTTTTTAAAAACCTCTAAATACTGCGTCTAGCCTGATCGCATCCCTTTTACAGGTGACTTGCAAGGGGGAAAATCATGGGTTCGTGCCCTCTTTTGACTGCATGGGCATGTGTTCTTCGGAGTCAACAGTGCCACTGTGAAATGGCACTGGAGCTGTGCAGTGGTTGCACTTGCTGACACGTTGTGCTCACTTGAGCTTTAGCCTCTGTCCTTGGATAAGCCAGCCAACCGGAGTTCAGGGCTTTTGGGTGTGGGCAGGATTTGGGCAGCACTCGAGTTAACTCTGCAGTGACAACAAGTCCTCAGGTGTATCAAGTAGGGTTGAAAAGTTTCTCCCCCCACACCCAAAAACCAAAAGTGGGGGATGGGGAGGCACAAGGGAGTCTGCTTGTTTTTACATTAGAAATGTAGGTTTCCTCTGGTCTCTTTTTCCTGTGAGACTCTCTGCTCTACTGTAGAACTTGAAGGAACATGCATGATTTGTCTGATGTCAAGAGTCACCTGATGAAGGCTCTGATTCAGCAAAGCACTTATGCACCTGTCTAACTTTTTAAACATACTCAAGGCCATCCCTCTTAATCAAAGCACTTAAGCACATGCTTTGACTTCAGTTATACTTACCCACACTGCTTAAAGTTAAGCATGTGCTTAAGTGCTTTGCTGATTTGGTGCTAAAGTTAGGCATGTGCTTAAGTACCTTGAAGGAGTGGGGCCTAATTGAGAGAGTGATTTTTTTTCCAGAGTGATTAAAACTCTTTGTTTTATTTGCTTTTTGTTACCCACTATTTAACTCAAGTGCATGAGACACACTTGGGAGAGAAACCTCAGGGTTAAAGACTCTCTCCTCCTTCAGCGAAACATGGAGAGAGCTCCTAGTCCAGATGTCTGGAACTACCACTAAAGCAGGAAAGACCAGACTGGACATTCTCAATATGTTGAAGGTCAAACAAACAAAACCTTGGGTTTTTTGTTTGTTTAAAGAACCATTTCAGGCAGCCTTTTATACTTTATAGAGGACCAAAAATAAATAAAAGGGGCCAACTTCAATTTTCGTTCCCTTTGCTGCTCACCTTTAAGATCAGATCAGATCACTAGCTTTTGGTGAAGGAGGGACATACAAGCACAAATTGTTAATTTAAATGTATACTGTAAAAAATCCAGGCTGTTTTTGGGCTAAACACGGCTTATATAAAAACACAATGGAAATATCCTGTTGGACTTCATAGAAAATCCTGATCTTTCTGTAGGGTGTTTTTGGACCGTCCTGGAGCGCTGATCAGAGACTGATCTCCCTGCTATAGAATTTTATAGGGCTGTTCTGAAAACCTATAGAAAGCATCTAGTTCACTTAAGTTCTGTAGTTTGTTGGAGTAATTTTTACATGCCTCTGTGGGGTTCATTCCAATTCCAATGGCTGGGTTAAGCTAGACAAATTCAGATTGGAAATGACACACACATTTTTAATGGTGAGAGTAATTAACTGTTGGAAGAATTGACCAAGCGTGGTGGTGGATTCTCCTTCACTAACAATTTTCAGCCAAGGTTGGATGTTTTTCTAAAGTATCTGCTCTAAGAATCATTTTGGGGCAGTTCCCTGGCCTGGGCTATGCAGGCAGTCAGACCAGATGATCACAATGGTCCCTCTTGGCCTTGGGATCTATGAAAAGTCCTATAGGATGTTTCCCTTGGGGAATCCTAGCCTGTGATAGCATGATAGTCGCTATCCTCTTAAGTCAATCGTCTTTCTCTTGCAGACTTGTTCTTCCCAGGTGCGTCCAAACAATCGATCATGGCCTTCCAGCCTGCAGTCAGCCACCCCAGCATCTACATAGACACCAACGGGCAGCCCTCTTCTTTGCCTGACGTGGAAGGTTCCGCCGTGCCTCGGCTCGCAGTCCAGAGTCCAGACCCTTCTGTGATCTGTGAATACAGCCGAGGCGAGGGGCAGAGCAGTTCAGGTAGGAGTAATGGAGAAGCTGCCAGTAGCCACAGTGAAGGCCAGGCTGACTGTCCAGGGCACAGGCCTCTTTGATAGTTGGGGAAAGCAGTGGCTGGTGCCTGTTAAAGGCTCAGCCAGAGGCTCCTGAGCATGGGGAAAATGATCACACTAATAATGACTTTTTTGTGACGCGCTGTCTCCTGCAGGCGCCGCGGTGGGGATGCTGTTGAAGGCCAAGGAGTGGTTACATTTGTTATTAAAAATGGTGAAATGATTGTGACTCTGAGAACCTGGGCCAAGCATGTCCATTACGTAGCCCCAGTGAAGTTACACCCGGAATGGAGTAGGGCCCCATAGTCAAATCTCAGATCTCCATGCACTTCTGGAGAAACTCTTTGCAAAGATGTGTCTCCACTGTCCGCTTCGAACAGCCCAGTGGTTAGCTTCAGGGCAAACACTTGTGCATTCACAATGCTCAAACTGTGGGTGACTATTCCAGTGCTCTTGCCCTCTAGTGTCCAGGTCTCCTAACACAAGAACAAGGAGACAGTCAATGAAACGAAAAGGCAGCAAATTTCAAACTGATCCTAGACAATAAACATTTTTCCTGCAGCACACAAGTAGCCTGTGGAACTCACTGCCACTGGATATTGTTGAGGTCAAGAATTTAGCAAGATTCCAAGATAGAGTGAGCATTTATATGGATGAGCAAACTAGCCAGCATTATCCAACTTAATCCTCAAAAATAAATTGGAAGGGATGTAACAACCTCATGGTTCAGGGCTCAAGACAGCCTCAAAGTATTGGGGTTTAGGAGGAGACTCCCACTGTGGGGCCAGATTATCCCATATCTGCTACCGCAGGCTTCTTACACCTGCCAGCAAAGTAGCAGGTTCTGGCTGCTGTCAGGAAAGGATACTGAACGTTCCTGGTGGGTCTGAGCAGTGCCCATGCAGCCCTGCCAGGGGTCTGTGTGTCTGTGGCTGCTTTGAGTGGATTTTTAGTAAGAAGATGATCCTGGGGTGTTCCCAGGGATGTGGGGAGAGGGGACCAATTGGGAATCTAATGCATGGCGCCACAGATGGTGAAGCAGATAGACTTACCTGCTAGCTTCTCTTCTGTTTCAGCCGAATCGGGGCCGGAGCTGCGAACTCCAGAGATGTCGGCCATGTCCCCGCCTCTGAGAAACGAGTCCCTTGTCTCCTACGCCTCCATGTCGGAGGAAGAAGAGCGGGAAGGCCAGGAGGTGGACGGGTGCCCCGGCGCAGCGATGGGCCTTCAGCCTGTCCCAGAGTCCCAGCTGTCGGCCGAGGAAAGCGCGAAGGCATCCCGGCAGGCCATGCTCATCCGCCGGTGCAATTCCCAGGGCTCCATGAGCTCCCTCCCCGAGGATACGCTCAACCACGTGGACGCTCACGCAGACTGGGCCCACGAAGGGGTCTCCGACCTCCCCTCCTTGGGCAGGGTGCTGGACGCCTCCCAGCCAGAAGAGGAGGAGGGCAGCCGGGGCCCCGAGGCGGGCTCCTTGCCCAGGGTACTGATGGGGCCCACGTGGGAGAAGCAGCAGCAGCAGGAGGAGGAGCAGCAGCAGGCGCGCTCCCCGCTGCATGGCGCGCTCACCGAGGAGTCCCTGCCCTCCTCCGCCTCGCCTCAGGAGGACCAGCCCCCTGCCCCGGTGCCGCCCTCGCGGGGCCTGGGCTGCTCTTGGCTGCGGGAGGGCAGGAGGGAGAGCTGGAGGACTAACATCCACCGCCTGCTGGACCTGGAGGAGCAGTGGGACCAGCTGTACCACCAGGAGCTGGCCATGTGGCAGGAGGAGCGGGCCACGCAGCGGGAGGAGCGGGCGCGGGACAGGGAGCTGCAGTTCCGCTTGCTGGGCGTCCTGACGGACATCCGGGACGAGCTGCGGTACCTGCGGCAGGAGCGGGCCAGCGCCTGCCAGAGCCAGGCCCCGCCCGCCGAGGCCGAGGCCGGCGGGCTCCTAGACCAGCCGCCCAAAGCGGAAGTCAGCTTCCCCGGGCCGACCCTGGGCAGCGCCGGCTGGGGAGAGAGCGCCATGGCCAGCAGGAACCCCTATGGCAGCCGGGGGCGGGGCCGGCGCCGGGGCCGGCCGCGTGGCTCCGCCTCCAAACACAGACGCCTCTTCCTGACCAATAGCTAGGAGTGGCTGGGGGCTGTCATGGACAGTGACGGACACGGTGTGCGGACAGCCCTCCCGGAGTCTGGGGGTGAGCGCACGGGGTGGGCACGCGGCGTGCGCCTGGACATGGCAGGGCAGGGGTGAGTGTGGTGGGAGGGAGGGGTGCCCGCTACAGAGGCTGCGTGTGTGTGCTGGAGGCGTGTGTGTGGCGGGGGGGAGAGAGAGGACCATTTGGGAATATGCCTGGTGTGCAAACACGTCGGTGCGTGTGTGAGAGCTGGGGAACCGACAATGCCAGTGTAAGTTTATGGCAGGTGTGGGTGCAGTTTGAGTGTCTGCACCAGCACCTCTCCGGGGGGGGGGGGGGGGGGGAAGGCGTGTGTGGGGTGGGTGTGCGACATGTGGGGAGAAGTGTGCGAGCCTGTGGTGTGCATGTCAGTGAGAATGGGGTGTGAATGTGTGGGCTGCAGGCAGGACTGCAGATATGTGGGGGGGGCGCGAATGCATGTGCTTGTGAACTTGCAGTGGCAGATGTGTAAGCAATGCATGGGTGTGAGCATGTGGCACATGTATGGGAGAGCTCTGCAGGGCTGGTGTGCAGTGGGAAGTGTGTAAGGCCATAGTGGTGCGTGTCTGAGTGCAAGTGGGTGAGCATGTACTGCATTGTGCGTGTGTACACAAGTCCAGTGTGTGTGAATGAGGCAGCCGTGTGGCAGGGGGATTTGTTTGGGAATGGAGGGGTGTATGTGAGGGTGAGCAGCCCTGGGAGGCTGTGATTGGTTGCCAGGGGGCGTAGGAGGCGTGGTGTCCATGGCATGAGCGTGAGCATGTGTGCTTGTGAAGGTGGTGTCTGTCTGAGCAGTGGGGGGGTGTTAGTGCCCAGGATGTGTGCGCACACAGCTGGATGTCTGTGGCCATGGGGGAGAGCCAGCTGTGCTCAGGATGGCAACGTGTGAATGCAGGGGGGCATGCTGTGTGTGTGTGTAAGTGACTGGCTGTGATTGCACCCGAGAGGTGTGTGCACAGGAGTGTATGACTGCCCGGCAGGGCACGCTGGCGGCACAGGGACAATCAGGCAGCGGCGCACTTGTACGAGCAGGAGTGGCTGGGGGTGGGGGCTGAGTGCACGTACGTACGTACGTACGTGTGTGTGTGAGCGCACGGGGAGGTGAGTCCGAGCAGCGGTGGGAGGGTGCGTGTCTGTCGTGCATTTAGGAGAGATGCTTGTGTTGGGGGGGCGTGTGCATGTGAGCCGGACGGGGGGGGGGAGCTATTTTAAGACAAGGCCGGGGGGGGGGGGTGGCTGCATGGAAATGCTGCACTCCTCCATCTGGGAGGTGCGTGTGTGTGTGACCCAGGGCATGTGCCTGCCGGCAGGGGGCAGATGTGCAAGTGCGCTAGGCTGAGTAGGGTCGCTACTTTCTGGGGGGGGAAGGGGAATTAGGAATAGTTGCTGTCCTGCGAGAACATTTTATGCAAATCATTTAATAACCTAATTTGCATATAACCATAAACTTCTGTTTAAAAAAAAAAAACCCAAACCCAAGCCTGTGTGTGGACTTAGTGCTGGTTAAAGCTGGGGGGATGGGCACTGCACCCATTCTCGGTTAATATTTAGTGCCACTTTAGATGCCCGTCCTCTGGCTCCGAAATGCCTCTTTGCATTGGCAGCTTCTCCCTGCAGCTCCTTCCCCCAGGCTCTCCTGGGGCAGGCTGGTCGGTGGCCGGAGGACAATGGGTGAGTGGATGGCTACCGGGATGCTGGCTTTCCTGACCAGAGGGCTGATGGGCAGGATGGTGTGAATCCAGCTGAGGGCGAGTCATTGGCCTGATGGATCCTGCTCTGCACACGCCTGTTCCCTTATACAATGCTCGGTGTTCCCAAATAGCTCTCGAGCAGACTGGGAACTCCATCAACTCTTTTTCCAGGTGGGACATCTCTTAACACACTGGCTGGTGCCCGCGTCATACCCTTAGCACTGGGCTCTCCCCAGGTGGCTGGCAGGCAACATGTCTCCTAGCACTGAATCCTAGAGCCAGACTGGCTGTAGGAAGTAAATCGTTGGCTAGGAAGGGGCAAGGGTGACCTGACTCTGTTGCCCTCCAGCGCATAGAAGTGTGGTGTGAGCTGTGCAAGACAAGGACTTGCCCCTTCTGTGTTTGGTGCAATTCAATTCCTGCCTCACTCGTGGCCAGCTGATTGACCCTGCCATGACGGGCAGCTCAGTTCCTGTCTGGTCCTTGTGGGTGTGTGTGCTCCATGGCTCTGCCCAGAATCATGGTACCAAGCGTGCTCAGGTCTGGGCTGGATTTCCTGTTCGGAGATGAGACCCGACAGGCAGTTCCATCCACTGTGAGGCAGCTCCTCCTGGTGGAGTCACAGCAGAATTGGAGTACTTGTGGCACCTTAGAGACTAACCAATTTATTTGAGCATAAGCTTTCGTGAGCTACAGCTCACTTCATCGGATGCAGAACTGGGCTCTCTTCTCCACCCCAGGAGCATTCTCTAGGGCAGCCTGCAGACCTGGGAAGGGGAATGCAGCTGCTTCCATGGCCAAGCGGGGGCGCCACAGAGCCATCCAGCCCAGAGTTAGATGCTGCTGAGTGAACAGACCCTGGACACGTTTCCTGCAAGGATTCATGCCCTGGGCGGGTTCCATTCATTTCTCATTTAGAAGCAGAAAGGCTCTTTTCCTGTTTTCAAGCTGGCCCTGCTGGGCGGTGTCCCCTCGCCACACGGTTCACCCTTCCTTGGTGTAAATCAGGCTAGTGCCAAGGAGGTCAATGCAGGAGCTGGCCGTGTGCTTTTGAGTAAAATCTTGTTCCCTCCACATTGCAAACATGAGAACTGTGCCCACCCAGGGCTTCTGGAAGCAAAGTGTTCCCACGTGCATGTGCCAACCAAGGAATGCCTTTTCCCAGGTAAGAGAGAGGCAGCAGGATCTGATGCGGGGGTGGGACTGCACTGGGGCATATTACTCTGTGTCCTGCAGAGCTAATTAATACACCGGGGCCTGGGCTTGAGTGGAGGTGGACTTTGGTTTAATGGAAGATACCCAAGGGCAGTGGCTCTCAACCTTTCCAGACTACTGGACCCCTTTCATGAGTCTGATTTGTCTTGCGTACCCCCAAGTTTCACCTCACTTAAAAACGACTTGCTTACAAAATCAGACATAAAAAGACAGAAGTGTCAGAGCACACTATTACTGAAAAATTGCTGATTTTCTCATTTTTACCATATAATTATAAAATAAATCAGCTGGAATATAAATATTGTACTTACATTTCAGTGTATAGTATATACAGCAGTATAAACAAGTCATTGTATGAATTTTTAGTTTGTATTGACTTTACTAGTGCTTTTTATGTACCCTGTTGTAAAACTAGGCAAATCTCTGATGAGTTGACATACCCCTTGGAAGATCTCTGCATACCCCCCGGGGTTTGCGTCCCCCGGTTGAGAACCACTGCCTAAGGCAGGGGTGGGCAAATTTTTTGGCCCGAGGCCACATCTGGGTATGGAAATTGTATGGTGGGCCATGAATGCTCACAAAATTGGGGGTTGGGGTTTAGGAGGGGGTGAGGGCTCTTGCTGGGGGTATGGGCTCTGGGGTGGGGCTGGGGATGAGGGGTTGGAGGTGCAAGAGGGTGTTCTGGGCTGGGACTGAGGGGTTTGGAGGGCAGGAGGGGGATCAGGGCTGGGGCAGGGGGTTGGAGTGCAGGAGAGGGTCAGGGGTGCAGGCCCCAGGCGACACCTCACGCAGCTACCAGAAGCAGCAGCATATCCCCTCTCTGGTTCCTACACGGAGGTGCGGCCAGGAAGCTCTGTGCGCTGCCCTGTCTGCAGGCGCTGTCCCTGCAGCTCCCATTGGTTGCATTTCCTGGCCAATGGGAGCTGCGGGGGCGGTGCTTGGGGTGGGTGCAGCATGCAGAGCCCCCTGGCTGCCCCTACTCGTAGGAACCGGAGGGGGGCCATGCTGCTGCTTCCAGGAGCTGCACGGAGCTGGCGGGAACTCAAGGGCCACATTAAAACATCTGGAAGCCTGGATGCGGCCCCCGGGCTGTAGTTTACCCTTAGGCCAGAGGTGGGCATGAAACTCGCACCTGACGCTCTCACCAGCCCCGTAGCAGCACAGGTGTTGGAATTGCTGACTTCTCGTGGTCCCTTCCAGCCCTACTCTGCTGTGATTACCTGAGCCCATGGAAACGGGAGTCTCCGCTTTTATCAGTGGAACCCTTTCTACTCTCCGGATCCACGGCGAAGAGCACTTCTTGTCTCTAGCTCAGCCTGTCTTCGCAGCGAGCAGGTTTGGCTGAAGCCGTTGGCACCATCTTCCTCCCTAGATTTCCCATTTCCCCAGTGCGACTGTGCCCTCATGAGCAATTCCCACCCAAAGAGATGTTTGCTGTTCCTCGTGCCCTGTGCTGGGGCAGAGCGGAGAGCCAGGCTGGCATTCTGCTAGAGTGGCTCCTTCCCAGCCATGCTGGAAGCCAGACAGTTTTTGCCCCATTCCCGATATTCATAGACTGTTTTATCCCCTCCGGGAAGTGTTAACAAACCAAGGAGAGATGGTAAGGTCCAATGACAGGGCTCCGGGCTGGGTGGGAGCTGTGAAGCCTGGGTTCTATCCCTCGACTCTGCCACTGACTCCTTACGTGACCTTGAGAGAGTCCCCTTGCTGCTGGCTGCCTCAGTTTCCCCATCAGTAAAGTGGGGTTAACACTGCCCCTTTGGGAGCTGTGGATGAAGGGAGCTGTACGGGGCTGGGTACAAAATCAGCCCCTTGCTAAGCTTTGTTCCTCTTTCCATTCCCTCCTCACGGCGCACTGGCTCTCTGGGGCTGAGCCACGCAGTTGGAGATGCAGAGGCTCTGTTGCTGTACGAACCCAGTGGCGATAGGCTCATTAGTTAGCGTCTCCTTGCAGAGGTAACTCGTCCTTCCCTGCCCTGAAATGCTCATAATCCCACTAGCTTCCTGACCGTCACTTTGCTTGGGAAGCTACTTGCTCATTTGCTGCCTACCCAAGGTCCCTCTCCACTTTAATCCTTCCCAAGCCTCCCCTCCTCTTCCTGGGCCTGTGTGATCCTGCTGACGCATGAGCCTGCCTGCTCTATTCTGGGGCTGCACTGAGCAAATCTGCTTAAGGAGGGGAGGAAGCGGGTGACTTTCCCCTCTTGATCAGCTGGCAGCTTTTCATGTGCTACTGAAGATCTAGGGTCCCTTGGCTCTGAGTTCCCCTCCCTTGGGCCTCGCAGAGCATCAGGGGTGAGCTCAGACTCCCCTGGGGCTGGTAGATGGGTCCTGCGACAAATCCATGGCTGACTGGGCCTGTATGGATTGCACGCTGCAGCCATCCAAACCATCACGCTGGCAGCTGATCCTCCTCCACTGACAGCACAGGGCTAAAGGAGAATCTTCATATGGTGCCAGCAGAATAGAGCTTATGACACTACTTGGTCTTGTCCCGTAGAGGTCAGTGCTGCACATACACACTAGCCAGAGATTACAACTTAAATATGAGAACAATGGACAGGAAAGAGGCCGCTCGCCCTATGTTTGGCTGCCTGCCACCAGCCTGCAGGTAAAAGCTGTTTAGGGCCATGTACGAACAAATGGTGCAGCCTTTAAATCCTGGTGGAGTTCTAATGCTAATTAATGAAAGAGCCCTGTGAGTGCCTCCCAGCGACCAGCTCTTCCAAGGACTGTAATTAAATGCCCTGGCCTTGGCTAGACTGGGAAAAGGAGGCATGTTTGGCAAACCTATTAGTTAACGTGGTAATTAACACGTTCTTAAACCCTACTCAGCACCAAGTCTAGACAAAAAGTGGGGTTTTAAATGTGTTAGCTGGGACTCCGAGGTCGGCTGGTACCAGCCAACGTGCTCTTAAACTGTCCCTGTCTAAGGCTTGGTCTACGCTGCAAACTTAGGGTGACATAAGTCCTCTTGAATCAACCTAGCTGGGTATGTGTCTCCCCTTCAGTTTGTCTCCCACAGATGTAAGCTCCCCGCTATGGCAACACGGTAACACCGCTGCCGGGCGCGGTCAAAGTACCGTGGTCAAAGAGCTGAGGTCAATGCAGCGCAAATGTCGAACCTGCGTTTCCTATGTCGACCTTAACAGTCCTCCAGCAGCTGTCCCACAATGCCTGACATGGACCGCTCTGGTCACCGTTGTGAACTCTACTGCCCCGGGATCATGGAGACCAGAAGCCCCCCACCCCCCCTCCACTTTAAAACCCTGCACATTTTCCCAATTGCCCAGCTTGGTGAATACATCTAGCGACTCTCCATTGCTGCGTGCAAGTGCCCAGCTAACCATGCTGACGACGCGCTCCAGACGCACTCCAGGAGATATGGGACTTCCTGGGCCGGTGGGGAGAAGAGACCAGCCACAGAAAGGTGGACCTCTATGACCAGATTGCTTGGGGGATGCAGGAGAAGGGGTCCGACAGGGACCCGCAGCAGTGCCCTGTGAAAGCAAAGGAGCTGGGGCAGGCATGTTGGAAGGCCAGAGAGGCCAACAGTCAAGATGCAGACCTGCTGCTTTTACAAAGAGCTGCATGCCACACGTGGCACAGACCACCACCGTGGATACCGCCGAGCAGCCCGAGTCACAGGCCCCTGCTGCGAGCACGGAAGAGGAGGAGGAGGAAGATAGGGGACAGGTGACTGGGAGGCCCTGCTATGCCGCAAGCCAGGACCTGTTTGAGACGCCACCGCAGTCCAGTCCTTCCCGGCAGCCAAGCACAGGTGGGCCCGACGCAGGGGAAGGAACCTCGGGTAAGTGTGTAAATGTATTTCCCATCACAGCGATGTACCAACGGCGCCTCCAGCTTAGCAGTACACAGCTGTCGACTGTTCATTAATTTACTCGTACTGGAGAGGCAGTGACAGACCAAAGAGAGGGAGCCTTGTTATCTGCCCTTTGTTCCCCTGTAGAGTTAGGCAGGGCAGGCACGTGGACCAGTTTGTTTATGTTCACAGGGATGTCCCTTGGATCCTCAGGAGAGAGCTCAATGCAATGTCCATGGCGGTGCTCTGTGATCCTGTCCCAGAGGGTTCTAGGGATGGGTGCCTTGTTTCTTCCTCCCCAGAGGGACACTTTCCCACCACGCCAGTCAGTGATAACTTCGTCAGGCACCACTGTCTCTGCAGAGTATACGGGCCCAGGTGGCTTAGGGATGCCCGCAGCAGCTGTGCTCTGTGCCTGGGTTACTCAGGAGCGAGAGATCTGCTGCAATCACCACTGTCTGTGGTGCCAGGATTCAGTGCTGCTGCTCTGTACTCATAGCTTCATGCAACCGAGTAATTCCCTCCTCATTTCCCTCACCCATGATGGGCCACACTCACCAGGGCGGGTGCTGTGGGTGGGGCCGGGCACAAGCACTCCGAAGCAGAAGTGTTAATAAACACGTCTTGTTTAACACTTTAGGGAAGCAAGGGAAGGGGGCGTTCCCTTGACTTTTGCTCTCTGTTGTGAGTATACTGACAATGGTACCACTGGGTGTTTTATCTGTAGCAGGTGCTACTGGGGCCTTGAGAAGTTCCCCCTTCGATACCACCAAATGCTTGAGCCAGGTAAGGAGGAGAAAGAGGTCTCAAGATGATGCCATGTTCAGTGAGCACCTGCAAGCTAGTGCTGCATCAGCCTGTGAACAGAGGGGCTGAAGGATGAATTGTGCAGGTAGCCAGGAGAGAGAACGGAGCCTGTCTCCTGTCTGCTCTGAGTCCCAGTAGGAACCAACTCTAAGGGGAAAAACAATTGAAGACCGTTGGCAGTTTTTCAAAGAGACATTATTAAGGGCTCAAGATCAAACTATCCCACTGCATAGGAAAGACAGGAAGTCTGGCAAGAGACCACCCTGACTTAACCAGGAGATCTTCAATGATCTGAAACTCAAAAAAGAGCCCTACAAAAAGTGGAAACTAGGTCAAATGACAAAGGATGAATATAAACAAATAACACAAGTGTGTAGGGACAAAATTAGAAAGGCCAAGGCACTAAATGAGATCAAACTAGCTAGAGACTTAAAGGGTAACAAGAAAACATTCCACAAATACATTAGAAGCAAGAGGAAGGCCAAGGACAGGGTAGGGCCATTACACAATTGGGGGGGGGGGGGGAAATAATAACAGAAAATGTGGAAATGGAAGAGGTGTTTAATGACTTCTTTGTTTCGGTTTTCACCAAGAAGTTTGCTGGTGATTGGACATCTAACATAGTGACTGCCAATGAAAATGAGTTAAGATCAGAAGAGGGTAAAATAAGGAAAGAATAAGTTAAAAATTACTTGGACAAGTTAGATGTCTTCAAGTCACCAGGGCCTGATGAAATGTATCCTAGAATATTCCAGGAGCTGACTGAGGAGATATCTGAGCCATTAGCGATGATCTTTGATCAGTCATGGAAGATGGGAGAGATTCCAGAAGACTGGAAAAGGGCAATTATAGTGCCCATCTATAAAAAGGGAAATAAGGACAACCCAGGGAATTACAGACCAGTCAGCTTAACTCCTGTGCCCGAAAAGATTATGGAGCAAATAATTAAGCAATCAATTTGCAAACATCTAGAAGAGAATTAAGTGAGAAGCAACAGTCAGCATGGATTTTTCAAGAACAAATCATGTCAAACCAACCTGATAGCTTTCTTTGACAGGGTAACAAGCCTTGTGGATAGGGGGGAAGTGGTAGACATGGTATATCTTGACTTTAGTAAAGCTTTTGATACTATCTCGCATGACCTCATAAACAAACAATGGCATTTTGGGATGTATAAGTAGGGGCATTGCCAGCAGATCGAGGGACGTGATCGTCCCCCTCCATTCGACACTGGTGAGGCCTCATCTGGAGTACTGTGTCCAGTTTTGGGCCCCACACTACAAGAAGGATGTGGAAAAATTGGAAAGAGTCCAGCAGAGGGCAACAAAAATGATTAGGGGACTGGAACACATGAGTTATGAGGAGAGGCTGAGGGAACTGGGGATGTTTAGTCTACAGAAGAGAAGAATGAGGGGGGGGTTGATAGCTGCTTTCAACTACCTGAAAGGGGGTTCCAAAGAGGATGGCTCTAGACTGTTCTCAGTGGTAGCAGATGACAGAACAAGGAGTAATGGTCTCAAGTTGCAGTGGGGGGATTTAGGTTGGATATTAGGAAAAACTTTTTCACTAGGAGGGTGGTGAAACACTGGAATGCGTTACCTAGGGAGGTGGTGGAATCTCCTTCCTTAGAGGTTTTTAAGGTCAGGCTTGACAGAGCCCTGGCTGGGATGATTTAACTGGGGATCGGTCCTGCTTTGAGCAGGGAGTTGGACTAGATGACCTCCTGAGGTCCCTTCCAAACATGATATTCTATGAAACTAGGGAAATGCAACCTAGATGGAGCTACTATAAGATGGGTGCAAAACTGGTTAGAAAACCATTCCCAGAAAGCAGTTATCAGTAGTTCACAGTCATGCTGGAAAAGCATAATGAGTGGGATCCCACAGCAATCAGTTTTGGGTCCTGTTCAATATCTTCATCAATGATTTAGATAATGGCATAGAGAGTACACTTACAAAGTTTGTGGATGATACCAAACTGGGAGGGATTGCAAGTGCTTTGGAGGATAGGATTAAAATTCAAAATGATCTGGACAAACGAGAAATGATTGGAAGTAAATAGGGTAAAATTCAATAAGGACAAATGCAAAGTACTCCACTTAGGAAGGAACAAGCAGTTGCACACATACAAAATGGGAAATGACTGCCTAGGAAGGAGTAGTGCGGAAAGGAATCTGGGGGTCATAGTGGACCACAAGCTAAATATGAGTCTACAGTGTAATGCTGTTGCAAAAAAAGCAAACCTCATTCTGGGATGTATTAGCAGGAGTGTTGTAAGAAAGATACAAGAAGTAATTCTTCTGCTTTACTCTATGCTGATTAGGCCTCAACTGGAGTAATAAGAAAAGGAGTACTTGTGGCACCTTAGAGACTAACCAATTTATTTGAGCATAAGCATAAAGCTTATGCTCAAATAAATTGGTTAGTCTCTAAGGTGCCACAAGTACTCCTTTTCTTTTTGCGAATACAGACTAACACGGCTGTTACTCTGAAAACTGGAGTAATGTGTCCGGTTCTAGGCACCACATTGCAGGAAGGATGTGGACAAATTGGAGAGAGTCCAGAAAAGAGGGACAAAAATGATTAAAGAGAAAACATGAAAACATGACCTATGAGGGAAGACTGAAAACATTGGGTTTGTTTAGTCTGGAGAAATGAAGACTGAGGGGGGACATGATAACCGTTTTCAAGTACATAAAAGGTTGTTACAAGGACGAGGAGGAAAAATAGTTCTTCTTAACCTCTGAGGATAGGACATGAAGCAATGGGCTTAAATTGCAGCAAGGGAGGTTTAGGTTGGACATTAGGAAAAACTTCTTAACTGTCAGGGGGGTTTAGCACTGGAATACATTGCCCAGTGAGGTTGTGGAATCTCTGTCATTAGAGATTTTTAAGAGCAGGTTGGACAAACACCTGTCAGGAATGGTCTAGATAATACTTAGTCCTGCCATGAGTGCAGGGGACTGGACTAGATGACCTCTCAAGGTCTCTTCCAGTTCTATGATTCTATGATTTCTATGAAAAGGAGAGGGAGATGCACCAAGATATAATGGGGCCTCTCCGGCGGCAAACACAGATGCTGCAGTCTGTTGTGGACCTAGAGGTACAACAATTCCAGGCTCACCTCCCTTTGCAGTCCATGGAGAACGGCACTATAACACCCCCCTCAACACTTCACATGGCTTCCGGGGCTGCATCCCTACCACTCCACTACAGGGAACATTAAGGATAACCACAGCTTCATATACGCTGACCTGTGAGAGCCATGGTTGCTGGATGTGTAGCTACAATGGGCATGAATGTTCCTTCCCATTCTCTAAGCTCTGTTTCATACGTTTATTAAGGTATAATGTATTTGCTTTAAACCTGAAAAAAAAATTGAAGTTTTTATTACTCATTTTGTGCCCCATTGTCCTTGGCTGGCCACTTGCTCCAGGAACTGACCCTTCCTGCCCATGCATGCCATGGCCCATTGCCTCCAGGGGGGCCCACAAAAGGCTAATCTGTCCCTGACTCCACCTCCACCCTGATGGCAACTTTCCCCCCTTTGCTTCACAGATATTATGCAGCACACAGCAGGCACCTCAAACCATTGGGATTTTTTTCACTGCGATCCAGCCTTGTGAGTAAACAACACCAGCACCCTTTCAGTCTACCAAAGCCACATTCAACTGCCATTCTGCACCTGTTGAGCTGGTAGTTGAATCTTTCCTTGGTGCCAGTGTTCAGCTTCATGAGTCATAGGAGTAAGAGAGAGGCTGCGTCCTCCAGGATCACTGTTGGTATTTTAACATCACCAATGGTAATCTGCCCGTCAGGAAAGAAAGTCTCTTCTGCAGCTTTCTGAACAGTCCTGTGTTTTTAAAGATGCGAGTGTAATGTACCTTCCGTGACCCACTAACACTTATGTTGGTGAAGTGTCCCTGGTGATCCACCGGCATTTGCATAACCATAGGAAAATAACCCTTTCTGTTGACTTACTATGTGGCAAGATGGGTTTATGCTCTGGTGTCCCTGTGCCACAGGGCTGGGGTGAGCTCAGCACACAGATCCAGGAATATGGCCTTGTGCATCCAGAAGTTCTGCGGCCACTGCTAATCTTCCCAATCCTGCATTATGGTGTGAAACCAGAAGTCAGTGCTTGTTTCTCAGGCCCAGACACAGCGCTCCACCATCTGCAGCTGCTCCGTGAATGCCACCAGCAACCCTGAATTGGTTCTCGCTGTCCCTCTGCAAACTGTCCGTATTCCCCATTGAGCTGGTTCATCTTGTGACTCTGCAACGACTGGCAATTCATGGTCCCTGTGCTTGCACCACTCACGACGCTGTGCAGGCTCCATGCTTCTGCCAGAGATGACAGCCAGGGAGGAGAGCCCGGCAGGTTGGTGAGATTTTTAAAAAAGGTGTGAACATTCTGGGATATAAATGACATTATGGGATGGAGACAGGGAAAGATGACCATGGAGAAGTGGGGGCGGGGAGAAAGAAGACTCTGAAAGGTTCCTCTAAGCGGCCAACCTTTAGGCTCACGTCCAGACTAATGAGTTGATCTGGCTGGAGAGGACAGGCCAAGGAATTCACGCCAGTCTCCATGCTGAGCCAGTAATCCCCGGTAGCTTCCCCAAGGAAGGAAGCTTAGGAGGCACACTGAGCACCCACGTACTTGAGTCCAGGTGGCCTGGAGAGCGACACGCTGGTCCTGGCCGCTGGGCACTTTGGGGAGCGGTTTGATATCTTGGGAGCAGGCTGTTAAGCACATCAGTCCCTGCTCAACACCGTTGCCTGCACCCCTTCACTGCATGGGGTGCTGGGCCAATAACTGAGTGTGGGAACAGCACTGGCCCATGGTAGCTACTGCGTATTGCAACCAGTGACAGATGGTCCCCGTCCCCTAGACGCCCCCTTCCCCCCTGGGCCCTGGCCACACGAGCAAACAGGCTGTGGAGTCCAGTGAGGCAGCCACTAGCCATGCCCAAGCCCTGCCTGGAGGGGGCCCGGCAGTCCCTGTTACCAGCCAAGGGCTGCAGGAGCAGCTGCGCTGCCGGGCTGGGCCTGGGCAGAAGGCTTTGTCCTCCCCAGGGTTTTCGTGGCTTTGCACGGCAACCCGGGCCACAGCCTCTCCTGCCCGGAGGCTTGTGACACATGGAGGGCGGAGGACCGCGGTGTAAGGAGAGCAAAGTGAGAGGCCATTGCTAGGCTGCGGTCCAGGAGAGCTCTCCAGAGAACGAGCTCAGGAGGTGGCTGGGGCAGCACTAGGGCAACTGCCCCCTACCCAGAAATGGCAGTAAACTAAAGCCACCTTCGCACCTGTTCTCTGGGTCCAGCCCAGCTGGGAAGTAGCTGCCAGGCTTTCCAGCTGCCATCAGGGGACCATGCTCTCTAGGTCCAGCCTGCAGAACAACTCCACTAGGGGGCTCCAGGGGTAAGGGCCTCATTTGCTATGGGCAAAGGGGGGCAGCTGTCCCCCTCAGCCTCGGTTTGCTCCTCCCCACCCCCCCATGACTTGTCCTAGGTCTATACGTTCCTCTCCCCCACCCTCAACTTTGCCGGCCAGAACAGAAGCCCATATACTGCTCTATAGACCTACACAGCTCTGCCCCCCACCCCCGAATTTTTCTGAAATGACGCCCCTGTCCAAATAATGGAGCAGGCAGGCAAGGACGTAGAGCTATCTCTGGGGAGAGGCTGGCAGATGCATCGAGCGGGACATTGGTCGTGCTCCATCCTTCACTAGTGCGGCAAGGAGAAGCTCCCAGGAGGCTCTAGCCATTGTAAATATTTGAAGAACCTTTAGGGTGGTGGGTCGCTCGGGCCGGGAAATGGGAGGGTATGTCTGCGCGGCAGTCGGGAGGGGTGACAGCAGCACTTGGGAGCGTACCCCAGCTAGCTAAAAAATAGCACTATGGCCCTGGGGCACTGGGGGCAGCATGGGTAGCCACCCGAGCACAAGCCAGGCCTGGGCCTACAGACGATCTCGGCTGTACCCTCAGAGAGGCAGGAGTGAACCAGGGAGCTCAGGAATGAACCCAGTGCTGGAAATGCCAGTTTAACATGGGGAGAAGGCATCCAAATGGCACTCGCATTCTTAAAACCTCACAGTCCCCAGTTCTTCTCGGGGTGCCCAGCTAGACTTGGGGTGCCCAGTTCCGCTCAGGGTGCGCAGTTCTGCTCAGGGTGCCCAGCTAGACTCATGGTACCCGGTTCCGCTTGGGCACCCAGTTCTGCTCCGAGCACCCAACTAAGTGCAGGGGCAGGGCCCTCAGCTAGTAACAATCTCTCTGAGCCTGGGATGGCTTCCATCCATGTCTGATTTTCTCCAGATTTCTTATTAAACAAAGAAGAGGTCAGCTGGCCTGGCCCATGTCAGCTTGCCTGAGCAGAGCAGCAGGGAGAGACAGAACACAAAGCCCCCTTAGCCAGCCAGCCGCACCCCCACCAGTCTGTCCAGAGCATCTGCGTCAGTAGGGCCCAGGGAGCCGGCTGGGGTGTCTGGCCGTTGGCGCGTCCTGCCGTGAGCAGGTGTATCTTCAAATGGCACGGTCTGGCTGATTTCACCCAGCTCTCTGTTGAGCCCAGCTGCCCCCTGCCTCTGAGTCTCTGCTGCGAACCCCTTCGCATGAATAGCCTCGGAGCAGCCTGGAAGCCGGATGATCTTGCACAGAAGGGCGGTTTCTCTCCGGGAGCAGGAATCTCATTGTCCAGGAGCTCGGGGGACGTGCAGGTGGAAACACATTTTTCTGGTGTATGCCGTTAACATGGTTCCACTGATGGGCTGACGTCGCCATTGGCCCACAGGGCACCAAGCCAGGAGTGTGCTGGCCGGACGCTCAGGACAAAGACACACTCACAGGTAAATGGTGTCTAATAAAGTAGGCTCCCCCATTAGCTAATTCACTTCTTTCACCGGCTTTCCTCCCTGAAGCCCAGGCTGTGCTCGTGCTAATGCTGAACCCTTTCACAGCCATCAGCTGTGAGGGGGAGTGTGGTCTAATGGTTAGATCAAGATAGTGGGTGCCAGGACTCCTGTGGCAGCTTCCCGGCTCTGCTACGGAGTGACCTTGGACAAGTCAGTTAATCACTCTGTGCCTCAGTTTCCCTCTCTGTGAGGTGAGGGTGGCAGCTTTGCCCTAGGTTGCCGTGGAGCTGCAAGGTTAATGAACAGCTGCCTGCAGAGCAGTGGGAGGAAAGGCCTTGGGGCTGTGAGCACAAACTGTTCTTTGCTCTAGTGGACTAACCAGCGTGAGTCTCAGATCCAGCCCAAGCCAGATTCTAGTGGGCTCTGAAGATAGCCTTGTTTCATTACTGACCTAGGGGAAAACTCCCCTGTCCGCTGCATGCTGAGCCAGGGGCCAGCTGGGGTTAAGCCATGTGGCTCGGCTGAAATCAACGGAGCTACGTGGATTGACACTAGCTAAGGATCCTGCCTGGTGGCTCTCGGTGCCTATGTGGGATTCATGGAGGGAGGAGAGCAGCATATCAAAGTCATGAGGGTTCACCACATCTTGCCAGCTCAGAAGCCATGCAGGCCTTGTTGTTGAGTCTTCTGAGATGAGCTACATGTGATGTGTCCACGTCCCTGGTTTTTGGGCAAATCGTGAGCCAGAAGACCCTCTGTCGCTGTAACAAACTGGCTCTTATGCTGCCCCCCACTGGATGGAATTGGAACTGTCCCATCTGTGTGTCACAGACCCTATCTTGCTAACTGAGATTCTCCTTCAATTATGCTTGTGGAGCGGACTGATCTCAGTTCTAGCCCCACTGAGGCCATGAAGTCCCACCTGGGCAGCAGGGAGCAGGATTCTCACAAGTCCCAGTTGGCTTTGCGTTTGTGCAATGTTTGGGGTTTGTTTGCCAAGCCGGCAACAGCGTTAAATCCAATAGTAAACAGCGGGTGGGTGTAACTGCGAAAGCTTTATCATTATGCCGCAGTTCAGTGGAGTGGCCGAGCGATGGCAGCAAAGCCAAAGAAAGCAGCCGTGCTGCATGGACACCAAGAACCGTCTGGTGTCAAAGCGAAAGACATGCTAGGCCCCGGGGATGATCTCACTTGGCAGCAGGGTGTCAACGCTGAACTCTGAAAATCTGTTCCTGCCTCTCATGAGCTATGCACGAGTGGGATTGCTTTTGTGTACCCGTGGAATAAGACACACTGTGAGATCAGTGTCATGGGCCTGCTGCCCGTAGTACGTTCCCCAGCTCTGCGCGCGCACACACAAGTTACAAGTATCTGAACAATTAAAAATGGGGGGGCATCTCAGGAACGCCTGGGTTAAGTGACCAATTTGCACCACTCACTCTAGCCTGGGCGGCCTGCTGATATACCAGTTGTAGTTAGATGAGGCCCTGAAACAAAAACCCTGTATCAAGGGCCTGGTATGAGGCCT
Source organism: Caretta caretta (assembly GCF_965140235.1). NCBI lineage: Eukaryota > Metazoa > Chordata > Testudines > Cheloniidae > Caretta > Caretta caretta. The sequence goes on along the minus strand of NC_134207.1, from coordinate 268,219,478 downwards.
AAGGCCTGAACTAAAGTAATGGTCAAGACTTCGTTAACATAAAGCAAAGTTAAGCTGTGAGCCAGAGGCAGGCCCTGCTTACAAAAGCCGGCAAGGAGAGGGCTGATGTTGCAAAAACACACATAGCCAAAAGGTCCTGGGTACTAGAGATATAAACGTGTGCCAGGATGGTACCGAGAACGCTCGGATATGAGCACATTCCACACAGATAACAAGGCACATGCTGACCCATCCTAAAGACAGGGGCAAAAGGGTAATATGATGGATGGGGTTGTTTTGCTCTAACCAACATGAACAAGGTGAGAGGTGGCACCTTACTACGTAGAGGGTTTGTACCTCAATACGTCAGGAGTGAGGTGTAACTTGTTTGTAGCTCTGCATAAGACTTTACCCCGAGGATATGTCTCTATCTGGCCTGGGGCAGTGGTAAATCACGCCATGGACTGAACCAGTCCATTGTCAGGGAGCACATATGTACTAGCAGAACTGTAGACATCTGATCCGGGGCGCTAGAGACTGTGTTTCGTTTGGCAATAAACCTGGCCGGGTGCCTTCGTACCTTGTCGGAATCTGTGGTCCTTGGGGTTTCTCTCGGGGTCTGCTGTGTCAGCGATCCGCGCAGAGCCGGGGCAGCACACAGAGGGAACACACGCACGCAGCTGGCTGTTATCAACATTGGACACAGCAGAGCACCACACCGGTGACGTCTGACAACGTTGGTGACCCCGACCGCTGATCTGGTGAGTAAGTGAGCTGTCTGCTGTAGCAATCGCGATCTAACATGACAGAAAACCACTAGCTGAGGAACCCCCTTATCCTCTCCCTTCAAATCCCCACAGAGTTTGATAACTCGTGGACCCGCTGGATTGCCAGTAAAGGGGGTCCATATGAATTTAAAAAAGAAAGTGGGGAAACTTGAACTGGCATTTGTAAAGCAATGGTAGAAACAGAAGCTCTAAGAAATAATAGAAGTAAAAAAGCTAGGATTTTGCAATGAATGTCCATGGCAGTCAGATGGCTTAAACAACACGCCGACATACTGGCCAGGCATGTAATGGAGCAAACCAGGGAAGTTCAAGGGATAACTAAAGCCTTGGAGGAAGCAACCCAGGCAGTCAAGCACTGGAAAGCCCAAGTTTTTTTAACAGGGCAACAGGCAGTCCAGACTCACGATCTGCTCGAACAGATAAAGCAGGAAAACAAAAAATTGGAGACAGCTGCGGAAAACCTGCAGAAGAAAAACGTTCCGTCCCCTGTTGCTCAACAGACTTTGAGGGTTTTTCCAGTCCCAGAAGGATGGGGGCAGAAATGGAAGCAGGTGGCCCTAGCTAAATTAAAAGATGGAACATGGGACAACTGGAATGGAGGCTGCACTGGGGACATGTGGATGACCCAGCTGGATCATCCTCTCTTGACCCGTGGGCAGGGGCCACTGCACCGCAACCACCACCTTATGATGAGAACCAGGTTTTGGACAAACCCTCCCCAAAGCCTAGACCAATTCCTGTTAAAACAGGAGAAATGAGGGAAAAAGGGAGAGAAAGCCCTACCGTGGAACCTGACCCTGACACCCCACTTCACCCTTGACGCTACCCCACCAACTAGTGTTCCACCTCCATTGAGGTTATGGAACGCAGTGGAAACAGCAACAAAAAAAATTAACAGACACTTGAAAACAGCCCTACCCCCATGGCAATTATGCAGAAAGGAAAATGGAGGCACCCAAGTGCGGTACAGATACACCTCACCCACCTCGAGCGAGCGGCTTAACAGCCAGGCTCGATGCTTTAAAAATTAATGAACTAATTGCGTTAGCTGGAGCTGTCAGCCCCCCGCCTTCCAAGAATTTTAATGAGTTTATCGCATGGCTACGTAAATGCTCGCAGCTGTTAAAAGCAGTGGGAATTGATGTTATAGGAACCAATTTTAGTACAAACCCCTTTGGGACCACTGAATTGTCATACCCTTGGTTTTGATGATGATGTTACGCAAATGGTTAAACGTGTGGGGCTCAAAAGCATTTTAAGTTATCCAGTGGATTCGCTGCACTTAAAGGAATTACAGGAATGGCAGGAGAGGCTCCGGCCAAGATGGCTGACAGAAGACAAACGTATGTTAGGTTAACAGTGGGGGATACTGATCTCGAGGATTTGAAGCAACTTGTTTTGGAGGCGCTGCCTTCTGGGGTGACCGAATGGATGAATGCTTGGTGCGAGAATGGAGGCAGAGACGTACCTTGGAATGAATGGATTGGAAAAGTGGAGACTGCGGTTAAACAGCAGGAAGGAACTCCTGTCAATGAGCTGCGAACACAGTTAGGACAGTGGAAAATAGGGGAGGGCTCCTGCCTCATACTGGGAATGAGGGGCGATCAACAGGTTATCTCAAGTGCTTATATACAAATGCACAAAGCCTTGGAAACAAGCAGGGGGAACTGGAGGTCCTGGTGATGTCAAGGAACTATGACGTGATCGGAATAACAGAGACTTGGTAGGATAACTCACATGACTGGAGTACTGTCATGAATGGTTATAAACTGTTCAGGAAGGACAGGCAGGGCAGAAAAGGTGGGAGAGTAGCACTGTATGTAAGGGAGCAGTATGACTGCTCAGAGCTCCGGTACGAAACTGCAGAAAAACCGGAGTGTCTCTGGATTAAGTTTAGAAGTGTGTGCAACAAGAGTGATGTAGTGGTGGGAGTCTGCTATAGACCACCGGACCAGGGGGATGAGGTAGATGAGGCTTTCTTCCGGCAGCTCACGGAAGCTACTAGATCGCATGCCCTGATTCTCATGGGTGACTTTAATTTTCCTGATATCTGCTGGGAGAGCAATACAGCGGTGCATAGACAATTCAGGAAGTTTTTGGAAAGCGTAGGGGACAATTTCCTGGCGCAAGTGCTAGAGGAGCCAACTAGGGGGGGCGCTTTTCTTGACCTGCTGCTCACAAACCGGGTAGAATTAGTGGGGGAAGCAAAAGTGGATGGGAATCTGGGAGGCAGTGACCATGAGTTGGTTGAGTTCAGGATCCTGACGCAGGGAAGAAAGGTAAGCAGCAGGATACGGACCCTGGACTTCAGGAAAGCAGACTTCGACTCCCTCAGGGAACGGATGGCCAGGATCCCCTGGGGGACTAACTTGAAGGGGAAAGGAGTCCAGGAGAGCTGGCTGTATTTCAAGGAATCCCTGTTGAGGTTACAGGGACAAACCATCCCGATGAGTCGAAAGAATAGTAAATATGGCAGGCGACCAGTTTGGCTTAATGGTGAAATCCTAGCGGATCTTAAACATAAAAAAGAGGCTTACAAGAAGTGGAAGGTTGGACATATGACCAGGGAAGAGTATAAAAATATTGCTCGGGCATGTAGGAATGATATCAGGAGGGCCAAATTGCACCTGGAGCTGCAGCTAGCCAGAGATGTTAAGAGTAACAAGAAGGGTTTCTTCAGGTATGTTGGCAACAAGAAGAAAGCCAAGGAAAGTGTGGGCCCCTTACTGAATGAGGGAGGCAACCAAGTGACAGAGGATGTGGAAAAAGCTAATGTACTCAATGCTTTTTTTGCCTCTGTTTTCACTAACAAGGTCAGCTCCCAGACTGCTGCGCTGGGCATCGCAAAATGGGGAAGAGATGGCCAGCCCTCTGTGGAGATAGAGGTGGTTAGGGACTATTTAGAAAAGCTGGACGTGCACAAGTCCATGGGGCCGGACGAGTTGCATCCGAGAGTGCTGAAGGAATTGGCGGCTGTGATTGCAGAGCCATTGGCCATTATCTTTGAAAACTCGTGGCAAACGGGGGAAGTCCCGGATGACTGGAAAAAGGCTAATGTAGTGCCAATCTTTAAAAAAGGGAAGAAGGAGGATCCTGGGAACTACAGGCCAGTCAGCCTCACCTCAGTCCCTGGAAAAATCATGGAGCAGGTCCTCAAAGAATCAATCCTGAAGCACTTGCATGAGAGGAAAGTGATCAGGAACAGCCAGCATGGATTCACCAAGGGAAGGTCATGCCTGACTAATCTAATCGCCTTTTATGATGAGATTACTGGTTCTGTGGATGAAGGGAAAGCAGTGGATGTATTGTTTCTTGACCTTAGCAAAGCTTTTGACACGGTCTCCCACAGTATTCTTGTCAGCAAGTTAAGGAAGTATGGGCTGGAAGAATGCACTATAAGGTGGGTAGAAAGCTGGCTAGATTGTCGGGCTCAACGAGTAGTTATCAATGGCTTCATGTCTAGTTGGCAGCCGGTATCAAGTGGAGTGCCCCAAGGGTCGGTCCTGGGGCCGGTTTTGTTCAATATCTTCATAAATGATCTGGAGGATGGTGTGGATTGCACTCTCAGCAAATTTGCGGATGATACTAAACTGGGAGGATTGGTAGATACGCTGGAGGGGAGGGATAGGATACAGAAGGACCTAGACAAATTGGAGGATTGGGCCAAAAGAAATCTAATGAGGTTCAATAAGGATAAGTGCAGGGTCCTGCACTTAGGACGGAAGAACCCAATGCACAGCTACAGACTAGGGCCCGAATGGCTAGGCAGCAGTTCTGCAGAAAAGGACCTAGGGGTGACAGTGGACGAGAAGCTGGATATGAGTCAGCAGTGTGCCCTTGTTGCCAAGAAGGCCAATGGCATTTTGGGATGTATAAGTAGGGGCATAGCGAGCAGATCGAGGGACGTGATCGTTCCCCTCTATTCGACATTGGTGAGGCCTCATCTGGAGTACTGTGTCCAGTTTTGGGCCCCACACTTCAAGAATCATAGAATCATAGAATATAAGGGTTGGAAGGGACCCCAGAAGGTCATCTAGTCCAACCCCCTGCTCGAAGCAGGACCAAATCCCAGTTAAATCATCCCAGCCAGGGCTTTGTCAAGCCTGACCTTAAAAACCTCTAAGGAAGGAGATTCTACCACCTCCCTAGGTAACGCATTCCAGTGTTTCACAAGAAGGATGTGGATAAATTGGAGAGAGTCCAGCGAAGGGCAACAAAAATGATTAGGGGTCTGGAACACATGAGTTATGAGGAGAGGCTGAGGGAGCTGGGATTGTTTAGCCTGCAGAAGAGAAGAATGAGGGGGGATTTGATAGCTGCTTTCAACTACCTGAAAGGGGGTTCCAAAGAGGATGGCTCTAGACTGTTCTCAATGGTAGCAGATGACAGAACGAGGAGTAATGGTCTCAAGCTGCAGTGGGGGAGGTTTAGATTGGATATTAGGAAAAACTTTTTCACTAAGAGGGTGGTGAAACACTGGAATGCATTACCTAGGGAGGTGGTAGAATCTCCTTCCTTAGAGGTTTTTAAGGTCAGGCTTGACAAAGCCCTGGCTGGGATGATTTAACTGGGATTTGGTCCTGCTTCGAGCAGGGGGTTGGACTAGATGACCTTCTGGGGTCCCTTCCAACCCTTATATTCTATGATTCTATGAAAATCGGGGGTCCTGGATACTCTCCCTGTGGCCGTGGCCGGGGTAGGAGACGTCGTCGTGGAATGAACAGAGGTAGAGGAGTAAACGGAGAGAGTGAATGGGTTTCGCCTGAAACCTTGAAACAGGAGACTCCAGATCTTAAAGGGGAGAATGAGAAGCTGCGGACGCAGCTACAGGCATGTCTGGTTGGCAAGGGGTCTCAAAAGGGGGAAGAAAAGGCAGCGATGAAGGTGGCTAAGGCAACTGTGGCTAAAGCAATGATCCGATTGCTCATCATTCACTACTACAGGACAGTGCTTCCTGCAACTCAGACTGTGTTTTCCAGCCCCCCATGGCAAGAGATGTCTGGGGACCCCCACGCTGAAGCGCCCGAGTCAGGGACGGGCTTGCAGATTTTCTATTGGGCGTAGGGGCTGGAATGCCTATAGTAAAAGATCCATTTAATGTGTATCCAATAGTGGATTCCATACAGATCCAGGGCATCTCAGGAACTAAGCAAACATATGGGGCCTGGGTCACTTGCTGGAGGATTCTCTGCACCTTGAAGTCTTTAAACCATGATTTGAGGATTTCAATAGCTCAGACATAGGTGAGAGGTTTTTCACAGGAGTGGGTGGGTGAGATTCTGTGGCCTGCCTTGTGCAGGAGGTCAGACTAGATGATCATAATGATCCCTTCTGACCTTCATATCTATGACTCTATGAATCTATATGATGTTAAAACCCTCCCTCTCCGGCTTGGTGTACGTACCCTTCAGGAGAAGTGTGCTGCTGCAGGGAGAGACCATCTAATTGGGGCAGAAACCATCAAACGATTGGGATTAATTCTGAACATCCCAAACATGTGTATCAAAAAAACTCTCACTGTAACGGGAGAAACAAATAACGCTCACGTGATCCCTATGGGACTTGCTACTCAGACGGCGAAAGCAATAAAGCTCAAACAGCCACCTCCTGCACCAGAAGTCTGGGAAGGTTGGTGAGCTGCAATTCAAACCGTCCGAGCAGTGAACTCCCTAGATACAGGGAAAATACAAACCGCCATTACAGTAGAAGGAGACAACCCCCATTCATCAAACAATACCCAATACCTCAGAAAGCAAAAGAATCTTTATGGCAAGTTACAGAAGAATTGGAAAAATGAAAATTAATTTGAAGGTGTTCAGCGCCTAATGCAGCACCAATCTGGCCAGTCAAAACCCTGCTGGCACATGCAGATTAACTATTGACTATTGGGGGTTAAACAGAACTGCCAAGCGGGGAGCCCCCAGTAATGGCTGCTTACTCAGAATTGTTGGAGGTGGTAACCCCTGACGTGAAGTGGTTCTCAGTACTCGACGTGGCAAACAGCTTTTGGAGTTTACCTTTAAACCCAGAGTCTCAATACAGAACATATTTTGTATTCTAGGGTATATGCAATGTTGCTGGAATGTTTTGCCTATGGGGTACTGTGACGCACCCACAATATTTCATACTGTAGTGAGAAATATGAGAGAGAAGGAGGGGCTGTTACAAACGGGAAGGATAGTCCAGGATGTAGATGACATTTTAATCATCAGTGAAACAGAGCAGGAACACAGTGTTAATGTGGCAGTTATTGACTTGCTGCCAAGCGTAGGACTTGAAACTTAACCCCTCTAAATCCCAGATTAAAGAGAGAGAAGTGCAATATCTTGGAATTCGACTCAGTGCAGGGGGAAGGTCTGTGGATAAGGAAAGGGTAAAGTGCGTTGTTAACCTCCCTATGCCAGTAGATACTAAATCTTTGCAATCTTTTGGGGGGTTCACTAACTTCTGCAGAGAGTTTATGGTTGGGTACGCAGAGAAGGCAGGTCCCCTGTACGAGGTACTTAAAAGACCACAGTGGACCTGGACAGAGGAGGTAACTAATGCATGGGAGAGCTTGAAAAAAGGGTTAATGGAGGCACCTACCTTGGTCGCCCCTAACAACGAATTCCCCTTTGTATTGTACCCTAGTGTTAAGAATTTCGGTATTGTTAGTGTGCTTACACAGGACACTGATGCTGGGGAGAGACCCACTGCTTATTATAGCAGAGCATTAACAGGTCCAGAAAGCAAACTGGAAATGTGTGAGCAAACTGCTCTCGCTGCCTATTGGAAACTACAAAAAGCTCAGGCAATTATCAGAGCAAGCAAGGTGATTATAAAGAGTCACCATGAGCTGGGAAAATTACTCAGTCAGGAAAACCTGTCTAAAGGACGTGTGAGAGGAGACAAGGCCATTCAATGGGTCTTTGCTCTCATGTCCGAGAATGTTCGATTAGTCCCACTAAAAGAACCTGAAATATCTGTATGGGGATTGACTATAAGCGATCAAGAGCATGTTTGTGAACCCCCTCCCCCCCCCAACGGGAATCCAAAGCACACCCTGTCTTTAAAGCAACCCCAGCTGAACAGGTGATTGGAAAAACCATTTGGTTTGTGGACGGTAGCTCATATTACTCTGAAGGAAAACGAGTCACTGGTTTTTGCAGGGATTTGTTTAACTGGAAACCTGCAAAGAGTTAACTTCTTCCAGTACAAATTGAGCAAAGGGGGAACACAGTCTGCAGAAGTGTCAGTGGTCTTAGAAGTTTTAGCTAGAATGAAGAACAAGCAAACAGAGCTAATAATAGGAACTGATTCAGATTATGTTTACCAGAGAACCACCATCTACCTACCATGGTGGAGTAGTGTAGGTTTTACAGGAACTGACAGATCCAAAATTAAACACAAGACCTTATGGCAGCAAATAGAGAAATTGGCAGGGCAGTATCAGAGGATCCGGATGGTTAAAATAAAAGCCCATAAGAGAACAAGTCCATTGAAAAAGGGAAATTGAACAAGCAGATAAAGTGGCTAAGGAAGCACCCCTCACTGAAACGCTGTGGGAGCCCACACCCATTGCAGTAATCACCTGGGCTCAGGCAAAACAAGAACAAGAAAGGGAAGAAAACAACCAGAAAGAAAAGGAGTACTTGTGGCACCTTAGAGACTAACCAATTTATTTGAGCATAAGCTTTCGTGAGCTACATCCGATGAAGTGAGCTGTAGCTCACGAAAGCTTATGCTCAAATAAATTGGTTAGTCTCTAAGGTGCCACAAGTACTCCTTTTCTTTTTGCGAATACAGACTAACACGGCTGCTACTCTGAAACCAGAAAGAGCTACAGTTTTTACAGGACCTGCAGGCAAAAGATGACTTAATACAGCAATGGATAGTAGCAGTGGCAGGGTGTCCCGTTGAGAAAGGAGGGAGACCGAATTCTGGCAAAACCAGAAAAGGAATGGGTCCTGGTAATCCCTCAGCAGATGCAGTACCTCCTTTTAGGATGGGTCCATGGTTCAACTGTGGGAGGTCACCCAAAACAGGAAGAGGCGTTAGAAAAATTTAAAAAACTGGGATGGTGGCCTGGAATGAAAGAGGATGTAAACCTGCATATTCATAGCTGTTTAACGTGTGCTAAGCAAGACCCTGCTAGAAGAAAAAGACGTGGAGAGTTAATGCATCAAGCATCAAAAGGCCCCCTTCAATGTTTACAGGGTGATTTTGTGGGACCCTTGCCTACTGCTCCTAGGGGAAAGATTTTTGTTGATAATCCTGGATAGTTTTAGCACCACACTGGTGATGTCTGACAACACCAGTTTTCAGGCCGGTCTGGGAATGGATGTGAATTTTATACTTGGAGAAATCCCCATTAAATGGTCACTGCTACTCAAGCGGAACTAGGGTGCATCAATGGTGCTGCCCATCGAGATCATGCAGGAAAAGCAGGCACCAGCCTCTCAGGGTGACAGCTGAACTGCGGTCTCTCTGCCCACAAGAGAGCTTCAAACTAACAGCAAGCGCTGAAGAAGTGGAAACATTAGACTGAAATGATAAAAGAATCCCCCATGGGTTAACAACCACCTTTGATCACAGACTCGGACGGCATGGGACAACCTTAGATTTTAACTTTGGGAGGAGAGAATGCATGTGCAGATGCATTTAATTATTTGCATTCCTTTCCCCCATTTTAAGGAATACGTACATAGTTACAACTGGGTCTCTTTTTGAACTGCCTATGGATTAAACACCTGGGAAATTTAACATTGTTGTGGATCCTTAACTGCACCTTTGCAGTGACTGTTTCCTTTCCCCCTCCTCTGTGGCCAGATACAAATTCTTTGTGTGGTTTACTGCCCTCCCTCTTGTTTCAGGCTGGGGTAACTGCATGTAATCAAGTGGAGTTACTGCAGGTTTATGACAACTGACAGCAGAATCTGGGCTTGTGTTTATATAAGGATGGTGTAAAATGAAACTCTGACACTGCAAGCGCCCCAAGTCTGGTAGGGATGTTTGAAAACAGAGCCACGCTTTGTTTCCTGCACCCATCAAAATGACCTTGGTACAATAACATGGTTGGAAAACTCACAAACATCTCAAGGCCCCGTTCCTTGAGCTTCCCCTGCCGCAGCGAAGCAGTGGGACAAATCCAGGAGGTGTTACTCAGATCTCAAACAAAAGAACTCCTCTCTGACAAACTAATTCGGGGTTGAGGAGTTCATAAAACTGAACATCTCAGAACTACAGCAGGGCTGGTGCATACGTTGCAGTATGGTCTATTGTGTCACTTTCTTCTTGTCCTTCAAATCACTGCAAGGAGGTCTCCAGTGGCCTGAAGACATCGGAATGGGAAAGGATCGTGACATGCTGGCCATTGACATCACTTTACCTTTAGGCGGTTTATTTCTTTTTTTCTGTTGGTGTAACCGCTCGTTCAGCAGGTTGGTGTTTGTAAACTCCAGGTTCTGCTGTATGGGAAAATTCCCAGGGGGAGTGAGACTGAGTGAAAACTGAGGCCAGAGTGTGAGCTCAGGGTCTACATCTGGAATAATTCCGCTGCAGTGGTGGTTGCCGTAGCGAGGAGTTCTATAGAAATGCCCTGTAGGCACCGGTGGGGTCACCCCTGATTTAAACCAGCATAACTGAGATTGCAGGCTGGCCCATTTGGCTTCCGTGAACATTTGTTCCAAGGATCTGATTCTCTGGTCTGCTTCACACCCCTTGTGCCATTTTGGCAGCAGAAAGGAGCCACAAACTGAATAGAACTGGCCCCAGGGAGCTAAGTCCAGCATAAGAGGGTACCCTGGCCAGCACTGAATGGCTGAAAGGGCTCTAAGACAGTCCCTAGCAAGGGAACGTGTCCAGCACAGGGAGGGAATATGACCAGGAATGCCTGGTGCTCTGGCTATTCATGGCTGACAAATGGCCCATAGAGGGCTGCTGCAGGCGGAGCAGCCCTAAGGGCTGCTCTAACTTGCCTGGGAAGTGAAACAATGGCTTACAGTCACTTCTTTTCATACCACAACACGACCACAAACAGGGATGGAGAACTGGGGCCTGGGTGAGGACCCCCCCTCCTCCCCACGTAGTGGGCCCAATGTGGGGAGTGGCCGGCTTTAGGGCTTCAAGCCCAGGCCCAGAGGAAGTGGGGAGGGAGCAGCAGCATCTCCAGGAAGTTTTCCTGCTGACCAAGCCTCTGGTGGCCAGAGGGAGCCTAAGCTGGAGTGGGATCTGGGCCACCCTTTGACACGGGGCCGACCTGTGTGGACGCAATGAGAACATGGCACCTGCCCTTGCATGCAGGGACTCTGCTCCCAGCACAAGCCTCCCCAGCTACTTATGCCGATGATGCCCAAGGGCTGAGCAGGGCGCAGGCTTGGTGGGGGGACGGAGTCACCTCGCACCTAGTGCAATATCAGAGTCTCCCTTACAACTTTCTCACGCGGCCGGATCAGAACCTGCTGATGGTGGAGTCAGCTGTGAAACCCCAGTGGGCTTCGCTGGAGGAAAAGCATCAAGTCCATAATTTCAGAGGGCCAAATCCTGGTTCAGGCAAAATCGCCACTGCCTTCAGTGAGAGTTTGGCCACACCCAGGCCTTCAGGGTTGGGCTTGAAAACTTCACCCAAAATCATACACAGATGCAAATTATTCCACTAGCTGAGCCCAGGCTATGAAACGATCTGGTCGGATCTGGCTGCCTGATAGGCCAACACGTCAAAGGGGTAAAAAATCCCAGGCAGCGGCAGGCTCCTTCCCTGGAATTTGAAGAGCATTTTGGCAGGTGACTTTTCCCGTTACTCTTGGTCAGCAGCTTCAGAGCCCTGACTGGAACTGTGGCCTCAGTGACACCAATGACAAAACCTCCACTGACTTCAATGGGGCCAGAACGCCAGGCAATGAGGAAATGGGCCTGTCTTAGGGCTTGGGCATCGGGTGTTGGGTTCATCACCACAAGAAGTTAGTCAAACGTCAGGTCAGTGAAGAGAACACCAGAAAGCCAGGTCACGGGGGCTGATGGTTAAGATATGAAAAACAGCGATAGTAAAGTCTTGCGCCAATATTTTCAAACCTGTGTACCAACATCTTAGACACCTAAATACATATTTAAGCTTCTAAATACAATCGGTCGGGCTTTCTGCAGAGCAAAGCACCCAGCACTCTCACTGAGAATGGGTTTGGTCCCTCTGGAAATCAGACTGCTCTCAGACAAGCTGCCTGTAAATGTATTCAGGTGCCTGACTGTGTTTGGAGACACTGGTCGTTTATCATTGGTAGGTCCCAAAGCATATTACAAGGTGGGTAAGCATCATCGGCCCTGTTTTATAGATGGGGAAACTGAGGCACTTGAAGGGTTCCTCGTAGTGCTGAGGTCTCAGAGCACCAGGGAGCTGAGGCAGGAAATGTCCGTGATTTGGCAACACTTCTAGGCCCACAACTGGAGGCCTCTGCACAATAGTGCATTGCACCCTATGGAGGTGGGGTTGAAATATGAGCTCAGGAGATCAGGGCAAATCCCTGGTCTTATCCCCAGGCTCGTTAATGTCCACACGGGGGAGATGGGATCTAGCATTTAAGTCTCATCTGAGCGATTCCCACACACTCAGATGTACCCCAAGCCGCCAGCTCAGCGCTGGCCCCATGGCCCGCTCCGGCAGAGGGGCGAGTGGGACGGGAACGGGTGCCTCTGTGGCTTCCCTCCCCTATCCAGTGTCCGGCGCTCAGCCCAGGCCCTGCTGGGAGATGTTATTTATCCCCTCTCCCCCTAGGAAGCCGGGGAGGGTCTGTGCTGGGGACTGTGGCTGGCACACGCCGCCGGCATCCCACAGCAAGACCTGGGCAGAACTACATCTCCCAGCGTCCCCCTCTAGCAGCAGCCCACAGGGCCCCTTCCTCCCAGGCTGTTACAAATGGAGATGGCTCTGATGTAGGGAGATGCCCCTCTGATTTGAGGACCATCTCGGCAAAGGGGGATTGGACCAGCCAAAGCAGTGACCCTCTGGAGCCCTGTTTGGGGTGCCCCGGCTTGACCCCCCTCACTGGCCCTGAGGGCCACTCCCTCCCCATATCCCCTGCCCTTGCTATGAGCTGTGGCAGCTAATCTTCCCCAGCCCTGTATTCATCAGCTTGTGGAGTGGGGCAGGGGGCAGCCTGCACTGGCTGATTGGGAACTTGCTTTTGCAGGCACATGAAAATGTGAGCGATGGATCCCTGCGAGGTGGACAGATCAGGGTGACGGCTGCTGACCGGCTCCCAGCCCCGGACACCTTGCGTCACCTGCCGACATGTCTGAAGGGCTCTCCCGCAAGGTAAGGGTTGGGTGTGCGGTCAGACCCGAGCAGCTTGTGGTTACTGGTCCCCTGTTGGACAGGATCAGTGCCCGGGGTTCCCTGTGGCCGTTCCCAGCCATCTAAACCGGACACCCCAAGCTCACCCAGGCCTCACCCCTGATTGAGGAGAACAGTCCCCAAGTCACCAATATGTTTATCATTGTCCCCCCCAGATCGACTAGTCCAATGGAGCAAAAAGACATGCCCCGTCTGCCTCTCTTGGCAGCTTTCAGACATTGGCAGGTGCCAGTCGATCGTGGCCCCAGCACATCACAGACCAAGGCTGGTGCTAGGCCCTGACGGGGGTAAATTAAGCAACATGTCTGACATGTCAGTAGGTATCTGATTTGAAAGTGCCTGAGGCCAGGGCTCTGGGAGTCATGGCTGATGTTCCCTGGTGTTTAATTTCCATGCTGGGCAGGGGGGTGGGGACTCGAGACCTGGCTGCATGAGCAGGAACCATTCCTCTGAACCCCCCAGCATCGCAAGGGTTAAAACAACACACGCACGCACGCACGCTCGCTCGCTCGCTCGCTCCCCATCCAGACAGCCTGAGAGACAAGACTCTTGTGTTCCCTTTGCCTGTGTTTTAAACACAAATCTCCAGCCCAGCAACAGGAGACAAAGGACCGGGTAGCTCAGGCAGCTCTGTCTATAAATCCCTAGCATAAGCTGTGCCTTTCCCTGTCTTTGTCCTATTATGGGGGTCGATTCTGCTGGGCACGGAGCCTCCCTCAACTCCCACTAGCTGCACAGAGAGCGGAGAGTGCTCAGCACCATCCGGGGGAAAGGTGCCCTTCTCAGGATCAGCCCCGTTGCCTTATACCCCAGGGACCTGACTGGCTTCTACAGAGCTGTTCTGGCCCTAGGCTTTACCTTAGGTGGGCAGCCAAGGGCAGGCTTTTCTGACCCACCTGTCCACTGGCTTCAAATGCTCATCCCTGCCTTCTCTCCCTATTGATCACTTGCCATGGAACGACAGGCATGCACATTGCTCCACAGCTCCACGCCCTTCCCTTCCCCGTTCCTCCCAGGCTGGTAGAAACAGCTTCAGTGTGTTCTGGCTCTGGGAAGGTGCCTTGAAGCCATGAGTGGGGCTTTACATGCAATAGGGACAGGGCACGTTCTCGTTAAGGTAGATCACAAACTGCGCTTTCCGTGGCCTCGTAAACATTAGACGCGGGAGGAGAGATGAAAAAGGGTGGGACTGTTCAGCTGAAAATAGAGGTGCGTGAGGGGGGGAATATGAGAGAGGTCGAAAAAACCAGGACTGGGGTGGAGAAAGCGAACATTTCCCCCTTCACACAACACAAGAACCAGGGTCACCCAATGAAATTAATGGGCACCAGGTTTAAACCAAACCAAAGGGTGTTTTTCTTCAGACAAGCCACAATTAACTTGTGGAACTCATTGCCATGGGATATTGTGAAGGTCAAAAGTATAACTGGGTTAAAAAGAAGAGTTAGATAAGTTCATAGCAGACAGATCCATCAACAGCTATTAGCCAAGATGGTCAAGGACGTAACCCCATGATCTGGGTGTCCCTAAACCTCCAACTGCCAGAAGCATCTGGCCGTGGCCACTGTGAGAGAAAGGATACTGGGCTAGACACATAGGCGCCGACTCCATGGGGAAAAAATGGTGGATGCTGAGCACCCACCAGCAGCCCCCCCATCAGCTCACTCCCACCCCACCCCCAGCACCTCCCACCGCCAGCAAGCCCCACTGATCAGCGCCTCCTCACCCAGCCTCCTGCACGCCATGATCAGCTGTTTTGCAACGTGCAGGAGACTGGGGGGATGAGGGGAGGAGCGAGGATGCGGTGCACTCGGGGGAGAGGGCGGAACTGGGCAGGAAGAGGCAGGGCAGGGTGGAGCAGGGGCAAGGAAGAGGTGGTGCAGGGGTGGGGCCTTGGGGGGAAAGGGTGGAGTGGGGGTGGGGCCTGGGGCAGAGCTGGAGGTTGAGCACCCCCCAGCACTTTGGAAAGTCAGTGCCTGTGGCTAGATGGACCATTGGTCTGACCCAGTACAGCCTTTCTTATGTTTTTAATATTCTGTTATGTAATTGAGTCCATCCATGACAATGCAAAATTGTTTCTTATTGTACATGACTGGGCAGAGCTCAGTTATCTGGATAGGGTGAAATTCACCCTGTGCAAGGGATCAGCACAAGTGGAACTTGAGTGGTGCCTAGATCTTGTAGGGCTGAAATGGGATGTAACTGGTCTTTGTGCTGGTCCCTACAGGGGGTGAATTTCACCTGTACTTTCTCACCAGTTCTGAACCTTATTCAGTTCTTGGCCTCAAAAATATCCTGTGCCAATGAGTTCCACAGATTAATTAGATGTTGCATTTTTTTAAAAAAATGCTGTCTTTGTGTCCATTGTAAATCTGTTGCCCTCTCTCGCCATCCTTTCTAAAGCGAGGTTTCTAATAGGGAAGGGATCCTCAAGGGTTATTATCATCCCGCACACTCAGATGGTGACCTCCAGACCCAAGTCCAACACTTTCCCTCTAGCAACTTGGGCATGTAGAAAAATCAGGGTAAGAGAGTGGTAAGGAGACAAGACGGAAGGAAGCTTGTTGAATGCGATCTAGTTAATGGCCAACCGGGACCTATTATTAGGCATGGAGTGAATAGGTAGGGCCAGAAGGATTCCTGTTCTAATCCCATTCACTTCACTGGAGCTATCCCAGGGGTGGATCTGACCCAGTGTTTTGCCTATCTCCATCATAGACGATAAACTTTCCAAGCTCCTCTTCCACGATGGCGGGGGGAGATACCCAGAGGGCCTCTGACAGGGAGCTAGCAATGGTGGTGAGTCGAAAGTCCAATGCGGTGCTGGGATTGTGTCTAGACAGGGGCTCTGCTCTGCTCTGCACCCGCTCCCACCTGCTTGCAGTGAGAGGGCTAAGGGGGGCAGAAGGGTCTGACGTGGCTTCCATAGCGGCAAACCCAGCATTTGGCACTGCCCGCACTGGTCAGCTGGCCATCTTTTCACGAGGCAAAAGTGGGACACGTGCAGGAGCCCCGCCCCCCTCCATGGCCCCGCCCCTGCTCCTGCTTTTCCCCTCTTGGCCCTGCCCCCTATTCCTCCTCTGGCCAGGAGAGAAGCCAGAGCTGGGCAGTGATAAGAGCCACCCAAGGCCCCACCCCTGCTCACCCCTCTCTGCCCCCTGCATCGCTCACCCACAGGGCTGGTAAAAAGGCCCTCCCACTTTGAAAAGTAATGGGGCCATGGGACCCTGGCCGGCATCCTGGCCAAATTCCAGCTCTGATCATTCTGTCTTGCCTCCCTGAATTCCCCCGGCAGCTTCAGCAGGAGACAAGATTCTTCTTACTTCCTGCCCCAGCCACAGGTCCAGACTTTTGAGTGAAATGCCCTGGAAAGTTGCCTTAGTCACCACTGTCAGTTATCTGTTTGGCAAGTTGGAAAGGCCCCTGGATGGTTCACTGCCCCACGAGCCACCGGACTGAACTAGAGGGGAACTGAAAAAAAAAATCCAGAAACCGGCAACAGCTGGGGTTTTAAAACATGCCAACAGACAAAGGCAGCAGTTAAAAAAAGCAACTCTGATTTCAGTCTGACTCATGGAGACGTGCCCAACGTCCTGCTGCCATCTCCCTCTTCTCCCCCCGTCGGGGCCAATCACGCCTCGCGCCGGCTGTTGATAGTACAGTCCTTCAGAGCACCGAGAGGCCCCAGCTGAAAGAGACTGACCCTTCCCCAAGGGACGTAGTCTCATAGACAACACAGGCCATTGATGGAAGGGGAAACAGAGGCACAGAGAGCAGAAGGGACTTGCACAAAGCGCCCAGCAAGTCAGCAGAAGACCCAGGAACACAACCCAGTTCTCCTGTATCCCAGCCCAGCCCTCTGTCCATTGAACCGTATCTTGTCTTAAAATTGGATTGTGCACTCCTGGGGACGGGACTGTGTCTCCCCATGTGTTTGTTTAGCCCCTGTCCCAGTGTGGGCCCATGCGCGGGTGGGTGCTGCTGTTCTATAAATGAGACTAATCACACCAAACGTGCACTCGTCGCTCTTTCAGGTCCCGGTGACGTTTGACGACGTTGCCATCTATTTCTCTGAGGAGGAGTGGGAGATTTTGGCAGAATGGCAGAGGGAGCTTTACAAGGAGGTGATGAAGGAGAACCTGGAGACTGTGCTTTCTCTAGGTAAGACACTCATCTGCCTTCCCTGTACCCGGTTCCTCCCTCCTGCATTACTTTGGACAGGACTTGCCGGTGTTTTGTGTTACACTGTAATGAACTGGCTGGGGTGCAGAGGTGCACACTTCCCTCTAGTGGATGAGATTAGAACTGGCCAACTGTGTGTCCTAGGCCCCATACTGCTAACAGCTAAATAAGATTGTCCTTTAGCTCAGGTAGTAGAAGATTGTGATTTCGGAGCAGGGGGAGCCATGTCATAGCATCATTTTCCTCCAGGGCAGATTGGAAGGCCCTGGAGGTTTTTCGCCTTCCTCTGTAGCATGGGGCACGG
Organism: Caretta caretta; assembly: GCF_965140235.1. Lineage (NCBI taxonomy): Eukaryota > Metazoa > Chordata > Testudines > Cheloniidae > Caretta > Caretta caretta. Next base: position 268,201,900 of record NC_134207.1, on the reverse strand, counting down.
GTCACTTGCTGGAGGATTCTCTGCTCCTTGAGGTCTTCAAACTACAATTTGAGGACTTCAATAGCACAGATATAGATGTGAGGTCTTTTTTAGGAGTGGTGGGTGAAATTCTGTGGCCTGCATTGTGCAGGAGGTCAGACTAGATGATCATAATGGTCCCTTCTGGCCTAAATATCTATGAATCTATGAATCATCCCACCCCCAGATTCCAGCTGGCTGTGACAAGCAAACTAGTTAGAACAGTGAAGTCCCAGATGGCCCTGGGTCTGTTACAATGCAGGTGTAGAATTACACACTTTCCTTCTCACATTCCTCCCAGTGACATTCAAGGAAATAAAAAAATATATCGATAGCTTAACGAAATGTCCCCCAATTAAACTCCCACTGTGGCGCATAAGTGGTCAGACTGTGTGGAAGGCTTTGTGGAAGAAGGGTGTCTCAAGAAAGAGCCGGTGTCACCAACTCGCGTGATATTATCATTCATATTGTGATATTTGCTGTTCTTCTTAAAGCCCCAACTCCTGGAATCAGGTGATTACATGAGAGTCTCAGCTTTCCTTAAAAGAAAAAGTAAGTTTCTAGCCCTCCTGGTCTCGGAGAAAAGCTCTGCTGAGTTTCTCAGAGACTCCTCAATCTGAACTCTAAAGCTTGTCATCGTCTTTCTCGGGAAGGATTCCAGATCCCCAGACCTGGCATCGTGTCCCTGATGGAGCGAGGGGGAGAGGCTTGTGTCCAGTATCCCAAGGACCCTGCACCTGAGACCCACTTTGGGGGTAAGTGTATGGCTCACAAGGTTCTGTGGGCCAATCTGACGTGGGGTCCGTTTCTCTTCTCCTGAAGGTTTTGCACAGGCTACGTCGAGGTGGCCAAACTGCAGCTCTTTTACCATTAAAGTGAGGCTCACAGAGCCCCCCAAGCCTCTCCCACTCTCTGCCTACCAGACGGGGGTTGGGAGGAGAGCTCAGGGCTTCTGTCCTGCGGCGGATGGTAGGGCTAGGGGCTTCTGCCAGAGATGACTGGTGCCTGCTGAGGGGGGGCACAATTTAAAGGTTCGCCCCCCCTCCAATAGCTTGAGTCATGCCACACCAGGCATGCCCCTTCTCTTCTCCTCAGGGGGGTCTTAGCTCCCCATGGAGAGGCAACGGCAAACAGCTGGGAGCTGCAGGGAGGGGCCTCTGCTTTAGCTCTGTGGGAAGCGTCAGCCACAAAAACTGCAGCTTTCCTTGCAGCTCCCAGCTGGTTTCCGCTGCCTTTCCCCACAGCTGCAGCTCCACGTGCTGGCTCCAGCCGCTGCTGTGCAGGTCTCGCCATGTGACCGAGCAGGGCCAGCAAACCCTGGCAAATATCTGGGGGGTACGTGCCTCCATGTGCCCCCCATGCATCGCCTCTGGCTTGTGCCCCACGGGTAGGGGGGTGTCTCAGGGATTCAGCCCCGGGGAGGTGTGTCTGCTGGGGCTCGGGGCTTCAGCAGGAGCAGGGCTGAAACCCCGAGCCCCAGCAGGTGCACCCCGTCTCTCAAACTTCTGAAGGTTGTCGTACGTGGCTCGAAGGGTCAGTAAGTTTGGCCACCCCTGGGCTACTATAAAATCTGCACCCAGCATCTCAGACAAAATCCTCGTGGTGTGGAACCATGTTCCCACTGTTCCCCCTAGGACGCCCAGGGCTTGATTTGTAGTGGGACATGGTGAGCGGTACAGTGCTCTGAGAACCAAGGCCGTGACACACAAACTAGTACCAAAGGACTGGCCACACCCACAACCACCCCAATGCTGTGGTTACCCATGAACGTGTAAGACAGAGAGAGACGTCCCCAAGTGATTGACCTGCCCCCGCTGCCCAAGCGTCCTCCAGCCCCAGGACAGCGCCCCCAACAGGGCCGTTTGCACTGTGCGGACTGAGCAGTGAGGGGCGGGGGCTGGGCTGTTTCGGTGGCACCATGCTGTATTGGCACCTTTCAGGAGACGGCTTGCTAGGCCCTGACCAAGAAGCGGACGCCATCGAGCGGGTTGCGGAGCGGCCTAGAGAAGCCCCTTCTCTCCCCAGCTGTGATGCACGTGTCCAGTGGGGCTGGAGCAGCTGCAGCGAGTTGGGACCGCGGGGGCAGCCTGGGTTACTGGGCCCCTGGGGAGCTGGCTCTGGAGCTGTGCCCGACGGGCGCGAAGACACCTCCGGGCTGCAGCCGAACCGCCAGCAGAGCCAGGCAGAGGAGCAGCCGCGCCCGCGCCCCCGGGCCCGCACACGGGCGAGAAGCCCCACGCCTGCGCCCAGGGCGGGAAGAGCGTCGTCAAGCGGTGCGCACCGTGGGGGACCTTCATCCTGCGCTCCAACCTGGTGCCGCACCTGCGCACCCGCTCCGGCGAGCGCCCCTAGCGGAGTGCCCAGGGCCGGAAGGGATTCATCCGCCACTCCCAGCTCCTGCGCCCCGGGGACGGGGAGCCCCCCTGCCGCTGCCTCAAGGGCGTCCACCAGCCGACCAACCTGGCCACTCACCAGTGGACTCACCTGGCGGAGGGGGCCCTGCCGTGCAGCCAGCCGGGCCGGGCCTTGCTGAGCCCCAGGGAGAGCTGGGAGCAATGTTCCCTCTCAATTTTTGACAGGCCGTGTGCGCAGAAAATCTCTTCTGTGCAAATGGCTGTGCACGCGGTGTGTCGCCGTGTGCACGGGGTTTGGGATCTGTGTGCGCACGCACATGTGCACAGCTTGCAGGGCACGGGGCCTAGGAGGGAAGCAGCCGACGCGGTCGGAGGCTGGCGGAGCCGGCTCCTGTTCAGCCAGGCCTGCATTCCTCTGGCAACACCAACAGGGTCCTAGGTGGGCAACACTCAGCCAAGCACCGTACCTTACCCAGCAGCCAGAGCGTGGCTCGGCTGAGCACCCGCACGGGCCTCTCTGCAAACTGGTGTGAGCACACGCATGGTCCTGTCCTGCTGCTCTGATTATTGCTTTGTACTGCAGAATCATCTGGTCCTAGGCCAGGGGCTAGGCGCTGTACAACACAGAACAGAAAGGCCATCCCTGCCCCAATGAGCTTACTTCTAAGAGAGGAGAAAACAAACAGCTGCAGACAGACAGGCAGGGAGCACAGGGAAACAATAAGAAAAGGAGTACTTGTGGCACCTTAGAGACTAACCAATTTATTTGAGCATTTGAGTCTCTAAGGTGCCACAAGTACTCCTTTTCTTTTTGCGAATACAGACTAACACGGCTGTTCCTCTGAAACCTGTCATTATGCAGGGAAACAATGAGACAGTCCTGGTCAGCAGGATCAGCAGTGAGCTCGGCCCCCCCACTGCCGAACCGAACCGGTGTCAAGTTTCCTAGAGAGTTTTCCTCTCGCACAGTGTCAATACCTTCCATCTGTCTCTATCCTTTACCTCCTCCGTTGCAGCGAGCCACACACACAGGCTGGGCGTCCCTAACTTCTCTCTCTCTCTCTCTCCTTCTGGCAGTTGTAAAGCCCTCGTCACTGCAAACCCCACCGAAGGAAGGGCTCAGTCATAGTTTACCTGCATCGCCCTCTGCCTGAGCTACCAAACATTAGCCAGGCGGGGGTGCTGCTCTTTCTCCTGGGCATGTGTCTTTGAGTCCTGTTGCTCTCTGGGAGGCCGGCTGTGCACTGCAGATGCATTAGGTCCTCCAGCTGGGCTCTCCGTGTGGGCACCATAGCACTTGTTTCACAGCCTCTCTGCTGGCACCCTGCGCGTCTTTAGGTTTTGCTCACCTCACAACAAGCTACCTCAACTTGCTCAACAACCAAGCTAAAGCTACCTCAGCCCCCTTCTGTTCCCGGCATCTCTCCTTGCACATGTTCCTCTCTGTGGAGTCTTCTCTCAGCCAACGTGTCGCCAAAGGGCTACTCCCAAACACAGCACAGGCTCGGCATCAGTCCTTACCAATGGAGGACATCCAGCCCCAGGACAATATACAGCCACCGTTTCCTGGTGTGGGTGCCATCTGCACAGGACCTGCTTGGTCCGGCCAGTTCAGCTCCCCTACCCCTGCTAGGCAGGCATGTTAATCAACGGCCTCCTGTTGTTACAAGGCTGCTGTGGGAGACCCCCTCGGAGGCTAGCAGAGCGTTAGGGATCCAGCCCGCGGGCCGTAGTTTGTCCATCCCTGCCCTAGGAGGTTAGCAGAGTGTTAGGGCGTTTTCACTCACCCTTAGGACACAGGATGACAAGATGTCTCTTGGCTCCCAGCTATATGAACCTGTAATATCCAAATGCAATTGACGTCACCCATTTTACTGGGATTCTCCTCCATTTAGAATCCAAAAAGTCAGCGACAGAAGGACCTAGTTAAATCACATCATGTTTATCCCAGCGGACAACACAAAGCTGTTCCCCGTTCCATATTTTCCATGCCTTTGCCAGGCCAGTCTTCAGTGATTCCAGAGACAGGGCTTCCACTGCTGCTCTTGGGCAACCCCATGCGCTGGGTGTCCCTAAAGCTCCGACTGCCAGAAGCCGGGATTGAACAGCAGGGGATGGATCACTCAAAAATTGCCCTGTTCAGTTCACTCCCTCTGAAGCATCTGGCACTGGCCACTGTCACAAGACAGGATACTGGGCTAGATGGACCACTGGTCTGACCCAGTGTGGCCGGTCTTATGTTCTTAAACTAGTCCCCAATGTAACAGAAGTCAGTGGTAAGATGCTTGTGTCCCTAGAGCATTGAGAAGCTATCGGGGGCAGCAATGAGCACCAGTTTTCTATGCAGACCTGGCCATGCAGCCTCTGCAGAGTCAAAGACCAACACAGGGTGGGTTCCCCCATCACGCTGCTGTTCACGTCTCGCTAAGTTCTTGCCGTTTTCATGCTCTAGCTGTCCTGTAACATGGGGAGAGACACAGCCCAGGGATTAGGCCACTAGAAACAGCTGAGTTCCAGCCCTGGCGCTGACAGTGATACCTGGGGGCAAGTCACTTAACCACTCTGTACCTCCACTGCTTCCTCTGTGAAATGGGGGTGAGAAATGTCATGAAGAGCCATTAGGGTTTGTACCATGTTACCGTGCTTGGCTCAGGTCTATGAGGGACAGGGAGGGTCAATTCCACTGAAATCCACAGAGCTGCCTCAGTTTCTGGCCATAGATCATTTGGCCCTGAATCTCTGCGGTTTCAGGAAACAGAGGGAATCTTCAGTGAAATTACTAAGCGGAACGGTGTTTCAAAACTTGACATTTTTGAATTACAGGGAGTCCACACTGTGTTTACAGGCAGAAAATGCAAAATAGTCATTATTATTATGAATCATTAATACTAATAACGACAAACAGACAAAATGATGCTTGTTACATGGCTATTTGAGGAGTGCAAGGAAGGAATATTGCTTTACTTACCTCCCCCCACTTTATTTCTGGTACTAGACTGTTTGCCATGCCAACATTTCTGGGTTTCAGAGTAGCAGCCGTGTTAGTCTGTATTCGCAAAAAGAAAAGGAGGACTTGTGGCATCTTAGAGACTAACCAATTTATTTGAGCATGAGCTTCGTGAGCTACAGCTCACTGAATGCATCCGATAAAGTGAGCTGTAGCTCACAAAAGCTTATGCGCAAATAAATTGGTTAGTCTCTAAGGTGCCACAAGTCCTCCTTTCCATTTCTAGGTCTGACTCTAATGCCTCTCGTGGCAGAGGGCTGAAGTGAGGTGATGGAGCCTTTAGGACGGACCCTCTATATACTTTCCTAAGTTTAAGGCAGACACTTAGGGCCAGCATCTGAGCTCAGTATGCCAATATAAATCTGCAGTGACTCCGCCTAAGTCATCAGTCAGACCCTGAGGTCGGAAATGCCCCTCGGTCCTGTATAAGCATGTAACTATTGGGCGGCATTTCCTTCTCGTGGTATGGGAGTGTGTGTCAGTCCAGTCTGGAATCTTTTGGGCTCTGTTTTTGCGCGTGATAATGGCCCCGAACATCTGGTGGTAATTCTCTAGTAACCTGAAAGCTCTTTGGCAGCTGTACTAGTTTATCTTAAGGCAGGACCCCCTGATCCTCCCTCAAAACAGAGACGTTGCCCAAAACAGGGCAACAAAAATGATTAGGGGTCTGGAACATATGAGTTATGAGGAGAGGCTGAGGGAGCTGGGATTGTTTAGCCTGCAGAAGAGAAGAATGAGGGGGGATTTGATAGCTGTTTTCAACTACCTGAAAGGGGGTTCCAAAGAGGATGGCTCTAGACTGTTCTCAATGGTATCAGATGACAGAACGAGGAGTAATGGTCTCAAGTTACAGTGGGGGAGGTTTAGATTGGATATTAGGAAAAACTTTTTCACTATGAGGGTGGTGAAACACTGGAATGCGTTACCTAGGGAGGTGGTAGAATCTCCTTCCTTAGAGGTTTTTAAGGTCAGGCTTGACAAAGCCCTGGCTGGGATGATTTAACTGGGAATTGGTCCTGCTTTGAGCAGGGGGTTGGACTAGATGACCTTCTGGGGTCCCTTCCAACCCTTATATTCTATGATTCTATGATACGTGAACAGAACTGCAAATGCACCCGCTGCATCCCAGAATTCAATGCCGTAGCCAGTTTGCATAATGGAAAATTGCTTTATCCCGGACCCCCTGCCTTTCCATTAGCTGTTTAATCTCCTTCTCGTCCTAACCCTGTTAAGCCCCTCCACTACAACTGAATTGTGTGGCAGCCATTTTGCATTGTCACACCAGCAGTGAACATATGACATTACAGCAAGCATGTGAACGTTCAAAATGGCTGCTGCTGGGGCCTGCTCCTTTTTCCAAATCTCTGGCCATTCCGAGCCCAAGCACTGTTTGTAGAGAGAGGATCTTCTTGCTGCTTACAAAGCCAAAGGAAGGCTGGGTGGAGGGGGGAAGGGTCAGAGCTTTTGATCTCTGGGTTTAAAACTGGATGTAAATAAATATCATATGAACTCAAGTCAGGAATAAGGATGATCTGGTATTTGTGTATTTGGGGGGGGTTCTTCACTTTTTAAAGGATTATGTGTTGAGAAATGTATTGAATTGTATTTTAAATATATCTGTGTATATCTAACATCACCTAATTTCTAATATTTAAATGTCGGTGAATAATCAAGTGGTTGTTTCTATGTTGGTCATTGATGTTAATGAATTTTACTGTAAATATATCCAGGAGATAAAACTGACCAGCTACTGCTTTAAAAGGGACTTTTTCCTCCCAGTGCCTCTGCCTGGGTTTCTTTTTAATGTTCTGGTGGAGCATAAGTAATGCAAAAACCATAACTAATCATGTGTGAATGTCAGGCAAGGGATCATTACGATTTATTTTGTGCATGTGATAAACACAAATGCTTTAAATAAAAACCAAACCAGACCCAACACCCATGCTATGTTTGTCAAACTCTATGTTAAATTAAATCAAGTTTAGCAGTAGGACCCTCTCGTTCTTTTGCATTAGCTGTTATGGATATAAAATGAATGTTTAAAAAATGCAGTGTGCTTGTGTTTTATTTACAGATAGAGTTATTTACAGAAATATGAATGAATAAAGGAAACTGTTTGTTTTAAAAGCACAACATGTAATTAACCTGTGGAAGTCCCTGGCCCAAGATATCACAGAGGCTAAGAATCAAAACAGGGCTGTATATTAGCAAGCATCCACAGCTATCTAAAGGCAGATTTTTTTATGAGGGTGATAAAAGATTGCGCTTCAGGGCATAACCCAACTATTACGGGTTTAGGACAAATTTTCCTCCATAGTATGGCCACATTTTTACATACTTGTCCATTACAGGGTTTCTCTCACTCTTCTCCAAAGTATCTGGCACTGGCCGTTGTAGCTGAGAGGACACACAAGTGGACGGACCATTGGTCTGAACAGGTATGGCAATTCCTGGGTTGAGTGTCTGGGAGAAATACTCTGTAGTAAATGGTTATACTAAAGCCTCTGTCCATAGCTTGAAAGCGGACTGGTTGGTCAGAACTGATTCCCCTCTGCCTCATGAGGCTTCCTTGTCTGTTTTCTGTTAACGAACCCATCACCCGCTGGAATATATTTTCCACGTTCCATATGTAATACATGGGAGTTGGGGAAGTTCAAAGACTGAGCCAAAGTGTCAGGGGTTTTGAGCACCACAACTCACTTTGAAGGCAGCCGGCCCGCTAGCCATGTATTTCTCGTACAACAGACCTGCTGGGATCTAAGCCCTATGAAGTGCTTTGTATTTGGAGCATTAATAATTATGGGCCACAGTTTTTGCTTGCCTAACACTAACTGCCTAGGGCCTGACTTCCAGCATTGCTCAGTGCTTGCCGCATTTCCCACACTCGGTACATTTACAGACGGTCTCCTGTATTCATTCCCCGGGGTTCGACAAGACTTGGTTTCCTACAGAACCCTTTCCCACTCGCCGTATGAGGGATGGGCCTTTCTCTGGCATGGATTAGTTGGTGAATTTGAAGAAGTGGTTTCAGTCTGAACCTTTTGCCACATTCCCCACATTTATAAGGATTCACCGTTGCGTGGCTTCCCCTTTCACATTCTGCAGCCTTCGGGTCCATTTCTCTTGCAGGGTTCCTCTGACGACTTTTTGGATTTCTTCTAACTCTTGCAGGCTTTCCCCCTCTCAGAGCTTCCCATAATGGTTTCACTGGCTCTCTCTGAGGCCATTTTGAGTAGGTCTAATTGTTCAGCACATTCCCTGTGGTGGTTCTTTTTTTGGTTTGTTTATTTGGTGAACCTCTCATCTGCTGCAATAAAAAGAGGGTCAAGACATTATTATGGGAGGCATTGGTAATCCTAGAATCATAGAGATATAGGGCTGGAAGGGACCTCAAGTGGTATCTAGTCCAGCCCCTGGTGCTGAGGCAGGACCAAGTAAACCTAGTTCATCCATGACAGGTGTTCTTAAAAACCTCCATTGATGGAGATTCCACAACCGCCCTTGGAAGCCTTTTCCGGTTCTTAATTATCCTTAGAGCTAGAAAGTTTTTCCTAATATCGAACCTAAATCTCCCTTGCAGCAGATTAAGCCGATTACTTCTTGTCCTACCTTCAGGAGACCTGAAGAACAATTACTCACTGTCCTCTTTATAACAGCCGTGAACATATTTAAAGACTTATCAGGTCCCCCTCAGTCTTCTTTTCTTTAAGACTAAATATATCCTGTTTTTTAAAACCTTCCTTCACAGGTCATGGGTTTTCTAAACCTTTGATAATTTTTGTTGCTCTCCTCTGGATTCTCTCCAGTTTGACCACATCTTTCTTAAACTGTGGCACCCAAAACTGGACACAGTTCTCCAGCTGGTGTCTCTCCAATGCTGAGGACAGCAGGACAATGGGTCTTACCTCTGACACTCCTGCTAATACACCCCAGAATGATATTAGACTAACCCCCACCATGCCTAGTCACCCCTGGCTCCCCCAGTACCCCTGTCCCCACTGGCTCCACCAACACCCCCTGCTGTCCCCGCTTCTGAGGCTCCTGCCTCCCCCAAGCATGCTGCTAGGGACCCTAATGGGAAGTCAATGACTACTGCTCACCAGTGAAATAGCACACACTGAGCTGCAGAAAACAGGGCTGGTACCTAGCCTACCCGGTGGGCAACCTCCGATAGCCTTGGTCACCCTGCACACAAGTCTCTGGGATGAAATAGCCCCGAGGCTGCTCAGACTCACACCAGTGTGTTATGGGAAAAAGGCTACTTGTGAAAACCGCTGGACTGCAGTTTTGGAGGGACAGAGCGAGATTCACCCGCATCACTCCAGCTGGCTGCCTGCAGCCATGCCCTGCAGCCTGGTCCATGCTGGAGCATCCCGCCCTCCCAATGGGGCGAGAGTTACACCTGCCAATGCACAATATACCTAGACCCCAAAACGTATGACGCCGCCTAATCTCAGGGGTTCTGTGCCCCCCCCGCTCCAAGCCAGCAGCATTTGGGAGTCAACGGAGATTTTAGCATCCGTGTAAAAGGCTTTCGGAGCCCCAGTTTGGTCTCTCTAGGAAATCTCTGCAGTGTCACACACTGCCAGGAACGCGAGGGGAAAGTGTCCAGGGGATGGACTTTTATTCCCCCTTCAGTGTGTCACTGCACAGAAGCAAACACACCAGCTTCCTACCTGAGCAGGGCCTCTGGGCATCTCACAGTCTGACTCCCCTTCACATCTGCCAGCTGCAGCTTTCGTTTCTCGGCTGGAACTCCCGGAGCTTTAGTGCTGCAGGTCTCGCCCCCTCCAGCATGCACCCCTGCTCCGGCTGCTGGAGGGAACAGGGGTGTGAACTAGAATCAGTGACTGACTGGGAGGGGAGACGACTGGAGCAAGGCTGCTTGGCTGGGGGTGATTGGTGAGTGGACCCCCTGGGAGAGTTAAAGGCTGAGGAAAGCAGGTGCAGCTTTTCTTTAATAACGAACCAGTGAGATCTTCCCCCTGTGGAAACACCCCTTAGAGGGGCCTTTGTGGAGGAAACAGCCACTGAGATCCCCTTCCCCTCCCCCCACATCAGTCCACAGGGTGTGCCTTTCCCATGGAATAGGCTGGGGGGTTCGCTCCACAGCCCCACAGATTCTAGGGGATGCACATGAGGTCGGGGTCAGCTGCATGGAGTCCCTGCACCTGAATGGGACTTCAGCACATGCTTAAAGTTAAGCATGTCATGAATTGCTTTGCGGACGTAGGGCACAAATTCCCAACGCCCCCATCCTTCCACTGCTGCACATGGGCCCCGGGACATGGGGTTAGCATAGAATGGGGGGCGGGGGCCGTCTTGCTAAAATATTGGCAGCACCTCACTGCCTAGCTCCTGTTGCCATCTCACTTCTTAGAGCTGGATCAAAGTCCCGTTCGACTCGACGGCAAGAGTCCCTTTGAACGGAGCGGTGCTGGAACGGGCCCTTCGAGTGAAGGATTTCAGCAGCCCAGCTCACGTCGGTGTGATTTCTTTCCTGCATGGCCAGGTTTGGGGTAATGTTCTGTTCTTCACTATACCAGTCAGCCCTGATGTAGAGCTCCCCTTTCTGGAACACAGTGTGCGCTGTTTGGCACAGTCCAGCTCGGTCTCGGCCCCTTTGACAGGTCAGGCAGCATTCAATCAACTCTCCAGAAACGAGCAGGGCACGGGTGTGTGTATGGCCAAATAACCCTGTTAGTCCGGACTCCTTGTTGTTTTTGTGGATACAGACTAACATGGTTTCAGAGGAACAGCCGTGTTAGTCTGTATTCGCAAAAAGAAAAGGAGTACTGGTGGCACCTTAGAGACTAACCAATTTATTTGAGCATGAGCTTTCGTGAGCTACAGCTCACTTCATCAGATGTGGCTACCCCTCTGATCCTCGGCATCCAAGACGGATGGCTATCCAATTCATTTCCTTTGCTCTTCGGACTTTGAAGCTGTCCTGCCTTGTTAGTTTTGTGATTCCAGTTCTTCTGAGGGAGCCAGTGCCAGATAGCAAGGGGGGCTGCTCTCTGCCTTGATTGCTCTAATTTAGGACTTGTCTACATGGCAGTCCAGACCACGTGGGTGTGAACTGTAGGGCGCTCTGATGTGTCGCACTTTAACTGCCTGTTGTGTTAATTTAGATGGAATGAAGAGGTCCAAAGGGTCCAAGGTGTCAGGGTGGCCCTCTCACTGTCCAGCATGAAACAAGGCTCAGGGCTTGGGGTGACACTGCCTTAAGGAAATCGTCCCCGAGAGAACTGCACGGATGTAGTAACAATGGTGCAAATGGCCCAGGCACTGGGTTAGTACGGAGTCAGGCTTAGGCCAGTGCCGCTTAATCTGCTAACAGAACCAAGTTCGTTCCACTGGTTGGATTGGTCCAGCGCCTCTACGTGAGGGGATTGCCGTGGCTGAGCTACACGGATGTAGCTACAGCAGGGCCAATGTCCTTCGTGCAGACAGGGCCTAAGGGAAATCGCGTCTAAGGCTATGTCTACACTATGGAGCCTGTGCCTGCTAGTGTAGACACAGCCTACGCCGACAGAAGGAGTTTATCTGCCAGTGTAGGAACAAAACCGCCCTGAGGGATGTAGCCTTAACCGCCCTAAACCCCCCTCGCTGCAATTTAAGCCCATTGCTTCTTGTACTATACTCGGAGCTTAAGAAAAACTATTTTTCTTCCTCGTCCTTGTAACAACCTTTTATGTACCTGAAAACGGTTATCATGTCCCCTCTCAGTCTTCACTTCTCCAAACTAAACAAACCCAATTATTTCAATCTTCCCTCATAGGTCATGTTTTCTAGACCTTTAATCATTTTTGTTGCTCTTCTCTGGACTCTCTCCAATTTGTCCACATCCTTCCTGAAATGTGGTGCCCAGAACTGGACACAATACTCCAGTTGAGACCTAATCAGCATGGAGCAAAGCGGAAGAATTACTTCTCATGTCTTGCTTACAACACTCCTGCTAATACATCCCAGAATGAGGTTTGCTTTTTTTGCAACAGCATTACACTGTTGACTCATATTTAGCTTGTGGTCCACTATGACCCCCCAGATCCCTTTCTGCAGTACTCCTTCCTAGGCAGTCGTTTCCCATTTTGTGCGTGTGCAACTAATTGTTCCTTCCTAAGTGGAGGACTTTGCACTTGTCCTTATTGAATTTCATCCTATTTTCTTCAGACCATTTCTCCAGATCATTTTGAATTTTAATCCTATCGTCCAAAGCACGTGCAACCCCTCCCAGCTTGGTATTGTCCGCAAACTTTATAAGTGTACTCTCTATGCCATTATCTAAATCATTGATGAAGATATTGAACAGAACCAATCCCTGCAGGACCACACTCATTATGGCCTTCCAGCATGACTGCGAACGACTGATAACTGTTCGCGGGGAATATTTTCCCAACAGTTTTGCACCCACCTTATAGTAGCTCCATCTAGGTTGTATTTCCCTAGTTGGTTTATGAGAAGGTCAAGTGAGACAGTATCAAAAGCCTTACTAAAGTCAAGATTATCACATCTACCGCTTCCCCCCCAACCACAAGGCTTCTTACCCTGTCAAAGAATAGTATCACTGTACTATAAAAGGAAAGAACACAAACCGTGTCAATAGTAAGCTTATGAAATGCATAGAGGCGTCTGTTTCCAGCAGTTGACAGACGACACACGGATAAGGACATGCAGGGCGTTGGGATGGGGCTGAGACTGTCTTTGCTTTAGATTGTAATACAATTTTCAATGCCTTAGGACACCCCATATTGCCTTTCATGGTCCTCCTCTCCCTCCTGGGGGGACTGTGAGCTATCAGCTGATGAACAATGCATTACAAAATGCAGTTTTTAAATTTCAAAAGCAATCAAACTCCACAGGGCAGGGCCTGTTTGTTAAGCTGTGTCTGTACAATGGGGCACTCTCTCTAGTGAGGTCTCTGAGCACAGCTGCAATCTAAAATTACTAAAATAACAAAAACATTGAATAATAAACTGTATGTAGTCTTCACAGAGTACTCAAGTCCTAAGTTTAGCTTTGGCCTTCCTGATGGCGGAAGATAGACTCACACAGAGCACAGGATTTCAAAGGGTCACATTTCTTTTTGTTGTTGGCTTTTAAAATGGATTTAATGCTGACAAAAGGTCAGTGTGATGGGTTGGACCCCCCTTTCGGGGTGCCACCCGATGTGCTGGGGTCCCACTGAGCCAACCCTTTCCACCTGCCTGGGTTTCCTCACCCTGTTCTTCCTAATGACCCATCAAGGCTGATTGCTTACTGTCTGGTGGGCGTTTCCCAAGTACACCCACAGTTGTAATCGTTACATAGACAATATTCCTAACTTCAGATACGGAAATGATACACGCCTACCACTTGGATAAACACATTCAGTAAATCGCAACCTTTCCATTGATACTGCACATGACCCATCTTGCATAGAACATACCTTAGTTATGCCACAATCACATCCTAACAATATTTCTATGAAGAATATGGGGGGGGGGGGGGTAACGTCACAGCCAGATTTTTGTTCCTCTCGTTCTCCCAGAGCTGATTTCAGAGCCAGATCTGAACAGCGGTCCACGAGGAACCAGACTGAAACCCACTAAGTCGGGGCGGGCAAACTTTTTGGCCCGAGGGCCACATCTGGGTATGGAAATTGTATGGTGGGCCGTGACTGCTCATGATATTGGTGGTTGGGGTGCGGGAAGGCTCTGGCTGGGGTACGGGCTCTGGGTTGGGGCTGGGGATAAGGGGTTCGGAGGGGGATCAGGGCTGGGGCAGAGGTGCGGGAGGGGGTCGGGGAGCAGGCTCCAGGCAGCACTTACCTCAAGCAGCTCCCAGAAACAGCGGCACGTCCCCCGTCCGACCCCTAAGCGGAGGTGCAGCCGGGCATCTCTGTGCGCTGCTCTGTCCGCGGGCGCCACCCCTGCAGTTCCCATTGGTTGTGGTTCCCGGCCAATGGGAGCTGCGGGGGCAGTGCGCGGAGCCCCCTGGCTGCCCCTACACATAGGAGCCAGAGCGGGAACATGCCGCTGCTTCCGGGAACCATGCAGAGTGGGGCAAGACCCCAACCCCGCTTCCCAGCATCTGGGGCGGGGCTGGGAACCAGCTGGTGCAGCAGCTATCACAAGCCATGGGCAAATACTAAGAGCAGCCCCCGAGCTGCTTCTGCCGCTGGGCTTGTGAGCTGGTCCGTTGATCCTTCCATTCGATCAGGCACTCTGCTACCCGTTCGGTGGCCGGGAGACTGGCTCTGCTGCAGGCCCCGACTGGTGATGCTAGCAAAGGTAACGAGGCCCTGCTTGCTGGCATGGCCCTCCCTGCACTGGGCACAGTGGTACGGTCTCTGCCCGCTCCGTGCATGCTGAGAGAGCAGCTGGCAGTGAAGCTTTCCCAATGGCCGGTGAAAGCCCTGTGCCAGCCCCCGCGCACCCCCTGGTGGCCAATCAGAATCACAGAATCACAGACTATCAGGGTTGGAAGGGACCCCAGAAGGTCATCTAGTCCCACCCCCTGCTCAGAGCAGGACCAATTCCCAGTTAAATCATCCCAGCCGGGGCTTTGTCAAGCCTGACCTTAAAAACCTCTAAGGAAGGAGATTCCACCACCTCCCTAGGTAACGCATTCCAGTGTTTCACCACCCTCTCAGTGAAAAAGTTTTTCCTAATATCCAATCTAAACCTCCCCCACTGCAACTTGAGACCATTACTCCTCGTTCTGTCATCTGCTACCATTGAGAACAGTCTAGAGCCATCCTCTTTGGAACCCCCTTTCAGGTAGTTGAAAGCAGCTATCAAATCCCCCCTCATTCTTCTCTTCTGCAGGCTAAACAATCCCAGCTCCCTCAGCCTCTCCTCATAACTCAATTGTGGCACTGCAGGTGCACTCTGCCTTCATTTCCCCAGATGGGTTGTCAATAAATTCACTGTCTAGGATCCAGACAAGGGGAAGCTAAAACAAACTAAGTCCCCTTTGGTGAGGCCTCAGCAAAGGACCCGTTGTAACAACAGCTCATCAGGCCCTTAGCTCAGAGCTCCTAAAGTTTCTAGGCCCAGTAAGACCAGACCCCAGGCCAGGAGCCAAAGAGAAAAACTGCCCACTACACCTTGCATGGCTTCCAGTCTGCTCTCCTGCTCCTGTTTACACAATCCAGCCCCAGGGCAGGGCAGAGACCTGTTTTATTACCCCCAGGCTGTCTTGGCAGGGGTAGCACGCTCCTTCACAGGCCCCTCTCCCGTGCGATCCCTGCCATGTATGCTCAGGGCGCTCTGGGAGGCAAAGCCTTTCCCACATTCATGTATCTGGTTCCTCTCCAGCGCGGCTCCGCTGATGATTTGTCAGATGCAGCTTCTGAACGTAGCTCTTCCCACACCCGGCGCACCCGTGTGGCCACTCTCCGGAGCAGATGCGCCGGTACAGACGCAGGAGCGGCGGCTCTTCCCACACTCCGTACCTTGGTATCTGTCTCCCACATGGAGGCCAGGATACCTGGCCAGGTAGTCCTCTGAACTCTAACCCCGCTCTCTCCTTTGTTGCATCCATGTCGCCTTTCGTCCTTGGGGGTCCTCCCAAGCGCACAGAGGCAGCGCTTGGAATGGCAGCTCTTACCATACCCGGAGCATTGGGCTGGATCCTGCCCTCCGTGACTTCAGGTGCTGGACAAAGAGCTCCTGAAAGCAGGTCTCTTGCCGCAGTCGGGACACCGGTACCTGTGTGGAACTCCTGTTGCGTAGCCAGGAAGAAAGCCTTTCCCTTGGAGATCTCTCCCCTATGTGGGTTCTCTGATGCCCATCAGGTATGGACTTGTACACAAAGCTCTGCACTGGGAACATGTAAACGGCTATTTGACCCTGTGCTTTATCTGATAGATGCACAGATAATCCTCACAAATGAAGCTTTTCCCCACACTCGGGGCACTGGAGGGTATCCTGTCCATGATGGGTTTTCAGGTGTTTGGTAAGGTGACATTTGTACGCTTCTCTTGCTCCTCGCCTGCATGTGTGATCTGATGGGCCCAGAGACCATTCTTAGCATCCAGGCTCTTCCCACACACCGTGCATGCAAACAGTCTCTCTCCCCGTGACATTGCTGGTGTTTGCGCCGATAACTCTTAGAGATGAAGCTCCAACCATACTCTGTACACGTATGTTCCCCGACATGAGATCTCTGGTGCAACGAAAGATAATGCCGGGAACTTTAGCAGTTACCACACACTGGACATTTATAGGCTTCCTTTGTGTAGTGAAGTCTCTGGTGCAACAGGATTTAAACTTTTCCCGCATTTAGAGGCTTTGTGTAGTGGCTCCCCTTGGGGACAAACTGGGTGGGATTACGGGGTTTGTTGGAATGTGAATGTTTGCCCACTCTGGAAGGGCTCTTCCCTTCAGCGAATTCTCTGCTGTGCCTTCAGGTATTACTTGGAGCTAAAGGTTTTACCACACTCGCTCCATTTGCTCTCCCCTGTGTGGGATGTATAGTGCAGTTGAAGGTAATGCTTACAAAGGTAATTCTTCTCACACACCATGCATTTATGCACAATCTCCTCCTGCAGGTGACTTTTCTCATTCATGGAGAGATCACTCTTTAATCAAATACACTATATCCACCGGATCACCCTTGTCCTCAAAGAATCCTACTAGATTGGTGAGGCATGATTTCCCTTTACAAAAGCCATGTTGACTCTTCCCCAACAGATAGTGTTTATGTGTCGGATAATTCTGTTCTTTACTATAGTTTCAATCAATTTGCCTAGTACTGAAGTTAGGCTTACTGGCCTGTAATTACCAGAATCACCTCTGGAGACTGTTTTTTTAAATCAGTATTACATTAATTACCCTTCAGTCATCTGCTACAGAATCCAATTTAAGCGATAGGTTACATATTACAGTTAGTAGTTCTGCAATTTCATATCTGAGTTCCTTCAGAACTCAAGTGAATACCATCCGGTCGATAAATGCAAAGTTATGCACATTGGAAAACATACAAAATGATGGGGTCTAAATTAGCAGTTACCACTCAAGAAAGAGACCGTGGAGTCATCATGGATCGTTCTTTGAAAACATCCGTGCAATGTGCAGTGGCAGTCAAAAAAGCGAACAGACTGTTAGGAATCATTAGGAAAAGGCTAGAAACAGAAAGGATCATATTGCCTCTATATAAATCCATGGTACACCCACACTTTGAATACGGCATGCAGTTCTGGTCGCCCCATCTCAAAAAAGATCCATTAGAACTGGAAAAACTACAGAGAAAAACAACAAAATGATTAGGGGTATTGAACAGCTTTTATATGAGGAGAGATTAAAAAGACGAACTGTTCATCTTAGAAAAGAGACAACTGAGGGGGGATATGATAGAGGTCTATAAAATCCTGACTGGTGTAGAGAAAGTAAGTGTTATTTACCCCTTCACATAACACAAACATTAAGGGTCACCCAATGAAATTAACAGGCAGCAGGTTTTAAACAAACAAAAGGAAGTACTTCTTTACACAACATCCAGTCAACCTGTGGAACTCATTGCCATGTGATGTTGTGAAGGCCAAAACTATAAGTGAGTTCAAAACAGAAGTAGGTAAGTTCCTGGAGCAGTGGTCCCCAACCATTCTGTGGAAATAGAACATTCCTATTCCCAACAGACTGTGGTGGGCGCCAAACACCCCGCTGCCCAAATGCCGCCGAGAACTGGCAGCGGAGAGAAACCTTGCTGCCGAAATGCCACCGAGAAACGGCAACGCTTCTTGGCCGCCTTTTGGCGGGTGGTTCTCAGGTGGCCGCGCTTGGCGACAGCATTTCGGCAGCACGGTGTCCTGCGGGTGCACACAAGTGCCCCGGCGGGCACCATTGCACCTGCAGGCACCGCACTGGGGACAGGTCCATTAATGGCTATTAGCCCAGATGGTCAGAGATGCAACCCCATGCTCTAGCTGTTCCTAAGCCTCTGACTGCCAGAAGCTGGGAGTGGATGACAGGGGATGGATCACTTGATAAATTGACTGTTCTGTTCATTCTCTCTGAAGCATCTGGCCACTGTCAGAGACAGGATACTGGGCTAGATGGACCATTGGTCTGACCAAGTATGGCTGTTCTTATGTAATTACATAGATAAATTACTCCTTACCGAGTAAGATCAATGCTTCACAGAGCTCCCTCATCACCTCTTGGTATAGCTCCTGCCATTCTTCTAAAATCCCCCACTCCTCCTGGGAGAAATAGACTCTGAAATCCTCAGAAGCCAGGAGTGGAAGATGGGGGACATCACTCGATAATTGCCCTGTTCTGGTCATTCCCTCTGAAGCACCTGGCACTGGCCACTGTCAGAAGACAGGATATTGGGCTAGATGGACCTTTGGTCTGACCCTCTATGGCCATTCTTATGGTCTTTAGTGGTGAAGGGCTGACCCACTGCTAGAGAGCAGGAGAGAAAGGGGGCTGTGTCTGCCCTGTGCCACAGAGCTGTAAAGTATCACATTATAAAAGAGGCAGGGGAGTGCTCTGGTCCCTGTTTAGCCAAACTCCACATTTCATACTCAATCATTCCTCAGAGCTCAGCTCCTCCAGCCCCCAGGTTATTAGAGCTGCATTTCTCTGAAAGCCTTCCAGTTTAGCAGTGTCCGCACTGCCATGCGTAAAGCTGGCCACAGGACTCCATGAGCAGCCAAGGCAGGGCCAGACCCACCCCTGCTGCAGGAGGGGCCACGTTCCCATACGCACCTCAATATTGCAATGCTGCTCTTAACAACTGGTTCCAGGAACACCCACGTAGGGCCCCACAAAGAGCAAACCACGCAGACCAGGGAAGGGGGAAAGATCAGGGTGGATACTGGCCATGTCAAGCAGTGTGATTTGGTGACTCAGATCAGCCTGTTTTGCAGCCATTATCACATTGCAAACTCGGGTCTCATTTGCTTCCTGCTGCCTACCCTACATCCCATTCAGTCATTGCTGCTTCCTAGATTTCTCCCTCCCATTGGATCGTTTTTCCCCAGATGCGTCAGCTGCATTTTCCCAAGTGCCTGTCACACACAGGCTCAGTCTACGCTACAAAGTTCTGGAAGCAGAGCTATGTTGGCTAGGAGTGCCGGGGTGGGGGGGACCCCATACCCCCTAGCTATGCTGGCAAAACCCCCAGCGTAGATGCAACGATCAACCGTTTCTGGCAGCAGAGCTCATACGCATTGCTGCTGTAGCCACATTGGTCCCGGGATACTAGAGAGAAACTGGGTGAGGTCAGATCTTTCACTGGACCAACTTCTGTTGGGAACAGAAACAAGGTTTCAGCCGTGACAAGCTCGGAAGCGTGTCTCTCCCCCCAACAGAAGATGGTCCAGTGAAAGATATGACGTCCCCCGCCTTGTCCTGGCCTAGCGAACGGCGTTCAGGGACATGGGGTACCTGTTGGTAGGAAAAAAAAAATCTCCCTCCATTAGGGGGCTCTGCCGGCACAGCATAGCACAAGGGTCCCCAACACAGTGCCCGCGGGTGCAATGTTCTGGGTCTGCGCATGAGAGGGACACCAGAAAGGATGGCTAGTGGGTTCCCTTTTTTCCCCATTTCTCCTCCTCCCCTTGCCTCCACCCTGCAGACTATTGCACGATTACCACGGCAGGCCCACCTTAGAGCACCCTCTGCAGGCAAACTTCCCTGGCACAAAGGGCAGCCGGGCAGCCCGTGGCGGCTCACCGCTGGGAAGAACGCCGCTCCCAGCCTACCAAGGTGGAGTGACCGCAGCCTCAGCAATGCCCACCGTGGTGGGAGTGCTCGTGTGGACAAGGTGCCTGCGGCTGCCAGCTTCTGGTCCCCATGTCACCGAGAGTTAGGCCCGGCTGGGCAACGTGCGCCCATGTAGCTGCAAAGGTGCAAACCCCTAACGCAGAAGGGCTGCAGCTGTTCCAAATGGGACTCGCCCCAGCACTGCACCAGGGCAGCGTCCCTGCAGGAGGGGGCTGCAGTTCTCCTGAGCACGGCAACCTTTGCACCGGCATGCAGGGCGCTCCCAGGCGCCCAAAGGCCAGAGAAACACGTGAGCTGCAAATTCAGCCGGCTGCGTCATCCACGCAGCTCCACTTCCCCCGACGCCACTGCCCGGTTCTTTCTTCACGCCAGTGCTGGCTCCCCAGTGCCGACAGCCCTGCTGTGAGAACAGGAGAGAGCTGCCCGAATTGCCTTTGGCTTGGGGAGAAAAAAAGGCCTAGTCCAGCAGAATTCAGCCAAACTTTATTCTCCATTGTGCAAGAGAAACAGAGAGAGGGACGAGGGCAAGGATGGCTCCCTACATCCCCAGGAGATCTGAAAGCAGCTGGAGAGGTTCAGGGCAGCAGGAGCTGCAGAGGAGAAGGCTGTGATGCCCGAAGATGTGACACTGTTCCGGGTGGCAGAGACCAGGCCTACATGAGCAGAGGGGGCAGAAGAATGCAGAGAAATGTGCTCAGCTCAGTTTCACAGAGGGTTTTAGCCACATGAAGTTTCCTGCTAGAGGAAAGCAATGTGGTCTAGTGGTTAGAGCACAGGGCTGGGATCCAGGAGCCCCAAGTTCGATTCCTGCCACTGCGTGACCAAGTCCTTTCACTTTTCCTGCCCCCGCTTGGGGAGAGCCAGGCTCCTCTGGGCCCAGCCCAGGGGAAACCTTGCACAAGGGCTGAGTATCATCATCAGCTCCCAGACCTCCCCTCAGCTCCGCTCTCGCACAGAGGCATCTGGGTGCAGGCTGGGGGCCGGCCCTGGCTCAGCACTGTGAGTTCGCCGATGGTCTTTGAGGGACTCCTTGTAGCGGAAGCTCCTCCCGCACTCCCCGCACGGGAAGGGCCGCTCGCCGTTGTGGACGCGCTGGTGCTTGAGCAGGTTCTGCTTGCGGATGAAGCTCTTCCCGCAGGCGGCGCACTGGAAGGGCCGCTCGCCGGTGTGGACGCGCTGGTGGTTCTGGAGGTGCTCCTTGCGGCTGTAGCATTTCCCGCAGGCGGCGCACTGGAAGGGCCGCTCGCCGGTGTGCAGCCGCTGGTGGTTCTGGAGGTGCTCCTTGCGGCTGTAGCATTTCCCGCAGGCGGCGCACTGGAAGGGCCGCTCGCCGGTGTGGATGCGGGTGTGGTAGGTGAGCCGGGAGCGGTGGAGGAAGCTCTGCCCGCACTGGCTGCACTGGTGGGGCTTGGCCTTGCCGTGGGTTCTCAGGTGGATAATCAGGTTCTGCCGCTGCTTGACGTTCTGGCCGCCCTCGCTGCGGGCACAGGGCCTCTGCCCACTGCGTGTGGGCTGGGGGAAGCTCCTTCCGTACTGGACTGGCTCATCTGCCGGGGAGCAGGCCTGGGATTTCACGGCACTCGAGACAAAGGGCCTCTCTCCTGCCCGCGCGACGTAAGGGGCAGCCGCATCTCGGCTCTCGCAGGGAACTCTGCCCCAGCCAGGCCCCGATCCTGCCCCCGCGGAGGGCAACGGAGATTCTGACCCTGGAAGCAGGACTGGCTGCTCAGAGGATTTACTGAGCGCAGCTCCGCACCGATCCTCCACCACGTGGGCATCCCAGGGATCTCTCTGCTCAGGACTCCAGAAAACCTGCCTTTCCGACATCATCTGGTGCTGCTCGCGATGGGGGGGATGCTCCTCAAGACACTGCACCTCCGTTTTGGTCACAGTCCCACCTGGAACACAGAGAGAATCCAGCCACCTTTGTGCCAGGAGAACGAGCCCCCGCTCGGCTCCAGCCGAGATCAGGTCCCCTCTGTACCTGGCATGGTCCAAACACATGATAAGAGACATCCCTGCTCTGAAGAGCTCCGGTACTATGCTGCTAAGGGCCATCTGAGAATCCACCTAGACAGACAGAATCTAAACTGACCTGTGCGGGATGGGGAGAGAGGTCTGATCGTTATCCTGAGTGCTGCCCTCTCTCATTAGCTAGAGTTTGTGAAGCCTGTTAAGAGCTATGGGCCAAAAGGCCACATTCAAACTATCACTCACTGGTGCTCAAAGCCATCAATGTTTCTCTTTCCCTGGAGTCCTGCCGGCTCCCAACACAGGCCTCTTCCCCTTCTTCTGTCTGGGCCACAGCTCCCTTGGGGGAAACTAGAGATTCTGTTGGCAGGAGAGAGAACAACATTACAAAGTGTCCCACGGAGATCAGAAAAGCAGCTCCCGAAACAGGGCTCCGCCCAGTGGCGTTCTCTCTGGGGGGTGGGCTAATTGGACACACCTGAGGATCCGGAGCCAAAGGAAACCGGGGTGGGCTTGAGACCTGCTGAAAGGTCACAATGGCAGGTTTAGCAGCTGTGACCGGTGGGAAGCCATGAGTGACGATCCATTATGGGGAGGGCTTACGTGTAAAGCACCGGCACCTTGCGGGGGGTGCTGCTGTACAGGGATCAGGAAGCTGCTACGGGAAGCAATGAGACTCTGGAGCAATTCAGTAGCAACCGTCTTTTCTACCTACGGCTCCGCCACAGTTCGAGGGGCGGTGGCTGAGTGGCTAAGGTGCTCCACTGCAAGCCTGAAGGTCGTGGGTTTGCGCCTTGCTCAGGCCACCTCGCCCAGCTGCCAACTGCGTCCCTGGTTGGCTTAGGGCAGTCCCAGGCAGCTGCATGTGATGCTGACCACAGCACTTCTTCGCGTACTGTTGGCTATGAAACAGACATGCTGTAACTGCCTCAGCCCCATGAGTCGTTGGCTTGTGGGGACAGACTTCACCTGTGGCCCCAAGCACCTCCCAACCTTTCCTGTATTTATCCTCCCACAGGGGCAGCCCTGTTAGCCTCATTACGCAGATGGGGAACCATGGCACAGCGTGATTCTCACAGGCAGGGAATGAACTCAGATCTCTGGAGTTACAGGCTGACCACTGCACCGGCCTTCCTCTCTCCTCCTTATATAGGAGTTTAAGAGGATTTGGTTAGGTCTGTTTTTCTTTCCAACTCCAGCTACTGTAGGTGGATTACTGACCTGTCCCGAGTCCCGTGGGGATCTCTCTCTCTGCTATGTCCCCCCGGTCCCTGACACATGGCTCTTCCGTCCAGGACAGGAGGTAAGGTTTGGAAATAGCACCATCTGGAAAAGGACATCAGAGGCGGTTACATTTCACCATCAGTCACTGGGTCCCTGCCACGTTACGAGGACTTGGAACCAAGAACCTGTCATTGCCAGAGGCCAAAGAACTCTACTGAGGAGACACGACTGAGCCAGTGAGGACTAGGGTAGGGACAAGATGTACCAGAAGGACCCAACAGGAGAACATGGGCGCAGGCCCAACACAGACCAGATCAGAGCAAGGTCATACACACATCAGCCAGTCAGGTCCATGGAGACTCTGGACCACCTCTTGGGCACTGGGGGACGGGAGATTGGTGGTAACCCCTTCCCCTGCAGCATGCATCTCGGGTAGCCAGCTGTAGCAGGGGCTTCCTCTCTGTGCGTGCAGAGGCCAGGACGAGGGACCACTGAAGTCCTATGGATTCAGTGGGCCGTGCAGGTGAGGCGGCTCCTAACTGGAGATTACAGAGTGTTTCTCGCACCCGCCAGGCTAACAAATAAGGAAACGATAGAGTTCAGGGGCGGCCAGCTCATGGGGAAGGGAGCAGCGGTTTAAGGGCATGTTGCTGTGTCAATACCCAGTTCTTGGTTAGCATGGTCTCCCCGCACACATCCAAGGACTGTAATAACACCCCTGCTGATCAGCACAACCCGACAGGACCAGAATCACCCACTTCCACGTGCCAGGTTCTGATGTGCTTCTGCCTGGCAGCAGGTTCGTTTGGCCTGTAGCGGCCCCAGCGGGCAGCTCGTTGGGGACCAAGTGGGGGTCTGTACTAGCGTGGCACGCGTCAGACGAGCCCAAGCCCGCGGATGCCAGTGGCACTCACTGCCCCCAACGTGGGCAGAAGCAAACCCGCGAGGAGGGAGTTTCTATTAGGTTCCGATGGAGAAAAAGGGGCCGGATCCTCATGTACATTAGAAGCCCTGCCACTGCTCCAGTGGCATCAAGGAGCTTGGAAAGCGGGGGAGCTATCACGGCGCTTTTATACTGGCAGAGCTTTAGCGTAAACGAGACTCCAGTCAGGGTGCACTGGCCCTGGTGGGCCACCATCAGTGTGAAAACCCAGAAGGCAGCGCATTGCTGCGCTCATGACAGTGGTCTCCCCTAGGATTTCATGGGGCTGGCCAGCTGCGTAGGGTTAGCTGTAGGAACGATCCAACACCAAGAACAGCCCAACACAACTTTATTTTGCATTGCATCTGCCATATAAAACTACACCGCCAAACACCTGACAGAGTTTAACTGCACGCTTATGAAATTAAAATGTAAAAACAACAGGGGCAGGGACACAGAGCAACGGGTGAGAAAGAATCAATCTACATCCAGAGGGAGGAGAAATGTGGGGAGAGGCGGTTCTGGGGGCAGGAGCTGCAGAGAAGAAGGCTCTCACACAATCTTGCCGCTGTGGGTGTGGAGCGGGAGAAAGGAAGCGGGTTCTAGAGAAGAGACCCAGGAGTGAGGCCATGGGGGGGTTTAGAACCAGAGCGGGACGTTAGTGGGGACTCGGGGGGACGGGAAGGGACGTGGCTGTTCTCTGGGTGTGGGAGAAGGCGGGGAGCAGCATTCGGCGCATGCACCAGCCTTTCCGGCTCTCTCTGAAGGTTGCGTGGAAGGGCCTGGTCCAGGGGATGGGAGATGGGTATGAAAAACGTGCTAGGGGTCCCTCCGAGGACGTGCCAGACACCCCGGCTGCCTCGCGCCCCGCGGACGTATTTGGTAAAAGCTTTGTTTCTGGCACGGTTTTTCACTTCGCTGCCTTGGATTTAACTTGTGGTCGGTTACGACCCAGTCCCGAGCTGCCATGTGGTCTAGTCCACGGAGTCCCAGGATCTAATCCCCAGCGCCTAGGGCCTGCGGGAGCCCAGGCGGGGGCCCCAGCTCCGCGCCATGAACCCGCTGATGGTCTTTGAGGGACTCCTTGTAGCGGAAGCTCCTCCCGCACTCCCCGCACTGGTAGGGCCGTTCCCCGGTGTGGATGCGCTGGTGCTTGAGCAGGTTCTGCTTGCGGATGAAGCTCTTCCCGCAGGCGGCGCACTGGAAGGGCCGCTCGCCGGTGTGCAGCCGCTGGTGGTTCTGGAGGTGCTCCTTGCGGCTGTAGCTCTTCCCGCACTCCTCACACTTGTAGGGCCGCTCGCCGCGGTGGATCATCTGGTGCCGCACCAGCCCCGAGTGGCAGTTGAAGCTCTTGCCGCACTCCCCGCAGGCGTAGGGCCGCTCCTTGGCGTGGCTCCGCTGGTGGATCTTCAGGCTCTTCTTCACGCTGAAGCTCTTCCCGCACTCGGCGCAGCCGTGCGGCCGCTCCTCCCCCAGCACGCCGGCTCCCCGCGGGATCAAGGTGCCCGGTAACTCGCCGAAGCTGCCGTCCGAGCGGAAGGATTTACTCAGTCTGTTCTCGCCGGGGTCGGCTTGCTGCGTCACCGAGCCACGCTGGCTCCCGTAGGCCGGGGCCTGGTAGAGCGGCTCCCCAGAGCCCCCCAGGAGCCCCAGCTCTTCCGGGCCTGCCTGGCGGTGACGCTGCTCCTCCGACTTCACCATGAGCCCGTCGCCTGCCGGAAGAAAGAAAGAGAATCTCATCCCTGGCTCTTTGGGGGAAAAGGCCCCGATCCACAGCACGGTCCCACGGAGCCGAGGGTCTCAGTGGCCTGGGCTAGGATGAACTGGGATGGAGACCAGCGGTGAGAAGGGTTTGAGCTCTCTTGGTTACATCCAGCTGCTTGAAGAAGGCCAGCCCCAGCCCCGGGAGAGAGGGTCAGTATCTGGCCCAGGGGTGGATTTCATCCAGAGAGAATTGGGTCACTGCCACCCAAAGCACTCTCTGGCCCCAACCACATAGGAAACAGGGCTTTGCAGATCATTCCCGACAGTCCTCACAGGGCCTGGGCCAGGGCAGCAGGACAAAAATCCCCATTTGTTTTAATGTGTCATAACAGTACTTTCCCCTCCTATCACATCTCCTAACCGAGGAGCACAAAAAATTCAGCAAACATTAACCACTTCACCACCAGCTAGATGAGCTAACAGTCCCTACTGGCCTCAATCTCTGAGCATCCCAGGAGAGCTGGGTCCCAGCTCCTAACACCTACTGTATGCTCCCTCCCGACTTCCTGCCCGAAGGAGAGGCTGGGGGTAGGGAGAGAACCCAGGAGTCCCAACTCCCTCCCTCCAGAGCATCTTTTGTCCCCGTTCTACTCTATTCTAGGCAGGTCCTTACACCATCCTGATCGCCACAGTATCTGAGCGCCTTCCAGTCACGCTTTAAGCGGCGTGACGACCCTCCGTCACATGGTGATCAGACAGTGGAGCGCTAATAAAGGTTTCTGGCTTGGGAAAAGATTGTTTGTGCCAATTTTCCACTCTAAGCATATTATTAAGATCTCAGCCGAACAGGCACCTGGCTGGCACGCAGGAGATGTGGGTTTCGTTTCCAGCTCTGTCACATCCACCTTGGCCAAGGCATTCGTCTCTCTGAGACTCAGTTCCTCATCTGTACAATGGGGTTTTCTCTGTCTGGTCTGTGGAGCTCGTGAGCTCTCATGGCAGGGCTGTCTCTCGCTACGTGGCGTGCAGAGCCCAGCACAATCTCAGTTAAAGAGTCTAGGTGCTACCAAAACCCAAAGGAGCGCTCATCACTGGAAACACCCAGCCAGACACTCAGCTATGAAAACCAAACAAACCCAAAGTCGTACTTTCACAGCTGAGCACGTTAACCAGTTGCAGGCTAAAGCCAAAACATCCCAGATGGGTGCCTACTCCTAGCTAGGAGCAGCCGTCTCCCAAGGTTTGGGCACACATGGAGTTGAACAGGTCCCGGGGAATGTACTATGAGACTCCAAGGTCTCTGGCCAACGGCAGAGGTATTTGAAACAGGGGTTATTCCGGGTGGCAGACGCGGAAATGAAAAAGCATTTAATCGCTTCTCAACAGCTATAATCACTGAGGCTCTAACCACCTGCGCACACGCAACCCTCCCTGGGACTAAACAACGGGGGAAGTTCCCCACTAGGCCTCACGCAGGCGCTCTGCGCAGGGATCAGCTCCGGGCCATCTCGGATAGCGCATAGGAGAGGAAGGCAGCATCTAAGTTCCCTCTAAGCTGCACGGCCGTGCAGCTGCCTACTAAACCCGGACAGGGGCTCAGGGCTGTGGCGGGGAGAGGCGCCCCTCCCTGCCAGCCCCAGCGCGGACCTGCCCCAGACTTGCCGCCGCCAGGGGAGAGGAGCCCCTCCCCCGGCCTGGCCCAGGCCCACCGGAGCTGCCGGGGAGAGGAGCCCCTCCCTCGGCCCAGCTCAGCTCTGCCAGAGCGAGGCGCCTTTCCCCCAGTCCCGAGCTGCTGTGGTGAAAGAGGGCTGTGGGGGAGAAGGGGGTCCTCTCTCCCCACCACAGCCCCAGGATAGCATGCACCCCAAGGGACCACTGTGATCATCTAGACCCGCCCACAAATAAACCCTAGAGCAGATTGTTTTTTGAAAAACATCCCATCTTGATTTAAAAGTGGTCAGTGCTGGAGAACCCACCACAACCCCTGGTAAAACATTCCCATGGTTAACGACTCTCACTGTTAGAAACTGCACCTTGTTGCCAGTCTGAACTTGTCTAGTTTGTTTCCAGCCATTGGGTTGTGTTAGACCTGCTGTCTCTGCTAGCCTGGATATTGGCTCCCCATGGAGGTACTTACAGACTGTCATCAACTCACCCCTGCACCTCCTCTTTGTCAAGCTAAACCCACTGAGCTCCTTGAGTCGGTCACTGTACTAGGTCCGGCTCCACCAGCAAACCCTCTCGTAGCATCTTTTCGCCAGGAATGCGGATACCCACTCCCCAAATGAAATGAGCTATGCCAGCAAAGAGACTTTTTGCTGGGATAACTGTGTCTACACTGGGGCTTTTGATAGCACAGGTATGTGTGTGTGTGTGCGTGTGTGAGATTTTTCACACTTCTCACCAACACAGCTATGCCTGCCGAACATTCAGGTGTAGACCCAGCCTGATGCCACTTCAGCCACAGCCAGCTGAAGACTCTGTGAAAGGCCGTGTGGACGAAGGAAGGAAGAGGGAAGCTGCCCAGATCTAGACCGATCAGGAAGCTTCTGCAGGAATCACTTGGAGGGAGATTCTTTGGCCATCTTTATACACGAGATCAGACGACACGATCACACTAGTCCCTTCCAGCCTTAAAAATCTATGAACTGGTGTCTGCCACGAAGACAGGACAAACCTTCCCAACTGCAGGAGCGCTCCCAAGGGGCAGCTGGACTGCTGATTTTTGCGCTTTAGCCCCTGGTTTTGGCTTCTTTTAAGCCATTGCTCACCTGGGCCAGGGCCAGTGAGGATTTCTCTTTCGGCCAGCTCCCATGAATCCCGGACACAGGGCTCTTCCTCTTGCTTAATCCAGGATAAAAAGTCCTGGGCAGAAATCAGAGCGTCTGCACCTGAGGGAGAAAATGAAAACACGCTGCTTTCTAATATCCACAGAACACTCTGCTCTCAAGTGGATGGCCAGACTCTGCGTTGGGGGGAGCCAGAAGGGATGCAGACAGGTGCATGAGGCCATTCAAACCTGTCCTGTGCCCTGGAGGTCAGACCGCTCACAAAAAGGAGGGATTAGAATCAGAAGAAGCTGGCATCTAGGATGAAATGGAGGCCTCCCCTCCTTCCCCCCCGCCTCCAAAATCAGAGGCTGCTAAATTTGGGCCTCAAGTGACTTGCCCAAGGTCGTTCAAGTCAGTGGCAGGACAAGACCCATGAAATGGATGAGCAAAGCTACAGAACCAGCAGAGTTCTACGAGGAAGCTGTGCTCAATTTCCTGCTCTCTCACACACTCACTATTTGCAAGTTGTTTGCATCGATTAGTCACCTGCGCAGGGATCCGCGGGGATGCCTCTCTCCTCCGAGAACTGCTGCTCCCCGACAAAAGGCCCCTCCTCTTGTTTGATCCGGGACAGAATGTCGGGCGTTGACATCAGGGATTCTGTTCAAGGGATAGAGAATTAGAAGAGGTTCGTGTATCGGCCATTGAACCCTTCACACCCATCTCAAAGCAATGCCGTTTCCGCACTCCGGAGGGGGCATGTTCTGAATCGACACGAACGTGTTAGCAAGGCTCTTGGCTGAGGGGTGAATATGGTACACAGCATATCATCATGCTATGCATGGACGTGACATCACTGGACCTGCTGAGGTGCTTTAGAAATAATAATTCATTAAGCTCCGAAATCTCTCTGAGGTAATTAAGTACTAAGCATTGATCACTTCCACAGGTGGGGAAACTGAGGCACAGAGCAGCTATGCCTACACTTTCCAATAGGGACCTAACTTTAAACTAACTCATTATCCAGGTGCTGAGCATCCAGAACTTAATTTGAAGTCAATGGGAGCTCCAGGTGATCAGCATCTCTAAAAATCACACACGAGGTGTATCAAGTTGGGCACTAAAAAAATGGGGACCCCCAAAATCAGAGGCCACTTTTGAAAATCTGAGCTTAAGTGACTTGCTCAATATCCCAAAGCAAGTCAGTGACAAAATTAGGAACAGAACCCAGGAGTCCTCACTCTAAGCCTCAATGCTCACCAGCTAGAAATCACTGCTTTCCCAGTACGGAAGAGCTCACATAGCGGGTCGAACCAATGGTCCATCTAGCCCAGCATCCTGCTTCCAACAGGGGCCAGTACCAGAGCTTCAGGGGCAGTGAACAGAACAAGGCAATCAAGGAATGATCCACCTGTCTTCCACTCTCAACTTCTGAGAGCCAGAAGTTTAGGGACACCCAGATCATAAGTTGCGTCCCTGACCCTCCTGGCTAATGGCCATTGACAGACCTATTCTCCATGAATGTATCCAGCTCTTTTTTGAACCCAGTTATACTTTTGGCCTTCAAAACTTCCCCTGGCGAAGTGAAGCAGGAGTTAAGCCTTAAGAGAAGTGGTTTAGAGCCCACGGTACAGCCATCACCAGAGATAAGGAGCGAGCAGTGAGAGGCTGAGGAGTGTAGCCAAGTAAAAGGGTACACCAACGGGAAGGTGTCCTGAATGGTTAAAAGACCAAAAAGAGCTGAAGAAGTCAGGACTGGAGGAAAACCATGAGCGACGTGAACAGGCCTCGAACGGGACACAGACACATCAGCTGCAATTCGCATTCCACTCCCTGTCTCTGAGTGCTTGAATCTCATTCCTCACCTGTGCAGGGCTCTGGAGGGATTTCTCTCTCCTTTAAGTTCTGCTGATCTTGGACACGTGGCTCTTCCCCTCGTTCAATCCGGGGCTCGGGGTCCGCTTTGGAACGGGTACGGTCTGTTCACAGAAAAGATACCAGTGGAACCCAATGTTTCATTTTACAGCGTGCGATTGTTAGAGACCTTTCATTTATTTAAAGCCAACCCCATTTCGTCACTGGAGGGGACGGGGGGAACTTTGCAGCAAAAGCTATTGACAAAGACCCTGTGGGAAGGTAAAGCATTCAGGGGAAGGTGGGCTGTGCTCTAAATTCGAAGATCTCCGTATGGAGAGGAGCTCACAAAGTACAGATGGTAAACCACTCACCTATTCATAAAACTACAGCAGCTCAAACCAGTCCAAGGCAGGGAAAGCAACACCCGCCTGTACGTCTACTCACCTGGCTCCGCATTAACAAAGCGGATTTTTCACTAGTGCCATGCAGAGCCATGCTGAACATGCACAAGTAAAGATCAGTATTGGGGCAATTTTAGCCCTGATGTCAGCAAGCACGACTCCAGAGATAACAAACCCTGGAGACGGATGGATTGGACCCATGACAGGGCAGGTGAGTCTCTCCCATTAAATGGGAGGGAGTGTGGATTGGAGGTCTAATTGCTAACCTTCGGGAGAGTCTAGCCACTGCCCCGGCTGAAATGAAAAGGCCTTGCGCTCTGCCTGGAGCTGGGACTGTCTCCGGCACATCACAGATCACACACACCGTCCGGTAAGCAATGAAAACGCATGTTTACCCAGCGAGCTCAAAGATTCATAGTTCTCCTTCACGAGGTTATTGTACAGCTCCTTCTGCCAGTCTTCCAAATTCTTCCACTCCTCCGCAGAGAAATAGACAGCCACGTCGACAAACGTCACCGGCATCTGCAATCACAAGCGTGTGGGAGGTCAGTAGAACTGGCCTGCGTTAGGCAGGAGGTCAGACCAGACAATCGCAATGGGCCCTAAAAATCTACCTGTGTAAGCTGGGAGTCTCAGTCCAACGCCCAGGGAACAGTGTCCATATAACCAAAGTCAGCATCCCTTTTGGTGCCAGTTGACACCTTTGTTGGCAGTCTCAACAAACAGGCCAAAGACCAAATGGGCCATGGAGGCTGAACTGCTCTAGTTCAATGGTTCTTCCAGGAGAGGGTTGCGGTGAGACAGCGGAGGGAAGCTCGGAGCGCTGCCCGCTCCTCTCAGACACAGGAAGACTTCGGTCTCCAGTGCCACCAAGCCAACACCTTCCCCCAACGTCAACGTCACACAAAGATTCACAGGAAAGAAAGCGGAGTTACACTGACCCACCGTATTATCCAGCATTACCGCTCCTCCTCATTCCAAGCAATTCCACAGCAGTAAACACAAGGACCTACACATCATGGAGATATTACAGAACATTTCAGCACATGCTTCTCAGCACTAGCTGGGGTATCGTTACCTTGGGGACCTCCCCTTTAGTGCCTGGGGGGAGTCTCAGGACCCAGAAGTTCCTGTTCTTCAGCAGGTTCTCCACGTTCTCCAGCCTCCTCTGCAGCAGCCCATACTCCTGGATCAGAGTTCCCAGCACGGCCCACTTACTCTCCAGCTGGTTATTGAACTCCATTGCTGTTTTTTCACAGTCTATTAATTTCTTCTCGGCCGTCCCAGATCTCCCCTCCAGGCTCAGCAGGCGTGTGGCCAGCAGATCGATCTTCCGCTCCATGGCCTGCACTGTGGCCACCACAGTCCAGAGAGAGGCCTCTGCCGTGTGCAGCTGTGCTTCTCTCATGTGAGCGCGCTCGGGGACAAGGGGCGGCTGCAAAGGCAGCAGATGCTGTGCCTCGACGTTCCATTCCTGAATCTGTTTGCAGGGAGAGAAATCAACAACGGCTGAAGTCGTGTTTATTCAGTGGCAAAACGCTAAAGGATCAGGGAGGATGCGGATCAGGATCCAAACATCCCAGTGTTTATCTGAACCTCACTGGCTGGGATTTGGCCTGGATCTCTCAGGAACTCAAGCTCTCGTCTGTGAATTCCAGTGCATCCTGTTGCCAGCCAATCTAGAAATGCAAGGCCATACTTCCCCACTTCACTACTTGGGCTTCCAACCCCAACTGGAAAGAAAGTACAAAGACTGGCAAATATTCACTGGCCGAAAGGAAAAGAGGCAAACTAGGTCAGTTCTTATTGTAGTGAATTCCTCCTCCCACAAACAACATTCTAACCTGCAGAGGAATGTCCAGCCAGGCCAGGCCAGCCCAGGGAAGCCTGGGGAGAAGAGAACGTGATAGATGAGAAGCACGGCCCAGGGAGGAAGGGAGCATGTGCAGGGGATGCAACAGAAATTAGCTTCAGTCACAACAAACAAAACACACAGCACTTGAGTGGCATCCAAACAAAACACCTCCCTGATGTTACACTGAGCACAGGACAGTGCGCGGGTGACAGTTATTTCAGTGGAGCCTATCTAGGTATTTATACCATGTTCATCAGTGGGATAGCTGGAATAGTCATTTGCTCCCACTAACACCAGTCAGGACCTGATCCAAAGCCCACTGAAACCAATGGGAGTCTTTCCACTCATGGTTATCACAGCAGGAGTTAGGAAGCCTAACCGAGGATCAAGGCTCCGTAGTGGTAGATGCTGCACAGAAAAATGACAGAGACTTTGCTCCAGAAAGCTCACAATCTACAGGTCAGAGACAGGACACAACAGATGACTAATCAAATGAGGAGGGTGCAGGTTGGGAGGATGAGGGCAACACAGAGCAAAAGAATTTAGCAGAAAAGTAGAAGCCATAGTCTATGGACTCTACCTGGCTTTGGGCAGACCTTTCAGGGCCAGCAGGCATGAACGGCCAATTTTCCATCATGGCAAATGGTGAAGAGGGAGGTGCCCCACGGATCTGCACTAGGATCAGTGACTAAGATATTTACTAACTGGGAAGAAGGGGGCAAAGGTCTGACGATGGCAAAAGTAATTCAAGTTAGTCAGGACTAAAGAAGGCTCAAGAGGGACATTTCCAGCTTGGGCGGATGGACAGCACAAGGGCAGATGAAATTCCTTGTTGACAGACACAATGTAACCCACTCTGGAGGATGTATTTTGAGCTTCCCGGGCACGCTGTGTGAAATCCAAACTTCAGTCTACCAAATCAACATGTAGCTGTGATCAGAAAAAGCAAAGACAATGTCAGATGCACGAGGAGCAGGACAGAAAACTATACTGAGCAGATTATTGTTCTAGTGGGCTGGGAATTTTTCAACAAACTTTTTCCCTGACTAGAAAATGCTGATTTGTCTAACCTGAAATTTTTCACAGAAATGGATCCGTTTTGAGGAAACTTTTGTCAGGAAGGTTTCCCGAGTCTAGGATGGAATTGCTGGTCAAAACCAGAGAGCATCTCACCCCAATGGTTAGAACAGGGATTTGAACTGAGGTCTCTGACATCCCATCACTGGGCTATTGGCTATTCTAGAGGGAATCTCTCATTCATGTTTTTTCACAGAAAATTTCAAAAGGTCCCGGTTTCCTTCTGATGCAGAATGAAAATAAATTTTGAAACCTCAAACTTTTTTTTGCAAAATTGAATTTGTGTTTTCCGCCAGCTCTAGTTTTTACACCATCATACAACTCAATGGGACGCCCTTGGCTGGACTCCTGGGGTCAGTTCTGGTCACTCTTTCTCAGAGAAAATAAGCAGAGTAGAAGAGGATTAGAGATGGACAACAAACAATTAGAGGCCTGAAAAAGACTTCCTTAGAGATTGAAAAGCTTGGGGATGCTTAGTATAGACAGAGCAGGAGACGATACAGGTCTACAGAATACCGAATGGTCTAGAAACAGTCCGTCAGGAACTCCTCTTCACCTTCTCTCGGAGCATAAGAACAAGGGGACGGTCAATTAAAGTGAAAAGTAAATTACTTTAAGCAAACAAAATTGTGTAAGTCGGTGGAACTCACTGCCACAACGTATGTTTGAAGCCAAGAGCTCAGCGAGGATGAAGGCAGGCCTGGACATTCCCATGAATCATAAAAGCCTCCCAAGAAGGACTCATGCTTCAGGGAATGAGCCAACTGGGCAAGAGTCTGGAGTGCTGTTGATTCCCCAGCTCAGCTGAAAACAACTTTCCTGCCCCAGTGAAGCCCAGGTGTCCCTTTCCCAGTCCTGACCTGCGGCTGCACCATCCGGCCCAGAAGTCCCCACCTAGCCTGAATCCAAAGGTTCAAATCCCGGCAGGGGCAAGGCAGTCCCCTCACGCCCGCTGTTCCGCGTGGACAATAAGGCGGCCAGGGCACTTCCAACCCGAAAGGCCTCACCCCACCGCCCCTGCTCAGACCGACCCACGCTGCTGGGGCCCTCCGCGGATGTCCTGCCCCCCAGAGGGGGCTGCCTCTCGGCGGGGCGCTTTGGGATCGCCCAGGAGGGCCGGGACGAGGGGAAATGACCCTCTCAGACAGCCCTCGGCGGGGGGCGACTCGCAGCCCCCCCCCCCGGGCCGGCCCGCGCTGCCAGGAGCCGCGAGCCCCCCGCCCCCCCCAACCCGCGCGCTGCGGCCGGGAGCCCCCGGGCGGGCTCGGCGGCACGAGCCGGGCCGGTCCCCGCGCCCGGGCTGCGGCCAAGCCCCGCTCCCGGCTCAGCCCGCGGGCCGCGCCCGGCCCCAGCGCGGCGCTCCCTTACCTGGGCGGGGGCCCACTCGGCCATGGCCCCGCGCTGGCTGGCTCTGGGGGGAAGCGGCCGGGCCGGGGCTCGCTAGGGGCGTGGGCCGGGTCCCGCGGCCATGCTGGGGAGGGAGCGGCCCGAGTGCAGCCTGGGAGGGAGCCGCCGCCGCCGCCGCCTCGTTGGTCCTGCGAAGAGCGCGGGCGGCCGGCGCGCCAGGGGCGGCGAGCTCCGAGCAGTGCCGCCTACCGGGCGCGGGCGCAGCGAGCTCCGAGCTCGCCGCCGGGCCCGGTCCATGCGCAGGAGCCGGGGCGCAGGGGCTTGTCCTGTATCCGCCGGGGCGAGGGACCAGCAGGGGCCGTGCCGGGCCAGCGCCCTGCGGGGGCTCCGGCCGCCAGAAGCTGCTCCGGCAGCCGCCCCGGCCTCAGCCAGCGCCGCTCTCCCGGGAGCGGCCCCGCCGCCTGGCTCCCTGCCCCGAGCCTGCCCGCCCGCCCCGAGCCGAGCCTGCCAGCCCGCCCGCCCTGCGGCCGGCGCCCCCGCCTTTAGCCGCAGCCCGGGCTGCTC
This sequence comes from Caretta caretta, assembly GCF_965140235.1. Lineage (NCBI taxonomy): Eukaryota > Metazoa > Chordata > Testudines > Cheloniidae > Caretta > Caretta caretta. The sequence goes on along the minus strand of NC_134207.1, from coordinate 268,166,108 downwards.
TCCCGCCGTCCTCGGCACTCCCCCTCGCCCCTGGAGACCCCAGCCCCTGGGGCCGCAGGGAAACGCCCGGAGAAGGTAAAGAAATATAGCCACGAATGACTGACTGGGGGCCCAGCCTTGATCCCGCGCCGCTCAGTGCTCGAGGGCAGGCAGCTCTTCGCGGGATCAGAGCCCCGGGCTGGCCCATGTCAGCCGGCGTGGGCTGGGGGGCTATAAAATTGGGCTCTGGGACCCCCCAGCCCTCGCCCAGGTGACTACATTGCCCTTTTACAGCCTCGCCAGCCCCTTGTATTGCAGTGTAGACATACCTTTGGAGAGCCAGCATCAACCATTTCTTCAAACACACGTGCGCGACCATGAGGGCACTGGTCCGGGGATTCTAGCAATCCCCAGCTCCTGCTACAAAGGGTCTGGACTGAGTCTCTGACCCCTCTGGCACTTGGGGCATAACCCACTGCTCTGTCACCTATTCTATTTCACTGTTGCAGCCCTAAGCCACCATAGCGGAGTGGGGGATGCTGCCCATTCTCACAGCGGAGCTGTCAGAGGAAAGCAGGAGCAGTCAAATCACCGGCCGCAGGTGCTAGGATACCCTGAGGTTGAGGATGGTATAAATCCCTAGCCAGAGGAGAGAGCCGTGCCTCAGTTTCCTGCTCTGTGCAGAACAGTGGTGCGTAGCTAGTGGCCCTGATTCAACACTCTCTCACAGGCTATGCTGGTGCAGTTCACGCAGTGGAGTCACACTGGTGTGACAGAGAGACCCAGGGCCAGCATTTGCAGCAGAAGAAAGTCTCCGTTCCATGAAAATGGTGGGAGGGGGAATCCTGGCTTTTCCACTGACTTACTTAGGCCAGTCACAGCGTCTCCATGCTTCAGTTTCCCATCTGTAAAATGATAATGACACTGAGCCACCTACCTTCCAGGAGTGATCCAAGGATGAATTAGCTTAGCATCTGTACAGTGCTTTAAATATGTGAAGAGCTATATGAAAGCTGATGACCTGATCCCCTTCTCTTCTACCAGTGTCAGTCAGGGGTAATGCCACTGGCCTAAGACCCACAAGATAAGAACCAAATCCTCACTAGAACGGTCAGTGTGCTCAGCCCTCCAGGGATGGATCGTTTTACTACTTAGTTGCTCTAGAGCAGTGGCTCTCAATCTTTCCAGACTACTGTATCCCGTTCAGAAGTCTGATTTCGCCTTGTGTACCCCAAGTTTCACCTCACTTAAACTACTTGCTTACAAAATCAGACAAAAAACAAAAACAAAAGCGTCACAGCACATTACTGAAAAATTGCCGACTTTCTTATTTTTACCATATAATTATAAAATAAACTAGAATATAAATATTGTACTTACATTTCAGTGTATAGCATATAGAGCAGTATAAACAAGCCATTGTCTGTATGAAGTTTTAGTTTGTCCTGACTTCACTAGTGCTTTTTATGTAACCTGTTGTAAAACCAGGCAAATCTTTGTTAGTGGAGAGCACCTCCACTAACAAACTAACCCTCACAGCAGGCCAGGAACTAATCCTCATTTTAACCACTGGGAAACAGAGAGAGCGAGAGAGAAGTGATTTGCCCAAAGTCACAAAGGGAATGAGTCCGCACTAGGACAGGAATTCCCTGCCCCCAGTCCTGTGCTCTGACCTCACCTATCAAAGCGGAGTAGGGCCCCTCACTACTCAGATACAGCAAAGGAAAAATAATCATGACAGAACTTGAGAACCAAGAGCACCATCTAGAGGCTGCAGACCCAAACGCTGGAACAGAACTGCTTTGCCCAAAATAATTTTTATTAAGGTGAAAGAACATTATTAGAAAACTATTTTTTAAACACATACATACACGTAACGTTATCATTCTAGATCACACACATACCGTGCACGTTAAACCATATGGTAACAACACACCACTTTTTAAACCAGAGATAAAGGAAGATACTGTTTTTACAAAGAGATGACCAGAACTGCTGGCCCCGGAGCAGGGAGCGTGTTTTCCAGCAGTCACATTAGTAGGAACAGCAGAATCCCAGAGTTTGTAGGGATGGGGCTTTTACCTGCCAAGATCTGCACTCAGGCTGTATTGCAGGAGAAACCCCAAAATTACTTGCAAATTACATCATTTTGCCAGTTACACCCATTTGCTAACCACTTTTGACTGCTGGCATCTTCTTATTTCTCACAAGCAACTCATGGGATCACCAGGCCTCGAACATACAACTTACACTGCCATTTACTCATTCATTTGGCCCCACTCATTCTGTCAGTGCCTCAATTTCTCTTCCCTTCAGCGTGTCTTCCTCATGCCCCACAGCTGTTTCCCTCACACCACTGCATGGTTATCTTTAGGGATGTGGCTTTCATGCTATGGCCCCCAATTCTAACCTCAGATACTGGGGGTGCAACTATAAACATAAAGCAACAGGAGTTGTTTTCTTGTATCAAAAAAGCAGACTGGCAGCCCACATTCCCTTGGCCGATACTTGCCCTGCACAAACAGCCTGCGGGTAAGATTGCTCTTGCTTTTTGGTTTAGAGACGCGGCCGTGCTCCCTCACACCCACGCAGCTTCGTCAGGCCACATGGCTGTGACAGGCGGGAGCGCACACAGGTTCTCGTGGGCTGTGCAATTTCCCCTGGGGCGTAGCGACAGACAGGTGCTTGGGGCTTGCTCATTTCCTGTTGCGTTACCGTGTTGCTGTTCTCAATGTCTATTCACCGGGCTGCCATCAGCACCAGGGTTTATTCTCACCCTACAGTGCCCATCTTCAATACCTGCCTGGAGCTGGGCGCAGCCTGCGGGTGACCCAGCTCGGTGCCATGAACCCTGGCGTGATCCTTCAGGGACTCCTTGCAGCGGAAGCTCCTCCCGCACTCCCCGCACTGGTAGGGGCGCTCCCCAGTGTGGATGCGCTGGTGCTTCAGGAGGTGATGTTTCTGGATGAAACTCTTCCCGCAAGCAGAGCACTGGAAGGGCCGCTCCCCAGTGTGGATACGCCCGTGGTTCTGGAGGTGCTCCTTGTGGCTGTAGCTTTTGCCGCACTGGGTGCATTTGTAGGGCCGCTCCCCGGTGTGGACCAGCTGGTGCCGGACCAGGTAGGACTGGCAGATGAAGTGGATACTGCACTGGGAGCACTGGGAGGGCCGCTCCTGGGCGCGGCTCCGCTGGTGGACGGCGAGGCTTTTCTTCAGGCCGAAGCTCTTGCCGCACTGGAGGCAGGAGTAGGGCTGCTCGCCGGTGTGAACTCGGTAATGCACAGCCAGCTTGGAGGGCTCGGCGAAGCGCTTGGCACACTGGGCGCAGGGCCGCTCCCCCGAGTGGATGCGGGAGTGGTAGTTGAGCCGCGACCGGTGGATGAAGCTCTTGTTGCACTGGCCGCACGGGTAAGGGCGCTCCCCGGTGTGGGTGCACTGGTGCACCGTCAGGTTGAAGTACCTGCGGAAGCTCTTCCCGCACTGGCTGCAGATGAAGGGCCGCTCCTCCGTGTGGGTCCTCTGGTGCTGGGTGTAGTGCTCCTTGCGGCCAAAGCTCTTGGCGCACTGGGCGCAGGGGCGCTCGCCCGTGTGGGTGCGGCGGTGGCTGCGGAGCTTGGACTGCTGTGCAAAGGTCTTGCCGCACTGGGCGCAGGCGTAGGGCCGCTCCCCGGTGTGGGTGCGCTGGTGGGACAGCAGGGTGTCTTTCCGGGTGAAGCTCTTGCCACACTGCAGGCAATGAAAGGGCCTCTCTGTGGGCGGGCTGAGTTGGGGGACAGCAGTGCCCTGGGGCTCAGCGATTTCATTCCAGCCGCCCCTGCATTCCTTGGGCTGCCCCAGGTCGTTCCTCAGCTGCATCACCGGGCCAGGCAGACTCTCACAGGGTGCTCCCCGCTCAGGAGTCTGCACCTCGCTCTCTCTGGATGTCCCCAGTTGCACCCCATGTGGCTCTGGGCTGTCGTGGCCTTCCCTGACAGTCCCCTCCTCCATTTTGATCACAAGCCCATCACCTGCTGCAACAAAATAGAATGTTTTTTTCCCCCCCATTTCATCTACTTGGGGCATAAGAAACCACTGGGAATGTAGTCGCTTAATACATGTGATCATGTCCCCTGTGTTGGGCATAGCAAATACAAGAGCTTCCTAATTCCCGATAGCTGTACCAATGCCGCCATGACCTGCTGGCCCTAACCCCAACGTGTGCTGAATTGCCCAAACAGCCAGATTCACGGGGCAGCTGATACACTACAGTGACCGTTTCAATTTTCCCCTTCTCCAGGCCCGAGCCCAGCACTGACCTATAACCCCACATGGATCAGGGGCTAAGGCACAGGGCTGACATTTTGGAGTGGAAGAGACCCCAGTCTTCTGATCACTGACTCTGCGTGACCTCGGGCAAGTCGCTTTTGTGCTTCAGTCTCCCAGTCTGTAAAACAGGAACAATGGCATTTCCCCTCCTTTTCCAAGTCCCTATGGATAAAAAAAGTGCTGTGGAAGTGCTAAATATTTCCATCCCCTCCTGCTCGGTGTGATACCCACAAGAGATTTGCTGGACTCTCTCATTTGACTTCTCTCCCAGTTTACAGAGGCTGTTACTCTAGAACTCACACATGTTGGGATCTGCAGGGATTTCTTGGTCTTCCAATTGTTGCTGATCTCTGCTGCACGACCCCTCCTCTAGTTTAACCTGAGATAAAACGTCAGGTGTCGGAACTGGAGAGTCTGTTCACATAAACAGAGTTATTTTATTGCTGTAACACCTAGCAGCCCAGTCACAGCCCAAGCCCCCATCCTGCTAAGTTCTGTGCAAACACAGATTTGTATAGACTTTACTCATGCAATTATAATGCTTCACAGAATCATAGGACTGGAAGGGACCTCAAGAGGTCATCTAGTCCAGTCCCCTGCACTCATGGCAGGACTAAGTATTTTCTAGACCATCCCTGACAGTGGTTTGTCCAACCTGCTCTTAAAAATCTCCAATGACAGAGATTCCACAACCTCCCTGGGCAATTTATTCCAACGCTTAACCACCCTGACAGGAAGTTTTTCCCAATGTCCAACCTAAACCACCCTTGCTGCAATTTAAGCCCATTGCTTCTTGTCCTATCCTCAGAGGTTAATGAGAACAATTCTTCTCCCTCCTCCTTGTAACAACCTTTTACGTACTTGAAAACTGTTCTCATGTCCCCAGTCTTCTCTTCTCCAGACTAAAAGTAATACTTGCATATTATTTTTCATGCAGAAAGCTCAAAATGCTGTACCAAGATGGGTACACATTAGTATCCCCTCTCATACACATCCACTTTGAAGGCACTAGGAGGTTGACCTGGCTTGCCTCAGGCCACAAAGCAAGGCAGTGGTGTACGGAAGAGAATTCCAGCCTCCCAATTCCCAGTCCTGAATCTGATCCACTAAGCCACAGAAGCCACTGAACACTTCATAACAGATTTCAAAACCGACTGCAAACTGTGGGATGCTTTGGTATCAGGTATATTCCTTCAGCTTTGGAAACATTTTTAGTCATGCCTTTTTGGCCAAGTTAATTATCACACTCTTCTTCTATCACACTCATTCTTGGAGTTCATATGAGAGGCGATGGCTTAGCATCAGATTTGAAATACCAAAACACTCTGGAACCGCAGGTTCAAATCCCAGGAGAGTCAACTGAGCTCTTAATCCTTCTCAGGTAGAGAAATGGAGTCTCATGCTGTCTTTACAATGTATGTGGGTGAGGGCTGGGGAAGGTATTTCAGAGAAGACCTTAAAAATAGAGGTGCTCTCCAGAGATGATAGGAGCTCAGACACATTCCTCAGGAGTACTCATCCTTAGCCAAAGTACCCTCTCCCTACTACTTCTGTACAGCATGCAACGTGGTCACTATGGCCTTCCATCCCAGAGGTGGCTGCATTTCAGTGGTGCTGTGCACATGTAGTTTGTGATGGCTGTTGGATGAAAGGCCCTTTGTAAATGTAAGATACTGTTGTTTACACAGAGGAGAAACATTGCTTTGTGTTTTAAATTGTCTATGAAAAATTAAAAGTGGATCTCAGACCTTTGCTGGGGTGAGGCATGCGCTGAATGGACATGGGTATGGACATTAAGAAGGCTCCAGATGGGACAAAGGGAAACTTTAGGGTCCAGATGTGCGGAATGCCCAGAATGCTGAGTACACAGAGTGTTAGATTCAGAGTCAGTTGGGAATGAGATCGGTGGAGATTCCAAGAGTGACAGCTCTCGCAGGCAAGGACAACAGAAATCCATGGGCAAGGGGATTGTGTCGGAAACCATGGAACAATAGGAGCTACCGAAGGCTTTATTCGATTTTTCGCTAAGTAACTAAAGTGAATAAACAGGACAAATGGGGAGTCCTGGGCTGTCAATCTAGCCTCTTCCAGGAGCATCGAAACCACATCATACATATAAAAAGAAAGTTTAAGTGGAAGGTCGGATACCAGATAAGCACACAGATACCAGTGAGGGGCACTGTGCAAGATCCTAGAGAGAGTTTAGTCCTTCGTCTGGTAAGTTTACAAAGGTTAAAGAAAGCAAACTGTTAGCTAGTGATCTTTTAATCTGAAGATATAATTAGTCATTTGACACAGCACATAGCAGCTTCACTCCACTGTCCGTTTCAGATCTATTACTCACCAATGCTGGGATCTGCAGGGGTTCCTCTCTCCTCCAGAGCTCCCTGCACCCTGACACCTGGTTCTTCCTCCTGATCAGTCGGTGATAGGATGTCAGGTTTGGAGATGGTACAGTCTGTTCATGGAAAGAGACATTAAAAGAGAAAGTGTCTAATTAATATTTGCTAGGCACCTGGCAGAAATTTTAAAAAAATCTAAACCAAGCCCCACAGCGTCTGTTTCTCACCAGAAGGAAGAGAGCAACCTGAACAGATTCTAATGTTAACTAAGACCGTACAAGAAAGTACATTAAAGCCTTGGTGGGAGCAGGGTTGTAATTCCTAGAAGAGATGCAGAGATTCCCAGAAATGATGCAATTTGAAGACTTCTTCACTGCACCAATATAATCCCCTTGTCCATTGACAAACCTGTGGAAAGGCCAGAGTCTATTTCAAAGACAAGGCCAGGCCAAGGAAGGGATATGGGGAGAGGAAAGACATAGAATGGTTTATATAATTGCATGTTTCTGAGCCTGCAGAAATTAAAATATAATTTTGGTTTATTGCTAGTTAATTACTATATGGGGGAAAAACAGCTCCCTTGACTCATAACGCAATCTCCTCTTAAACCTGTGGGCGTGTGCACACGTGTGTAGGGTTTTAAGTGGTATTAGTAATAAATATGGAACATTATGTTAAACTGCTGGAGGCTACCACTGTTCCCTTGATAACCTATGCAGCTTTGATTCAAGAAAACACCCTTTCAAGGCAGCGACGGCACATACACCCTGCACGCAGACTAGCCCAGGGTTTTCTATGCGGGGGCGAAGCACATGCATAAATAAATGCAACCTTCAAATAAACAAACAGGACAAGACCTGAAGGTATCAGAGCCAGGGCTGTGTGTGTTCCAGGCTCCTTTCAAATGGAGGATGGGTGGAACTGACCACTGAGCAAAGGCTCTGTGGGACCTATATGTTCATTCATAGAATCATAGAAGGTTAGGGTTGGAAGGGACCTCAGGAGGTCATCTAGTCCAACCCCCTGCTTGAAGCAGGGCCAATCCCCAATTTTTGCCCCAGATCCCTAAATGGCCCCCTCAAGGATTGAACTCACAACCCTAGGTTTAGCAGGCCAATGCTCAAACCACTGAGCTATCCCTCCCCCCTGAACCCAAAGGAGCTGTCACCTCCTAACTATTTATTTATGCAGCTCACCAAGGGGAAAAACAAGGAAGAACTAGCTGAGGTGCTGTCCCCATCTTTCTTTCATGCCCTAGGCTCCGGTTAGGCCTAAGCTTTAGTCAGTGAACCTGGCAACCTGACACTTTGCTTAGCTCACAGCTTCTCATCAATATGTGAAATCTGATTTTTACCCAAGGAGATCAAAGAGTCATAGCTGTCTTTCATCAAGTTCTTGTAAAGCTCCTTCTGCCATTCTTCTAAATTCTCCCACTCCTCCCTGGAGAAGTGGACTGAGATGTCTTCAAACATAACCGGGACCTGAAATCACAAGCATTACACGCACAGCACTTTCTGCTGCCATCCTATCCGCACACACCTTGCTTTTTATCTTATATTAAAAGACAGCTGGCCAGGCACCAACAGTGACCAACACCCAGCACGTCCCACCAGCTGTTTGGTTATATACATGAAATGTGTTGGGTTAGTTCCTCTCAGACAGGCAGCCACATCACAAATGGCACGAACTGGTACCCATGCTCGTATTCTTGCCAGAGGAGACCAGGAATGGACAAGGACAGGGAATTTACTCTTTGATCCCTACAAGTGAGGATTAATGGGAAGGAGCATGGACTAGCGGTAAGGAAGGAAAACTCAAGTTAGCAGGCTTGGGATCTAACCTCAGCTCCGATACTGACATGCAGTCTCATAAGAACATAAAAACGGCCATACTGGGTCAGACCAATGGTCCATCTAGCCCACTATCCTGTCTTCCGACAGTGGCCAATGCCAGGTGTTTCAGAGGGAATGAACAGACCAGGTAATCATCAAGTGATCCATCCCATCTCCCTTGACCATCCTGTGCCTCTGTATCCCCATACGTACAATGGGGATAATCATAGAATCCTAGAATATCAGGGTTGGAAGGGACCTCAGGAGGTCATCTAGTCCAACCCCCTGCTCAAAGCAGGACCAATAATGCTGCTTCCCCAGCACTTTAATGTGCTTACAACCCAGCTGAAAGGTGCTATACACATGTAAAGGAGACTTCTCCTTCTAGGCTACCTCTTTCTGCTGCTCATGACAGGTTACACCTGTTTTAAACTGTGCCCAACTGGAGACCAGACTGGAAAGCTAGATAAAGATGCCTTGGTCTAAAACAAACTGCGGCATTTATATATCTGCCCACAATTACCCAGTTCTCTCTCACCATTCAGTGGAGGAGCTATGCCACTGTTCCCCCACAACAGGCCCACTATTTCACTATCTATTGGATACATTCATGGGTCCATCAACAGCTATTAGCCAAGATGATCAGGGATGCAACACCATGCTCTGGGAGTCCCTAGCCTCTGACTGCTAGAAGCTGGGACTGGATGTCAGGGGATGGATCCTCAGTAAAATGCCCTGTGCTGTTCACTCCCTCTGAAGCATCAGGCTCCAGCCGCTTGTTGGAAGACAGGATACCGGGCCAGAAGGACCATTGGTCTGACTCAGCGTGGCCATTCTTATGTTCTCTGCTGGATGCTTTGTGGCTTGCTCTGTCTGAGGGCCAGCAAATGGCTAAGCGGGAAGCCCAGCTGACTGGCAGTAAGTATGCAGCCCGATTGGAAAAGCATTTTGGAGACCATGAGAGTAAGGGCAGAGAACGATAAACCTGGTTCGTCAATCAAACACTAGGCAGGTGTTTACCTCACCCAATCACGCTCCTAAATCAGACTGTTCCAGGGTGGTGCAGAGATCACGGGAATATTAAAGATCCTGTCAAACGGCGATCATAGAATATCAGGGTTGGAAGGGACCTCAGGAGGTCATCTAGTCTAACCCCCTGCTCAAAGCAAGACCAATCCCCAACTAAATCATCCCAGCCAGGGCTTTGTCAAGCCTGACTTGATCCAGCACCAAGCTTTACTTCTGCTCCTCATTGTGAGCTGGGATATTTGCACTCGGGGCCTAAATACCTTTCAGGATCTGGGCCTCAGATACTACAGTGATGAGACCACGGAGGTCCCTAGACAGTTACCTTGGGGACTTCTCCCTTAGCGCCTGGGGGGAGCCTCAGGATCCAGAAGTTCCTGTTCTCCAGCCTCCTCTGCAGCAGCCCATACTCCTGGATCAGAGTTCCCAGCACGGCCCACTTACTCTCCAGCTGGTTCCCGAACTCCGCCACCGTCTTCTCACAGTCTATTAGTTTCTTCTCGGACATCCCCGTTCTCCCCTCCAGACTCAGTAACCGTGCGGCCTGAGAGTCCACCTTCCTCTCCGCGGCTTGGAGGGCAGCCAGGACAGCGAGGGACATCTCTGCCCTTTGCAGCTGCCCCTCTCTCCGGGGGGTCCCTCCGGCAGCGGGCAGGGGCCGCCCGGGGCAGGAGGCGGCCGGAGCCTGTTCAGGACAAGACACCAAGCTGAGGTTGGGGGGCACATGCCCAGCTAACAGCTCAGAGGCACGGAGAAATGGGGGGCCACCATTCCCCAGCTCTGACCCAGGAGAAAGGGGCTTCAAAAGGCAGCGCAGCGGAGCAAAGCCTGGGGCTCACACGCACCTGCTCTACCCGAAGGCGAGGGAGGGAAGCTCGGGCCGGAGGAGGATCCTGAGGCAGCAGGAGGAAAACAACCCACGGGGGCGATGCCAGCTGCCGCGGGGCTCACAACCCCACCGGGCCCGGGGCGGGGTCTCGCTTTCACCCCGGAGCGAGCCCGGAGCCGCCTGCACGGCCCCCAGGGGCTGCTACCAACGCCAGAGACCGCGCAGATCCCCGGGGCCCGAGGCCCCCCCGCCCGCCGGGCCCTTACCTGGGCAGCGGCCCGCTCGGCCATGGCCCCCCCGGGCGGGGCTGCTCCCGCGGGCCCGGCCCGGCCGAGCCCCGCTCCCGCTGCGGGCTGGGCAGAGTCCCGGCGCCGCCTCGCCACGGCCGCAGCGGCCCCTGGCGGCGGGAATCGCCTCCCTTTCCCCGCCCTCACCGGGCGAGAGAACAGGCTCCGTCCCTGGGGGACCCGCCCATCCCCGTGTCCTCGGGCAGCTGGGGAAGCAATGGGGGGGGGGGGGGGCGGCACCTGCCCCTATTCCACCGCGCGCCCGCCCGCCGCGAGCCCGGCCACGGGCCCCAGCTCAGGGGACCCCGAGCTCTCTCCCCAGGTGCCTTGGCCGGGGCGGGGGATTCCAGCCACTTGCAAATTGTCCCCCAGGAACCCAGCTCTGGGACCAGAACAAAACAGGGACTGGTGCTTGGGCTACTGGGCCTGCTGGAAAACCCACAGGGGGTGACCAGAAAAGGGGTGAAGATATTTTTAATGCTTTCAGTTGTTGGAAAGTTTGCTGGGTATCATATTGTCAGTGAGTTAGGGAGGGTCTTTAAAAGAATCTAAAGTAACTCTAGGCCTTTTGTCTCCCCTCCTCTGTGCCAACCCATTGTTAGATGCTGCAAGTCACCTGCATTTTCCTTCTGAGCCCTGACAGGTAAAGTCCGCATTCCCACTCCCGATGGGACCATTGGTCTGACCCCCGCTGGCTGTTCTTGTGTTATGGTCTTACGAGATTGGAGATGGGGTTTTGGGGTTTACTAATTGAATTGCTCAAGTAAATGGCAGGGCAGCCGTGTTAGTCTGTATCCGCAAAAAAAAAAAAAGGAGGACTTGTGGCACCCTAGAGACTAATTTATTTGAGCATGAGCTTTCGTGAGCTACAGATGAAGTGGGCTGTAGCTCACGAAAGCTTATGCTCCAATAAATGTTAGTCTCTAAGGTGCCACAAGTCCTCCTGTTCTTTTTTCAAGTAAATGAGGCACCCTCATATGCTTAAACTTTGCCTCACAAAATTTTTAAAAAACAGTATCCCAATTAGCACAGAAACTATGATTCAGAGGATGGATTAAACCTACCAGCAGCCAGGGAGGCACACAGCATCATGAGAAGCCTTAGGCCAGGGAGTGGTTTGGTGAGGAAAAGCAGACATGCTTTGAGGAAAATCTGTTAGGAAAATACAGGCCTTGAGTCTGCTCTCACTCAGAGTTATGTAACTCAAAGGTAACTCCACTCAAGTCAAAGGAGTAACACAGGCCTATCTGAGAAAAGAGTCCGGCCAAAGGAAGCTGAAATGGAGCAACCCCATGGGGCAGAGGCCTTGAGCAGTCTCTGTACAGTGTGAACTCCACCCATGTGATGTAGCCACACAAAATAAATACTTGCAGCACTGCCAACCCCACAGGTTCAAAAATCGTAAGTCAGCCCCCCCCCCCCAAAGATTATTTAAAAAATAACAACTGTCCCAAGACTCGAGACAAGACTGCAAGAGTTAACAGTGTCTTTTGGGAGGGAGTGAAGGTTCTGCTTCCTGATTAGTGTAAACGTATTAAAAATCAGTAAGGAGAAAACCACATCAATGGGGAGTGCAGAAGCACCTGAGCAGCTGGAAATAGAGCCCTGAAGCAGGACTGGATAGGCAAAAAAACCCAGGCTGCAGTAATTTGCACACAAACACTAAATCTCTCATCAATTTACCACAAGTAGCCTCTTTGAGAAATTGCTAATTATTTTCTTTGAGTTTATCTTTCCCACATGTGTTTAGCTCCTTCTCTCTGAATCTGGTGTAGTTCACCAGCTCAAGTCAGGTCAGAGAATCATGCTCCAGGGTCGTTCTGTTCTGTGACGTCACATATGCGCACTCAGTCTCTGGTGTATCAATTTGTTGTCAGGGCTGTGAGCAGTTTTTCCGTTAAATGTTTTTCGAAAAGCAGTAATAATCCTGACACATAAATAACTTGAATGGGATATAAATAACTGGGATGGTATGTTTCAAAGTTCTCAAATCGGTGCTTAAGCAGTTTAAACAATTCTAGTTTTTTTAATAACTTACTTTTTATAATCACTAAAAAAAAACCCTGCACCTTAAAAGGCAAAACGGTGGTGCAACATGTTTTAAGCAAGATTTGTTTTATTGTTTTAGAGGTAAAAATTGTGTCTGAATTCCTTTTATATATACAAATAATATATTAACTGACCGTGTTTTGGTTTGTTCCTTTTTTTAGTTCCATGGGGGAAACTCATGCTCTTGCAGGATCGAAGGTTTTTCAGGGCAGCAGCAGAATAAAAATGCAAGAAACAACGCAGGAGCAGGTGGAAGTAGCAGTGGGTATTGCAGGGCGGAATGGGAGCAGGATTCAAAAATTATCAGGCGGAGGGCTCTAGCTGATAGCAGAAAGCAACAGGAGCTTTCACCCTACTGCCTGCCTCTACACATTGCAATAGGGTCCATGTTAAAAGTGTGATTTGCTTATTGATGATACTTACAATATCCTGAACACTGTAGCAGGTAACTGCAAGCTCACTGCGATGTAACGGTACGTGTTCCTATTGCTGGGCTCACTCAAGAGGCTCTGTTAAACCTTGGTTAACAGTGAACAATGGAGTGGAAGATGGCAGCCTTCACGGGGGCCCACTCTGCTAAGTAAGCATTCACAATGAATGCCATCAACTCAGCGACCGAACTTTGCTCAGCGATCTCCTGGTCATCAAAGCAGCAACTCAACAAATCCTAAAGTTCCTCCTCAGGGCCATACAACGTGCCAAATAGGCCCTGGAATAAGAATCCTGCAACTTAATGTTGAAGGAGTCTCATGGGCAAAATGCAAGTATCTTGGAAACTTGCTGAAGACTTATAACGTAGGTGTCCTCATGTTGCAAGAGACCCATGTTGGCAACGACCAACAGGCTAGGCGCTAACGTATCTATGGATACAACTTAACAACTAGCCATCATCATCCTAAATATAGCTTGGCAATATACATCAAGGACACCGTCACAGATTTTAATGTTATTCCACCAATCAAAGAGGACACCACCTTTACCACAACTATCAAAGTAGGGGAGCTCCACATTACCAACGTCTATAAAGCCCCAAGCACAAGATGGCCAAAATCAGCGCTACCCAGCTCTCCTATTCCATGCATCTATGCAGGTGATTTTAATGATCACCACACTATGGGGGGCTACAAAACAAACGAAACCGATTGCGAAGATCTCATGGACGGGATATCTGCACAAGACTTACAACTAATCTATGAACTAAAACAACGATCAAGATTCCTTTCAAGCCGCTGGCAATGTGGGTACAATCCAGACCTAACATTCGTGTCTAAAGACCAGTGTGGTAATACTCTGACCACAACATGTGAAGTATTATCCACATTTCCAAACAGCCAACATGGACGTATAATGATCTACGTAGGCAGCAAAATTCCCGTGTTCTTTCTGAAACAGGTACCACGATGGAATTTTGCTAACGCGGATTAGGATGTCTACAAACAGACCGTTGAGAAAACTGTTGCAAGGATTCCAGCGAGACCAGAATGCTATCAGCAGTTCACAGGCCTCTTGAAAGCAGCAGGAAAACACATTCCTTGGGGCTTCCAGAGAAAGCTCGCTACCTGCCGGACAAGAGAGACGCAGGAGATGCTCTGGCAGTATAATCAGACCAGGGCTCTCGTATTGCAAAAGCCCTGCTACGCTCCCTTGGCACAGCAAGACGCGGGCGCTGGCTTGACTGCGTGCAAACCCTTGATTTTACACATTCAAGTCACCAAGCCTGGACACCACTACGACGTCTTGGGGCCGCTAATCCCACATAGCGCAGGCCACTGAAAATCTGGCCAAACTCAATAGCTTCCAAACTGGTGGAGAACACAAAAGGACCACTTGATAAACACACAAGAAGAGAAGTGTATCAAGAACTCTACCCAAAACTTCCATCAATCCCCCAAGGATCTTCCACTGTCAGCACTGAGGAAGTAAAAGGACTTGCCACGATGAAAAAAGGGAAGACTGCAGGCCCTGACGGTATTCCGCCAGAATTTCTCCATCTTGGTCCCAAAGGACTCCAGTGGCTAGCAACATTGTACTCCACTACCTTAAGGACAGTACAGATCCCTGAAATATGGCATGAGGGAATGGTAATTGCTATTCCAAAGCCTGGAAAGCCCCCTGATGAAGCAGGAAACTATAGGCCAATTTCTCCACTATGTGTAACCTGTAAACTTCTTGAACGTATCAACCTCAAAAGAATATGCCCTTTTACTGAGCCAGTTATCCCTGTCAAGCAGGCAGACTTCCGGCCAAAATGCAGCTGTGACCAAGTTCTGGCACTCACAACTCACATTGAGTCTGGCTATCAAAAAAACCTCAAGACTGGCACAGGTTTCAGAGGATGAAGTGAGCTGTAGCTCACGAAAGCTCATGCTCAAATAAATTGGTTAGTCTCTAAGGTGCCACAAGTACTCCTTTTCTTTTTGCGAAGACTGGCACAGTATTTGCTGACCTGTCATGTGCGTATGATAGTGTATGGATTAAGGGCCTGATGCTGAAACTTGTTAAAATTATCCCTTGCTACCAAACACTTTGCCTGTTGTGGACCATGCTGAGTGACAGGGGCCTACTGGGGAATAAGACCAGCTCACCCTGCAGCATAAACAATGGGTTATGCTTGCGCCAGCCCTTTTTAATATTTACATCAATGACATGCCTCCAACTAAATCACGAAAATTTGGATATGCAGATGATCTTGCCAGGACAATCCCAGCATCAAACCTCCCCGACATTGAGAAAGCACTAACTGAGGACCTCAACAATATGGAACAATATTTCTGGAAATGGAGACTCAAGCCAAACCCTGGAAAAACAATAGTAAGCGCATTTCATCTTGATAAGCAGAGTGCCAAAAACACACTGAAAGTTGTTTTCTGTGGTAAAAATGTGCAACACGATGACACACCAACATATCTGGGAGTGAAACTTGACCGCACCCTGTCCTTCCATGATCATCTTGAGAAGGTAGCTGGAAAGATCAAAACGAGAGCCAACGGAATCCAGAAACTAGCAGGTACAACCTGGGGTCCATCAGCATCACTGTTGTGAACCTCTGCAATAGCACTTGTATATTCAGTAGCTGAATATTGTGCGTCAGTATGGAGCATGCAGCCACACACGACTTGTGGATACCCATCTAAATACAGTGGTGCGGTGCATCACAGGAACCCTTAAGGCAGCTCCAACCCCATGGCTAGCTGTCCCATCTAACATCGCTTTCCCGCCAATACGCTGAACGGCTGCAACATTCCATGAAGCTCAGCAAATCCAGGAAAACAGATGCCTTCCTATTCCTCAAGACCTTGACAATGCCCCTCTGACAAAGCAGGACTGTTCTTAATGTTTCCTCTGAATATTGTGGGGGTGCCTCAGTTTCCCCTAACCAGTTCTTAAGTATCTAGGTGGTGGGATAAGGGTGTATGATCGTTGCAGAGCCCTAGAGGGCAGGTGTGTGCAGGCATCTGGACACAGAGAATGGCTGACACCCTGTTTCCTGGCAACTGATGGCCTGGGCCCTTTCCCCCTGCAAGGTGAGAGCTAAAGGGTTGGAGAACAAAGGAATCAGGTGACCTCCTGGCCCAGGAAAGGGACAAAGCCCAGAGGAGGAGGGGCGGTAGAGGGTTTCAGTTTAGGGCTGGCTAGGGACTGGAGTGAAGCACAGACGTGGTTGTCTGGCTCACTGCCCCCCAAAATGGACCCAGCTGAGGGGTCCTGTTCTCTGCACCTACAAGCTCTGTTTTAGACCATGTTCCTGTCGTCTAATAAACCTTCTGTTTTACTGGCTGGCTGAGAGTCACGTCTGACTGCACAGTGGGGGTGCAGGACCCTCTGGCTTCCCCAGGAGCCCCGCCTGGGCGGACTTGCTGTGGGAAGCGCACGGAAGGGCAGAGGATGCTGAATGCTCCGAGGTCAGACCCAGGAAGGTGGAAGCTGTGTGAGCATTGTGTCCTGAAGACAGGCTGCTCACAGAAAGGAGACTTCCCCAGAGTCCTGACTGGCTTCGTAGGGAGCAGTTCCAGAGCATCGCCCAGGGACTCCATGACAGCCCCCCCCCCACAACTTCTTAAGTCCCGCAAGTCTCTCTGGGAACATTTGTTTAGCCTCATGCAATCAGGTTATGATCAGAAGGAAGCTTGGAAAGCAGATTGGGCTAAACAAGACTTTAAAAATAAGCACCTTGTGCCAGATCCCATGCAGAAGGTTCCTGGGTTTGACCCTCCACGGTCATCTTGATCAACTCTAAACCAAATTTGAACCAACCATGGTAGATGCAGAGATCTAATGCACAAATGGAAAATCAAGGACTCCCTGGTGTGCGAGTGTGGTTCCCCACGACAGCCCATCGAACATATCACTACCTACTGCCCAATGTATAAAGATGAAGGAGGCATCACTGCAATAAATTCTGCTACTCCTGATGTAGCCATTTGGATCCATCAACTTCAGGTGTAATTGTAGTTGCTGCTCTACACCAGTCGTACAAAAGAAGAACAGCGGACAATGCAAATTATAGTACGTACATCAAGATAATAGCTTCAGGGAGAAACCCTGAAATGGCTGAGGAAATGTTGGTGGGAACAACCGCCTTCTCACTCGAAAAGGAGGAGGTGACAGTGTTACCTTTAGGTTTTAAAAGTCATGATCAGATCTGTACATGTTACATGATAAAAAAAATAACACAAACACCCCCCCATACACACATGCTCCCCACCTGCCCAAGTGAAAAGCTCCAGGGTGGTGATCTGCCCAGATAATTCCTGTGTCAGGAGTCTGGGAGAACATCTCTTTGGATTTACCTACTAACATAGGGGCAGGAAGTAGGACTGCTGTGCACCCCCTGGCTTGAAAGGGTGTCCATCATATAAAGAGTTCACAGTTTGGTTCAATGGATCTCATTATACCCCACTATACAAATCATTCCAGCCCCCGTCCCTACTAATCTCCCATGTGTTCCCCATTTATTCAGGGTTTTTTTTTTTTGTTTTTTTTTTACTCCTGAGTCCCTCTTCTGCTGGAGTCACAGAACTCAGATGTCCTCCAGGTGAGTGAAGGCCAAAGCAAGGGTCACGTTAGGAACAAGAACAAACTAGACCTCCTAAGCTATTGCTGGACGTGGACCATGGAGCTGACCTTGAGATGTCTGCTTATGTCCTAAGCAATTGCGATTCAGTCTTGTCCAGTGATGCCCAGCAGCAGGCCTTCCATACAGAGTGCCCATCCCCCTCCTACTCCCAGTCATTCATGTCCCTCCGACTTCTTCCTCTCCCGGTGCTGTCCGCCTGCCGCCATGTGGGGATGTTTCACAGGCAGAAGTTGGTTCCCCTGCGTGTCCCCATGGTGCCATTGCTGCATTTTCAGTTGAGAGAGAAGAATCCTCCTCAGCTAGTGTCCCTGGTTCCCCTTTCAGGTGGTGACGGAAGGAAGCCCACTGGCTGGGTTTCCACCTCTCCTCCAGGGGCTCAGACACACACTCTGATCTGATGGGCTGAAGCTCTCTCTAAACCATGGACGTTTCAACTCCTCCTCTTGCCTTTCGTCTGACTAACGCACCTGCTGTACGTTAACTCCACTGGCTACCACGAATCTTCCATCTTTACAACCAGGAGTCCAGCCTCTGCTCCCTGTCCGGGGCTCTGAGAAACCTCCGGATGCCCTTGCTCTGCGCTGTGGAGGCTCTGATGTTCTTTCAGAGAGTCCTCGTATCGGAAGCTTTTCCCACCCGTGCCACACTGATGTGGCTGCTCCCCGACATGGCCCTGCTGGTGTGTCTCTAGCTCAGGCTTCCCCGTGAAGCTTTTCCCGCCCTCAGTGCGGCGCTTCAGCCCTTCGCCCGACGTGTTACCCTGATGGCCGACAGACCCGCCATGGCTTTTAGCAGCTGGGCCGCCCTGGTGCGGTCTCTCTCCCATGTGGTTTCTTTGGTGCTTCATGAAGCTCCTCTTGAGCGTGAAGCTCTTGCTGCACTCAGCGCACGGGAAGGGCCGCTCGCCGGTGTGGACGCGCTGGTGGTTGAGCAGGTACTCCTTGCGGCTGTAGCTCTTGTCACACTTGGTGCATTTGTAGGGCCGCTCCCCCGTGTGGACGCGCTGGTGGTTGTTGAGCTTGGACTTCTCGCTGAAGCTGTCCTCGCACTGGCTGCACTTGTACGGGCGCTCGCCGGTGTGGACGCGGTAGTGGTTGGTCAGCTTGGACTGCTGAGTGAAGCTCTTCTCGCACTGGCTGCACTTGTACGGGCGCTCGCCCGTGTGCAGGCGTTGGTGGGAGATGAGCACGGCCTTCTGCCGGAAGCTTTTCTCGCACACCGCGCACTGGAAGGGCCGCTCCCCCGTGTGCACGCGCTGGTGGTTGAGCAGATACACCTTGCGGCTGTAGCTCTTCTCGCACTCGCTGCACTTGTAGGGCTTCTCCCCGCGGTGAATCATCTGGTGGCGCAGCAGCTCTGACTGGCAGTTGAAGCTCTTCTCGCACTCGGTGCACTGGTAGGGCCGCACCTTGGCATGGCTCCGCAGGTGCTTGACCAAATTCCCCTTCAGCCGGAAGCTCTTCCCGCATTCACCGCAGGCAAAGGGCTTCTCCCCCGGCTGCACCACAAAGCCCTTGAGCAGGCCGAAGTCTCGGTCGCACTGGGTGGATTTCTCCACTCTGCTGACTGCAGGGTTAGCCAGCTGTGCAGCCACTCCCTGCTGTAGGCTCTGCAAACCCTCCTCTTCTGATTTCACTGATGACATCCCCTGCAGCTCCAGCTTCTCCAGACATCCCTTCCAGGACTTCTCCTTCTCTTTGCTCGCTGTCCCATCATTTGCTAAAGAAGAGAGAGAGAGAGACAGACAGACGAGCATTAGTGCTTTGATCTGGAAGGAAACTCCCCCGGCTTAGAGATTCTGTGCAGAAAAAAAAATGACACTTGTTAATGGTCCAATGAATAATTTATAGCTTCAGTGTAATTAACTCAACAGACTTAAAGTAGGGCTCATCTTGGCTTGAAATCTTGTCTGCTAGACAGCACAATTTGGGTTGGATGTCATGACACTTCTAGCCTACAGACCTCCTGCATCATGGCATGACTTATGTTATGAGCCTGAAACCACCCCTCCTAGCTGGGTGTCGAGGGGTAAACATTCCCCCAGAGAAGGCATGGGGGCAGGCTAGAGGAGGGACCCTGTTCCTCTGCATCCCATCAAACACTCAAAAAGGTGAAAGATGGGATCGACTGCCCCCCACTACTCCAGACAGGCGCGGAGCTGTGACCGATACCCGCCATCAAGTGATGACTGTACATTTACAGTGGGGCTATTTGACTGTCAGCTCTTTGGGGCAGAGATTGTCTTTTTGTTCTGTGTTCATAGACCACCTAGCACAACGGAGCCCTGACTTGGGACTGCAATGCAAATAACAATAAATGATCACTTAAATAGGAAGAAAACCCAGAAGTGGAGGAGATCCTATGACCTGCAGGTAGCTACTCCACTCACTTCCTTTGAGGTGTTTCAATCCCTTAGGGCCCCACTCTTCCTCAGAGCCAATGGAAGTTTTGCACAAGAGCAGCCAGTCATTGCTCACCTATGCTGGAGCCTGAGAGAATTCTTCCTTCCCCCAATTCCTGATGGTCCCCAGCACCCAGCTCTTCCTCTTGTTTGATCCAGGTTGAAGTGTCAGATGTGGAAACTGGTGATTATGTTAATGAGAAACAAACAAATTAGTGTGTGTTTTACCAGCACTTATTGACCTCTTTCTGCAAAGGATTTGGGGCTAGAGCTGTCTGGGATGGGTGGGAGGTTGGGTAACATTTTGTGGAGAGAAGGGAAAACAGATGAGAAAACACATCCAGACAGATGCAGTTATACATGCTGATGGGCCAGGTGCTGTTCATGCCTCTCACCAAGTCCGGGTTCCAACCCACTCCTCACCTGTGCTGGGCTCCACGGGAATTTCTCTGTCCGCCGAACCCCTCTGGCCTCTGATACACGGCTCCTCCCCTCCTTCAGCCCGGGGCAGGATGTCAGGGTTGGAAATGGCATGGTCTATTCATGAAGACAGAGTTGAGGGGAAATGAGTGGTTTATTCATATTCACCAGGCACTTACATGTGATTTTAAACCTGAGCTGAACAGAGGTAGAACTGGTGATCCTCAGGAAAGCAGATCTCCGCTTTTCCCAGGGGAGCCTGAGGAATTCCCACACTCCTGTAATATTGTTCCCTGCAGGGTCACACAGCTGCCCACTTTTCATCCTCTTGTCTTGGGGGGGGGTTCACTTCTGCCGGGGCAGAGGTCAGGGCGAAAAGGGGGCATGGCAGGGGCTGAGACAGGGCGTGGCTGGCATGTGGGTTTCAAGTGCAAATCCAGTTCATGAACATGAGATGCCTGGCAGATACTTGGGAGGGCTCCAAGAGACTCCTACAGCCAGCCAGGAGTAGCAGTTCACCTGTGTGCGCTCTGGAGCTGCACTTCCAACAGAAAGTTCAGTGCCTCATATGCAGACTACAGGACACTTCGTGGCCCACTGGCCTGCAGCCCCCTTCTCTCATCTTCCTTCAGCTTGTTGGATGATGAGTAACAAAGCGCTGGGCCCTGCCAACAACTCTCTCAGCCCTCACCCAAACCCTGCATTTTTTTAGTCCTTACAGAGAACGTGTGAGTTTGTGATACTTGGTAGAACTCACCGGCACTGGGGTCCACAGGGATTTCTCTTTCCACCAACCCTTCCTTCTTCTGGATTCTTTCCTGTAATCCTTCCAGGGATTCCCACCGATCCCTGACACATGGCTCCTCCCCTCGTTCAATGCGGGACAGAATGTCTGGCTTAGAAACAGCGTAGTCTGTTCATGGTAGCAGATGTTAAGGGAACGTCATGGCCTATTAATATTCATTGCAAATAATGCTAAATTATTTTAAACCAGCTCCCCTTCTCTCGCTGGAGTGGACGACAGATCTGAAAGGAGGCCAATACCTAATAAGGATTCTGTAAAAAGATACCATTTCTTGTGGGTCGGGTGTGCTTCCCAGCAGAAGAGCCGGGGTTCACCACATAGAAGGGGAGTTGATACGCACAATGGTATATCAACCCATTTGTTGGTGAACCTAAACCTGAACAAAGTCTACAGAGTCCCTTCAAGGCCAGAGCCAGTTCAGGGAGGAATGCTCAATGCTGTATTACCAGGTGACACAAAAGAAGAGGTTACTTAGCTTACTGTAACTTGAGTTATTTGAGGTGCTTGTCCCTATGGTGTGGTTGCCATAAGATACATGCACGCCTGTGTGCTCTCAACCAGAGACAGCAAAGCAGTGTCTGCAGGCCTGCGCAGAGCAGCCCCTCATGCCTCCAAACAAGACTCGCTGCCACTCAGTTCCTTCTCTACAGCCGAGGGGAAGGAAGGTGGAGCATCCATAGGGACAAAGCATCTCAAAGAACTCAAGGTCTTATAAGGTAAGTAACCTCTCCTCCGCCTTTGAGTATATATGTCCCGATGGGTGCTCCACCAGAGGAGACTCCCAAGCAGTAACTTGACAGGGAGGCAAGTCCAAGATTGTTTGGAGGATTGCTTCACCAAAGGTCATATCATCCCTAGAAGTAGGTAAGATGGCATAATGCTTGGCAAGGGTGTGACCAGAAGACCAAGTTGCAGTCCTGTACATTTCTGTTATGGGCAACATCTTTCAGCAGAGCTATAGCTGTGGACTGAGCTCTGGAGGAGTGTGCTGTTCTAACAGGTTGAAATGCAACCTGAAACTCCTTAGACAGTCTGAGAATGGAAATAGGTTGTCCATTCCTCCTCTCTGCAGATGACACAAATAATCTTGGAGGAGCCCAGAAGGTCTTAATCCTGTCAGGGTAGAGGGTGAGATTCCTTCTGACACCTAGTATAAGTAGACTGGTCTCCCCTCCGGAGGCTTTGGGTAAAACACTGATAGGCAGCTCTCTTCATTAATGTGGTATTCTGAAGAGACCTTAGGAAGGAAGCGAGGATGGGGATGCAGTGTAACCTCATCTCTATAGAGGGTAGTAAATGGCGGGTCTGCCATAACAACACCAAGCTCTACCATTCTTTAAGAGATGGCTCTAAAGAACTAAGTCTTGAAGGAGAAGTGCAGGAGAGAACAGGTAACCATAGGTACAAAGTGGGGGCCCTCAGGGCACTGAGAACCAAATTAAGGTCCCACTTGGGAACTGGAGTCTCTACAGGAGGAAACAAGTTGTGTAGCCCCTTGAGGAATCTGGCATAAGTGATGTGGGCAAAAACCAAGAAGCCCTCAGTGGGTGACTGGAAGACTGTGACAGCAGCCAAAAGTATTTTGAGTAAGACAAATTTATAGTGCGGACCTGACATCAGTATAACTATGCTGCTCCGGAGTGTGGATTTTTCACACCCCTGAGCAACAGTTATACCAACCTAACCGCCAGCGTAGACAGCGCTAAATTGATAGGAGGGCTTCTCCCGTCGATGTAGCTACCGCCTCTCACAGAAGTGGATTAACCACACCGACGGGAGAAGCTCTCCCATTGGCACAGTTGTGTCTTTAATCAAGTGGTGCAACTGCAGAGCTGCAGCATTTTAAGTGTAGACCATGCCCTGGATTCACTGCTAGACCCTGTGTCTTCAAATCCAACAGGCAGCCCAGGATTCTGGAGAGTGGAACCTCTGATGCTTGAGACGAGTGCAGAGAACAGCAGGAGTGGAAGCTTTTCCACTTCTGAAGGTAAGTTTCAAAGTACTAGTTTTACTGCTAGATAGGAGAACTGACTCGACCTTATCCGAACGGGTTACTTCCCTGCTCAAAACTCACCTAGAGCGATGTGTACTGGCAGTACGGGGGTCTCTTTCTTGCTGGTACTCTATAAAATTGTTCACCAAGGTGACCCCAAGGATTCCAGGAAGCCCAACTAGGGGGCTGATTGGGGAAAGTCCCCACAGATACTTGTAACGCCTGGATATGGAGCATCTGATGGGGTACTGAGCACTCCCCAAAATAGTGGCTTAGCAGGGTGTGGTGGTATAATGCTGAAAAAGAGCCCTGTACTGAGACCTCTGAGTCCAAAGTATAATCATCCCCTGGGCAGAACGCGGGAGAACCAGATACAGCTGCCAAATGCAGAGGCTGGACATCTGACCGACGTTCAATCCAGGAGGATCGTGGTTGCAGATGTCTGAGCGGTACCAGGGAAGGAGCTTTCGTAGAGGTCAGTAACAGGGGACATGCCAGTTCCTCTGGTATGAAAAGGCCCTCTGGAGAGAGAAACCTGGAGGGTACTGAAGGGCTACGGTATGCGCAAGTCTGAGTTTGTACCAGAGCCTGGACAAGGGCGCCGTGCTGAGATGGTGAGCACGGTAGCAGAGAGGCTTGTAGAGAAACTTCTCTGACCTCCGAGCTCTGGTGCAGGGAAGGTGACGGTACTGGAGTGTCAGTAGGAGGCCTGGTCACATCTCAGGGCCAAGAGGAGTCACTCAGTACCAAGGTAGATGACTCCCTGTGTTATTAGAAGACTTCTCTGGATGCTGCTTCTTGTGAGGGGCCAGCGGCTCGGTTCTGGAATCAGACGGCACCTCAGCTGTGCCCTTAGAGGAACACAAGGCCTCCTTAGAGTGGAATTTAGGGGGTGACCCACCCCTCTTTCTTGTTTCCCAGATAAGGGCAAGAGGCGGCTGCTTCTCAGAAGTCCTTGCCTCTCAAAGTGTTGCTGGAGCAGCCTGGGACGTGAAAGCCAATGTACAGAGGAGGACGCGGGCCCCACCAGCGCTAGTGAGCATTCCATTAGAAGGTAGTTCAGTCTAGCCTCTTTGTCTTTCCGAGACCTGCCTCTAAACCCTGAACTGATCTTGCACTTGGACAGAATGTGGGTGTCTCCAAAGCAGTTTGAATGCCTGTCACTACAGGGAAAAGACCTGTGGCAAGTTTGGCAGGACTTAAACCCTGGGATCTTTGGCATAACGCAGAGTGCTAATGGACCAAATTGGACGATAGAAAGAAAAAAGAGCGGGGGGGGGGGAATCCCTCCTCTCAACACAGCTGTGTTAAAACTGAACGCAGAAATAAAATAATCACACAAATAAAGCAAAAACTAAGAATAAATCACTATGTTAAGAAAGGTGGGAAGCTGAGAACCAGCGGACATGCAACCACTCCATCTCGAGCCGCAGGCAGTTGAGAAGGCACTGAGTGGCAGCAGGTCTGCGCCCCCCTATATGCCCTCAGTGGGAGGCGCCACTCTGGCAGGCATAGGCCTGCAGACACTGCTTTGTCGTCTCCGGTCAAGGGTGCATGGCATGTATGCATCCTACGGTGCAGCACCCTATGGACATACACTCAAAGGACTAGCTGATACAGTGGTAGGACTGAGATTTTAGATCAGCAGAAGACTGATTTTACCACAGGATGGGGTGATCTGGCTCTTTAAGGAAACGAAGGATGCTTTTGTATTTCAGGCACTGGCCTGCTACTCAGAACATCTGGGTTCAATTCCTGGCTCTGCCACAGACTCCCTGGGTGATCTGGCAAGTCACTTAAACTTGCCGGACTTGATCCCAAACCCTTGGAAGTCAATGGGAGACATTCCATATCCTTCAAAGGGTTTGGGAAAACTAGATATTAGAAGAAAAGAGTTTTAAATAGGAGGGTGTGTGGTATGAGCTGTCTATTGCTAATGCTCTGGGAAGTAGTGATCCACTAGAAATCAAAGGAACTGGAGAATAACCTGCAACAGGAATCAGAGTAGCAACTGTTTCTAATCAGAGAGTGAAAACCGATCCTTACCCAGAGAGATCAGGGTCTCATAGTTCCCCTTCATCACGTTTTTGTAAAGCTCCTTCTGCCATTCGTCTAAGTTCTCCCACTCCTGCTCATTGAAATAGACGGAGACATCATCAAATGTCACCGGCACCTGGAATCACAAGGGTTACAATAAGCTTCTTTCTTAGACTATAGCGGCTTGACTCGAAGCCCACCAAAGTAAATGCCATTGACTTCCATAGCCTTTGGAGAAGATCCTTATGGCAGGGAATGTATCTTATGCTGTGCTCTTAGTTGAACCAAGTCTGGACCAACAATTTTAGCAGAAACTTTGAAGAGTCAGGCCCAAAATCAGCAAAAAGATGTGTGTCTCCTGAAAGGTGCAGAGCACCCTCGCCTCCCACTGACTAAATGCAGTATTTGCAGCAGGTGGTCTGTTGAAAGCATATGGTGGGCTGGGCACATGGGGCTGGCTGTCATCTAGATTTCCAACCACTGTTTCCAAACTGCATCAGACGTGATGCATAAGTACACTCCTAATATTACTTTTCCACATCAGCACTTGCTGGAGGTGAAAGGCAAATCAGTGACTGCGCTGGAAACAGAGCCCAGATGTCCTGTACATTATGCATAAATGACTGGACCGACTGGGTCTGGCAAGTGAGTTTTTGGACACCATGAAGCTA
This sequence comes from Caretta caretta, assembly GCF_965140235.1. Taxonomy (NCBI): domain Eukaryota; kingdom Metazoa; phylum Chordata; order Testudines; family Cheloniidae; genus Caretta; species Caretta caretta. The sequence continues at coordinate 268,140,055 of NC_134207.1, read as the reverse complement.
GTAAGATCACTCCCTGCATCCACACTCTTATAAAGTGGTGAATTAAAGGGCCTGCACATCAGAAGATACGAAAACCCATCCAGTATCTAAGTTTGTACCCCTCAACACTAGCTGGGATATTGTTACCTTGGGGACTTCTCCCTTAGTGCCTGGGGGCAGTCTTAAGATCCAGAAGTTCCTGTTTCTCAGCAGGTTCTCCATGTTCTCCAGCCTTCTCTGCAGGAAATTATTCTCCTGGACCAGAGTTCCCAAAATAGTCCATTTACTCTCCAGCTGGTTACCAAATTCCATCGCTGTCTTCTCACAGTCTGTTAACTTCTTCTCAGTTGTCCGTGTTCTCTCCTCCAGATTCAGTAATCGTGTGGCATGGGAATTCACTTTCCTCTCCACAGCTTGGATGGCAGCCACTACTGTCCACAAGGAGATCTCTGTAATGTGGTGATGGGCTTCATTCACAGGAGTTTGTTCAGGGACAGTGGGATCCTGTTTCCAAGAAGAGAAACTGAAAGTCAGCATCAGGGAAAAAACAGCCTAAGAGCCCTTCAGCACTACCTGGGGCTGGATCTTCTTGTACAGTCAGGATCCACACAGGGGAAAACTATTTCCTTTCCTGTACCGAAGGAGATTTGAAATGGAAACCCCACAATGTCTGACTCATAGGAAGTATGGAATATTCATAGGCTATAGGGCTAAAAGGGACCATTCGATCATCTATCCCAGTGGTTCTCAAACTTTTGTACTGGTGAGCCCTTTCACATAGCAAGCCTCTGAGTGCGACCCGCCCCTTATAAATTAAAAACTTTTTTTTATATATTTAACACCATTATAAATGCTGGAGGAAAGCGGGGTTTAGGGTGGAGGCTGACAGCTCGTGACCCCCCCATGTAATAACCTTGCGGCCCCCAGTTTAAGAACCCCTGAATTCTAGCCTGACCTGCACACCGCAGGCCCTTGAGTTTTACCCAGTTGCTAGGCCTGTACTCAGGCCAGTAACTAGTGCGTCCCTACAGCCCGGAGCTGGTGTCTTGACGCTCTCCACAAGCCCGCGCTCTGCGCACCCCGGCGGGGACCTACAGCCCCCCAGGGCGCCCACGGCCGGGGGCTCGGCGGAGCTTGGACACAACAGCAGGAAGCCCGAGCACGACGGCCGGTTTCTCTGGGGCAAGGGAGGCTCCCGCACAGACCGACAACCTCCCCCGCCGGGCCGGACCGGGCCGGGCCGGGCGTGCGCCCAAGGGAGCCCCCGGGAACCGGGCAGCTTCCCCCCAGCGCCCGGGGCGGAGCTGAACCCCCGGGGGTACCTGGGGAGCAGCGCCGGGCCCCGCCCCTGCCGCCAGGGACCCCCCAGCCCGGCCGGGCAGCACCGCGCTCCCGGGGCCCGGGCCGGGCGGGGAGAAGCTCCCGGGGCTCGAGGCCCCCCCGCCCGCCGGGCTCTTACCTGGGCAGCGGCCCGCTCGGCCATGGCGCCCCCGGGCGGGGCTGTTCCCGCGGGCCCGGCCCGGCCGAGCCCCGCTCCCGCTGCGGGCTGGGCAGAGTCCCGGCGCCGCCTCGCCACGGGCCGGCCCCGCTGCCGGGCGGAGCAGAGCGAGCGCGGCCCGCAGGGCGGGAGGGAGGGAGCCGCGGCCTGGCTGCCGGGGCCGGGAGCGGCGGGGCGGGGCCGGGCCGGTCGGGGAGCGCGGCAGCGGCCCCTGGCGGCGGGAATCGCCTCCCTTTCCCCGCCCTCACCGGGCGAGAGAACAGGCTCCGTCCCTGGGGGACCCGCCCATCCCCGTGTCCTCGGGCAGCTGGGGAAGCAATGAGGGGGGGGCCCGGCGCCTGCCCCTATTCCACCGCGCGCCCACCCGCCGCGAGCCCGGCCACGGGCCCCAGCTCAGGGGACCCCGAGCTCTCTCCCCAGGTGCCTTGGCTGGGGCGGGGGATTCCAGCCACTTGCAAATTGTCCCCCAGGAACCCAGCTCTGGGACCAGAACAAAACAGGGACTGGTGCTTGGGCTACTGGGCCTGCTGGAAAACCCACAGGGGGTGACCAGAAAAGGGGTGAAGATATTTTTAATGCTTTCAGTTGTTGGAAAGTTTGCTGGGTATCATATTGTCAGTGAGTTAGGGAGGGTCTTTAAAAGAATCTAAAGTAACTCTAGGCCTTTTGTCTCCCCTCCTCTGTGCCAACCCATTGTTGGATGCTGCAAGTCACCTGCATTTTCCTTCTGAGCCCTGACAGGTAAAGTCCGCATTCCCACTCCCCTGATTGTAATGGGCTCAGTTCCATCTTTAGCACCCACACTGATAGGAGATAATAGACACCAGGTTTAAAACAAAGGAAGTACTTCTTCCCACACCACGCAGTATACCTCTGGAACTCTGCCAGTGGACTGTGTGAAGGCCAAAATTATAACTTGGTTAAAAAAAATAGGTAAGTTCATGGAGAATAGGTTAATCAATGGCTAATAGCCAGGGGATGCAACCCTATCCACTGGATGTCTCTCAACCTCCAACTGCCTGAAGCATCTGGCACTGGCCCCTGTCAGAAGACAGGATACTGGGCTAGACAGACCATTGGTCTGACCCAGTATGGCCATTTTTATGTTATGCTCTAAAGAGATTGGCAATGAGTATTTCTTTGTTTACTAATTGTATTGCTCAAGTAAATAAAGGACCCTCATATTCTTTAACTTTGCCTTTAGTTCTTATCACAAAATCAGTTTTTAAAACACAGTATCCAAAATAGAGCAGATGTGTATAAGTAATGATGATACAGAGGATTTATTAAATTAAGCAGCCGGAGAGGCACCGAGTGTCATCAAAAGAAAGGCTTTACCGGGAAAGGGGTATTGTGAGGAACAGACATGCTTGCTTTGAGGAAAATCTGTTAGGAAAACACAGGCCCTGAGTCTGCTCTCACTCCTAGTTGTGTAAATCAACAGCAACTCCACTGAAGTCAAAGGAGTAACACTGCCCTACATGAGATAAGAGTCAGGCTAAAAGAAGCTGAAATGGGGTAATCACTAGGGGACAGAGGCCTTGATGAGCAGTCTCTGTACAGGGGGGACTCCACCCATGTGATGTAGCCACACAAAAGAGATACTTGCAGTATTGCCCATGCCACACATTCAAAAATCGTGAGTCAGGCCCCTCAAAATCATGACTTAAAAACGAATAGATGTTGGGTTCTTCTTTCTTGCCTTCTGAGATTTTAGGTTACACTTGGTCACATTTTCAAGTTTTTATCCACAACAAGGAACAGAAATGTGGGGTTTTTTTTAAACAAAAGCTTAGAGCCTCCTGTAATCAGTTGCCTCTAGGAGATGGGGCTTGACAGACACCCAATATCCCAAGACTCAAGACAAGACTGCAAGAGTTAACAGTGTCTTTTGGGAGGGAGTGAAGGTTCTGCTTCCTGATTAGTGTAAACATATTAAAAATCAGTAAGGAGAAAACCAGTGCAATGGGGACTGAAGAAGCACATGAGCAGCTGGAAGGAGAAAGCAACAGCATCCTTCAGCCCACGGCCTGTCTCTACACATTGCAACAGGGTGCACGTTAAAAGTATGATTTGCTTATTAATGATACTTACAATATCCTGAACACTGTAGCAGGTAACTGCAAGCTTGTAGTGATGTAGCAGTACGTGTTCCTATTCATGGGCTCATTCAAGAGGCCTGGTAAGCCTTGGTTAACAGCGAACCATGCTAATTACAGTACGTACATCAAAATAAAAGATTATGGGAGAAACCCTGAAATGACCGAGGTGTTGTTGTGGGGGAGGTAGGAACAACCGCCTTCTCACTCTGAAGGATGAGGTGACCGTGATCAGATTTGTACATGTTACGTGATAAGAAATAGCTCAACTACCCCCCCCCCCACACACACACACACACCCCACTTGCCCAAGTGAAAAGTTCCATTGTGGTGACATGCCCAGATAGTTCCTGGGTCAGGACTCGGGGAGAACATCTCTTTGGATTTACCTGCAGTACGAACTTCCCATGTGTTCACGATTTTTTCAGGGTATTTCTCATTATCTCCCCACTTTAATTTTACTCTCGAGTCCTTCCTCTGCTGGAGTCACTAGAGAATTCACATGACCTCAAGGTGAGTGAAGGCTAAAGCGAGGGACACGTTAGGAACAAGAACAGACTAGATCTCCTAAGCTATTGCTGGCCGTGGGCCATGGGGCTGAACTTGAGATGTCTGCTTACGTCCTAAGCAATTGCGATTCAGTCTTGTCCAGTGATGCCCAGCAGCAGGCCTTCCATACAGAGTGCCCATCTCCCTCCTACTCCCAGTCATTCATGTCCCTCCGACTTCTTCCTCTCCCGGTGCCTTCCGCCTGCCGCCACGTGGGGATGTTTCACAAGCAGAAGTTGGTTCCCCTGCGTGTCCCCATGGTGCCATTGCTGCATTTTCAGTTGAGAGAAAAGAATCCTCCTCAGCTAATGTCCCTGGTTCCCCTTTCAGGTGGTGACGGAAGGAAGCCCACTGGCTGGGTTTCCACCTCTCCTCCAGGGGCTCAGACACACGCTGATCTGATGGGATGTTTCAACTCCTCCTCTTGCCTTTCATCTGACTAACGCACCTGCTGTACGTTAACTCCACTGGCTACCACGTATCTTCCATCTTTACAACCAGGAGTCCAGCCTCTGCTCCCTGTCCAGGGCTCCGAGAAATCTCCGGATGCCCTTGCTCTGCACTGTGGAGGCTCTGATGTTCTTTCAGAGATTCCTCATATCGGAAGCTTTTCCCACACGTGCCACACTGATGTGGCCATTCCCCAGCATGGACCTGCTGGTGTGTCTCAGGCTTCCCCGTGAAGCTTTCCCCACACTCAGTGCGGCACTTCAGCCCTTCTCCTGGGTCATTACCCTCATGGCCGACAGACCTGCCATGGCTTTTAGCAGCTGGGCCGCCCTGGTGCGGTCTCTCTTCCATGTGATTTCTTTGGTGCTTCATGAAGCTCGTCTTGAGCATGAAGCTCTTGCTGCACTCAGCGCACTGGAAGGGCCGCTCGCCGGTGTGCAGGCGCTGGTGGTTGAGCAGGTACACCTTGCGGCTGTAACTCTTGTCACACTTGGTGCATTTGTAGGGCCACTCTCCCGTGTGGATGCGGTAGTGGTTGTTGAGCTTGGACTTCTCGCTGAAGCTGTTGTCGCACTGGGTGCACTTGTACGGGCGCTCGCCCGTGTGCAGGCGTTGGTGGGAGATGAGCACGGCCTTCTGCCGGAAGCTTTTCTCGCACACCGCGCACTGGAAGGGCCGCTCCCCCGTGTGCACGCGCTGGTGGTTGAGCAGATACACCTTGCGGCTGTAGCTCTTCTCGCACTCGCTGCACTTGTAGGGCTTCTCCCCGCGGTGAATCATCTGGTGGCGCAGCAGGTCTGACTGGCAGTTGAAGCTCTTCTCGCACTCGGTGCACTGGTAGGGCCGCACCTTGGCATGGCTCCGCAGGTGCTTGACCAAATTCCCCTTCAGCCGGAAGCTCTTCCCGCATTCACCGCAGGCAAAGGGCTTCTCCCCCGGCTGCACCACAAAGCCCTTGAGCAGGCCGAAGTCTCGGCCACACTGGGTTGATTGCTCCACTCTGATGACTGCAGGGTTACCCAGCTGTGCAGCCACTCCCTGCTGTAGGCTCTGCAAACCCTCCTCTTCTGATTTCACCAAGAAAATCCTGTGTGGTTCTAACTTTTTCAGACATCCCTCCTGGGGCTTCTCCTCCTCTTTGCTCGCTGTCCCATCATTTGCTAGATTAGAGAGAGAGAGAGAGGCATTAGTGCTTTGATCTGGAAAGAAAGCTCCCCTGGCTAAGAGATTCTGTGCAGAAAAAACTGACAGTTTTCAATGGCCCAATGAGTAATTTATTGCTTCAGCATATGAACTCAACAGACCTAAAGTAGGGCTCGTCTTGGCTTGAAATCTTGTGCGCTAAACAGCACAATTTGGGTTGGATGTCATGACACTTCTAGCCTACACACCTCCTGCATCACGGCATGACTGATGTTATGAGCCTGAAACCACCCCTCCAAGCTGGGTGTTGAGGGGTAAACATTCCCCCAGAGAAGGAATGGGGGCAGAGTAAAGGAGGGACCCCATTCTTCTGCATCACATCAAACACTCAGAACACAGGATCAACTGCCCCCCATTAGTCACACAGGCAGTGACTGACATTCACCATCAAATAACGGCTATACATTTACAATGGGGGTGTTAGACTGTAAGCGTCAGGTCAGGCTTTGCCTGCTACCGTAATGAGAGTAGATGGTACTACCTGCAGCTCATCAACCCCACTGCCTTGTGGGTAGCCAGGGAGGGCATAAGGTAAAGGGAGCAAACCCTGACAGAAAAGCCCCCTGCCTTGTGGTGAATTCGGGAGAATGTAAGCCTATGCGAGTAAACTCAGACAGAAAATCTGGAGCAGAGCTCCAAAGGCAGTCAGAGACTAATATTTTAGAAACTTTCTGGCAACTCCTGCAGCAGATCAGGTACCAGATGTATTGGTTCTTCCTCTTCTCTGGATTTTACCAGTGACACCGAGAGGGGGGTCCTGATGCATGGGCAACTCAGGGCCTCCATAGCATATGCCCAAGCTTGTGCCCTGGAGAGGTACTCCAGCTTCACCTCAAGTGTCGGCACAACTCGGGAGGCAGTCGTCACTGGTTCTAAGCTCTTACTCTATTGGCACAGAGTTGAATGCCAGGGGCTGTCTCTGACGGTGGGAGAGATCATCATATCTCACTGGACAACTACCACCCCCCAGAAAACTGGGCAGCCCCCAGACAACAGGGTGTTATCCCACCACAGTCTGCCTGCTTCAAATGGGTGTTTGGAGCTTAGAGTTCTATAGCTTGACAAGTGGACCAGGCAAATCAAGTAAAAGAAAGAAAACATCCTTAAAGACAGGGTGCTGGAACGTATGCACCATGACAACTGGATTACCTGAGGACCTTCAACAGATCAACGATGCACGTAAAACTGCCATGATCAATGACGAGCTGAAATGACTCAATGTGGATATCGCATCCCCCCAAGAAACTCGGCTAGCATCAAGCAGCTCTCTCAGAGAAAAAGACTACACGTCTATCTGGCAGGGGGAAAGCGCAGAAGAAACATGAGAGCACGGAGTGGGATTTGCCATTGAGAACTCACTTTTGGGGATGACTGAGCCACATACAAATGGATCAGAGAATTTTGGCAGCACACTTGTTCACATCTGAGGACTCAGTCAATCTTGTGAGTGTGTATGCCCCAACGCTCTCCTCGTCTTCTGACATCAAGGACCAGTTCTATGACCAGTTGAACACTACCATCAGCAGGATTCCGAAACACAAATATATGTTTTCCTGCTAGGGGACTTAATGCAAGGGTGGGAGCTGATCATAAAGCATGGACCAACTCTCTTGGTCAGCACGGAACTGGTAAGATGAATGTAAACCGTCAGAGACTGCTAGAACTTTATTCCTATTATCTCTGTGTAACAAACTTATTCTTCCAGACAAAGTCGCAACACAAAGTTTCTTGGAAACATCCCTGATCTGGCCACTGGCACCAACTGGATCTTATCATCACAAGGCATGCCAACCTTAACACTGTCCTCATTACCCAGAGTTATCAAAATGCTGATTGCAACACAGACCACTCTCTGGTACCCAGCAAGATCAGACTTAAACCAAAGAAAATACACATATGTAAAGTAAAAAGATGCCTTCATATTAACCTTAGTGCCATAGCAGACCAAGAAAAGCCACACCAATACAAGAACATACTACAAACCCTTGAGACCAGTGATTGTGTCACAAGTGCCCAGCTGAAGCATGAGCAACTGAAGAACACAATCTACAATGCAGCTCTGAATCTTTAGGAAGAAGAAAAACAAGATCAACGACTGGTTTGACGCATATTCCAGTGTATTGACACTAGTCATAGAGGCCAAACACACCAGCCTAAACCACCTACAAGAGAGACCCAAATGAGAAAACCTTACCAGTGCTGAGAGTGGCAAGAACCAAGGTACAACAAACTGCTCAACACTGCACCAACGACTATTGGCTGCACTTATGTGAAGGCATCCAAGTAGCAGCTGATGCAGACAACATCAGAAACATGTATGACGGGATCAAGAAAGCCTTGGGTCCAACTTCAAAGAAGACAGCCCCATTGAAATCAACAACAGGGGAAACAATCAGTGATCGCACCAAGCAAATGAATCCCTGCGTAGAACACTACTCTGACCTTTACTCTAATTAAATATTGTTACGGACATAGCCATCAATGCCATCAAAAGCCTGCCTGTTATGAACCAACTTGACAATGAGCGAACTATTGAGCAGCTTAGCCTTGCCATAGATGGTCTCCCCAATGGAAAGGCCCCTGGAAAAAACTGCATAACCGAGGTTATAAAATGCAGAAAATCTATTCTACTGCAACATCTTCATGAGTTGCTCTGCCTATCCTGGAAAGAAGGTGAAGTACCACAAGAAATGAGAGACGGCAACATCATCACTCTATAAAAACAAGGGTGACAGGAGCGACTGTAACAACTATTATGGCATTTCCCTTCTTAGTATTATGGGAAAAGCCTTTGCCCACTTGTCCTGAACAGACTTCAGACCCTTGCAGGCAGAATCTATCTTGAATCACAGTGCAGCTACAGAGCTGAAAGGTCTACTATCAACATGATCTTCTTGCTGAGATAACTACAAGAGAAATGCAGAGAACAAAAGAAGCTCCTCTACATAGCCTTTGTCGATCTCACAAAGGCTTTTGACCTTGTCAGTAGAAGTGGACTATTCATGCTTCTAGAAAAGATTGGATGTCCCCCCAGGCTCCTAAGCATGATTCGATCCTTCCATGAAAACATGTACAGCACAGTTCAATATGACTCATAGCGGAGTTAAGCAAGGCCGTGTACTTGCCCCAACTCTGTTTGGGATCTTCTTCTCCCTGCTACTGAAACAAGCTTTTGGTTCCTCAGCTGAGGGAATCTACTTGCACACAAGGTCTGATGGATTGCTGTACAATCTTGCAAGACTCAGATCTAAAACCAAGACTCGGGAGGCCCTTATCCAACTCCTCCTTTGCTGATGACACAGCAGTGACAACCCACACAGAAGCTCATCTTCAAAGTTTAATGGACAGTTTTTCTAAAGCCTGCCAAGACTTTGAGCTTACTAGAAGCCTAAAAAAGACTAACATAATGTGCCAAGGAGTTGAGGAAGCACTCTCCATCAAGATCAACAACTATGAACGTGAAGCGGTGAACAAATTCACATGCCTGGGGTCCACTATCGCAGTCAACCTTTCACTTGAAACAGAACTCAACATCCACATTGAAAAACCCGCCACAACAATGTCTAGACTGAACAAGGAGGGTCTGGCAGAACAACAACTGACAGAACACACAAAGATCTGTGTGTATCGTGTGTGTGTTATCAGCACACTTTTGTACGGGAGCAAGACCTTATATTCTCATCAGGAAAAGAGGCTCAACAGCTTTAATATGCGTTGCCTTCAATGAATCTTTGGAATCTCTTGGAGGGACAGAGTCACCAACACTGAGGTCCTCGAACAGGCCAGCATATCCAGCATCCAAACACTCCTCAAACAAACAGAGAAGCCTCCGCTGGCTTGAGCATGTGTGCTGAATGAATGATAGGCGCATCCCAAAGGACATCCTCTACGGCAAATTGGCATCTGGAAAAAGACGCAACGGAAGCCCAAAATTGCATTTCAAGGATGTGTGCAAGCGAGACCAAGAAATGGATGTGGACAAATGGGAAGATCACACTCAAGACCGGAGCCTTTGGAAACAAGAGTTTAACAAAGGTCTCTGGAGTTCCGGGAGAAAGCTGTCCAGCTTAGCAGAGAAGAAAAGAGCTCACAGAAGGCAGGGCCCAAAGAGTCAAGACACCACCTTTAAATGTGACAGATGCGGCAGAGATTGTCTCTCTCAAGTGGGTCTCTCCAGGCATAAAACCAACTGAGTAAATTCTTTACCTCTCAGGGGCGCACATTCATGGGCTCCCGAGACTGATGGATGCCTACTACTATTAGACTGTAAACTCTTTGGGGCAGAGATTGTCTTTTTGTTCTGTGTTCATACAGCACCTAGCACAATGGGGCCCTGATTCAGGAGTGCAATACAAATAATAATAAATGATCATTTAGAACAGGTAAGAACAAACAGAGGTGGAGGAGCTCCGAGGACCCGCAGGTAGCTACTCCACTCACCTCCTCTGAAGTGTTTCAATCCCTTGGAGCCCCACTGTGACACCCTGACACCCCAATATTCACCACTGTCATGTAGTTAGGACATGTTTTGTACAAAGTATGTCTTGTAAGGTATCATTCTAAAAGTCTTGATCTGCTAGACCTTAATATCTCATTGGATTGTATGTGCTATTGTTGTATGTGAAGTTATGAAGTTTGGCTATATATGTCAGGTTTCAGAGTAACAGCCGTGTTAGTCTGTATTTGCAAAAAGAAAAGGAGTACTTGTGGCACTGTAGGGAGCCAGGGTGGCTCTCCTCCGAACCAGAGGGTAAAGAGCCACCCTCTGAGCCAGACTGGGCAGGGCCAGGCCAAGCTTCCGCCAATCCCCGGAAGGGGAAAGGTGGGACAGGAAGTACAAAGGACGGGGCCCTCCGCCCAGTGAAGAGAGCACCAGGGAGGGAGACAGACACAGGCTGCTCCCTCGCGATCCTGCTGCTGACCCAGGCGAAGCCCTGGGCAAGGAGGAGCCTGACCGGGGGGAAGGCCTGTGGCAACCAGGGCTGCCGGCCGCTGAATACCCAGAGGACCTGGAGGGGCCTGACTGCAGCCCGGGCCAGCGTGAGTCCGATACCGAGGGGGAACGGGAGCGGCGCGCAGCGGAATACCCAGAGAAGATGGAGGGACCGGAGCTGCCCGCAGCGGAATACCCGGAGGAGATGGAGGGACCGGAGCGGCCCACCTGAGAGACCGGGTAGGAAGTAGCCCAGGGGCCGAACTACACCGTGGGGTGGGTGTGTTTGGTTAGCGGGCGCGGACGGCCCCGGTGACCCAGCGGCGGGACTTTTGCCTCCCGCCGCTGTCAGGGCCCTGGGCTGGAACCCAGTGGAGTTGGGTGGGCCTGCGTTCCCCTACCCCGGCGCTCCCCTGCCTGGGGGCGCGCTACTGACTCTTGCCGGCGCTCCCCTGCCTGAGGGGCGCGCTACTGACTCCGGCCGGCACACCTTCCCGCTAATTCCCCAATGCCCGGAAGGTGTGGCCGAGGCCTGCCACGGAGACCATAGCTCTCCATCGCCCCTAGGGGCTCGGAGGACCGACCGACCCCTGTCACAGGCACCTTAGAGACTAACCAATTTATTTGAGCATAAGCTTTCATGAGCTACAGCTCACTTCATCGGATGCATACTGTGGAAAATACAGAAGACGTTTTTATACACACAAACCATGAAAAAATGGGTGATTATCACTACAAAAGGTTTTCTCTCCCCCCACCCCACTTTCCTGCTGGTAATAGCTTATGTAAAGTGATCCTCTCCTTACAATGTGTATGATAATCAAGGTGGGCCATTTCCAGCACAAATCCAGGTTTTCTCTCCCCCCCCCCCCAACCTATTTCCCCTTGTTTTTTCCTACCCCCCCTCAGACTTTCTTGTTAAACCCTGGATTTGTGCTGGAAATGGCCCAGCCTGATCATCATACACATTGTAAGGACAGTGATCACTTTACATAATCTATTACCAGCAGGAGAGTGGGGTGGGGGGAGAGAAAACCTTTTGTAGTGGTAAACACCCATTTTTTCATGGTTTGTGTGTAAAAACGTCTTCTGTATTTTCCACAGTATGCATCCGATGAAGTGAGCTGTAGCTCCCGAAAGCTTATGCGCAAATAAATTGGTTAGTCTCTAAGGGACTATATATGTGTTACTGAAACATGTTGTGGGGTTGAAAACATCCACATGTAGCCTTTCAGGTACAACAGTAAAAAGGCCAAACCATGTTAATGGCTTATTGAGGAAATGCACACAAACATGAGGATTACCCCAGGAACTGTGTACAATAGAAACCTCTCAGAGATAGCGCTACACAATAAGAACTCTTTGACCCAGGTCACAGGAAAAGAGCTTTCCAGCAAGTGGGGAGAAGATATAAAAGGGGCATAATGACAGCATGGGGGGACCTCACTCTCCCTACAACACCACGACTGGAAACACATTGGGGGCAAGGACTGAACTGTGGGAAGTGATGGTCCCAGGTGAGAAGGATTTTTAGCCTGAGTATGAAAACCTGGGAAAGCCAAGGCAACATGTGCCTTAAGAATCTGCCAGCCTGTTTATCACTCACGGTGAGAATTTGCTAATTTATATCCTACCTATCTAGTGTTTTAAGCTCAGTTTGCGTTTTTTGTTTATTTACTAAGGTGATCTGCTTTGATCTATTTGCTATCACTTCCAATCATTTTTAATCCATCTTTTGTAGTTAAACAACTCGTTTTTGTTTTTCTAAAACCAGTTTGTGGAATTCATAACTGAGGGGCAAAAAGCTGTGCATATCTCTCTCCACATTGAGGGAGAGAGCAAATGTTATGTACTTACACTGTACAGTTCTTTTGAGTTTACACTCCAGAGGGGGGTGAGCACTTGAGTAACTGGGCAGTTCCTTAGCTGAGCCTTCTCATGCAGAGCTAATCTCAGTGTCTGTGTGTTTCTGCACTTGGGGGTGTCCCTACCTGTATGTGCGCTGGTAAAGTGCAGCCTGAAGCTTGGGGAAGGGCTTGACAGGCTGCATAGCAGTACAGTGTTAAGGGAACCCAGACTGGTGGGTCAGGCAGGCGGAGTGGTACCCCAGTACATCAGGTGGCTCCCCAGACTGGGGGGGGGCAACCCATCACACCCACTCCCCCATAGCCAATGGGAGTTTTGCACAAGAGCAACCTGCAGGAGCAAGTCAATGCTCACCCATGCTGGAGCCTGAGAGAATTCTTCCTTCCCCCAATTCCTGATGATCCCCAGCATCCAGCTCTTCCTCTTGTTTAATCCAGATTAAAGTGTCAGATGTGGAAACTGGTGATTATGTTAATGAGAAACAGAAACAAATTAGTGTGTGTTTTACAAACACGTATTGACCCCTTTCTGCAAAGGATTTGGGGCTAGAGCTGTCTGGGACGGGTGGAAGGTTGATAACATTTTGTGGAGAGAAGGGAAAACAGATGAGAAAACACATCCAGACAGATGTGGTTATACATGATGATGGGCCAGGTGCTGTTCACGCCTCTCACCAAGTCCAGGTTCCAACCCACTCCTCACCTGTGCTGGGCTCCAGGGGAATTTCTCTGTCCGCCGAACCCCTCTGACCCCTGATACACGGCTCCTTCCCTCCTTCAGCCCGGGGCAGGATGTCAGGGTTGGAAATGGCATGGCCTATTCATGAAGACAGAGTTGAGGGGAAATGAGTGGTTTATTCATATTCACCAGGCACTTACATGTGATTTTAAACCTGAGCTGAACAGAGGCAGAACTGGTGATCCTCAGGAAAGCAGATCTCTGCTTTTCCCAGGGGTGCCTGAGGAATTCCCACACTCCTGTAATATTGTACCCTGCAGGGTCACACAGCTCCCCCTGCCTTGTCCACTTTTCATCCTCTTGTCTTGGAGGGGGGGTTCACTTCTGCCTGGGCAGAGGTAAGGGCGAAAAGGGGACGTGGCAGGGGCTGAGACAGGGTGTGGTTGGCATATGGGTTTCAAGTGCAAATCCAGTTCATGAACATGAGATGCCTGGCAGATACTTGGGAGGGCTCCGAGAGACTCCTACAGCCAGCCAGGAGTAGCAGTTCACCTGTGTATGCTCTGGAGCTGCGCTTCCAACAGGAAGTTCAGTGCCTCGTATGCAGACTACAGGACACTTCGTGGCCCACTGGCCTGCAGCCCCCTTCTCTCATCTTCCTTCAGCTTGTTGGATGATGAGTAACAAAGCGCTGGGCCCTGCCGACGACTCTCTCTCAGCCCTTGCCCAAACCCTGCATTTTTTAGCCCTTACGGAGAACGTGTGGGTTTGTGATACTTGGTAGAACTCACCGGCGCTAGGGTCCACAGGGATTTCTCTTTCCACCAGCCCTTCCTTCTTCTGGATTCTTTCCTCCAATCCTTCCAGGGATTCCCACCGATCCCTGACACATGGCTCCTCCCCTCGTTCAATGCGGGACAGAATGTCTGGCTTAGAAACAGCGTAGTCTGTTCATGGTAGCAGATGTTAAGGGAACGTCATGGCCTATTAATATTCATTGCAAATAATGCTAAATGATTTTAAACCCGCTCCCCTTCCCTCGCTGGAGCGGACGACAGATCTGAAAGGAGGCCAATACCTAATAAGGATCCTGTAAAAAGATACCATTTCTTGTGGAGGTCAGGTGTGCTTCCCAGCAGAAGAGCCGGGGGTCACCACATAGAAGGGGAGTTGATCGGCCAGAGCCAGTTCAGGGAGGAATGCTCAATGCTATATTATTACCAGGTGAACAAAAGGAGAGATTACTTACCTTACGGTAACTTTAATTCTTCAAGATGTTTTATCCCTATGGGTATGCGCACCATAAGATGTGCATGTAACCAACTCGCCTAAGAGGGAGATATCTCTTTAAGACAGTGGAACTCAACCTGCAGCCCAATCAGCACACAGCTGTGGCCCATGTGACACCCCCAGGGCCATACAGTTAGTCTATATATTGCGTGAATGCGGCTCACATAACATATAGAGAGCTACATATGTGGCCCATAATGGTAAATAGGTTGAGAACCACTGCTTTAAGAGATCTATGAGGGGAGGGGGTAGGAGTAAGTTGTTCTGGGGTCATTGTTGCTAGGCAGATTTAGAACTCCACATCTGGAAGTTTCTGGAATTGGGTGTGGTAGTTCTGGGCATGCTCCAGTAGGTTCCCTGTTGCTGGGGTCAGACACCAGGAGGGCAAGCAGGTAGGGGCTTTTGCAAAACAGCTGCCATGTGCCCTGCGTAGGCTGGGAGAAGCTGAGCCCAGGAGCAGAAAGCAGATTGTTTTCCCCTAACTCTGAAGCATTTTACAGCAGGTAAGTAATGTTGTTAAACCGACAACAGGGAAGCACAACCAGCGTTAATTAAAGGAAGGGGAAATTGGGAGGTAAAAATAATTTATTTTATTGTAATTGTATACTGTGAACATTGTATTGATTTTATCCCAAATGTTTTAATTACATTAACTCAACCAGTGCGATTCACCAGCTTTTCTTTAAAATTGATCATGGGGAAAGAGTCATTTATATTTTGCAATTTCTTGTAACAGGGTTTGTTTTAAATCTATACACTTAACTGAGTGATTGGCTAGCAGTGATTTCAGCAGAGGAAGAATCTGCATGGATTCCAACTGAAGATTCCTAGAAGCAAGTGGAGGGAAGATGTTGCTTTTGAACCAGCAGACTGTACAGATTTGGTGGTCAAAGAATCAGACTCAGGTGAACTCAACCTAAACTTTTGGGAACTCTGAGTTTCCTCTCACTGTGTTTCTGTGGAGACTGAGCTGTTTAGATTTAATTTGTTTTCTTTATGTTTATGCATAACTGTGAAGACAATGTATAAAGTTGCCAAGTTATATTGTAGAAATTAAGTTATTCTTATTCATTATGTTTCTTTATCATAAGATTTATAATGTTGGTACTTAATTAAGTTCATTCCTTTTGTTCTTTTGGGGACTTGAATGTGGGGAGGTTGACACTGTGCAATCCTTGCTGAAAATCCTTAGACTGAATTTTGGGTTTCCAGCTACCTTTCTGTGGGAGTTGGGTTTTTTAGGCACTAGAGAAGGACAATGAAATGAACTCATCCCCCCGCAAAGGTTACATGTGCACACCCATGTGCTCTCAATGAGAGACAGCAAAGCAGGGTCTGTAGGCCTGCGCAGAGCGGGACCTTGTGCCTCCACAAAAGGGCATATAAGGAGGTGTGAACTCACTGACACTCAGTTCCTTGACTGTGAAGAAGAGCATCTGCAGCCGAGGGGAAGGAAGGTGGAACTGACATAGGGACAAAACATCTCAAAGAACTCGAGGTCCTATAAGGTAAATAACCTCTCCTCCTCCTTTGAGTGTATATGTCCCTATGGGTGCTCCACCAGAGGAGACTCTCAAGCAGTAAACTCCACAGGGAGGCAAGTCCAAGATGGTTCGGAGTACTGCGTCACCAAAGGCAGAAGTAGGTAAGATGGCATAATGCTTGGCAAAGGTGTAAACAGAAGACCAAGTTGCAGTCCTACACATTTCTGTTATGGGAATGTCTTTCAGTTGTGGACTGAGGTCCGGAGAGGAGCGTGCTGTCACTTTGTGAGGGGGCCGCATTGCAGCATGTTCTAAACAAGTTGAATTGCAACCCATTAGACAGTCTGAGTGGAAATAGGGTTTCCCTTCATCCTCTCAGCAGATGATACAAATAATCTCTGAGAAGCCCAGGTAGAAGGTTAGAGCCATTCTGACACCTAGTATAAGTAGACTGGTCTCCTCTCCAGAGGCTTTGGGTAAAACACTGATAGGCGGCTTTCGTCTAGCTCTGCCATAAGAGCACTGAGCTCTTCCATTCCTCCAGCTGAAGAGACAGCTATAAGGAACTAAGTCTTGAGGGAGAGGTAGAAGTCCCCGCCTCTCAAAGTGCTGCAACAGCCACTGGGACGTTGAAGCCAATGTAAGGAGGAGGACGCGGGCCCCGCCGGGGCTAGCAAGCATTCCATTAGATGGAGCTTCAGTCTAGCCTCCCTGAACTGATCTTACACTTGGACAGAATGTGGGTGTCTCCAAGGCAGCTCAAATGCCTGTCACTACAGAGAAAAGACCTGTGGCAGGTTTGGCAGGACTTAAACCCCAGGATCTTTCGCATAATACAGAGTGTTAATGGACCAAAATGGACTATAGAAAGAAAAGGGGGGGGGGGGGGAGAAGCTGTGTTAAAACTGAACGCAGAAATAAAATGATCACACAAACAAAGGAAAAACTAAGAATAAATCACTATGTTAAGAAAGGCGGGAAGCCGAGAACCAGCGGACATGCAACCACTCCATCTCGAGCTGCAGGCACTTGAGAAGGAACTGAGTGGCAGCAGGTCCGTGCCCCCCTATATCCCCTTATTTGGAGGCGCCACTCTGAGCAGATGTGGGCCTGCAGACACTGCTTTGTAGTTTCCAGTCAAGAGCACATAGCGTGCGTGCATCCTACGGTGCAGCACCCTATGGACATACACTCAAAGAACTAGCTGATACAATGGTAGGACTGAGATTTTAAATCAGCAGAAGACTGATTTTACCACAGGATGGAGTGATCTGGATCTTTAAGGAAACGAAGGATGGTTTTGTATTTCAGGCACTGGCCTGCTACTCAGCACACCTGGGTTCAATTCCTGGCTCTGCCACAGACTCCCTGTGTGACCTGACAATCACTTAAACTTGCCAAACCTGATCCAAAGTGCTCTGAAGTCAATGGGAGACATTCCACATGCTTCAAAGGGTTTGGGAAAACTAGATAGCTGTAGCTCACGAAAGCTTATGCTCAAATAAATTTGTTAGTCTCTAAGGTGCCACAAGTCCTCCTTTTCTTTTTGCGAATACAGACTAACACAGCTGTGTTAGGATATAGATATTCAGGCCTGTCTGTAAAGGCCTATCCTTTAAGAATTTAGGTGTATTCTTAATACTTGGCTAGTTATAGAGGTATAAAAGAAAGAATCAAAATCACTGTCTGATGGTGTAAGAGCCTTCTCTTACTGTGACAGTCTGAGGCCCTGTTCTTAGGCTAAGGCCTTTGGCTAAGCAGCAGAGGCAGCCATAAGCTGGGAAGCAAACGGTCACATCCTCACATTCCAAACTAGTCACACTGAAAGAAGGTGCTATTGGGCTCTTAGGAATACAATCCTGTCCTGATAGTGCCTATCGCCTCCAGAGAAAGGGAAGTGTCTAGATAATGTAAAAGGAAACTTAGTTTGATAGCATCCTGTCTGGCAAGAACTCACTTATCAATAGCTGGGATGTGAAATCCTCACTTCTGTATTGTTTTGTCATTATAGTTCCCACTTTGCTATTGTTTGTCTGTATAATCTCTGTCTGGTTCTGTGATTGTTCCTGTCTGCTGTATAACTAATTTTGCTGGGTGTAAACTAATTTAAGGTGGTGGGATATAATTGGTTACATAATCATGTTACAATATGTTAGGATTGGTTAGTTAAATTTCAGGAAAATGATTGGTTAAGGTACAGCTAAGCTGAACTCAAGTTTTACTATATAGTCTGCAGTCAATCAGGAAGTGAGGGGGTGTGTGTGTGTGGGGAAAAATGGGAACAGGGAATGTGGGTAAGGAAATTGGAATCATGTTTGGCTAAGGGCAGGAATGGGAACAAGGACACAGGTGTAAGGCTCTGTGGTGTCAGAGCTGGGAAGGAGGATACTAAGGAAGGAAACTGGAATCATGCTTGCTGGAAGTTCACCCCAATAAACATTGAATTGTTTGCACCTTTGGACTTCGGGTATTGTTGCTCTCTGTTCAAGCGAGAAGGACCAGGGAAGTAAGTGGGTGAAGGAATAAGCCCCCTAACAGGCTGCTACTCTGAAACTAGATATTAGAGGCATCGCAGCGATGAACAGGCTCCTCGCGTACCCTGCAGCATGTAACTACAACAGTTATCTGCAGCTAGGAAGCACTGGACCAGATATACATCTGCAGTTTCCAATTTAGTTCTAAATAGGAGGGTGTGTGGTATGAGCTGTCGATTGCTAATGCTCTGGGAAGTAGTGATCCACTGGAAATCAAAGGAACTGGAGAATAACCTGCAATGGGAACCAGAGGAGGAACTGTTTCTAATCAGAGAGTGAAATAGCTATGAGCCAGGATCAATGGCTATTAACTAGGATGGGTAGGGATGTTGTCCCTAGCCTCTGTTTGCCAGAAGCTGGGAATGGGCGACAGGGAACGGATCACTTGATGATTACCTGTTCTATTCATTCCCTCTGGGGCACCTGGCATTGGCCACTGTAAAAAGACACGATACTTAGCTAGATGGACCTTTGGTCTGACCAGTATGGCCGTTCTTATGAAAACTGATCCTTACCCAGAGAGATCAGGGTCTCATAGTTCCCCTTCATAACATTCTTGTAAAGCTCTTTCTGCCATTCCTCTAAGTTCTCCCACTCCTGCTCATTAAAATAGACTGAGATGTCATCAAATGTCACCGGCACCTGGAATCACAAGGGTTATAATAAGCTTCTTCTTAGACTATAAGGACCTGACCCAAAGCTCACTCAGGTGAATGCCACTGACTTACATAGGTTATGGAGGAGATCCTTATGGCAGGGAATGCATCTTGTGCTGTGCTCTTAGATGCACCAAGACCGGAGCACGAATTTTAGCAGAAACTTTGAAGAATCAGGGCCAAATTCAGCAAGAAGATGTGTGTCTCCTGAAAAGTGCAGAGCACCCTCAGCTCCCACTGACTACATGGAGCATTTGTAGGTGGTCTGTTGAGAGCATCTGGTTGGCTAGCTGTGGCGTAAGTTTCCAACCACTGTTTCCAAATTGCATCAGAAGTGATACATAAGTACACTCCTAATATTACTTTTCCACATCAGCACTTGCTGGAGATGAACAGCAAATCAGTGACTGAGCTGGAAACAGAGCCCAGATGTCCCGACTCTCAGTCCCGTACATTATCCACAAACGACTGGACCAACTGGATCTGGCCAGTAAGTTATTGGACACTTTGAAGCCAGTAAGATCACTCCCTGCACCTAAGGTGTAATAAAGTGAATTAAGGGGGCCTGCATATCAGAAGATATGAAAACCCGTTCAGTACCTAAGTTCCTATCCCTCAGCACTAGCTAGGACGGGATAGGCAACCTATGGCACGCGTGCCAAAGGCAACACACGAGCTGATTTTCAGTGGCATTCACACTGCCCGGGTCCTGGCCACCGGTCTGAGGGGCTCTACATTTTAATTTAACTTTAAATGAAGCTTCTTAAACATTTAAAAAACCTTATTTACTTTACATACAACAATAGTTTAGTTATATATTATAGACATATAGAAAGAGACCTTCTAAAAAACTTAAAATGTATTACTGGCACAAAAAACCTTAAATTAGAGTAAAGAATAAATGAAGACTCAGCACACCACTTCTGAAAGGCTGCCAACCCCTAAGCTAGGATATTGTTACCTTGGGGACTTCTCCCTTAGTGCCTGGGGGCAGTCTTAAGATCCAGAAGTTCCTGTTTCTCAGCAGGTTCTCCAGATTCTCCAGCCTCCTCTGCAGGAAATTATTCTCCTGGATCAGAGTTCCCAAAATAGTCCATTTACTCTCCAGCTGGTTACCAAATTCCATTGCTGTCTTCTCACAGTCTGTTAACTTCTTCTCAGTTGTCCCTGTTCTCCTCTCCAGATTCAGTAATCGTGAGGCATGGGAATTCACCTTCCTCTCCACAGCTTGGATGGCAGCCACTACAGTCCACAAGGAGATCTCTGTAGTGTGGTGATGGGCTTCATTCACAGGAGTTTGTTCGGGAACACCAGGAGCCTGCTTGCATGAAGAAAAACGAAGTCAGCATCAGCAAAAAACAGCACAAGAACTGTTTCCCTTCCTGTAGTGAAGGGGATTTGAAATGGAAACCCCACAATGCCTGACTCATATCAAGTGTGGAACATTCATAGGCTTTAGGGCCCAAAGGGACCATCCGATCATCTAGCCTGATCTCCTGCGCACCACAGGCCATTCAGTTTTACCCAGTTACCCCGGTACTGAGCCAGGTAACTAGTGTAGCGGTCCTCAAACTGTGGGTCGCAATCCCCTGACTCCGTTTTCATGAGGCTGCGGGGGCAGCTCCGGGAAGCGGAAGGTGGGGGGTAGGGCCAGGTGTCCGGTTTTCAGCCGGAACCTCTGGTCGAAAAGGGATCCCGGCGGCTCCAGTCAGCACCACTCACCCGGCCCTTACTGCACGAACTAGCAACCGACGAGCTGGTGTCTTGACGCTCTCCACAAGCCCGCGCTCTGCGCACCCCGGCGGGGACCTACAGCCCCCCAGGGCGCCCACGGCCGGGGGCTCGGCGGAGCTTGGACACAACAGCAGGAAGCCCGAGCACGACGGCCGGTTTCTCTGGGGCAAGGGAGGCTCCCGCACAGACCGACAACCTCCCCCGCCGGGCCGGACCGGGCCGGGCCGGGCGTGCGCCCAAGGGAGCCCCCGGGAACCGGGCAGCTTCCCCCCAGCGCCCGGGGCGGAGCTGAACCCCCGGGGGTACCTGGGGAGCAGCGCCGGGCCCCGCCCCTGCCGCCAGGGACCCCCCAGCCCGGCCGGGCAGCACCGCGCTCCCGGGGCCCGGGCCGGGCGGGGAGAAGCTCCCGGGGCTCGAGGCCCCCCCGCCCGCCGGGCTCTTACCTGGGCAGCGGCCCGCTCGGCCATGGCGCCCCCGGGCGGGGCTGTTCCCGCGGGCCCGGCCCGGCCGAGCCCCGCTCCCGCTGCGGGCTGGGCAGAGTCCCGGCGCCGCCTCGCCACGGGCCGGCCCCGCTGCCGGGCGCCGCGCAGTGCATGCCGGGAGCGAGCCGCGGCCTCGCCCCCCCCCAAGAGAAGCGCCTGAGCCGGAATCCGCAGGGGCGCCGCGAGCGGACAGCGCCGCCTGCAGGGCGCGGCGGAGAACGCAGCTCGTGGCCCGGAAGGTTCAGCCCGAAAGGCCGCGTCCATCCTCCCCTGCTGTGCGAGCCCCGCCTCCCCCCAGCACCAGGCGGGGGTGACCCTGTAAATATAACGGATATTGATTCAGAGATTTTACCCCCCCCCCCCAACCAGGGTCCCCTCGACTGAGCTCCCGTACGAGCCCTTCCATGGCACCCCTTACCGCCCTGCAGAATCCACACCAGAAAGAAATCCCCTTAAGTAAGGACACAAAGAAGAGGAGGACTTGTGGCACCTTAGAGACTAACACATTTAGCTGAGCACAAGCTTTCCTGAGCTCCAGCTCCCTTCATCGGATGCATTCAACAGCGGGTCAGTAAATCCCTGGCCCTGGTGCCAGGGCCCGGGGTGGTGCAGTTACGACAGATCACTCACGGCGCAAGCCCCTGCCAATTGCCTTTGAAGGGTCATGGAGAAGTAGGGTTGTGCCAACCCTCCCAGACTGGCCTGGAGTCCCCAGCAGTTAAAGATGATGTCATGTGAGGAAATCTCCAGGAACTCGTCCAACCAAAGTTGGCAACCCTACAGAGAAGATCAAGGGCCCAGATTTATGAATAGTGGAAAGACTTCAGTGGGGCTACATCTGAACCCAGCCCTACCTGCTCCCTCGCAAATAAACCCACATTCTGCAGCATGGTCCCTGGATTATGCAGCAGTTTAGTTTAAATTATGAAATTACAGGCCAGATCCTCAGATGGCGTAGAGTAGCCTCGCTCTGTTGACTTCAACTTAACTAGGGTGATATACAGCCAGTGAGGAGCTGGGCCTAACTTTTGTTAAATGAGCTGAATATGAAATGATCAGTACAAGAGCCTGCATGTTATTTATTTTGATACTGAGCACAATTTATGTTGCCCCCACATTTTCAGCATTCAATAGGCCCCAGATTTTTATTTCACTGCATCATTGAAGTTGTCATGGGGGAAAGATTCAGGCAGCTGGGACTTGGAGGATTAGCACAAATGGAGACATTAGAGGCAGTTTGGGACTGTAGGATAAGCACAGTAGTTTGATGTTTCTGCTAAAATGAGTAGCAGACACAACGGTTTTTACATTTGAATTACCACTGTTAGGATCCAGAGGCAGCACCCTATACAGATGTGTGGGGCGAGTGGTTTCAGACAGTCTGCCAACACAAGAAAGCCACACCGCATGAGTTAGGTCAGGTCTGCACTACAGACCTATATCAGTCTAACTATGTCACTCAGGGTGTGAAATAATCCACCCCGGAACGATGCAGTTACACTGGCCTAATGCCTCGCATAGACAGCACTATGTTGGCATGAGAACTTCTCCCACCCCCATAACTACTGCCTCTACAGCAGGGGTTCTCAAACTGGGGGTCAGGACCCCTCAGGGGGTTGCGAGGTTATTACATGGGGGGGGGGGGTTGCGAGCTGTCAGCCTCCACCCCAAACCCTGCTTTGCCTCCAGTATTTACAACGGTGTAAAATATATATACAAGTGTTTTTAATGTATAAGGGGGGGTGCACTCAGAGGCTTGCTGTGTGAAAGAGGTCACAAGTACGAAAGTCTGAGAACCCCTGCTCTAAAGGAAATGAA
Organism: Caretta caretta; assembly: GCF_965140235.1. Lineage (NCBI taxonomy): Eukaryota > Metazoa > Chordata > Testudines > Cheloniidae > Caretta > Caretta caretta. The sequence continues at coordinate 268,116,802 of NC_134207.1, read as the reverse complement.
TTAACGACACCAATGCAAGAAACTCTCACATTGGTGCTAAAGCACTGGAGTGGTGCACACAAAGACAAGCCCTTACATTCAGTTCAAGTTTCCAAGGTTATCTGGGCAATCATAAGACCTGCAGCCATAAGCTGAATAAGCAAAACACCGGATTCTGAAACACATGCTCTGGTTGGCTGGTTTTGGATTACCACAGCACTATAGGCCTTAACTTTTACCAACTCATAACTATGATTTCAATAGGACTACTCAGACCTAAAGTTACGCACCAAGACATGACGCTTTGTAGATAGTTTCAGGTGCTTATTTTTGCTCTCCGATTTGTAACTATTAGGTGAGCTATGGTTTTGGATTGAAATGTGCTACTTCTCAGATACTGTCTTGAAGACTGAAGTCTGAGACAAAAGAACTGCCTTTCCAGATGAGACCAGTTCTCCATCCCCGTCCAGGGGTCCATCTCCGACAGCAACCAGTACCAGCTCCTTCAGGGGAACAACAATTTCCATAGTGGAAGCTTCTTCTTAATCCCAGGCAGTTCGTGACAAGCTTATCCACTGGCACCTTGATCGTTGATTGAGGCCTGTAGGCTCAATCAGAATATAAATAATAAATTGGGGAGGAGGGAGAATAAATTCCCTGAAACAAGAGAGTGTTTAGATCCCTTATATCTTGTTATCCTAACAAGGGTAACTGTGACTGTTCTCATTATCTGTATAAGCATTGAATCATGCTTCTGGAACCCTACTGAGAAACTGGCATTGACAATATCTTGTAGCAGAGAGTTCCACGGGCTCATTATGTGTTGTGTAAAATAGGATTTATTTTTATCAGGTTTAAATTAGTTGCCTTTCAATTTCACTTGATACCCTCTTGCTCTTGTTTATGAGACAGGGAAAACACGAGCACCCAATTACCTTCCATGCCATTTAACTCAAATACCAAAAACAGATGGGGAAAAAGAGCACTATTAAATATTTACCATTTTCACTCTTTAGAGAAGTGCTGACACAACTCCCAATCTACATGTCTAGCTCTTCCAAAAAGACCCCTACAAAAACAGGGAAGACTAAACTTGATGTCAAGCAGGAAAAAGAAATGTTCTTTGGAAACTAACAAAAATCTTTCAGGTCTTTTGTATACATCACCATAAAGAAATGTAAGAGGGTGCACACCTAATTCTTCTGTCCCCTTTGCAATTCACCTCTAGGAATGCTGTGTTATTTACCATAGCCCTCCAAAGAGGCTCATCTGGTTTTTGTAGTCACCACACCCAACCCTCACCACAATGGACAATTATTTTTTGAATCAATAGGTTTTATGTCCATTTCACTTTTGTTACAATTTTTTTTATTAGAATAAATGTCAGATGGACAATGTTACAGGACAGATTTGTCATTCAGGTTACAAGACAAAAGAGGTACAGAAGAAAGGCAGACAAGAGCTTTGCATATCCATTTCAAGACAATTAGGATGCAGACTATATACAGGCCACCCAGTAACACCACCTCATATGGTACAAAAAGCGAAACCAGAATGGTACCCAGCACTAGTAGAGGGGAAGTAAGTAACCTGGTGTTATTGAACCACCAGTGTGAGTGGAAGGGGTGAGGGGGGTATCAGAAGCAATATACACTTACATAAGAAAACCTGTGCCATTTCTGTACCACCACAAACCTGGAATTTCCATGCTCAGAGTATTTATGAAACTGCTCCCAAACCATAGCATCATCGGGAGAATCGTTGACGCTACCCAAGTTCAGCTTCTCAGTGTTCATAACAGCCCATTATTCCCTGCAAACCATTCATGGTGGGGAAGGATCATCAGCCATTCCCACCAGTGAGCGATGACGGAGTTTAGCTGCCATTATACATGTGAGAACATAAGTCCCAATAAAAACCCACACAGAGAGACGAATTTTTATTGTTTAGGGGTTTTTTCCTTGCCAGGACAGCACAGGACAGGCGCAGCCCTAATGTTAAGATTATCGTCTGAACCTTGGACCAAAAGAAACCTATATTGGAGGAGAGCCAGCAAAGAAGGGCTTCTGCGCTGCAGGACAGCGACACCTTCCCACTAGGAGGGCAGGTATTAGGACACAAATCTTGCAGGAACAGCTGATGAGATTTCAGCCCCATTGAATCTAACCTAAACCCTAGCCCTCACTCTGCTCACCGGGATCCAGACATGCTTTCCCACCAGCCCTAGCTCAGCTCACACTGAACTGTGGGGCAAGCTTGTGAACATTCTGTCTGGTGCTTTTAGAAGTCATTTCGACAGCAAGGTGGCGCATACAAATAGCACTGCACAGACCTAGACTCGGACACTGCCCCAGGGAGTGTACCAGCTAAGTAGGACAAGACACGGCATAGGAAAACAGATCGGGTGTGGGGATTATTGACTAGCAGGAGGAGGAAGGGGCAGGGGTTGCTCGGAGAGGAGAAATGGCTCTGTGCAGATGAGAACAGGGAGACCACTCCAGGGGTGTGGGGGGAGCATGATCCTGAGAAGGGGAGGAGTCGGGCAGACCTAGGAAGAAGGATCTGGACTCAGCACTCCCAGGTTTTTACCAGGAAGGTGCCAGGTATTTGCCGAACCACAGCAGTTAACCCTTTCACGCATGCAGATTCCTTCAGGCTCTGGAGAGCTAGAGCGCAGGTTTTACACCACTTGCTCTTCAGCAGATCCTGCCTCTCCCGCAGCGTCGAGTGAGCAAAGAGGGAGTCTGCCGCAAGCACTGCAATCTCGCACACTTTAGTCAGCTGGTGCGGAGTAGAGATCAGACGCTCTTCACAGGTTTGTCCAGGGAGCCTGCGGGAGGATGAGATGCCAGGGCCCAATAGGGTCATTTACAATTGGACAGGAACAGCCCCACCCCACCCACACTCCAGCCCTGAGGCCTACCAAGCGCAGGGATGAACTGGTCTGGACATAACATGCTAGCTACAACCTAGTCACCCATCCCACTCCTTGGTGTTTTCGCGGTCTCCAGTCTTCGCCCTGGGGAAGTCTGCTGATCCTGTGGTGGCATCGTACCTGGGAAGACAGCCCTGCACTTTGCACACTGGCAGGGCGTCCCAGTCTCGTGGCTCTGCAGACGCTTGTGGAAGCTGGCCCTGACCTTGTAGCTCTTCTTGCAGACGGTGCATTGGAACAGCCTCTCCCCAGATCACGCTCGCTGGCCATTGGGCAGACGCTGCTTCTGAGCGGACCTCAGCACACTGGCCGGCCCTCCCTCTGGCCTGGAGCTGCTGGCCCGCACAGAGCTCGGCGTGGCAGCTACAGTCCTTGCCACGCTCCATGCAGTCCTGGGGATGCTCCTTCCCATGCCCCCACTGGTATCTGAGGACACTCCCCTTCAGCTGGAAGCTCTTCCCGCACACTACACACTGGAACGGCCTCTCCTCCACGCGGACTTGTCGGTGATTCAGAAGGAGCCACTTCCGGCTGTAGGTCTGCTCACAGCCGGTGTGTTTATACGGCCTCTCCCCAGCGTGGCTCGCATAGTGTCGGATGAACTCCAAATGGCACCGGAAGCTCCTGGCACACTCGGTGCACTGATAAGGTCTCTCTCTGGAACAGCTCCTGTGCTGTTTCCCAAAGCTCACTTTCAGCCGGAAGCTCTTCCCACCCTTCGTACACGTGATATATGGCCTCCCTCCCGCGTGGCTTGCCTGATGGACGAGGAGAGGGTTGGCGCCACCCAAATCTCTTCCACTTGAAGTCGGCTCCCCCAAGACAGTGCCTGCCAGGCTCCTTGGCGGCGTTAGGGAGCCGCACTGACCCTCCCAAGCTGTTGTAGCAACCAGACTCTGGGAAACACTTTCCCCTGAACTTCCCAAGAGCATGTCACGCGGCTCCAAGTCTTCAGGATCTTCTTCATGTTCCTGCACCTCCGTTTTAATCACAATCACCTCATCTGCAGCAATAGAGAGAGAATCAGCGACATCACTCCCTTTGCCTGTGTGAGCGAGAGAAAGAAGCCTCTGCTGATTCAGCCATTCAGTGACTCAATGCAGAAAAAACTAAACCTGTCGGCTTATTGAACGTGGCCGATAAAGTAGACAAGGGGGACAGTTTTCAAAAGAGCCTAGGTGGCTTAGGAAACTTAGTCCCATTTTGAAAAGTTACTAGAGACTTTTGAAACTGGGATTTAGGCGCTTTTGAAAACTTTACCCAAGATAAATAATGAGTGCACGCACACATGATCTAGGGCCCGATTTGAAAATCAGCAGAGCAGCCCCCTTCCTGCTCAACACTTCTGAAAATCAGACCATTAGCCTCTAAACTGAGAGAGGAGATTTCTGCCCTGAAAACCTGTCTGTAAACGAGAAGCTTCACATCTTTGGGTGGAGCTCTGGGAAAAGGGTGTATTTAAGTACCGGAGTATGAAGGGTCAGCGCTGAGTCCAGAAGGTCTAGACAACTGGAGAGCAAAAACTATCTAGTTAAGGTTATAATTCTATTCCCATTATAATCCTATTTTCAGAAACTCAGTCTTCAAAAGTTACCCTTTTGCCCCGAAACTTTTCATATATGGTCTGAAACCAAAGGAGATTTCCTTCCCCAAGTTTGAGTGACATTTGTCTGGACATTTATAGAAAAATGTAATTAACCTTCTCAGTTTTGTAATTTTGCTGCTGATATTGGCACTTAGTAGTATCTTAAACTTGTGGGGTCAAATTCTCAGCTGGGGTAAATTGTCATTTCTCCATTGACCTTGATGGCGCTCCACCAATTTACAAATTTCACATGTGGCTAGTCCTTAGTGAGGAATAACTGCTTAGTAAATGGGGGGAAGGGTATTTTAAACAGTAAAGTCATAACGCATAAAAAGTGTTTTTTGTGAATGTGCTGTAAAAATCAGGGATTTGGAGCAATCAAATTTTTGAATTGCTCCGCTCCAGCTCCACTCCGGCACCAACAGTGACTGCTCCAGCTCCGCTCCAGCTTGGCTCCGACCTCTGACTCAAATTCATTTTTAACTAAATAAAAAAGTGCATTCTGTCATTTTGAAAAAACATTATTTTTATTCAGACTTTTAAAACCATTTAAATGTCATCAACAATGATACAAACTAGAATCATTCATAATTCATTCTGTAAAAAATTATTGCAGCAATCAAGTCATCTTTCACACCCTGACGCAAACCATTTAAAATTAACTTTAAAGCCGAAAACAGTTGCTCTACACCAGATTGAGTTGTTGGCATGCTCAAAGCAATTGTAAAGTCAGAAGGAACAATTGCGATCATCTCGTCTGACTGCCTATATTCCACTACAGGATTTCCCTGAATTAACTTCTGTTTCACAAACAGCAGCTCTTTTAGAAAAACATCCAATCTTGATTTAAAAATTGTCAGTGATGGAGAATTCACTACAACACTTGATAAATTGTTCCAATGGCTAATCACCCTCACTGTTAAAAATTAGTGTCTTATTTCTAGTCTGAATTTGTCTAGCTTCAACTTCCAGCCACTGGATCGTGTTACACCTTTGGCTGCTATAATCATAGGACCACAGGGTCAGAGGGGACCGCAAGGATCATCTAGTCTAACTCTCTGCCAAGATTCAGGATTTGTTGTGTTTAAACCACCCAAGACAGATGGCTCTCCAGCCTCCTATTGAAAAGCTCCAGTGAAGAAGCTTCCACAACCTCCCCAGGTGTCTGTTCCTTTGTCCTACTGTTCTTACACTGAGGCAGTTCTTCCTGAGATTTCATCTGTCTGCTCTGCTGCAGTTTTAACCAGGGATTTGGAGCAATCACATTTTTGAATTGCTCCTCTCCGGCACCAATAGTGACTGCTCCAGCTCCGCTCCGACTCCGCTCTCCGACTCAAATTAATTTTTAACTAAATAAAAAAGTGCATTCTGTCATTTTGATAAAACATTATTTTTATTCAGACTTTTAAAACCATTTAATTGTCATCAACGATACAAACTAGAATCATTCATAATTCATTCTGTAAAAAATTATTGCAGCAATCAAGTCGTCTTTCACACCCTGATGCAAACCATTTAAAATTAACTTTAAAGCCGAAAACAGTCGCTCTACACCAGCTTGAGTTGTAGGCATGCTTGAAGCAATTCTACAGGCAGCCTGAATGCGGTGTGGGTAGCTGTGAATGGCCTCAAAAACAGACTTAACTTTCAGCCTCCCAATAGACTCCATCGCCTCACAATCTTCCCGAAAGTTTCTCTCAAATAACGCTTCGTTACAATTATGAATCGCAGAAACTCGCCGGCGTCTTTCTTGTTTATCCAATTCCTTTTCGAAGGCGTCCTCTTCTGAAGAATTGGTGCTTGAATTATCTCCATTTCCCTGTGATGGTTGAAGACGTCTCAGGGATGGACGCTCAAACAAGTTCAGAGTGGAGACGGAAGTTTGAGAACAGCCTGCTATTTCTGAAGGATGTGAACTTTCCGAAAACGCAAATTCGATGGTTGAGGACTCCTTCTGTTGTATTTTGTTTTCTTCAACCTCTTTCGCCGAGTTCAAATGTAGCAATAGATTTTGTTTTTCGAGTCGTCGAGCAATATCAAGGAGCCCTTCCTTTGCCTTTGGTATTTCCCTTGAGGTAAGAAGAATCCGATACCGTGGGTCAACATAAACTCCAGCAAGGAAATGAATATTGTCAAAAAGCTTCTCTTCGTGTTTCTGCATGGAGGATAGAATTCCTTCTGCAATTTGTCCACCATTTTCTTGCAAGAATTTTGACAGTTTTCGCCATTCCTTCATTAAAACTCCCGGGGTTACATCGACAGCTTGAAGATTCACGGTTGTTTGGTTTGGTTTTGCCAAGAGGTCTCGCAGGTTCTTCACTTCGTCCCATTCAGCTTTTGTTAACTTGAGTTCTCTTGTTCCAGCAGCAGCCGTCACTTGTTCACAGTAAGATTGAAAAACGAGAAGCTGATCAATCATCGCAAATGTTGAACCCCAGTGAGTCACAGTATCCAATGATTGAGTTACCCCATGTAGATCAAGCAGAACACTTTGAATACTTGGGGTTCGTAGTTTGACAACGACTTGTCGAATTTTTGCCAGAAATTTCTTTGCATGTTCTTTGTTCAGTCCATCCCAGATTGCCAACTGAAGAGTGTGAATACCACACCTCATCAGTTGGACTTTTGAGTCATCCTCATGAAGCCATGTTGGAAGTATGAGGCTGGGGTCATTAACCCATTGCGCAGCAGCATCCATGTTGAGTTTGATTTCATCCATTCCTTTAGCGCCTTCATCAGGCAAAACAGCTTCAGTTCTGTCCACATCTGTGTTCTCAGAGGTAGAAATGGTTTCATTGTCCTCGCTGAAATTTTTGACGGCACACGTCATGTTTGCTGCATTGTCAACGCAGATGCTCAGCACTTGCATTTCACTGATCCCAAATTTTTCTAAAATAGCTTTTACTTGACTTTTCACGTACGAAGAATTGTGACGCCCTTCAGTGTCGATTATGTCCAAGGTTTTTACCACAGCTTTATCTTTTCCTTCTTCATAGTACTGAGCACTGATTGCAAGGAAATGTCTGTTTCCACGAGTTGCCGCATCCATTTTCAGGTAGCACAATTTTTGCTCCAAAGCTTTCTTGAGCTCTTGGCGACCAGACTCAGCTGTGCTGACAACTAAATGACGAACCGCATCGTGCCCCGTCGAAACGCCAAGCTGCCGACCCATTTCACCTGCAATTTTTTGGAATCCTTTGTTCTTTAGCCTGAAGGTAGTGAGCGGTGTTGAACTCAAGCAAACCATTTCCATCAGCCCTTCACGGAAAGTATTGGCATCCATGGTGACTGTAACCTTTGAGGACTTCAAATATGAGTCAAGTTTTGTTTGCTCAATTTTGGGTTTCTTTTCAGATGAAGCTCCACAAAAAATCTTTTCTCCGGGAGTTTTCAAAGAGCCAGATGGACGTCGTTTAGCCGCATCAGTTTTCTGTTTTGCCTCATCTTCCTGGTCCTTTTTTGTAACCAGAGCCGCATAGTTTTCAGGATGGTTACGTTTTACATGCCGCCAAAGGTTGAAACTTTTCACGGCACTTGCTTCACTTGTCTTGAAGCGACATGGTTTGAGCTCGCCATTCACTTCCTTTTCCACCTTGCACGTTGCCGATTTCTTCTTTGCTTTTCGCAAAAGCCCAGATTTGGGGTTTTCAAATTCAAAAGTAAAGACGTCGTTGAGATCCTTTTCTGTAAATCGGCTATCAATTATGGGGGGCAGATTTGATTTTTTTGTTGAAGCCATGGCCAAATCTTCTTGTGTTGCTACCGCCTCCGAAGGTTTCTTGTTATGATCTTAGAAAAGCAATGAACAAAAGCATTACATTTTTTATAATGTACCTGCTTGGGATATCTTAACCACTTAAGGACTTCGAATTTATTTTGGATTTTCTGGACAAAAAAATGATCGCATTTTCTTTTTACACAAAATTATTAATAAAGTATATTTTAATATTTTAACATGTTTCTTGCAGTTTTAATGAAGTAAGAAGTATTTTTAATACACATAATATACATTTTTATTTATAAATTGCAAGTTAGTTTTTCTTATGAAATTTTGCTGTAAAAATATTCAAAATATTTTACAAGTTTTTAATTAATATCTCAAAAATGCTTTAATATAGATATAGCAATGAAATGTGGTAGGTGCCGTAGCGTTAGTACGTGCTATCGCTGTTCTACAACATTAACTTTTGGGAAGTAACGAGGCCACACGTTACAAGGCTGAAAATCAACTTTAAACAGGAAAGCGGATTCAAATTGCAAGCACAGTCCTTTTAGTAAAGAAAGCAAATTTTTGGAAATTTTTGCTTCATCAGCCTGAATAGATTATACAAGATAGAGCAAATAACAGGTTCAATCTTGTATGATGTTTCCAGCCTGATGAAGGAAAAACATATTTCTGAAAATTTGCTCTCTTTACTAAAAGGACGGTGCTTGCAATTTGAATCTGCTTTCCCGTTAAAGTTGATTTCCAGCATTCTATCATACAACAGCATTCAAATAACATTATTTAAACTACAGGCATCGTGAACTGGGGGGACTGGGCCAATTTTATTTAATATTTTTTAAATCTTCGACTGTTTAACAGATACGACCCTGGAATATGATTTAATGCTAAAACATGCATTAAAACGGTACTCTTAATTTATTTTGTATAACTAACTGTTTCCGAGAAAACTGTTTAAAATTTTTAATCTGCTTAGATGCTTAGAATGATACAAACAATTTTACTTATTTATTTTTCAACTTTGGAACCATACATTTTAAACGTAATAATAAACAACCAAAAATTACTAACTTATTATGGAACATAATATTACTGCTCATAGCCAGGGTTCAGTCAATGACAAGCCTTTCTTGAAATATGAAATAAAAATGACCAACAGCCAGTTCGGGATGCCTACGGTTTAAATAATTTTGGATAATGTAATATGATAGCACATACTAATGCTAAGACAGACATAATTTCATTACTTTATATTAAAGCATTTATGAGATATTAATCAGAAATTAACTTTTCATCACCTCCTTGAAGGAACTGTAGCTCCCTTAGGAAGAATTTTAGGACACGTGTTCACAGAAACGTTTTTCTTGAAATGACCTAAGGATTCACCCCCAAAGTTGTGTTGGACATTTTCCAACCACTCTGGATATATCACAAAAATCACTCCCAATTTATGTAAAAATGTTTACTGTATATTTATATGCTGCACACGACTTTTTCAGTAAATTTAAAATTACAAACTCCAAAAGAGCATTGAACAGATGGCATATACAATAAGTCCGCCAGAGTGATACGGGAGCATGTACAAATGTACCGGTAACGAGAGCCCGTGTGAGAAATTAGCTTAAGTGATTAATATCTCTTGCGATATCTTAATATATCAATAAACAAAAACATTATTTTTTGCAATATACCTGTTTGCGATATCTTAAATGTTGCGTCTTGCGTCACACTTTTCCGTAATGGCAGCACTCAGCGCGTCTCGTTGATCAACCCTTACAAAAGAAGTATCAACACATACTAATCTAACTATCTAACTAATCTATGCGAGTACGTACTCGCCTAACCTTGGCACAAGGGTGGGAGCAGTCTGCAGTGTTGCCGGATGTCTGATAATTATCTGATTCTTTAATAAAACATATCTCTAAAAAACTTGGTAATTTTGTATCTGTACATTAAATCTTGATTTCGGCCAAAGTGAGAAGAACTGTGACATATTATGTCAAGTAGATGTTAATATCAATTGTTATACAATCTGAAACTTTTTGGCACCATTAGGACTTTGTTGCTGAATATCATTCATTTGGATTGAAAATGAAAAAAGAAACTGGAGCAGTGGAGCAGTCAAGATTTTCTGTGCTCCGGCTCCAGGCAAAAACCTGCAGCTCCACTGGTCCGTGCTCCAGCTCCGGGCTCCACTCCAAAGCCCTGGTAAAAATGTCTACTAAATAGTTAGTCCGTGATTCAATACAGCTGCGAAGTTTACACTGTGCCACCCTGTCCAATACTGCTGCTAGGCACTGGATATATTTACTGAGTGCTGCGAACAATTAATGCACAGCGTTGCAAAAACCCGCCAGACACATCTCAATTGCAGCACAGGTAGCTTCTCCCTCCTCCCCTATTTTTTCCTTCTTTTCTGTCTTTTTAAAAGAAAAGAAAAAAGAAATTAAATGCAAAATAAATCTTGTGTTAATGCAATGCTCGGCTCAGAGTTCTGAACGAAGAACTATGGGTAATGCAAAAGTGAAGATTCTGATCATGTTAACTCAACTACATCATGCGACTGTCAAGCTTAGGAAACATTTCTCTTGTAATCATTGCATTTGGACAGTGTCAAGATTGCAAATTGTCTCCTGGATTTGAGGAAAAGAGGATTTCCAGCTATTTCACACCCTATCAAAGTTGTTACAATCCATCTCACCTGCGCAGAGCTCTGTATGGATTTGCCTTTCCTCCGAGACCTGCATATCCTGCACACTTGGCTCTTCCTCGACATCCCTCCCGCAGGAAGCGTAGCGTGCAGAAGCTTGGCACCCTGTTCACGACAGACAGAGGAACGCATTGCTTTTCTGATCTCCACAAACACTATACAAGGCAATGTCAACTGATCATAACCCAGTGCTGTTTTTGGGCTGGAGGAGACACACATTCTGATTGGCTACAAACATTTCACTGAGGATCCACAGGAAATAAATGCAGAAGGGTTCAGAGCCAGGAGAACTTGAGATTGGTGGAAATCCAAAGGTGATAGCTGCGTCCATAAAGGGGCAGGTGGTACCGATAGGCCTGGGCCTAGAATGGATCTGTACAGAACAGCATTGCCCCAGGCTTTGCTTCAGGAGAGCTCCCTGGGAGTAGAGTCTGCACCAGCCCTTCGGCGGGAGCAGTGTGCACTCCTCTCTGTGGCTAGCCAGCCCTGCTGGTAGTGTGGAAGTGGTGGGGGAGAGGGGGTAAGGACCTATGTTGTCTCCTTTTGGGGGTACAGCTCACTCGGGACTAGTAGGGAGCAACCTCAGCACTAAGGACTGCAACTGCCAGGATAGGAGAAGGCTCCTTGCACTATAATCTCTTGCTCATCTGTACGGGCACCAGCCAGAGTCTCGACCAAAAGTTTTACTGGATTTCACTCACTGGGCAGCTTAGCGCATCACTCACCAGCGAAGGGGTCTGTAGAGAGCGCTTCTTCCCCAAAGTGTTCCTGATCCTCGGCACAGGACTGTTCCTCTAGTTTAATCCACGATAAAACGTCACAGCCAAAGACTGTATAATTGGTTCATGGAAAGAGGTAATAATAGATGCTGTGTTTTATTCTTATATCTCACTGACTCATTCTGACGAAGCATCTGATGCGATTTTAATGTGAACACACAAGGGCTAAACTAGAAATTACATCATGATTGTCCATCCCTTTCTATTAAGTGCTGACATGGGCAGAGATTAGTCACCAAGACAGTTTCACAGAGAAGGGGAGACTTTGGAAAGTGTTCTCATATCTCTTGACTATGTAACAAGTGCTTTAGTGCAGTGATGGATGCTGTAGAAATATAAATAAGTATGGTAGAAAATGTTCCAAGGGCCTAGCTACTACAGCAATGGACACACTAGGAATACCCAAGGTGGACGGAAAATTATACAATCTGTAGAAGCCAGCAAAGGTTTTGTTGGAAGGCTAGTTTCTCTTTCTTTAAGCTCAGCTGATATCCGGAGAACGCTGACACAGATAAGTCCAAAGGTGGCCATTTGGTATAACCACACGTGCAACATTACAGAGCTTTAGGTCATTGTTAAAAATCATTTATATAGTGCTGCAGACTCTAGACAGCACATCAAACCACGCTGAAGTATTCAGATTCATAGATTTTTAATGCCAGAAGGGACCATTATATTTTGTTTCACCTGCATAATGCAGGCCAAAGAAAATCACCCAATAATTTCTGCATCAAGCCCTAACTTTGGTTTGAACTACACACTGGCAAAAGAGAAGGTATAGGCGATCTTGGTGATATAAAAAACAAATTTATTTGAGCTTAAGCTTTCGTGAGCTACAGCTCACTTCATCGGATGCATCCGATGAAGTGAGCTGTAGCTCACAAAAGCTCAAGCTCAAATAAATTGGTTAGTCTCTAAGGTGCCACAAGTCCTCCTTTTCTTTTTGTGAATACAGACTAACACGGTTGCTACTCTGAGAAAAGACAATATGTAGGTATATACAAGCACATGATAAATGGCACAGGTACAGATAAGGAGATCGTAGAATACGTATGGCTTGATGCGATCAGTACAGAGTGGGAGTATTACTAAATTAGAAAGTAGTGTACAGGTATAGATAAGGAGAGGTTGAATTGGGTCAGTTTGTAGCGGCTACAACAGCCTGCCCACATTTCCTGGTTGCTGTTATCTTGTGCTAAGCTTTCATTTAAAGAACAAACAAACAAATAAAAATTCTGGTGCTTATGGTTGCCTGCCGACTGAATTTAATCAACCCAATTATATCTGCTTGAGTGTGCAAACAGCTTGAAACAATAGCTCAGAAAGATACACACTGCTCCTATTCAGATTGATGTGGTGTTGCCGCTGGAGCCTACCAATGGCAACTTGAACTCCCAACATTTTAAACTTTCACTGCTGATCGAAGCTCACAAGACAAAAAAGAGGAAGTATCCCATAATGAACTGAGTCATCCATTGTGGAGTCACAGAACGGCAAAGCTTGGACTGGAAATGGGTCTTGGGAAGAATCCCACCACCTTTTTCATCTCCAATCACACGGTGCAAAGGGTTATAAGGAGATGGGTATTTGGAGGTAAATATTTCCACCCATTCTCCTGCATTTTGACAGAAGATCAATAACTTTCCTTCCACCAAACATGTTAAATGTAGAGTGGTCAGCGCATGCATGCTGTTAGGCAGTGGTAGAAAGCTGGCACTAGATACGGGATACTGTAAATTGAGGTAAATCGATTACTCCTTCACCATTACCTTCATTTTGCTGTCAATCAATGTGTCTATTTCAGAGGCATTTATTTTACCCTACTGATATGAATGTCTCTCACTTTTTCCTCTTCACTAACTCACAACTCCAAGCGCAGTTTGAGAACAGCTGTTCAGCAGGCAACCAAGGGATTGATTTGGTCTGACTCTGGGTGTTCCAACAGCTTTAATTTCTTTTAGTTGCTGAGGCCCAAAGGTGAGTCACTGTCAACTTGCAATAGCAGGCAACCAACCAAAAATATGTAAGTCGAAAAGTGTGGTTTATCTTGTTATTGTTGCATTCAGTTAGTGTCTGGCTTGGACAGAGGCAGATTGCCAGCTTTTTACTTCACTCATCCCTGTGTAGAGGGACAGCACAAGCCCAATGGGACTTATGTGATGTCCAGCCTTTGTGCAGGTGTCCTGTCTGAAGAGGTGAATTTTACCCTTTGGAATGGTTTCAATCCATTACTGACCTGTGCTGGGGTCTGCAGGGACACCTCTTTCCTTCGCATTGCCCTGTTCCCCAACACACGGCTCTGCGCCTTGTTCGGTCTGGCACCACTGGCCAGGTGCAGCAACGGGAGAGTCTGCTCACGGGGTGGTGAAGGGAAAGAAGAGAGAATTCCATTATGTTTATCTAATATCTATTTAGCTGCTGGCAACACATTAAAAATGTCTGAAAAGCTAGAACCACGAGGTTCACAAGAACTTTGGTTCTTGCTTTGTCCTTCCCATGCCCTTTCTAAATTGTTTTAATCCATTACTCACTGACGCACGGCTCAATAGAGATTTTCCTTTCTTCAGTGTCCTGCAGATCCCCGATATACGGCTCCTCCCCTCGCTCTATCCGGGACAGGATGTCAGGTTTAGAAACAGCATAGTCTGTTCATGGGAGATGATATTAGGTGGGATACAGTAGGATGTTTTATTCAGATCAGTTACACAGGGATTATAAGGATCCTTTCAACTGTGATATTCATTAGCTTTTTTTTTTTTAAATCACATTTATAACAAATCAGTTTCAATGAAAAGTAGAACCTGGTTTACTTAAACATTGTCTAGTGAGGGGCCAATCCTGCAGGTGCTTACTACCAAACACAGGACTTATTGCTGGTAGTAGGCCCATTAACTTCCCCAGTCATCACTGTTATTACCTGCAATATAGTAGCACCTAGAGGCTCCAAACAAGATCAGGACCCCATTGTCTCTACTGCCCAAACGTTGGTTCTTTTCACGCCCCATGTTATGGATAATGAGGCTGGGATGAATAGCCTGGATTCATCATACAAACTGCTGACATTGCTCCAGAGAGGCCCGATTCCGGGGAAGCTCTTGGAGGCTCTTTCACTGGGGGAGGTTAATTCTGTGTTCTCCTTTGAGAATGACTGAATGGCTGGTCATTTCAAGGTTTGACACCAGAGCCTGAGTTGGACTGTGGGATGGTGTTTACTGTGGGAGATGTGAAGAGATCATTGAACACCCTCCTCCTCCGTTCCTAGCAGCGGCTATGAATTAGACTCTAATTTGGTCCAAACGTTCTTTATACCACACAGTCATTTGAATAAGGGGGAAAAGGTCCCTATATGGAAGGTTAGTATCACTTTAGATAAGCTATTACCAGCAGGAGAGTGGGGTGGGAGGAGGTATTTTTTCATGCTTTGTGTGTATATAAAAAGATCTTCTACACTTTCCACGGTATGCATCCGATGAAGTGGGCTGTAGCTCACGAAAGCTTATGCTCAAATAAATTGGTTAGTCTCTAAGGTGCCACAAGTCCTCCTTTTCTTTTTGCGAATACAGACTAACATGGCTGCTACTCTGAAACCTATATGGAAGGGTTATTGTAGGTCAATTTAGCATATTACTCAAGAACAGAGCAACTCCACAGGGATTGACGCATGCTCATTGCATCACAGCTACGCTGTTGAGGATGGAGGACACCAGAATGCCAAAGCAGCTGTGGAATGGAAAACTGGAAGCAGGTAACTATACAGGAGGCAGCCAGAAGAAACGCTTCAAGGACACACTGCAGCATAATCAGAAGCAATGCAACATTGCAGCTGGGAGCTGTCACAATAGACAGATCGCGCTGGCGAGCACTCAGGGATGGGGTTACTCAGATCTTGATCCTGAGGCGCTGAGTCATACACAGCAGCAGATTCAGCGGGCACAGAACATAATCCCTTCCTCAACACTGAGCTACATATGCCCTCGATGCAGAAAGGACCAACACTCTCACATCGGCCTTTTCGGCCCCAACGTAACACTGTCATCAGCCTCATCTGCGGTCACCAAGGGCAACAACAATTCCTCAAGAACGGTGAATTTTAATTAGCTATTCTGTCGCTGCCTACACAAAATCAGCCATGTGGGGGGGAAACCCACAATGCCAGTTAAAACACTGTTCCTTCTCCCATGCAGACGGGACCACCAGTGCTAACTATTTTATGCTTCCCCGGGATCTGCAGGAGGAAGTGCACCTGCTTGGGGTTTATATTACCCTGGACTTGACTCTTCAGTTGTTTCTCTTTGGATACATTTTTCATCAACAGCTGACATGGAAACTAGCAACTTTCTGTATCTAGATTGAATTTGAAACGTAGATCCCACTGTGCTTCTAGTATGGGATAAGAGGAGGTGGTGGCCTTAAGCCCAATAGTGTATATTTTGGTATTTCTTCCACAGAAGGATGTGAGGAACTTGAGCTATCATAAACATCTGGAAGACTAATGGCATTGTCCCAGCACAAATCAAAGGAACTGTGAGCAGGAGGAAACCCAGTCCATGAAAGATCTCACCACTTCTAATAAAGGAATGAAAACTGATCCTTACCCAGTGAGATCAGGGTCTCATAATTCCCCTTTATGGTGTTCTTGTAAAGCTCCTTCTGCCATTCATTCAAGCTCTTCCATTCCTGCTCATTGAAATAGACAGAGATGTCATCAAATGTCACCGGTACCTGAAATTACAAGGGGGGAGTCACTCACCACCTTCTAATTCTGTCACACAGACCTTTTTATGTTAACTCTAAGAATGTTTTAAAGTTAATTTAATTTGAGTTTAGCCAGAATCAAGATACCATGGGCCAGATATTCAGCTCGTATAAATCAGCAATACTCAATTGTCTTCAAAGCAGCTATGCCTAGTTAGGCTAGCTGAGGATCTGGCCCCATACAGGGGTCAGAGTTTGCAGCTTGACATTATCATTATTTAATGTGACAGTAGGTCCCAGGGGCCCCAGTCAAGATCCATCTCTATTGTACTAGGTGCTGCAGAAACACAGGAGAAGCAGAGAGTTTATAACAGAGTATCTTTGAACATGCAGATTTAGGGAAATGTTGGACTGCAAACATTGCAGTTTGGGAGTCTTCTGAATCTGGGGTTTGGTTCTGTCCATTGTAGCAACAGGATGCTTCAAAGCAGAGCTTTGGTTCACGCCCATCTCTAAATTAATTGTTCATAAAAGAAAATCTAGACTCTGAGCTCCTCAATTAGTTCACACAGCAAGCAATGGCACCCCCATCTTTACTGTCACCTGGAAGGATCACATTCACAGAATCGGGCCATTCCACGCCTGCTGCCCTTCGGACGCTGGCTTTTCCATCTGCCAACCAGGGGACCAGCTAAGGCTAGTTGTGCCAGGGGTTTCCGGGATGGGATGCCTGTCTGCAGAGAACGTCTGAGCCCATAACCACCCATCCACTCCCATGCAGGATAATGGGAGTTTAATCAAGTAAAAATGATTCACTTTGCAATCTGCAGGTTAAGCATCTTTGATTTCCCAGTGAGAAGGGTCTAACTAACACTGACTGAACAGCTCCAAGGAACCATAATCAGCTGACAGGCACAGTAAATGCCAGCCAATAAGGTGCATTAACTCGGCACAATATGAATGGATTGTTTTCACGGTGTTGGAATTTCGTAACATTAAGTCTGAGTAACACTGACATTAACCGGTCTCGGCGGTTCCCATTTGCATCCCTCTCTTCATGGGTCCGTCTGTACAGTTCTCTCCCAGGTGCAGCACAGTTTCTGCAGGCGCACCGGAAAGCAGACGGGACAGCGTACCAGAGAGAGGCACAGCAGGGTTCATTGCAAGTGGGTTTCACACACAAAAGAAAAGTTTGAGTGTGGAAAGTCCAACCTCTTTCTGGCTGTTAGGCTAATGCGAATCGCTCAGTTGGTATCTGAGATGAGAGGGTAACATTTTGAAATGCACAGGCCCAGTGGGCTTTGCCTATGAGAGGTGCAGAGTGTTGCAGAGGAAGGCTCTAAAATGGCAAAGAGGCAGCAGGGAAAGTCGAAAACTGAAAAGGGCTGGTAAGAGCAGACAGGAAGGATAGTCCAGTGGTTACAGCGCTAAGCGGGGTTCAATTTCTGTTCTTCCACGAATATCCTGTGGAACCTTGGGCAAATCTCAGTCTCTCTGTGCCTCAGATGTACACCTGGGGATTATAGCCCTGCCCTACCTCACGGGGTGTCTTCTCTGACTATGAACTTTGGGCTTCTATCCTTTCCTTAATCTGGAGAGGTTTTTCAAGATGTTAGATTTGTTCTTCCATTCCCTCCCCTTTCCCCCAACTGCTCCCATCAGCACGAGAAGGGAGTGGGGTGAAAGTCATCTAACTAGTTCTGATCAGCACAGGGGTTGGCTCAAAAAACCCTCTGCCACCCCATCAAATCTGAGCACTTTTAGAGCAGCAAAGACAAGGAAAGAACGAGCCTGTGAAAAAAATCCCTCGTGTATCTGGTAATAGAAGGGGCTTACTTAATAAACCTTTTAACATGGTACAGCCCCTTCCACATGAAGGATTAAAAATGCTTTACGAATACTGGTGGCTTAAGCCTCACGTACCCCTGTGAGGAAGGTAAATATCATCCCCATCTTAAAGATGAGGCTCAGAGAAGTTAAGAGGCATGTCCAAGATCACACAGGAAGTTTGTGGCAGAGCTGGGAAATGAATCATAGAATTATAGCGGGTTAGGACTGGAAGGGACCTCAGTAGGTCATCTAGTCCAGTCCCTTGCACTCAAGGCAGGGCTAGATAACAACTAGACTCAGACTTTGATTCCCAGACCTCTGCATTAACTACAAGACCATCCTTTCTACTCTATGCTGACTTCTGCCTCCTTAGTGCTCGTTGAGATGTGCTGTGACAATGCTTATTTTCCTAGCTTATCGCTTTGACCACATCACCCCCCTCTCTGCATCCCTCCACTGCCCATCACATCAACAAGAAACGTCTCCTTGTCTGTATCCCCCATTCCATCTCATCCGACACTTCTATCGTAGATTCCTTGGGAAAGGGACTGTCTTTTTGTTCTGTGTCTGTACAGCTCCTGCCACAGTAGGGTCCTGGTCCGTGACGGGGACTCTTAGGCATTACCACCACACAGATAAAACTAGTTACCTTGGGCACCTCCCCGTTAGTGCCTGGGGGGAGCCTCAGGATCCAGAAGTTTCTGTTCTTCAGCAGGTTCTCCATGTTCTCCAGCCTCCTCTGCAGCAGCCCATACTCCTGGATCAGAGTTCCCAGCACGGCCCACTTACTCTCCAGCTGGTTCCCAAACTCCACCACAGTTCTCTCACAACCTATTAGCTTTTTTTCAGCCATCCACATTCTCCCTTCCAGACCCAGCAACCGCGTGGCATGAGAATCTAATTTCCTCTCAACAGCTTGGACTGCGGCTAGTACAGTCTGAAGGGAAGCCTCTGCACTTGGAAGTGGTGTTTCTTGTACAGACGTTTGCTCCGGGAGGACCGGTGGCTGCAAGGCGGCAAGGGGCTGCGGTTCCACCTCCCATTCATCAGCCTGTTTCAAGGACAGAAAATGAAAACAGAGTTGAAGTCACGTTCCCTATCGGCAAAGTTAGCTACAAAGAAACAGGACAAGCAGCCGCTCACATGCAACAGGCCGCCCAGACTGTTCAAGGTTGCATCTTTATCATCACCGGCTCACATTCCAGAAGTGATGGTTAAAAAGCTGCTGACATTTTCATTATAATCCTCATTTATAAGGGTCAATGGGAATGGTATTGAACTGAAATGTCCCATGCATCTCGGGTTTTGTCCTAATTTGTTTGAGGAAAACTGCAATATAAGGCAAGAGCTTTTCTAATCACGTTCATTTACAAACAAGAGTCAATCACTACAACAATCTTATGAGAAGAGAATTAATGAGCCTGGCATGAGGTCTCCTTGCCACAGGGCCCCAGAGACTCCCAGGGGATGAGCTAGACGGGGAATTCCCTGCGCGAAGAGACATCATTGCACTAGCTCTAGAGAAGTGTAGTGTCAGCTGTGAGTGGCAGGAAGCACTAGCCGTTCCGAGGACACACTGCCCAAGTCCAGCGGCACACGCTCGGGGCGGCTCGCCTCCCCCACTGCTTGCACCACGGCAACTGTGCTCTATTTTTAGCATGTTAACTCGATCGGAGCTAGTGCAAATATGCCTCCTTAAAATGGGAATCAAACAACCAACTCCAAGTGTTGACATATCCTGGGTCTCTCGTTCTCTCTTATGGCCCATCTGCGCGCCAACATTTATCCCATCAGGAGATGGTGTTATATTCCAGCAGTGACCAGACAGGATAGGAACAAACTAACTGTACAAAATCGGTGCTCCAGTCTGTACAAACTTAAATTTCACAACACCCCAGGTAGGTAGGTAGATAGGTATCCTTATCCCCAGCATTCAGGTGCAGAAACCATTTTAGAAATGTTAAGCAACTTGCACCAGGGCAAAGAGTAAATGTGTCTGGACCAACATTTGAATCCACGTCCCTTTCTTCTCCTCATGTCCTTGTCACGAACTTGATGTTTTTCCAGAACTGTCCCCAAATAATATCTAATGCCCTAGATCACCATGCTTCCTAGGCAAATCATTTCACTGTGTCCTAGGTTTCCTCTCGGTAAATTAAGATCTCCTCAGTCATCAAATTTACTTGGCTTCCTAAATAAAGTATGATTATTGCTATTTTTACAGATGGGAAAACTGAGACCTGCTGGGGATAAGAAACTTGCCTCAAGAGCACTGTGGTCCAGCAGTTTAAATACAGGCCTGAGCATCAGGAGAGCTAGGTGTGTGAGAACATGAACCTCCATTGATCACCTCCCCAGCTAGACAGAAGACTGCAGTGAACCAGGCTTATAAAGCACTAGAGAAGCGTGAAGCATGATTAAGGCCAGTCAGTAGCAGACATGGAAAGAGTTCAGGGGTCACAGGCCCGTGCCCATTTCTCTGGCCCTGCAGAGATCCTCCAGGTTGAAGTTTCATTCACCTCTTTTGTCTCAACCAACTTTTCCCCCAAAAAACTGCTACATTTTTCCCAAAGGTTCCCAAAATCTAAAACCAGCTCATTCCACGTAAAGTTTGGCAACAAATATTCACCCAGTTCTAATCCCAATACTTTGCATCTCTGCAGCACCTTCCCTTGGAGGATCTCAAAGCAATTTACAATCACAGACACATTAAGACTCATAACCACCCCAGGGAGGCATGAAGTATTATTCCCCATGTAGAGACAGAGAAACTGAGGTTAAGTGGCCTGTCCAAAAATCACATAGCAAGTCAGTACAGAAGTGGGAACAGAACTCATGACTCCTGGCACTCAATCCTTTGCTTCAGCCAAGGAACTGTTCTTCCTCTCAATATAAACACATAGTGTTATTCATCAACCAACATTTAGGTACCTCTTCGATGATTTTTTTCCGGAAGGCTCCTCTTCCTTTTGGTTGCGATAGGGACTGTGGGTTCCCGTTCATGCTCGGGCAGACGTTCAGAGTCGGAACCGCTGTTTTGGTTAGAAGCAACCGCTTTCCAAATTCTAATTTTTTTTGCGTCACGCTTGAAATGTCAAAGCACTCGTCTGTGAAGTGCGCAGAGCAGATCAGCGAGCGGTCGTGTCCCCCTCTCCAGTCTGCTCTCTTCATCCGAACAAATCTGTCCCAAAGGCTCCTAATATGAGGGTCTTTTGGAAATTTGAACAAGGATACACCATCTTGGGTGGTGTTGGAACACCTGGCCACTACACAGCGAGCTGGCATGGTTTGTAACGTAAAATGTTACTACGTTACAATGTCACTAGCAGGCAAGTTCTAGAGATTCCTCCAGCTGATCTGTTAGAAACCTTTGAAGGCTCTTTCCTAAGTAGCTCTGGGAGTTGGTTGCATCCCTGGTCTCCCAGTACAGTTCTGACACTGTAGCTGTTCGGTGTAATGCTCAGAATCCAAACAAGCGAGAACACTCCCTTCGTCAAACTCCTTGGCTTTTTATTTGAATGACACCTAAAAAGCAGAGAGAAAACCCTCTCATGCACATAACTATAATGATGTTGTGTAGCCACACCAGGTGCATGTAAAAATTCAGTTACTTATTTTAAATAAAAAATTATGCAATGTTTTACGAGCCTGGTTTTGAAAAGTTAGGTGTGGAACTGCACATACGAAAGAAGTGCACAATTACATACACACCGTCCAGGTAACTGCGCATGCATATGCCTGGTTGTGGTCATTTCCATTCCTTTCCCAGACCGGAAGAAGAGCTCTGGCTGGCTCAAAAGCTTGTCTCGCTCACCAACAGAAGTTGGTCCAATACAAGATATTACTGGACCCCCCTTGTCTCGCTAATATCCTGGGACCAACAAGGCTACAGCTACACTGTACTCAACCTTGGCAGTTACGCGGTTTGTGCACACAATCATGACAACTGCATGTGAAACTTGCACATCTAAAATTTTTCGACATTGGGCCCAACCTGTTCAAACTTCTGTGCTCCTCCCCTACCAATGTTCATCCCTGCACATCAAAGCACTTTAAGAACAATTGATGCATTTTCAAAATCCTTATGTGAGAAATAAGAATCTATTACCACTCCCATTGTACAGCTTCTGTGTGCCAGGCTGTCAGGGATGAAAGGACCAGTGCTTCATTTGTGCCAGGGCTTGCCAGAGCTGAGCCCTGGCACCTCTAGGCTTAGGCGTTCATAGTCCCAGCACCTCTGGCTTCGCCACATCAGTTATGAAAGTCCAAAAAATTGCTTAAGCTCCAGCACCTATTTGCTTGAGCCCCAGCTCAGCTTTCATTACAAATTAAGCACTGGAAATAACTCACCCAAGTCAGTAGCAAACTCCGAAATAGAATCCAGGCTGCTTGACATTAGGTAACCCTCTGACGCTGCAATGAGCCTCCTGTGTAAAGCGATGCTGGTGCCCTGTTAACACCCTCTGCAGCCAAGCACCTGCAGCCGCCAGGCCCTGACTACCACCCTCCAGGATGCAGCTCAGCAGGCACAAGCTCCAAAGGCCACCTGAGGCAGGCGAGCGGAGGCGCTAAGAACCAGCCACAGCCCAGGAATCAAGGCATTTCCTTGCTAGCCTTCCCCCCGCCCGGCTACGGCAGTGCTAGGCCCACTCTCGCTAGCGCTAGGAAGCGGGGCGCTAAGAGCTGCGCCCAGCGGCAGGGTAGGGCGCCCAGAGAGCAGATGTGAGAAATCCGGACCGGGGTGGGCGGTAATAGGTGCCTATATAAGAAAAAGCCCCAAACATCAGATGTCCCGATTTTACAGGGCCAGTCCTGGTCACCCTAGGGCAGGGTGCCCCCGACCCTACGCCCCCCGGGCTGGAGGTCAGGACGGACCCCCGGGAAAGGCAGCTCTGCCCCGCTGCACCGCTCTGCGCCTGCATTCGGAGCCGCCGGGCAACGTGTAAACGCCCAGCCCCAGGGGACTCGAGCCAGGCCCTGCGGGGAGCCGGGGGGGGGGTCGCTGGGCACACGTGCCCCGGCTCTGCAAGGGGCCCGCGGGCCAGGCACCGGGGCTACGTACCGCAGCGCCCCTGCTCCGGGCCCTTACCTGGGCAGCGGCCCGCTCGGCCATGGCCCCCCCGGGCGGGGCTGCTCCCGCGGGCCCGGCCCGGCCGAGCCCCGCTCCCGCTGCGGGCTGGGCAGAGTCCCGGCGCCGCCTCGCCACGGGCCGGCCCCGCTGCCGGGCGGAGCAGAGCGAGCGCGGCCCGCAGGGCGGGAGGGAGGGAGGGAGCCGCGGCCTGGCTGCCGGGGCCGGGAGCGGCGGGGCGGGGCGGCGGGGAGCGGGGCGGCAGCGGCCCCTGGCGGGGGAAGCTCGGCATCGGCCGCGGCCGCCGCTTTGATGGCCTGGAACTGTTGTTAGCGGTTGTAACACACGCGTCCATACGTCTTCAAGCCGGGGACCGGGGGCCACCTCAGGGGGCAAAGCCGTGACAGCGTGGGCGGGTCTTTAACTGAGGGACCCCGGTCGCCCTCCGTGCAGGGGAGAGTTTTAGCACCTGTGGGTGCCAGAATAAAGGGGCCCACCGCCCCCCTTCCCTGTGCCGGCCTCTATCAGCCTGAACTCACCTCAGACAGGTTTCAGAGCAACAGCCGTGTTCGTCTGTATTCGCAAAAAGAAAAGGAGGACTTGTGGCACCTTAGAGACTCACCAATTTATTTGAGCATGAGCTTTCGTGAGCTACAGCTCGCTTCTCAGAGAGTCTGCCCTGCTCTTTTCTCCTCCCACCCCATGAGCCATGGCCTCCAGCCCAGCTCCTCAGATCCCAAAATCAATGGACATTAGGAGCCTTTGAGGATCTGGGCGCTCCTCAGGGGCGCTGGGACAATTTATATTGTGGGGATGCTGGGAGCCGTGGAACCAAACTGTAAACCCTGTGTATGATGGAAACCACTTCCAGCCAGGGGGTGCAACTGCACCCCTAGTTCCAGCACCTATGGCCCTACTCCTCCTTATTCCCTTCTCTCCGGGCTCTCATCCTCCCACTCCCCCTTTTTCCCCATCCACTCTCTAGCCTTGGTTTCCTTTCACTCCAGCCCCAGCAACAGGCTCCCTTGTGGGTAATTTGCTGGGGGCACGAGTGTAAATGGACAGCTGCATTCCACACCCACAGAGGCTTCTGAGTGGTCTTCGGGTGTCACATCAACGGGTGACTAAAACAAATGAGTGGGTGGGTCGGTGGAGAAAGCACAAGGTAACCGTGAGAAGTTTATAATTAGTGGAACTAGCAGCAGTCGCAGCTGCTTAGCCATTGTCATGTATTTTGTAAGCAGCCCTGCATGGGTGAGTTTTAATTAGTTTTTTTTTTTTAAACCCTTGCTGCACTCCAATAGATTTCAGACTGGCTTGAACCTATTTGACTGTTAAAATACTCACTGGCTCAGAGAACTGCTCCTGTCCTCTGCAGTTTGGACTACGGGATGGGTGGTCGTGTGTTTAACATCACCCGCACTTAAAATGTTTCTTTTGTGAAAAAGTGGCTAATCTCAATAGTGCAGAATAGCCCAACTAAGGTACATTTACCAGATTACTGCAGCAAAACAACGCATGTACAGATGCACTGAAAATACAGTTGAAAGGCAGCACAGCGTGTATGCCAGTTCTGACTCAGGTCAGAGTTGTTCAAATTGCAGCCATCCAGCAATGGACTGGCAAATCTTAATTGAGATAAACTGGTTCTGCTTATTAGCCTGAAGCAGTATGTTGCTCCCACGACATGCTTCCGTCCACAGTGTTTAATGTTTATTGGAACGGGCCCAGTTCCAATTGATACTTTCCATGTTTTGCATCAGGAAGAAACAAGACAAATTATATTCCAAAGCCCTAAACGTCTAGGTAAGATCTTGACTGTCCTTTAGAAATAAAACTTAGGGATAGCAGAAATCACTTTAGTTATCTTTAGAAATCACATAGTTAAAATCAAATGCTTCAAAGACAAAGAAAAGGAGTACTTGTGGCACCTTAGAGACTAACCAATTTATTTGAGCATGAGCTTTCGTGAGCTACAGCTCACTTCATCAGATTCACATTCATCACATTCATCAGTGAGCTGTAGCTCACGAAAGCTCATGCTCAAATAAATTGGTTAGTCTCTAAGGTGCCACAAGTACTCCTTTTCTTTTTGCGAATACAGACTAACACGGCTGTTCCTCTGAAACCTGTCAAAGACAAAAGTTATTAAATATACCAACCACTCATTCACTATGTGTTAAAACAGGTTAAGAGCTAATCCCAATTAGCTCTGAATGGGCTGATGAGGTCCCATATACTTCCTTATTTTCTTTTAGGTCCAATGAAGTCTCTGCCCTTCATGTAGCAAGATACAGCTTATCACCACAGTGGATTCTTAGCTTACTGGGCTATATTAACATTATGCTTACCCATAGATTGTCAGAAGGCGTGTATGACAAGAAAAATTAGTATTGTGATCATTTACAGGTTATTTAAAAGTAAATGTATAGTGCAAGTGAATGAATATTTTCCACTGTTGCTCAAGTGAGATGCACAACAGATCACAGTTCCAGCTCAGGTTCTTTCAGCCAACTCTGCTCTTGTTTTAGGGACATGACCAGCCCTTTTAGAGGCAAGTGGATCCACTTTGGGATCTCACATGAATATTTCTGGTATCCAGTATTCATTTGATGTTCTCAGGATCTCAATTTTATTGCTTAGTAGGTTGTGATATTTCACTATCCGGTGTATCATGCAAGAAGTATTGAGTTTTGCTGTTGAATTCTTTCAGTATTTATTTTTTTGCAAAGCACAAACAGAGAGAGTTCTGATTTGGCCTTACACATGTTTAGTTTACTTAGCAAGCTCGTCAAACTTTTAATCCTGAATGGCTACTGCTGCCATTGACACTATGTTGTCAGATAGTCTATGGCTACCCTCTGGCATTGCCACCAAAGAGATCTGTTGTGTAGTGTCCTGAATTGGGCGGGAGTTTCCTGATGGCTGGTTCCTTTAGTTATAAGTACAACTTGCACAGTGGGAAAGTCCTTCACAGTCTCTGGATTTTATTCACAGATTGTAAAGTCAGAAGGAACAATTGCGATCATCTCGTCTGACTGCCTATATTCCACTACAGGATTTCCCTGAATTAACTTCTGTTTCACAAACAGCAGCTCTTTTAGAAAAACATCCAATCTTGATTTAAAAATTGTCAGTGACGGAGAATTCACTACAACATTTGATAAATTGTTCCAATGGCTAATCACCCTCACTGTTAAAAATTAGTGTCTTACTTCTTGTCTGAATTTGTCTAGCTTCAATTTCCAGCCACTGGATCGTGTTACACGTTTGGCTGCTATAATCATAGAACCACAGGGTCAGAGGGGACCGCAAGGATCATCTAGTCTAACCCCCTGCCAAGATTCAGGATTTGTTGTGTTTAAACCACCCAAGACAGATGGCTCTCCAGCCTCCTATTGAAAAGCTCCAGTGAAGAAGCTTCCACAACCTCCCCAGGTGTCTGTTCCTTTGTCCTACTGTTCTTACACTAAAAGAAAAGGAGTACTTGTGGCACCTTAGAGACTAACCAATTTATTTGAGCATAAGCTTTCGTGAGCTACAGCTCACTTCAACGGATGCATACTGTGGAAAGTGTAGATGATCTTTTTATATACACACAAAGCATGAAAAAATACCTCCTCCCACCCCACTCTCCTGCTGGTAATAGCTTATCTAAAGTGATCACTCTCCTTACACTGAGGCAGTTCTTCCTGAGATTTCATCTGTCTGCTCTGCTGCAGTTTTAACCAGGGATTTGGAGCAATCACATTTTTGAATTGCTCTGCTCCGGCACCAATAGTGACTGCTCCAGCTCCGCTCCGACTCCGCTCCGCTCTCCGACTCAAATTAATTTTTAACTAAATAAAAAAGTGCATTCTGTCATTTTGATAAAACATTATTTTTATTCAGACTTTTAAAACCATTTAAATGTCATCAACAATGATACAAACTAGAATCATTCATAATTCATTCTGTAAAAAATTATTGCAGCAATCAAGTCGTCTTTCACACCCTGATGCAAACCATTTAAAATTAACTTTAAAGCCGAAAACAGTCGCTCTACACCAGCTTGAGTTGTTGGCATGCTCGAAGCAATTCTACAGGCAGCCTGCATGCGGTGTGGGTAGCTGTGAATGGCCTCAAAAACAGACTTAACTTTCAGCATACCAATAGACTCCATCGCCTCACAATCTTCCCGAAAGTTTCTCTCAAATAACGCTTCGTTACAATTATGAATCGCAGAAACTCGCCAGCATCTTTCTTGTTTATCCAATTCCTTTTCAAAGGCATCCTCTTCTGAAGAATTGGTGCTTGAATTATCTCCATTTCCCTGTGATGGTTGAAGATGTCTCAGGGATGGACGCTCAAACAAGTTCAGAGTGGAGACGGAAGTTTGAGAACAGCCTGCTATTTCTGAAGGATGTGAACTTTCCGAAAACGCAAATTTTATGGTTGAGGACTCCTTTTGTTGTGTTTTGTTTTCTTCAACCTCTTTCGCCGAGTTCAAATGTAGCAATAGATTTTGTTTTTCGAGTCGTCGAGCAATATCAAGGAGCCCTTCCTTTGCCTTTGGTATTTCCCTTGAGGTAAGAAGAATCCGATACCGTGGGTCAACATAAACTCCAGCAAGGAAATGAATATTGTCAAAAAGCTTCTCTTCGTGTTTCTGCATGGAGGATAGAATTCCTTCTGCAATTTGTCCACCATTTTCTTGCAAGAATTTTGACAGTTTTCGCCATTCCTTCATTAAAACTCCCGGGGTTACATCGACAGCTTGAAGATTCACGGTTGTTTGGTTTGGTTTTGCCAAGAGGTCTCGCAGGTTCTTCACTTCATCCCATTCAGCTTTTGTTAACTTGAGTTCTCTTGTTCCAGCAGCAGCCGTCACTTGTTCACAGTAAGATTGAAAAACGAGAAGCTGATCAATCATCGCAAATGTTGAACCCCAGTGAGTCACAGTATCCAATGATTGAGTTACCCCATGTAGATCAAGCAGAACACTTTGAATACTTGGGGTTCGTAGTTTGACAACGACTTGTCGAATTTTTGCCAGAAATTTCTTTGCATGTTCTTTGTTCAGTCCATCCCAGATTGCCAACTGAAGAGTGTGAATACCACACCTCATCAGTTGGACTTTTGAGTCATCCTCATGAAGCCATGTTGGAAGTATGAGGCTAGGGTCATTAACCCATTGTGCAGCAGTATCCATGTTGAGTTTGATTTCATCCATTCCTTTAGTGCCTTCATCAGGCAAAATAGCTTCAGTTCTGTCCACATCTGTGTTCTCAGAGGTAGAAATGGTTTCATTGTCCTCGCTGAAATTTTTGACGGCACATGTCATGTTTGCTGCATTGTCAACGCAGATGCTCAGCACTTGCATTTCACTGATCCCAAATTTTTCTAAAATAGCTTTTACTTGACTTTTCACACACGAAGAATTGTGATGCCCTTCAGTGTCGATTATGTCCAAGGTTTTTACCACGGCTTTATCTTTTCCTTCTTCATAGTACTGAGCACTGATTGCAAGGAATGTCTGTTTCCACAAGTTGCCGCATCCATTTTCAGGTAGCACAATTTTTGCTCCAAAGCTTTCTTGAGCTCTTGGCGACCAGACTCAGCTGTGCTGACAACTAAATGACGAACCGCATCGTGCCCTGTCGAAACGCCAAGCTGCCGACCCATTTCACCTGCAATTTTTTGGAATCCTTTGTTCTTTAGCCTGAAGGTAGTGAGCGGTGTTGAACTCAAGCAAACCATTTCCATCAGCCCTTCACGGAAAGTATTGGCATCCATGGTAACTGTAACCTTTGAGGACTTCAAATATGAGTTAAGTTTTGTTTGCTCAATTTTGGGTTTCTTTTCAGATGAAGCTCCATAAAAAATCTTTTCTCCAGGAGTTTTCAAAGAGCCAGATGAACGTTGTTTAGCTGCGTCAGCTTTCTGTTTTGCCTCATCTTCCTGGTCCTTTTTTCTAACCAGAGTTTTCAGGATGGTTACGGTTTTATGTGCCACCAAAGGTTGAAACTTTTCATGGCACTTGCTTCACTTGTCTTGAAGCTACATGGTTTGAGCTCGCCATTCACTTCCTTTTCCACCTTGCCAATTTCTTCTTTGCTTTTCGCAAAAGCAAAAAATTTGGGCTTTTCAAATTCAGAAGTAAAGACGTCGTTGACATCCTTTTCCGTAAATCATTGTGATATCTTAACCACTTAAGGTACTTCGAATTTATTTTGGATTTTCTGGACAAAAAATGATAGTATTTCCTTTTTATACAAAATTATTACTAAAGTATATTTTAATATTTTAACATGTTTCTTGCAGTTTTAATGAAGTAAGAAGTATTTTTAATATACATAATATACATTTTTATTTATAAATTGCAAGTTAGTTTTTCTTATGAAATTTTCCTGTAAAAATATTCAAAATATTTTCCAAGTTTTTAATTAATATCTCAAAAACGCTTTAATATAGATATAGCAATGAAATGTGGTACATGCCGTAGTGTTAGTACGTGCTATCGCTGTTCTCCAACATTCATTGCTGGGAAGTAACGCGGCCACACGTTACAAGGCTGGAAATCAACTTTAACAGGAAAGCGGATTCAAACTGCAAGCACAATCCTTTTAGTAAAGAGAGGAAATTTTCGGTAATAGCCTGAGCCCCGCAAGCCCGAGTCAATTGAATTGGCCAGCCATGACCATGCTGTGGGGCTTTTATCCCTCTGCAGACATACCATTACAGGCTACCCAGAGCAGCACTGCTGATCTCCCAGATGAGAGCCACAATTAACAGGCCCCCAACTCTTCCCATTTTAACTTTCCCTTTGAAAAAAAAAACAAAAACACTGAATTCCACATTGTGTTAATGAGATTCTAGGACAGGGGCGGGCAAACTTTTTGGCCTGAGGGCCACATCAGGTTTCTGAAACTGTATGGAGGGCCCAGTTAGGGGAGGCTGTGCCTCTCCAAACATCCAGGCGTGGCCCGGCCCCCACCCCCTATCTGACCCCCTCCCTTTTTTTCGCCCCAACGGCCCCCCCAAAACCCCTGGCCCATCCACCCCCCCGCTCTCTGTCCCCTGACCGCCCCCGGGCATCCCGCCCCTAAGTGCCCCCGATCCAACCCCCCCCCCATTCCTGACTGCCCCCCTGGAACCCCTGCTCCGTCCAAACACCCCTTCTTCCTGACTGCCCCCCGGGATTCCTGCCCCTGACTGCCCCCCACTGCCCCATCCAACCCCTCCTCCTTCCTGACTGCCCCTCCGGGACCCCTGCCCCCATTCAACCCCCCCGTTCCCTGCCCTCTGACCACCCCAACCTCTATCCACACCCGCCCCCTGAGCACCCCCTCCCGAACTCCCCTGCCCTCTATCCAACCCCGCTGCTCCCTGCCCCCTGCCCCCTTACCGCGCTGCCTGGAGCACCGGTGGCAGGCGGCACTACAGTCACGCCACCCGGCTGGAGCCAGCCATGCCACCGGGTTCTGCAGCCCTGCTGCCCCAGGAGCTCGCAGCCCCGCTGCCCAGAGCCTTGCGCCGGAGCGAGCTGAGGCTGCGGGGGACAGGGAACAGCGGGGGAGGGGCTGGGGGCTAGCCTCCCGGGCCAGGAGCTCAGGGGCTGGGCAGGAGGGTCCCGTGGGCCGGATGTGGCCCGCAGGCCATAGTTTGCCCACCTCTGTTCTGGGATATGGATATCCCTGTGCCATACATAAACAACATCATTCCTTCACAGCCCTACATAATCAGTCACTACTCACCTGTCTTGGTGTCTGTAGACACTTCCCTTTCCTCTGGGTCCCCTTGATCCCTGACACATGGCTCTTCCCCATGTTCAATCCTGGACAGAATGTCAGGTTTGGAAATTGCATAGTCTGATCATGGGATTATTATGCTTTATTAATAGCACACTGAGTACTTGCTACAATTTCAAAGGACTGAGAATTATGTTAAACCAATCCCCTTTCATCACCAGAAATGATTGGCAATTTGAGTGTAGACAAAATAGTTAAAAAAAACATAAAACATCTGGGAGAAGATCAGTTTTGGACCCTGCAGCTGATTCAGAAATATCCACATATACGGGGGATTGTTTATTTAATCTTGTCTGATTCTGAGCAGGTAGAGATTGGACAGAAAATCTTTCTCTGCGTGTATCAGTTAAATACGCACAAGAAAAACATAGCTAGTACTTTGATACTGGACACTAAAGTATTAAGCCCATTATTGGGTATTTTTAGTCTCTTTAAATGGGGGCTGTGTAAGGTGGACCAGTCACAAAAGTTCTAAGTAAATGCTGATCTACCTGAAACCACGGGAAATGTAAAAAGCACTGATCATGGAACTTCTGATAAATGAATGAAAATACATCATTACCCAGTGAGAGTAAAGTGTCATAGTTGCTCTTCATCACATTCTTGTAAAGCTCCTTCTGCCATTCATCTAAATTCCCCCATTCCTGCTCATTGAAATAGACAGAGATCTCATCAAACGTCACTGGGACCTGAAATCACAAATGTGACACATTCAGCATCATCTGCTGCAGTTGTTTCCTGATACCTGCATCCAGTGACTTTATATCAAAGGTAGCAGTAGAGGTTGGTAATGCCTGAAAATAATTTTTATTTTCTGGTGTCTCATTAGTAGCCAATGAAAAAAAAAATCTTTTTAACAAATGTCCCAATCAGAAATGCCCAAACCACCAGACTCAATGTAGCCTCCTCATTGAGCAAGCGTGTGGAGTGCTCGTCAAGTTTTGGCAGCACCTACCTTTCACACGAGAGAGATTTTTTTTTTAAATTTCACTTATCAGTGGCACGTAATATTTTCCTATGAATTTCAAATCCAGGGCACTGTTGCACACCCAGAAGGAAATCTAGTTACCCCTCAAGTCCTATATTGAGGTACTAGTTCATTAAAGGAGCTACCTCTCATAGGTACTAAAGAAGACTCTTTACGTTGGCAAAAGGATTGACAATAGGAACTAATAAAATAAATGGGAGTTACTGACCTGTAACTAGAGATGCTTCAAGATGTGTGGTCCCTATCTGCTTTCCACTGCGGGTTACCCATGTGCACCACGCACCCAGAGCCAGAGAATTTAAGGGTAGTATCCGTTGGTCCGCCCTGACGCAGCTTGTGCCTCCATCCGAGGGGATAAAGGGCAAGGCCGATCGACTATCTCTCATAAGAACATAATAAGAACATAAGAATGGCCATACTGGGTCAGACCAAAGGTCCATCCAGCCCAGTATCCTGTCTACCGACAGTGGCCAATGCCAGGTGCCCCAGAGGGAGTGAACCTAACAGGTAAAGATCAAGTGATCTCTCTCCTGCCATCCATCTCCACCCTCTGACAAACAGAGGCTAGTGTCACACAACCCCAATGGCCCCCTCCCTCAGGGGGTCCCCTGTGGAGGCAGATCAGCATTGTATGTTGCTAACGCTGGTGCAGGCATTGCAAAGCATTTTGGGAAGGCTCAAAGGTGTGAGTGTGGAGTGAAAGGTTCCTTTGCAGGTTGCAAGAGGCCGAAGAGGGAGGGAAGGAGGGAGAAGAGAACGGATTAACTTGACACTCGAGCTAGGTCCAAAGATAAGACGCGGACTCCAGCCAAAGGCCATGGCACACAACTGACTCTCGGCTGCCTGTCAAGAAAGACGGGGGCCTGGATTCCAACCCCGACCAGCCATGAGAACAGAGCAGTAAACTGAACAAGACTGCAGGGAATTGCAAAAAAGCTATTGAGACAGTGAAGACCGGCAAGGGGGAAAACAAGTTTCGCGTCCCTGAAGCTGGTGTGTTTTGTGGAAAGCTGAAGAGGCCACAGGAAGCCGGTTTGGACTGGTACAAAGAACATGGGGGACAAAGGTCCCTGAACAAAACTCCCACAAAAGACCCCGGGACTTAAAACCATCCTAAAAGCTGAAGCAAATCGGAGACCAACAGCGGACCCTGGACAACCTGTGCACATGACAGAACTCTCGTCCACTCTTCTTCTTACGTTACACCCAGGCTTGGCCAGCCCTAGGTTGTGTGTGTGTGAGTATGAAAGTGGGTTAGGGCATGGGCACTAATGCTTTCTTCCTTCCTCTGAGTGACATGGGGAGCACCCCGCACTCACTGCTGTTATTTTATTAATAAAGCTTTAAAATTTAGTCACTTGGTGTGCTCCTTCATCTCCTCCCCTAAAGATCCTGTGGCCTCAGCCTGATCACCTGATGCCCCAGGCGGATTGGTGACAGAAATCTGTCACACTGGGACACCATTCCTTACCCATCCTGGCTAATAGCCATTAATGGACTTAACTTCTATGAATGTATCTAGTTCTCTTTTAAACCCTGTTATAGTCCTAGCCTTCACAACCTCCTCAGGCAAGGAGTTCCACAGGTTGACTGTGCGCTGAGTGAAGAAGAACTTCCTTTTATTTGTTTTAAACCTGCTGCCTCTTTAATCTCTCCTCATATGGGACCTGTTCCAAACCCTAATCATTTTAGTTGCCCTTCTCTGAACCTTTTCTAATGCCAGTATATCTTTTTTGAGATGAAGAGACCACATCTGTACGCAGTATTCAAGATGTGGGCGCACCATGGATTTATATAAGGGCAATAAGATATTCTCCCTCTTATTCTCTATCCCTTTTTTAATGATTCCCAACATTCTGTTTGCTTTTTTGACTACCGCTGCACACTGTGTGGACGTCTTCAGAGAACTATCCACGATGACGCCAAGATCTCTTTCCTGATTAGTTGTAGCTAAATTAGCCCCCATCATATTGTATGTATAGTTGGGGTTATTTTTTCCAATGTGCATTACTTTACATTTATCCACATTAAATTTCATTTGCCATTTTGTTGCCCAATCACTTCGTTTTGTGAGATCTTTTTGAAGTTCTTCATAGTCTGCTTTGGTCTTAACTATCTTGAGCAGTTTAGTATCATCTGCAAACTTTGCCACCTCGCTGTTTACCCCTTTCTCCAGATCATTTAAGAATAAGCTGAATAGGATTAGTCCTAGGACTGACCCTTGGGGAACACCACTAGTTACTCCTCTCCATTCTGAAAATTTACCATTTATTCCTACTCTTTGTTCCCTGTCTTTTAACCAGTTCTCAATCCATAAAAGGATCTTACCTCTTATCTCATGACAACTTAATTTACGTAAGAGCCTTTGGTGAGGGCTCTTACGTAAATTAGGACTGACCCTTGGGGAACACCACTAGTTACTCCTCTCCATTCTGAAAATTTACCATTTATTCCTACTCTTTGTTCCCTGTCTTTTAACCAGTTCTCAATCCATAAAAGGATCTTACCTCTTATCTCATGACAACTTAATTTACGTAAGAGCCTTTGGTGAGGGCTCTTACGTAAATTAGGACTGACCCTTGGGGAACACCACTAGTTACTCCTCTCCATTCTGAAAATTTACCATTTATTCCTACTCTTTGTTCCCTGTCTTTTAACCAGTTCTCAATCCATAAAAGGATCTTACCTCTTATCTCATGACAACTTAATTTACGTAAGAGCCTTTGGTGAGGGACCTTATCAAAGGCTTTCTGGAAATCTAAGCACACTATGTCCACTGGATCCCCCTTGTCCACAGGTTTGTTGACCCCCTTCAAACAACTCTAATAGAGTAGTAAGACACGATTTCCCTTTACAGAAACCATGTTGACTTTTGCCCAACAATTTATGTTCATCTATGTGTCTGACTATTTTATTCTTTACTATTGTTACAACTAATTAGCCCGGTACTGCCCTGCCGTTAGACTTACCTGTCTGCTGGGATCACCTCTAGAGCCTTTTTAAAATATTGTTGTTACATTCGCTGTCTTCCAGTCATTGGGTAGAGAAGCTGATTTAAAGGTCGGGTTACAAACCATCGTTAATAGTTCCTCAATTTCACGTTTGAGTTCTTTCAGAACTCTTGGGTGAATGCCATCTGGTCCCGGTTACTTGTTACTATTAAGTTTATCAATTAATTCCAAAACCTCCTCTAATGACACTTCAATCTGTGACAATTCCTCAGATTTGTCACCTACAAAGGACGACTCAGGTTTGGGAATCTCCCTAACATCCTCAGCCATGAAGTCTGAAGCAAAGAATTCATTTAGTTTCTCTGCGATGACTTTATCATCTTTAAGTGCTCCTTTTGTATCTCAATTGTCCAGGGGCCCCACTGGTTGTTTAGCAGGGTTCCTGCTTCTGATGTACTTAAAAACATTTTATTATCTTTTGAGTTTTTGGCTAGCTGTTCTTCAAACTCCTTTTTGGCTTTTCTTATTCCATTTTTACACTTAATTTACCAGTGTTTATGATCCTTTCTATTTACCTCAGTACGATTTGACTTCCACTTTTTAAAAGATGCCTTTTTATCTCTCATTGCTTCTTCTACATGGTTGTTAAGCCACAGTGCCTCTCTTTTAGTTCTTCTACTGTGTTTTTAAATTTTGGGTATACATTTAATTTGGGCCTCTCCAGTTTCTTCTCTACTGTGAATCAAAGAAGATCCAAAGCTGAGGGGAAGGAGGGTGGGTAGTGGAATGTAGACAGGGACCAGACATCCTAAAGAACCTCCAGTTACAGCTCAGTAACTTCCCCTTCTTTTTCAAGTGATGGTCCCTATTGTATTCCACTGTGGGCGACTGACGAGCAGAACTTAAGTAGGAGGCAGTTTTGAGGATGTAGAAGGTAGAGCCGACCGTAGGACTGCCATCCCAAAGGAGGCATTAGCAGAGACCTGCACTAGGGCATAATGTCTCGCAAACATGTGAACGGAGCCCCATGTGGCCGCTTTACAGATGTCCAGGAGGGGCACCTCCTGAAGAGATGCCAGAGTCACTGCGTGTGCTGTGGTGGAATGAGCTCTCACCTTATGGGGTGGGGAAAGTCCGAGAGCTGCCAGCAGAGCAGAGTGCAACCAGAGATCCATCTGGAGATTCTGGGTGGAGATGGCGCGCCCCCTGGTTCTTTCTGCTATAGTGACAATTATTCTCTGGAATTTCCTGATTGGTTTTGTTCTTTGCTGGGAAAAGGCCAAGGCCTGCCGAATGTCAAGGGAGTGGAGTCTTCGTTCCCCTGTGGACCGTGGTTTTGGGAAGAACACAGTAAGTGAATCAATAGGTTAAGATAGAATTCTGAAACGACTTTTGGGGTGAATTTGGGGTGTAGATGCAAAGAAACCTTATCTTTATGGAATATAGTGTAAGAAGGAACTGCCATCATCGCTTCAAGCTCGCCAACCCTTCTAGCTGAGGAGAAGGTGTAACGATGCTGGTCCTGGCAGGACCCAACCGAGGGTGCCAATTCAGGACAAATTGCTTCAAGCAGGGCAGTTACAGCCCAGGGCTGGGGTTTTTCCACCTCTAAAGCAAACCAAACCAGACAGACAGATAGGACTTTGGTTTTACCCTACTGGCTAACCACAAGTCACACAAGCAATTCCCTTAGATACTCCAGTTTCCCAGTATCACCACCAGTGCCACTCGTTATGGGGAAAAATGGTTAGGAAAACCAATACCCCAGTAAAAGAAAAATGGTTCTCTCAATCCCAAAGGACCAAGCCCCAGACCCAGGTCAATATACCAATCAGATCTTACCCACAAATCACGCTGTTGCCAATCCTTTAGAATCTAAAATCTAAAGGTTTATTCATAAAAGAAAAAAGAGAGAGATGAGAGCTAGAATTGGTTAAATGGAATCAATGACACACAGGAATGGCAAAGTTCTTGGTTCAGGCTTGCAGCAGTGATGGAATAAACTGCAGGTTCAAATCTAGTCTCTGGAGTCCATCCACTGCTGGGATGGGTTATTCAGTCGTTTATGTAGAGCCTCCATTTGTAGCTAAGTCCCTCCAGAGGTCAGAAGCAGGACTGAAAACAAGATGGAGGAGCTGCAGCAGCTTTTTATAGTCTCTTGCCATGTGGTCTCTGCTTTCTTTGTTCCAAAGACAAGCTGTCCATCCCATGGCCTGGAAAAACCTCATAGTTCTGTCCATAGGCATGTCCCTGCACACCTTGCTGAGTTACAAGGCGTCTGCCTTCTCTCAATGGGTCAGTTGTGTAGCTGATGGTCCTTAATGGGCCAGTAAGCAGGGTAGGCAGAGCTGACACCAACTTGTCTGGGGTGTCACCCAGAAGCGTAGCACAAGTTTGAACTACAGACAGTATAGAGCCAATACTTATAACTTTAAATACAAAAATGATACATGCATATAGACAGCATAATCAAAATCAGCAAACCGTAACCTTGTCTTAGACACCTCATTTGACCCCCTTTATATAAGATTTGATGCCACTACAGAACCTTGGTTGCAACAATGATCTATACAATCCCAGCTTATGTCAATAACGTCAGAGATGGCTATTAGGAAAGTGACCTTCATGGAAAGTCCTCGCTTACAGACAGCCCCCCAACCCGAAACAAATACTCATCAGCAACTACACACCACACCACAGAAACACTAACCCAGGAACCAATTCCTGTAACAAACCCCACTGCCTACTCTGTCCCCATATCTACTTTAGCAACACCATCATAGGACCCAACCACATCAGCCACACCATCAGGGGCTCATTCACCTGCACATCTATGAATGTGATATATGCCATCATGTGCCAGCAATGCCCCTCTGCAAGGTACACTGGCCAAACCAGACAATCTCTATGTAAAAGAATGAATGGACGCAAATCAGACATCAGGAACGGTAACATACAAAAGCCAGTAGGAGAACACTTCAATCTCCCTGGACATTCAGTAACAGATTTAAAAGTAGCCATCCTTCAACCCAGCGGGGATCCAATAAGCAAAGCTGAAATGTAAAATCCAAATCTACTTTTCCCCCATTGGAAGTGAATACACTGCACACAGACTCTTCCCCATGCTGTCCCTCTGCTGCTTTAAAGGAGCAGAAGAAAGATATTTTTGATAAATCTTTGGGAATTTTACAGCTAAGGGACAAAGTCTACACAGAGATCCATAGGTGCTGGAACTGGGGGTGCTGCTGCACCCCCTGACTTCAAGTGGTTTCCATTATATACAGAGATTACACCATTTAGTTCAATGGCTCTCAGCAGCTCCATTATACAAATTGTTCCAGCACCCCATGGCAGATCCTTTTCCAAAGGAGAGAGGGAAACACGCTAGGCCCACGGCACTGCCAGCTGTACCCGGCAGCCGGGCTCTACACTAGTCAGCAATTATTAATTCCCCCCAGCAGTGGTAGCCGGCCGCACCGCTGTGTCCCGCGCACCCCAAAACCCTGGGGTGGGGTGGGGGGTGCAAACTGCAGATTTCTCCATGCGCAGCCCAAGCCAGGCACGGTCGCCACTGGCCGGGTGGGCCGATCTCTGCGGCCGGGGAGCAGCAAAGTCCCGGTCCTTGCTCAGCTGCAAATGGCCCCATCCTAGCCGGACCCGGCCGCTCCTGCCCCGGGGCTCAGCTCCAGCCCGGCCGGGCAGCACTGCGCTCCCCGCGGGCTGGCTCCTGGGACCGAGGCAGGGAGGGGAGAAGCTCCCGGGGCCCAAGGCGCCCCCGCCGGGCCCTTACCTGGGCAGCGGCCTGCTCGGGCATGGCCCCCCCGGGTGGGGCTGCTCCCGCGGGCCGGGTGTAGTGTAGTAAAGTGTGAGCTGTGGCTCACGAAAGCTTATGCTCAAATAAATTTGTTAGTCTCTGTAGGAATGTGCTACTTACAGTGCACTGAGCATGCTCAGTTCATCCTCCGAAGCCACTG
Organism: Caretta caretta; assembly: GCF_965140235.1. Classification (NCBI taxonomy): domain Eukaryota; kingdom Metazoa; phylum Chordata; order Testudines; family Cheloniidae; genus Caretta; species Caretta caretta. The sequence continues at coordinate 268,077,794 of NC_134207.1, read as the reverse complement.
CCCTTCCCCCTGCCCTTAGTAGCTGTAGGATTCTCCTGACTGCTTTGGACAGGGGTTAAAAAGGGGCAAAGAGGGTGAATCAGAGCAGGGGGGTGGCCAGGGTCTGAGCTGGGGGCGGAAATTGACTGGTCAGGGGGGTCCAGCAGCTGGAGGCAGGATGAGAAGGGGGCTAAAGGGCAAAATCAGGGCTGGGAGGGGAGGAGCAGGAGTTAATCCCAGGAGTGAGGCGCTGGCAGAGGATGATAGAGGGCAAAACCCGGCACAGGCCGGGGGGGGGGGGCAGTTACCCCAGTGGGATTGAGACCCCTGTGTTTGCAAAAATCGTGGGGGGGGGGGGGCAAAGAGGCTTTTTTATTTCCCCTCTCACAGACAGCACCTCTCAGCATCGGCTTCCCAGGGCTGGGTTCTTAACGACACAGGCATCCCAATGCCTAGCCAATGCAGCTCCTCTTTGATCTAACCTACTGCGGCTATGTCTACACTACAAAGTTCAAACTGCTCCCGCGGGTGCTGGTGCTCCTGGTCATCCACCTCGATGAGGGGATTAGCTCCCAGCACTGGGAGCCAAACCTGTCCACACTAGTGCTTTAAAGCGCTCAAACTTGCGGCGCTCGGGGGGGGTGATTTTTCACACCCCTGAGCCAGCAAGTTAGAGCGCTTTAACTTGCCAGTGTAGATAATCCCTGAGACTTAATTCAGTGAAACATTTTACATATATCCCCTCAGAAACAAAGAATCCCTTATCACGGTATCTGATTGCATAGAGTCTCCTAGCAGTTTCCCAAGTTGTCTTATCTGCTGCTGGGGTTCCCTGAATTTTTAAATTTAATTTTTTTCTTCTCATTTTAGAGCTGACTGAATTTCTGGTCTAGTGTCAAAACTTTGTTTTGAGTCAGTCCACCAATGGGGATTGCATTTTTGCAACTGTTATTTTGCCTTTCAGTCTAGTGTTTTTCCGCATGCCATTGTGTACTTGATTCTCAAATATTCAATAAAGGCCATATACTATCTCCTATAACATCTTTCTCCCTGGAAAAAAATCTATTGTAATTTTCTGCAAAAATTACAACTGCCATTGTGGGTCAGACTAATAGTCTGCCTAATCTAGTATCCTGTCTTGTGACAGTGGCCAATGCCAGGTGCTTCTAAGGGAATGATCAGACCAGGCAATGACTCAGTGAACCATCCCATTGTCCACTCCCAGCATCTGGCAGTCAAAGGATGGTTTAGGGACAGGCAGAGCATGGGCCTGCATCCCTGATTATCTTGGCTAATAGCCAATGTACTTATCCTTAGGGACTGATCTAATTCTTTGTTCAACCCATTCATAGTTTTGCCTTTCAAAATATAATGAACACACATCTACAACTCCAAGATACCTTTACAACCACAAGAATTCTAAAATCATGAGTTATACACCCTTGAGTCAAGAAATTTTAATAAATAAATTATATCTATTTTTATGTGCCTTTTTGTTCCTGAGCCTGTAGGGTGCAGCAAGGCCAGTTCCAATGCCTTGAGCCTAAACACCTGAATGAATCTTCGTCTACCCTCATACTGTTCCTGTTACCTCTCCCAAACATTTAATATACCTAAGGCCATATCTACACTTTAAGTGTGTGTTAACTCAAGTTATGTCAGCATAGAGTCACTACGGTTACTATGTCACTCGTGTGCATGCCTCGTGGACTCCTTGTCTCAGCAGGTCAGGGTACTCACCAGAAGCACTTGTGTAGATTCAGAGTGAGGTGCACCATGAATAGATATCCCACTAAAAGAAAAGGAGGACTTGTGGCACCTTAGAGACTAACCAATTCATTTGAGCATAAGCTTTCGTGAGCTACAGCTCACTTCATCGGATGCATGTAGTGGAAAATACAGTGAGGAGATTTATATACACACAGAATATGAAAAAATGGGTGTTACCATACACACTGTAAGGACAGTGATCACTTAAGATGAGCGATTACCAGCAGGAGAGCGGGGGAGGGGGAGAGAAAACCTTTTGTAGTGATAATCAAGGTGGGCCATTTCCAGCAGTTAACAGGAACGTCTGAGGAACTGGGGGGGGGGGGGGGGGGAATAAACATGGGGAAATAGTTTTACTTTGTGTAATGACCCATCCACTCCTAGTCTCTATTCAAGCCTAAGTTAATTGTATCCAGTTTGCAAATTAAGTCCAATTCAGTAGTATCTCGCTGGAGTCTGTTTTTGAAGTCATTTGTTGTAATATTGCGACCTTTAGGTCTGTAATCGAGTGACCAGAGAGATTGAAGTGTTCTCCAACTGGTTTATGAATGTTATAATTCTTGACATCTGATTTGTGTCCATTTATTCTTTTACGTAGAGACTGTCCAGTTTGACCAATGTACATGGCAGAGGGGCATTGCTGGCACATGATGGCATAGATCACATTGGTGGATGTGCAGGTGAACGAGCCTCTGATAGTGTGGCTGATGTGATTAGGCCCTATGATGGTGTCCCCTGAATAGATATGTGGGCACAGTTGGCAACGGGCTTTGTTGCAAGGATAGGTTCGTGGGTTAGTGGTTCTGTTGTGTGGTGTGTGGTTGCTGGTGAGTATTTGCTTCAGGTTGGGGGGCTGTCTGTAGGCAAGGACTAGCCTGTCTCCCAAGATCTGTGAGAGTGATGGGTCGTCCTTCAGGATAGGTTGTAGATCCTTGATGATGCGTTGGAGAGGTTTTAGTTGGGGGCTGAAAGTGACGGCTAGTGGTGTGCTATTATTTTCTTTGTTGGGCCTGTCCTGTAGTAGGTGACTTCTGGGTACTCTTCTGGCTCTGTCAATTTGTTTCTTCACTTCAGCAGGTGGATATTGTAGTTGTAAGAATGCTTGATAGAGATCTTGTAGGTGTTTGTCTCTGTCTGAGGGGTTGGAGCAAATGCGGTTGTATCGTAGAATTTGGCTGTAGACAATGGATCGTGTGGTGTGGTCTGGATGAAAGCAGGAGGCATGTAGGTAAGCCTAGCAGTCAGTAGGTTTCCGGTGTAGGGTGGTGTTTATGTGACTCATTAGCACCGTAGTGTCCAGGAAATGGATCTCTTGTGTGGACTGGTCCAGGCTGAAGTTGATGGTGGGATGGAAATTGTTGAAATCATGGTGGAATTCCTCAAGGGCTTCCTTTCCATGGGTCCAGATGATGAAGATGTCATCAATATAACGCAAGTAGAGTAGGGGCATTAGGGGACGAGAGCTGAGGAAGCACTGTTCTAAGTCAGCCATAAAAATGTTGGCATACAGGCCAGTCCTTGCCTACAGACAGCCCCCCAACCTGAAGCAAATACTCACCAGCAACCACACACCACACAACAGAACCACTAACTCAGGAACCTATCCTTGCAACAAAGCCTGTTGCCAACTGTGTCCACATATCTATTCAGGGGACACCATCATAGGGCCTAATCACATCAGCCACACTATCAGAGGCTCGTTCACCTGCACATCTACCAATGTGATATATGCCATCATGTGCCAGCAATGCCCCTCTGCCATGTACATTGGTCAAACTGGACAGTCTCTACATAAAAGAATAAATGGACACAAATCAGACGTCAAGAATTATAACATTCAAAAACCAGTTGGAGAACACTTCAATGTCTTTGGTCACTTGATTACAGACCTAAAGGTCACAATATTACCACAAAAAGACTTAAAAAACAGACTCCGAGAGACTGCTGAATTGGAATTAATTTGCAAACTGGATACAATTAGCTTATGCTTGAATAGAGACTGGGAGTGGATGGGTCATTACACAAAGTAAAACTATTTCCCCATGTTTATCCTCTCCTCTCTCTACCTCCGCCCCCCCCCACTCTCCTGCTGGTAATAGCTCATCTTAAGTGATCACTCTCCTTACAGTGTGTATGGTAACACCCATTTTTTCATGTTCTCTGTATATATATATATATATATATATATATATATATATATATATATATATTCCTACTGTATTTTTCCTACATGCATCCAATGAAGTGAGCTGTAGCTCACGAAAGCTTATGCTCAAATAAATTGGTTAGTCTCTAAGGTGCCACAAGTCCTCCTTTTCTTTTTACGAACACAGACTAACACGGCTGCTACTCTGAAAGATATCCCACTGTATTTTGGGAAGCTTTGGTTTGGCAGTGTATGCTGGGTAGCACATCCCTATAGATTGCAGGGGTGTGGGTGTGTGTGTGTAAATGCTGTCTGTAGGACCAGGCTACCTGCAGCAGCGACAGGTCCTACTTTGCTAAAAAAGGACATCTGATGTAGCTAATTCAAGCAGTCTCACATGTAAAACCAAACTGATAGCTTTCTTTAATGGTGTAACAAGCCTTGTGGATGGGTGGAAGTGGCTGACATGGTCTATCTTGCCTTTAGTAAGGCTTTTGATACGGTCTCCCACGACCTTCTCATAAACAAACTGTGGAAATGCAACCTAGATGGAGCTAAAATAAGATGGGTGCAAAACTAGTCGGAAAACAGTTCCGACAGTAGTTATCAGTGATTCACAGGCTGAAAGGGCATAACGAGTGGCGTTCTCCAGGGATCAGTTCTGGATAAGTTTCTATTCAAAATCTTGATCAATGATTGAGATAATGGCATAGAGAGTACAATTATAGAGTGTGTGAATGATAAGCTGCACACACAGAAAATAGGAAAGGACTTCCTAGGAAGGAGTACTGCGGAAAGGGATCTGGGGGTCATAGTGGACCACAAGCTGAATACGAGTCCTGTGGAAAGGGATCTGGAAAGACTGTACTGTAACCTAGGGGTCCTAGCAGACCAAAAGCTGAATATGAGTGAACAGTGTAATGCTGCTGCAAAAAACCAGAACATCACTCTGGGATGTCCGCTCTACTCTGTGCCGATTAGGCCTCAACTGGAGTATTGTGTCTAGTTCTGGGCACCACATTGCAGGAAAGATGTGGACAAATAGGAGAGAGTCCAGAGAAGAGAAAAAAAGAAAAAGTAAGGTCTGGAAAACGTGACCTAGGAGGGAAGTAGCATCTTTTTACAGAATCGGTTTCTTACACTCTACACGTATAAATAACTGCTGCAGGCAGCACATTTCTACGCAGAGCAATTTTACGTATACAATAGAGCCAGAAACGGCTACCTGTAGGCATCTGCTGCATCAGGTAGCAGTTTACTATAATAGCAGTTTCTTACAGTCCATTGTGTATCAGTAACTGCTACTGGTAGCACATTCCTACACGGAGCAACCAGCCCAGCCGAGCTCTGCTCCACTCCCACTCCAGGCTGGGCAGAGTCCCAGCACTGCGAGTTGGACCCCGTGTCTCAGGTGCTGAGGCTTGGGCTCATTCCACAGGCTCTCGTGTGCCGGCTCCTGCCCGGCCATGGAACCAAACCAACCCCCTGAGCGAGGCCTTGAGACGTCGCTTCTCCCTCTAACTTGCTGCAGCAGCTGCTCCCCTTAGCATCAAGTTTAAACTGCCCTTGGCCTCCAGCCTCCCCTCAGCTACACCTTAAATTAAAATGCGACTCTTAGCCCTGCCCTCTACTACACAGCCTGTAAGTCCCCCTTGCACATGCTCTGCACTGCATTTGCACCTGTGTCTACACTGTGTCTACATTATGAAGGCACAATAACACCAGGCATGAACCGGAAGGAAGTGGAGCCATGGTCAATGTACCGGCTCTGGTCAATGAAGTGTGAGTGCAGACACCTCACCGACCTCCAGCAGCTATCCCACAATGCACCACAGTGACTGCTCCCGTCATCATTGTGAACTCCTGTGGGGAAAAGAGGCTGTGGATGCACAACTATAGACTGGTCACAGTAAGGTGACCAGACAGCAACTGTGAAAAAACAGGACAGCGGTGGGGCGGGGGGGGGTAATAGGCACCTATATAAGAAAACGTCCAAAAACACAGGACTGTCCCTATAGAAACAGGACATCTGGTCACCCTAGGTCATAGAATTGTGGGAATGTACAAAGATTGCACGGGGGAAGCAAACAAAGGAGTACCACAGGGATCAGCAGCAGTGCCCCATGCGGCCAGGGGGTCCAGCTACAGCAAGAGTCAGGATCCGTTTGCGGTGGAGTCTCAATCTAGCCAGGTTTCGGAGTGGTAGCTGTGTTAGTCTGTCGGAGCAAAAACAACCTTAGAGGAGTCCTTGTGGCACCTTAGAGACTAACAAGTTTATTTGGGCATTTGGCCAGTCCCACCCCCAGCCAAACATGGATGAACCAAATCCAGGGGCAGAATCCTCAGATACGTGTATGCAGCATGCATTCTCCCTTACAATGTTGAAATGTGAAGATGGCACCAGCCCAACCCCAATTTAGCAAGACATAGTTATCTACTTCTCATTGTTTTAGTCGCACAACAGAGGAACAACAAATAGAGGTCGAGTTGTTATCTGCTTTTCATTCCCCCTTAGAGTGAGGCAGGGAGGGACCAGGAGCTTATTTGTTATTGTACATAGGGATCCTCTTCCTGAAAATGCGGCTACAAGTTTACAACCTGAGGAGTCAGTATTGTTATTTATTATTATTTAGCACCCACAACATATTAGGCACATTACAGATTTTTTAAAAATAAACATCACCGATGGACAGCATTAATGAACTGTCAGACTGTACTGTAATCACAAACTGGACAGATCAGTGTGACAGAGGAAGTTTATTTATGTCAGCAAGACAATTCAAACCCATTAAAATATGAAGGGCGGAAAATCTTTACACGGTATTTCCAGACCTTAATCTGGCTACTCAGCAGAAGTAAAGACTCTGAAGGCTATATATGTTTTATTCTACTGTCTGCTTCACTACGATTCTTGGCAAAATAATATGCTATGGCCCAAGGCTTATTTTACATTTTCAGGGTAACCATGGCCATTGAGGAAATTCACAGAATTATATGGCCCCTATACAGGTAAAGACGTAATATGGCCATAGCACACTGGGGTCCTAGTCCATGACTAGAGCTCCTAGGCACTACAGTAATACAAATAGTAAATAACAATGTTTACTGTGTGCCTGTAACATCACTTCTCTCCCATCCCCATTTACACACTTCAGGGGCTCTCATAAATATAAAGGGAAGGGTAACCACCTTTCTGTATACAGAACTATAAAATGCCTCCAGGCCAGAGGCAAAACCTTTTCACCTGTAAAGGGTTAAGAAGCTAAGATAACCTCGCTGGCACCTGACCCAAATGACCAATGAGGAGACAAGATACTTTCAAAGCTGCAGGGGGGTGGAACAAAGGGTCTGTCTGTCTGTGTGATGCTTTTGCCAGGAATAGATCAGGACTGCAGCTCAGAACTCCTGTAAAAAGTTAGTAAGTAATCTAGCTCTGGTAAAATAGCTGTGCTGAATGGAATGTATATTCCTGTTTTTGTGTCTTTTTGTAACTTAAGCTTTTGCTTAGAGGGATTCTCTATGTTTTGAATCTGATTACCCTGTAAGGTATTTACCATCCTGATTTTACAGAGGTGATTCTTTTACTTTTTCTTTAATTAAAAGTCTTCCTTTAAGAACCTGATTGCTTTTTCATTGTTCTTAAGATCCAAGGCTTTGGGTCTGTGGTCACCTGTACAAATTGGTGAGGATTTTTATCAAACCTTCCCCAGGAAAGGAGGTGTAGGGCTTGGGGGGATATTTTGGGGGAAGATGTCTCCAAGTGGGCTCTTTCCATGTTCTTTGTTTAACATGCTTGATGGTGGCAGCATAGGGTTCAAGGACAAGGCAAAGTTTGTGCCTTGAGGAAGTTTTAACCTAAGCTGGTAAGAATAAGCTTAGGGGGTCTTTCATGCAGGCTCCCACATCTGTACCCTAGAGTTCAGAGTGGGGAAGGAACCTTGACATGGTGGCAGAGCGGTGGGATCATTTTGAGATTTTTTTTTAGATCATTTTGAACCAGAAGCACAGCAGGATTTTAAAAGGGTTTTGAAAAAAGGGACATCAGCAGGCATAACAAAGGGATCTTCCTTTTGTGAGCTGGAGTTTTCTCTACCTAAAGGCAGGGTAGTTAACCTCCTGCAGGGAAACTCACAAGTTTTTCACAGACCTGAAGAGGTTGTTTGTTTGTTTTTTAGCTAAGAGCAGCTAGAGGATTTTTCTGTAGGCTGAGAATAGCTATCACAGAACACAAGTATCAGCACAACTAAATTTTACAAGCCAATTTTGTTTTGTTTTTTAACTCTTGGGTGTAAAGTTAGTTAAAAACAGACAGGCTAAGATGACAGAACCCAAGGCAGAAAAAGCCAAAGAGACTGCCCACAGGAGAGAAATGGAGGCAGAGACAAAGGAAAATGAAATGGAGGCTGCCCACAGGAGAGCTATGGAGGAAAAGGAAAAAGAGAGGAAGCATGCTGAGGAGGAAAAGGAAAAAGAGAGGAAGCATGTACTGGAGATGGAGAAGGCAAAGGCTCAGCAGAATATACCAACAAACCCTAGCAATCCTTCTCCAGGTACCGCCTCACATCCCCGGAAGTTCCCCACCTACAAGGCAGGCGATGATACCGAGGCCTTCTTAGAAAACTTCGAAAGGGCCTGCCTTGGGTACAGCATCTCTACCGACCAATACATGGTACAGCTGAGGCCTCAGCTCAGTGGACCCTTAGCAGAGGTGGCGGCTGAAATGCCTAAGAAACACATGAACAAGTATGAACAGTTTAAAACCAAGGCGAGAATCAGAATGGGGCTAACACCCGAGCATTCCCGTCGGCGGTTCAGAATCCTAAGGTGGAAACCAGATGTGTTATTTACCCAACATGCCTACCACATTGGGATGCCTGAATATCAGGAGCAAGTGTTAAATCTCCAGAAGAGTTGCCCTTCCTAATGCAAATGGAGCAGTTCTTAGAGGGTGTTCCTGAGGAAATAGAAAGGTACATCCTAGATGGGAAGCCCACAACTGTAATTGAGGCGGGGGAGATTGGAGCCAAATGGGTGGAGGTGGCAGAAAAGAAAAAAATTAGTAGCAGTTGGGGCGAATATCAGAAGGGGCAAACCGGAACAAAACAGGTGGAGGGAGGAGAGAGGAACAATCCTGGTCACAGTTGGAGCAGAGACCAGAAGGGACAACTTCCGACCTCACCCTACTTCCGGGGAGAGCTCAAGGCCCCAACTACACACCAAGGAACACTCCAGACACCTTATCGTCCTGCCACACCGTTCTCCAGCAACCCACCTTGCCCCAGTGACCCGTCAGCTGGACGATGTTTTAAATGTAACGAGCTGGTGCATGTAAAGGCCAACTGCCCCAAGAACCCCAACAGATTACAGTTCATTGCACCAGAATCACACCAGAGGTCCTCAGGCCCAGATACCTCCCAGATACCCTTGGAGCGGAGGGAAACTGTGAGTGTGGGCGGGAAGAAGGTCACCGCATGGAGGGACACCGGAGCACAAGTGTCAGCTATCCATGCTTCCTTAGTGGACCCCAATTTAATCAACCCAGAGATCCAAGTGACGATTCAACCCTTCAAGTCCAACTCTTTCAATTTGCCTACAGCCAAGTTGCCTGTCCAGTACCAGGGCTGGTCAGGAACGTGGACTTTTGCAGTCTATGATGATTATCCCACCCCCATGCTGTTGGGGGAAGACTTGGCCAATCATGTGAAGCTAGCCAAGAGGGTGGGAATGGTCACCCGCAGCCAGGCTAAGCAAGCTGTCACCCCTAGCTCTGTTCCGGAAACTTCTACCAGGACCCGGTCAGAGGTGATGGAACTGGACCCCAGGCCAACATCTGCAACGGCAGTAGTGGATCCAGTCCCAGAGACCCAGACAGAGCCGGTCCCAGAACCGGAACTGGCGGAACAACCAGCACCAGACCCATTGCCAGCACTGAATCCAGTACTTGCAACCTCACCACCAGAGGGCCCCACCGAACCTGAACCGGCAGCAGCCGATAACCCTACACAAGAGGCTCAGCCGGAGCCTGAACCCCAATGTAGTGCACAAGTGGAAAGTGGTTCACAGACAACGGAAACAGCCCCATCCCCTACATCGCTTCCAGAGGGACCAAGCCCAGATCCACAATCCAATGAGGAACTGATGTCTCCAGCATCAAGGGAACAGTTCCAGACCGAACAGGAAGCAGATGAAAGCCTCCAAAGAGCTTGGACGGTGGCACAGAGCAACCCACCACCTCTCAGCTCTTCTAATCGATCCAGGTTTGTTGTAGAAAGAGGACTTTTATACAAGGAAACTCTTTCTGGCGGACACCAGGAAGACTGGCATCCTCAGAGACAGTTGGTAGTTCCAACTATGTACCGGGTAAAGCTATTAAGCTTAGCCCACGATCATCCTAGTGGCCATGCCGTGATGAACAGAACCAAAGACCATTTGGGAAAGTCGGTCCACTGGAAGGGAATGGGCAAGGATGTCTCTACCTATGTCTGGTTTTGTGAGGTATGCCAAAGAGTGGGAAAACCCCAAGACCAGGTCAAAGCCCCTCTCCAGCCACTCCCCATCATTGAGGTTCCATTTCAGCGAGTAGCTGTGGATATTCTGGGTCCTTTTCCAAAAAGACACCCAGAGGAAAGCAGTACATACTGACTTTCATGGATTTTGCCACCCGATGGTCAGAAGCAGTAGCTCTAAGGAACATCAGGGCTAAAAGTGTGTGCCGGGCACTAACAGACATTTTTGTCAGGGTAGGTTGGCCCTCCGACATCCTCACAGATGCAGGAACTAATTTCCTGGCAGGAACTATGGAAAGCCTTTGGGAAGCTCATGGGGTAAATCACTTGGTTGCCACCCCTAACCATCATCAAAAAAATGGCCTGGTGAAGTTGAATGGAACTTTGGGGGCCATGATACGTAAATTCGTAAATGAGCACTCCAATGACTGGGGCCTTGTGTTGCAGCAGTTGCTCTTCACGTGCAGAGCTGTACCATATCCCAGTTTAGGGTTTTCCCCATTTGAACTTGTATATGGCCGCGAGGTTAAGGGGCCATTACAGTTGGTGAATCAGCAATGTAAGGGGTTTACACCTTCTCCAGGAACTAACAATCTGGACTTTGTAACCAACCTACAAAACACCCTCTGAACCTCTTTAGCCCTTGCTAAAGAAAACCTACAGGATGCTCAAAAAAAGCAAAAAGCCTGGTATGATAAACATGCCAAAGAGCGTTTCTTCAAAGTAGGGGCCCAGGTCATGGTCTTAAAGGCGCTCCAGGCCCATAAAATGGAAGCGTCGTGGGAAGGGCCATTCATGGTCCAAGAGCGCCTGGGAGCTGTTAATTATCTCATAGCATTCTCCAACTCCAACCGAAAGCCTAAGGTATACCATATTAATTCTCTAAAGCCCTTTTATTCCAGAGAATTAAAGGTTTGCCAGTTTACAGCCCAGGGAGGAGATGACGTTGAGTGTCCTGAAGGTGTCTACTATGAAGGGAAAAGTGATGGTGGCGTAGAAGCGCTAAACATCTCTATGACCCTTGGGCGTATGCAGTGACAGCAGATCAAGGAGCTGTGCACTAGCTACGCACCGACATTCTCAGCCACCCCAGGACTGACCGAACGGGCATACCACTCCATTGACACAGGTAATGCTCACTCAATTAAAGTCCAACCTTACCGGGTGTCTCCTCAAGCTAAAACAGCTATAGAACGGGAGATCCAGGATATGCTACAGATGGGGGTAATCTGCACCTCTGGCAGTGCATGGGCATCTCCAGTGGTTCTATTTCCCAAACCAGATGGGGAGATATGTTTCTGTGTCGACTACCATCAGCTAAATGCTGTAACTCGCCCAGACAACTATCCAATGCCACGCACAGATGAACTATTGGAGAAACTGGGACGGGCCCAGTTCATCTCTACCTTGGACTTAACCAAGGGGTACTGGCAGGTACCGCTAGATGAATCCGCCAAGGGAAGGTCAACCTTCACCACATGTCGGGCTGTATGAATTTAATGTACTCCCTTTCGGGCTGCGGAATGCACCCGCCACCTTCCAAAGACTTGGAGATGGTCTCCTAGCGGGATTGGGAGACTATGCAGTCGCCTACCTTGATGATGTGGCCATATTTTCGGATTCCTGGACAGACTACCTGGAACATCTACAAAAACTCCTTGAGCGCATAAGGGAGGCAGGACTAACTGTTAAATCTAAGAAGTGTCAAATAGGCCGAAACAGAGTGACTTACACCTTGGACACCAGATGCTATCCAAAAGTGGCCTGTCCCAAAGTCAAAGAAACAGGTCCAATCCTTCTTAGGCTTGGCCGGATATTACAGGCAATTTGTACCGCAATACTGCCAAATCGCTGCCCCACTGACAGACCTAACCAAAAAGAAACAGCCAAATGCCATTCAGTGGACCGAAGAGTGTCAGAAGGCCTTTAACGAGCTTAAAGCGACACTCAGGTCTGACCCTGTGCTAAGGGCCCCAGATTTTGACAAACTGTTCCTAGTAACCACAGATGCGTCTGAGCGTGGTGTGGGAGCAGTTTTAATGCAGGAAGGACCGGATCCAGAATTCCACCCTGTAGGGTTTCTCAACAAGAAGCTGTCTGAGAGGGAAAGCAACTGGTCAGTCAGTGAAAAAGAATGTTACGCCATTGTCTACGCTCTGGAAAAGCTACGTCCATATGTTTGGGGACGGCGTTTCCACCTGCAAACCGACCATGCTGCGCTACAGTGGCTTCATACCGCTACGGGAAATAACAAAAAACTTATTCGGTGGAGTTTAGCTCTCCAAGATTTTGATTTCGACATCCAACACATCTCAGGAGCTTCTAACAAAGTGGCTGATGCACTCTCCCGTGAAAGTTTCCCAGAATCAACTGGTTAAAATCGTCCTTGAGATGTGGAAAATATTGTTAGTCTTTATACATTTGGTAGTATATGTAGAGGTGCATGTGTCTTATTGACTCTGTTTTCTCCTAGAGCTCCAGGAAGAAATCACAGCCGGTGTTTCACCCTATCTGTGATTAGGGGGAGGGGGACATGTCATAAATATAAAGGGAAGGGTAACCACCTTTCTGTATACAGAACTATAAAATGCCTCCAGGCCAGAGGCAAAACCTTTTCACCTGTAAAGGGTTAAGAAGCTAAGATAACCTCGCTGGCACCTGACCAAAATGACCAATGAGGAGACAAGATACTTTCAAAGCTGCAGGGGGGTGGAACAAAGGGTCTGTCTGTCTGTGTGATGCTTTTGCCAGGAATAGATCAGGACTGCAGCTCAGAACTCCTGTAAAAAGTTAGTAAGTAATCTAGCTCTGGTAAAATAGCTGTGCTGAATGGAATGTATATTCCTGTTTTTGTGTTTTTTTGTAACTTAAGCTTTTGCCTAGAGGGATTCTCTATGTTTTGAATCTGATTACCCTGTAAGGTATTTACCATCCTGATTTTACAGAGGTGATTCTTTTACTTTTTCTTTAATTAAAAGTCTTCCTTTAAGAACCTGATTGCTTTTTCATTGTTCTTAAGATCCAAGGCTTTGGGTCTGTGGTCACCTGTACAAATTGGTGAGGATTTTTATCAAGCCTTCCCCAGGAAAGGGGGTGTAGGGCTTGGGGGGATATTTTGAGGGGAAGACATCTCCAAGTGGGCTCTTTCCCTGTTCTTTGTTTAACATGCTTGGTGGTGGCAGCATAGGGTTCAAGGACAAGGGAAAGTTTGTACCTTGAGGAAGTTTTTAACCTAAGCTGGTAAGAATAACCTTTAGGGGGTCTTTCATGCAGGTCCCCAAATCTGTACCCTAGAGTTCAGAGTGGGGAACGAACCTTGACAGGGGCCATCTAACAAAAGCGGGATAAGACAGTTACTATATTTGGCATCTTCCCTGTACTTCTCTGATAGAGTTCAGATCTACTATAATATATTCTAAAACGTCCCCTTGGACTAGGACAATTGCTTATTGTGTTGTGCTCACAGATGTTTTGCTCATGCTGTAACTTGTCATTTGAAGGCAATCACTTTTTTAAAAAAATCTTTATTGAATCGTAATAGCAAACTAGCTTCAAATATAGGTTTCAGAATAGCAGCCGTGTTAGTCTGTATCCGCAAAAAGAAAAGGAGTACTTGTGGCACCTTAGAGACTAACAAATTTATTTGAGCATAAGCTTTTGTGAGCTGCAAATATGGCGTAAATGGGAGCAAGACTGGACCCATAGTGGATAAGTGAATAGTTTGTATGTGAATTTAACCTCCTCCCCCCAAAGCAATAAATGTTATACTGTGTAAAATGAACAGGTATTTTTCATATTTTATTAGTGGTCGGCATAAATCTGAAGTATGTTTTCAGGATCTGTGTTGATAGACTAGGGTTGCTTTTAGCAGAGATTCAAGGAACAAACATTTAAATAAGAGGTTAACTGAACTCAGAAAAGATACCTTCAGAAATAGCGGTAGTAGTAAAGACGACTAGCCTCGCATGAAAAATACCTGTTCATTTTACACAGTATAACATTAATTGCTTTGGGCGGGGGAGGTTAAATTCACATGGATAAGTGAATAGTTTGTATGTGAATTTAACCTCCCCCGCCCAAAGCAATTAATGTTATACTGTGTAAAATGAACAGGTATTTTTCATGCGAGGCTAGTCGTCTTTACTACTACCGCTATTTCTGAAGGTATCTTTTCTGAGTTCAGTTAACCTCTTATTTAAATGTTTGTTCCTTGAATCTCTGCTAAAAGCAACCCTAGTCTATCAACACAGATCCTGAAAACATACTTCAGATTTATGCCGACCACTAATAAAATATGAAAAATACCTGTTCATTTTACACAGTATAACATTTATTGCTTTGGGGGGAGGAGGTTAAATTCACATACAAACTATTCACTTATCCACTATGGGTCTAAGACTCCTATTGACTTCAATGGAATCAGGAACAGACCCTATATCTTTGGAAACAAAACATAAAACTTATCTCGTTAGCTCCAAATGGCCTGCTGAAGAGCCATGTTTTCTTTTTCACTTTATTTTGGGTTCAATGAAGTCTTTGCACTTTCTTTATCACACATAAAGATACTGCACTTGACTAGCACAGCAGACTGTTTTTTAGCAGGATATAATACCAATTCAGTTAAACACTGAGCAGAAGACTCTTAAGAAGGGGAGTACTTCTCTTTTTGCAAACGTGCTCAGTCCCAGATTGGGGAAAGCACATATTGTGTCATTTACACACCCTATCAACGTGCTTCTGCCAATGCTTTTTTTGCCTCTGTTTTCACTAACAAGGTTAGCTCCCAGACTGCTACGCTGGGCATCACAAAATGGGGAAGAGATGGACAGCCCTCTGTGGAGATAGAGGTGGTTAGGGACTATTTAGAAAAGCTGGATGTGCACAAGTCCATGGGGCCGGACGAGTTGCATCCGAGAGTGCTGAAGGAACTGGCGGCTGTGATTGCAGAGCCATTGGCCATTATCTTTGAAAACTCGTGGCGAACCGGGGAAGTCCCGGATGACTGGAAAAAGGCTAATGTAGTGCCAATCTTTAAAAAAGGGAAGAAGGAGGATCCTGGGAACTACAGGCCAGTCAGCCTCACTTCAGTCCCTGGAAAAATCATGGAGCAGGTCCTCAAAGAATCAATCCTGAAGCACTTGCATGAGAGGAAAGTGATCAGGAACAGCCAGCATGGATTCACCAAGGGAAGGTCATGCCTGACTAATCTAATCGCCTTCTATGGTGAGATTACTGGTTCTGTGGATGAAGGGAAAGCAGTGGATGTATTGTTTCTTGACTTTAGCAAAGCTTTTGACACGGTCTCCCACAGTATTCTTGTCAGCAAGTTAAGGAAGTATGGGCTGGATGAATGCACTACAAGGTGGGTAGAAAGCTGGCTAGATTGTCGGGCTCAACGGGTAGTTATCAATGGCTCCATGTCTAGCTGGCAGCCGGTATCAAGTGGAGTGCCCCAAGGGTCGGTCCTGGGGCCGGTTTTGTTCAATATCTTCATAAATGATCTGGAGGATGGTGTGGATTGCACTCTCAGCAAATTTGCGGATGATACTAAACTGGGAGGAGGGATAGGATACAGAAGGACCTAGACAAATTGGAGGATTGGGCCAAAAGAAATCTGATGAGGTTCAATAAGGATAAGTGCAGGGTCCTGCACTTAGGACGGAAGAACCCAATGCACAGCTACAGACTAGGGACCGAATGGCTAGGCAGCAGTTCTGCGGAAAAGGACCTAGGGGTGACAGTGGACGAGAAGCTGGATATGAGTCAGCAGTGTGCCCTTGTTGCCAAGAAGGCCAATGGCATTTTGGGATGTATAAGTAGGGGCATAGCAAGCAGATCGAGGGACGTGATCGTTCCCCTCTATTCGACATTGGTGAGGCCTCATCTGGAGTACTGTGTCCAGTTTTGGGCCCCACACTTCAAGAAGGATGTGGATAAATTGGAGAGAGTCCAGCGAAGGGCAACAAAAATGATTAGGGGTCTGGAACACATGACTTATGAGGAGAGGCTGAGGGAGCTGGGATTGTTTAGCCTGCAGAAAAGAAGAATGAGGGGGGATTTGATAGCTGCTTTCAACTACCTGAAAGGGGGTTCCAAAGAGGATGGCTCTAGACTGTTCTCAATGGTAGCAGATGACAGAACGAGGAGTAATGGTCTCAAGCTGCAGTGGGGGAGGTTTAGATTGGATATTAGGAAAAACTTTTTCACTAAGAGGGTGGTGAAACACTGGAATGCGTTACCTAGGGAGGTGGTAGAATCTCCTTCCTTAGAGGTTTTTAAGGTCAGGCTTGACAAAGCCCTGGCTGGGATGATTTAACTGGGAATTGGTCCTGCTTCGAGCAGGGGGTTGGACTAGATGACCTTCTGGGGTCCCTTCCAACCCTTATATTCTATGATTCTATGATTCTATGTGCAAGTGCAATTTTCACAACGTGACAGATACAAAGGCTCATGATTCCAGATTCTTTTACGGGTCTCATTTCCAACTAAGGAAAAACAATCCATTTCAACAAAAAAGGGGTCTGGTTCTTGGTCTCCTTTCCAGTTTTTGAGCTGTTGGTCAAAAAATAAAACAGAATGCCACATTTCTATACCTCTCCAAAATTCATGATTCCTCTAGCTATTAATTCCCATTGCATTCAACAGTAGCTCACCCCTATTGCCTACCAGCTTTCACTCTATTCTGTGGGAGAATCTAATTTTATTGCAAAGCCTCTTCAGTATTCAATGTTTTCTGCTTAATGTTTTATTTGATTACCATTTGAACATATAAAGTGCTATATGACAAGGCTTGGAAAGATTGGACTTTTATCAATAAATGTCAGAAAATGTCAATTTCACCACATGTAAGCACAAATCAACAAAAAATATTTCCATCAATAATAACTGCTGTTTACAGATAGGCAAAGTAAGAAAAATGTGGATTGAGAACTTATTAAAGTTAAATCCAGTGACAGACTTCTGAATAAGGCTTGTTACAAATGGACTAGAGAATGAATAATAAAAACAGGTAGGATTTGTTGATTTAAGGATATTTTGACATGTGATGTTGAAAATTTGTGTTTAATGGTTTATAAAGCTTTAACTTTTTGCATCTCAATGTCTACCATCTTTAAATAACTGTCTGATCCCCCAGTTTCCTACAACTGTGAAAATTCAAACTGATAAACAAAAAATGCTTAAAACCTATATTTTCACGAGTGACAATGTAAATCAATTAAAAAAATTTCAAATGCTTAAAATACACTCATCTGCTAAAAGTATATTTAAAAAATCAAATTCTGCCAAGCCTATATATACATGCTAGGTCCTACTATTATTCTGCATAGCACTTGTGGAGCATGAGGGTCATGCTCCACAAGTTGATAACGTTTTGCATCCTCAGTAGCTATTGTTTACTTGTGATGTTGGAAGTTCTGCATTTATCTTCTACCTATCATCAATATTTGCTCAATAAGACCTCTGGAACTGAGCTATTGCTACCACATGGATCCTTCCCAAGGGAGGAAACTACTTTTGCTGTTGTACTTGTTGATCAAGAGGGGGAAACATTCTACAGAGTTGTTTGACCAGATTCTGCTCTGGGTTGCACCTGAGCCACCAATTGCAGGAGTGTAACTAGAGTGCCAGATTCAGCCCTCTATTTCAGGGGGTTCTCGAACCATTTCATGGTTTGAATCACATTTTAATGCAGAGATCATTTAGGGGATCAAATGCCCACACATTCGTGGTTGCAGAGAATCCCTATTTAGGAGCGCATATCATTCTCCAGGAACTGCTTATTTGGGAAAGTAATAATTGGAAAGCATTTAATGTAGGTTTAGTTGTCTCTCATGCGATTTAGCAGTTGGAAGGAGAAGTCAGCAACATGAGACCAGACAACTCTCTGCATACCCACCACCAAGCAGTCCGTGGACCACCTTTTGCTCTATTCAATGTGCATCTTGCAAAATTAATTCTTTTAACTGCTTACCTGCTAGTTAATAATACAAACATTTAATAGAGGAAAAATAAGATTAAGTTAGAGCAATTAGAATAACAACAACCTTGGCGAACCTCCCCATCAGTTCAGTTACCAGTAGGGTTGCCAACTTTGTATTTAAAAACTGGACACTCCAGCTGGAACAACCCTGCCCCTGCCCTCAAGACCCCACCCCTGGCCCACCTCTTCCCCCAAGGCCCCACCTCAGTGGCTCACTGCTTTTCCCCTCTCTGCCCTGGTCAGGAGGTACACGTCTGCAAAGGCAGGGCTGGGAGCTGCAGCTGCCCAACACAGGTAGGAGAAGGCGGCAGCTGAGTAGGAGCTGGCACAGATTAGTGACCAGGCACCTCCCTGACCTCTGTGATGGGACTTTGGGTGTCCATCAGTAGATCTGACTGGACACTGTCAGGTCCCCTTTTTGACTGGATTTTCCAGTCGATCATCAGGCATCATTCATTGAAAACAAATGTTATGTATACTACAACATAGCACTCTTCATTGTAACAGATGATCATACAATATAAAATTTTACTCTTTTTCCCCCTCTTTAGTTCTCCCTAACTGCTCATATGTAGGCACAATTGGGCAATGTTAAAATCAACATCCCACAGAATTTGGAGGATTTATTTTAACATCCACTTCGCCGCCCTCCCCCCCAGCAAGAAAGTCCACATCATAAGGTTTAAAAAAACGGCACAAAAAACAGGTGTTTTTTAATCCTTTGCAGGCCACCTTTAAGCAAGGCTTTCAACAAGATGCACAGGTTTGGTAAGATTTTCTGACCTGTGTTTGATTATGTTTTTAAGCAGAAGACACCACTATTTTTTCCCCCTATCTCCATCTGCTGACATTTCCTCTTAAATTGGAGCCAGTGCTGCTTTTGGTTTAGAGAGAAGAATAATCCCACATCAGTTCTGCCTCTCATCTTTCATGTTGCACAGAAGCGACAGAAAGGAGAACATTATCCATTTCTGTTTTCTCTTCCAGGAGCTCAAAAATGAAGCCTGCATCTCGTGTGCTATAAATTACTCTGAATTGTGGAAGTTTGAACTACATTTTGTCTTTGGCCATACTAACATGCACTGCTGGCACCACTATCATTTGCGTGTGCTTAATGGACTTTCCCATTTATTTCCTATTTTTACATCAAGAAGGCCAATCTCTTAAACTGATCTAAGGCTCTTTGAAGCTCTAATTTCTATCTAAAATTCTGTGAATGATCTTGCTCTGTTCCGTAAATTCTCTGATGTGTCAAAGGTTCCTCACGTCAAACTTCTCCCACGCTTTCTGCAATGATACAGTCTCTCTCTAGTATAGGTTAGTTGGTGTTCTAGAATATGCTTTTTTGAATTAAATTTTTGGTATAGTCAATACGCTTTTATGTGTCCGTTCTCCCCCCTTTCATGAATCATTTTGATAGCTAATAAACTCAGTTGCTTCTCACGGTTTAAACAGATGAGCTAAAATGACTGGTCCGTCCCATGCTGGAGTTCAATTCAGTGTTATAAAAGGTCTTCTACACAAAAGCTTTTCCTACAGTTGGTACATATGTATGGTTCATATTCTCAGATGGATTTGTTGATGACTGAGTGGAAAATCAGTTCCCATAAAGCTTTTGCCACAGTGGTTACAGGCATATGTTGTGAGTTCGTAAGTGATTAGTAAGTCTTGGTTTCTCAGTAAAGCTTTTCTCGCATTCTGTACATTTATAGGGTCTCTCTCCCGTGTGAGTTCTCTGGTGTCGAATAAGATCTGCATGGCGACCAAAGCTTTTTCCACAGTCTGTACATATGTATGATGATACCGGACTCTTTTTTGCATGAATTCGCTTATGTTTTAAAAGACCTATCTTCAATTTAAAGGTTTTCTTACATTCTGTACATAGATATAGTCTCTCTCCTGTGGGTGTCTCCTGGTAGAAAAGGATACCTTTGAATTTATTGGAATCTCCTTTCCCAAGAGTAGAGTTACCCATTCTGCTTCCAGTAAGATTCCTCAGCTCTGTTTCTGTGCTCCAATTACTCTCACAAGTTATTCCATTGTCAGGAGTTTGGAAAACCAGGTCTTCTGATCTTCCTGAAAACGATCCATGCAGTTCCACATTTTCTGGAGCTTCCTCATTATCCTGCACTTCAGTTTTGATCACAATCCCATCATCCACTGGAATAAAAAGAATCCAAACATTCATTTCATCTGTTTGGGAAAAGGAAATCTCCTAAGAATAAAACATTCCTGATCCATAATGCACAAAATGCTTGTAGGTCATATTGCTCCTTGGAGGGAAACAAAAAACAGAAAAGTGATAACTTATTGGACCAGTAAATAATGTATGTCACTCAAACTTTTGCATATAAAATGCCTCTCATAAACTGCCAATTCCAGAAGTTTAAGTAATTTAGATTGAAAGAACTCCATGCTATGTCATCTAATCTATCTCCCTGCATTTTAACAAGATAGATTTGACTTCGTAAACCATCCCTAGTAGAAGCCATGAATATCACCAGTAATGATGATTCTACAACTTTAATACCCTCAAAATCTACCTGTGCCTCTCTATTGCTACTGACAAAACCCTTGTCCGTACCTTTGCCATCTTACTTGTTGATTTCTGTAACCTTCTCTGTGGCTGCCTTGATTCTAATCTCTTCCACTCTACTCCATACAAAAAGCTGCTGCGTCATCTTTCTCCCTCTCACTCAAACTGAATCACCTAACTCCCTGCCCCTCTTTTTTACTGCATTAAATAGAAATATGCCCTTTCCTTCAAGGCATAGATCATCCTGTCTCCAACATTTCTGCTCTCATTTTCCCCCTACTCCCTCTGTATTTCCCATGCTCCTCCCTGTTCTCTCACCTTACTGCTCCCTTCTCTGACTCTTAGCATTGCTCCTTACAGTACCCCTACATTTGGGGCATCATCCCTCTTCTTCGCCAAGCACCCTGTCTTGGCGCTTTCAAACCTTTTGTTAAAACACCTTATGGAATTCTTCCTACCTCATGCTCCTTACTAATAATTCTTCACCACGATCACCCTAAATTATTTTTCCATGTCACTCAACCACTATGTTAGTAATGGTGGCCATATAAGTACCAAGAGATGCTTCATCTTAGACCACATGTTCTGCAAGGTAGGGCATGTGTCATACCATTTGTTTAAAAAGGGTTATGTATATGTATATCAGTATGTGATTTTTAGTATTAAAGAGTACTAGTAATAACACAACATGTTATCCAAACACTTAGAAATTGGATGGATGAAAGGAGAGAATCTGCCTTAGACCAGAAAGTTCACTGGTTCCCATATCTACAATGAACTTATGACAAGGTCTTGTTATAAAATAGCAATACATGAGAAAAGACAAAAACTACAGAAGTGTTCATCATGATGGTTTCTCTTGCCAGCTTTAAGTCATTTACTCTTCTGAGAGGTCTGAATCCATTACTCACCTATGCTAGGATTCATAGACATTTCTCTTTCCTCCAAGCCCTGCTGAGCCTTGACACGTAGCTCTTCTCTTGACTGCATATCATGTTTGGAGACTGAATAGTTTGGACAAAGAATAAAAAAAGTCCCATAATATCTTCTTAATATTCACTGATTTTTTAAACTTCAAAGAATGTCACATTATCTGAAATTAATGCTTACATTGCTGTGGTAGTAGGTAAATTGTGCAGAGGTAACAGTGTTAAAGGTGACCATTTTTGAGTCTGTTCAGATTATGAGACTTTTGATTGACTTATTTATTTTTGTCAAAATCCCGGTTTTCATTACTATCTGTTTAAAAACAGTGGCTTTGACCTCCCCAGGAAAACCCAAGGGACTGGAATTTAAATTCTGCCCCTTGCTGACATCACTGCTATTTGCACACCTTGCAGCTGCAAATAGCATTTTCCTCTCCATCCCCACACAACTCCTATGTACTGACAGATGGCACATGCACCATCCCTACGGAGCAACTGAGCATGCTCTATCCCAGGGATGCATGGGCTGAGCAGGACTTTCCCTGCAATTGCTCCTCCTACCTGCTGGGGGTCACTATAACACCAGACACTAAAACTAGAGCAAGGAGACTCTCTCTTCTATGCTTTCAATGCTCCTACTGCTGACACCTAGGCAGTGTGGAGAAGAATGAAAGCGCCTGATTCAAAGGCAGACAGGTGAGGAGAAAAGAGATGCAGAGCTGGGGTGGGGGGAATGGGACAGAAGACACAGGAGGCTAGGAGAAGGGGCAGGAGTCTGCCAAGGAATAAGAGCAGAAGGGAGCACAGGGGTGGAAAGCTCTGTAGTCACTAGAAAACACTCACCAAAGAACATGTAATTCAGTCCATTTAATATTCTTTTGCCATCTAGCAAATACCTGTGAAACCCACTGGCTAAGTGTGTATCACCATCCCCTTCTAGTGCCACACCCTCACAAATGATAAAAGCCTTCTACTCCTTCCACTTACTCCGTTACCTCAAGTGGTAGAGGTTTGCATGAATCCAAAGATCCTAATTCTGCTGATGACCCATGTGGGAGGGACAATATTATTCCTCAGGATGATTTTTTTTTTTTTAAAAGAATACTTAAGAAATTACATCCAAAAAATTACATTAAAAGAACATGAAGGTTACAAAGTCTAGCATGAAGGACACCTATAACCTTAATTCAGCCCCCTTGTGCATATGCATTATGATAGTCTTTAATTATGTGACGATATACTGTTTTCACACAACTCCTGCCCCATTCCTTTTAAAAGACTGATTGTGCTTTGACAATAGATCAAGGTTGTGTTGTGAAAGAGGTTGTTGTCTGTAGGACCCCTGCTTCATTTGTTGCAGAAGTTGGATGGTGTGCAGCGAATGAGGCAGAGAATTGCAGGAAAAGAAAGAGTAGCCTCACGGTTAATGCCACTGAATATTGCCCTGGAGAACTGGATTCTGTCCCTGCCTCTGCTACAGAGTTCCTATGTGATGCTGAGCAAGTCACTTAAACCAAAATTTTCACAAGTGGCTATTTTTTTCCCCGCAGGTGTTCCTAATTTTCTGAAACAGCACCACACACAGGGTTGTACCAATTTAACTACTTAGATAACCCCACACCACCACCATCACCACCACAGCAGCAGTTAAGTCAGTACAAAAACTGTATACAGACCAGGTACTGGGAGGTGGGGTGGGGAGGAATCAGAGTAGGAGCAGCTCACACTAAAACTTCATGATTAAAAGATCCATGGGGTTTGTGATGTAATTCTTTCACCTAAAATTAAGCAAAAACTGCCAAGGATGAAAGCGTGTGCCCAAAAGGCACACTTTAATTGGGGTGAGGGTGGAGGGAGTTAAAAAAAAATCTTAGAAGTAAAAAAAAAAAAAAAAAAAAATGCTTAAATGTAAGTAATCCTAGAAAACATCAGAAAGGATCTGCAGATTACTTGAATAAAGATCCTGCAGAAAGGCAGAATGTTTGCTCAGAAATCAGTTTTGCTCCCTTCAGGAAATTCAGGGAGAATCCCAATCACACCATATGTACTAAACCACTTGGCAGTTTATAAGTCAGCTGAAAGTCCAGATCCCCTTCAAGAGGAAGAGAACAGACATCTTTCCCATTGCCATTTTTTCTTGTTTTAGAGTTGGCATATAGATTAAGAAATGATATAATCACAAATTACTTAAATACTTTATTCTTGAAATATCCTTTACTGAAGGAGTGCTTCATCCACATCACACATGGAAAGTAGCATCTGTGCATGTGGCTTCAACATACACAACTGAATAGTGTATAAGCATTATTCACAGCAGGAAAGTGGTGGATATAGAGGTATTAGAAACATGACTGTGTCTATCAATCTTCTTTTACAGAAAAGGACGTATGGAGTTGATCTTCTATCACAAAGGTTTTGGAGCATCTAAGAACTGATCCACCAGCAATCAAAGGATTTGAGAAAACAGACCGGAGCCAGCCCAAGAACTGTACACATTTCACAACTTCCAGAGAATGAGTGAAAACTGACCTTTACCCAGTGAGATTAAAGATTCATAATTGTCCTTTATCACTTTTTTGTAAAGCTCCTTTTGCCACTCTTCTAAATTCTTCCCGTCAGGAGCTGCAACATTATCAAATGTCCCTGGGACCTGAAATAAAAAGTATTGCATACAATTACATCCTGACAAGGGCCTTACTTAGAATATTACATATGCAGTCATTTGCCGGGTGTTTCTGATGGCACTCTATATCTGACAGCTACTGTATATCACCTTTACAAAGAGGAATTAGATATTTATACTGCTATGTTGCTCTCAAAGTCAGTATAATCGTTTCAAGGTGGTATTCCGTAGCTCTTCACTGAATCATGACTTCCCAAGCAACAGAATCAAAAAGGTAGAAGTAAAGACTATCAAAGTCATCTTGGCCAATCTCTGAAACTCAGTGCAGTTGTTCTCTTCAGCACATTCTTCAGTGCTTTCTTTGTCCAATGTACTTTAAATGACTCAAGCTATGAGGCAACTCCACAGTTCAATAGATCTCACTACCAGGATTTCTTTTTCCTGGTGATCAACTTAAATTTTCCTTTAGCTAGAAGAAAGGGATTGTAAACGAGCATACTGTCTTGCACCAAACTGAGTTATTGCTCTCTCTTTAGCATTTATACCTTCCAAATACTGGCAGACTGTTGTATCACTCCTTCACCAATACATATTTTAAAGATAAATTTTTAAAAAGATCTTTCCTTATAAATTAAACCCTCCAACACTTTAATCTAATTTGTTGCTCCTTTTTTCAGTTCCTTCCAACTCATCTAGATCTTTCTGATTTGAGGTGACCAGAGTTGAGTGCAGTATTATAGCTGCAGTTTCTTAAATCCACTTCCTCTTTCATTTCCCAGATAGGAAGTCCTTCTTTTGGCCTTGAATCTTGTGTAATGCCCACAACCTCCGCAAAGATTAAACAATCTCTGATGACGTTTGCCAGTATTTTTGCTCCTACAGTTATAAACATAAAATTTTGAAAATAAAACAAAACTTCAATGAAAAGCTAGTGCAAATACATCCAAGACTGCCAATTTCACATCTAGCCTGTAGCTCTCCACCCAATTAATTTTAATATTAAAGGACACGAACTACATGTAAAGTTGTATCAATACTTGCCTGATCAGTATTATTGTTCCCACGTGGCTTGTATCCATTTGGTAATATTAGGAGTGAACACTCTGCCTTTATGTATTGCCTTTCATTCAAATGGGTATCTAAGTGTTTCACAAATTTTATCAATTGTACAACCTATGGATCCAGTTCTACAAATCTGTAGTCATATGAGTATTCACTTTTACATTAGAAAACTATTCCATGAGTAAGCACTACTCAGATGATGATTTGTAATATCTGGTTCTAAACAGGATCACCAACCAAAACTGATGTACAAGATACTGAATTGAACTGAAACTTAGACACTATTTAACAGTCCCTAACAAGGTCTGCCCAGATCTGAAGAAGAGGTCTGTGTAGCTCAAAAGCTTGCCTCTTTCACCCTCATAAATGGTCCAATAAAAGATATAATCTCCCATTCTTATCTCTCTAACATCCTGGGACCAACAGAGCTACAACAATACTACATCCAACAAACATACACAGTATAAGCTCTATACTACAATCAAGTCATCCCAAATCAAATGAGATTATTCACATGAGTAAGGACTACTCACTCATACGAGTACAGGTTTGCAGGATTGGGATTCATTTTGGAGCAGGAAGTAAAGAAGAGTATAGTATCCAACTGAAATGCCAAACAGAAATTTTTACTTGGGCAGAATGTAATTGCACAAGCTGAAACAGGATCAAGAGAGAAGCACCATAATATTGTCTGTATTCACAAGAGCTCAGCAACAATGTGCCTCCTAACTCCACGGTGCACAATGATTAAGTAGCAACTCAAAGGGAAAAGTGCAACCTACTGAATCATTTATATTTTTATTTCCTGCAGCACCTAGGTGTTCCCTTGGAGAATTCCCATCCAAGTATTCTCTTATTATGCTCTCTTAATTTAAGAGAAACAAATAGAATATCAAATATTTAAATTACCTTCAAATGTTCAGGATTCCGGATTCGTTTTCGAGTTTTATTACTTATTCCACCACAGAAACTTTGAGGTGTTCCAACAAGCCAGTTTCCGTCTTCACCCAAAATGAATTTTTTGGGAACTGCTTCTTTCAGTAGGCGCCGGTTTTTCCTAATTTTTAGAGGATCAATTTCAAAAGAACTGTCCTCAAAATGTTTAGAACATAGTCGCTGATGTTTTGATGGAGTTCCCATTTCCCGACCCATGTTGTGAATCCACTGCTTCAAGAGAGGTTTGTTATGTAAAGGAAAACCATAGAAAGTAACTGTACTGTTCTTATATACCCCACTTGTAGCATTTTGACAGTTCAAAGCTGAGCAATAAACCATTGTAAAATGAGCAGTAGAAACAAATCTAAAACAGTAATAAGATGCCAAGAGGTCAGTTTGCAGGGTTTATAATCAACTATTGCTTTAATATTAAGAGCAGTAGATATATGCACCTCAACAACATACAGCGTTGTATAATACAGGAAAAGATTAAGTTCACAGTGAAGCAAAATGTAGTTGTGGAGCCAGACTTCAATACAGGACACGTGGACCTCAGCATAGTTTATATCTGTAAAATACAGAGAAAAGTCAGGCTCCTGCTTTCTTAAATTATATACTGCTCTTCCTTAAACCATATACTGGCATACAGTTTCCGCAAGTCCAAGTACCTATTTACACCCCCAAACTAAAATGTTTCTTTAACATTTAACACTACCATGTACATCTCCCATATATTAAACACCCCTGTATTATGCATACACACAAGAACACCCTATCAATCAGGATATTTGCTAAAAATTTTGCCATATTCAGCAGCAAAAAAATATTTATAACATATGGGTTACACAGAAGGCAGCAACAGAAGGATGATGTACAATGTCCAAAAAGAAGCAATTCATATGAGGAAATGTCAGCTTTATACTTGTCGGGAAGAGAAGGAGACTTTGGCTGCACATTGGAGAAGAAGCAAATATCAGAGGATCGACATATGGAAGAAGCACGTTGGACTGCAAGAACTCAAGTATATGCTGATGCACAGGGGACTGTAGTCAACAAATCAGATATGTACCTACGTTTTAAATTGGGACGAAGGCATGTGTGAAGGCAAAGGAAATGTCAAGAGAAGGGACTCTAGAAGGGAGAATGTTGGGAATGCATAGTACAAGCAAATTTAATCCCAAACACCCCAGAACTGGTTCTGGGATATCTCCTTTCCCTGGAATAAATCTCTTGACCGTTTCCACCATTCCTACATGCCTGAAAGTGTCTGAAGTTCCCGACACTCTGGTCACACGGGCAGCCCTACACCAGCTATTCTGTCAAGGAGAAGCACCATTCCATCGCGCTGGGGAAATGCAGAGAGCCCTGCTCCACCACCTCAGCACGTCAATGGGGGGAGGAGGGGAACAGTGAACCCTCCTCTCTGTTTCATTGTGGGGTTACGCCTAGGCAGCCCTGATCTATCAACCCAGTAGGCTGCGGGGGTGACGGCAGCCCCAGGTCACTGTCCTGACGCACTGCGGGGGGAGTGGAGGAAAGCAGCCCCACTCCGCACCCCAGTGCATTGTGGGGAATGTACAACCCACCACACGCAGTCCATTGCCCCGGTGCGTTAGGGGTCGGGGAGCAGACAGCCCCACTCTAACGGGGGGGATGGGCAACACCCCGTCCAGCAGCCCACACAGACTTATTGGGGAGCATCCCCCCACCCCGCCCCGGGGCATCATGGGAAGCGGAGCCTCTTCCCCCCCCCTTCCAGAGGGGCTCCCTGAGAGTCTCTCACCTCCACTGCCGGACAGCCATCTTCCCCCTCTCAGTCCCTCCCTTCATCACCGTCCCACTCCCTCCTCCCCCTTCCCCTCCCTCAGCGCGCGCAGCAGCCTGTAACGGCCCCGCCTTGCGCGCGCCTCTGGTCGCCGCCCAGTGCCCACCAATGGGAGACGACCACCCACCCCCGTGAGCAGGGAAGGTTACGGTAGGGAGCGAGGACAACGACCAATCAGAATCGACACCAGCTAGGATGCGTAACGGCTCTAAGCTTCAGTCTTACCAGGACGACACCATTCTTCCGTCCTCTCCTCTGATTGGCCAACCTCTTCCGGCTGTTGTCCTCTGACTGGTGATCGACGGGCCTGAGGAACCAATCAGCCTCTTGACTCTTCCACTTTCCCCCAGGAGTCTCCTCTACCAGCGACAGTGGTGGGCTGCTCCGACCTGGGCATTCCTATTGGCCCGCCGCTGGCAGGACCGAGTTGTGATTGGTGGAGACGGCTGTCGACCTTGCGGAAGAGCCTTTCAGATCGCGAGTCGGGCGATGGTGCAGGCTGGGAAAAACTGAGGTTTCTTGTAATCAGGCCTCCCGCCTCGCCCCCACGCTGCCTGGTGGTTGGTATTTCCCCGCCCCCCAGAGACTCTGCCGCCCGCCGCCCCCCGGACACGGCCCCTCAATCGCCCCTCCCCACCGCAGTTCCCCTCGCCCGCACCCGGCCCCCTCGCTCTCCCCAAAGCTCCCTTTAGTCGCAGCCAGCCCGGCCCCCAGAGCTCCCCTCCCGCTCCCCCCGGAGCTCCCCGCAGTCACTCCCAGCCCGTGCCCCTGCTCCCCCTGGAGCTCCCCTCAGTCACCCCCATCCCACCCCCCCCTGCTCCCCCTGGAGCTCCCCTCAGTCACCCCCATCCCACCCCCCCCACTCTCCCTGGAGCTCCCCTCAATGGCAGCCAGCCCACCGCCCAGAGCTCCCCTCAGTCGCCCCCAGCCTGCTCCCCTCCCGCTCCCCCCGGAGCTCCCCGCAGTCACTCCCAGGACCCCCCAGAGCTCCCCTCCGTCGCACCCAGCCCAGGCCCTCACCCGCTCCCCCTGGAGCTCCCTCAATGGCAGCCAGCCCGCCCCCCAGAGCTCCCCTCAGTCGCCCCCAGCCTGCTCCCCTCCCGCTCCCCCCGGAGCTCCCCGCAGTCACTCCCAGGATCCCCCAGAGCTCCCCTTAGTCACCCCCAGCCCGTTCCCCTCACTCTCCCCGGAGCTCCCCTCAGTCACCCCCACCCCACCCCCATCCCACTCTCCCCTCAGTCGCCCCCAGCCTGCTCCCCGCCTGCTCTCCCCGGAGCTCCCCTCAGTTGCCCCCAGCCTGCTCCCCTCCCGCTCTCCCCGGAGCTCCCCTCCATTGCACCCAGCCCGTGCCCCCGCTCCCCCTAGAGCTCCCCTCAGTCACCCTCATCCCACCCCCACCCCGCTCTCCCTGGAGCTCCCCTCAGTCACACCCAGCCCAAGCCCCCACCCACTCTCCCTAGAGCTCCCCTCAATGGCAGCCAGCCCACCCCCCAGAGCTCCCCTCAGTCGCACCCACCCCACTCTCCCTGGAGCTCCCCCAAGTCACCCCCAGCCTGCTCCCCTCCATTGCACCCAGCCCATGCCCCTGCTCCCCCTGGAGCTCCCCTCAGTCACCCCCACACCCCACCAGAGCTCCCCTCAGTCACACCCCGCCAGCTGCCCCTGGAGCTCCCTTCAGCTCTCGCCCAGCCCCACCCATCAGTCTCCCACAGACACTACTGCCTATCCCCAGACACGGCCCCATCCCCTCTCCCAAGCTCCCCTCAAACATAGCCAGCTCCTTCCTCCAGCAGGCCCACAGCCCCTTTCTGCCTCCCTCAGACCCCTCCCCACTTTCAGCTCATTACCCTGCAACCCGGAGGGCCCCCCCCACTCAACCAACATGGAGCGTGGTGACCCCAGTGCAGCAGCATTAAACGTAGGACCACTGTTCTCAGCAAGGGACTAGGGGAGATCAAAGTGCATGGTGGTGTGGAAATGTAGAGGGAGCATTTATGACAGGTTCCATCACAGAGACCCCATTGGGACTGTTACCTGATGTGCTGAGATTACCTCTGAGCCTGTTTTCTCTGCCAGTTTGGGACTCCAGAACCCTACCTTGTTGAGCCAGACACACGAGCCTGCTGCAACACAGACCCAGGTCTGGTCCATGCCCCCAAAGCTGCAGACTTAACTGAAAATGGCTTAGCAAGTGCTCCTGTCTCCAGCACCCAGACACCCAACTTCCAATAGGATCCAAACCCCAAATAAATCTGTTTTACTCTGTATAAAGCTTATACAGGATAAGCTCATAAATTGTGCACCCTCTATAACACAGAGATATGCATAGCTGTTTGCTCCCCCAGGTATTAATCACTTACTCTTGGTTAATTAATAAACAAAAGTGATATTAAGTAAAAAAAAGTAGAATTTAAGTGGTTTCAGGTAATGACAGAAGTAAATTACCAAGCAAAATAAAACAAAACATGCAAGTCTAAGCCTAATACATTAAGAAACTGATTACAGATGAAATCTCACCCTCAGAGATGTTCCAATAAGCTTCTTTCACAGACTAGACTCCTTCCTAGTCTGGGCCCAATCCTTTCCCCTGATACAGACCTTGTTAGTTCCAGCAGGCATCTTAGGTGAAAGGCAGGGGATTCCACATGACTGGAATCCCCGCTTTGTTCTCTTTCATCCCCTTTTATACCTTTGACACAAGGCAAGTATCCTTTGGGTCTCTCTGGCTTCCCACCCCTCCTTCTAAATGGAAAAGCACCAGGTTAAAGATGGATTTCAGTGTCATGTGACATGTTCACAAGTCCTCTGAGCCACCCTCCATTCTTTCAGGACTGGCCTGTACATAGACAGTGGAGGCTTGCAGGTAAACAGCCATCTACAGACCACTGTTCTAGTTAATGGGATCCATCAAAATTCCAAGCAACCATTAATGGCCCACACTTTGCATAATTACGGTAGGATTTCAGAGTAATACTTCATATTTTTAGTTTTAGATAAAAGAATGATACATATATACAAATAGGATGAACACACTCAGATAAGATTTGTAATGATACCTTACAAGAGACCTTTTGCATAATGCATATTCCAGTTACATCATATTCACATTTATAAATATTTTTATAAAGCATTATGGAGTGCAATGTCACAGCATCGTATCCAGATCTTAGCAACTTTCCCTTCTGTCCACCCCACATTTTTTCTTCCTGGTAGTACCTCCTCTCCCTGTTTGAAAATATACCTATAAGTCTCAGAGCTCTTCAGTCGTCAAGTTGTTTAGCTGAAGGCACTATTCATTTGACTGTACCACAGAGAGGGTGGACATCTTTAAAAGTAGTGAAAGAGATATATATTTTTTTTATTTCATGAAACTTGGAAGGACAATTTCGCAAGTACCTAAGATGAGATGTCAGGGACACAGAAAAGGAAACAAAAAGCTCATTTAATGACTGCAATGAAGAAAGATGTAGATACAATGAAAAAATACTTAATATAGGTTAACAACCCTTGCAGTAGTAGCCGCAAGACTGTCACAGCAGAGACATCAGATGAAAAATGCATAGAGAATCCACAACTGAACATTCAAGGATCAGCAAAAGAAAAACAAAGAGATCCAAACAAAACAAATTCTTTATCCGAACCAGAATAATGACGATGCCACTAGTGACAGAGATTAAATGATTCCCATTATAAGCATTCACAGAATCATAGAATATCAGGGTTGAAAGGAACCTCAGGAGGTCATCTAGTCCAACCCCCTGCTCAAAGCAGGATGAATCCCCAATTTTTGCCCCAGATCCCTAAATGGCCCCCTCAAGGATTGAACTCACAACCCTGGGTTTAGCAGGCCAATGTTCAAACCACTGAGTTATCCCTCCCCCCACAAAGCAGGACCAATCCCCAATTTTTTAGCAATACCATTTCTGATCCTGCTTTATGGTCCAGTATAACACCCAAAATTCAAGCTCTGCTAGTGACCAATGGTCCACCAAAAGTAAAGGACATGGATTTTCCTCTGGATGAGCAGAATTGCCATTTTTCTATGATGTTTTTATACAGAAAGCTTGAAAATGGCAAAGTTTTAAAGTGGCGCTGGCTGCTTTACTCAGATTCCACTGACAAGGTTTTCTGTTTCTGCTGCAAGCTCTTTGACTTGAATCCAAAATCATCCCTAGCATTCAAGGGGTTGAATGATTGAAGAACATGTCTCAGCTTTTCTCATGCATCATGAAAAGTCGCCTAGTCAGTTCAGTTCCTACCAAATGTGGATCAAAGCAGAGCAAAGGCTAAAACAGGATAATTGCATGAACATGGATCTTCAATGTGTAATTAAACAAGAGACAAAACACTGGGAGAACATTGTAAAGAGGCTCATGACAATAACACTTTATCTTTCTAAAAATAACATGGCTTTCCAAGGTTTATCTGACAGGCTCTTCACGATGAACAAGAATTTCCTAGGTTTGGTGGAATTACTAGGAAAGTACAATAAAGTAATGAAGGAACATTTGCGACGCATACTTTCCAGGGAGGTGACAGATCACTACTCTGGAAAAACAATCCAGAATGAGATAATTGAATTATTGGTGAAGAAAGTGCTGCAAGATATTCTTAAAAGGTTAAGGAGTACTAAGTTCTACTCCATTATATTGGATTGCACTCCAGATGAGCGCCATTATGAAAAGATAGATTTCAGAGTAGCAGCTGTGTTAGTCTGTATTCACAAAAAGAAAAGGAGTACTTGTGGCACCTTAGAGACTAACCAATTTATTTGAGCATAAGCTTTCATGAGCTACAGCTCACTTCTGTATTTTCCACTGAATGCATCCAATGAAGTGAGCTGTAGCTCATGAAAGCTTATGCTCAAATAAATTTGATAGTCTCTAAGGTGCCACAAGTACTCCTTTTCTTATTATGAAAAGATGTCTTTCACTATTAGGTTCCTTGATACTTCAGATGGTAAAGTGACCATTCAGGAGCACTTTATTGGTTTTAAAACAGTGGACGAGTCCACAGGGGAAGGACTAACTGATACTATACTTACTACTCTGAAGGAACGTGACATAAATATCCAAGACTGCCAGGGCCAGGGTTAGGACAACGGTGCAAACATGAAGGGGAAAAACAAGGGTGTACAGGCAAGAATCCTTAACCAAAACCCAAGAGCATTTTTTGTTCCATGTGAATGTCACTTGCTCAATCTTGTGGTGGGGGATGCTGCAACATCTTCACCAGAGTCCATCTCCCCCTGTGGCATTCTGCAAAAGGATCTACCTTCTGTTCTCTACCTCTGTTCATCATTGGGAGATTCTCACAGATCATGTCAATATCACTGTGAAGCCAATATGTGAAACACACTAGGACTGCAGAATTAAGCTGTTTGATACCAAACAGCTGAAGTCCATGATGCCCTCATCGCATTGGCTGAATCAGAGCAAGCAGATGCAGGTGTCTGTCATGAAGCACTCACCCTGGCATGTGAACTAGTTGAATTCAAGTTTCTTGTCTCCATTGTGGTGTGGTACGATATCCTTTTTCAAGTCAATGTGGTGAACAAAAGCATGCAAAGCAAGAAAAACGTCAACATTGTTGCAGCCACAAACTTGATAAACTACAGGGAAGTCAGGTACAAAGGAGCTCTGACAACAGCTAAGGAAATAGCTGAAAATCTTGGTGTTGATGTAGAGTTTAAACCATGTTCATCGTAAAAAGCATCAATTCAGCCATGAATGTGAAGATGAAACAAACAGTTAATCCAGAAGTCAAGTTTAAAATTGAATTTTTCAACGAGCTTTTAGACACTGATGTCTCTGGAAGAACTGTTTGAGCAAATGAATCAACATGTGAATCTTTGGGGCTTTCTATATAACATACCACAACTCTGACAAAGAAATTTTGATGAAGCACTGTAAGAACCTTCATAGTGCACTGACATATGGAGAGAGCTCGGACATTAATGGCAGTGACCTCTGCAAAGAACTTTGCTATCTCCAAAGTCTGCTTCCAATGGACTGTAGTGCTCCTCAAGAAATTCTACCATTTATTTACAACGATGAACTTAATGACAACTTCCCAAACACATGGATAGGACTCAGGATCCTGTTAACCGTACCTGTAACAGCGGCGAGCAACGACTGGAGCTTCTTAAAAGTTGAAGCTCATAAAAACATATCTGCTATCGACCATGGGAGATGACAGACAATCTTCGCTGGCCATCCTGTGTATTGAGAATGCTGTGGCTCAAAATATAGGCCTGTCACAAGCAATATCAGAATTTGCGGCAGCAAAGGCACACAGACTTGCCCTCTGAGTCTTGGTGAACAACGTTTGTTTTTTTATTTAGTTTACTGTTTGTCATTTAGCGATTATTTTTTGACATTTATTTGAATAAAACTGAATTGTCATTTGTATTTTTTAGTAAATGATAAAAACTTTTGAGATTACAGCTTAATTTCTGAAACTTTCGTTAATATCACTACATACTTAAGCTTAAAAAGTGCAAAAATTCAAGTCTGCCTATGGCACCATTTTCCCTAACATTGGCCCTGTGAGAGGACACACTCCCAACCCTAAGGAGGTATGAATATGAGGTACAAGGTATGCCTAGATGGCTGGCAGGTAAACCTAACCCACTGTCTCCCTCAACTCTGGCTGTCTGGCCACATCTCTCCCACCATATTACCACTCTCTCTTTCTCACTATCCCCCAACATAAGGATCAGAAGCATCTATCCTCCCCCAGTCCTGATCCCAAATGAATGCCACTATGGGCTCAAATAACTTGTTTCCCCTCTAACAGCAATGCTGAACAGATAAAGCATCCTCTGGCTCCTCAGACCTAGACTTCTCAACCAGCAAACTACAGATGGTTTGAGTGGCAGCACTTGAATCTTAGCCTCAAAGATGTGTCTCCTCTCCTTAGCCTATCACTGCTAACCCCAACCAGGGGTATTCTATCTGCTACCCAAAATCCATAAACCTGGAAATCCTGGACACCCCATCATCTCAGGCATTGGCACCCTGACAGCAGGATTCTCTGGCTATCTGGACTCCCTCCTCAGGCCCTATGCTACCAGCACCCCCAGCTATCTTTGTGACACCACTGACTTCCTGAAGAAACTACAATCCATCGGTGATCTTCCTGAAAACACCATCCTGGCCACTATGGATGCAGAAGCCCTCTACACCAACATTCCACACAAAGATGGACTACAAACCGTCAGGAACAGTATCCCCGATAATGTCACGGCAAACCTGGTGGCTGAACTTTGTGACTTTGTCCTCACCCATAACTATTTCACATTTGGGGACAATGTATACATTCAAATCAGCGGCACTGCTATGGGTAACCGCATGGCCCCCACAGTATGCCAACATTTTTATGGCTGACTTAGAACAACGCTTCCTCAGCTCTCATCCCCTAATGCCCCTACTCGCGCTATATTGATGATATCTTCATCATCTGGACCCATGGCAAAGAAGCCCTTGAGGAATTCCACCATGATTTCAACAATTTCCATCCCACCATCAACCTCAGCCTGGACCAGTCCACACAAGAGATCCACTTCCTGGACACTACGGTGCTAATAAGCGATGGTCACATGACCATCACCCTATACCGGAAACCTACTGACTGCTAGGCTTACCTATATGCCTCCAGCTTTCATCCAGACCACACCACGCAATTTATTGTCTATAGCCAAGTTCTACGATACAACCGCATTTGCTCCAACCCCTCAAACAGAGACAAACACCTACAAGATCTCTATCAAGCATTCTTACAACTACAATACCCACCTGCTGAAGTGAAGAAACAGATTGACAGAGCCAGAAGAGTACCCGGAAGTTACTTACTACAGGATAGGCCCAACAAAGAAAATAACAGAATGTCACTAGTCATCACCTTCAGCCCCCAACTAAAACCTCTCCAACGCATCATCAAGGATCTACAACCTATCCTGAAGGACGACCCATCACTCTCACAGATCTTGGGAAACAGACCAGTCCTTGTTTACAGACAGACCCCCAGCCTGAACCAAATACAACAGAACCACTAATCCAAGAACCTATCCTTACAACAAAGCCTGTTGCCAACTGTATCCACATATCTATTTAGGGGACACCATCATAGGGCCTAATCACATCAGCCACACGATCAGAGGCTTGTTCACCTGCACATCTACCAATGTGCTATGTGCCATCATGTGCCAGCAATACTCCTCTGCCAAGTACATTGGCCAAACTGGACAGTCTCTACGTAAAAGAATAAATGGACACAAATCAGATGTCAAGAATTATAACATTCAAAAACCAGTCGGAGAACACTTCAATCTCTTTGGTCACTCAATTACAGATCTAAAAGTGGCAATTCTTCAACAAAAAAACTTCAAAAAAACAGACTCCAGCAAGAGACTGCTGAATTGGAATTAATTTGCAAATTGGATACAATTAATTTAGGCTTAAATAAAGACTGGGAGTGGATGGGTCATTACACAAAGTAAAACTATTTCCCCATGTTTATTCCCTCCCCCCCTCCACCCCTGCTGTTCCTCAGATATTCTTGTCAACTGCTGGAAATGGCCCACCTTGATTATCACTACAGAAGGCTCCCCCCCCAACCCCTCCCCCGCTCTCCTGCTGGTAATAGCTCACCTTACCTGATCACTCTCCTTACAGTGTGTATGGTAACACCCATTGTTTCATGTTCTCTGTGTATATAAATCTCCCCACTGTATTTTCCACTGAATGTGTCCGATGAAGTGAGCTGTAGCTCACGAAAGCTTATGCTCAGATAAATTTGTTAGTCTCTAAGGTGACACAAGTCCTCCTTTTCTTTTTGCGGATACAGACTAACAGCTGCTACTCTGAAACATGTATATTTTTGTGTTTTGTTGTTTTTTTAAAAAAGAGGGGTCAGTTTATTTTGATAAACACAACCCTCCTACTAATGGAGTACTATTTGAGTTCTATTTATTTAGTAAATGAACAGCTTCTACTGTTCTTAAACTTTTTTTTGTAATAATTACATCATAGTATCCAAAATAGAACATGAGTATAAAACATTGTTATGAGTAGGATCCAGTATACCAATGGCCACCAGAGAGAGACACACATCATTCATGCAGATAACCTTCCCACCAAGGGTATTTCATTAAGGTTGAAGATAACTCATGTGCAAAGATCTGCTACAAGGACTACTATGCACTGTTTAGGAGACTGATAGGCTTAAGTGGCACATAGTCCTTTTGTACACTGCTCCTTTAAATGTTAAATCTCCCTTTCTAAAAGGCAATGAAACCACTGCATTATATTTAAACTACACCATAGAACCTTTATCTTTAAATTAACTGTGGACTGAATCATTCATAAAATTAATTATCTCAAAATTAGCCTTTGCAGTATGGTGTACTGCATTGTTTTCTTCCTGTCCTTCAAACCACTGCAAGGTAATTTCCATTGGAGGCATCAGAATTTGAAGTGATGTTGATTTGTTCTTCAACATCACTTCCATTGTGTGATTCCCCCACCCCCAATTGTGAAAAATGATTGGTATAGCTGCTTGTTCGTAAGATTGATGTACTGTATTTACCAGTATTTGTATTTCATAAAACAAACACACATTGAAAGCCCCGTCCTGCAGCTCTTACTCGTAGGAGTAGCCCTACTAAGGTCTACAGAACTCCTCGTGCAAGCTAGGGCTGGAGGTAAGGCCCAAATGTATCTGGACAGCTCCAGTGATCGGTTACACTACCTATTCCTTTAATTGAGGGTAGGAAATACTACATGTTCTGTGGCAAGTAACTACCCCCAACAGTATTAATTTAGGAACAAAATGTTATCCATGGCAATATATCACACAAGATAATCCATTCACAAGGATAAGAATCAGGTTTCAGAGTGGTAACTGTTTGTTTATATCAGCAAAAACAAGGAGTCCTTGTGGCACCTTAGAGACTAACAAATTTATTTGGGCATAAGCTTTCATGGGCTAAACTCCACTTCATCAGATCCATGAAAGCTTATGCCCAAATACATTTGTTAGTCTCTAAGGTGCCACAAAGATAAGAATGGTAGAATTACACCTC
Organism: Caretta caretta; assembly: GCF_965140235.1. NCBI lineage: Eukaryota > Metazoa > Chordata > Testudines > Cheloniidae > Caretta > Caretta caretta. The sequence continues at coordinate 268,039,420 of NC_134207.1, read as the reverse complement.
TAGTAAACAATCACAACAGCTCATCAGCTAATTAATGGGGGTGAGAAAGAGAAAAATAGATTCTACTCAGACTGAGTGAAAGGTCCATATTAACAGAAAAGTAACAAAATTACCCATAAAGATTTTACCAAGACCATAAAATGTTGATTCTTTTGCTGAATACACGTGCCTATACCAATTTTCCGTCTTCTGTAACTAAGCAGAATCCATTTCCTTCACAAAGAATACACTATAAAGAATACCTCACGCCTCTATTTTGGGCATAGCACACAGTCATTTTGTTCCATGGCTGTCTTCCGAATTCTCCAGCTGAGACTACCTTCGTTTTGTTAAGCGCAGTTGTTGGGCTGAACTCTTATCCTAAGCCATACTTATTTGACATAACGCTGCACCTCAAGCGGCAGAAAATTCTCAGTTTACATCCCATGAAGGGCAAAATGCTCCTCACAACCTCCACTGACTTCACAAACTGAATTCCACCCTGTGAGACTGTAACATGAGATTTGGGGTGGTCTAAATAGGCTGAAGACGTGATTGTGAAGAATCTGCTTTTTTAATTTTTGTTTGCATTTTCCCCAACAGTAACTCATCAGTGGATTTTACCAAAACAAATTGTGAAGGGGTGCCATTTGGATGGAGCTTACAAGATGGTTGCTGCCAGAATTAGGTTTTGCCCTGTTGGTTTATTTTTCCCTCCCCTCATCTTTTCTATAAGATAGCTCAGTCCCCCAGAAGAGGCATCAGGGGGTGCTAGAAACAATCCTGGCAAGTTTGAGCAAGAGGATTTTTCTTGACAATTTTATTTAAAACAAAAAACAAAAACAAAAAACTAAAGACGGTCTCACATGAACTTCAGTAAGAGTTTATAAATACAGAGCCAGATCCTTAGCTGCTGTAACTTTTAAAATCTTCACTGACAGCAAAGGAGCTATGACAAGTTATACCAGCTGAGGAGCTGACTTGTATTATTTATGGATAATAGTGGCTTTCATGGCATTTTGCTCAACTTAACTACCCAGCCCTGCTGCCCCTAAAGGTTTTTTCCCCCCAGAGGGCCATAGTGCCATCAAAAGCAAGATTAGAGAAATTTTCTTTTATCAAGAACCTGGTGTTACTGAAGAGGGCTGGCTCCTGTCTCAGGTACATTTTTGTCCTTCCCGTGAAAAGTAGCGACACCAATAACCTAAAGCTGCTGCAGTGAGCCAAACGCTTATCCACTTGATTCCCCATAATGTTTCCTACAAAACCCAAATGTAGTGAAAATTAAGAAAAAAGTGTCTCAAAACCAGGACAATCATCATATAAAAATCTTCAGTAATGCACACATCAAATCATATATACAACTGTCTGTAATATGGAACATTACATTTGGAAGGTGGAAAACTCAGGCTGTCCAAAAAGAGATCTATACCGTAAGCTTTCTCTAGTCATAAGGAGAGTCAGCCAGGAAATCTTCAGATAGCTCCATTTGCCTGGCTTCAATGGGTTAAATGTTTGATTTACAGAGGTACTGAATACCGAGAGCTACCTTTGACTTAAATGGGAGCTAGGGGTGCATTTGACCTCCCAAACTCCATTCCTAAGTATCTGCTGCTTCTCTGAAGGGGTTCAGAAATGGGTTCTAAATTTCAAATGGTAGGAGTCCCTCCTCTCAGTAAAGAGCCAGCTATCCCTTTTTCCTGTTGTGTGTCACACGAACATGCATTTTCTGACCTATTTTCAGTTAGCTCTGTCTCACATAGTAGATTGTGAACAGATACTAATGCATCCTCTCTTTTTACATCAGGCTGGTCTCTCTGTTGTGTATCCAGGTCCCTGTGAAGCCTTCAGATGAAGTTGTGACAGGACTATTTTTGAGGATCATAGATTTCCTACTCAGTTTTTCCCTCAAAAAATGATTGTTCTAGCTTCTCCGTGTGAATCACCTGGTGTCTAAGACAACTCAACTGGCTAAGTGGATTGGGTCTCTTTCATGTGACTTTTTTGATGCTTAACTAAACTTCTTTTCAGCACAAAGCTTTTCCCACACACATTACACTGGAATAGTTTCTCCCCTAAATGCCGGCGTTGGTGATTTAGAAGATAATCCTTTCTGCTGTAGCTTTTGTCACATTCGGTACATTTATATGGCCTCTCTCCACTGTGAATCATTTGGTGTCTAATGAGCCATGAGTGGCAAATGAAGCTCTTCTCACATTGGCTGCATTCATAGGGTTTCTCTATTCCATGGCTCCTTTGGTGTTTTGTCAAACTTATCTTCAGCTGGAAGTTTTTCCCACACTCAGCACATGCAAACAATCTCTCTCCTGTGTGGGCTTGTTGGTGATTCTGAAGATACACCTTTTGAGTATAGTTTCTCTCACATTCAGTACTTGTATACAGTCTCTCTTCTGGGTAGGCTTCTTCCTGATGGATTAATAAATTTTTGTCACAGTGAGATGAAACCCCCAGACTGTTCCCAGTAGCAGTTGCCTGCTGCATTTTTGAATTGTACAGACACTTCCATGTCACTCTCTGTTTGGGATTTGGCAAACACTCTTCTCCAAGTTTTCCGTATAAACTAGACTCGTACACGATGCTTTCAAGAGGATTTTCAGGGAGCTTATCCTTGTTTGTGCTTCCATCTTTCGCTGAAATAAACATACAATCACAAGAAGGTAAAACAACTGAGGAAACCTCTTCCGATTGCAACCAACCAAAGGCCTTAACCAGAAAAATGTTTGTGGCTATATTGTTTCTGAAGCACAGATAATCAAGTTAAATAAAAATATAGGCTTTATTACTGAGTAGAACAGCTTGGAAAGTTTTCACTGAAATTAAAATGTTGATGAAAAATAGAAAACATTTAGTCTCTGCAACCAGGTCTATTAAAAATCACTTATTGCAGAGTCAGAGATTTGGTCAGCACTTTACAAACCTACGGCAAGACCTGTGCCCTGCTTGGAAGAGTTTAGTCTTAGCACTGGATCAGTAAATACACAAAAGTTTTGGGACCTGATTTTCAGAGACATTGAGAACCCACACCTCCAAATAAAGTCAGGCAAGGATCTGTGGATGCTCAGCACCTCTGAAAATCAGGAATTTACAGTCAGTACACAATCAGTTTACATTACAGGCCCGAATAAGGAACACCATTAACCTGAAAACTTACCCAATTGAGGCCTACCCAGTGCTGAGCATAGCAGAACATTAACCTCACTGAGAGCTCTGATCCCACAACAAACTTTGTATAGGGCAACCCCCTGCGCACACCCAGAGCTCTGGGCTCTTGTCTATAGCGTAACCATGCTGAGAGTTCATTGCAGGGCTAGGGTCTTATTATACACTTGATACTCCTGTTAATGGAGCCCAACAGAGTATGTGACATTCTTGCGACTGCACTAGTGTACTGCCACCCTGTGGGCACGTTCCCGCATTCTCTAAGGAATTATTCCGCCCCACATTGATCATTTGACATTTAGCTTTAAAGATTAGTTTTTCAATGGATTTCAGTAGAGGCGTCCAGTAGATCATGATCACTATATTTTAATAGTCTCCTCCTCGGTGTATCTAATCCATCCCACCTTTGTCTCATCCATGCATTAAATACATTAAGGCTCCACACTACACCTGCTAGGTTGTTAATGAGAAGACTGAATGGCATCTGTTTCACACTACCATATTGGGATACCACTCGTTTTAGTCTCAGTTACTTATGTTCCACACAAATTTGGTGTCCCCTCACTTCTATTGTTGACAATTATTTACATCAGTAATAAAGGCACACACGAAGCTCAGCTTACAGAAAGTCATTTACACTAAGGGAATTAACGCCACACTATTAGCAATTTCCTGTGTGAATAATTCTTGGGTGTCCTTCATTTTGGGTCTTTTTCAAAATATTTTTTTCCTATATTTGGGTCCTGGCAGGTTGAAAGCTGAATAGTGTTAGGTCTAAACCATATGGGATTCTACTTGATACCTCTTTCCTATTTGACAACCATTTCCTCTGAGTTTTTAACCAAACTTGTGTCTATTTTGTAGAAACTATAGCTAATCCATGACCCACATTAGGAGGATGCTTCATCCTATATCAAGAGGATGGCACTGAATTATTGGATTTGTGTGGACACAACTAAAAAGGTCCTGAATTTTCTGCATTTACATTAATTTAACTTGGCATTAATTTAGCTTTTCCATTGGGAGTATTATTCCCTTACTGACCTGTGCTGGGATCTGTATGGATTTTGTTTTCCTCTGAATCATGCTGCTCACAGACTCTCGGCTCTCCCTCTTGTTTAATCAGTGATAAAATGTCAGTAGCACAAATTTGAAATCCTGTTCATGGGAAAGAGTTATATTACAAAGCATTCACTGTAGAAGTTAGGAAAACGAAGGATTTTGGAATAGTTAGGAACCCCAGATTACATCTGGTTGAGGTTCTTGGCAAGTCACATTTGTCATGCAAAAGTGCTGATAAAGCAGCAGGAAAGACATGGTTATAAGAGCTACCAAAGGTATTGCTGGGTGCCCAGCTTTGGCCAACACCATCTGAGTTGTTCTGATCTCTTACCAGTGCAAGGGTCTACAGGCATTTCTGTATTCTCTGACTCTAGCAGGGCCCTGACGCATAACTTGTTGCCTTCCTCAGTCTGGGATACAGTGTCAGACGTGGAAACGGCATGGTCTAGTCAAGGAGAAAGATGGAGATACAAGTATTGTGAATGTAAAAGTGGCTGCAAAATCTGTTTTTCCCCCTCCCCAAACCTGGCGTGCTTTGTAAATCTCAGTTAGACCTTAAAATAAACACACACGCATACCCAAGTTCTTATACAACTTTCTCAACATAAGGGGGTATAAAATTCCAGTTTGTATTGTATCATGTATTATTTAGCAGATATGAGAATCATATTAAAGGCATAACCAAAAGGAGTGAATGTTAAGATTGAGCTTTTCAGCCTTAATTCCACACGCCCCATTTATGAAATTTTCGTAAGAAATTTCTTTTTTCAAAAGAGAAGTTGCCAGTGGAGCTTATATATTTCTTGATCTGTATTAGTTTGGCTTGATACTCCCCACAGCTTCCCTGAACTCCAAGTCAGAGTTTAGCTCTTTAGTTTAGATGGGAGTTTAGTTTGGGCATTGAATGTAAAAACAATTAGCATTAGAACATAAGGGAATCTGGTTGTGTTTTATTAAAATACACTTCCCATCTCTTCCACTACCCCCCCCAAAAATAGATAATATTTCCTCAAAATTTCTAAAAACAAAGCAGTTAGGCTCTGGGCAGAAGCAGCTAAGACAAAGGACTCTGTTTCAGAAAGTTATAAGAAACAGAAAAAGAAAGATGGGTGCTGGAGCTCAAAACTGATGTGCTAGACGGACCCACTATCATTGCATTTATACAGTACGTGTGTATTTACTCATGCACTGTATATTATAGGAGGAGCTTGTAATGCCACTTATTGTTAAAGTTACCCAATACTTCCTATTATAAGACCCTCTTTTCAGTTGCTTATAAATTTTGCCAAAATTTAACTGCTAGGGTTGATGTTTTCCACGCCAGGTGTCTACTTCAGGCTGAATTTTAATAGAAAGTTTCAGCTAAAAGAGTTCAGCCATTTCCAAGAACAAGACTAAGGGGGGAAACCATTTTACCCAGATAAAAATAATTCTTACAACCTTTTCGTTTTCCTGCACCTCCTTGATTTGGAGCAAGGACTTGACTTGTGGTACAGGGTCCCACGGGTGTCAGGGATGTGCTTATTGCCTCCCCCATGAAAATTCACCCACATTTGACCAAATTATAAGCCTCTGATCAGCCACAACCCTGATTCATCCCCACAGCACAGTCCATCCTGTTCAGTAAATGAGGCAGGGCTCCTGTGGAAAAAAATAGTATGATCATTTAATTAAAGATTGTATCATAATGCATCTGCACAGGGGGGCCAAATTTAGCTTGCACAGGAAGGCTTAATTCTGGCATTTCTTAACTTTTGAGTGTTTGACTTTGCAATCTTAAATGTTCTTTTAACATAGTTTGTGTGTGTTAAATTTTATATATATGCACAAATACATGCACAAAATTGGCTTTCCTTCCCCAGGTTAAGGTATCAGTTCTATGCTCCCTGGCACCATCTGCCTGAAAAGACTAATCACATAAGGCCCTGCTCCAAAAGCCTTATTTAGAAAGACTGAAATCACAGTAACCACCATAAATCAGAAATTCATGGCCACCTGGGCTTAAGACGCCAAGCAAGGAGGGTTAAGGGAGGAAAACTATTTCCTACATCTACTACCTTCTGCACAGGAAAGAAGCAGTCACCAATTCTGAACTCTCAGAAAATGGATGGAAGATGAGAAAGAGAAAATGCCCAAAATCAGTCAGGACTGATAGAAAGCCTGACTGACGTCTGCCATGGAGATATGAACAAGTGTTGGTTGTAGATTTGGAATATGTAGAAAAAGATAAGAGCTCAAAGTTTATTAACCTTTCAATTTCACGCCCCATTTGAGCAACTTTAACTCACCTGTGTAGAGCTCTTTAGAGACTTTTCTGCCCTCCAAATCCTGCTGATCCCCAACATACAACTCTTCCTCTTGTTTAGTAAGTAATAAACCCTCTTGTGTACAAACTGGAGATTCTGTTCACAGGAACAAAAATTCACATTGTTTTTCCAACATGCACCATATTCTTTAGAAAAGAGCTCATGAGGGATTAGCTCGAGTTAGAAAAGGTCTCAGTTGTGTTATGTCAAGAGAGTAGGAAAACACGGATAAAACATAACAAGAGACCCAGGGCCTGACTCACCATTGTGTTACTTCAGTTTTACACCCGGGCAACTCCATTAATGATTCAGACCAATGGTTTGCACACACAAAATGTTACATTGGCACAAATAAGGAAATAAACATTGATACGGCATTTCAGTTTTACAAACTAGTATGAACACCAGAAATTCAAAGATAAAGCTACACTTAAAAACCATATTGATTTTGGAACATACAGAAATAGAGAGTTAAGGTACCTCAAACAGCCTTAACTCTGCCCTCATATGCTTGCCACTCTGTCTACCCTCCACGTAAACTGGAGCTACAAGTCTATGAAGAGTATTATAAGATCACAGCTAAGTTACATGTTAAATCAGGCACCAAGAGAGCCGAAGACATTAGTCCTCAAATATAGTATTTTGGTGCTCAGTGTCCACAGCTAGAACATCTTTGATCACCTCCCCTTTTATCTGGCAAAGCAGATATAGCTTAATTGCAAGGGTCTTGAGGGCTGTACGTGCACAGTTGCAAGAACTACCATGGATAGTAAAGAGTTTATGATTTCAAGCCTTCTCGTATAATTAGAGTTGGGGAAGGAGGCACATGCCAAGAGTCAGGCTGATCATGCAAAGCTGGTCATAGCCACAACTATGAAGAGATCAATCTCTCGCCACAAGAAGAGTTCAAAAGTCTTGCTGGATTTCCAGCATTTTACTGTATTAACTGTGCGAGTGCTTCTGACATATCAGTTACCTGTGCTGGGGTCTGTAGGAATTCCTCTCTCCTCTGCGTCTCCTTGGTCCCCGACACTCAGCTCCTCCCCCCGTTCAATCCGGGATAGGATGTCAGGTTTGGAAATGGCATAGTCTGTTCATGGAGAAAGATATTAAGAGACAGTGTATAGTAATAGGCTAGATTTGCATGAGTCTGTCTTCCCACAGTATGTATGTATGTATGTATGTATATCACTGCATTCTACTGGACGGGTGTATCCTTTGAGGGCTGCAGCCACCACAGAATGATTTAGGAAGGAGGGGAAGAAAACAACTTCTGCTACTGCTTCCTCCCCTCCAGTTACCTCTTATCTCCTCCACGGCAGCAGCCACACCTACATCCCATCCAACAGAGGCTTGTAATACATATATTAGCCACAAGAGCCCGAGAATACTGGGCCCAGTGCCATATAACAAAGATATTTAACCGTCTGTAAGCCTGACCCATGCCAGGCAACTAGGGACAGGAATGAAAGACAAGCCTCTTACCAGCACAGCAGTATATCACAACCCTACCAATCCATGTATCCTTCAGGAGTAGCAGCTAGTACACTATTAACTTTCATTAAAGATTTTGAGTTATTTTAGTTCATCCCACTGCTAGAAATTAGAACAGAAGCAAAAGTGTTACTGAAGGCATTGTAGGGGGAAATGCCAGGTGCTATGAAGTAATGAGTCAGAGACAGTACGCTGTCTGATGCTGCCCTCTAGCCTGGCCTCACACAGAGGCTAAGGGATTACTGCTATATAGGTGTGCTCCAAGTGGTAGAGGGCTGGGTCTCTACAGCTGAAGTAGCAGGGTCCCAGTCCCAGGGATACAAGAGATTTATAAAGCAATTGTGTCAGTTGTCAGTCGCACATTAAGTTGTTACAGAGGGAGATGTGTGTGTGCTTTCTGGAAGGGTGCCAGAGATCTCCACACACAGGTGGATTTATGCATACACAAGTATTAATCCACTTGCTACCTATGTAGGGTCTCACACTGTTCCCACCACTTCAGTATCCATGCACCTTGTAAACCTGCACAGAGTTCAGTCCCGTAAGAGGCCACAGTCAAGCCAGGAACAGCCCAATGCTTATTAAACAACAGTGTTATCTAAAGTTGAGATGGATTGTTCCTGACTTGTATACTTACAAAGTTATGATTTCCAAATATACCATCATTTAAATGCATAAACATGGAGATAAATGCAGCATGTGCACATTCCACACTGCAGAGAGCTGGCGCTTTAAACTCTACAGTGTTAAAAGCTGAATGGAATGGAATGCCACTTGTCATGCAGACAGCAAAGGGAGCTGAGCCCATATCACCAAGTTTCCAATAACTAGAATGGCCAATCACCAGAAATCAAAGGACCAGAATAAATCTGGAAGAGAATGTAATATTTCAAAGATCAGAACTTTTCTAACAAAAGAGCAAAAACTGATCTTTACCCAGTGACATCAACATCTCATAGTTGCTTTTCATCACATTCTTGTAAAGCTCCTTCTGCCATTCGTCTAAATTCCCCCACTGTTGCTCATTGAAATAGACTGAGATGTCATCAAATGTTACTGGCACCTGGAATCACAAATATCACAAATTCAGCGCCTTGTGTTGTGATCACATTCTGAGCCTTGCTTCCTTTTATCTTCCATTAAAAAGACTTCCCTCTTGTTTCCTTTGAAATAAAATACTAAACATATTTAATTGTGAACTAGCACAACACAAGCAGCCAGATCAGTTCCCTTGTTCTAAGCTATTTTATTAATGGTGAATTAAAGGGCCAATATACCAAGTTCTGGAAAAAAAAACACTTCAGTAGTTCATGGTTAGGCTTTGTATCTACTCTTCATCATTAGCTCTGACACTGTTACCTTGGGAACTTCCCCCTTAGTGCCTGGGGGGAGCCTCAGGATCCAGAAGTTCCTGTTCTTCAGCAGGTTCTCCATGTTCTCCAGCCTCCTCTGCAGCAGCCCATACTCCTGGATCAGAGTTCCCAGCAGGGCCCACTTACTCTCCAGCTGGTTCCCAAACTCCACCACTGTCTTCTCACAGCTGACTAGTTTCTTCTCAGTCATCCCTGTTCTCCCTTCCAGATTCAGCAAACATGCAGCATGAGAATCAACCCTCCTCTCCATGTCTTGAACAGCAGCCACAAGAGTCAGGGAAATCTCTGCAGTCTGCAGTTGCATCTCTCTCTGCGAGGTTTGTTTGAGGCCGGAGGGGGGATGCAAAAGTGTCAGGTGCTGAGATTCTAGGTCCCGTTTTGGAGCCTGTTAGCAAGGACAGAAATTGAAAGTGGGGAATGTGACACTGACAAATCTGGCAGTCTCCTTTCCCCATGTCAGGTGTTTGTCTAGCATCCAGCACAATGCAGCTCCAACTGTAATGAGGGGAAGAGGGTTTTACTGTGATCCAAATAAATATAATATGGAAATGAGAGCCAGGCTACCTTCTTTCCCAGTCATGTACTACTGCCAGTAGTCAGGGTTCAGCAAAGCAACTTCTACCCTTATGGCTATTTTGGCCATATTAAATTATGTATATGATACATCAATTATACCCTCTTGGGCACACCTATAACCCCACTGCCTTCAGCAGGTTTTCACAGGGGTGACTCTGCACGAGACCTACACAAGTCCGTTGTTGACCCACAGGAAACAGACTCCAGCGAGCGGCGCTGGCTGACAGGAGCCGAAAGCAGGAGCCGCGGGTGTTTGCCCGTGGAGCGCGCAGCTCTGGTTTTGAGCAGACCCCCGGAGTCTGCGGGGGCACGGCAGAAAGACCCAGCTACGGGTGCGGGGGCCCGGGCGAGGCGCGCGGGGCACGGAGACGGGAGGGCCCCGGGCTGCTCGCCGGGGCAGCGCTGCACACTCACCGGGTGGGGACTGGGCTCGCTGGGCACCGGGGGGGCCGCGCCGCGAGGCCATGACGGGCTCCGCAGCGGGAGCCGGGGAGACTGGGGCGGGGCGGTGCCTGCAGCCGGGGGAGCAGCAAAGCCCCGGGCCCTGCTCCCCGGACCGGCCGCAAGGGGCCCCGCACAGGCCGGAGACGCCCCCAGTGCCTGGGAAACTCCAACCGGGGCAGCCCGGGGAGAAGCTCCCGGGGCCCGAGGCCCCCCCCGCCCGCCGGGCCCTTACCTGGGCAGCGGCCCGCTCGGCCATGGCCCCCCCGGGCGGGGCTGCTCCCGCGGGCCCGGCCCGGCCGAGCCCCGCTCCCGCTGCGGGCTGGGCAGAGTCCCGGCGCCGCCTCGCCACGGGCCGGCCCCGCTGCCGGGCGGAGCAGAGCGAGCGCGGCCCGCAGGGCGGGAGGGAGGGAGCCGCGGCCTGGCTGCCGGGGGCCGCTCTGGGCAGCCAACCAGGAGCGGCGCCTGGCTCCGCCCCCTCCAGGCCTCCCTCCCCGCGGCCCCGCCCACTCTCCGCCCCAAGCCCCGCCCACGCCCCGCCCGCCCGCCCGTCTCCTCCGAGCGCTCCCCCTGTGTGTAACTCTGCTGCCATCCGCTAGAGGGCAGCGGTGCCCGCACACATTGGGCTGTTCCCCGCCCGCCTGCACAACGCCCCCCTGGAAGGTGGGCTGGGTGCATGGGATCCTGGGGCCGCCCCTCACTCTGTCTCTGCAGGAGAGTCCCCCGGAGGGGGGGTGTCAGATTAGGGAGAGCAGGCAGCAAGTGTGAAAAATGGGGACAGGGAGTGTGTGTGTGTGTGGGGTAATAGGTGCTTATATAAGACCAAGCCCCGAATATATAAGGTGGATAGAAAGTTGGCTAGATTGTCAGGCTCAATGGGTAGTGATCAATGGCTCCATGTCTAGTTGGCAGCCGGTATCAAGTGGAGTGCCCCAAGGGTCGGTCCTGGGGCAGGTTTTGTTCACTATCTTCATTAATGATCTGGAGGACGGCATGGATTGCACCCTCAGCAAGTTTGCAGAGGACACTAAACTGGGAGGAGAGGTAAATACACTGGAGGGTAGGGATAGGATACAGAGGGACCTAGACAAATTAGAGGATTGGGCCAAAAGAAATCTGATGAGGTTCAACAAGGACAAGTGCAGAGTCCTGCACTTAGGACGGACGAATCCCATGCACTGCTACAGACTAGGGACCGAATGGCTCGGCAGCAGTTCTGCAGAAAAGGACCTAAGGATTACAGTGGACGAGAAGCTGGATATGAGTCAACAGTGTGCCATTGTTGCCAAGAAGGTCAATGGCATTTTGGGATGTATAAGTAAGGGCATTGTCAGCAGATCGAGGGACATGATCGTTCCCCTCTATTCGACACTGGTGAGGCCTCATCTGGAGTACTGTGTCCAGTTATGGGCCCCACACTACAAGAAGGATGTGGAAAAATTGGAAAGAGTCGAGCAGAGGGCAACAAAAATTATTAGGGGACTGGAACACATGAGTTATGAGGAGTGGCTGAGGGAACTGGGGATGTTTAGTCTATGGAAAAGAATGAGGGGAGATTTGATAGCTGCTTTCAACTACCTGAAAGGGGTTCTAAAGAGGATGGCTCTAGACTGTTCTCAGTGGGAGCAGATGACAGAACAAGGAGTAATGGTCTCAAGTTGCAGTGGGCAAGGTTTAGGTTGGATATTAGGAAAAACTTTTTCACTAGGAGGGTGGTGAAACACTGGAATGTGTTACCTAGGGAGGTGGTGGAATCTCCTTCCCTAGAAGTTTTTAAGGTCAGGCTTGACAAAGCCCTGGCTGGGATGATTTAGTCAGGGATTGGTCCTGCTTTGAACAGGGGGTTAGACTAGATGACCTCCTGAGGTCCCTTCCAACCCTGATATTCTATGATTCTATGATCAGGCCTGTCCCTATGAAATGAGGACATCTGGTCGCCCTAGGTCAGCTCCTAACCGGGCACTAGCTTGATCTTCTCAAATAGGCGATTTCACCGATTTTCAACAAGAAACTATTAGGCTAGTCCCCAGACCAGGCCACAGGCACAGCTCGCCCCAGGGGTAGCCAGGGCTCCTCGTGTCTGATGGGGGCAGCTGGCTGGGAGTTCATAGCAGCGCTGCTCAGGCACGAAGACCCGAGCCCTGTGCAAAGGGGTGGGGGTAGATGCGCCCCCAGCACGGGCAGGGGGCAGACGCAGACCCCAAGAGCCGGCCCAGACGGAACGCGCGACACGCGCCCTGCGCTCCGCCCACGGTAGGTGGCGCTGTTCCTACGCGGGCAGGCTCCTGGGACCCCTTCTCTTTGCAGGAGCGGGGCGGGGCGCCAACTCCCGGCATGCACTCTGCCTCCCCGGCGTGGCCGCGCTGCCCAGCCCCAGCCCCTAGCGAGGCGGCGCCGGGACTCTGCCCAGCCCGCAGCGGGAGCGGGGCTCGGCCGGGCCGGGCCCGCGGGAGCAGCCCCGCCCGGGGGGGCCATGGCCGAGCGGGCCGCTGCCCAGGTAAGGGCCCGGCGGGCGGGGGGGCCTCGGGCCCCGGGAGCTTCTCCCCGCCCGGCCCGGGCCCCGGGAGCGGCCCGCGGGGAGCGCGGCGCTGCCCGGCCAGGCTGGGGCTGAGCCCCGGGGCGGGGGCGGCCGGTCCCGGGGTCCCGGGCAGCAGCGGGGGTGGCTCCGGCTGGGAGCAGGGCCCGGGGCTTTGGTGCTTCCCCCGCTGCAGGGACCGGCGCCCCCGCTCGGCCCAAATACCCTGAGGCAGGTGTCGGGTCCGTGCCAGGTACCGCCCGGGGTTTGCTCTTGCCGGGGGCGCAGAGGCTGCTGGAGCGTCTGTCCGGAGTAGCCCCGGAGGCTGCTGTGGGCTGCGCGCTCGGTGGCGCAGGTGCCGGAGCGGAACCTGTCTGGCCGGGGAGTGTCCCGGGCTGCGCCCTGCTCCCCTGGACGCACAGTAAACCGCGGGCCGGTCAGGAGCCTTCCCGCCTAAGGGGCTGCTGCCGCTCTTCGGCCCCCAGCGCCCTGGGGAAGACTGTGCGCCATCTCCATGGGGTGCCAGGGTCGTCCTCTGCGGGTTCAGTTGTAGGCTTGGGACCTGATTTTTAGACACGACGAGTGAGTGTAACAAGGAGAAGGGAATGGATATGGGGCTCTCACAGCTATAGGATTATCTGTCAGTCAGCCAGTTAGGCCCTGGTCCTGCACAGTGTTCCTTGGTGATGGCGCTTCTGCGCTCATCCCTAGTCCTGTTGATTTCAGTGGGGCAATGCACAGGGTTCTGCCCACACAGAGCAGCCTGCAGGATTTAGGTATTGGATGTATGCATATTCTGGTGGTTCAGTTAAGTGTGGTTTTTTTTTTTTTCATAAAACATTACTATTGTCGAGTTGCTTTTTGTGGGCATTGTGGAAGAAGTGAGTCTTAAGGAGGGGTTTGAGTGAAGTGTGTGTTTCAGCTTGGCAGACAAGAATTGGTCAGGCCAGAATATTCTAAAGAAAGAAAATAGCAGAATTGCTGTAATGAATTTAGCAAATCAGCGGCAGCTCTGCTGATGTAACCTGTGGGTCAAGTCCCAGACCAATGTATTATAAACCTCTAAACATTACCTATAGTGAAAATGTTAACAGATCTTTTGACTATTCTATCCAAATTAGAACTGCAGAGTGCTCAAAAGTTTGCCTTAATAGGGTTTATGTGAAGATTTTCTTTCACATGACTCCTTATGAAATTCCCATCCCAAATATTGTTTTATTAAAGACTAACAGATTTATTTGGGCATAAGCTTTCATGGGTAAAAAACCCACTTCTTTAGATGCATGTGAAAATTTTCTTTAGTGAAAATTACAGATGCAGGCAAAAATATATGTTGGCACATGAAGAGAAGGGAGTTACCTTACAAGTGGAGAACCAATGTTGAAGGCCAGTTTAGACAGGATGGATGTGGTCCACGCCCAATAACTGATGAGGAGGTGTCAATACCAAGAGACGGAAAATTGGGGACAACTTATACCTTCAAGTCAGTGGCACTGCAATGGGTACCCGCATGGCCCCACAGTATGCCAACATTTTTATGGCTGACTTAGAACAACAGTTCCTCAGCTCTTGTCCCCTAGCACCCCTCCTCTACTTATGCTACACTGATGACATCTTCATCATATGGACCCATGGGAAGGAGGCCCTTGAAGAATTCCACCTGGATTTCAACAATTTCCACCCTGTCATCAACCTCAGACTGGACTAGTCCACACAAGAGATCCATTTCCTGGACACTACAGTGCAAATAAGTGATGGTCTCATAAACACCACCCTATACCGGAAACCTACTGACCGCTATGCTTACCTACATGCCTCCAGCTTTCATCCAGACCACACCACGCAATTCATTGTCTATAGCCAAGCCCTAAGATTCAACCGCATTTGCTCCAGTCTCTCAGACAGAGACAAACACCTACAAGATCTCTATCAAGCATTCTTAAAACTACAATACCCACCTGGGGAAGTGAGAAAACAGATCGCCAGAGCGAGATGGGTCCCCAGAAGTCACCTATTACAGGACAGGCCCAACAAGGAAAATAACAGACCACCACTGGCCATCACATACAGCCCCTAGCTAAAACCTCTCCAGCGCATCATCAACGATCTACAACCTATCCTGGAAAACGATCTCACAGGCCTTGGGAGGCAGGCTAATCCTTGCTTACAGACAGCCCCCAACCTGAAGCAAATACTCACCAGCAACTATACATCACACCACAGAAACACTAACCCAGGAGCCAATCCCTGTAACAAACCCAGTTGCCTTCTCTATCCCCATATCTACTCTAGCAACACCATGATAGGACCCAACCACACCATCAGAGGCTCATTCACCTGCACATCTGCTAATGTGATATATATGCCATTATGTGCCAGCAATGCCCCTCTGCCATGTACATTGGCCAAACCAGACAGTCTCTTTGTGAAAGGATAAATGGACACAAATCAGACATCAGGAATGGTAACATACAAAAGCCAGTAGGAGAACAGTTCAATCTCCCTGGACACTCAATAACAGATTTAAAAGTAGCCATGCTTCAACAAAAAACCTTCAAAAACAGACTTCAAAGAGAAACTGCAGAACTACAATCCATTTGCAAACTTAACACAATCAATTTGGGCTTGAAGAGGGACTGGGAGTAGCTGGCTCCCTACAAAAGCAATTTTCCCTCTCTTGGTATTGACACCTCCTCATCAATTATTGGTAGTGGACCACATCCCCCCTGACTGAATTGGCCTTTTCATCACTGGTTCTCCACTGGTAAGGTAACTCCCTTCTCTTCATGTGCCAATATATATTATTTATGCCTGTATCTGTAATTTTCACTCCATTCATCTGAAGAAGTGGATTTTTTACCCACGAAAATGTATGCTCAAATAAATCTGTTAGTGTTTAAGGTGCCACCAGACACCTTTTTGTTTTTGTGGATACAGACTAATTTGGCTACCCCTCTAAATCTCGTTTTGAGTGTCAAACAGACCCAAAGCCTCAAATCAAATCTCAGTAGTAACCAGAGTTTTGCTTGGCTCTGTTGCAAACTGTCCCAGGTGTGTTAGCAAGGCTTATGAACCTTAGTGGTGCACATCATCTGAGTTTTCACTTCGTAATAATCCCAGCACAGATGGGTTGGTGTGGTGGTGTTTGCTTTGTATTACAATAATGCCCGAAGGCCCCAACCAAGATCAGAGCTTCAATGTGCTCAGCCTATACAAACCCATAGTAAAAGACAGTCGTTGCTCCGAAGTGCTAACCGTGTAGACAAGAAGCAGTCACAGAGAGGTGAAATTACACAACACGTGTTACAACACAGATCAGTGGCAGAGGTGGGAATAGAACCCAGGTCTCCTGACTATCAGTCCACTAGATCATATATTGGTTTTGTTGGGACTGTTTTGCACAACTCTAAATTTGACCCTATTAAAAACAAAGATCTAATTGCAAGGTTTGAACAGCCTGTAGCACGTGATCTACTTCTATGTTGTTTCTCTTTGTAGCTTATTTTGCTAGTTGGGAACATAAACCCAGCTCTCTTTAATTTTTGTCCTTGCAAACAGGCATCAGAATGGGACACAGAGGTACAAGCTCCCCTTATCCCAGATGTAAGTTTTGTGAAAGAAACCCAACTGCAGACTGCGGCTATTTCCTTGTGGACTGTGGTAGCTGCTGTTCAAGCGGTGGAGAGGAAAGTGGAGTCTCATGCTATGCGATTGCTGAATTTGGAGCGGAGATCAGGGACAGCTGAGAAGAAATTTGTGGACTGTGAGAAAACAGTGGTAGAGTTTGGTAACCAACTGGAAAGTAAGTGGGCCGTGCTGGGAACTCTGATCCAGGAGTATGGACTGCTGCAGAGAAGACTGGAGAACATGGAGAACCTGCTGAAGAATAGGAACTTCTGGATCCTAAGAATTCCCCCTGCTAGTAAAGGAGAAGACCCAAAGGTAACAGTAACCCATCTAGTACTTTCGTGTAAAACTAATGTATACTGTATCGGAGAAGTTTTTATGTCCCTATAAATCACCATTGTAAAATAGCTTGGCTGGAAGGAGCAGTCTGACTGGCTGCTAGCTGTATTGCTTATTAAGCTAGTACTTGATCCACAAGATATGTGAAAGCAATTATGAAATGTATACCCATGTTGCACTGCCCTACTCCGGTGTATCATGCAGAATGAGCATTCTGCTGCAGTCTAGCGAACAGTTCAATATAAAAAAAAGAAAAATCTTTTTTTTTTAAAAACAAAACAAGAAATTTCATATAAAAATCCCTATGTTAAAATAATTTTATGCTTCCAAAGTGAAACACTTAAGTCTGGAAATGCCAAAATCCGTTGCTCCCCTAAACTTAAGTCTGCTTCTTTATCCATATGCATTACAGTACAGTCCCTAGGTGGGCATGATTACATGCTGTTTTCCCTGGGACCCTGGACCCCTGCCTCACACAATAAAGGTGGGCACTATCTAGTGCGGTGTTTATCCCAGACTATATCATGCCGTGACCCCCTTTGGGTTCACCTCTGTTAATGCGACATGCCCCCGCCCCCAGGAATTAGCATACAGGATGGACAAAATAAAATTCCATCTTAACAGCCTGTTTGAAAACTGTTGGTGGATAGCCAGGCCCAAATTAACCAATGCATACTCGCACAAGGCCTCTGTTTTGGGGGGCCCTGACCACTGGACCATAATAAGGGATAGGCAACTGGCAGCCCGGGCGGGGGGCACATGAAACCTGCCAGATCTTTTTATTTGGCCCGCCACCGTGTGCGCAGAAAGGGGAAGGCTCTGCCCCCTCCGCCTTCCTCATCTCACCAGTTGCTCCTGTGCCCTCCATGTGGGGCTTGTGACCAGCTGCCAGCCATTAAAGGCATGCTGCCCCTACTGTATGAGAGCATTTTATGGCTCTGGTAGCAGATGGTGCTGCCTAGCTGCCCAAAGAGCTGGTTGCTTCAAAGTTCTCTTTCATTTCATAGGCTACGCTTGCAAACATAACCTTCTTTTAACAAAGCTCTTTGGGTGGGATATTGGATGCTTTCAAATTTTAGATGCATTTTTCAACGTATCTTCAACCAGCTGAGTAATGCTGCTTTCCAGGATAAGTACATGGCTTAAAACTATTAACATTTTTTTTTTTAAATTAAAAATCTAAGAGAGAAGCAAACCATAACCTCCTCCTGAAAGTCTCCCAAACTTTAAGAAATGTAAGCTATAGATCTGACTTTCTGGGTAAGGACCATCTAAACAATTTCTATTAAGTTGAAAAAATATATATATTTTGCGGACATAGGTATATTAACCAAGCAAAGGACAGATGACAATGAATACAATCTACTGTTAGTCATTATAATCCACAGCCAGGTATTCATCTGTTTTTTAAAAAAAAATATTTAAATGGGGAGGAAATCTATTCAATCTGTTTTTATATAAATTATATATTTTATAGTTTTCTACATTGTTCATAAAAGGTAATGGTCTTAATGCTCTCTTCAGAGGCATGTCACTTTCTACAGGGAGAGCTGATGGGCCAGTTCCTATTGTAAAACTGGAATGACTCCATTAACTTCACTGACTATTCCAGATTCTGCTGCAAGTGAAAGCAGGATCTGGCCCAAAGTCCCATACTGTGAAAAACCACCATGTTTGGGATGGCTTCCAGTCTACAGTATTTACCTGTTGTCTTTCCACAAACTCCGAACAAGAATGGTGTTTGAGCTGTACCTTGTTCCAGTACAGTATCTGAGAACAATGGGATAATACTTGATTCTAGAATATATGATTAAAAATAGGGCAAAATTACCATGTGCAGTTAGTCACCTCTTGGTCCATAGCCTCTCCAGCACTTCGGAAACTGAGTGATCCATGTTAAATAGCCAAGTTACGAGTAATGTGTGTTCTGTAAAGGGTTTTTGGGCCATTAGATTAGATGCATAGTGAAGTAATCTTACTGAGAGGGGCTTGGATTCCAGGGTGATGTGTTGTATAAATACTCAAAAGACAAATGTTTGTATAGTGCATGCAGTGTTCTTCAGTACTGGATAAAGCAAAGTAGATTTTTGACGTGTAGTGATGTCAGCACTAGGGGGCTGGTTAGCAAGCAGAAGTGAAAGGCATTTTTAAATAATACCTTTAACAGTCACTAGATGTATATAGATCCTCTTGAAATCAAAGGCCATAACTACATGCTCCTGACTTCTAAAATGCTTTGTCTAATTTTTTAAAAATTTTAAAGTTTCTGTGGGAATACTATTTAAAATGTTTTCCATATAAACATGACTAATCCACTCCCACTGCCTCCCAACTCACAGTGCCATTGTCGCTCCTACTGTACCTGATCTCGAGAGACCACCTCTAAGGGTAAGCAAGTAGTTCACTCTCCAAGCCCATTCCAGTCTCAATGCAGAGACTTCTAGCAAGGCCATCATTTGGTGCCAGTTTTCATGATGGTTATTCTGGAGTGGACACCTGTTGACTGGACATGGGAGGGAGACCCACCTGCTTATATACAGACCAATGGGCAGTCATCCCAAAGCTAAATTTCTGCAATTTCCAACCCATTTGTCTGTTCTACAAGGTGAAAGGATAGCTGGTGTCAGGAGGCGATAGCAGCAGAAGGTGCTGAGTGTGTGACACTTGTGATTTCAGGTCCCAGTGGCGTTTGATGATGTCTCAATCCAAATTCCCCGGGAGAAGTGGGAGAATTTGGAAGAGTGGCAGAAAGAGCTTTACAAGAATGTGATGAAGGGCAACTATGAGTCTTTGATCTCACTAGGTAAAGAGCATTTTACACTTATTGGAGGCTTTGCAATCTGACTTGATGAATTTCTTCTATCCCAAGGCTGTTCTCAACTTCTTCTGATTTCTGGTGGATCAGCACCTATCTCAGACCCTGTGTGATAGACCAGCTCCACAAATCTTCCCAATTTAGAGAGATTTCAAAAAGCTAACGGGGTTCCTGATCCCCCCACCTTCTGAGTTTTCTGGTACTGAGTTAATTGTTTTGGTGTAAGCTCCGGCCATGTCCAAAAACCTGACCTATTCATTGTGTGAAGGTGTTGCAAGATCTTCTGCATTAATGGCTGTCTCAAGGTTTCTGCCCATGTTATACTAGAAACACACATTTTTAAAATTAGGGCTTTGCAAAAGGTTCACACAAGAACCCAGGCCCACCTGATATTTGGGAGGACTAAGGTGCTGTTAATTTATGCAAACCTGAGAGTGCCAGCAAGTTTTGAGGAAGTGATTACTAGGTCCTTGCTCTGGAAACTGTCCCTTGGTACAGACTGTCTTTCTGATTATTGACTTGTCTTGAATCCCCCTTTCTATGATGAGGATTATAGCAAGGCAACTCTGGCAGTATCTGTAGGAGCCAAGGAAATCTGAGCACAGGCACCTTTGTTTTAGACTGGCTCCTTAGTCAGTGATCTCTTCCTGGAAAGAAATGAAGATCCAAGTGTCTAGTCTGATTCTTTTAGATCTGCCAGATACCTTTGATACTGCCAGCCTCACGGTATTCTTGACATGTCTGCATATCTTGCTGTGGGTGGATTGACAGCTGCTCATGAATGGTGGCAGGTTTTTCTCTCAAGATACGATGATGATGAGCTTTGGAGAAGTGTCCAACACACTTAGAGACCTTCCAGTTCCTTGATATCCTATAGGTTGCCTTTATTCTCCAGCAGCCCAGTAAAGCCCAGCAGTCTGCACTTTGGGGTTGTGTGAGGGAACCCCCCCCCCCCCCCATCCTGTAAGGAGCTCCCATTTTCCAGCAGACATTTGCTCTTCTGCATGATCTTCGTTCACCATTTCTTACATCTGTGCAGATTATCTGTCTCTTCCAGAGAGGCAAGGAGGTTGGGTTAAAACCAGGAGAACCCCTTTAAAACTAAAATCAGTACTTACTATATCCTCAATACCTCTTTTCCCTGAACAGACCATGCAATTTCCAAGCCTGATATTTTATCGCGGATTGAACAAGGGGAAGAGCTCTGTGCTGGGGAGCTGCAGGACTTGGAAGTGAGAGAGATCCATACAGAATCTAGCACAGGTGAGTAATGGACTGAAATGGAAAAGTGAGTGTAGTTAAAAGTAGGGAATTCCACCAAAGAATAGAAATATGAGGAAAAAACACATGAGTTTGATACGTTTTAACTGACCATTTTCTTATCTTCATTGCAGACGTCATTCATGACTTTCCACCTGCCCCAGTTACTTCTGTCTCTGCCGGTCCCAGCACAGGTAATACATAAAATCCACTTGGAACACTGATTGCAGTTAATGTTGAGAATCCTGCTCATGTAGTCACAGCTTAAATTCCTGTGAGCAGGTTTTTATTATCCTGCTCTTGCACCAATCTCTCCTTGTTCTGGCTCTTCAGAGTGTTCTGATCATCTGATATATTCACCCCATATTTTTTAATTTCCATTTTAACATGTGCAAACCGTCAGAACGTGCATCTCTTCCAGCAAAGAAATAGTCAAATTCACCACTGGTATATGTTAATGCAACTCTCAGTGGAGTCGTGCCAGTTTGCTCCAACCGGATACTTGGTCCATTGTGTTGGTTTCAGATCAGCTCTCAAATACTGAATAAGATGTTCCGTGGATTATACATAAGCTGTGATGTCACCCTCTTTCCTCTGAACAGAATCTCCCATTTCTACCACGGACATTATCTCATGGATTAAACAAGAAGAGGAGCAGAGCATACGAGCTCAAGAGAATGCTAAGGAACAAGAAACGCATAGAAGTACCTGCACCAGTGAGTACAGGAGTGAAATAACTGAGGAACAGTGAGTAAATTGCCTGAGAGTTACTTTCCTGAGGTGGCTGGTCCCCTGGATTTGTTGGGAGGCCCAGGCAGAGCCATCTCTCTGTACATTTTGAGTTTAGAGTGTCATCCTGGAGGGAGGACATTCCCCATGGATGCAGCTCCAATGGAAAGACAGAGGCAGGGCTTTGCTAATGAGTCGGAGGTGAAGGGGCAGCTGTTAGATTTCCAGTGGGGTACAGGTGGAGAATCCACTTGAGGGGAAAGTTTTCAGCAGCTGTGTGGGCTAGGAACCCTAGTTGCCCAAGCGTAAAAAGAGTGGGGATATGACTAATTTTTCCTCTCCTCCTGGAAAGAGTGCCCATCTCTTGTGACTGATCTCCACAGAACTGGACTTGGCCTTCAGTTTCTTTGTTATTAAAAATGGCCCAGAAGGCAGAGTATGGTGTAGAGAACCAGAAGGAGGCAGACTGCAATATGACCGATTTCCTCCAGTGTTGGGATTGAGGGCCTTGTAACATTCAGTTTTTAATTTTTTTTTAATTTTAAAGGTGCTTTATTGATAAAAGAACCAGTAGTTGCTCATTAAGTATTCATCCATGCCCCACACAGTAAATATCACCTTATACCACTTGCCAGGTAAAATGAATATTAATACTTAAACGATTTTTTGACAGCACTTGTAAGTCCCTTAATTCTTATACAGTTGGGAATGTTGTTTTTCCTCTCTCCATAACAGTGAAAGCTTCACTCCACTCCATACCAGTTTTTATTCCTATATATAAAACTTTCTGTAAACAGATAAACCCTGATCCTGTCCTGAGCTCTGTACAGTCCTCCACCTGTGCAGAACATCTTGCAAGATGGGGGCTTAAAACACTAATCACGTGTACATAGAAGGCTGGTTCCATACAGCACAAGGCTCTTCTGTGACTCTGATTTCTAGGTAAAAGTCCTCAATTTATCTTTGGAAACATCACGGGGAATGATCTTGTATTTTGAAAAGCACTAGGAAATCAGAGAGAGTGTGTCCCCTTTTATCTTGGTGTGACTGAATACAGATCTAGACACATGTATTGCCCCTTCTTAGTTCCAAAGCTTTGGATTTAGACTTTTCTTAGAAGTGAAACTCATCACAAAATAACTCAGCTCAAAATGTCGTCTTGGTGTAACGCACTAGAAAAAAAGGGGAAGATTTTCACTCGGCTTCTGTCCCACACCAGTTGTATGATCAGGCAATAAATAAGGTTTAGAGCCAGCTGTGTTGTAATTTTGGTGAAAAATGATGGGACATGGCAAGAATGATTCTTAGAGCTTCATTTTTGACTCGTCAATCTAGAGGCCAGTTTGGGGTGAGGAGCTAGCCCAATGGAGAACTCTCTGTAAATAGCTGGATATGGGTAACTTCCTAGTACAGGGTGGGCAAACTTTTTGGCCTGAGGGCCACATCTGGGTGGGGAAATTATATGCAGGGCCGTGAATGTAGGGAAGGGGGGTTGGGTATGGGACGGGGTGCGGTGTGCAGGAAGGGGCTTAGGGCAAGGGGTGGGGGTGCAGGAGAGGGCTCAGGGTAGGGGGTTGGGGTGCAGCAGGGGGCTCAAGGTAGGGGGTTGGGGGCTCAGGGCAGGGGGTTGTGGTGCAGGAGGGAATGTAGAGTGTGGGAGGTGGTGCGGTGTGCAGGAAGGGGTTCAGGGCAAGGGGTTGGGGTGCAGGAGGGGACTCAGGGCAGGGGGTTGGGGTGCAGGAGGAGTGCGGGGTAGGGCAGGAGGTTGGGGTGCAGGGTGCAGGAGGGGTTTAGGGTGCGGGCTCTGGCCCAGTGCCACTTACCTTGAGCAGTTCTGGGGTGGCAGCGGTTTGCAGTGGGGCTAAGGCAGGCTCCCTGCCTGCCCTGGCCCCGTGCCGCTCCCAGAAGCAGCTAGCATGTCCGACAGTGACTCCTGGGGGTGGAGTGGGGCAGGCGGCTCTGTCGCGCGCTGCCCTCGCCTGTGGGTACCACCCTTGAAACTCCCATTGGCCACGGTTCCCCGTTCCCGCCCAGTGGGAGCTGCGAGGGGCGGTGCCTGAAAACAAGGAAAGCGCACGGAGCCCTCTGCTCCCCCAGGGGCCGCAGGGACATGGTGCCAGCTGCTTCCAGGAGTGGTGTGGGGCCAGGGAAGGCAGGGAGCCTGTCTTAGCCCTGCTGCACCATGGGCTGGCATTCTTGCGGGCCAGATTGAAAGCCTTGACGGGCTATAGTTTGCCCTCCCCTGTTCTAGTACCTACAGATTGAGAGTGAAGTCTTTCTTACCTGGCACTGTTTCAACAGACCATTCCGAGCATTTCTGTAGCACATGTAGAAGAGAAATCCAACTTCATGGGATTCCATTATGAATCAGAAACCTCCAAATCTTAAGGGGTTTCTTTATTTCAAATTGATGCATAAGTAACGTAAGGATTATCTCCTCCTTCCCCCCCCCCCCCCCACTCTCCCCCCGCTCCCCCTCTAGCAGATGATAGGTTCTTGGTCAAACATGAGGAGCGTCCTCAGGAGAGAGGTCCTGTGAACCAGGAACTGCCTGTGACCTTATCAGGAAGATCAGAAGCATGTGTTTTCCAAGTAGCCAGCTGCGAAAATCAGCCCAATTCAAACATGCAGCTCATCTCAAACGCAACCTCTACAGCACACAGTCTGGGGGAATCCACTCAAGGTGAAACAGAGTTTGGTCAGTTTCCAAACGTCGCCGCCCAACAGGGAAGCCAACTGGGAGAAAGACCATATTTGTGCAGTGAGTGTGGGAGGTGCTTCAGCCAGAAAGACATCTTCATATCACATCAGAGAACCCACACCGCTGAGAAACCCTATTCCTGCTCCGAGTGCGGGAAAAAGTTTGCCCAGCAATCCAATCTGAACAACCACTTCCGGCTCCACACAGGTGAGAGGCTTTATGTGTGTTCACAGTGCGGGAAGAGCTTCATCCACCAGTCCAGGCTCACCTACCACTACAGAGTCCACACGGGAGAGCGGCCCTACATGTGCACAGAGTGTGGGAAGGGCTTCACCGAGCAATCCAAATTAACAAACCACTGTCGAATCCACACAGGTGAGAGGCCAC
Source organism: Caretta caretta (assembly GCF_965140235.1). Lineage (NCBI taxonomy): Eukaryota > Metazoa > Chordata > Testudines > Cheloniidae > Caretta > Caretta caretta. Next base: position 268,014,636 of record NC_134207.1, on the reverse strand, counting down.
ACACCTGTGCCGAGTGCGGGAAGAGCTTCAGTCTGAAGATAAGCCTTATAATTCACCAGAGAAACCACGCCAAGGAAAGACCTTATGAATGCACTGAATGTGGCTTAAACTTCAATTGTCACTCAGGACTCATCAGGCATCAGATGATTCACACGGGGGAGCGGCCCTATAAATGCGCAGACTGTGGGAAAGGCTTCATGCGGAAGGAGCATCTTCTGAACCACCAGCGACTGCACACGGGAGAGAGACCCTACCAATGTACGGTGTGCGGGAAGAGCTTCATTCGGAAGCATCATCTTCTGAAACATCAGCGGATCCACACGGGGGAGCGGCCCTACCAGTGTGCCGAGTGTGGCAAAAGCTTTAGGTATAAACAGTCGCTCAAAGATCACCTGAGAATTCATAGCGCAGAGCAGAGGCAGCCGGAAATTTCCCAGGGCCTTTTGCAGGAAATAGAAACTGGGCTCCTTGATGTTAAAATAGAAAATACATGGTAGCATGATTGTAAATAGTTGCCTAATAAAAGTACATCAGCTCCAGCAAATTGGAAGAGGATGTTATCGCGTTATAAAGGTAAGTAAAAGCAGACATTCAAACTTCCCTCTCTTAGAGGAGCACACTCATGAGCTTCTAAATCCATGAGCCCTTGAGAAGAAAGGATGCTCAGTGTGCTCACGTGAACTCTACAAAGGGGAAGGGAGGGCATGAACCTTGGCTTTATATCTGTCAAACTCATTATTGAGATGATTTTTACTTTAGTGTTGGTCCAACTCCTGTTTGAAGACCTTTCCAGTTAAAGCTTACCTTGCTGTGTATGTCAATCTGTTATACACACACACACACACACACACACTGTATAAAAATGTATTGAATCTTTATTTTGAGCAGTCAATGCTTTTCTTTAGTTCTTGGACTTTATTTTAGGGAAAACAGGAACATGAGGTTAGATGTGACCCAGGTGAGAACTTTTTAAAAAATAATAATAATCCACTTGTTTTTAAAAAACAATACTGTTAGGATCCTGCAATGTTTTACAGATTAAACACTTTCCAAAAGAGCCTCATCAACATGAACCATGTCTTGGAAAACTTGAGTGGTCCCTTCTGAGAATTCGCTGATTTTAAAAAAAATGCTACAGAGTTAATGTAGTTTTTATAAGATAGTCAAGTGTTGCTTGCGTGCATAACACTGCCGATATTAAGTGTAAGATCACTATTTATAAACCAAACATTTATTACTATGTGATTTTATTAAGTGTTGGGTTTTCTTTCTCTCAAAAAAGACAAGATTTTTGCAATTCCTCAGTATTTAAAAGTCTAATGACTGGAAACAAAGTGGGTTTTCTGTACATATGGGAAATGAGAAAACTACATAAAAAATTATCCAAGAACTTTTGTTTTAAAGATTTTTTTTTTCTCCAGCCATGCAACTGAAATAATGTTGTAGTACTGTGATCACTCCATTAGCTAACACATCTCCATGCTGGGATATTAGTGGCCCTACAGCCTGTAAATGGTGCTGTTTGTACACAGATTCCAGGGGGGAAAGAATTCTTTGGTGGGTAGGGAATGTAATTCTTCTGAGGCACTTTGTTCTCCTTTGTTTAAACATTGATGGACGGGATAATATGGGTGTATGCTTCTGCATAGCTCTTTATTACATGGCTTAGTCACGTGTGCAAAGTGTAAACTAATTTTGCTCTATTGCTAGCCTAGCACCAAATTAAGGTTCTGATCATTTAACTTTGTGAGACTGAGCAGACTGCTGCATCAAGCCCTGCTGAAGACAGTGCGGCTCTGTACGGACACAACTGCCCACATGGAGGAAGTTGCAGGATTGGGGCCTAAATTTGATTGTATATGCACCAAGGCCCTGATCCAGTCTCCCCTGAAGCCAATGAGTTTTTTCCAGGGCAGGGGCAGGCTGCCAGTGTGCTAAAATATAGAAAACTCAGCACAAGGACCAAAAAGACCCTGCAATTGTGACATTTAGTATAGAGTTGGGGCTTGTGGGGGGGTGGGTGTTCTAATTTTTGCTTGGCTGCTGTTTTTAGGCTTCCTAGTTATCCTGTAAAGAACCAAAGTCCGGGGGGGAAAATCGCTGCAAAAATAAGTCTGATAAATATCTTCCACCATGCTTAGGAGCCAGGTCTTCAATCTCTGAATCAGAACAAAAATTTGTGAGGGGGTAACACTGAAAACTCAATTTTGTTTTTCACTTACATTAATTGCAGCTGGCTGCTAATAAGTGTTCGCATCAGAGAAGTGCATGCCCCTGTGGACTTAACATGAAGCTACTGCAGTGCATTCAGGTCAAAAACATCTTTGTAAAGATTATAGTATATACTGGACTCAGGTCTTAGTTTCAGGAGAATATTGACCTGAGGCTTAAGAGTTTCTGAGCACTGTCCAGGCCTCTCAGGATTTGGCCTATTATAGTTAGGTTGAATGAAAAGGAATTACTTGTAATGGGTAACTGGCCATTCACTCTGCAGTTTCAGGCCTTCTGTTCCATCAGTAGTCACTATGGCAACAGTTTTCCCCCTTTTTCTAAACCTCAACGCACATGAACAAGTAAGTATGTCCATTCCTGTTTACTGCTATTGTCAGTCTGCTCTAGAAAATAGATGGGGGTGCAGAGAATACCTTTCAGCAGCCTGGGTGTAATCATCCAGCGACTTTGATATATAGTCGATACCATTGTGTTCATTTAAATCACTGTGAACACATCCATACAACCTTTTAGTCTCTGCTTTTGTATAAAGTCTCTGCTTTTGTATAAACTGCCAGCACTTGAATAATTTTAACATCTTTGGCATGAGAAAGCTTGTGTGTTAACTTTTATGGACCAATAAATGTTATTACCTGATTTATCCTGTCTGCTGTGTTTTAACACGTTGTATTAGAGGTTTTGTCAGTCTGACGTAACACAGGAGGTCATCTGAAGCATGAGCATTTTCCCAAGATGGATAGATTCTCCTGCAGCTAAAATCCTCTTCCTAGCAGCTTCTTTCTTGTCATCACCTCTCCTTCCTTCCCATTTTAAGTGTGCTGCAGTTAGTCAAAGGACTTCCTTTGGGTCAGTAAATGGCAAGCAGCAAAATGGAAGAGAAAAAAACATGCTTACTTACATTGGAAGCTCTTTGGGGCAGGGATTCCTTTTACTCTGTTTGTACCCCATCTAGTACAATGGAGTCCTGCTCCATAACTGCAACTCCTAGGTGCTACTGCCATACAAATAAATAATGTTTCAATCTTGCATAAGGCCTGTAGCTTTAAACAATGTTTAAACCGCTTTGGCACAGTTTAAAACATGGTTCTAGTTGAAAACGTGTAAATATACTTTAGCTCACCAGTGTGGAAAGAGGGCTTTTAAGTGAATTAGAAATTATTTTTGAACAGAACTTCTTGTACTGTTTATCAGGATGTGTGGTTAAACTGGTGCAGCAAGAACAGTGGAAGGTGTTGTTCTACCCTGAAAAGTGAAATTGAAAATAGCAACTTCTTACTCAAAAGCTCTGCTCCTATGTGTCTTGAGAGCCTTAGCTCCTGACTTCATTAACAAAACTAAGTTTTTCTTCTGCTTAGCCTGTTTAAGTCTGCAGAGCCAACACAATTAAGAGAAGGAGCTGGAGTCTATTCCTTCATGTGCATCATTGTTACTACATCCTATGCAGTTACACCTCTGTAAACCCATTAAAAGCAATGAGGTTTCATGGCCGTTGATGGCTTAATTTGGGGCTATATAAGACAGAACCTAGCCTGATTCAGATAAATCCAGTCTGAGATTCCAGGGCTGGGAAAAACAAATTTTACTTATTAACTGTGCTTATGTTACAGAGAAATAATTGAATGACAGTAAACAAGCCCCTACAATGCCAATTTGAGAGTTGCTTTTCAGAACAGAAATACACTTTTTAAAGAGCATGTAGATCCTTTACAAAAGAGTCTGAAAGCTCTATAACAGAGGGTGGTGCCCTAATGCCCCTTCTTTAGTGCTTTACATTTCCACTGCCCTGTGTCAACAGGAATTAATGCTCTTCAACAGTAGACGGGTGGCCTGTAATATACAGAAGGTCGGACTAGATCTGCTAGTCCCTTCTAGCTTTTAACTGTATGACTATTTGCGTCAGGCTCACCTACAAACCATGTACTGCCTTTGGCAGTGGGGGCTGCTGCCAGAGACGATTAGAGCAGCATGGGAAATTAAAGGGACAAAATTAATCTATTCACAAAGTACAGCTAGGGTTTTTTTCTCCTGGACGGTACAGCCCAAATGAATTATGGAACCAGTAGTGAGGTAGGCCCAAATGCTGGCCATCATTATAGGGGAGGAAAGGGGCTGTAAGGTGGCTCCGCACTGGGCTCCTGTCTGAACAGGTTGTGTGGCTGGTGTGGTGTGCGTAGGGAGAGGTGTGGTGGTGCGACAGGTATGGACAAGGATAAGAGCTCACCCAAAAATAGGTTTCAGAGGAACAGCTGTGTTAGTCTGTATTCGCAAAAAGAAAAGGAGTACTTGTGGCACCTTAGAGACTAACCAATTTATTTGAGCATGAGCTTTCGTGAGCTACAGCTCACTTCATCAGATGTATACCGTGGAAACTGCAGCAGACTTTATATACACACAGAGAATACCCAAAAATACTCATTCCCATTCTCACCCCGTACATCCTGCCTGCCCCCATGCAGGGGCCTTGTGAAGTTTCACTTGTATGAAACAATTCCACAGTATTTTGGAGCCAGGGCTTCAACCCTTGCAGGTCCCAACAGCAATGCTGCAGGGAGGGGGTAATTGCTGTTGTATTTTTATGCCTTAGAGGCAGTAACAGCTGGGGGTGGGGGCGGCATCTATCACTGGGAGCCTGGTGCACGGGATGTGCAGTTCGCCCTTTAATTCCCGCAGCAGCTAAGCATAAAGACAGGCCTGCGCTTCCTGCAGAGGGAGGGACCCTGCATGGGAGCCGGTCATCGGCAAGGGCCCAGGGCTGGCGTCAGACAGGCTGCCCCAGACAGGAGCGGGGTGGGCCTGGCCGCGGGCACCGTGGGTGTGGAACTGGGCAGATGCAAAACGGGCTGTGGATGTGGAAGGCAGGGCGGGGACGGACCTCCAGGGCTGTCAGCCCAGGGCTGGGTTAATCGCCCGCCCCAGAGGAGGATGCACGTTCCCCAGAGAGACCCCCGGAGACCCGCCCCGGCGCTGCTCAGTGCCCACAAGGGCTCGTGCGAACAGCGGCCCGCTCCGCAGGGCGGCCCCGGGTTCAAATCCTGCGGGAACGGCGGGGTGCGTGGCCCTTCCCCGCCGCTCCCGGCCCCGGCAGCCAGGCCGCGGCTCCCTCCCTCCCTCCCTCCCTCCCGGCCGCGCTCGCTCTGCTCCGCCCGGCAGCGGGGCCGGCCCGTGGCGAGGCGGCGCCGGGACTCTGCCCAGCCCGCAGCGGGAGCGGGGCTCGGCCGGGCCGGGCCCGCGGGAGCAGCCCCGCCCGGGGGCGCCATGGCCGAGCGGGCCGCTGCCCAGGTAAGGGCCCGGCGGGCGGGGGGGCCTCGGGCCCCGGGAGCTTCTCCCCGCCCGGCCCGGGCTGCCCCGGGAGCGCGGGGCGGCGCGTTCTCTGCGCCCCCTCTCGGGGCCGGCTGGCGTCCGGGGCCGCGGCTGCTTTGCCGTGGCCCCGGGGCTAAAGCCTGCTGGGAAGGCGAGTGGCCGCGGCTCCGGCCTGGGGCAAGGCCTGCTTCGGCCGCCCTCTGCGCGCTCTCCCAGCCAGGCAGCACCCCTGGGGGCTTGCCTCGCCCGCGGCGGTTTCCCAGGGTTTCAGAGCCCTGCCAGGGGCGGGCTCGGCCCTGATGTGGGGAAGAAGAGGGGGGAGGTTCCAAAGTTACCTTGTCTCTGACCCCTTTCGCACTCCTCCCCCCCACGGCCCGGGCAGAGATTGGCTTTTGTCTCACTTGTCCCCTCTGGGTCAAGGACAATAGCCCCGTCTTCTCTGTCCTGCAACTTCTAGACCTGGCGGAGTCTTTTGGCTCTGGTGTCCTAAAACTGCCCGGGGATGTGGTGCGGGGAGCGTTTGTGTGTACCATCCTGGCTGTTAGCGCTGGGAAAGAGTGAGATCTAAATTCCAGCTCTGATCCTGAACTGATCCTGAGTGCAGATTGCTGGTGGCGGAGGGAGGAAATGTTTCATACAAGGAGTCTGGCTGGGTTCTCTAGTCTTCTTTCTCCTCTCCATCCCAATCATCCTCCCTGATTGACCTGCCTTTCTCAAGTCCCAGATCATCGGGACTCTCCCTTCAGTCAAGATCTGGGTGCAGCTCCTTTCAGAGCAATGCCTGCTGGCACAAAGTGGGCCACTTGAGGCTTGTGAAGGCCTCTCCCTGCAGCACAGCGCACTCTGCTAGCCTGGGGGACCAGATATTAGGCCCAGACTCTTAACCGCATTGGGGGAGCATAGGCTGCTGTCCCTGGGCCAGCACAACGCATGTTGGTTTGAAAGTGTAGAGAAACCTGCATTTCACCCCTGTAATACTAGGCCTGCCTCCCTTCTAATCAGGGGAGATGCCCTGAGCTGTCTGATGATGCTGATTTTGGCCGCTTAAGGTGATTGTTAAATAATAGTAAAAAAATAATTCTGCCATTCATTCATATGGCATTAGGATATGCATTACAACCTCTGCTAGGGTCTCCAACTGAGATTAGGGCCACATTGTGATGAACACTGTATCTACACATCATGAGAAACAGGCCCTGCCTTAAAGAGCTTGCAGTCTAAACAGCTAAGGCTGAACAAGGACAGGTGAAATGGACTCTTCTCATCCCCATTTACAGTGGGGTCTGATCTAGGGAGGAATGCGACTTGTTCAGTTTCACCCAAGGAGACTGTGGCAGAGATGGAAATAGACCACACATCTCCTGAGTCCCTGTCCAGTACTTTAACTATAAACCCATCCTTGTTCTCCTTCCGTTTTGGGCCCAGGGTCACTCAGGCAGAAGACCATGTTGGTGGAGATGTTGTCCTGTCATGCTCTAAGCAGAAACTTAGGAGTAAAAGCTAACGGTCATAGTTTTCAAACCAAAAGCTTTAGTGCTTTGAAATAGGGAAAAGTGCACAACGCAGGCAGAGTATTGACTGTCTACAAAGTCTGTTTTGTAATATGAAGTTATTGACCCAAAAAAAGGTTCCAAAATATGTGAACCTGTTGATGAGACCAATTTGGGGCCTTTTCAGAAAACATCAGAACAGTTTGAAAGTATATGGCAGGTGGAGTTCAAGTTTTCATGTGTTGAATTTCAGACTGATGCAGGTTAAATTGTTAGAGCGTAAAAACACAGCTGATGATGAAAATATCGACAGACTTTGACACATCTGGAGAGTGACTCTCTTAGAACAAAGATCCTGGGAGTGACAGCTTGTGTATTGTTTACCTTGCTAGATATCTTTCCATTTCTGTCCTTTCACATAGGCTCCAGAATGGGATGCAGAGTCATGGTGCCTTTGCAGCCACCTGCTGGCCCTGAAGAAATTCCCCTTAGAGAAACCCAGCTGCAAACATGACCATGGAGGCTGAAGTTCAAGCCATAGAGAAGAAGGTGGATTCTCAGGCCACACAGTTGCTGAATCTGAATGGGAGAATGGGGACAGCTGAGAAGAAACTAGTCCGCTGTGAGGAAACAATGGTGGAGTTTGGAAACCAGCTGGAGAGTAAGTGGGCTGTGCTGGGAACTCTGATCCAGGAGTATGGGCTGCTGCAGAGGAGGCTGGAGAACATGGAGAACCTGCTGAAGAACAGGAACTTCTGGATCCTGAGGCTCCCCCCAGGCGCTAAGGGAGAAGTCAATATCCCAATATCCCAGCTGGTGCAGAGGTAAAGCTTATTGTCAGATATGAAAGGGGTGTTTGTGTCTTGTGGCTGGTAGGTTCTTTAAGGCACTGCCGATATGGATCTCACTGATAGATACTTTTGTACCCAGGAATAAAATCTGGGGGGGGAGAGATTGCCTGTCCCTTTAATTCTGGTTCCATTCTCCCAGTCAGCCCTGATGTAACTCTCAAAAAGACTCTGACATCATCTTCTGCCTCTTCTCATGCAAATTACTGGGGTGTTGGCTCATCTTCCAGAGACCTACGGTAGGAGGGGTCCCTATGTGTCTAAATTCATTCACATTGCTGACCTCCTGCTGGTGAGGTTTTCTTCCGTCTGTGTTGTCTTTTCTCATGGCCTCTCAATGTTATTTTAGGACCAAACTCTCTGCTGATGTAGGTGTACTAAAATCAGTGGAATTCCACCAGCAGAGAAATTGGCCTTTAGCCTCTATGGCTGAGGATAGTTCTGCCTCCGTGCACATTCGAATTTTGACCTGTTAGGTGTATCCACCAACAAGGGAGTTAACTGAAGCGACTTGATCGCTTCTTTGTGGACATGTAGAGTGTGTCTACACTGCACGCGCCTCATGGGTAGCTTGGGTATAAACAGCAGTGTAGACAGCGAGGCCCGGTTTAGGTGAGTAAAACCACACCAGAACATTAGGGTGTGTATCCTACATGGCTCTCGGCACACCCAAGCAGTTCCATCTCCGTCTACACTGCTGATTTTATCAGTGTATTACCCCACCCCGGGGGAAAGTATGCAGCGCTTGTGATTTCAGTCCCAGTGTCGTCTGATGCATCTCTGTATTTCTCTGAGCAGGGATGGGAGAGTGCAGCCAAATGGCAGAAGGAGCTTTGCGAGAACGTGATGAAGGGGAACTATGAGACTCTGGTCTCCCTGGGTAAGGATAAGTTCTCACTCACTTATTACAGACGTTGTGATGTGGCAAGAGCTGGGTTGGCTCTGGCTCAGAGTTATTGACCAAGGGTCAGATCCTCACTGATGTAAATTGTTTATTGAAATGAATGGAGCTGTGACAGTTTACACTAGGTGAGTACCTGCCTCCAGATCTTTATGCAGGATGCACAATGCGTTGTGTTCCTCTCCATCTGATGAGCCCTGAATCTGCTGCCAGGAGTCCAGCTCACCTTTTGCAGGAGTGCAGCTATCTCCATTTTCTGCATGCTCTTCGTTAACACTTCTGCAACTTGGTTCATAGGAGCAGGCACCTTCAGTGACAAAAAGGCGTTTAAAATCACATCAAGTTTTATGTAATTAAATACCAAAGAGCTCTATTCTTCTTCTCCATGAACAGACTCTGCGATTTCCAAACCCAGCATCCTGTCCCAGATTGAACGAGGACAGGAGCCATGTGTTGGGGATGAGCCAGAAGAGACAGAAATCCCCACGGAGCCCAGCATGGGTAAGGACATGGTTAAAACTCCAAAATCCTGGCAGGATCTTTGGATTTCTCATATCCCAGGGTTCCTTATCCTCAAGACAATTTTGACCCTCGATTTCTCCACCCACCCCAATAGGTTCTAAATGTAATAACCCCCCTTTCTGACTTTCTGCCCATTGTCCTCTGGTAGTTTTCTCTGAATCCTCATTATTACCCTGTTTACATCTATTCAGGAAAGAAATGGTTTTTGGTAGCGAAGTGTTTGAAAAGCAATCTCTAAGCATTTTGTGGATGTTGGGAAAACAGTCTCCTTCTTTCCCCTGAACAGACTCTCCAGTTCCTACACATGAGATTTCATCCTGGATTAAACAGGAGGAGGAGCTGCATATCCAGGATCAGCAGGACTCGGAGGAGAGAGAGATCCCTGAAGATCTTAGAATGGGTGAGCAATAGATTTAAACTACTGAGGAATGACAATAGAGAGCGGTGGAAATCCGATCAAACCTTCCTGAGCCTAATTCCAATCAAACCTCAAAGCCTAATTCCATTGTTTTGTACATCTGTCATAACTTTGTAACTAGCCTTTGTCGGTGCATAAGAATGGGCATGCTGGTTCCATCAAGCCCAGTGTCCTGTCTTCTGAGAGTGGCCACTGCCAGATGCTTCAGAGGGAGTGAACAAAACAGGGCAGTTTGAGTGATCTATCCTGTCGTCCAGTCCCAGCATCTAACAGTTGGAGGTTTAGGGACACCCAGAGCACGACGTTGTGTCCCTGACCATCTCAGCTAACAGTCATTGACAGACCTATCCTTCATCAACTTCTCTAATTTATTTTTTTAACCCAATTATACTTTTGGCCTTCACAACATCACCTGGAAACAAGTTCCAGAGATTGAGCGTGCATTGTGCGAGGAAGTACTTCCTTATGTTTGTGTTAAACCTACTGCCAATTAATTTTATCAAGTGACCTAATTCTTGTGTTATGTGAAGGGGTAAACAGCGCTTCCTTATTCACTTTCTCCACCCCAGTCAGGATTTTATAGACCTCTGTCATATCCCCCTTTAGCCAGCTCTTTTCTAAGATCAACAGTCTGATCTTTTTAATCTCTTCTCATATGGAAGTTGTTCCACACCCCGAATAATTTTTGCTGCTCTTCCCTGTACTTTTCCCAACTCTGATACCTTGTTTGAGATGGGGTGACCAGAACTGCATTCCGTATTCAAGATGTGGGCGTACCATGGATTTATATAGAGGCAATCGGATATTTTCTGTCATACTTTCTATCCCTTTCCTAATGAATTCCTAACAGTCTGTTCGCTTTTTTGACTGCTGCTGCACATTGAGCAGAGCAGAGAACTATCCATGATGACTCACCCCTCAAGAAAGAGATCTGGAACTGCTTATTTAGATCTCATCATTTTGTATGTGTAATTGGGTCAGATTATGTTTTCCAATATGCATTACTTTGCATTTATCGACATTGAATTTCATCTGCCATTTTGTTGCCCAGTCACCCAGTATTGTGAGGTCCCTTACACTCTTCACATTCTGCTTTGGACTTAACTATCTTGAGTAGTTTTGTGTCATCTGCAATCTTTGCCACCTCACTGTTTTATCCTTTTTTCCAGACCATTTATGAATATGTTGAACAGCCCTGGTCCCAGTACAGATCCTTGGGGGACTCTGCTAGTTACCGCTCTTCACTGTGAAAATTGACTGTTTATTTGTACCCTTTATTTCCTGTCTTTTAACCAGTTACTGAGCCATGAGAGGGCCTTCCCTCTTATCCCATGACTGTTTAGTTTGTTTAAGAGCGTTTGGTGAGGGACCTTGTCAAAAGCTCTCTGAAAGTCCAAGTACACTGGATCCCCCTTGTCCACATGTTTGTTGACCCTCTCAAAGAACTCTAGAAAATTGGTGAGGCATGAATTCTCTTCACAAAGGCTGTGTTGACTTTTCTGCCACACATTGTGTGCATCGTAGTGTCTGATCATTCTGTTCTTTACTATAGTTTCAACCAGTTTGCCTGGCACTGAAGTTAGGCTTAACGACCTGTAATTGCCAGGATTGCCTCTGGAGCCTTTTTAAAAAATTGGTGTCACATTAGCTACCCTCCTGTTACCCACACACTCTAGGGCACCCACCTTTACCCTTCCGTGGACTCAGGCTAACCCGGTTAATTTAGGCACCTACCCTTACCCAGTTCCTAGGGCTCAGGTTTGCGGGGCCTTTTACCAATGAAGGAGCCGTACACAGTATTATCCTTAACTTCTTGTTATTAACAGTTACCAAACAGAATACACACACTAAGCATACATTGCTCACTACTCCCAATAAGGCAGACAAACTTTTCCTGGTGGCCACTCAAGATTAGATCGGCAGGGGCTCCAGCTTCCCGTGTAGTGTGATTGACAGGGTGTTGAGGTCTGGCAACTCTGATCTGGGGTAGTGTCCTGAAGTTAGGTTCCAAAAAACTTCCTTTTGGACCCCAGTTTATATAGTTAAACTTGAGTCCTGCTTAGCTCTCCCTTAACCAATCAATCGTTTTAAACGAAAGTCTACCAAACAGTTTTCAGAGTAGCAGCCGTGTTAGTCTGTATTCGCAAAAAGAAAAGGAGTACTTGTGGCACCTTAGAGACTAACCAATTTATTTGAGCATAAGCTTTCGTGAGCTACAGCTCACTTCATCGGATGCAACTACCAAACAGTGTTTTTCACCAATCACAGCCCATTACAAAACAATTCTTTACCCTGTCAGATCCCACCACTTTAGTTGATTTAAATCTTGCAAAATTAGTTATGCCACAGACAGAAACAATCAGAAAAACAGACAAAGACTATACAGATAAACAGTAGAGAAGTGGGGACCATAAAGACAAAACAATGGAAGTACAGATTTCACAATCACAACAGTTAAGTGATTCCTTGCCAGACAAAATGTCAAACAAAGTTTTCTTTAAAGATTTTAAGATCATAGAATCATAGAATATAAGGGTTGGAAGGGACCCCAGAAGGTCATCTAGTCCAACCCCCTGCTCGAAGCAGGACCAATTCCCAGTTAAATCATCCCAGCCAGGGCTTTGTCAAGCCTGACCTTAAAAACCTCTAAGGAAGGAGATTCTACGCATTCCAGTGTTTCACCATCCTCTTAGTGAAAAAGTTTTTCCTAATATCCAATCTAAACCTCCCCCACTGCAGCTTGAGACCATTACTCCTCGTTCTGTCATCTGCTACCATTGAGAACAGTCTAGAGCCATCCTCTTTGGAACCCCCTTTCAGGTAGTTGAAAGCAGCTATCAAATCCCCCCTCATTCTTCTCTTCTGCAGGCTAAACAATCCCAGCTCCCTCAGCCTCTCCTCATAAGTCATGTGTTCCAGACCCCTAATCATTTTTGTTGCCCTTCGCTGGACTCTCTCCAATTTATCCACATCCTTCTTGAAGTGTGGGGCCCAAAACTGGACACAGTACTCCAGATGAGGCCTCACCAATGTCGAATAGAGGGGAACGATCACATCCCTCGATCTGCTCGCTATGCCCCTACTTATACATCCCAAAATGCCATTGGCCTTCTTGGCAACAAGGGCACACTGCCGACTCATATCCAGCTTCTCGTCCACTGTCACCCCTAGGTCCTTTTCCGCAGAACTGCTGCCTAGCCATTCGGTCCCTAGTCTGTAGCTGTGCATTGGGTTCTTCCGTCCTAAGTGCAGGACCCTGCACTTATCCTTATTGAACCTCATCAGATTTCTTTTGGCCCAATCCTCCAATTTGTCTAGGTCCTTCTGTATCCTATCCCTCCCCTCCAGCGTATCTACCACTCCTCCCAGTTTAGTATCATCCGCAAATTTGCTGAGAGTGCAATCCACACCGTCCTCCAGATCATTTATGAAGATATTGAACAAAACCGGCCCCAGGACTGACCCTTGGGGCACTCCACTTGATACCGGCTGCCAACTAGACATGGAGACATTGATCACTACCCGTTGAGCCCGACAATCTAGCCAGCTTTCTACCCACCTTATAGTGCATTCTTCCAGCCCATACTTCCTTAACTTGCTGACAAGAATACTGTGGGAGACCGTGTCAAAAGCTTTGCTAAAGTCAAGAAACAATACATCCACTGCTTTCCCTTCATCCACAGAACCAGTAATCTCATCATAAAAGGCGATTAGATTAGTCAGGCATGACCTTCCCTTGGTGAATCCATGCTGGCTGTTCCTGATCACTTTCCTCTCATGCAAGTGCTTCAGGATTGATTCTTTGAGGACCTGCTCCATGATTTTTCCAGGGACTGAGGTGAGGCTGACTGGCCTGTAGTTCCCAGGATCCTCCTTCTTCCCTTTTTTAAAGATTGGCACTACATTAGCCTTTTTCCAGTCATCCGGGACTTCCCCCGTTCGCCACGAGTTTTCAAAGATAATGGCCAATGGCTCTGCAATCACAGCCGCCAATTCCTTCAGCACTCTTGGATGCAACTCGTCCGGCCCCATGGACTTGTGCATGTCCAGCTTTTCTAAATAGTCCCTAACCACCTCTATCTCCACAGAGGGCTGGCCATCTCTTCCCCATTTTGCGATGCCCAGCGCAGCAGTCTGGGAGCTGACCTTGTTAGTGAAAACAGAGGCAAAAAAAGCATTGAGTACATTAGCTTTTTCCACATCCTCTGTCACTAGGTTGCCTCCCTCATTCAGTAAGGGGCCCACACTTTCTTTGGCTTTCTTCTTGTTGCCAACATACCTGAAGAAACCCTTCTTGTTACTCTTGACATCTCTGGCTAGCTGCAGCTCTAGGTGCGATTTGGTCCTCCTGATATCATTCCTACATGCCCGAGCAATATTTTTATACTCTTCCCTGGTCATATGTCCAACCTTCCACTTCTTGTAAGCCTCTTTTTTATGTTTAAGATCCGCTAGGATTTCACCATTAAGCCAAGCTGGTCGCCTGCCATATTTACTATTCTTTCGACACATCGGGATGGTTTGATCTGTTTCTTTATCTGGTGATGACGTGTCTTGTTAGGACAGGGGTGCCTTCTTAACAGTCTGATGTTACACTGCTTTGATGCAATTTAGATAGTGGTTCTGGTTTTGGTCCTGTAATCTGCTCTGTCATTCTTGTCCTCTTATACAAATTCACACAAATTCATTGTGTGCATGTGATGAATTCTAGAACCTTGTGACAAACTTCATTTATCTTGCACCACGCCTGCCCTCTGCCCATTTATCTATCTCACCTGGAACGTGCAGTGTTCAACCTCTGAGCAGCTTCAAATCAAAGCCTGCTCATCTGCTCAAGGCTCAGATAGTCACTGATTCAGAACTGACTGGCTTCAGGCCCAATGTATTACAACTCTGCAGGACTAGAAAGGGGAAGCTTATTTCACCTGAAGGGGGAAATCCCCAGCTTCCCAACAGGATGCACAGCACTTGCTTCTGGCCCTGCAAAGTCCTGAGAATAAACATAGAAACAAATATAGAAAAGTTATTTTAGGCCCCTGTTAGCAATATTGATGACTCCGTCTTCATCTGAAAGATTTAGAATCATGGTAGCGAAGGGAGACTAGCATCAAAGGAAGAGGGATACAAAAAGAATCCCAGCAAAAGGCATTGGTTAGTTAGTTCTGTAACCTGTGGCATATGCAGAATTCATGTTGGTGCAGTCCTGTTGAAAGGCTTACCTGGCCCTTGTTTGGGGTGACTCCTGAGTTGTGTAGCCATCCCAAACTCAAGCCGATTAAAACCATTGATTGTGTACAGATTTCCAAACCCTGAAGTGTGTTCCCCTGGCAGTGGACAAGAATATTGTAGATAAATCCCATTCCTCACTCCAACTTTGAAACCTCTGATTTCCCACTGCCGTGCTGACCTGCCTTTCCTGTGTGTCTCACACTACGCCCCAGCAGGAAGGCCAGTCTGCTGCAAAGCATTCTGGGTGCTCCGACATCCTGTGGCATGTGTGTGGGAGGGCAAAGGTGAGTAAGCAGCAGGAGTGTCTGTCAGACAGGAAGGAGCAGAGGTGCTGTAGGTAGAGCCTGCGCAGGTACCAGATGACAAGCCCCAGAGAGGAAACGGTTTGGCCACCAAGCTTGTGTGTTATACACTGTGGTTTTTGCTCTAATAAAAGTTGTTCTTTCCTCTACCTTTTCCCTTCTAGACTAACGCTGCTGCCAGCCCTTTCTGCGTTATGTATTGGAGACGTCCTTCATCCGAGCCAGGTGACATCAATGTCCTGATTCTCTCTTTTGTGCCAGCAGATGCTGAGCTCACGATCAAAACAGAGGAGCAACGCCCCGAAGAAGGCCCTAGCGACCTGGAGCTTCCTGGGCCGTTGCCAGGACGAGCAGAGGAGGGAGCTTTCCAGGATGCTGAACAGGAAGCAGCCGTTGAGAGTCCTCGCACTTCGGTCAGCTCTCCAGGCAACACCCTGGGGGAACTTACTCAGCATGAAAGAGAACTCAAACCTGTTGCTGCCAAGCTCAGGGGCGATGCAGGAATAGCCCCCAATGCGTGTGCCCAATGTGGGAGGAACTTCACTCGAAAGGACATTCACCTGTTGCAGGAGAGACTCCACACGGGTGAGAGGCCCTACACCTGTGCTGACTGTGGGAAGAGCTTTAGGCTCAAGATCAGCTTTGTGAAGCACCAGAGATGCCACACCAAGGAGCGGCCCTATCCATGTAGCGAACGCCAGAAGAGCTTCAAGCGCCACTCGGTGCTCATGCGGCACCAGACGATCCACAGGGGAGAGCGGCCGTATGAATGCGACCAGTGCAACAAAAGCTACAGCCGCAAGGAGCACCTCCAGAACCACCAGCGGCTGCCCACCGGGGAGAGGCCCTTCCAGTGCGCCGCCTGCGGGAGGAGCTTCAGTCAAAAGTTCGTGCTTGTCTCGCATCAGCGGATCCACACAGGGGGGTGGCCTTATAAATGCACAGAGTGTGGGAAAGGCGTCGGTGAGAAATCCAAGCTGGCCAGCCACTGCAGGAGCCACACCGGTGAAAAGCCCTACAGCCGCGCCCAGTGCGGGAAGAGCTTCCGCCCCAAGGTGAGCTTCGTAAGGCACCAGACGAGCCATGGCAGTGAGAAGCCCTACCCGTGCGCACAGTGCGGCAAGAACTATGGTTACCTCTCCAGCCTCCTCCGTCGCCAGCTGATTCACGCGGGGCAGCGGCCACATCAGTGCAACAAGTGCGGCAAAAGCTATGCCGAGAAATACCGCCTGCGGAATCGCCAGCGTGTCCACCTGGACGAAGGATCGGAGCGGCGCATCCCCTGCGGGAAGAGCGTCTCGGGGAAGCAGGACCTCCTAAGCCACCAGCAGAGCCGTGCCGACGGACACCATCCGTGCGCCTCGTGTGGACAAAGCGTCTGGCTCGTGGAGAGCGGCTTAAAGCACCAAAGAAACCACAGCAGGGAGAAGCCCTACGAATGCAGTGACTGGCACTTGAAGCTCTTCCCGCAGTCGGAGCTCACCCGCCACCGGAGAGTCCACACGGGGGAGAGGCCTTACAAATGCACCAAGTGTGACAAAAGCTACAGCCAGAAGTACCATCTCCTCCAGCACCTGCGCGTTCACACGGGGGAGCGGCCCCATCAGTGCAGTGACTGTGGGAAGAGCTTCATCCAGAAAGAACATCTCCTGAAACACCAGCGGATCCACGCTGGAGGGAGGCCTCACCAGTGCAGCGAATGCGGGAGAGGCTTCCGATATAAGCAGTTGCTGAAAGACCATCAGAGGGTGCATGGAGCAGAGCCAGATCACCTGGAGGCTTCCCCAAAGACTGAAGCCTGGGTTCCTTAATGCAGACATAGGTTCCAGCCTGCCACATATCTTCCAACAAGCAAAGCAAATACAATACAGCGAGTTAACACACTCACCGTGCCCTGATCTGGCAAGCACTTACAGGCGTGATTAACTTTAAGCATGTGACTTCCATGGGACCAGTCACATCCTTAGTTTTTGCAGGTTCGGTCTCCATGTCTGTATTTATCATATAGCAGCCAAAGCTACAGAACCACCTGAGCGCTGGAGGAACATTCACTGCCAGAGATCGCTCACCCTTGGAGCTGGGAGGGAGACCTGAGCCTATGTGGCAGACTCGGCTAAACTGGAAACTGACTAGAAACTTTTGATAGCTAGATTCCTCCGCGTGCGCCCCCCCCCCCCCCGTGTACAGCAGGGGGGTGTCTCATATCCTGCAGCTGGTGTCTTGTTAGAATTCTCATCACAGATTTGTTTTATATGTACAGTTTGTGTATGGCCCCCATGGTTTCAGGTTTGCACATGTCCATTCTCTTCTAGCTAGGAGCTGTAGGCTACTTTGTGGTTTACCACTGTTCCTCTGTGTAAAGACTCTATGGAAAGAATGGAGGGTAAGTGACCTATTGCTCACTTGCATGTCGTTTTCTAGAGACCGGACAGGACTGCTCATGCATGGCCCTGGGGGCTGGAGCCAGCCCTATCCTGGCCACTAAAAATAGGTTCTTTGGGTGAGCATAGGATTGGAAGTCCTGCATTCTAATCCTGGCTCTGCCTGTCTGGCCTTGGACTGTGCCTCCGTGGCCATGCTTGTACATGACTTTGGATAATGTGTGACTTTGTTACATTCATTGGTAATAAACTAAACGTGTTTGATTTCCTAAATAATTGGTTTAAACTGAGTTTTGAGTAACTGTCAGTGATAACGAGAGTCCAAGAGGTGGCGATTCCTACGTATGAGCCCAGGCCGCTCAGACAGATGCTGGGAGGAAAGCAGGGCTTACAACCCCAGGGCTCTTAGTGGGAACCACCCTCTTGGTGCTCCCAAACCTACTGAAGTCATGAAGGGCAGGACACTGAAGATGGACAGGCAAGTGCAAGCTGCACTCTGCCCCCAGTCCCGTCTCGAGTGCTTTTTACTCTCTTACAAAGGAGAAGTGTTGATGCATTTTGAACCAATGTATGACACTAAATAATAAAGGAGCAGGTGCAAGACATTGTGGATACTGAGTCCTGACCTCAACTGGCTAATCTGACAGCAGGAGTCGTCACAGGAGGGGGGAACAAAGACAAGGAAGGTTATGTGACTGTGTGAGCGTACAGACCCTAGCCTGAAGGTTACATAGGAGTGTTTAAATGTACGCAGCTGGATTCTAAGCCCACTTGAAGGAGTGAGTTTAAATAAATTCTTTAAAAAGCCAAATGTAGAGGCCGTGTTTTTGAACCCAACTCCATAGGAAGAAGTGAAACAGCAGTGACCCGTTTTCCTCCCACCATTTCATTGGAGGCAGGGAAATAAGTGTTCACCACAGCAGCATTCCCATAGGTGTGAATCTGTAGTCAGCAAAGCAGAGGACTTACTACAAAATTAACTGCAGCCTCAACCCATAATGTGGTGTTCTGGCAGAATTCCCATGAACTCCCAATGCGGACCCAAGGTAGAATGCATTTATTTAACCCATTTGTACCAGTGTTTCCCCCCTTCCAGAGTAGCTGGCCATCCCTACTCTAGCTGTATTGAAAATGTACTTAAATTCTGCCCAGAGACAGCCTGATCCCATGGAAAGCTGCCCAGTGGTGTCCAATGGATGTAGAATCCGATCTTAACTTCCTTTCCATGCTAAGTGGTTAAATTGCACTCTGCCTCACTTCCCTGAAGCAGAATCTGAAGGGCAGCAGAGAGCCCCTCCAGCTACCGGGGGCTAGTTAGTTATAAGCTGAGTGTGTTGAGTCAGAGCAGCCCTCTTATCACTGGGATCAACTTCCACCATCCCCACACTGAATGTGCTTGTAATGGGGGACATTCACCTCTTGAGTGCCTCCTGGTGGCTGAGTGTGGTACCGCAGTCCTTTTCCCGCTTCTGGCACTCCCCCATAGGTTGTTGACCAGGCTTGGCAGGTCTTCAGGAACTCAGCCCTCTGGCTGGCTCACACAGTCACAATAAACCCCTTCCAAAGTCCAGTGGAACTGTCTGCCCTCCCCAGAGTTTTCAGCCCCAGCTCTGGGCCCTTTAAATTCAGCCCTTCATTCAGGCTTCCAGGTTTACACCACTTTGTCGGTGGGGGAAGCTGAGATGCCCCCTGCTCCAGGTTCCACCTCAGGCCACATGCTGCCCAATTGCAAGTCTTTGCTGCTCTTTCCGTGGGCCCTTCCTGCGGCCCTCTTATCAGCACCCTTTACCTCAGGGTTAAAAGTTCTTGGGGCCTCTCTCTCCAGCTTCAGCAAATGCTGCCAGAACCTAACTCTGGTAGTCCCTCAAACTTCTGCAGCTGGAGAGGGCACCCTGCCTCGCCCATCTGGTCCCCACCAGGAACTGACTGCTGAGCCCCTGCAGATCCTTTCATCTGACCCAGCTGGGCTCTGATTGGCTGCTTCCCTGAGGCCTCCCTAGGCAGGCCTGGATGACCCTCCTTCACTGCTCTTCTCCTGGGGCAGGGTATAGTAGAACCACAGGGTTTCTTGTAGGGAGCTGTAAAAGCCAGGTGCATCCCTATTACAGTGCGATTTTAATATTTTTTAGAGTGGAGCCTCTTTCTGGGTTGCAATTCATGGCCTCTGTTATTTAGGACTAGGCCCAAAAGCAAGGTGTAAAGTGCCCCATTCATCTCAAGGAGGTGTTGAGTCTGAACCCAAATGATGACAATTTAAACATCATTAGCATTAAATATTTCACTGTTGGGCACTTGACGAGAACCGGCCACCTCCACTGGGACTATGGATGGAGTGTGAGTAGCTGGTCCCAGCCGGAGAGGCCTGCTCCACCACTGTCTCGGCCAGTGGCTGGTTCAATCACGCTCTGGTCACAATCCTTGAGCCGTGCTCAGAGCAGCTCCGTGGGTGGCAGATGCCAGAACGACCAGTTCAGGCCCCTACTGATACTTGCTAAACAATCCCAGCTGGCAAGGCAGGGGTAGCGCCCTTGGGGGTGGCAATAGCAAATAAATACATAGGGGAGAAGGGGCTGACTTAAGAAGATTGCTAGGGTTCAAAGTGCCCCTGAATTCTCCTATCAACCACCAGGGACCCATGGCTTGCAGTAATGCTATAACAGCCACTCCGGGCTCCTCCCCTGCGGGGCAAGCAATAGGGTCCTTGCACAAGCTGGGAGGAGGGCTGCAGGGGCCAGCCAGGCATGGGCCAGGGAGGGAGGGTAAGTGAAGGCCCTGAGCTGGGCATATGACAGGAGCCAAGAGGAGAGGACTCAGGGCAGGCCTGGCTCTTCAGCTACAGGCAGCCTGACACCCCCACAGTGAGAGCCCTGCATGGGCAGCAGCAATGGCCACCGGTCCCAGTCCAGTGCTGGCCCAAGCAGCCAGGGGAGGGCTGTGGGAAGCTGGCTGTACAAGCAGATCAGGGCCGGGGCTGGGGCTGAAGCTGTAGCCTAGCTGGGAAAGGCCGGGGTGCCTGACCGCCAGCACACACTCAAGAGTACTCTTGAGCCAGGACCACAGCCAGAGGCCAGTCCAGGGCACATTGCAGGCACAACCTGGCTCTGAGGCCCAGATTTGGAGAGCCCCTTGAAGAACTTACCAAGGGCTCCTTCTCCCAGCAGTCTGACTCCAGGTGTAGTGGTGGGGGCTACATGGCGCAACCTATAGGAGGGACCCCAGCGTAGCTAATGTACAGGCTGGGAAGGCAGGACATGCAATACCTAGAGATCCCTGTGAATCATGCTCAATAGATAAATCCGATGGGGGCTCCAGACCCAGCTCTGCCATGGATTCCCTCACACAAGTCACTGCGCCTCTCTGTACTCCTCCGGAAAAAGGGCCAGGGGGTGAGGATTCCTATTTCTAAAGGGCTCAGAGCACCATCAGGTTACTGGTGCTAAGATGCTATGTTCCAGACGTATGCTGTTGCAGGAAACGCTAGCTGGTAACAAACCACATTGTGCGTTACAGCATCTCAGCCCTGAGGGCACCGCTGTGCCTGTCCAGCACACGCCTGGTGTGGGCAACGGAGGACGAAGGGGTGCAGTCACTGCAGCATCCTGGCATGGAGTGAGGATGTCAGTCCCTCTATACAGCTCTGGAGAGAGCAGAACTGGAATCCTCATCCACGTACGTCGGCACCAGCGAGACACAGAGGGCAAGGGGCAGGCAGGTGGCGGACATGCCCAAACACTAAGGCGAGGTGATGTGTGTAAGCCACAGCTCATAAGAGCCAAGAAGCACTGGCCACATGCAGGTGCTTGAAGTGAGTCCCCTAGGAATGGGCGGATTTTTCAGCAGGGCTGGACACTCCCAGTTCGCCACCAATGTAGGTAGGAGCTCTGAGAGCCCATCCCTTCTGCAAGCCAGGTCACCCTTTCTCAGGCCCGAGGCAGAGCCTGCGTTTGCCTGGCAGGCCAGGGCATTGCGTGCTCTGGGTGTTGCCACCCATCCAACAGGACAATAGCAAGGAACGGTGCCAAACTCTTTAGATGCCTGCAAAGTTTGAGCAGCTGACCCAGTAAGTCAATGGCAGAACTGGCCCGAGCTCCCAGGCTGGCACCCAACCCTGTACAGCTCCCTGCCTCTCCTGCTCCAGGAGAACTCCTGGCATTTCGCTAACACTGGACAAGACATGACAAACAAGTTGTGTGCTTTTGGCCTAATGCTACAGGCACCCTCTTATTGACTAGGGTGGCTGAAGTCCTCCGCTGCCTCCCAGGAGAACGGAGGAAGCCGCGCATGGGAAGGATTCTTTCCCCCAGGTTCCTGCCAAGGTCCATTGGGATTTGGCCCAGACATATTCCACCATTAGAACATTTAAATAAAAGACCAACTGTTGACCTGAACTCAGGTCCTATTCCAAGATAATAACCAGCCACAGCACTTGTAATAAACCTTTTTATTGTCCATTTACAGCTAAGCCATTGAGTGCAAGAAATTGAGCATCGGGTTACGGTGATAGAACTGGAATCGTTACTGACTAATCAGTGCAATTGGCTCTCACCCTTGTTACCTACAGTAAAAACCATCAGTCTTTTAAGTAGGAGGCCGAGCCGGAAGCAAGAGGAGGTCTGTATTGCGGAGGCTGGATGCTGCATTCCACACACCTGTGCACCACCAGGACTACCCAGTCGACTGTGCTCCGATACCAGGCTACGTTTACAAGAACTCTTTCCCCCACCCTGTGGGCACATGTCTCTTATGGGAGGCCTGAGCTAGATATTAGTGGTAATATCTTGCACATCTCGTTCTTTGCAGTCTTCAACTATATACACTGGAAATTACCCCTTGACTCTATCACTGATATGCAGCTGCCTCTGGGGTTGAACATGGCAACGGTTTAACTACACGCAGTAACACGGCACAGCAGGAAGAATATCCCATCCGACTGAAAGTGTGGGGACAGATTTCCAAGTTGGCTGAATGCTGATACCAGAGATGGGATGGGGCCGGGATAGCACTCTGGACGCACTTCAGGAGATCTTTAATGAGGACAAGTGGTGGACCCCAGTCTTACGTCTCGTCCAAACGTCAGCACCTCCAGAAGCACTGTGTCCCTTCGCACCATGCTGGGCCCTGGGTTCAGCACCAACTCACGTGGAAGAGTCACCTTTCGAATTCCCATCCTGCCTTCAGCAGCCGGTCCCCCGTCCAAGTACTGACCTGGCGTGACCAAGCTTAGCACATGAGAGCTGATGGAGTCTCAGCCCCAGGTGAGAAAACACTCTTTAATATGTAAGCGGCGACCACTCACGGCGGTGCTCTGTCCCCCTCTAGCGGTGGCTAGGCCACAGATAGCGGTTGATGAGCCTGCCACAGCGTTGGCTAAGGCTTCTTCTATGCTTTTGGCAGCAGGTAGAGTCCAAATGCTGCAACCCCCCTAGCACAGGCATAACCAGCAGTGTAGACGGCAAGACACGGTTTAGGCGAGTAGCATGCCCTGTGCACCTGATCTCTAGGGCATATTCACCCGACACAGCTCTCTGCACGCCCAAGCAGCGCCCCCCGCGTCTACACTGCTACTTTTAACAGTGTAGTGTCCCGTCGCCGCCCCCTACCAGCGCCTTTCACTGTGGCGTGCAGCGACAGGCAAAGTGCCTGTATTCTTCACGCGGCTGTACGTGGGGACGTTTCAACAATTTTTTTAAAAAGCTCCCGAGGTGATCCCGGAAATTACAGGCCAGTAAGCCTGACTTCAGTACCAGGCAAATTGGTTGAAACTATCAGACACATAGGTGAACACAGTTTGTTGGGGAAGAGTCAAAATTGCTTTTGTAAAGGGAGCTCACGCCTCACCAATCTACTGGAATTCTTTGAGCGGGGTCACCAAACATGTGGACAAGGGTAATCCATTGGATATTGCGTACTTAGATTTTCAGAAAGCTTTTGACAAGGCCCTTACCAAAGACTCGTAAGCAGTCATGGAATAAGAGGGAAGGGCCTCTCATGGATCAGTAACTGGTTAAAAGACAGAAACCAAAGGGTAGGTATAAATGGTTGGTTTTCACAATGGCGAGAGGAAAATAGTGGTGACCCGCAGGGGTCTGTAGTGGGACCAGGGCTGTCTGACATATTCATAAGTGATCTGGAAAAAGAGGTAAACAGTGAGGTGACAAAATTTGCAAACAATACAAAATTACTCGAGATAGTTAAGTCCAAAGCAGTTTGCGAAGAGTTACAGGGGGATCTCAAAACTGGGTGACTGAGCAACAAAATGGCAGATGAAATTTAATGCTGATAAAATGCAAAGTAATACACATGGGAAAACATAATCCCAACTGACATAAAAAATGATGTATGAAGAAAGATCTTGGAGTCATCATGGATAGTTCTCTGAAAACCTCTGCTCAATGAGCAGCGGCACTCAGAAAAATGAACAGAGTGGCAATAGGAAAGGAAGAGATAACAAGAGAAAATATCAAACAGCCTCTATGTAAATCCATGGTACGCTCACACCTTGAATATTGTGTGCAGATCTGGTCACCTCATCTCAAAAACGATGGATTAGAATTGGAAAAGATACAGAGAAGGGCAACAAAACTGATTAGGGGTCTGGAACAGCTTCCATATAAGGAGAGATTAAAAAGACAGGGACTTTTCAGTTTGGAAAGGAGATGACTAAGAGGGCATATGATAGATATCTATAAAATCCTGACAGGTGGGGAGAAAGTGAATAAGGAAGTGTTATTTACTCCTTTCCGTAACACAAGAACCAGGGGTCACCCAATGAAATTAATAGGCAGCAGGTTTAAAACAAACATCAGGACAACGCACAGCCAACCTGGGGAGCTCTTTTCCCGAGGCTGTTGTGAAGCCCAAACTTGTAACAGGATTAAAAAAAAGAACTAGGTAAGTTGATGGAGGATAAGTCCATTAATGGCTATTAGCCCAGATAGTCAGGGATGCAGCTCCAGGCTCTGAGTGTCCCTAGCCTCTGTTTGCCAGAAGCTGGGAATGGGCGACAGGGGATGGTTCACTTGGTGATTCCCTGTTCTGTTCATTCCCTCTGGGGCACCTGGCATTGGCCACTGTCGGAAGACGGGACACTGGGCTAGATGGACCATTGGTCTGACCCAGCAGGGCTGTTCTTATGTTCTTAGCTTTAAACAGCTGAGTCTTTTAGCCCAAGCAGGAGAGAGGCTCATGTGTTGATATCTAGATATCCCAGGTTCAATCCCCACTGCTGGGGACTCGCCCAGAGGCATAACGAATAGCTCATATTTCAATAATTTCTCTTATGTCTTGCATATCCTCCAGCCCGCTGTATGATCCAAGCAAAGTTTTCCATGCGGATCCTTTGTCCACTGCAGTCATGAAAATAACCCTAGTGCCGTTTTTAAGGGGGAGGCACCTGGCAATTGACTAGACCCCTTCTCCACTTTGGCAGTCAGCAAAGCTGACCTTTGGAGTGACTCGCTGGCCCATGCAGCAGCTGGCTACAGATCATCGGCTGCCCAGATGTTGTGGCCCATGCAGGTGTGCCGTGTTTCTGGAAACAGAGTCACACGCTGGGAGCGGCCGTCCTGCCGTGCATTTTCTGGTGCACGAGAAACACCGACTCCACGGCGAAGGTTTTCCGGCAGTCGGTGCAGCGGAGGGGCGCGCGCCGGCCGTGGATCTGCTGGTGCTTGGTCAGCGTGGAGCGGCGGCCGAAACGCTTGTCGCACAGTTTGCAGGAGAAAGGCTTCTCGCCGGTGTGGATGCGGAGGTGCTCGGTGAGGTGCGACTGCTTGCGGAAGCTGCGGGCGCAGCGGCTGCAGGGGTAGGGCCGCTCGCCCGTGTGGAAGCCGTAATGCTTGACGAAGTCGCACTTGAAGATGAAGTGTTTCTCGCACAGGGCACACTGGTAGGGGCCGTTCTCCAGGTGCACTCGCCGGTGGACGCTGAGGTAGGAGCGCCGGCGGAATTGCTTGTGGCACAGGCTGCAGGAGAAGGGCTTCTCCTCCGTGTGGCTCGGCTGGTGCCTCTTCAAGGCCAGCGGGCTCCTGAAGCTCTGGGGGCACAGCGGGCAGGGGTGCAGCTTCTTGGCCGCGTGGCTGCTCTGGTGCTTGCTGAGGGTCGACGGCCACCTGAAGCTTTTCTCGCACAGGCCGCAGGGGTAGAGCTTGTCCTTGGCAGGAGCAGGCAGATGCTCCGGCGCCCCCCCCAGGACGCTGGCCCCTGGGAATGGCCTCTCCTCCTTGAAGGCGTGCGGTTGTGACCCGACCCCGTTCCCTTGGCCGTGGGGCCAACACGGCTCCTCTCCCCGGGGGCCGGACTCATGCTTGACGGTGCGAGTCTGCCTGCGAAAGCTCCGGTCGCCCATGCCAGGCAGACCCGGCCTCTCCCCGGTGTGAGCCCTCTCGTGCCGCTGGGCATAGGCCCGGGTGCTGAAGCTCTTGTGGCACCTGTGGCAGGGGTAGGGCTTGGCGGCTGGGTGGCTGCGGCGGGGCAGCTTGTGGACGGGCTCCCTGTCCCGGCTGGTGTGCAGGCCTGGCCGCGCGTGGGTCTCCTGGTGCTTGTTGAGGGTGGAGCGCCGGCTGAAGCTCTTGGGGCACAGGTGGCAAGGGAAGGGCTTCTCGCCGGTGTGCGTGCGGGCGTGGTCGCTGAGGTGCGAGCGCCGGCGGAACCACTGGCCGCACAAGCCGCAGGGGAAGGGCTTCTCGCCGCCGGGTGCCCGCTGGCGCCTGGCCGGGGCCCGCTGCCCGGCGAAGCTCTCAGGGCCCAGGGCGCAGGGGTAGGGCCGCTCCTCCAGGTGGGCACGCTCATGCTTGGCAGCGTAGGAACGCGTGCTGAAGCTCTTGCCGCAGACACCGCAAGAGAAGGGCTTCCCCCCGGCGTGCGTCCTCTCCTGCTGGGTCGCGTGACCCCTCCCGCTCGGGTAGGCCTTGTCCGCCTTGCGGGCCCGGCACGGCTTCGGCGGGTCATTCTGCCAGGCTGGCTCCTTGGGGCGCTCCTTGGCGTGGGTCTCCTGGTGCTTCTTGAGGGTGGAGCGCCGGCTGAAGCTCTTGGGGCAGAGGTGGCAAGGGAAGGGCTTCTCGCCGGTGTGCGTGCGGACGTGGTCGCTGAGGTGCGAGCGCCGGCGGAAGCCCTTGCCGCAGCGGTTGCAGCAGTACGGCCGCTCGCCGCTGTGCGCTCGGCAGTGCCTCACCAGGTCCGAGCGGCGCAGGAAGTCTCTGGCGCACCTGGAGCACTGCAGGAACTGATCTCGCGGCTGGTCGCCGGCCGGGGACGCGCCCGGGTAAGGCTCCTCCATGACGTGAACCTGGAGGTCATCCCTTATCTCAGTCTTGCAGATGACAACACGCTGGTCTTGGCCGCCGCTGGACAGATCCGCACCGACACCAGTCCTCTGGCTGCCGGCGGCGCCCAGCCATGGGCTGTAGCTTTCATTGTACTCGGTGCATGGAGGAGCCTCTGCCTCTTCTCCAGGGGAGCGCTGGGACTGCTGAGCACTGAAACCCGTTCCGTAGCCGCCCTCTTCTTCAATCTCTTCCTTCACGAGGCAGCGAGCCTTCTGCGGGGCTGTGCCGTCGACCTGACGCAGCCATCGCAAACTGCCGTCGCACCGCGAAGGACACTCGGGTGGAACTTCCACCTCCCTGGAGGGCTCCGTCTTGCACTTAGTCAGGACATTGGGAGCTTTGCCATCGACGTCGCCGAGAGCAACCTGGGGGGCCGTGTGCAGTTGACCACCCAAAGGTGAAGCGTTGCTCTCTGAGCCCCAAGAAATGGGCCTCCCCTCCACAGACAAAGGGAGATGCTCAGGGATTTGGATTTCAACTTCATTGTCCTCCAGTTTCACCTTTCCACTTGCATTCAGGCATTCAGCAACTGGAAGGAAACAACACTCATCTCATTAGACACACGGAAGAGTGAAGCTCCCCCTGCATTTCTTGACTAGATTTAATTCTCTTAGGAATTCCTAGTCATATTAATCTGAAACTAAGACATGACCCTGAACTCCAAAAGGGCCCATATATGAAACAGGGAGTTAGCAAGAGTAATTAACTACTGGAACAATTTACCAAGTGGATTCTCCTTCACTAACAATTTTTAAATCAAGGTGGGATTTTTTTTCTAAAAGATCTAAAAGGAATTATTTCGGGGCAGTTCTCTGGCCTGTGTCATACAGGAGAGCAGTCTGGATGATCACAGTGGTCCCTTCTGGCCTCAAAATCTATGAATCGAAGAGCAAGGCGATACTTATTCAGTGGAGACACAACCATGTATTGTGCATGGGGTCACTAATCCCAATTTCTGTACCATAAAAAGCCAGGCCGATTGCAGGTCCTGGCTGTTTCGCTGACAGAACCACACTAAGCTGTCTGTGATGACGAAGCTTTTAAGCAGGTTTCCTACTTAAAACTAGAGCTGGTTAATAAGTGGGGGGAAAAAGTTTTGCTACAAATTTCTAGACTGTTTGTTTCCTTTTCGTAGGGTTCAAAAGTGCCCCATGTTTTGTTTATTCAAAATTAATTGAAATTTTAGCAACGCATCAGTTTCTAATTTTTTCATGCACCAGAAGCCTGGAGCACAATAAAAATGTCAAGTAATTGTTTTTTAAGAAGATTTTTTCAAGAAGATTTTTCACTCTCAAAACAAGGCCCCATTTCCACAACAGAAGCTTTGGGGGTGAAATATTTCAGCCAGCTCTCCTTTGCTCAGGGACATTTCTTTTCTCTTGCCATCATTTCCCATACTCACCTATAGACACGGGGGCCAGGGCCACCCTGGCAGAGGCATCCTCCGCACTGGGCTTTCCCCCTTCCTCTGTCAGCAGCAGGAGGGCAGGTTTTGGCATATCACCACCTGCATGTCACAAACAAACAATCGGAACTAATCAGAGCCAGACCATGGCAGTCATATCCTTCTGCTAAGGGCTGTACGGCAAACCTGCCTGAACCCGTCACACGGATGTGGGCTTTCCATCACTTCCCAGGAGAGAATTGCCTACTAGTAGGTTGAGATGCAGGCCCTCCCGAGCGCTAATCCCGGCTCTGACCTAGACTCCCTCTGTGGCTTTGAGAGGCTTCACTTGGCCTCCGTGTCTGCTTTCCTGTCCTGGACTCGGGAGTCTGGCAAGTGGCTGAGAGGGGAGAAGTAGCCACGTGCAGCAGAGGAAGCTCTGGTGGTAAATCCAGAGACAGACCAGGAGATAGAGAAGTGGGGTTAGGAAGGAGCCCAGGGAAACGCCGACAGGGACGGAGACTGAGCAGCCCTGGATTGCTAGTCAGAGGGCCCTTGGGCCGGAACCTGAGTTGCGGGAGGGCCCAGGTTCCCCTACCAGCCACTGGGCAGCAGCACAGGACCGAGAGGGGGAACACAGACCATCTGAGGCAGCATCTGAACAGCTTGTCCAGTGGGCCCTTCGTACCCCACAAAGGGGAGACTGTGTAGTGGCAGGTCTGCAGGGCCGAGTTACGCGGGGGGAGCGCTTCCCGTCGCCAAGAGCCAGAGGGACCATGTGCGAGCAGCCAACCACAGGGGCACCGTGTTGTAGTATTAAAATAAAAACCAGCAGGATCTTATTAAAGGGAAAAAGGCAAAATACCACATTTATTGTGAATATAGAAAGAATCATAGTAAGCAGTTAGTTATAGCTATAACATTCCATTCAATCTCATATTTATTCACACATTCATTCATACAAACACACACACATACACACAGGTTCTGCAAGGTTGTTATCATAGTTACCAGCCTTAGAGTTGCTCATGCCAAGCCACTGGCCAGGTGGCCTGGACATGAGGAGGGAGCAGGGCCTTGTCAGATGCTCATCTGATGCTCCTGGAAGTTGGTTTGCAGAATCAGACCCCCCAAAGTTCTCACTTTTTAGAGTCTATTTTTTATAGGAATTTCTTCCTATGCCAGTCTATGGGAATTGCTTCATCATGCTGTTGCTGAATCAATCAGCAGATAGCACATTCCTGACGGCTCCAAGATGTTATCTTGTTCTTTGGTTCTCCCATTCTTGAGGCTGTTGGGTGGATTCCAGTCTGCCCTCCGGGGGGTCCTCTGGTTATTTCCACTTGACGCCTTCTTCAGCCGATGGACACTGGATTCTTAGGCTGGCACCTCCCTGATCATTCAGTTATTATCCACACCAAGCATCCATCCACATACATCCTCTATCTCTATTTTAATCACAATTGTTAATACAACAAAAGGGTGGGGAGTCTCTGGGTGTTGTTTCTGTTGTTAGAGTATTGCTTTGAGTCTCTCTCTCTGTGAATTGCTTTGAGAACAGACTCTGTCTTAGAATGTACTAACACAATTAGCAGCTTGCAAGTTTCACACATAGAGGGAGAGAAACAGTACCAAAAACCAAGAGACCTCTTAATTAGTAATACCCTGGAATTTAAACTCTGGGGAATCAAACTCATTTGTGATTTTAATACAGAACTTCTTTAATATGATCCAACATAATCCCCCTTTTGACACTAAGATTTATAATCGTCAGTGTCACTTTCTATGTAGCCTATTCAAGAGAAAGTACTGTGAGGCTATTTGAGTTTGTGATTCCAATTCATGCCACATACATGATCCTAGTGATGTATCTTTACTACAAGGTTCTGGGGCAACAGGCAAGGTGAGGCACATCCACTTTTGAGGAGTCCATTCGGTACAACCTCTAGTGTCCAATAGCTTCCCTCCCTCCCCAGCCCACTGGCTTGAGGTCCAGGGTAGCCAGAAGTATCCCATGTGTAATATGGGGAGTGGGTTAACCTTCAATACCTTTGCCTCCAGGGACTGTTGGTGTGCAATTTTGACAACAATTTCTCCCATTAACAAGTCTGGTTTACAGTACTGGAAACATATTGCATCCATTCATATTGATAAGTGTCAAACAATGATCTCTTTCTTTTTTAACAAATGCATCAAACCCTTAATATTTCCCAATATGACCCAGAACATTTTGTGTTCCAAAGTAGCTAGTGCAAGTATCTGCATTTCAGTGCATCCCATAGCTATGGCTGTGTAGTTTCCTATTTCTAATATTTTTTTTTTTCTTATGGATAAGCCATGTGGTAGTATTAAGCCATTACTAAAGATTCCATCGGCCTTTTAGGTTACCCAGACCAATTTGGACCAAGTCTACATTGGCATGTACTTGTTTTTGTATCAGGCTGTCCTGTAGCTGGGACAGAAAGCTTAATTTATTTTTAAGTTCCTGCAGGTCTTCAGTATTTTTTTTTTTTAAACACACAACAGTGCTAGCAACAAGACAAAACACAAGACAAAACATAGAACACAGAACACAATTTCTATTGTGACAGTAGATTCATGGTATTGGGTTGCTTTTCAGCTGGCATCAACTTTTCCTGATTTTCTGAAAGACAAAAAGAACATGTTTCTACCCCTTTTGGGGTGGCAGATTATTGCTTAAAATATTTCTTTTACAAATACCCTTGCTGATTGCAGGCAAAACAGAGAAATTGCCCCCATATTTTCCTGCTTTTGTTCTATAGGCAGGCCAGGGTTCAATGGCTTTTATCTTTTAAGGGTTATGGGGAAATTATCCCACTGTTTAGTCATTAAATCCCTGAGTTTTCCTTCTTATACAGCAGACCAAGTTTATAATGTTTTTCCTGCTGTGTTAAGCTTTAAGTTTTATTTACAGGTAATAACTGAGAAGCATCATTACCATACGACCTTAAAGGATTTTTCCAAAAATCATACACACTATACGTTGTTACAGGGATACTTATTATCATTAAATTTATTAAAATTATCTTGTTATCCCATGCCTTTTATTTAGACAATTTGTTTGCTGACCAGGTATGTCCTTTATCTGCAGCTCCTTTGTGCTGCTAGTTCTTTCCTTCATCATTTAGGTAATTTGCATTTTCACAGAAACTTCCTGCTTTTGGATTTAAAGCCATCAGCAGCTCAGAGAGTCTATCTTAAAAGGGACACAATCAACTTTAACCAGAGTTTTGATTACTTTTAACTTCTGCTTCCAAAACACACAGCAATCTGAAAAAGAAAACCCAACCTATTGTGGCTCCCTTTGGAGCCCTAATAGCATTTTAATTAAGTAGCATGGTATGTTTGCATTTCTTTTGCCCCTTCTACAATATACCCTGCACATGTTCTGGGGCAAATGCACATTCCTTCCATAGTTTAACTTCTATAACATTATCCAGATCCATTTTTACATAAGGTGTCACTATTTCTTTTTTTTTTGCTTACAGAGTTTTCATGCACCTTTATCAAAGTGACAGTCTGATTACTCAGAGCCATTTTAAGACTCAGTGTTTCTAACATTGCTTCTTTTTGTTTTGTGCACCTCACCCCTGCTGTTGCTTCAGAGAGACACTGTCTTTTTTTTAATTTTTTTTTTTTACTACAACTCTCATCTGCTATTACAAAAACAAACAAACAAAAAACAAACAAACAAAAAGAATCCAAAAATATTTTTTTTATATTCTCCTGATTTTGACTGCCCTGCTGCAGCCACAACTTAAAAACATTTTAAATTTTGTAAAGCATTGAGTTACCTTTTAAGGGTTAAATGCCAAATCCCAAAGCCAAACAACACTAATTACCTGTGTCTAGCAAAAAGGTCTGTCAGTTTTGCAACTTTGAATTAAAGAGTCAAATGGATTTTTAGTGGCATTATTTAAAACAAAAACAAAACTAACTGGTCCTTAGAACTTTACATATTTACACACACAGAGACAGATACATACACGTTTAACTGCTTAATTCCCTCCAGCCTCTGCAGAGTTAACTTTTTTTTTTTTTTTACTCTCTTTTCTCTTTGTAATTATGCCTGGGGGTGCCGTACATAGGGCCTTCTCCCCCTTTACCTGCGTCCCTCCAGCCTCTGCAGAGTTAACTTTTTCACTCTTTTTGTATTCCTGGAGTGCCTCTTTCACTATTTTCAGCTGGCTTTGGGTATTTGTAACCAGCACCTTCCAATTGTCTGCTCCCTTTTCTGTTTGTGCCTTTTCCTCTTTACATGAGGACAAGCGGAGGGAAGAATCCTTACATGCCTCCCACAACAACCAAATTGCTGCTGCATCTCTTTTGGCAGCACTAGAAGGTTTGTATATGAGGATATACTGAGCCAATCTATCCTCTAGGTCCGAAATAGTGCAGACATCAGCTAGGGCTTGTTTAGTCCAAGGATTGTGCCCACATTTTTGAAGGATTTGTTTAAAAGGTGTAATTTCTTTAACAAAAGGTGAGGTTGGAGTTCCTTCTGACTCCATTCCTCCCTCTGGTACTGGCTTACCCTGTTTTCTTTTAAACATCTTTAACATGGATATTTCAATCTCTTTGTCACTGCTGGTATTACTTAGCAAGTGACACAGCCTAGATTCTGAAATCATAGCTTAATCTATGCGTTTTTCCCCTGCTACCTTCCCGGAGGCCAGCAGGTCCCCTGCTACCTTCCCAGAGGCCAGCAGGTCCAGTTAACCTATTTCTCCCTGCTACCTTCTCGGAGGCCAGCAGGTCCGGTTAACCTGTTCTTCCCTGCTACCTTCTCGGAGGCCAGCAGGTCTAGTTTAATCTGTTTTCCCTGCTACCTTCTCGGAGGCCAGCAGGTCCCCTGCTACCTTCTCGGAGGCCAGCAGGTCTGGTTTAATCTGTTTTTTCCTGCTACCTTCTCGGAGGCCAGCAGGTCCCCTGCTACCTTCTCGGAGGCCAGCAGGTCCGGTTAACCTGTTCTTCCCTGCTACCTTCTCGGAGGCCAGCAGGTCCCCTGCTACCTTCTCGGAGGCCAGCAGGTCTAGTTTAATCTGTTTTCCCTGCTACCTTCTCGGAGGCCAGCAGGTCCCCTGCTACCTTCTCGGAGGCCAGCAGGTCTGGTTTAATCTGTTTTTTCCTGCTACCTTCTCGGAGGCCAGCAGGTCCCCTGCTACCTTCTCGGAGGCCAGCAGGTCTGGTTTAATCTGTTTTTTTCCTGCTACCTTCTCGGAGGCCAGCAGGTCCCCTGCTACCTTCTCGGAGGCCAGCAGGTCTGGTTTAATCTGTTTTTCCTGCTACCTTCTCGGAGGCCAGCAGGTCCCCTGCTACCTTCTCGGAGGCCAGCAGGTCCCCTGCTACCTTCTCGGAGGCCAGCAGGTCCCCTGCTACCTTCTCGGAGGCCAGCAGGTCTGGTTTAATCTGTTTTTCCTGCTACCTTCTCGGAGGCCAGCAGGTCCCCTGCTACCTTCTCGGAGGCCAGCAGGTCTGGTTTAACCTAATAGAAATGCCTAGCTCACTAGAGCTGGCGGTGTGCACACCAATATTTACAATAACTGAGGTTTTTTTACCAATATTCCCCCTTTCGCAATTCTCCACCAAAATGTTGTAGTATTAAAATAAAAACCAGCAGGATCTTATTAAAGGGAAAAAGGCAAAATACCACATTTATTGTGAATATAGAAAGAATCATAGTAAGCAGTTAGTTATAGCTATAACA
Source organism: Caretta caretta (assembly GCF_965140235.1). Lineage (NCBI taxonomy): Eukaryota > Metazoa > Chordata > Testudines > Cheloniidae > Caretta > Caretta caretta. Next base: position 267,980,575 of record NC_134207.1, on the reverse strand, counting down.
TTCCATTCAATCTCATATTTATTCACACATTCATTCATACAAACACACACACATACACACAGGTTCTGCAAGGTTGTTATCATAGTTACCAGCCTTAGAGTTGCTCATGCCAAGCCACTGGCCAGGTGGCCTGGACATGAGGAGGGAGCAGGGCCTTGTCAGATGCTCATCTGATGCTCCTGGAAGTTGGTTTGCAGAATCAGACCCCCCAAAGTTCTCACTTTTTAGAGTCTATTTTTTATAGGAATTTCTTCCTATGCCAGTCTATGGGAATTGCTTCATCATGCTGTTGCTGAATCAATCAGCAGATAGCACATTCCTGACGGCTCCAAGATGTTATCTTGTTCTTTGGTTCTCCCATTCTTGAGGCTGTTGGGTGGATTCCAGTCTGCCCTCCGGGGGGTCCTCTGGTTATTTCCACTTGACGCCTTCTTCAGCCGATGGACACTGGATTCTTAGGCTGGCACCTCCCTGATCATTCAGTTATTATCCACACCAAGCATCCATCCACATACATCCTCTATCTCTATTTTAATCACAATTGTTAATACAACAAAAGGGTGGGGAGTCTCTGGGTGTTGTTTCTGTTGTTAGAGTATTGCTTTGAGTCTCTCTCTCTGTGAATTGCTTTGAGAACAGACTCTGTCTTAGAATGTACTAACACAATTAGCAGCTTGCAAGTTTCACACATAGAGGGAGAGAAACAGTACCAAAAACCAAGAGACTTCTTAATTAGTAATACCCTGGAATTTAAACTCTGGGGAATCAAACTCATTTGTGATTTTAATACAGAACTTCTTTAATATGATCTAACAACCGGACAGGGTGAAAGCTAATTCCCAGACCTAGCCACAAGGAGATACATCTGCGGTGAGCAGAGCCCTTTACAAGGAGCATAGCAATTGCTGGACGGGATCAGACCGCCTAGTCCAGTATCCTGTTTCCAAACAGCAACCAACACCTGACGCAATACAAGGCGAGACACCCCCTGCAGTAGGCACTTCTGGAATAACCGGCCCACCGGGGAAAAAATTTTCCTAACATCCCTTCCTCAATTAAAGGCTGTCTACTGCCTTGAAGCATGAAGGGTTCTGTTCCTTCCAAACTACTTTTTAAACCTTTATCGCTGCAACGCCGGACAGTCTCATTATCCATATGAACACCCAGTCCTTTTTTAGAAACCGGTCAAGTGTTTGGCCTTAATGATATCTTGTGGCAATGAGTTCCACTGGCTGTTTTACCATGGTCAGCCCTGAAGATCTAATAGATTGTACATACAGGCAAGCAAAGCTGCACCTCATTCTGCCTCATGGATTCCCAACAAAATTACCAGTTAAATCCCTATTCCAGGATCTTTATTGCTTGCAGAAAAAACACATCCTGATTTTTCAGAAGCTAGATTGAGCCTGCATGGCTGGCAATGAGGCAGGTGGGGTTAGCTGAGCCCATTCAACAAGAAGCTATTTCTGGGAATAAGCGGCCAATGCCGAAGTATCAATTTTAGACACTTCTATGAAAACTGACAACAAAATTGTTCTTGTTAACAAGAGAGAACTCAATTCTGTAAGAGGGTAACGATTAAAGGCAAAATAGATGAACACTGAGGGTTATTTACAGAGGTGGCCCCTCATTAATGCAAAACCAAAGATCTTCAGGACACCAGTGTGAAACAAGTTGAGAATCCCAGTTCCCAGCACAGCAATCACAAGAAGCTGTTGGCCCAACTGGCACCAAGTGGCTCTGACTGGTGGTCTCAGCAGACCGACTAGACCATAGAGAGCGACTCCCCCCTCGTCCAGAGTGTTTTCACGCTGGAAGGGTGGACAGCGCTGGAACAGAATGTGAGAAGCAGACACTGCTGCTACGCCCCTGCTTTGCGGATAGGCAAGACCTAGCTCGTAGGTTGCTTTTCACCAGTAGATCTCAAAGCGCTTCAACAAAAAAGATCGGTATCATTGGGATAATGATATTGACCTCCTTTGGGAAGCGCTTTGTGTTTTACAAACAGGGAAACTGAGGCACAGAGGGATGACGTGAGTAGCCCAAGTCAAACAGCAGGCCAGTGGCAGAGCCAGGACTAGGACACAGATCTCCTGAGCCCTAACCCACGGCCCTATCCGCTAGGACACACTGCCTTCAGTTTCCAGGGCTGCCAAGCCCGTACCCTTCTCTAGCAGATTAAAAGGAGGGGAACAAACTCTCAAAGCCATTCAGACATGACAGCTCCTCATTAACGTACAGTCACTTACCCAGCGATATCAGTATCTCATAGTTCTCTCTCATCACGTCCCAGTACAGCTCCTTCTGCCATTCTGCCAAGATCTCCCACTCCTCCCGGGTGAAACTGACTGAGACATCGGCAAATGACACTGGGACCTGAAATCACAGGAAATTATTATTCATATGTACTGCAGTAGCAGGTCAACATGAATTTCAACAGCAGAACCAAGAAGAAAATATGGACCTTCATGTTCCGCCTTTTTGCATGATTGGGAGGAGGAGGAAGAAATATGGTTTTGGGTTTTCTAACTGCAGGAAAAGTATCCTTTTCCCCTCCGTGGTCTCTCACTCAAACGTCAGCAGAAATCATTTGTTCTCTTTTTTTCATTTGCCTTTTGGTTGAGATTCGAGCTCTCTCCAACATTTGATTTTATTTGGTGAATTTTTTAAACATTATTTGACAGTTCTCACCAGCATTCTTCCTATTTGTGAAGCTGGGCAAATAATTAACATGTACAAAAATGAGCCTGCCATGAATATGTTAACTGAATAAAATTAACACATGATTGTCATTACTCACCCAGCTTTGAATGAGATCAGGCCTGAAGTTTTAGGGGGAAAAACACCCTAAGAAATTGTTATAAGCATTTTAAAGAATTTACCTATCAAAAAACACCACATTCAACAGTCATTTCCGATAACACTGCAGTATTGCGACTGTCAAATGGAGTGGTTTGGACTAGTGCTGTAGAATGATGCATGTTTTAGAGAGAGAACAAAGAAATGCCTTCTCAAACTTAACTAATGCATTCTATTTATCTAGGTATGTGCAGGGGTCATCATCAGGGTACCCACGATAGCTGTCACAAGTGTTATATTATTATTTAAGTCACATGCAAAAAACAAACACCCAGGACCCTCCATATAAATGTGCACAGTAATTGCATGAATTTTTTTAAATGACAGTCAATGGTTTGCTATAGAATGACATTGTAAATCATGGATGATCACAGACATTTTACACACGGCATAAACATTACACGTTGTTATATAAAGTATGGCAATCTCGCAGCAAATGTGCGCACCATTTTCAATTTACCATGCATGCACCAGGGACAAGACAGGTGGAAAATTTATCAAATCACCTAATGATTCCTGAAGCCAGTTCCTCACCAAGGCAATGTTTAGCATTTGACCAATCAGACATTGCATCAAAATCACTCAGCCTATCTCATTCAAGCTTGTTGCAAGTCCCGACCAATCAGCACCTGTCAACATCCCAGGTAGCACTTTTGTCCAAGTTTTTGCAATTTAATAAAATCTCTGAGCACCATTTGTGTATTCGAGCAGAACAACTAAAAATTTCAGCTTCCTGCTTCTGCCTCTTGTAAAATGGCTGCCCCCAGGAGGACCGTGAGAATTTGGTGGGGATGTGCAGGGAGGGAAGGGCTGCAGAACCAAACAAAGCATCCCCTGATGGGGACAGAGTATCCCCATTTAGCATCCAGGGTTTCACCTGGTCAGTTCGGGGGCTGATCTTGCACTCTTTGCCCAGGTGAAACCCACTGAGGTCACTGGGAGTTTTGCCTGAGTGAGGACTGCAGAATTGGGCCACAGGACATAAAGTGTAAATTATTTTTACCCACACAGAAGCATTGCTAAATATGTCAAATGAGAGCTTTGCTTATCTCCACCCCCACCCCCCGGTTCTGATCATGACATTTCTCATGGCTGGTTTTAACATGACAGGATCTCATTCTGCGATTGCAGAGTTTAAAAATGGGCTTATGTTAGAGCCAGGGCTGGTCTCTCTTTACTTCTGAAACCAGTCGCACAGGGTCCCTTGCCCCCGGCTGCTTTTTAACCCAGGAACATGGGTGCAGCTAAGAAAGCTGCACCTGGAGGGCAGCCCATGGGTTCGGTTTGGTTTGGGTCAGGCCCAGGGCAGAGGCTGAAGGAGGGAAGTCCCAGCTCCCTGCGGGCTGTTTCCATCCTGCAGCATCACCTGCCAAGCCCAAGGGAAAGGGGCCAAGCCGAGAGGCGGCAGATCCATTCCCTACCTGCGAGCCAGACTCCCTTTCAGACATTTTCCTTCCGCCTCCTCGGCAGCCCCAGGCTCTGCCACAGCAGACACCGCCTGCTCAGATCCCTGGGCGCCTCCAGCTGCATTCAGGGGGTCCCCGGTTTCCCGTCACCCACGGGCCGCGGCAGCCGCTCGGGCTGCGGGGCATGCAGGCAGGAGGGAGCCCGCTCCCGCTGGTTAGCCGGGGAGATGCGGGAGGAAGGGACCCGGGCCCGCCGCTTGCGCCCTGCACGCCTTGCAAAGGGCGAGAACGTCCCGCTCCCCGGGCGAGGATAGGCCGCCCCCTGGTGGCCATTGGGAGTGCGAACCTGGAACAATCCTGGCAGACAAAAAAACCCAGCGACTGTTTTGCTCTTCTGCAGCGTCTGAGGCACTGGAAGGGCGTTAGGTAAAGCTCACAGCAGCCCTTTGAGCGGAGTCTTCTTACCCCGCCTCCCACCCCTTACCGGGGGGGAAACTGAGGCACGGGGAAGTTCAGTAGCTTGTCTCTGTCTCTCTGGGCTCTTGTGCTGCACCCGTCGTGGGTATTTAAGCCCACAGGGAGGCAGGGCATGTAAAATCAGGGCCTGCCATGGCCTCACAGCAGAGGCCTGAAAATCACAAGCCCTGTTTTTTCACCATGCAGATGTGCACAAGCTGGTGCCTTGCAGCACACGCAGAACGCCTGCAGTTCTGGGTGTATTTGTTTCTTACCGATAAAAACAACACCGTTGCTGCAGATTTGGATTTCATGATTTTCATATCAACCAGTTTTGTTTTCACCTCAAAGGCCCCACAAATTCTGCATGAACAAGTTTCTTTAGGAGCATAGAAGCAACCATACCAAAAAAATATAGAGAACCTAGAAGGTTGCGTTGGTTGATCTGTTAGTGCAGGGGGGGTCAGACTGATTCCGTGGAGATGGATGAATTCCCTATTTAATTATGGCTCACTTGCCAGAGTATGAGTTTAGCACTGCACGCCCATCACTGTCCCTGGCTCCCCCGCTGAGCTCGATGGGAGGTTTTCACAAAGATCAGAAGTTGAATAGGGACGTTATGTAGTGGCCAAACTTTTAGTTAACATAATTATTTATCTGCTTAATACCTTACTGGTCTTTCCAGCATCGCCCTGTGGAAAAATACAATCTTCTTTAGGCCACCACTATTCTGCCTTTATTTCTCTTCCTTCCCCATTCTTCCCATTCCTTCCCCTTTCTCTGTTTCTCTTCTTCTTCTGTGTCTTTGTGGGTCTCCTCTGTTCTTCCTGCTGCATTTCCTTCCTCACAGTGACTTCTAATTCCATCCTCATGGGCTTCATTCCCATCCCCTGCCCCATTTCATCTGCTAAAATGATCAACAATGAAATAGTTAATATTGACATTGAAGTGTCAGCATTAGGCTTTAGAGCTGACACACCACTGAGATTGATGGAGGACTGGCAGAGATCACACCACTGTGCCCTTGTTTCAAGCTGCCTGCAGACTCAGAAAGACCGGGTTGCATTGGTTACACTCCCTTCACATCTGGAAGCTTTCCAGTTTGCACCCACGAGGGCTAGATATTTTCTTCTTTTAAATGACTACAGAGGCTTTGCAGAATCTGAATATGCATTATCAATTACACATCAAGGGATGGGTGTCTGACATGCCAAGATAAGGTAAGAAAAGCCTAGCTGGATGGTAGGAAACAGCATAGAGGTGACCGATAGCAGTATTAACCACCCCCATCCTACCTACTTAGAGCCTGGGTAGCTGGGCTTTACATGTGTGGAGTGAATTTCACCCACAGAGAACGGACAATCCCTGAACATCTGTGCAAACAGAAGCCCTTTGATGCAAATGCCTGTGAAGAGCCAGTAATGCTGCGCACTAACGTGGCTCAGTGGCTGGACTGCGCGGGGTGTGAATGTGCATTTGGCGGTGCGGTTTTTGCACGATTCATCTCAATGAGGGAGAGCTCACTTATAGCGTTTATGCTCATTAATGGGGTCCTACGCTTGGGTGACGAGCGGTACAAGTTTAAAAGCTGGGAGCAGGGAGGGGAGCATACATCTCTCACTCTGCGTATTTGCAGAGCATTGAGCATCAGCCCTTGTCTCAGGGGCGTTAGCCCTGGTGAATGTTCCAGCCCAGCTCTGATTGAGAAGCAGACTGTTACGGATCTCATGGCTTTCCAGTGGAGATTTTCCTCCCTCACCCAAGGTCTTTGTCATTTTGGATTAGTCAAGGGAGATTCTTCCTTTCTGGGCGTCCTGCAGGCTCAGTCTCCTCTCTCACAGGGCTGCGGTGTTGTCTCTCTCAAGTTTCCACTGTGCTGGGATTCTGAGTCTGTCCCGCGTTTAGCTTTTATGCAGGGAGATTTACTTCATTCCCCATTCCCCTCCTTCTGGGGGGGGGGGGAATCTCACCTGTGCCATGTGTGAGCCAGGCCCTCATTGTCTGTGATTCCTTCTGTACATCTCCCGCCCCATCCGTCTGGCGTGGGGACCAGTGCTGGCCCCTCCCCTTCCCATGTGCTACTAACCCCTCTGCCATGGCTGGGTTGTCAGCTCTGCACTCTCTGTGGTTTGGGGCCTCTGCTCCCTGGTAGCCAATGGGGACTCCTGGGAGCGTGTGATCATTTCCTGTTTGCAGTGTTGCTGTAGCAGTGTTGGATACTAGCCTGGCTGGCAGAGTGCTCCTCTCTCGGCCGCCCATCACAGGCAGAGGCAGGGGGTAGAGCAGCCATGGTAGCAGAGCTGAGGACTCCAGGAGGGGACTTAGCAGCTGGCTGCAAGGATCAGCATGTGCGGAGGAGAAGGCCTCGGGGAAATGGCCGTGGGGGCCCCTTGGCAGGTAGGAGACAGACAGGAAAAATCCCGGGGGCTCGTGCCATAACTTAGTGAGGTGTCACGGGAGGCCCCTCTCCAGCCGCTCTCCAGAGAGGGAATCTGCCCCGGTGTCTCTCTCTCTCTGGGGAGATAGTGTGAATAGCTGTCCCAAAGTAACCCTGTTTGTGCGAGGGGCAGTCAGTCGCCACCATATCAGCTCTGGTTGGCCACTGTCCATTCTGCTGCCAGGCTAGGCTGGACCTGCTGAATGGAGACCCAGGGAGCGAGTGGCACAGGGTACATCCGCACTGAAGTGTGAACCAGAGCTCAGACTCAGGTTTGAGCCCCACCCCTCGCCAGCCACACACAGATCAGTCTGACTTGGGTCCTAGGAGCCTGCTGGGGGATGGGTCAGAGCCTGAGTCCTGCTTTAACTGAGGTCCAAACCCTGTTATTGTGCAGTGTGGACCCAGCTCAAGCCGCACACCCAAGTCAGAAGGTTGGCGTAGCGCAGTATGGACACAGTCCTGCTATTGTAACCCCAGGTTTACAATGCAGCATGGATGCTCAAGTGTGGGCTTGGATACCCCAAGTCCACAAGCCCAGGCCCCACACCCTGAGTGTACAATGCAGTGGAGACAGAGTCCTGCTGGGATTTGCCACTCACAAGCCCGCTGGGGATCCTGCAGCACAGTGGGGTGCTGGGTACAAATAACCAGCATGCACTCTGCTCTGGGCTGTTCCCTGACAGGCTGGGGTCTTTGTCCTGGGAACAAACCAAATGAACTGGGCTTCTGGCAATCACACAGAGTTGGGCCAGGGAGAACGGGGGGAACTTTCCCCAGTTTCCCCTCCAGGTCCTTACTGATGATGTCCTAAATTCTGCAGCACCTCAGAGCTGCCTCTCCCAGAGCCACATGGAAAAATCATGGAGCAGGTCCTCAAGGAATCAATTCTGAAGCACTTGGAGGAGAGGAAAGTGATCAGGAACAGTCAGCATGGATTCACCAAGGGCAAGTCATGCCTGACTAATCTAATTGCCTTCTATGATGAGATAACTTGTTCTGTGGATGAAGGGAAAGCAGTGGACGTGTTGTTCCTTGACTTTAGCAGAGCTTTTTACACTGTCTCCAACAGTATTCTTGCCAGCAAGTTAAGGAAGTATGGGCTGGATGAATGGACTATAAGGTGGATAGAAAGCTGGATAGATTGTTGGGCTCAACGGGTAGTGATCAATGGCTCCATGTCTAGTTGGCAGCCGGTATCAAGTGGAGTGCCCCAAGGGTCGGTCCTGGGGCCGGTTTTGTTCAATATCTTCATTAATGATCTGGAGAACGGCATGGATTGCACCCTCAGCAAGTTTGCAGAGGACACTAAACTGGGAGGAGAGGTAAATACACTGGAGGGTAGGGATAGGATACAGAGGGACCTAGACAAATTAGAGGATTGGGCCAAAAGAAATCTGATGAGGTTCAACAAGGACAAGTGCAGAGTCCTGCACTTAGGACGGACGAATCCCATGCACCGCTACAGGCTAGGGACCGAATAGCTCGGCAGCAGTTCTGCAGAAAAGGACCTAGGGGTTACAGTGGACGAGAAGCTGGGGCATTGCCAGCAGATCGAGGGACATGATCGTTCCCCTCTATTCAACACTGGTGAGGCCTCATCTGGAGTACTGTGTCCAGTTTTGGGCCCCACACTACAAGAAGGATGTGGATAAATTGGAGAGAGTCCAGCGAAGGGCAACAAAAATGATTAGGGGACTGGAACACATGACTTATGAGGAGAGGCTGAGGGAACTGGGATTGTTTAGACTGCAGAAGAAAAGAATGAGGGGGGGATTTGATAGCTGCTTTCAACTACCTGAGAGGTAGTTCCAGAGAGGATGGTTCTAGACTATTGTCAGTGGTGGAAGAGGACAGGACAAGGAGTAATGGTCTCAAGTTGCAGTGGGGGAGATTTAGGTTGGATATTAGGAAAAACTTTTTCACTAGGAGGGTGGTGAAACACTGGAATGCGTTACCTAGGGAGGTGGTGGAATCTCCTTCCTTAGAAGTTTTTAAGGTCAGGCTTGACAAAGCCCTGGCTGGGATGATTTAATTGGGGATCGGTCCTGCTTTGAGCAGGGGGTTGGACTAGATGACCTCCTGAAGGCCTTCCAACCCTGATATTCTATGATTCTATGGGAAGAGAATGGTAACTCATTACCTTCCAGTCTGACCAGCAGATCAGCACAGGGGAGAGGTCCCCGGTGGGATGCAGGTAAACCTCCTTGGAGAAAGCTGATGGGCTGTTTGTCAGAGTGGACAGTGTTCCAGAAGTGCAAAGGCCCATCAAGTCGGGAGTGTAAAAATGAAGTGGATCAAGTCCTGGAGAACATATTGGAAGGGAAAGTCCTCCCCTGGCATGGGATGCATTAGATAACCGAAGAGAGCTTTTCCACCTCTGATTTCTGTTCTACTCACAGAAATCAGCACATTTATCCTGCTGAGGTTACCCAGGTGATCTGGCCAGGGACCAGGGCTGGGAGATAAATCTCCTGGAATATCACCTGCTACTACAGTATTACAAATTAGTCCGACCATGCCCAGTTCTGCCCTCAGACACAGCCATATGACACCCAGAGATGTCGATAGACACCATTTCCTGAGAACTCTTCTCCTGCTTGGCATGCAGGGCTGGGACTGAGTGGGTCGGGTTTGTGATTACAGGTCTCGGTGACCTTTGGTGATGTCTCAGTGCACTTCTCCCTGGGGGAGTGGGAGATGCTGGCGGAGTGGCAGAAGGAGCTGCACTGGGAGGTGATGAAGGAGAACTACAGAAGTCTGGTCTTGCTGGGTGAGCCTCGGGTGTCCTTCTCTTCGAGCAGGGGGAGCTGCGAAATATCCAGAGGACCTTTCTCTCAGGGTTGCTGTTAGTGTGGTTGGATGCTTTAGCAATCTGTGCACCCTCCAGCACAGAGCAGGGGCTATTGTAAAATTACTGGCCCAAACCCCCCATTGATGTCATTGGGGCTATGCTGATTTACAGCCACTTAGGGTCTGGCCCCTTCCTGGCAATGCAGTCTGACTTAACCGTGGGATGACAGCATACTCGGCACAGTACCAGTGCAGAGCAAGGCACAGTTCCTGCCCCAAGTCGAAGTCAGGCAGCGCTGTCCAGCGGATAACAGAATAGACTATCCGAGCATCAGGAGATACTGGTTTTCCTTGTGCTATCTTTACACCCTCTGTCCTCGGCCAGTCCCTGGTGCCAGGGTTTGTGGGAGCTGGGATCTGATGGGAGCAAGGGAAGCCAGCTGTGGCACAAGGGGAGGATGAGAGTTCCTTGTGCAAGGGGTGGCGTGAACACAAGAGTGGGAGCATACATCCCCAAATACACCCCTTCATCTGCCCCCTAACCCCAGGCTATGACAGGGCCACACCTGACACCCTACCCCAGATGGAACGAGGGGAAGAGCCAGGGGTGGGGAACCAGCAGGACTGGGTGAAAAGCAGAGCCCCCACCCCGATGAGTGATGCTCAGGAGGAGTAGGTGAGCAGCCCGCCAGTCTGCAGCCTTTGGAAATGGGGTGCACATGCTGGGAATTCTCCCAGCTCTCCCGCTCTGCGACTTTGGCGATTCTCTGACTGTCTGGCTTGGAGGGGTTTGCTGGATCCTATAGTCCAACACTCCCAAATCAAGTAGGAAGGACCCTACAATACCATCCCCAGGGGGGTGGCTATCATGCCTAGCTCTCTGCAAAGCGCTCGGGTAGCAAGTTGGGGAGAAACTTGCAGTCTCTTGTCGCCACTTGCACCCCCGAGGCGTGGGCAACCTCCTCCTGCCAAGTGAGGATCTATTAACTCCATTTTGTAAACATTCAAAGCGCAACCTCAATCGGGTCCTTCACCCCCTGCCGCCTTCACTTCATGCTTTATTTGTAGGTGGCGGTTTTGTTTCCAGACCTGCAAGCTTAGAGCGGGGAGGGGCCGGGAGGGTGCTGCTTGGAAGACTTGTGAGCAGTCTAGAGAAACACCCGGGCAGCTGACAGACTGGGGCTCAGCACGGCCCAGGTCTGTGATAAGGTCTTTCTCCCTGCGGTCTCACCCTGAAGAGGCAGAGGAAGGAATGGGGTGCTGGAGGGAGGGTGCGAGGCCCCTCTTCTTAGTGCAGAGCAGTGGGGAGAAGAACCTTTTATCTCCTGCTTGATCGCCTCCTTTTCCCCAGCTCCTTTCTTCCAGCGGCAGCAGCGGCCTGCTCCCATTGGCCATCCCCCTGCTGCCACCAAGAGAAAAGTGCCGGAGGCAGGCGAGGAGCAGATGAGGGACCTCCTGCTCCTGGGAGGGCTGGGGGAAGGAGCCGACTCCTGCCAATGGTCCCAGCCTAGGGCAGCTCAGGAGAGACAAAGCACAGGCTGAGAGGCAGCCAACAGCCACCCTGGCAACCCCAGGCCTCTCCTTCCACCTCTGCCCCTCCCACTGCACAGCCCAGGGATTTTAGGTCATGCCCCACCCGGAGGCCAGAGGCCTCTGTTCCCCCAACGCTGTGTGGGAGGCAGGGGCGGGAAATGCCCCCTTTCCACTGTAGAAGGGCTGGGCGCCATGCAGCAGGTCCCAGCAGAGCAGCCTTCCAGCCCCTTCCCCTGAGGGAAGCAGGGTCTGAGCACCGAGAAGGGATCTAAATCGAGAGCCAGCCTGCCTTGTGGGTCCCGCACCGCTAACGTGGTCAGCAGTGGCCAGTGGGAGCCCGCCAGGCCTCGCTGCTCTGCTGCACCCGCTAGCCTCCCTCCAAAGCCTGACCAGAGGCAGAAACTCAGCGCCTCCGGGCAGCTGGTGGGAACGTGGGCTTGAAAGCCCAGGAAGAGGCCTGCACTGGTGGGATCCGTTCACCTCCTGGGGCCCCTCTTCCTACGATGGCGCTGGGCCATAGCAGGAAATCGCTAGAAACCTCTGGGGGTAGCTTCCCTTGTCTCCCCCCCCCCCCCCCGTGTTGCTGGGCTCAGGCAGAGTTAGACTGAAGGTATCCGAGCTTTAATACCTGGCACTGGAGCCCCGAGCGTAATACAGACCCCCCAACACTGAGATCTTTTCCTGGGGACCCGCCTCACCCCGACATGGCGAGCGGCGCTACGTGCAGTGAGGGACCCTGGGGACCGGGCCGGAGCAGACCTTGGCCCAAGCTGGGAGGTCAGGGCTCGGCAGACCCGCACGAACCCCGTTTCTTGGAACTCAGCCTCACGCCGCCCGTGGCCTGAGTCTCCCCTTGCCAGCAGCCCAGAAGAAGCCTCAAGAGAAGGCAGGAGCTGGGCAGTCACCAGCGCGCACACACGGGGGAGCGGCCCCACGCCTGCCCGAGTGCGGGAAACGCCTCAGCCGGCTCTCCGCCCTCCCCTGGCGCCGCGGCTCGCACAGGCTCCTGGCTCAAGCCGGAGCTGCAGGCGCGCCGGAGAACCCGCACCGGGAGCGGCCCAACACCTGCGCCCAGGGCCAGCGGGGCTTCGGCCAGCGCTCCCGCCTGGTCATTCACCGGAGAAAGTGGGCATAGTCTTAACATTTGTAATTCTCCTGTTTGAAACCATTGTACTTCTGCACTGTTGATTTGCAGCTCCCCATAACTGTTGAGGGTGTCCCTGTTAAAGCTTGCAAACCGGCAATTAACTCTAAGTGCCTTGGAAGCCGTTAATTAAACCTGCTCTCTCTCCAAACTTGTTACCTGCTACTCTGAAACTTGGTGTTCTTGAGATTGACGCTTGTAAACCTAAACTCCTCAATCCACTCTACTCTCTCTGAGTTGACACTTTCTCTTGAGTGTAATTGAGATTGAGGTTTATGAAGGTAAACCACTCAATTAACTTTACTTTCTTGAATGGTTCTGCTCAATTGACTCTGCTCTGTAAACTGATACTTTGTAATGGAGATTGACTTGTTTCTTTGTAACAACAACCCGGAAAGGCCCTTCCTTGGAGCGGGGCGCTCATAGAAACATCACCTCCAGACTCCCACCCTCTATAGTTTGTATCAGGAGTGTTAAGAGACAGGGAGTCTCAAATAAATAACAATACTCAGTGAAATGATAGGTGTGGTCTTATTAAAGTAAAGAATGTATGTGAATGAATGGTGGGTTTTGAATCATCTGCGAAGTGCCAGCCTAGGAATTCGGTATCAATCAGCTGAAGAAGGTGCCAGGTGGAAACAACCAGAGAACCCCCGGAGGGCAAACTGGAATCCACCCGACCAATTCAAAGGATGAAGAAAGCTGACAGCTGTCCTGGAGCCCTCATGACTAACAATATGACAAAGCAATTTCCATGGACTGGCATAGGAATAAATTCCTATAAAAGTGGACTCTCTAAGGACTGAGAACTTTGAGTCTCTGGTTCTGCCACCACCCTCCAGGAGCATCGGATGCGTATCTGACACAGACTCGGCTCCACTCTCGTGTACAGGTTACCTGGCCAGTACTCTGTGACGGGCAACTTCTAGGCTGGTAACTATAACCCCTATGCAGAACTGGAATGAATGAATGAATAGATAGATCGATAGATAAGTAAGGAATAAGCAACAATACAACAGTGTGAGTTTTTTATATTTTTTATTATTATATTTACAATAAATGTGGCATTTTGCCTTGTCCCTTTAATAAGATCCTGCTGGTTTTTATTTTATTGAATCATAGATTATCAGGGTTGGAAGGGACCTCAGGAGGTCATCTAGTCCAACCCTCTGCTCAAAGCAGGACCAATCCCCCAACTTTTGCCCCAGATCCCTAAATGGCCCCTCAAGGATTGAAGTCACAACCCTGGGTTTAGCAGGCCAATGCTCAAAGCACTGAGCTATCCCTCCCCCTTGGTATAACAAGAACCCATGCTGGGGTGGCCCTGCCCCTGCCTGGCCTGCAAGAGGAGCTTCACTCAGCTCTCCCACCTCCCCAACCACCAGGGGCCTCCCGGCAGAGACACCCCAGAGTTCTCAGCACACCCATGCGAAAATCCAGAGGGGAAGGCTGGGGAGCCGCCCCGTCCATGGGTCCCCTCTCTAGGCACCCCATCCACAGGTCCCCCTCTGGCCATCCCATCTATGGCCCCCCTCTAACTGAGCGTGCACAATAATAGGAAGTGGAGGAAGGGAAGCCACTATAGCTGAGACAGAGGGAAACCAGCCCTTTCCCAAAGCCATTCATAGAATCATAGAATATCAGGGTTGGAAGGGACCTCAGGAGGTCATCTAGTCCAACCCCCTGCTCAAAGCAGGACCGATCCCCAATTAAATCATCCCAGCCAGGACTTTGTCAAGCCTGACCTTAAAAACTTCTAAGGAAGGAGATTCCACCACCTCCCTAGGTAACGCATTCCAGTGTTTCACCACCCTCCTAGTGAAAAAGTTTTTCCTAATATCCAACCTAAACCTTGCCCACTGCAACTTGAGACCATTACTCCTCGTTCTGTCATCTGCTACCACTGAGAACAGTCTAGAGCCATCCTCTTTGGAACCCCCTTTCAGGTAGTTGAAAGCAGCTATCAAATCCCCCCTCATTCTTCTCTTCCGCAGACTAAACAATCCCGGTTCCCTCAGCTTCTCCTCATAAGTCATGTGTTCCAGTCCCCTCATCATTTTTGTTGCCCTCTGCTGGACTCTTTCCAATTTTTCCACATCCTTCCTGTAGTGTGGGGCCCAAAACTGGACACAGTACTCCAGATGAGGCCTCACCAGTGTCAAATAGAGGGGAACGATCACGTCCCTCGATCTGCTGGCAATGCCCCTACTTATACATCCCAAAATGCCATTGGCCTTCTTGGCAACAAGGGCACACTGTTGACTCATATCCAGCTTCTCCTCCACTGTAACCCTTAGGTTCTTTTCTGCAGAGCTGCTGCCTAGCCATTTGGTCCCTAGCCTGTAGCGGTGCGTGGGATTCTTCCGTCCTAAGTGCAGGACTCTGCACTTGTCCTTGTTGAACCTCATCAGATTTCTTTTGGCCCAATCCTCCAATTTGTCTAGGTCCCTCTGTATCCTATCCCTACCCTCCAGTGTATTTACCTCTCCTCTCAGTTTAGTGTCATCTGCAGACTTGCTGAGAGTGCAATCCACACCATCCTCCAGATCATTTATGAAGATATTGAACAAAACCGGCCCCAGGACCGACCCTTGGGGCACTCCACTTGACACCGGCTGCCAACTAGCATGGAGCCATTGATCACTACCCGTTGAGCCCAACAATATAGCCAGCTTTCTATCTTATAGTCCATTCATCCAGCCCATACTTCTTTAACTTGCTGGCAAGAATACTGTGGGAGACCGTGTCAAAAGCTCTGCTAAAGTCAAGGAACAACACATCCACTGCTTTCCCCTCATCCACAGAGCCAGTTATCTTGTCATAGAAGGCAATTAGATTAGTCAGGCATGACTTGCCCTTGTGAATCCATGCTGACTGTTCCTGATCACTTTCCTCTCCTTTAAGTGCTGCAGAATTGATTCCTTGTCCCATGCGGTCTCCATCAGAGCAGGAGAAATGCTCATGAGACCTCCGGAGATCCTGGCAGGAGGGGCTGTGCCTCATTTGGCTCAAGGGTCTGGCTCATTGCCCTGGCAGTTTCCTCCTGCACAGAATGGTTTTTTTTTTGTCTCTCCTGGGCACCCCATAAACTCATTCTAGTCCCCTGTGCATCTCCTCTAGTCTGGCTGGTAAGGTATTTCTAAGGCACCCATCACCTTAGTACCTAAATGTCAAGACCTCTGTTTCTTGCACTGTTAGGGGCTCTGTGCTTCACCTTTTGATGAAGGAGGCGGGGGAGCTACAGACAGGTTCATTTTGGCTGCGAAGAGGGTCGCTATTGATCACTCCTGACACTTGCTGCGCAGCCTTAGAACCTAGTGGGCTAAATTGGCAGTTGGCTTCAATGGGAGTTGCACCAGCAAAGCTGAGAGGTGACCTGGAGAAGGGCAAGATGATCCAATGGTTAGGCCCCTTGCTTAGGTGTTGAAAGAGCTGGGTTCAAGTCCCGGGTCTGCCAGAGACTTCCTGTGGTGTGACCTTTGACGAGTCACTTAGCCTCTTTGTTCCTCTATTTCCCCTCTGTATAAGGGGGATAATAGCACCACCCTACCTCCCAGGGGTGTGTGAAGATAAA
This sequence comes from Caretta caretta, assembly GCF_965140235.1. Classification (NCBI taxonomy): domain Eukaryota; kingdom Metazoa; phylum Chordata; order Testudines; family Cheloniidae; genus Caretta; species Caretta caretta. The sequence continues at coordinate 267,964,373 of NC_134207.1, read as the reverse complement.
TGCATCAAAGATTGTGAGGTGCTCAGATAATGGGGTGAAGGGAGCCGGATAAGTATCAAAGAGAAACAGGTCTCTTGTAGCTCTTATTTATATTGTTTGATATAGAATTACAACTGGTTTTGCTTTGCTTTGAACAATTTTTTGTTAATCCCATAGGATTGAGGCTAATGTACCCCGGATCAGCAATTTCCTTGATTAGGTTTGTGATGCTGTATAATTGAAAATGACCATTTGTATTGTTGTTGCTGCCAGTGTTACAAATGTAACAAATTTTATACAAAGTGTCTCATGTAAGCTGTCAATGGAAAAGTTACAGTCTATCAAGTATGATGATCCTGGTTAGATCCATGTATCATCTGTGTACCTGATGTTAGGAATATTGGCTGTCTACCTGTATCTCAAACCCTGTGTTGTGTTCCTGGGTGACATCCCCCAGACTGACATCAGGGCTAGACAGCGAGGTGTCCATGGCCCGTTAAGGACACTCCACTCTCACCATGGGCCATTGAAGAAACTCATCCCGCCCAGTAGGCCTTTCCTGTGGATGTCTCAGACAGCGAGGGGCCAGTGGCCGCCCCTGTCATTCAGCAAACCATGTAAGTACATGTGGTGTGGACATGTGAGCCTGGGATCCATCTTGGGCCAGTAACTTTCCATGCACCTAGGCTGTGGGCTTTGTTTAGGACAGTAAATTTCCATGCACATGGCAGAGGATATAAAAGACACTGGAGACATCTCCATTTTGCCTCTTTCCTGCTCCCGTTCTCTACAAGGAGCATTTTAAGCTGTGGACTGAGGACCTTCCCATCTTTTGGCAGTTACCAGAGAGAGACTTTTGCAAGCCAGGGGTCTGTTCCACCTCTGCTGTGATCCTGATCTATGAACACTGCAGATCTCTTGTACATATGTGATTCTTTACCAGTCAATAGCTCTTTTAGTAATAAATCTTTTGTTAGTTTATGAAGGATTGGCTGACAGACACATTGACCTGGGTGTAAGTGATCCTTTGGGTTACACAGCTGGTGTAATCCCTCACTAGATTCGACCTGTTTGTCAAGATGGGAGTCAAGGGCTGGAATGCCTAAAGGGGACTGGCTTCTGGTTAATCAGTGTGGTGCTGAAGCTCTTTAGTTCCTGGTTTGGTGAATCTAATTATAGAGAAAACCACCAGTTTTGGGGGGGATTGTCTGCCTTGTTTCTTGCAGTCTGCCCTGAGTGTGGCATTCTCCATGTAGTTCATCCCAGCCACCTGGTCACAATGTTTATTACAATAGCCCAGTGCCAGGCAGTACAAAGGGGACTTTGTATAACGCAGAAGATATAGGAACAATTCCTTGGACAGCTCAGACCTAGAGCCCATCGTCCTTTCTGAAATGACAGAGGTGGCTGCTCAACATGGAATGTTCCTTATTTTCAAAACATAATGAAACTTTCAATAGAGGTTCAGCAAGCATGTGTATAGAACCTCATGGGAACAACAGACCTAGGTTATATTTATAGTAACAGCAGATAAAATAAATCCTTGGTATAACGCAGTGTCAGATGCCTCGTGACTCTGTGTTTTCAGTCTATCATTAAAGCAGGCTGAATTGCATGTTAACTGACCAACATCTGATTCGCCACACTCTTTAAAGAGATGCCAAGCCGGAACACCTCCATAAAGGTCAATGGAGTTACACCACTCTTAAAATCTTGAAAAGATCCACCCATCACTCACCTGTATTCCTGGCTGACCAGCTACCTAATAGCATATTACCATGGTAGTATCTAAACACCTCTGTTAGAAGGAGCTATCAACATGTCTATGTAACATACTAGCCTGTGGTCTGTGAATTCTTGTCTCTCTCTAGCTTCTGGTCAGGGCCGGCTCCAGGCACCAGTGTTTCCAAGTTTTTTTCACTGTTTGGGGCAGCAAAAACTGGAGAGCCAGCCCTGCTTCTGGTCCCAGTAGTTGCACAACCCCCATGAGCTAAAAACACCCTGCAGTAGCTGTCAAGTGGGAGATGCCTGAGTTTTTGGTGCTGGAAGCTCTGAGTTCAATCACTGCTGATGTTATTACTATTTAGATTAGAGCAGGGGTGGCCAAACTTACTGACCCTCTGAGCTGCAGACTATAATCTTCAAATGTTTGAGAGCTGGGCACACCTGCCAGGGCTTGGAGCATCTGCCCTGTGGCAGGGTGGTGGGGCTAGGGGCTGAAGCCCCTAGCTCCACCACCATGCCGAAGGGCAGAACCCATGAGCTGTCTGGTAGGTGGAAAATGGTGTGTGGGGGGGGGCATGGGATGCTCCATGAGCCACACTTTAACAGTAAAAGAGCCGCATGTGGTTTGGCCACCCCTGGATTAGAGTATTGCCTAGAGGCCCCTGCTGAGATCGGAGCCCCACCATGCTAAATGCTGCACGCACAGAATGAGAGACAGTCCTTGCTCCAATTACTCACAATGGAAACAGACAAGGTAGACAAAGGAAGGATTCTTATTTTACAGATGGGTACCTGAGACACAGAGACCAAGTGACTTGCCCAAGGTCCCTGGGAGTCGGTGGCAGAACTGGGAACTGAACCCAGCTCTCACAAGTACCAGTCCTGCGCCTCAACCCTTCCTGTGGTATCAGCGTGCAGAGGGGACTGCAACTGGTTACATCTGCAGCTTCTCCCAGCACGTGGCCTGCTCCCCCTCGCTTGCCTCTTGAGCGACAGGGGCCTGCATTCCCCCAGCGGCCCCCTTCCCACCACATCCTGCCCTCTCCTTTGCTGTTACAGCCTGGCTTTCCCCTGTTCCCATCCCATAATCCAGGCTGGAGCTCAGTGTCCCTCCCTTGCTCCGTGTCCAGTGACAGGAAGATTTTGGGGCTGAATTTGCCAGTTTGTGAGACCTGAATGTTTTGGGGTTTGATGGTTTTGACCGACTGGAAGTTTTTGGCGGGGTTCCGCTAGCCAGCCCAGCGGACGCTGAGCACCCAGCAGGGTGAGCGACCCATATAGGCAGCTCTGCGGTGAGGCTACAGTGCTGGGAGGCCCTTCACACAGTCAGCCTGGTCCTGCTGCTCCTGCCACAGCAAGGGCGTGATTCCAGTTCAGCTCCTGCAAAGAACCCTGAACATGGAGCTTCCAGCGCCCCCCCAGAACTCATTGCGGGTGAAAGTCTGTTAGGTGTGTCATGCAGCAGGTTCAGCCTAGACGAGCTTAATGGGCCCTTCTAGCTGTAAACTCCATGGATCTATTACTGTGCAAGTTAAGCCACCCACCTACCCGGCGCACGGGGCTGGATGCAGGTGGAGAACCCATTGCACAGGCAATGGGAACCCACCAGCTGCATGGGGGGTAATGCAGGGCCGGACTGGCAGACGTGCGGAGCAGCCCCAGCTCCAGCTGGTTTAAGTGGGAGTCGTGAGTGTGCAGCGCCTCCGACTCTCAGGTTTGCATGTCCCAGGCTGGGCACCCAAAACCTGAGCGCCCCAAAACTGACGGGCACTTGTGGAAGTTGAAGCCAAAATGTGTTTCTGCATCAGAGATTTCCATTCATGTCTCCCGTGAATACACTTCTTACAGTGGGTCACACAGGGTTTGTCGCTGCAGTAGGGTGGCTCATTGCAGGCTCCCTGCATCCCTCCATTTGCCCCACAAGCTCCCTGCCTGCCCCATATCCCCCAGTTTCAGGAACTCCCTGCACTTTCCTCCAATCTCCCCTCTGCCTGGAGTTCTGTGGGCCCCCTCGCTGCTTCTTCTAGGGTCCCCCTTTCTCCCCCCCTCCAGGGGCTCTGTCCCCCTTTCCCTGTACCAGGTCCCCCCAGTGTCCCCTACTGTACTAATTTCAGTGGAAGAGATTAATATAACCCTGTCACTCACTGCCCAACATGACACACTTTGTTCAGCAAGGTTCGGGGTTTGGTACACAGAGACCTCCACCTGCTTAGCACCAGGGCAAACACCCCATTGAAAAGCCTTTTCACCAGCCAACAAGATAATGCAGGGCCTTTGCATGAATGAAACTCATACCAGCATCAGGCTTTTTAGGTTTAGGGCACTATTTTTATCCGTCTCTCTGGTCACAGACTCACCTCAGTGTTTCAAAATATACATTACTGAGCAGCTAAGCCAGACTCATATTAGACAGGAGTTAAAAAGGAGCGGGCCAGGAAAGAGAAGAAATAAGTTGGGGAAGGAAAAGAGCACTCAAGGAGGCATAGGTGGGTGACAAAGTCTCACATCCCAGATGGTGGCGGGGATGGAGCTGGAGCTGCTGGTGTCATCTGGGTCCCCCTCTCTGCCCGGTCTGGTCAGGACATCTCTCAGCAGCAGGATGACAAAGGCCCATTTACGATGATACAGTAAATCCCGGAGCCCTAGAGGACAGCAGGGATGGCAGCCATGATGGTGACGCTCACTCCTTCTTTCAGCCAGTCGTTGTCCCTTCACTTCGCCTCCATTAATGTTCCCCACAGAGTCTTTTCTTGTGAAGAACCTCACAGGGCAGTGATGGGTGGAATAGCCCATCTCCTCATTAGTTTGTCCACCAATCAGACCTACTTTCCGACACACCAATTTTGGTTCCCTGATTTCCAGTCTCTTGTTTACCAGGCATGATCTTAACACAGCCTTTGAGTTACGGCAGGAGGCCTTTTCGTTTGGGCTAATTCAGCCCTGTCCTTTCTGCACCTTTTCCCGTCAACATTGTTTGTTCTAGGGGATTGAAACATTCCATAAAATGTTCTCCACTTTCCCACGGTTGAACTCACAATTAGGGGAAATTTGCAGGCCCAATAATTACAGCCTCCCTCTTTCCAGGGGTTCAGTGTATTCCCCTCTCCTCCATAGCAGCATCCCCCATTCACTCCCTGTGCCAGGAGCTCTGTCTCCCTTTGTGCCCCCTTCCCCACTGCCTCAGAACCATGGTCCTTCAACCTCCTCTGCCACCAGGGCATCTGTGTGCCCCTTTCCCACCTCCCCCACCTCCATGCCAGGGGCCATCTGCATTTTCCCCTTCCCCTATGCCCTGCTAGTCCTCTTCCACACACTATTCTTCTTTCTATCCGTGAGTTAAGTCTGTCAAGGTACAAACCTGTTAAACTCTATTAGGGGGTTCCAGAGTAGCAGCCGTGTTAGTCTGTATTTGCAAAAAGAAAAGGACGACTTGTGGCACCTTAGAGACTAACAAATTTATTTGAGCATAAGCTTTCGTGAGATACAGCTCACTTCACCCGATGAGCAGAGATAAGCAGGTTTTGTTATGCTGACAGGTGTTAATGGGGCCATCAACCAGTTGTTTGATCTCTAGGTGCTGTGGCCCTGCTAAAGAGCTGGCAGGGGCTTCATGTGTTCCTCACTTTCCCCTTTTTGGTTTTCTGATTTCTTCCCAAAATCAATAGGGTCCTGGCTTCTGATGCCTAGAACAGTGCCTGCGATTTTGGAAATGACAGGATGCAGTGTTCCAAAGTTATCTTGTCGTGTGCCTTACAGACAGACAGACAGATGGAGAAATGGTGTTGAGATGAGCCTTCACAAGCTCAGCCAACAAGATAATGCAGGGCCTTTGCATTACTGAAGCAGGTGGGATAGTTCATAATTAAATGCAACATTAAGGGCCCGGCTGTGCCCAGGGCTCCAGGCTGGCCTTGGGGCAGGAGGAGCAGGAGTCACACCTCTTTAAGGGGATGGGGGAGAGGTTGGGGCACAGTCTCTCCCAAAGCTCCAGGGACCATGCCCATTGCTCCATGCAGCGGTGGTATGCCACAGGGCCCTGTCCAAGGCTATGTTGCAGGGACAAATGCAGAGACGGTTTATGATTGCCACCTACGCGCCCTCTCCCCCCTCTCCTTCTGCAAGCCTCTGCATGAGGGGCTTACACACACTTGTGAATAGCTCTGTGTGGCCAGAGCTCAGTCTCTCTCCCCAACAGAAGTTGGCCCAGTAAAGATATTGCCTCCCCCACCTTATCTCTCTAATGCAATAAGCCAGTAATTCCCAGCTCGCCCCTCGCTCTGAGTTCTCCGTAACCTGGGCACCCCCTGCATGCGCAGCCAGGTGTGACTCTCTGACCCTGCTCCCCTCCACAGCTCTCAGACTCCTCGCCCCCATCGCTCTGCAGCCGGCAAGACCCGTTTCCTAGACCAGTGGCTCCCAACCTTTCCAGACGACTGAACCCCTTTCGGAGTCTCATTTGTCTTGCGTACCCCCAAGTTCCACCTCACTTAAAAACCACTTGCTTACAAAATCAGACCTAAAAATACGAGTGTCACAGCCCCACTCTTACTGAAACATTGCTGGCTTTCTCATCCTTACCATATAATTACAAAATAAATCCCTTGCAGTATAAATACTGTACTTACATGTCAGTGTCTAGCACACAGAGCAGTATAAACAAGCCATTGTCTGTATGAAATTTTAGTTTGGACTGACTTCGCTGGCGCTTTTCATGTAACCTGCTGTAAAACTAGGCAAATCTCTAGAGGAGCTGATGTCCCCCCGGTCGATCTCTGCGTCCCCCTGGCTGAGAACCACTGTCCTGTGGGCCAAGCCCTCTGCCCTGGCTGCAGGCACGGTTCTATAAAGGGCCTTTTCCGGTCCCTGAAACAGCCCAGCTCTGGCCCGGGGACTTCTGGGTGTGAGCTCCCTCGACTTCCCGTCTCCGGTTACGGTGGCGGGGCTGGAGCAGGGCTCCGGCAGCGAGCCCACGCCAGGGCCCCAGGCTGCAGGGGGAGTTTTCCGGCTCTTGCAGCGGCGAGGAGCGGCTCGGCATGCAGGGAGGAGACGCCGAAGAGGCGAGGCCAGCCGGGGCCGCTCTGCAGGTAGGAGCCAGGCAGTCAAATGCGCGGCAGCGGGGAGGCACCAGGCCGGATTCCGGGCCGGTGGGAACGGCTGCTCCTTCGGCTGTCGGTGGCCCTGCAGCGAGCAGGTCTGGCTGTGGCCCATCGAGCCCTGCCCCCGCTTATCAAGGGGCAGATCCCGTTTTCCCCAGGCTGATCTCCTGGCAAGGCGCTGTCTGTGGCGGAGCATCCTGCTGGAAAGTGGCAGTGGACCCCTCTGGGAGGGGCAGCCGGGACCTGACAGGCCCCCACCAGCCGCTTTCCACGGGGCTAGCGTGCTAAGGAGAAGGACTGAAGTGCTGAATGCTCACCCCGCAAAGCGCCTGGCTCTGATGGTGTTGGAGGAGGCGTGGGGGGGGGGGGGGGGTTAAATAAATGTTGCTTTGTTTGTTTCATCCAAATCTGGGCTCCTGCTGAACAGCAAAACTCTCCATTGACAACAGTGGGAGTAAAACGGGGCCTTTCGCTTGCACATAAGTTACCTTCCAACTTTCCAACATCCGATGAAGTGAGCTGTAGCTCACGAAAGCTCATGCTCAAATAAATTGGTTAGTCTCTAAGGTGCCACAAATACTCCTTTTCTTTTTGCGAATACAGACTAACATGGCTGTTCCTCTGAAACCTTCCAACTTTTTGTTTGTTTGGGTGTCAGGACCCGAGGCGGCTGCTCCCCACTCGGACATCAGGAGAGGGGGAGACTGTCACCAGAATGGCCCCACACCACTAGGGTGACCAGATGTCCCGTTTTTATAGGGATAGTCCCATTTTTGGGGACTTTTTCTTATATAGGCGCCTATTACCCCTGCCCCGTTTTTTCACAGTTGCCATCTGGTCACCCTACACACCACCCTCTAGCGGGCGTTTGAGCTCCTCAGTTTCATGGGGCGGTTCTCAGGCTGCATTACACTGCCGCAAAGGTTAGGTATCAATTCAAACCAGTAACGTCTAACCAACTAATGTCATGAAACCATTTCAGTTAACACCAGCTTGTGCAGCCCCTTTTCCTTCGAGAAATCTCAACACTGGCCTTAATCTACCCAGTGCTCTCCCTTCTACCCTGCTCTCTGTTACAAATACTGGAACATTTCCCTTTACCTGTCTTGGTGCAGGGACTGTCTCTGGGTCTGGATAGTGCCTTGCGTAACAGGGCTCCTGTCCCACTTGGAAAAAGCGGAGCAGTGAGCATATTGTAAAATCAATATAGTTCAAAGCCCACGCCTAATAAAGAAACGTGACAAGCCTGCCACAATGCAAAACGTCATAGTGGTTATTTATTACATCTAGCAGAGTAACCTGCATTACACAACGCAAAACAAATTCAAGATTGCTCTGAAGGAAGCTCTCAAAATAACAACCTACTGTAGTGTAGTGGTTAGAGCAGTGGACTGGGAGCCAGGACACCTACCTGCTGTTTCCGCTCTGGTACTGACTTAGTGTATTACTTTGATCAAATAATTTAGTCAAAAATGATATAAAGTGGCCACTGATTGTGGGTGCAGGTGTCAGGAGGTAGCTGCAGAGAAGGTGCTGAGTAACTCTTGAAATTCCAGGTCCTGGTGACATTTGAGGACATTGCCATCTATTTCACCCGGGAGGAGTGGGAGATGCTGGCAGAGTGGCAGAAGGAGCTGTATCGGGACGTGATGAAGGAACATTATGACAATCTGATTTCCCTGGGTAAAAGTCCATTTTCTTCTTATACTCTCTGAGCTTTGCAAAATTCATCCATGTGTTTTAAGGGTGGAGCTCACCTCCAGTCATGCATTTCCTAAATCGCTGGGCCTGTTAGAGTAAACCCCTAAGGAGGGTTTAAAAAAAACTGAACAGCTTTGTTCCTGTTTTCTATTTCCAGCTGTCATGTGTCCACACAAAAAGCAACCGTATTGTTTTAATCCAAAATGATGGGTATTTTAGATTAAAGGAAAATAGCAACAAGAAAGAACAAAAGGAAAGTCTCCATGAAAGAGCAAAGTGTGAGCATATAGTCTCTTCTATAAACTGCTGCAGCAACTCTGATAGCAAAATGGCTGCCTCCCCTGCAGAGAGGCAGAAGTCTTAGAAACTGAAAGGTGCCATACAAAGGAAAACAAAGCTGTAATGGTTTCAAGCTGCATACACCAAGCCAGCTGCAGCCACAGCTTCTTGCAAGCCTGTCATTCAGAGGACTGGCCTCAAACGTGCAATGAGGGCCTGGACTGTAAACAGAAAGTTTTTGATTTTTTTTTTTTTAAAGTGATTTAAGGGCAGGGGAGGGACGTAATTGGGATCTTACTGTGAAGGGTGCATCCATTTCTAAGGAGCAGCTGGATGGTGGAAGGGGGAATACTTTGATATCTGTGCTTTAAATCCATTCATAATAAATGGTGCCTGGAGCAAAGGGAGGGAACTGGTGTCAAACCATTCACACGGCTTTGTAACAAGCATTCCATGGTGGCAATCCAAACCATAACATCCTCTGATCTATGTCCCCACAAATAGGCCATGCAGGCACCACGCCTGATGTGTTATCGCGGATCGAACGAGGGGAAGAGCCGTGGGTCATGGATCAGCAGGAGGAAAGAGAGAGGCTGGAATGCACCTTGCATGGTGAGCAGTTATAACCTAAACTGTGTCAGACCTGCTCTGACTATAGACCCCAGAGCTGGGGACAAGTGCCCCTGTCACAGGCTGCTGCCCCAGTCTCTCCCGCATTGTTTTTATAAGCAGGGCTGTTCTGGCAAGTGTCAAACCCACAAACATGCATGCCCAGCTCACCCCCTCCACCAGCTGGCTCTTGGGCCCAGGATCAAGCTGGGGAGCTGGCAGCAGGCAGTACACCCCCAGGATTAATAGGGGGTTTTGGCAGAAATCTTGCTCCGGGTCAGAATCCCAACCAATCCTGCTTCCCAGTGCAGTGTCAGACCTTCCCTCCCTCCCCACCCCACCCCCGACTCCACACACAGGCCTCCCTGATCACTGGCATTATCACCTCCTGCATGCCTTTCAGAGGCCCTAAAATGGCAGCCTTTTATGTTCTGTCCCAAGGATTAAACCAAGTCACTGCTGGTGCAACTCCACTGAATTTCACCAATTGTCTTGACTCCCAGGCTATCCAGAACCCTCCAGCCTTTCCCATACCTCTCTCAAAGCATTACCCTGGGGCCAGGCTCCAGCCAAAGCAGTAAGTGCCTGAGGATCATAGCAATGTAGGGCTGGAAGGGACCTTGGGGGGTTATCTAGTCCATCTCCCTGTGCTAAGGCGGGACCAAGTAAACCTAGACCATCCCTGATAGGTGTTTGTCCAACCTGTTTGAGAGCGATTCCACAGCCTCCCTGAGTAAGGTGTTCTTGTGCTTAACTGTCCTAAGAATTAGAAACATTTCCCTCACAGTCAACCTAAATCTCCCTTGCTGCAAACTAAGCTAATAATTTCTTGTCCTACCCTCTGGGTATATGGAGAACAATTGGTCCCCATCCTCCTTCTGACAACTCTTAACATATTTGAAGACTGTTATTAGTTTCCCTCACCTCCCTGCCTCCCAGACTTCTCTTCTCTAGATTAAACATGCCCAGTTCTTTCAACCTTTCCTCAGAGGGCAGGTTTTCTAAATCTTTGATCATTTTTGTTGCTCTGCTCTGGACTCTCTCCAATTTGTCCTTAAGTGTGGCACCCAGAACTGGACACAGTGCTCCAGCTGAGACCTCAAGCGTCCTGAGTAGAGTGGAACAATGACCTCCCATGTCTTACATACGACACTCTTGTTAATACACCCCATAATGATATTAGCCTTTTTTGCAACTGTGTCATATTGTTGAATCCTATTCAATTTGGATCCACTATAACTGCAAGACCCTGTTCTGCAGTAGAGCTACTTAGCCAATTATTTGCCATTTTGTATTTGTGAATTTGCTTTTTCCTTCCTCAGTGTAGCCCTTTGCACTTTTCTTCACTGAATGCCATCTCACTGCTTTCAGACCAGTTCTTCAATTTATCAAGATCATTTTGAATTCTAATCCTGTCCCCCAAAGTGCTTACAACCCCTCCCAGCTGGATTTCATCTCTAAATTTTAGAAGCGCATTCACTACTCCATTATCCAAGTCATTTAATACAATTATTGAATAGTACAGACCCAGAACAGCCCCTTTTGGATCCTCCCACTTATGATAGAGGTCTATACAATCATGAGTGGTGTGGAGAAAGGGAATAAGGAAAAGTTATTTATTTGTTCCCATAATATAAGAACTGGGGGCCAGCAAATGAAATTAATGGGCAGCAGGTTTAAAACAAATAAAAGGAAGTTCTTCAGTCAACGCACAGTCAACCTGTGGAACTCCTTGCCTGAGGAGGTTGTGTAGGCTAGGACTATAACAGGGTTTAAAAGAGAACTGGATAAATTCATGGAGGTTAAGTCCATTAATGGCTATTAGCCAGGATGGGTAAGGAACGGTGTCCCTAGCCTCTGATTGTCAGAGGGTGGAGATGGATGGCAGGAGACAGATCACTAGATCATTACCTGTTAGGTTCGCTCCCTCTGGGGCACCTGGCATTGGCCACTGTCGGTAGACAGGATACTGGGCTGGATGGACTTTGGTCTGACCCAGTGTGGCCGTTCTTACATTCTTATGACAGCGAATCATTGATAACTACTCTTTGAGTTCAGTTTAGCAACCAGTTGTGCACCCATCTTATGGTAATTTCATCTGTACAACGTTTCCCTAGTTTGCGTATGAGAGTGTCATGTGGGACTGTGTCAGAAGCCTCACTAATGTCAAGGCATATCACATCTACCGCTTCCCCCCTATCCACTAGCCCAACTACCCTGCCAAAGAAGGAAATTAGATTGGTTTGACATGATTTGTTCTTGACAAATCCATATTGGCTGTTACTTACATTATTATCCTCTAGGTTTGAACAAATTGATTGTTTAATAATTTGTTCTGCTACCTTTCTGGATATCGAAGTTAGGCTGACTGGTCCATAGTTCCCCAGGCCTCCTTTGCCCACTTTTTAAAAATAGGTACTATGTTCACCTTTCTCCAGTCCTCTGCGTCCTCACCCGTCCTCCATGAGTTCTCAAAGATAATCCCTAATGTTTCAGAGAGTGCTTCAACTGGTTCCTTAAGTACCATAGTGCAGTGGTCCCCAAACTTTTCAGGGTCGCAGCCCCCTTTGCCCCTGTCCACCCCCTTGGAGCCAGGGCCGGGAGCGGGGCCGTGGCTCCTAGGATAGGGTATGTGGACAGGGTAAGGGGGCTGAGATTGGGGCCACAGCTGAGCGTGGTTCCGGGACCCGGAACAGGGCCTGGGCCGGGTGCAGAGCCACGGCCAGGCGCGGGGCTGCGGCTGGAGGCGGGGCTCAAGCAGAGCTGGAAGCAGCGCGGGGCTGGGTGGTGCTCCCTCCCTGCCCGCCCTGGGAGTTGGCCTGGGCCCCGCCGCTCCCCTGAATTTTCCTTCATGTCACAGTTTGGGCACCTCTGCCCAAGGGTGAACTTCATCAGGCCCTGCTGACTTAAATGCATCTAACATCCAAATATTCTTTAACCTCTTCTCTCCCTATTTTAGCCCAAGATCTTTCCCCTTTATCATAAACATTAATTGTGTTAAGCACCTGCTCACAATTGACCCTTGTAGGAATGTCCCATTTTTAGGGGTGTCCCCTGTCATTGAGGATGAGATGATTCTGCCATAGAAACCCCTCCCCGACTGCCTAGGAGCAGTGGTGTTGTCAGCAAAACATGAAGTAATGTCTGGATTCTCCTCTCCAGAGGGTGCAGGCCTGAGCAGAACTGAGCAGCAGCAGCAGCAGGAGGAAGGTCCTGGGAACTTGGAGCCACAGGGGACTTTACCAAGTAGGTCGGAAGAGAGAGTTTTCCAGAGCCCCGAGCGGGAAGAAACTTGCCAGAGGCAGCGCAGGTCGCTGAGGCTGCAGCTGATCTTGGCGGGGAATGAGCCAGCTACCCCAAGGGACTGCGAAAGGGGTGGCCAGGAACCTCCGAGGCTCCCTGCGCAGGGAAGACCAAAGACGAGCCAGAGCCCAGCTACGTGTCACATGTGTGGACTTGGCTTCGAGGGAGAGAGAGCCCTTAGCAGACACAAACGCAGCATCCACAAGATAAAGGATCCACACCAGTGCCAAGTGTGTGGGAAGTGCTTCCGGCTACGGCAGGACCTCAGGAGGCACCAGAGGACCCACACGGGGGAGAAGCCCTACCTTTGCACTCACTGTGGGAAGAGGTTCAGCCAGACCGCCAATCTCTGCACCCACAAGAAGATGCACAGGGGGGAGCGGCCGTACCCCTGCGCCATCTGTGGCAAGAGCTTCCGGCAGAAGCAGCAGCTGGTGTCACACAGCCGGATCCACACGGGGGAGCGGCCCTACCCCTGCACGCAGTGTGCCAAGAGCTTCCGCTGGAAGCAGGCGCTCAGGGTCCACCAGAAAACCCACGTGGGAGAAGGTGGCTCTGAGGGGAGCCAGGCCAAAGGGCGGGCCTTCACCTGCCCCAAGTGCAAGGCCGTCTTCGCTCACAGGCACGACTTCCTAACGCACCGACAAGCACACGCCAGCGAGCGGACCTACCAGTGTGCCGACTGCGGGAGGTGTTTCAGACAGCGGCAGCAGCTGATTCCACACCGCCGGATCCACACCGGGGAGCGGCCCTACAACTGCCCGCTCTGCGGGAAGAGCTTCCGGCGCAGGCAGGAGCTGACCACGCACCAGAGAATCCACACGGATGAGAGGCCCTTCCGCTGCCCCGAGTGCCCGCTCAGCTTCAGGGAGAAGCAGAAGCTGAGGAGACACCAGAGAATCCACACGGGCGAGAGGCCCTATGCCTGCTCGGAGTGCGAGAAACGCTTCCGGCAGAAGCAGCAGATGGTGTCCCACCTCCGGATCCACACGGACGAGCGGCCCTATGCCTGCTCAGAGTGCGGGAAACACTTCCGGCGAAAAGACTCCCTCGCCAAACACCAGAGAACCCACCAAAGGGCGCAGACATAGGGCTTGTCTACACTACCACTTAAGTCAATGTAACTGAGTTGCTCGGGGATGTGAAAAAGCCGCCCCCCCCCCCCCCACACACACAAGCGACACAAGTTACATGGACTTAGCACAGTGTGGACAGCGCTTTATGTCGGCGGGAGACACTCTCCCACTGACATAGTTTCCTCCTCTCGTTGAGGTGGAGTGATTACGCCGACGGCCGAGCACTCTCCTATGGCACAGTGCATCTTCGCCATACGCACTACAGCGGCGCATGGTAGTGTAGACTAGACCATAGTCAATGCAGTCGTCCTGCCCCAAACTCCCTCCTCACTTCCCCCGTGGAGGGGAAACTGCTTCCACAGGGACTCGGAGAAACCACCCCCGGAGCCATCACCCCTTCATAGCTCCTGGCAGAGAATGGAGGGGAAGAAACACGACAGACACACTCCACCCCGGAGAAGGTGAAGGAGCTTCACCTCCATTCCCTCAAAAGGTCCAGGCAGCCACAGTCTCACAGCACTTATTGTTTCTTTGATGTATTTGAATCATTATAGAGGGCCTTGTCCTTCCTGTGAACCCCCATAAAGCCCTTCTGTTCTCTCCTCTGTGTAGTTATCCTAGGACAGGCAGGATTTCCGACCTCTCTATATTTCACCGGCCCCGTAAAGGACAGGACGGTTGGGTGTCTGTGAGGTGCCCTGTGTGGTGGGAGAGGCATATGCAGGTGAAAACCATGACATGGTGCAGTAGTTTAATGGATTCATGGTGCTGAAGGCCAGAAGGGACCATTGGATCACCTAGTCTCACCATCTGTCTAGCACAGGCTGTTCAGTTTCACCCTGTTACCCCTGTATTGAACCCAGTCTCTTGTGTTTGACTAAAGCATCTTCCAGAAAGGCAACTGTGATGCCGACAAACCCCGGTCATCGGCGGGCGGGACTGAACCAGGGACCTCTGGAGCTTAGTGCATGAGCCTCTACCACATGAGCTAAAAGCCAGCTGGCTGCTAGCTAAGGCTGTAGAGCAGACTCATTAATTTCTCTCTTTCTAAGTGGTCTAGGTGCCACTAGATGGGACACAACACCACACCCAGGAGGTGTGTGGGTTACACAACCAGTCTTGATCAAGAGAGGGAGAATCTGCTCTTTTTGCTGGTAGTTTGTTCCGATGGTTATTCACCCTCACTGTTAGAAACATGTGCCTTATTTCTAACTTGCCTTTGCCTGACTTCAGCTTCCAGGTCTTGGTTCTTGTTGTGCCTTTCTCCGCAAGATGAAAGAGCTCTGCAGTGCCTGGCATTTTCTCCCAGTGAAGGTACTTCTATATTGTGATCATAGAATATCAGGGTTGGAAGGGACCTCAGGAGGTCATCTAGTCCAACGCCCTGCTCAAAGCAGGACCAATCCCCAACTAAATCATCCCAGCCAGAGCTTTGTCAAGCCTGACCTTAAAAACCTCTAAGGAAGGAGATTCCACCACCTCCCTAGGTAACGCATTCCAGTGTTTCACCACCCTCCTAGTGAAAAACTTTTTCCTAATATCCAACCTAAATCTCCCCACCATTACTCCTTGTTCTGTCATCTGCTACCACTGAGAACAGTCTAGAGCCATCCTCTTTGGAACTCCCTTTCAGGTAGTTGAAAGCAGCTATCAAATCCCCCCTCATTCTTCTCTTCCGCAGAATAAACAATCCCAGTTCCCTCAGCCTCTCCTCATAACTCATGTGTTCCAGTCCCCTAATCATTTTTGTTCTCCTCCGCTGGACGTTTTCCAATTTTTCCACATCCTTCTTGTAGTGTGGGGCCCAAAACTGGACACAGTACTCCAGATGAGGCCTCACCAATGTCGACTAGAGGGGAACGATCACGCCCCTCGATCTGCTGGCAATGCCCCTACTTATACATCCCAAAATGCCATTGGCCTTCTTGGCAACAAGGGCACACTGTTGACTCATATCCAGCTTCTCCTCCACTGTAACCCATAGGTTATTTTCTGCAGAGCTGCTGCCTAGCCATTCGGTCCCTAGCCTGTAGCGGTGCATGGGATTCTTCCATCCTAAGTGCAGGACTCTGCACTTGTCCTTGTTGAACCTAATCAGATTTCTTTTGGCCCAATCCTCTAATTTGTCTAGGTCCCTCTGTATCCTATCCCTACCCTCCAGTGTATCTACCTCTCCTCCCAGTTTAGTGTCATCTGCAAACTTGCTGAGGGTGCAATCCACATCATCCTCCAGATCATTTATGAAGATATTGAACAAAACCGGCCCCAGGACCAACTCTTGGGGCACTCCACTTGATACCGGCTGCCAACTAGACATGGAGCCATTGATCACTACCCGTTGAGCCCGACAATCTAGCCCACTTTCTATCCACCTTATAGTCCATTCATCCAGCCCATACTTCTTTAATTTGCAGGCAAGAATACTGTGGGAGACTGTGCCAAAAGCTTTGCTAAAGTCAAGAAACAACACATCCACAGAACCAGTTATCTCGTCATAGAAGGCAATTAGATTAGTCAGGCATGACCTTCCCTTGGTGAATCCATGCTGACTGTTCCTGATCACTTTCCTCTCCTCTAAGTGCTTCAGGATTGATTCCTTGAGGACCTGCTCCATGATTTTTCCTGGGACTGGGATGAGGTTGACTGGCCTGTAGTTCCCAGGATCCTCCTCCTTCCCTTTTTTAAAGATGGGCACTACATTAGCCTTTTTCCAGTCATCCGGGACTTCCCCCGATCGCCATGAGTTTTCAAAGATAATGGCCAATAGCTCTGCAATCACATCCGCCAACTCCTTTAGCACTCTCGGATGCAGTGCGTCCAGCCCCATGGACTTGTGCTCGTCCAGCTTTTCTAAATAGTCCCGAACCACTTCTTTCTCCACAGCGGGCTGGTCACCTCCTCCTCATGCTGTGCTGCCCAGTGCAGTAGTCTGGGAGCTGACCTTGTTCGTGAAGACAGAGGCAAAAAAAGCATTGAGTACATTAGCTTTTTCCACATCCTCTGTCACTAGGTTGCCTCCCTCATTCAGTAAGGGAGCCACACTTTCCTTGACTTTCTTCTTGTTGCTAACATACCTGGAGAAACCCTTCTTGCTACTCTTAACATCTCTTGCTAGCTACAACTCCAGGTGTGATTTGGCCTTCCTGATTTCACTCCTGCATGCCCGAGCAATATTTTTATACTCTTCCCTGGTCATTTGTCCAATCTTCCACTTCTTGTAAGCTTCTTTTTTGTGTTTAAGAGCAGCAAGGATTTCACTGTTAAGCGAAGCTGGTCGCCTGCCATATTTACTATTCTTTCGACACATTGGGATGGTTTGTCCCTGTAACCTCAATAAGGATTCTTTAAAATACAGCCAGCTCTCCTGGACTCCTTTTCCCCCTCATGTTATTCTCCCAGGGGATCTCCTGCCCATCAGTTCCCCGAGGGAGTCAGTCATGTCACTTCTCAATCTTCTTTTTGATAAACAGATTGAGCTCAAAGTCTCTCATTGTAAGGCATTTTCCCCAGCCCTTGAATCCTTTTTCTGTCTGTTTTCTGCACCCTCTCTAATTTTTCCACATCCTTTTTAAAATGTGGACACCAGAACCGGATGCAGTATCCCAGTACTAGCAGTCTCCTCAGTGCTGAATACAGAGGTAAAATCACTTCCCTGTTTGCACACCCAGGATCACGTCAGCCCTTTTTTGCCACAGCATTGGACTGGGAGCTCGCATTGAGTTATTTGTCCACTAGGACTCTAAAACTTTCCAGATTCATTGCTTTCTGGGACAAGTCTCCTATTCTGTAGGGGTGGTCTGCATTCCTTGTTTCTAGATGTATAACTTGTGGCACCTTAGAGACTAACCAATTTATTTGAGCATAAACTTTCATGAGCTACAGCTCACTCACGAAAGCTCATGCTCAAATAAATTGGTTAGTCTCTAAGGTGCCACAAGTACTCCTTTTCTTTTTGCAAATACAGACTAACACGGCTGTTACTCTGAAACCTGTCATAACTTTGGGTGTGGCTGTATTAAAACGCATTGTGTTGAATGGACCCATTTTACCAAGCAATCCAGATTGCTCTGTATGACTGCCCTATCCTAATCATTATTCCACACTCTGCTAATTATTGTCACCCACAAATTTGATCAGCGGTGATTTTATATTTATGTCCAGATCCCTGAGGAACATGTTAAATAGCACTGGGCCTAGTGCCAATCCCTACAGAACCCCACTAGAAACACTCCCCTTCAGTGAGGATGATTCACCATTGATAACTACTTTTTGAGCTCTGTGAGCTTGTCAGTTCTTAATCCTTTTAATTGGTGTTTTATGGCTATCGTACAGTGCTAAGTTTGTAATCAGAATGTCATGTGGTACTAAGTCAACCCCCTTACAAGTCTATTATATGTAGAATTAACTTTGTCAACCAAACATGTAATCTCATCTGAAAATGACATGGTTTTTTAACAAGACCTATTTTCCATAAAACCATCTTGACTGGAATTAATTATATTCCTACTATTTAATTCTTTATCAACTGACTCCTGTATCAGCTTTCCCAGTATTTTGTCCAGGATTCACATTAGACCACCTGGCCTGTAGTGCCCCAGGTCATCCTACTTGCCTCTTTTGAATATTGGCACAACGTTACCACTCCTCCAGTCTTCTGGAATTTTCCTGGTATTTCAAGATTTATTAAAAATTAACATCAGCGGACCAGACTTAGGCCTCTTGGGTGCAAGTTATTTTAAAATAAGCAGGCCTAAATGTTTATCCCTAGGAGATATTGTTTAACATCCTCTTTTGGTTACTAATGGATTGCAAAGTACTCCATCATCCTTTCCAAATACAGAACATTAACACTTCTGCCTTTTCTGCATCGTTATTAGCCATTTTACCATCTCCATCTAGTAATGAGCCTATACTATTGCTAGAATTTCTTTTGTTCTTAATACACTTAAACTCCTTATTGTCCTGATTCGTGCCAGCTATGGATGTTTCCCAAATGTTTCTAGCTTCCCTTATCAATTTTCTACACTTCATAACTTCTAATTTGCATTGATTGCTATCTAGTCCCCTTTTTTCCATTTGTTTATACTGTATTATATTGGCTGCCTTCTATTCACCTCTGAACCAGGATGGCCTTTTAGCCAAAGTCGTCGTCTTTTTTGATTGTAGAATTGTGGCTTTTTGGCCAACTAATAAACTCTTCTTAAAGAACTCCCAATTTTCCTTCATGCTTTTCTATCTAAATTTTTTATCACAATCAATTTCCTTTAGTCTAGGGAAAATTAGCCCCTTTGAAGCACCAAGCATATATATTACTAGTTGGGACTGTAATGTGCATGACCAGGTGATCTTATTGTTCCCCTCATCCCCACATCTCCGTCTTCCCTCCTATTGTTTTTTATACTTTATGTTTTGTTTCCAATTAGATTGCAAGCTCTTTGGGGCATGGACTCTCTCTGTTTGCATAGCCCTATGCACAGCGTGGCCTTGATCCGGACTCCAGCCTCTGGGTGCTACCACCTTACAAATAATAATAATGAAAAGATGATTTCTCCAATGTAATCTGGAGGTCAACGCTCATTTGACAGAAAGCGTCAGTCTGGCAGAGCTGTGCAAAACTGGTGAGAAATGTCTCTGTGAAATCTTGCAGAAACATTTTTGTGTGATCTTGGGCCTCTTATTTCACTTTTCCACTCATCCAGATCATGCCTAAATATTGCTTTTTCTTTCATAAAATTTAAAAAATGTTTTAAAACCTTTCTGTTCTATCCCACCATCTGAAACTCTCATCTGTGCTCCAATATTCTCCAGTCCTGATTACCACAGTCGTCGTTTCCACAACGCCTTATTGGCCCTTTCCAATTCATCCAAAATGCAGCTGCTCTGGGCCGGGAAGCCATGGAGGAAAGCACTGTCTTCGCTTCTGGAAATGATCACGAAATTGCCAGAGTACTCCTCAAATATTAAAATACAGGCCTTGCAAGGAGCTTTTCATAGTGGACAGGCTTTTGGGAGTGCCTATAAATTGTGAAATCCTGGAGCTGCAGGAGTATGAAGTAAATATGCCTCAGCTACTTCTGGAGAATAAGACAAGTGACGACAGCAGCTTGAGAGAGTGATTCTAGATGGGTGGCCAGCTAGTGAAAGGTCAGGAAGTTCCAAGCATTTAATGTAGTTGGAATCAAAGAGATGAAGTTGTTGCATGTGACTGGATTCTGTACAGAGGACACCATGCTAAGCAGATGGATGGTGTCCTCTGGGAAGTGAGTAGGGGGCAGTGAGTAGAGCCTGATGTAGCTTGTCTGGTCTGACCTCCATCTAGATCGTAAATTTACGAGCTGGCTGTATTCGTGGGGGTTTTGGGGTGATGTTTTATTTGTGTTTGATCTTCAAAAGGAAAAAAATAGGAAGATTAACAGTGCCCCTGAAATCAGCAGATCCTGATGCTTGTCATGTGTCATGCCATGTATTCTCTTTTGTACTCGATTGGGGCTAGGAAATAAAAATCGGGCTCTTAGCGCAGTCCTGTGTGTCTCGTTTATAACAGGAACAGCGCCCTCCCGGACTGCAGCCTTGAGACATACATTTTAGCTGCACAGCCTATAATAAAGAATAGTTCATATAGGCCCAACTGAAGGGCCATTCCACAAGTGAGAATATTTGTATCTGTTTGCAGTGGGATTCTAGCCATGTCGGTCCCAAGATAGGAGAGGGACAAGGTGCTCACGAAAGCTCATGCTCAAATAAATTGGTTAGTCTCTAAGGTGCCACAAGTACTCCTTTTCTTTTTGCGAATACAGACTAACACGGCTGTTACTCTGAAAGGTGGGTGAGGTGAGATTTCTCCCAGCAGTAGAAGTTGGTCCAATAGAAGGTACTACCTCACCCACCTTTATATCTCTCCAATATTTGCAGCTC
This sequence comes from Caretta caretta, assembly GCF_965140235.1. Lineage (NCBI taxonomy): Eukaryota > Metazoa > Chordata > Testudines > Cheloniidae > Caretta > Caretta caretta. The sequence continues at coordinate 267,943,690 of NC_134207.1, read as the reverse complement.
TCTTTTATCCGTGTCTCTGTGTAACACAAGTTTCAGAGGAACAGCCGTGTTAGTCTGTATTCGCAAAAAGAAAAGGAGTACTTGTGGCACCTTAGAGACTAACCAATTTATTTGAGCATGAGCTTTCGTGAGCTACAGCTCACTTCATCAGATGTTTACCGTGGAAACTGCAGCAGACTTTATATACACACAGAGAATATGAAACAATACCTCCTCCCACCCCACTGTCCTGCTGGTAATAGCTTATCTAAAGTGATCAACAGGTGGGCCATTTCCAGCACAAATCCAGGTTTTCTCACCCTCCACCCCCCACACAAATTCACTCTCCTGCCGGTGCTAGCCCATCCAAAGTGACAACTCTTTGCATAATCAAGTCGGGCTATATCCTGCATAGATCAAGGTTTTCTCACATCCCCCCCACCCGCATACACACACAAACTCACTCTCCTGCTGGTAATAGCTCATCTAAACTGACCACTCTCCAAGTTTAAATCCAAGTTAAACCAGAACATCTGGGGGGGGGGGTAGGAAAAAACAAGAGGAAACAGGCTACCTTGCATAATGACTTAGCCACTCCCAGTCTCTATTTAAGCCTAAATTAATAGTATCCAATTTGCAAATGAATTCCAATTCAGCAGTTTCTCGCTGGAGTCTGGATTTGAAGTTTTTTTGTTTTAAGATAGCGACCTTCATGTCTGTGATTGCGTGACCAGAGAGATTGAAGTGTTCTCCGACTGGTTTATGAATGTTATAATTCTTGACATCTGATTTGTGTCCATTTATTCTTTTACGTAGAGACTGTCCAGTTTGACCAATGTACATGGCAGAGGGGCATTGCTGGCACATGATGGCATATATCACATTGTGATGGCATATATCAACTTGTGTAACACAAGTTGATCATCAGCTGGGTGTTTATCAAGTTCAGTTAATTCCACCTTTGGTTAGTTCCCTTCATTACTGCAGAAGACAATCGACTGCGTGTATTTGTTTAGCTTGATTTTACAATTATTTATATACAAATGATATGATTCAGGCTGCCTGGGAGAAACTTATGGTCTGAACTATTCCTGGTACTTCAGGAGACAAGGAAATTGTAGGCATAGACTAATAGGTGTTTCATATATACATAGGTTATATGTACACTGCAGCTTAGCCTAGACAGACCCACACTAGCTCGGTTCGAGCTAGTGGGCTAATAATAGTCAGGGTAGCACAGGATAAATCCATGCAGACCCCCTGGCTATGTACTCAAGTGGTTAGTCCAAGCTGCCACCTGAGCTATCCCTGGCTGCGAAAGCTTCCCCCTGCTGGGAAGTGTGTCCCAGCTGCAGTATACACGCACCCATAGATTTTAACATCAGAAAAACTCATTATGAGCATTAAGCCCGATCTCCTGCATAGTACAGACCATGGAATTTCAATAATTTAGTTCATTTTTCCATGTTGTCTCAAGTGTTCTGCATCAAAATAAGAAACAAAGAAATTAAAATACAAAGCAACACGTGAAGGGGGGCTCAGTAGATCCAGAATGAGCTAAAGAGTTTCTCACCCCTTGGTCAGCAGTTCAGATCCAGCTTAGGCCAGTATGGAAGGGCATTATTACTACGTGACAGTTGCCACAGGTGCTGGAACTAGGGGCGGGTGTTGCAGCACCCCCTGGTTTGAAGGGGTTTACAGTTTGATTCAATGGCTCTCCGCACCCCCACTATAAAAATTGTTCCCGTGCCCCGCTAGTTGCTGTGTGAATCAGTGTTGCTAACTTGTGTGATTCTGCTATAAATCTTGCAATATTTGTTGGTTTTTCTAGAGCTCCAGCTGCTGGAATCAAGAGAATAGGTGCAAATTGCAGTGTTCATTTTAAAAAAAAAAAAAAAGAAGTTTCTCACCCTCATGGTTGCAGGGAAAAGCTTGAAAACATGAAGTAGGTGTAACTTAAAGGCTCACAAAACAGAAGACAAATAAAAAGGACTTAATTTTTAGACTCTGCCACAGACTTCCTGTGTGACCTTAGGAAAGTTACTTAGCCTCTCTGTGCCTCAGTTTCCCATCTGTAAAATGCGGATAATAGCACTGCCCTACCTCACCGATGTGTCACGAAGATAAATACATAAAAGATTGTGAAGCGCTTTGAGCTCTCCTGATGAAAAGTGCCATAGAAGAGACTGATTTAAAATATAATAACTATCATGATTTTTTGGCACCTGACTCATGATTTCTGAATGCTTGGGATTGCCCACACTGTTTGATGGTCCCAGCCTAGATCCATTAGGTATGTAGCCACACTGACTAAGTAGATTAAACTAGGAGTGTGATCACCTCTTTCAGGACCTGCCATGGTGGGTCTCAGTGTTATCCGTCATTGTGGCATCTTGTGGTGATCAAAGGATCATAGAATCTCAGGGTTGGAAGGGACCTCAGGAGGTCATCTAGTGATAGGACACAGCAAGAAAAAGAGAATGGGGACAAGAGGCAACATGACTGAGGAAGGAGTTCCTGTCCAAAGGAGGCCTGAGCTGAAGGCGGGCCATGTGGGGGTCCCCGGGCACATCTGCAGTGCTCCGTGCCCCCACTCCTAGAAAGGCTATCACTCAGACAGGGCCCCAGCGAGTATTTCGCACTGATGCACAAACCCAATTGAAGTGGAGGGAATAAAGGGACTTTTTCCACCCAGAAATGTTTCCTGCCTTTTATGCAAGCTTCTGAATGTGGCTGTCCTTCCTTGGGGGCCTGGAGGATGGATGGAGGCGGTAGGAGGAGTGGCTCCTTTTCCCCGCTTCTCCAGAGAAGTGGGAGCTGGCAGGTTGGCTTGGGTGGCAGGGGACAGATCTTCTGCTGGAGGAGTCAGACACAGGTGGACTCTTTTTCCCTCTGACAGGTGCTGCTGCTGCTCCATCTGTCGGCGGGAAGTGCCCCAGAAACACTCCAGCTCCTCCTGCTGCAGGTTCCCAGTGATGGGAAGAGCTGAGTTCCCCTAACCCAGCTCCAAGGAGATTCCCTTCCACGCTTAGCGGGGGAGCTGCTGTCCCCCTGTTACTTGAACCCCTGTTTATCCACTGGGCTGAGCTGGGAGCTGGGCCTAGACCTGTCATCAAAACCAGCACAAGCAGCCGGAGTGGCCACCCTGACAGGGTCTGCAAGCTGGCAAGGCCCTCCCACTGTGGAGGAGTTCCTCCAGCCAGGGCCAAGGCGGGGGAGACTTGTGCCACCACTGCCCGTGCCAGGGCTCAATAGGACGTGCTAATCTCGGAGATCTCCTCCACCAGCTCTTTCAGGGTTCTTGGGTCCAGGCCTGCTGATTTAAAAATGCTTATCCCTAGGAGATGTTCTTTAACATCCTCTTTGGTTACTAACAGACTGGAAGGTACTTCATCATCTTCATGTGATCGAGTACATCACCCTGCTCCTTTCCAAATATGGAACACAAATATTGATCCTTTTCTGTATCACTATTAACAGTGTTACCATCTCCATCACGACAGGTTTCAGAGTAGCAGCCGTGTTAGTCTGTATTCACAAAAAGAAAAGGAGGCCTAGTGGCACCTTAGAGACTAACCAATTTATTTGAGCATAAGCTTTCGTGAGCTACAGCTCACTTCATCGGATGCATGCAGTGGAAAATACAGTGGGGAGATTTATATACACAGAGAACATGAAACAATGGGTGTTACCATAACGAGAGCTGTAACGAGAGTGATCAGGTAAGGTGAGCTATTACCAGCAGGAGAGGAAAAAAACCTTTTGTGGTGATAATCAAGGTGGGCCATTTCCAGCAGTTGACAAGAACGTCTGAGGAACGCTCAGGGTGGGGAATAAACATGGGGAAATAGTTTTACTTTGTGAAATGACCCATCCACTCCCAGTCTTTATTCAAGCCTAAGTTAATTGTATCTAGTTTGCAAATTAATTCCAATTCAGCAGTCTCTCGTTGGAGTCTGTTTTTGAAGTTTTTTTGTTGAAGAATTGCAACTTTTAGGTCTGTAATCAAGTGACCAAAGAGATGGTCATGTACGTTGGTCAAACTGGACAGTCTCTATGTAAAAGAATAAATGGACACAAATCAGATGTCAAGAATTATAACATTCAAAAACCAGTCAGAGAACACTTCAATCTCTTTGCAAAAAGAAAAGGAGGACTTGTGGCACCTTAGAGACTAACCAATTTATTTGAGCATAAGCTTTCATTGGTTAGTGCTCTAAGGTGCCAAGTACTCCTTTTCTTTTTGCGAATACAGACTAACACGGCTGCTACTCTGAAATCAGTCTTTTTGGTCACTCGATTACAGACCTAAAAGTTGCAATTCTTCAACAAAAAAACTTCAAAAACAGACCCAACGAGAGACTGCTGAATTGGAATTAATTTGCAAACTGGATACAATTAGCTTAGGCTTGAATAAAGACTGGGAGTGGATGGGTCATTACACAAAGTAAAAGTATTTCCCCATGTTTATTCCCCCACCCCCACTGTTCCTCAGATGTTCTTGTCAACTGCCGGAAATGGCCCACCTTGATTATCACGACAGAAGGTTCTTTTCGCCCCCCCCCCCCCCCGCTGGTAATAGCTCACCTGAAGTGATCACTCTGGTTACAGTGTGTATGGTAACACTCATTGTTTCATGTTCTCTATGTATATAAATCTCCCCACTGTATTTTCCACTTTATGCATCCGATGAAGTGAGCTGTAGCTCATGAAAGCTTATGCTCAAATAAATTGGTTAGTCTCTAAGTTGCCACAAGTCCTCCATCTCCATCATTTAATGTGCCTATACCAGTTCTAGGATTTCTTTCATTCCTAACACATTTAGAAAACCTCCCGCTTATTACCCTTAGCTCTGCCAGCCGTGGATTTTTCCCTGATGTCTTCAGCTTCCTTTATCAATTTTCTACACGTCCTGAATTCTAATGTATATTGATTGCTATCTATTTCCCCTTTTCCCATTTGTCATATATTGTTTTTTATTTCTAATTGCTGCCTTCACTTCATCACTGAACCAGATGCAGTTCGCTACCTCAGCACCGAGAAGAGATCTTGTTTAAGACTGCTTTGCTCTTATACAGCACCTGATTTCTCAGGATCTCAAGCTGCTTTGCCAACACTGACGTGCTACACCCCTCAAACCTCTGTGAGGTTAGTCAGTATTTCCCTGTTGTTTTTTTACAAAAAGGGGAAACTGAGGCAAAAAGCAGTGAGGTGACTTTCCCAAGACATAGAGTGAGGTCCAAGGCTAGTGTAAAGCATAGGAGAAACATTTTCAAAAACTCCTAAGTGGCTTAAGTGAATAAATCCCATTATATTTCTGAAAATGGTACCTTGGGTACATCTCAAAGAACCCCTGGGAGCAAATCTTAGAGCCCATGTCAACTGGCTCAGGCTCATGGGGCCCAAAATAACAGTGTAGATGTTCCCGCTCAGGCTGAACCCCGGGCTTTGAGGAGGACAATTTCAGAGCCCGTGCTCCAGGTTCTGGGATTCGCTGCCATGGGAGGGGTTTTTGCAGTGGAGATGTACCCTTAGGCACCTAAGTTGCTTAGGCACTTTGGAAAATGTTACCATAGAGCTGCTGATTTTGAGTCCTTAATCCCAAGAGAATCCTTCATCTAAACTGACAGGCCTGCAACGCTCACATTTTCTGCGCAAGAACATTTCCCTTGCTCCTGGGGAAGGGTATAGGAATGTGTGTCTTTCCTCCATGCCCCCATATTGACTCTCCAGGACAATGATACTCAGGCCAAGGCTCGAAAGCTGCAAGCGGCTCTTTAATGTGTCTCATGTGGCTCTCTGCAGCACGTGATATTAAAACACTGTGATTTAATTATTAACCAATCAGGAAGCTTTTACTATTTCATTAACCAATTACATTATTAACTTGCACTAAGTTAGTAACTTATTTGCTGTCAGAATGATATATATTAACTAAATATTTCCCCTCTCAGACTGTTTAAATATGAATATAGAGCACTATAATAAATGAAACAATGAAGTCACATGACTGTGACTCTTCTGGGTAATACTGATTGCTAAATTGGCTCCTGAACTACTGAGATCTGAGTATCACTGCTCTAGGGTGTGACTTAGGAGCTTGCAGGGCAAAGGACTTTCTGGGCACAAAGCCAGGGGAGGAGGGCGTCCACACCCACTGCTGGCAAACCCATTGCTGAGCAGACGAAAGTGAAACTCACTTTGCTTCTGTTTCCTGGAGAAAGAATCATGGCTCAGGCTGCTGTGACTCTGACTGAAAATCTCCAAAATGAAGCCACTTGTCCCATCTGCCTGGACTCTTTCAAAGATCCAGTGATCACCGAGTGCAGCCACAATTTCTGTGGGGTATGTATCGGTGAGTACTGCAAGGAATCATCCGGGAACCTCTCCTGTCCTCAGTGCAGAAAGACAATCCAGCCAAGAAACTTCAGGCCTAACAGGCAGCTGGCAAACATGGTAGAAATCGCTGTGCAGCTTGGTGTTGAAGCAGCAAAGAAAGCGCAAGAGATTGTGTGCGAGGAGCACAAGGAGTCTTTGAAACTCTTCTGCGAACAGGACCAGAGACCGATCTGCCTGGTGTGCAGGGAGTCCCGGCGGCACAGGGATCACACCCTGGCTCCCATAGAGGAGGTGGCGCAGGCCTACAAGGTAGGAAATCCGGCACTAAGTAATGTCTCTGAAGAGACGCTGTCTAGGGGCTCAGTCCAAGTCAATGGAAGTTTTCCCATTGAATTGTGGGGGGGGGGCAGAAGCTGGTTCTAGTAAACAAACCAGGTCAGGGGAAGGTCAGACCCCCTGGCTCCCTGCCCCGGAACGCACTGCCCATTCTGCCCTATACCCCCCCGGCTTCCCCCTCCCCACCAGGGACACACTGCCCAGCGTGCCCTATTCCCCCCCCAGCTCTCCCCTCCCCCACAGGGACACACTGCCCAGCGTGCCCTATTCCCCCCCCAGCTCTCCCCTCCCCCACAGGGACACACTGCCCATCGTGCCCTATACCCCCCAGCTACCCCCACAAGGAACTCACTGCCCATGCCCTATACCCCCCCAGCACTCCCAAGGGACACACTGCCCATTGTGCCCTATACCCCCCCAGCTCCTCCCCACCTAGAACTCACTGCCCATCGTGCCCTATACCCCCAGCTCCCCCCCCCCAGCGACACACTGCCCATAGTGCACTGTACCTCCCTAGCTCTCCCCTCCCCACCAGGGACACACTGTCCAGCGTGCCCTATCCCCCCCCAACTTCCCCTGCAGGGAACTCACTGCTCATCATGCCCTATACCCCCCGGCTCCCTCCTTCCCCCCAAGGGACACACTGCCCAGCATGCCCTATACCCCCCGGCTCCCCGCTCCCCCCCCCTCAAGAGCCTGTCCTGCTGAGAAGCCAGAGGAGGGATGAGAAGAGAAATGGACGATGTATGATGAGCAGACCAATTTGGGTCTGGCTCACTGATCCAGCTGCTGGTCTTGTTCTAATCCCTTCTCGCTCAGGTGCTGGCTTGAGTCTTCTACTCATTGTGGCTCGTCTTGGACTGGTTTGTAAACTGTAAATGCTGGTTGTTCTGGTGGAGTGCTTTAGGGTGAAAAGTGCTATCGACACATCTGTGTGTAAGCTAGGGAAATTCACAAACAAAACCTTTGTTAGGGTTTGTAATGGTGACAGTATATTTCAGTGGAATTTACCTACCACTCAGAAAATACATACAAGAGCTAGGTATTATTATTCATTTGTTGTAATTTTATTTATTATAATCTCAATAGAGTTCTTCTACCTCAAAAACTCAGAAGTAACTAGTTAAAGCATGAAGATGCTTAATTCATGCCACATATTCATCCTTCACTTGCAGTCACCCCGTGCAAGTTACACTGTAGCTAGTCTTCAAACATTCACAACAAAAAGGATAACAATAGATAACATTGTAAGTGTTTATTATCTGGAGAATTCAAACTTTGGTAACTGCCCATTACATTTGAAAAAAACAAACCCAACAACTCCTACTAACTCTTGCAAACTTCCACCAGACTAAAAGTATGACTGAGAGTATGATGAATTTTTACATGCCAATAACTTCATTGATCCATTTTATTAATATAAAAACAAGTGTTTATATCTTTTCAAACCCTTTCCAGCTAACTCAGCCCCCAATACCAGAAGGCACTTCTCAGTAAGATCAACAAAACATTTTTGGGGGCCCCATATCAAAACATTTTAGAATTATTGGCCAAAAAGTTAGGATTTTTTTCAACAAGTAAACTAAAGCTTTAGTCATGATAACTTTAAAACTCTTTGCCTGAGTTTTTTGGCTTCTTTAGGGGGATGTTAGAGGAGGGCTTGAAAACTGGACTTATAACGGGGAGCTGGCCTTAACTATCAAGCTGCTACTGTCACTCCATAAGAGAGCTTTGCAGATGTGTAGAGCTGACATAACCAAACATAATACTGCTGTATATTGTGTAAAATAAAACACGGAAATCACCAAATCCATATTTCTTTGCAGGAAAAGCTTCAGAGCAATTTGTGTTTCTTACAACAAGAGAGAGAAGAACTTGAGCCGTATGGAGAAGAGAAAAGCGATGAACTGCTGGTATCTACCTACCTATCTCTCTACTTGTTTACATGGGCCTCATCACAGCAGTTCTAGGGCTCATATTGGCTGCTCGCATGACAAGTGGGCTCACACCATGACATTGACAACACCGCCACGACCCTGCAGTTTCACACAGCACACTAGGGAACTTTTGGGCAGGGTCACAGGGCCAGTTACTGCACAGGAGGCTGGTAGATTTACATCTGAGCTTGCCGTGCACTGACCCACCATATAGACACGGCCTTAGTAATGTGGCAGTAATACGGGCATGCTTTGCACTTGGCTGTTCCATGAGTGGACAGTGCGGACTACACCCCCTCATGAGTAACATGTTACTCTGTCTGGGGTCCATAGAGCTGGCAGAGCTATTCATAGAAAACAGTATTGGTTACAGATGTATTCTCGTTCTGGTTAGCAGATCACTTCCCAACTGATCTTGATCTTCTACTAATGTATCTATTATTCCCTCCCTCCTCTCCCACTGTCTCCATATCCCTTTTAACCCCCACTTTCTACTGCTACTACTAGTTCTCCCTTACCCTCACTGCCCTCCTTCAACCCTGCCCCCGGCAAATCCACATCTCATCTCTGCTGCTTCTGCCTCGCCTCTGGTGACATCTACCCTAACCCTGGTCCTCCCTCCATCCCCATACTCCCTGCCTCCCACCCCCATCTCCGTCACCACCTCTGTCCCTCTGGATCCTCTTTTTCAATCTCAGCCCCCGTTCACAACCTCCCACTTTTTGTTCTCTTGCTCTCCCTGGCAGGCTCACTCCGTCTCCAAAAGGGTTAGTCTGCCAAGACTTCTTCATCTCCTGGCACCCACATAAAATCAGGTGTCCCGTCTAACACTGTTTCAATAGACACTTTCCCCGATGGTGGCCTCCTCTACCCTCAACCACTGCCTCCACACCCCCGATGCCTCCCTGGCCACCTTCTTTGACTTTGAGTCCTGGCTCTTCCTCTCTTCACAATCCCCACCCTCACCCTTGGGGACTTCAGTTTCCATACTGGTGTCCAGCCCAACCTCTTAGCCTCCCCCTCCTCTTCTCCTTTGACCTTCATCCCTATTTTGAATCTCCTTCTTGACAAAACGGCTACTCACTTGACCTTGTCTTCTCTAAACACTGCTTTCTCCCTAACCTCTCAGCTCCATTTCTTCTGTCCTGCCACCACCTCATCTCCTTCAACAACACGCACCAGGTCCTCTTGTCATCTCCAGTGGCTTCTCTACAACTCCTCCTGCTGTCTTCTCCACTGGCTCAGTTATGATTTACTCCACTTCTCGATCTCCTACCCCTTAGACTCTTTTGTCCTTCTTTCTCACTGTAAGGTTTATTCTTCCAGCCCCCAACTCTGTCTCATCTGCTACATCCACACACACAAGGATCTATGGAGAGTGAAAAGACTCCACCTGTAATACTGACGTGCCCCTCCCCTCATTATATCTGTTCCCTGCAGAGACAGACAGAATCGGAGAGACGGAAGATTTTGTTGGAATTTGAGCAATTGCATGACTTTCTGAGTGAACAACAGTGCCTTCTTCTGGCACAGCTGGAAGTGCTAGACGAGGAGATTTTAAAGAGGCGGAATGAATATGTAACCAAAGTTTCAGAGAAAACGTTACTACTCAACGAACTCATCAGCGAGATAGAAAGGAAATGTTCCCAGCCAGCGACAGAATTCCTGAAGGTGAGGCTGCATTGTATATACTCTGTGACCCTGTGCAAAAAGAGGAAAGACTCCTGAGCTAGTGAAGCCCAGCTATGGGATACTGGAGTCCAAGACTCAGAGCTCACGGTATAACTGAAATACTGACTGTAAGATTGAAACACTGAACTATATGGTGTCAGTGGGTCTCTGGATTATATGTAAACAGAGGCAGTGTTTCTTCCTCTGAATGATCTTGAATAGAAATGGAGAAAAATTACCCATGAGGAGAAACTCCAAACAGTCTCTGGGGCTTCAGAAAGTACCTGGTGTCCAAAAGGTTAATGTTTATCTATTTAATTCCCACCTGGGATGTCACCTGGGAACTGGCTCATTTCCTGGGTTCAGAGAAAGCCAGTAGGTTGCTATGTAGGCAGGCATGAGGGGAAGATTTCTGGCTGCTGGGAGATGGGTCAGGTCAGGACTTGTAGGAGGAACAAACCCCACCCTTTAAGGAAGTCCTGTGGCCTTCACTTCCAACCAGACCAGGGACACAGAGCACGTCAGGATCTGAGGCTGACTGTGGAGAAGAATGGGGAGGAGCCCAGAGGGGCTGCATGCAGGGAGGTGTCAGGACTGGAAGAGAGGGTGAGCGCAAGGCTTCTGTGCCTTTTGGTGTATGAGACGGGGGAAGAGGTGGGTGGTCCTACGGCACTTGCCGCAAGAGGCTAGAATGGCTGGAGGCATCTTATCTTCATGAGGTGGGAAAAGGCAGAGAAAGAGGGGCTATGGAGATGAGAAGACGAGGGAGCCATCCTTGGGAATCAAATAAAGCCTCCTTTTACTTCTGACTCTGGTGCCGATTCTGCAGTGAAAGTCATGCAGGCAGACCCCTTCACCTTCATGGAGCCCCACAGATGGGCAGGCACCTGCCCATGTGGAGTCAATTGTAGGATGGGGGCCTAAGTTACCAGAAATCTAATGTTCTCCAGTGTGGAGATCTGCAGATGGGACTCAAACTGCAAACACAAAGTGATTCAGGCCCCCCAGCAGAAACCTGCCGGGCTGGATTCACCAGCAAGGCCCCACTGACTTGCCCTGGTGTAGCGGAGAGCCGCATTCGACCCTCCTTTCTTGTGGCACATGAACTGATCATCTGTTTTCTTTCCCTTCTAGGACATTGGCAGCACCTTGAACAGGTACTTACTGGGCTCGTTCCCGCTCTCCCTCCCCCCATGGTGTGCTCAGAAAAGTCTTGGAAACAGTCCTGAAGACCCAGCTTCCCAGCATGCAGCAACTGTGGGAATGTTTTGTATTTAATATATCTGTCATTTGTACAAAGAGGCTGAGTTTTGGTTGCCACGGGAATGGTACTTTGATAAAAACTCAACTTTCTTTGTTGTTTTACATTTTTAAAATAATACTAAATGACTTGGCATTTGGTGAGAGCGAGGGGTCAGGCAAGTCCCCTACAGCCAGTTGAAGTCAGTGAGTTATGTCTGCTCAGCAGCACTGAAAAATCATGTTTTTAGCCTCTATGTACCTCTCTTTCTCCTCATGTAAAATGAGGTGTTAACTCCCCAGTGGACAGGGGACTAAACCAGGTATTGGGAGAGCTGGGTTCTAGTCCTAGCTCTGCCACTGACCTGCTGGGTGACTTTGGGCAGTCACGTCCCCTCCCTGTGCCTTTGTCTAGTTAGACTATAAACCCTTCAGGAAAGGGATTCTCTCTTGTTGTGAGTTCGTGCTGCTTCCAACCCAACAGGGCCCTGATTTTATCTGGACACTTCTGTAATCTGCATAACAATAATAGTTCATAGCGGGGTTGTAAGGTACACATTTGTACTTGCTAAGCAGTATAACTGCTGCCCTTCCTATTTCGATAATTGCTGTGCGGATTAGATGCACTTGTCCCTGTTAGGGTGTTGATGGGCTCAGCAGCTCATAGGCTGAGGTCTTTATTCTCTCTGCGCAGGTGGAGAGTTTGGGATTCGACAGCTGGGTGAATGTTCTCAGGGTGCATCGACACTACTTGCGCTGCTGCAGCAAAGCTGGAGCATAGACACTGACTAAAACAACGGAAGAAGGTTTCCATCACTGTAATAAATTTAGCCTCTCATGAGGTGGTAGCGAGGTTGACGGAAGAATTCTTCCATCGATCTAGCTGCATCCACAGTGGGAGTTAGGTCAACCTAACTGCATTGTACAGGGCATAAAATTTTTCACAGCCCTGAGTGATGAAGGTAGGTCAACCTAAGTTTTAGGTGTAGACCAGACCTCAGGATATGTGTGTTTTCCTAGGTGCGAGTGTGTGAAAGTCCCAACTCCAGCGCCCGTTTCTCCTGTGCTGAAGAAGAGAGTCAGCGACTTCTCTGAAAATAATAGCCTTGTAATGGGGGTGCTGGCTATGTTCAAAGGTAAAACAAAGTGACCTTGTGGGTGATGTCTCCAGTCCTGTCTCCCAGGGGCCCATTGTGTTTCTCTTCCACCCCATTCTCTGGTTCATGGTGCCCCATATGCTGTTGCTCCTTTGCCTCTGTCCTCCTCCCCCACTCACTCTTTCTCGTCTATTTTTTGTCATTATGGGTCCCCACCATGTCTCTCACTGGACCTTAGCTTTTTTCCTCACCACTCCTGAACCATCTTCAGCTACAAAATCTCTGCCAGCTGATTCCTCATGCAGAAGTGTGTCTGCCCTTGGTTCTACTCTGTCATGTCTTGTTGGCACCTATGAGTCTCCATCCGCTCCTGAGTCCTGTGAAGCCTCAATGCAGCCAGTGCAAAGGGTTCTGGGAACTGAATGTGTTTGCTGTACATGAAGGGGCAGAGAGGGTGATCCACAATTTTGGGAGGTGATATAACAGAACACTCAGTGGGAGCTGGGAGGAGGGGAGCAATGGGGTGTACTTGGGGTGGGTGGCGGGTTGTTCCAAATTTTGGCTTCTGTCCCCTCTAACTAGAGATAATCATGCTACCACCTCAGTGCTACAAAGACTGGCAGGAAAAGACACACACACATAGCCTACTAGGGATTGTCGCACCAGCCAGAGTGACCATGGGTGATGGCATCACACCAGGCGCCATGTAGGGAAGTTCCAAAATCTGACTCAGTCTTGCAAATCCATGAATCTCTGGGTGGCCCCACAGGCGGCCCCAGCTAGGGTCATGGCATGTGTCTCTTTGCATATCTATGGAAAGTTAGAGAACCCGGTGTGCTGGGGTGATTTTGTCCCTCCTGGTGACATGGCTGAAGGGTGTGCAATGCCGGTTTTGGGTATGATGAACGACTGATGGGAGGCCAGATCGGGGTGAGATTGTGACATTTTGCACAGATTCCAACCACTTTATACTCAGGATTTGGCACAGACAGCACATCTGGAATAGTGCCATGAGAACTGGTGTGCATGACATCTCATCCCTGTCTCCTTTTTCTTCATCTAGAGAATCTGCGAGCTCAGCTGGATAAAGAAAAAGGTACGTTTCTGTGACTGCCGGGAACAAATAAGAGGCAAAGATTTTCTAAAATGAGGTACTTACTTCTCCATTGCAGAGATGGGCGTAGGCCACAATGTCTGGATGTGGATTTAGAACACAGCGAACTGGCGAGGGCTCAGATCTGGGTTGTGATTAGGTCTGTTATAGAAATACATGCCCAGCATTGTCCTGTGACAATGGTAAAGAATCCTAGAAAGTTGCTGTCTTCTAACACTGAACAGGGAACGTTACTCAGAACGGTATCAGCTCTAAAGCTACTCTGTCTCTCTCCACATCTCCCTTCTGGCTCAGATTCAGCAAGGTATTAAACACATGTAACTTTAAGAGGACTACATACATGGTTGAAATTACGCACTTGCTTAAACACTTTGTTGAACTATTTTCAGAGTAACAGCCGTGTTAGTCTGTATTCACAAAAAGAAAAGGAGTACTTGTGGCACCTTAGAGACTAACCAATTGGTTAGTCTCTAAGGTGCCACAAGTACTCCTTTTCTTTTTGTTGAACTAGGCTCTTAAAGAAACAGCGCACATATCCTCACAGGCACTTTTGGATTGGGATCCAGATTCATAATGTCAATGAAGTTCAAGGATGCTCTGATCCACAATTTTGGTTCAGACCATCTCTGCTCCCTCTGGATTTTCTGGGAGAAGAGGCAACTGAAACCAAAGAGAGGTTTTCGCCATTAGAAGAGATTGTCTCCACCAGCTGTATGAACCCCTGGAGACAGGCAGGTGCCATCCTGTGACGCAGTTAGTTGTTGCTGGAATGGTGGTTTAAAGGAGGGGCTGAGGAACTGTCAGTGTAATGAAAAATACAAAATAGGAATGAGGTGAAAGGGCTGGGGCTAGACAAACATAAGATGGTTTTACTGAGTGGCCAGGTGACGGCAGGCCAATGAGAAGGTGATCACTACTTTATAGAAACTACCTTGGGGTTGGCGGCAGCTGAGTTTTAAGACTGACTGTAAGCCCTGGCTCCTCCATATCTGTGGGCTTTAGCCTGAGGTCCAAGCTGAGTTGCCGTGTCTTCACCGCTATTCTAACCCATGAGCTCACGCAGGTTGGCTAACCCAAGTTAAGAACAGACCCTTTTTTGTAACCCTAAGAACTGTTACCGTCGCTAACTCCCTAGTATTTAGGCCCTGTCCACAGTAAAACTGAAACCATTGTAGCAGCAACAGTGTCTTTTAAACATGATGTTCTACCCCCTTCTCCTAAAGCAGAGTAGATAAGAACTGTGCTAAAGATCTATGTACCCTATAGAGTCTACATAGGGGCCTACACTACACAGTTACAAGTAGAAATAGGCCTGATCTGGATATGCAACAGCCTTACATTCAAAAATATTTGGAACCAGAGGTTTGGTTAAGGCCATAACAGCAAGAGGAGACAGCCCCAGAATTTAGATCTAGGTTGGGATTTTGAACATCTCCCTCCATTACCACCCCCAAAACGCCAGGGATACAGGCACATCCCTGCTTATAAAAATCCCTGTCCACACTGGTCAAGGAAATGGTGCTTCCACTGAGCTCTCACCAGCACAGCTTCCACCATTGTGGCATAAAAGCACGCTTCTCTCCAGAAAAGCATAGCACAGAAAGTCACCGGGGAACTCGCTGCACCTGTGTCTCTTTCACTGCCATGCCAGGGTTGAAACAGAAATTGAGACAAGTCCCGTGTGCGTCCGGGCTATGGGGTGACAAGTAGAATCCAGAGTGGACTGGAAATGGTCCAACATACAATCCGCTGAAGCTAAAGCCAATTGCATTCATGGGGTTAAATCCTAGCTCTGCTGAAGTCAATGGCAAAACTCCCATTAGTTTCAGTGGGTCCAGGATTGCATCCATGTGCAATTTTATTTATGGGCGGCGGATATAAGAGGCTAGGGGAGGCTAAGCCTCCCCAAACGGGATTCGGTGCCCCTCCCTCTGGAGGTGCACCGGCCTGCCGTCTTTGAAGCACCACCTCTGCCGAAAGGGCACCTGGGCCATTGCCCCGCTCATGCTCCGCCCCGGGGCTCCACTCCTGCTTGTCCTCTTCCCCTGTTGCCCCACCCACGCTGCTCCTCTTCCCGCCCCTGCCCCACCTCTTCCCCCCCGAGGTCCCGCCCTCGCTCCACCTCTTCCCGCGAGGACCCCGCCGCTCCCATCCCTGAGGCCCCCCTGCCACTCCTTAGCGAGGAGGCCTCAGGGGAGGGGGTGAGGAGGTGCGAGCAGTGGGCGGGGGAGGCTTTGGGGGAGGGGGTGAAGAGGCGCGAGCAGGCAGGGATCTCAGGGGAGGGGGCTGAGTGAGAGCAGGGCCTGGGGCAAAGCAGGGGGGTGGAGTGTTAGTGGAGCCTCAGGGGGAGGAGGTTGAGCAGGGGCGGGCCTTGGGGGGGAGCAGGGGGCGGGACCATGGTCCAGGTGTCGGTGGCCCCTCCCACTTCCGGCGCTCGCACCTAGCCTCCCCAAATGCATGAGTCACACGTCACCCATGTTTTTATTCCTGATTTAGCTCCAGTGGAAGGAGTTTTTCCTGTTCTTGGCTCAGACCAGGAACATTCCTCCTGCCTTCCCCACTTCATTTAATTCTGGAGGAAGGAGATCCACTGATTTGCTCCAGAGCTGACCTGGAAAGGGGTTCTGCCTCTCTCTGATTGTCTGCCTCTCTCTATCTGCATCATTCTCTAGTCAACGTGACTCTGGATCCGGAAACAGCAAATCCCCACCTCGTCCTGTCAGAGGATGGGAAAAGCGTGAGACTTGGAGCGGGGCGGCTGGATGTGCCTGACAATCCCAAGAGATTCATGGTGAGCCCCTGTGTCCTGGGCTCTGAGGGATTCACAACAGGGAGACACTATTGGGAGCTGGAGGTAGGAGATGGGGATGGCTGGGCTGTGGGGGCTGCCAGAGAGTCTGTGGAGAGAAACGGGCCGTCAAGGCTTCAGACGGAAGGGATCTGGGCTGTACGGCTGGGCTGGGATTGTCAATATGCAGCTCTCACTTTCCCCCCGACCCCTCTCTCACTTGACGAGAAGCCCAGGAAGATCCGAGTTCACTTGGACTATGAAGAGGGGCAAGTGACCTTTTACAATGCAGAGAACATGGCCCAAATCTTCAATTTCTCTGCCTCTTTCAACGAGAAAATCTTCCCTTACTTTTGGCTCTGGTCCCCAGAATCATGTATCCAGATGTGTCCCTGATGGGTATCAAGCTTCTTACAGTGACTCTCACAGGAGAACTCCTGCACAGTTACCTGCAGCTGGAAAAAGAGAGGATTCATTAAAATAGCCCTAACTAAGCGAACGCTCAGACATGACCTGCTTGTATTTCTCATTGCAGTAAGTTCATCTGTACTCATTACCCATAGCCTCGGGCTGCATCATCTCCTGTGTGAATTGCCATCAACCTGTAGGGTCTACTGGATGTTATCTACTGCCTCTTTAAGTGTCCATGCCAGGTTGTCACCACAAGCGTCGTCGCTTCACTCTGCTGGCACACTTATGTCAGGCAGGGGTGTGATGAGGTGTAATTTGTGACCGACACAGCTGTGCCGGCAAAAGCCCCGAGTGTAAATGCAGCTATACTTTCAAATCTGCACTTTTACCACTAGAGGTAAGGCTAAGGTTTTGTCACGGTTATTTTTAGTAAAAGACAGGGACAGGTCTCGGGCAATAAACAAACAGTTACGGAAGCCTGTGACCTGTCCCTGACTTTCATTAAAAATAACTGTGACACAGTGGGACTGAGCCTGAGCCCTGCTGTGGGAGGGGAGGGAGGGAGGTCCAGCACCCACCACCACTGCGGCTGACAACTCCAGGGTCCCCCCAGTAGCTGAAAGCTGCAATGGCCCCCTGCCCCCTGTGGTGGCTGGGAGCTCCAAGGGCCCCCCCATGGCAGCTGAGGGCTCCAGCTGGGGTGTGGGCTCTGGGGATGAGGAGTTTGGGGTGTAGGAGGGTGCTCTGGGCTGGGACCGAGGGGTTTGGAGGGTGGGACGGGGATCAGGGCTGGGGCAGGGGGTTGTGGTGCGGGGTGCAGGTTCTGGCTGGGGGTGCAGGCTCTGGGATAGGGCTGGGGATGAAAGGTTTGGGGTGCAGGAGAGTGCTCTGGGCTGGGATCGAGGGGTTTGGAGGTCTGGAGGGGGATCAGGGCTGGGGCAGGGAGTTGGGGCATGTGGAGAGGCTCAGGGGTGCAGGCTCTGGGAGGCGCTTACCTCAAGCAGCTCCTGGAAGCAGCAGCATGTCCCTTCTCCGGCTCCTAGGCAGCGGCACAGCCAGGCGGCTCTGCTGCACGCTGCCCCATCTGCAGGCACTGCCCCTGCAACTCCCATTGGCGTGCCGGAGGGGGACCATGCCGTAGCTTCCGGGAGCCATGTGGCGCAGCCTCTGACCCTGCTCCACAGCTGGAGGAGGGCCATGCCGCTGCTGCTGGGAGCCACATGGAACGGCCCCCGACCCTGCTCCCCAGCTGGAGTACCAGAGCAGGGCAAGCCCCAGATCCCACTCCCCAGAGGGAGCTTGAGGGCCAGCTTAAAACAGCTGCGGGACATAGTTTGCCCACCCCTGCTCTACATCCATCAGGAGGAGAAGGAAGAAGAGTCACATGAAACTAAGGTGGTTTAGTAAATTAATTATGGGGGAAATTTTTGGCTACTGTAAAGATGACACCAATATTGTATGTAAAGCTAATTCTGTTGGGAGCCTGGGTGTCTCAGGGAACTGATAATGGACATGGAACTCTTCAGCCTCCATGTCACTGGCTTGGATCACTACTGCATCAATAATGTCCAGAAGTTGTTACCTGTTGATGGCTGTTTGGTGACTTATGAATTGATGGGCCAAATATCCGTGGACCAATTTCCATCAGAGTTGGCTCTAAAGGCGGAGGACTACAGGAAGGAGAGTCTAGTGGTTAAGATGCAAACTGAAGACCTGAGTTCAATACTCTGCTCTGCTACAGATTTCCTGTGTGACTTTGGGCAAGTCACTCAGTGCCCCATCTGTAAAACAGGCCGAATGGTACTTCCCTGCTTCCCCAGGGGAGTTAAGAGGATAAATATAGACTCATAGACTTTAAGGTCAGAAGGGACCATTATGATCGTTTAGTCTGACCTCCTGCACAACACAGGCCACGGAATCTCACCCACCCACTCCTGTAACAAACCCCTAACTTATGTCTGAGCTATTGAAGTCCTCAAATCGTGGTTTAAAGACTTCAAGGTGCAGAGAATCCTCCAGCAAGTGACCCGTGCCCCACGCTGCAGAGGAAGGCGAAAACCCCCCCAGGGCCTCTTCCCATCTGCCCTGGGGGAAAATTCCCTCCCGACCCCAAGTATGGCGATCAGCTAAACCCTGAGCATGTGGGCAAGACTCACCAGCCAGACACCCAGGAAAGATATGTTCAAGATTATGAAGTGCTAAAATAACAGTGATGGGAGGCCAGATCAATACCTGCAATGGATAGAAAGACTCCATGAGGCACAGAGATTTAATTACCCTTTCAGCCCAAGGTGTGGTCCCCTCAGGAGCAGGACTGAAGCATGTCAGCAGGGCAGGGATGGTTGGCAATGCTCCTGCCTGTGCTACACACACAGACTGTCAGTCTCTAGGGTCGCTAATGGGGTTCCTTTCACAGGCCCCAATGCATTCCCCATAGTATTTTGGACCTCCCTCTCTCCTTCTCTGCTTATGCTTTTCAGCTGGTTTGTAGCTACAGTAAAAGAAAACAAAAAAAAAACAAAAACCAAACTGTGCATCTGGAGCTCGTCTGTCAGCCCTTTGGGATTGAAAATGCTTTGAACAAATCAAGCTACTTTCATTCAGGTCCCCATCATCTTGGTCATCAGTGACATGGGCCTGTTGCCATCTGCAAAGGGGTGAGGCGATTTACCAAAAGGTCTATACTAGAAACTTACACCAGTAGAACTACATCACTCCAGGGTGTGAAAAATCCACTCCCCTGAGCAACATAATTATACCCCCCTAACCCCAGTGTAGACAGCGCTAAGTCCACCAGAGAATTCTCCTATCAACACAGCTACCGCCTCTCAGGGAGGTGGGTTAACTACCCCGACTGGAGAAGCTTTTCTGTATGGAACCCCTGTGTACTGAACCCGGCCCTTGCTGCTATCAACTTGGCCTGGCAGAAGGGTTACATGTATTTCATTTTACAGACAGGCCAAACCCACCAAAAAAACCACAGAAATGGGGCTTGATTTGGGGTTAATTGGCTTGTGAGTTGCTTGTTGGCTAGTTTTTGACTTGTTGCTTCTTTTTTTTGATCAGCTCCCAGCAAGCAGGGGCAAGGGTGGGAGAGAGTCAGGGTGCACAGCGGGCCCACCACAGTCCCAGACTGCATGGTGTGGGGATCTAGTCACATAGCATGTTGGGGTTCTTTGGGATTGGTTTGTTTTGGCCTTGTTTTGAAGTGGGATTAGCTTGATTTTTGGCTTATTGTGAAAGTCGGGGTGCTTATTTACCGCGTGAAAGTTGGCAACTGTGTTTACTTTTTTCAGATTTCAGAGTAACAGCTGTGTTAGTCTGTATTCGCAAAAAGAAAAGGAGTATTTGTGGCACCTTAGAGACTAACCAATTTATTTGAGCATAAGCTTTCGTGAGCTACAGCTCACTTCATCAGATGCATACTTTGTGTTTACTTTGCATATTTTGTTTGAAAGTGCCATCTATTGGTTTATGTGGGTAATTGTAGCTCTAGGATCACAAGGAAGTCATTAAAAAGAAAAGGAGTACTTGTGGCACCTTAGAGACTAACCAATTTATTTGAGCATGAGCTTTCGTGAGCTACAGCTCACTTCATCAGATGCATACCGTGGAAACTGCAGCAGACTTTATATATACACAGAGAATATGAAACAATACCTCCTCCCACCCCACTGTCCTGCTGGTAATAGCTTATCTAAAGTGATCATCAGGTGGGCCATTTCCAGCACAAATCCAGGTTTTCTCACCCTCCACCCCCCCACACAAATTCACTCTCCTGCTGGTGCTAGCCCATCCAAAGTGACAACTCTTTACATAATCAAGTCGGGCTATTTCCTGCACAAATCCAGGTTTTCTCACATCCCCCCCCACCCCCATACACACACAAACTCACTCTCCTGCTGGTAATAGCTCATCTAAACTGACCACTCTCCAAGTTTAAATCCAAGTTAAACCAGAACATCTGGGGGGGGGGGGGTAGGAAAAAACAAGAAGAAACAGGCTACCTTGCATAATGACTTAGCCACTCCCAGTCTCTATTTAAGCCTAAATTAATAGTATCCAATTTGCAAATGAATTCCAATTCAGCAGTTTCTCGCTGGAGTCTGGATTTGAAGTTTTTTTGTTTTAAGATAGCGACCTTCATGTCTGTGATTGCGTGACCAGAGAGATTGAAGTGTTCTCCGACTGGTTTATGAATGTTATAATTCTTGACATCTGATTTGTGTCCATTTATTCTTTTACGTAGAGACTGTCCAGTTTGACCAATGTACATGGCAGAGGGGCATTGCTGGCACATGATGGCATATATCACATTGGTGGATGTGCAGGTGAACGAGCCTCTGATAGTGTGGCTGATGTTATTAGGCCCTGTGATGGTGTCCCCTGAATAGATATGTGGGCACAATTGGCAACGGGCTTTGTTGCAAGGATAAGTTCCTGGGTTAGTGGTTCTGTTGTGTGGTATGTGGTTGTTGGTGAGTATTTGCTTCAGGTTGCGGGGCTGTCTGTAGGCAAGGACTGGCCTGTCTCCCAAGACTTGTGAGAGTGTTGGGTCATCCTTTAGGATAGGTTGTAGATCCTTAATAATGCGTTGGAGAGGTTTTAGTTGGGGGCTGAAGGTGACCGCTAGTGGCGTTCTGTTATTTTCTTTGTTAGGCCTGTCCTGTAGTAGGTAACTTCTGGGAACTCTTCTGGCTCTATCAATCTGTTTCTTTACTTCTGCAGGTGGGTATTGTAGTTGTAAGAAAGCTTGACAGAGATCTTGTAGGTGTTTGTCTCTGTCTGAGGGGTTGGAGCAAATGTGGTTGTATCGCAGAGCTTGGCTGTAGACGATGGATCGTGTGGTGTGGTCAGGGTGAAAGCTGGAGGCATGCAGGTAGGAATAGCGGTCAGTAGGTTTCCGGTATAGGGTGGTGTTTATGTGGCCATTGTTTATTAGCACTGTAGTGTCCAGGAAGTGGATCTCTTGTGTGGACTTGACCAGGCTGAGGTTGGTGGTGGGATGGAAATTGTTGAAATCATGGTGGAATTCCTCAAGGGCTTCTTTTCCATGGGTCCAGATGATGAAGATGTCATCAATATAGCGCAAGTAGAGTAGGGGCTTTAGGGGACGAGAGCTGAGGAAGCGTTGTTCTAAATCAGCCATAAAAATGTTGGCATACTGTGGGGCCATGCGGGTACCCATAGCAGTGCCGCTGATCTGAAGGTATACATTGTCCCCAAATGTGAAATAGTTATGGGTAAGGACAAAGTCACAAAGTTCAGCCACCAGGTTAGCCGTGACATTATCGGGGATAGTGTTCTTGACGGCTTGTAGTCCATCTTTGTGTGGAATGTTGGTGTAGAGGGCTTCTACATCCATAGTAGCCAGGATGGTGTTATCAGGAAGATCACCGATGGATTGAAGTTTCCTCAGGAAGTCAGTGGTGTCTCGAAGGTAGCTGGGAGTGCTGGTAGCGTAGGGCCTGAGGAGGGAGTCTACATAGCCAGACAATCCTGCTGTCAGGGTGCCAATGCCTGAGATGATGGGGCGCCCAGGATTTCCAGGTTTATGGATCTTGGGTAGTAGATAGAATATCCCAGGTCGGGATATAGAGAAGCAAAGTGTGCGTTGTAAATGGCTTGTCTAGTTTTAGTAAAATCCAGCCATGAGGAAGTTTGTGTGGAAGGTTGTTTTTTTATGAGAGTATCCATTTTTGAGAGCTCATTCTTAATCTTTCCCTGTTTGCTGTAGAGGATGTTGATCAGGTGATTCCGCAGTTTCTTTGAGAGCGTGTGGCACAAGCTGTCAGCATAGTCTGTGTGGTATGTAGATTGTAATGGATTTTTTACCTTCAGTCCTTTTGGTACGATGTCCATCTGTTTGCATTTGGAAAGGAAGATGATGTCTGTCTGTATCTGTACAAGTTTTTTCATGCAGTTGATAAGGAAGTCATTGAGGGTGCTCAGCATCTTGCAGGCTCAGGCTTTATGCTCTAGTCTAGAACAGTGGCTCTCAACCTTTCCAGACTATCGTACCCCTGTCAGGAGTCTGATTTGTCCTGCCTACGCTCAAGTTTCACCTCACTTAAAAACTACTTGCTTACAAAATAAAACATAAAAATACAAAACTGTCACAGGACATTATTTCTGAAAAATTGCTGATGTTCTCATTTTTACCATATAATTATAAAATAAATCAATTGGAATATAAATATTGTACTTACATTTCAGTGTATAGAATATAGAGCAGTAGAAACAAGCCATTGTCTGTATGACATTTTAGTTTGTATTGACTTTGCTAGTGCTTTTTAGATAGCCGGTTGTAAAACTAGGCAAATATCTATGACTTGATGTACTCCCGGAAGACTTCTGCGTACCCCCAGGGGTATATGTACCCCTGGTTGAGAACCACTGCTCTAGAAATTCTGAGAACAGTGAGAATTTATCATGGGAAATTTTTAAAAATTACACCACTTACTGTACTGTACACCACTTATTGAACAGAGTGATTGTGGTCACCATAGCAAGACTGGAATGAGAGCATGACAGGAATCAGACAGCCACACTGATGATCATTGATAGGGAGATTTTGGGCATTTGTTTTCCCCCTGCTGAGGTACATAGATGTCCAAGAAAGGCATGGGCTTCCCCAGCCCAGTTAGGACCTGGGCCATGATGGACTATGCAGTGTAAGGCACCTGGCTCTTCATGACCCCAGTCATTTAGCCTATTAGGTGAAAAATAAGTCCTGTTTGTCCAGGGATTGAAAGACGGTGGTTCGGCTCTTGGATTTCTCAGTCATGGATGCAAAAGAGAACCAACTGGATAGACACACACAGGGACAGACACCCATACACTAAAGCCACAATTCCAGAAACTCAGTTTCACATAACACAAGAACTAGGGGTTACCTGATTAAATTAATCAAGCACCAGGTTTAAAATTAACAAAAGGAAGTACTTCTTCACGCAACGCACAGTCAGCCTGTAGAACTTGTTGCCAGAGGATGTTGTGAAGGCCAAAAGTATAACCGAGTTAAAAGGCATAGATAAGTTCATGGAGGATAGGTCCATCAATGGCTAGTAGCCAAGATGGTCAGGGATGCAACCCCATTCTCTGGGTGTCCCTAAACCTCCAGCTGCCAGAATCTGGGACTGGACAACAGGGGATGGATCACTCAAAATTGCCCTGTTCTGTTCATTCCCTCTGAAGCATCTGGCCACTGTCAGAGACAGGATACTGAGCTACATGGACCATTGATCTGACCCAGTATGGCTGTTCTTATGTTCTTATACATATAGTCAAGAAAGAAAGAAAATGAATGTTCTGGTCACTGAAGTTATGAATGGAAACAGAGTGACTGTCTATTAACTCATTTAAGCAGGTGGCCAAACAGGAGAGATGTCTTAAAAACAAATTTATCCAGGAGTTTAGAACATAGCAGCAACCTAAGGGTTAAAAAAATCCTCTCAAACACCAAAGGAGTTCTATCCAAGGGTATGTTATCCAATTTACAAGGAGACATGGTTGCAGTCTGATGCCCTTTGTCCCAAGGATGTATGGGACATCCCCTATGCAGTGTTTATAGCCCAGGAATGACTGGACATGCACAGAGATGCTTGTGTCCAGTATCTGCTTTATTGTCCACAGCTCCTGGGAGCAGGCTGGGTGTGGTCGGGAGGAAGCCTATCTTGAGTTAGGGATTGGGCTATAGAAACAATATTTTCTACCCTGTCATCATTAATACAGCATCCTACGTGAGCTCCTTGACATTGTAAAAGGTGTACATAAACTTTCGTGGAGGGACCCCTGAGCACTGCAGCTGGTCACAGGGTCTGCAGGTGCTTAGGGCTGACCCCATCAAGAGATCTGGTCGCCACCCTCAACCCCCTTCCCAAGGGCGTTTTCCTGGGCCTGCACATGTCATGGCCAGCTCTTTGGTGAGCCTTCAGGTGCACAGCCAGGTTGGACTGGCAGTTGAAGCGCCTCCGGCACTGGGTGCACTGGAAGGGCCTCTCTCTCATGTGATCCCTCTGGTGCATGGTGAGGATGGACAGGATGGTGAAGTTCCTCTTCCATTGATGCACTTGTAGACCTGCTCCCTGCTGTGCATTCCCTGGTGCATGGTCAGGTTGGAGAGCTTGCCATCATGCCGCTGGCTCATGGCACGCTCTCACCTTTGTGCGTATGTGTACACTGGTGCACAGTGAGGTAGGACTGCCAGCTGGGCACACTCTCAGAGCCTCTCCCCCATGTGGATCCACATGCGCAGGTTGAGTTTTGGGTACTTTGGTTGCCCTTCATGCCCTCATTGCACTGATATGGCCTCTGGCCACTGTTAATTCGTTGATGAGTCCTGAGGTCAGACAATATGTTGAAGCTGCTCTTGCACACCTTGCACAGAGCAGCGTCTCACTCATGTGAATGCACATGTGCATAGTGAGATTCTACTGCTATCAGAAGCTCTCCTTACACTGTGTGTACCTGTAACTCATCTCTGGCTGGGCAGGTTGGGAAGCACCAGTCCTGGCAGTTTTCCCTGCAGTCAGAACAGTAGGGGAGATTCCAGACATATTGCTCCCATTTGGGTTCGGCCTGTCCACATGTTCCCTACACACACTAGATCTCTGGCTGTCATTCCAGGAATTACCATATAAAATGGGGTGGGTGGTGGGGGGAAGAGGCATAAGAGGCATACAGCTTATCTTTTGTAAGTGCACTAGAATCCAGGGGGTGAGGGTACATAGATTGCTGATAGCCACCTTTGGCTCCCTCTCCCCTCCTATTCCCTGCAATCTGCACTGGGTTTGGTGCAGCTCAGAATCCAGACCAAAATTTTCTACTCCTTATGTGCAATGACTTTTTTTTTTTTTTTTTTTTAGGAGCTGATCATTTCCCTTTAGCAAATGTTTCCCAAAGGTGCCACGCTGCACTCGTTTATTGTTCTGGCAAAGGTCTGACTTTGATCAGAAATTACATAGAAAACTTAACAGCTGTGGATGTGGACTCCCAGTTCCAAATGCCTAAGCGCACACTCTTATTAGTGAACGGTATTTGCATTGTACATCACCACACTGAAGTGTGATGCTGTGGCAGAAGTATCACAAGCCCCCAATGAGCTTCTCAGATTCATGGGTGTCAGCTTCAGCCCTCCCTTACAGTATTGCCAACCCCAAATGTTTAAAAATTGGGAGTTGGGCGTCCAAAACCCAGGAGATTAAAAATAAAAAATAAAACATGGGCTCTTTTTATTCCCGTGTTTTAGCCTTTAGTTATGTAGTAGAGTCACGTTTTGAGGCTTTTCTCTGTAATCAGGAGGGCTAACAATATACTTTCTTTTTTTTAATGAAAGCAGAGATAAAAGCTAGGTATGATTACATTAGTATCACTTTATCACATGCCTCCAGGAGCAGGGGCTTCACAGAAAAACACCAAATGTTGTGAGATTTGTGCATAGGTGCTAGAACTAGGGGCGCTGCCGCACTTCCTGTCTTAAGTAGTAACAACAACAACCCAAATACATGGTTTCCGCCTTCAGCACCCCCACTATAAAAATTATGCCAACGCCACTGAACTTGCGCTAAAATCACGAGATTTGGGAATGTTGCTCTCAAAAGCGGTCAGAAAAGTTGCCTGTAAAAACATCATCAGGGCAGTGGGGGGTTTCCACGTTTGTTCCTCGTTGATTTTGGCGTCACAGGGTCTCAGATTACAGGGCGAAAGATCTGCTTTGCCCGTTGCCGGGCCTGTGACCTCCACCTGGGATCTGAGGGTCAAGCTGGTTCTTTCCCACCTTGGGCAGCATTGCCAGACAGCAAGGTTCTGGGGGCCAGGTTATGGCCTCACTGATGCCTGTGCAGCCTCATGGTCTTCTGCTGGTTATACCCCCTGACCCCTCTTGCAGCCCCCATTCCCCTCCCAATGATGCCCTCGGTTATGGCTTCTACTGAGGTTCTGCTGTGAGGCCACTGGAAACTACAAGACCCAACATGCAACGCTCCCGCTCGAGCCGACTGGCTCAAGCGGGAGCGTTGCATGCTGGGACTTGTAGTGCCACTGGAGCGTCTAAAGCCAGGCGCGCAGAGTTCGGTGCTAACCCCTTGATCGCGCCACTTACACGCGAGTGTCAACGAAAAACCCGCCGGCGTCCAATGGGCCTATCTGCAATTCTAGTGGTCGGATCTCCTGTCAAACAATCCAGGGGGCGGGAGGAAAGAAGATTCGACTGGTTTCAATTGGTCGTCCCCCTCGCCGGCTCTTCTATTCTATTGGTCGGAACTGCTGAGTGGGCGGAGAAAAGACGAAGCTTGTTTTGATTGCTAGCCAAAAAAGCATCTGGGCATTCTATTGGCCTTTCACTTAGAGAATTGGGCAGGGCAAAGTGATGAGACTTGGTGATTGGCCGGCTGAAGGGAAGGGTCGCATTCTACTGGTTAGTGTCTCTGTCGTTCAATTTGGTGGGTGGGAGGAAAGGAAAAGAGTCTGGTTGTGATTGGTCGTATAAAGCTAGAGCTCTCTTTCACTCACCGGATTTGCTGTCGCTCAGAGAAGTGGGCGGTCCGAGGCGCGGGGAGGCCGCTTCTGATTGGTGGGCCTAAGTTTGGCGCCAGCTTCGGGTGGAGGCAGAGGGCGAGAGAGCGCGCGCGGGTTGCGCAGCGTTTGTTCCCTACGGGTGACGGGGAGGGTCAGAGCGGGGGGGGGTCGCGCTGACAGCAGGAGCCGCTCCCACCCCACGCCGCCCTCATGGATCCCGGGCCCCCCAGCCCCGCCCCGCCGAGCTCCCGCCGCCGCCGCCGCCTCCTCCTGCCGCAGCTCCCGGCCGCCGGGCCCGGCGTGGTGAAGTCCCTGTTCCCCGCCGAGCTCTCCCCGGTCTCCGGCCTCAGCCTCACCATGAAGCAGCTGCAGGGACTTGGCTACAGGTGAGACCGGCCGTGCGAGCCCCCTGGTGCCCCTCCCCTCATGCCCCATCCCCTGCCACCCTCCGAGCCCCCTGGTGCCTCTCACACGGCCCCGCCCCGCCGCCCCCAGAGCCCCCCGGTGGTGCCTTCCTCTTCCCCCCGTGCCGCCCCCCTAAGACTCCACCCCGGCAGCCCCCATAGTTCCCCGGTGCCTTTCCCCCCATGAACCCATAACCTCACCCCTGCGGCCCCCATAGCCCCTCTGGTGCCTGTCCTCCTCCTCCCCACCCCTTCAGCCCCCATAACCTCACCCCTGCGGCCCCCATAGCCCCTCTGGTGCCTGTCCTCCTCCTCCCCACCCCTTCAGCCCCCATAACCTCACCCCTGCGGCCCCCATAGCCCCTCTGGTGCCTGTCCTCCTCCTCCCCACCCCTTCAGCCCCCATAACCTCACCCCTGCGGCCCCCATAGCCCCTCTGGTGCCTGTCCTCCTCCTCCCCACCCCTTCAGCCCCCATAACCTCACCCCTGCGGCCCCCATAGCCCCTCTGGTGCCTGTCCTTCTCCTCCCCACCCCTTCAGCCCCCATAACCTCACCCCTGCGGCCCCCATAGCCCCTCTGGTGCCTGTCCTCCTCCTCCCCACCCCTTCAGCCCCCATAACCTCACCCCTGCGGCCCCCATAGCCCCTCTGGTGCCTGTCCTCCTCCTCCTCCCCCCACATGGCTCCCAGGACCCCACCCCTTCAGCCCCCATAACCTCACCCCTGCGGCCCCCATAGCCCCTCTGGTGCCTGTCCTTCTCCTCCTCCCCACATGGCTCCCAGGACCCCACCCCTTCAGCCCCCATAACCTCACCCCTGCGGCCCCCATAGCCCCTCTGGTGCCTGTCCTCCTCCTCCTCCTCCCCACATGGCTCCCAGGACCCCACCCCTTCAGCCCCCATAACCTCACCCCTGCGGCCCCCATAGCCCCTCTGGTGCCTGTCCTTCTCCTCCCCACCCCTTCAGCCCCCATAACCTCACCCCTGCAGCCCCCATAGCCCCTCTGGTGTCTGTTGTCCTCCTCCTCCTCCTCTTCCCCACACATAGCTCCCAGGACCCCACCCCAGAGCTGCCTTGTGCCTCCCCCCCGCATAACCTCACCCCTTCAGCCTCCATACCCCCTCTGGTGCCTGTCCTCCTCTCCCCACGTGGCTCCCAGAACCCCACCCCTTCAGCCCCCATAACCTCACCCCTGCAGCCCCCATAGCC
Source organism: Caretta caretta (assembly GCF_965140235.1). Classification (NCBI taxonomy): domain Eukaryota; kingdom Metazoa; phylum Chordata; order Testudines; family Cheloniidae; genus Caretta; species Caretta caretta. Next base: position 267,914,647 of record NC_134207.1, on the reverse strand, counting down.
CCTTTGGTGCCTGTCCTCCTCCTCCCCACATGGCTCCCAGGACCCCAGCCCTTCAGCCCCCATAACCTCACCCCTGCAGCCCCCATAGCTTCTCTGGTGCCTGTCCTCCTCCTCCTCCCCCCCACATGGCTCCCAGGACCCCACCCCAGAGCTGCCCCATGCCTGCCCCACCCCAGGATTCCCACCCCTTCAGCCCCCATAACCTCACCCCTGCAGCCCCCATAGCCCCTCTGGTGTCTGTTGTCCTCCTCCTCCTCCTCTTCCCCACACATGGCTCCCAGGACCCCACCCCAGAGCTGCCTTGTGCCTCCCCCCCGCATAACCTCACCCCTTCAGCCTCCATACCCCCTCTGGTGCCTGTCCTCCTCCCCCCCACATGGCTCCCAGGACCCCACCCCAGAGCTGTCTTGTGCCTGACCCCCCAGGATTCCCACTCCTTCAGCCCCCATAATCTCACCCCTTCTGGCCTCCTCCTCCGTACATGGCTTCCAGGACTCCACCCCTGCAGCCTCCATAGTCCCTTGGTGCACATGTGGCTCCCCTCAGAGCCCTCTTGTGCCTGCCCCGGGACCTCATCCCTTCAGCCTACATAGTCCCCTTGGTGCCTTCCCCGGGACCCCATCCCTGCAACCTCCATAGCCCCCTGGATCTTGTTGCCCTCCCTCGCATATTGCTCCCAGGACCCCACCCCTGCAGCCTCCAGAGTCCCTCTGTGACTGCTTCCATTTGGTCTCTCTAACCCCACCCCTATAGCCCTTCCTGGTGCCTGCCCCATGACCCTGCTCCTGCAGCCTCCCTAGTCCCCTGTTGCCTGTGCACTCTCCCATACATGGCTCCCCGGACTCCACCCTTGCGGCCTCCCAGAGTCACCTTGTGCCTCCCTTCTCCCTGACACATGGCCGTCATGACCCTCCCTCTGCATCCGCAATCCCTGTGAATCCTGGTGGCTATCCATATACAGCCCCTATGACTCCTGGTGTCTGCCCATCTCCCCAACATATGGCCCCTGATACCCCACCTATGCCACCCTCACATCCCACTGGTGTCTGCCCACTTCCCCAATGTGTATTCCCTCTAAACTCATCCCTGCAACCCCATAGCTTCCTGGCACTGGCCTCCTTGGTGTGCTCTTTTAACACAGAGTGCACACATGGTGCCACATGATCTCTATATTATCCATAGTGGCTGCCACCACCCCCACACATGTGGCCCCTATGACCTGTCCCGCACACAACTCCCAAGCCTTGCAGCTCCCCACCTACTGCTCCTGGTACCTGGGCTCCAAGATCCCTGTAATCCTTCTCCATATGCCACTCCTGCCTCTCTAATCAACCCCTATCTTGTCCTGGCAACTCTGCCTGGTCCCTACAGCCTTCTCTTCCTCCTCACACAGCCCACATGATCACATCTTAGTAGACCCTCAGTTCTCCCTGGCTCCTATTTCCATTCTCCAGACACTCTGACCCCTGCAGCCTTCTCTCCCCACCCCCACCCCCGACTCCCCAAACAGTACCAGCAGTCCTGTGCACTGGTAAATCCCTGCATTCTACTTTCAATCTTCTTCGCTCAAACCCTGCAGTCTATTATACCACATCCTCTCACTTCCCAAAGCCTTCTGAACATGTCCTGTAGCCAGTCGTCCTCAAACTTTTTTACTGGTGACCCCCTTTCACAGAGCAAGCCTCTGAGTGGGACCTCCCTTATAAATTAAAAACACTTTTTAAATATATTTAACACCATTATAAATGCTGGAGGCAAAGCAAGGTTTGGGGTGGAGGCTGACAGCTCGCCCCCCGACCCCCAGTTTGAGAACCCCATGTTGTAGCCCTTCCTCCACCCCACACCATGTAGCCTCTTACCCATGCCATGCAAAGTCCTCCTCCATTACTGTCTCAATATTTCTGTTCTTTCTCTGCACTGAAATAACTGAGACTGTGAATTAATCATAAAGGGCCAAGTATATCCCTGGTGTAAATTTGTTGCTGATAGTTTACCAGGGATGAATCTGCCCAATATGTTAGTTTGGCCCATTCTGCCCTATTCCCAGAGTTAGGTTTGTACAGGTGCTTACCATGTGTGTTTGAGGGTGGATAATAAGTTGTTGCTCATGGGTGTATGTTGCATCGGGCAGGATCTTCAGATTTGAAGATTTTACAGCCACCACTCAAATGGGACTAGGTTAGAGTCCCTTTGGAGCTCATTAGTACCACTCTTTAACGCAGTTTTGTAAAACGAGCATCAAGGTTGTATAGGCACAAAATCTGCTGATTTCCTCTTCTCTCTGGTGTTGGCAATAATATTGCAAAAATAATGATTTAATCACTAGTCAATAACTACACATTATGAGCAAAATTCATCCCTATGCATAGGGCAGCACAAGACCAACACAGCATTTAAAACCTGATTTGGGCTGGCGGCGGCGGGGGGAGGAGGAAATAAATGGTATAAAGTTGTTTTTAGATGGCCCTCTGCACAGGGATGAATTATTTTCTCCCACCATTCTCTTCCAGGCAACAAAGGAATTAAACGTGGGGTTATTTGGGTTGGGCTGTTTGACACTATTCTACCTCTTCATGGCTCTTTGATAGACCACATCATACCTATAAATTCATTCCATACAATAGTACTCTATCACACATGCAATGTTGCCAATGCTCACAACGTTATTCCAAGTTTTATGATATTTGGGGTTTATTTCAAAGCCCCAGCTCCTGGAGGCATGAGATTAGAAGAGGATTTCAACTTTAATTGTAAAAAAGGTAGTTTCTAGCTCTGATACATGTAGAGAAAAGCTTAATCTTGATGCAAGTGTTTCTGAATGACATGGAAACCAGAAGGCAAAGAACCCCAAATATATTTATCATGATTTTAGGCCCGATTTTTTAACTCTTGAGGTTAGCAATTCTGCATTTGTGCACCTACAATACACCAGTCACTAAAAGAAATGGGGTTTAATTGCTTTAAGGACATTGGTGTAAATCCAGTCCACATCATTCGGTTGAGTCATATTGGCAGGAATGTGCTGAAACTTGTATTACTCCCCCGGGGAATTCTGCAGCAAAAAAATTAAATTCTGTGCACAATGTTACAAAATTCTGCATATTTTATGTGTCAAAATAACTTAATATAATCACTCTGGTTTCAATTATTTCAGTAATTTACTTAAACTACAGTACAATGGATGGAGAATGGGAGTGGGGAGTATTGGAGGAAATCCCCAAACCCCCTGGCCTAACAGTAATGTAACTAGCTTTGACCCTTTATTTCTAGTTATTAGTCAACAAATATATGCATCCATATTCTTAGTGTTACATCAAAGGCAACTGAAGAACAAGTGAGGGCTGGGGAATCAAACTCACAATTTATATTGGCTACTGTCCATCTCCAGAAAGGTTCGTAGCAAACAGTTCATGGACCACATTCTGTTAGAAAAAATTCAGTCCAAAAATTAGACCAGTTTTAATCACTGAAGCACCATAAGCTTTTATCAGGCCATACTGATACACCACTCTGGCAATGTAAAGGAGCCTTAAATCATTTACACCTGTTTTATACTCCTGGGAGAATTCACAAAAAGAATGGGAACAATTCACTAAGCAAGCAGGTAGCTACATTCTGCCCTCCCTCAGGGGACAGTGCCTATCCCATGCCTAACTCCTCAGAAACACTCTAAAGCCCTGCCCTTCCACGCCAAGCAAACTGCAATAGCGAGTGAGAGGGACAGAGTGTGTGTGTCTCACACACAATTGTGTAACCTCTTCCTCTCAGACAGTGATTTATGTCTCTACTGGCTGCTCCGGATGCCTGAACCAACCTGCCTGCAATGCCGGGGAGAGGTGTGTGACCGCTCTTTTGGCTTCCCTGTCAGAAGTCATTTTTCTGTGGGGAATCAAAGAAATCTGCGGGGGGCATGAATTCTGTGCATGCGCAGTGACGCAGAATTCCCTAGGAGTATTGTATTGCTCTTACCAGTACTGTCTCTGCTATGGTTACGCAAAACTTCAATCTGCAGGATTGTTAAACTGGCACCTTTTGCGTTGTCCACTACATAAACTGATCAAGAGTAACCATTCCAATTTGAGCTCATTTACAGTTTATTTCTACATTTTAAACCTATTGTGGTGGTTCCTGTCTGAAACATTCAGTAAAATAACTCATTTTCTTAATCTTTACAGTCAGTATGAGAATTCTGTGCAAATGCTGGGAATGAGGAACAGTAACAATCTACAAAGAACAGACTCGTCAGAATCTACTGATTCAGGTTACTTTTTAATCCACACATAAGTACTAAGGAATGAAAAAGCTTGACATCCTCTTGCCTTGTATTATAAAGAGCAATTTTCAGGTTTAACAGGAAGCTAATACTGTGTACTTGCATAATTCACTGCAACAATAATTAATCTTAGCAACCCTCCTGAAGCAGGAGGGAGATGGCCCCATTTTATAAAAAAAAGAAAATGTCGAAATGTAAGTACAGATGTTAAGTGGCCTGTCCAGCATCATACAGTAAGTCAGTGGCAGAGCCAGTGTGAAAAATCAGTTCTGGCTCCAATTCTCTAGTCTGTTCTGCCTCTCTGTAAACCATTGGCTGGTAAACATAGCTCTCCCATGTTAGTTTGTGGTTGCTGACAATCAAGAGGTAATGGCTTAATGGTCTAAGCAGTGGGTTTGAAATACCTACACTCCTTGGAATCACAAATTGAGTTCTTAGCAGAATTGACTGTGCTTTTCATCCTTCTGAGGTAGATAAACTGCGTGAATACAATGTAATTTCATGTTGATCTTCTTGATTAATACCTTAAACCATGGTGGCATATTGTGTGCTGTTGGTTGTCCAACTATTGTCCTTGCACCCCAGAGATATGTAGAGCCACTTAAATACAGCTATGTCTAAAACTGGAAGTATTTTTGGATGGGAGGCGCTACATCAATGTAAATATTGTTTAGAGTGATATGATTAACTAATACCACTAAAATCGTGGGAGTTTCATGGTACTCTATTGACACAACCCAGTATAGGGAAACGGCCTTCTCTCTGTGTATGTCTTGTCTTGTGTAGTGCCACGAAGGCATTTTTCGATAGATGACTGCGTGAGATTTGCTAATATTACCTACTTTGTGCAGGGGAGGGGGGTAATAAAAGAGCATGGCTAAAAGCTTGCATATAGGAAACAATCAATTGGCAGGGCTAACCTGCAAAGGAATGGCAATTTATTAGTCTGTGTGGAAAAAGGCCAAAATATTAGTTAAGCTGTGGTTCTAAAGTGGTATGTTCCTTTCTTATGTGACAGTTTCTCATACAGGGCACTATGGTGGGATATTTTTATTCCTCCTTTTCTCACTCACCCCAAAAGCCCAGTATCAAACTATTACCTGTGGTCAGAAGTAGTAGCTGGGTGATACTCAAGGCTGTATCTCCTGCCTCTTCCCCTCCCCCCCTCCACTCCAGGGATTCCAGTAGGGGATGATTTATCTGGTCTATGACTCTCTCTGCATGGCAAAAAGTTGCCCTGCTGAGCAAGTCACTGTCTCCTTTTCGGGGGAGAAGATCTAAGACTCCTCGCTAACAGTGCCCTGTACTTTATATTTTCAATATTAATAAAAAATTTTTATCTTTCACAGGCTACTGTCTAGATTTTCCTGATCCCCTGAACTCAGACATTGAGGAAACGTATGTAAAAATGTGCTAAACTTTTGGCATTTTAGACTATACTATTAACTGCTAAATGTGGGCTAATGGGAGGCTTGATCTGAAAATTCCACAGCTAGTACATGTAAAATGGGCTCTTCTCACTTAACCTTCTTGAAGTGTATGTCTTGGCACATTGCAGCTTGAAATTCTAGGTTTTCTATTTCAACAGAATGTGGCCCAGACTGCTTAACAGTCTTATGTCTAAGTTAATGTGTTGCCCAGACCAAAGTATGTACTTCTGAGCACCCTAGACTCTGAGCATCACATTGGCACCTTGCTTAGGAGTCTGAGGGCTACACCTATCTTGCATGTAACTTATAGTTTTCATTAAATACTCAGCAATACTATTTGCTTGTACATGTACCTTAACTGATGGCTAACAGCAATTGCTTGTTTTGAGTTTTCCACCTATGGTCAATCAGTTATGTCCTTACCTTGCAGGTAAAGAAGATGATGGTGTTTTGGACACACTTGGTCCTTGGGCCACCCTGTCCCATTTCTCACTGAGAAACTCTTGTTTCCATTTAGGCTAATCTGCTGTTAATACTATCCTGAATTAGGAAACACTAGCTCTAGTCTCCTTGGGGAAACTGGGTTTAGTCCTCCAGCCCAGCTGAGACAATAAGTCTCTAGGAAACAAAGAACAAGATGGTCTGCTGTTCTTAAGGCCATGTCTATACATACAGTGCTGTAGTGGGTGTGGTGAAGGTGCTCTATGCAAAAAACACCCTCACAAGCAGTAGAAACTTTGTTGGTGAAAGAAGCTCTCCCATCGACATAGCTCTGTCCACACCAGCGCTTATTCCAGCATAATTTGTCATTCAGGGAAGTGCTTTATTCACACAATTTATGTCAGCATAAGCTGTAATGTAGACATAGCCTAAGGTGCACAAGTTTAAAAGCTGGGGACAAGTAGCAGCAACAAACATTCCATGACTTTGAGTTTAAACAACACTAAGTAGTCCAAAGTATTGGATAATGAATTAGCAGTAAAAGTAACTAATGTCCTTTGTCTGCCTTTTTTCAGCTTTGAGAAAAGAGTTATAGAATCTGGCAGATTTACTAAGTGAGTACAATTTGAATTTTAACTTCCCTTCTTAGTTATCTATTGATCTATTAAATTATGCCACTAACTAATTCAGTTTTGCAGTGGAAAATCTGAGTTGTGTTGTCAGTTACTGTTAAAAGCTTTTCAGTTTAAGTGTTAAAGTAAAATTTGATTCTATTTTTGTCTGTGTTCTCATTGCAGTATTCAATTACCCATCAGAAGAATACGTTCCCTCCCGGTAAGTGAGAGGGATTTTGGTCTTTCAGGAGTGGCAAAGAGGTTTTCAGTATTAAGCGTTACGCTACTTATGCACCCACTTTTTTATTCGCAGATATCCAGCAAAACTCATTAATCTTCCAGTCCCAAGAATCTGGTGTTGCTTGTTGCTTAAAATTAAGATAACAAAGTCATAGGCTATAATCTTGAAATGGATCAAAGTGTAATCTGTTATGTTCTACAAGCAGCCTATCACTAGCTTTATGTGGAAGTATTGCATGCTGGGACCTGTTGTCTCCAGGGGCTGCATGTCCATGGCCAGCCCTTGTCTTTAACATAGTTTGTGCCAGTTTGGGTACCATAGCCCTTACATTCTTGGCAAGCTGTCAGCATGGCCTCTCAGTTGCCCAAAATTTGGGGAACTGGTTGATATTGAGCAGGATATACCCTCTCACTTTTGCAGCAGAAGCTTCTGGGGTCTAGTCCTGCTCTGAAGAGGAGCAACTCGGATTCATTGGATTGTGATGTTTTTCACCTGACTGAAACAGATGACAACAAAGAGAATGTAAGTTTAATTCACTCTACGCATCTCCGAAGTAGTGTAGTATGGGAAGCTATACCCAGGAAGATGTGACTTGTTGTATGGGGCTTGATACATAGGGATAACTCCTTATTTGGGGAGGAGGTTTGTAATGAGTGGTTGATGTGGTGGGTAAAGCCTTTCTTATTATTTTTGGTGAACTGTGGCAGTCTTAAACTTCTCCATGGTTTGTCTTGCAGAATTCGCACTAATCTGGTGCAAAAGCTGACTTTCCACTTTCTGTATTACCATAATGCCTAGGAACCCCATTGTGCTAGGTACTGTACAAATGCAGAACAAAGCACTTACAGTCTAAGACAAAAGACAACAGACTGATACAGACAGAAAGACATGGGAGTACAAGAGGCAGTGGACAGTGTCGGTCAGCCTGATAGGTACTGGTCTAGTCTAGCTGTTGTCAAGTTTTTAGGCATTGTGGTAAAGAGCTCTTACATGGGATTTGAAGGAAACCACCACAGTGGCTTTGTAGATGTTTAATGGGGCCGGGGGGGGGGCACCCAAGCATGAGGCGTTGCAAGGGAGAAAGCACAAAGATGCTTGTTTGGAAATTTAAAAAATGGGCAGTGAAGGCTGCTTGGAGGCAGGAGTTGACCTGTTAATACTGAATGACGGATGATAGGGTGAGGGCTAGGTTGTGAAGGGTCTTGAACGTGGTGACAAGTAGCTTATGTTTCATATGATAGAGAAGAGGGAGCCAGTAGAGGGATTGAGAGAGGGGTGACACGATCAAAGCTGTAAGTTGGAAAATCATCTTTGCAGAAGCATTGTGAATGGATACGAGCCAGGAAACACTATTTGTCAAAGCCAGAAAAAAGGACATTTCAGTAATGAAGATGCAAGCCTGGATAAGAGTTTTATCTATTTGGATGGACAGGAAAGGCCATATCTTAGAGAAGTTATGCAGAAAGAATTGGCAAGACTTAGACATAGCCTTGATGTGAGGCCCTAGAGAAGTCCAAGTCAAAGATGATGCCCATGTTACAGGCATGAGTGACAGGCAGTATGGTGTAGTCATGCACGGTGATTGAGAAGGCAGTTGGGGGAAGAGCTCTGGTTTAGCCATGTTGAGCTTGAGTTGATGGTGAAATGTCCACCTGGAAAACATCAGGCTGAGATTTTAACTTTGGACAAAAGAAGACTGGTCCGGAGCAGAGAGGTAGATCTGAGCCATCAGAATAGAGATGGTATTTGAATTTGTGGATGATATTACCCAGTGATAAGATGTAGAGGGAGAAGAAAAGGGAACCAAAGAGAGCCCTCTAGAGCCACAGAAATTGGAAGGTGGATGAGGAGGATCCTCTAAAGGATGTGCTGAAGACATGATTAGAGAGGTAGGAGGGAAAACTAGGAGTGGATAGTCACGGAAGCCAAGAGGGGGCAAGATTTCAAGAGGGGGAGCATGGTTTACTGTGTCAAAGGCAGCTGTCTGGTCAAGGAGAACTGGGTGCAGGTTCTGAGTCTTGGCCAGGAAGATATTGATGAGAGCAGTTTCAGTTGAGTGCAAGCGGCGGAAGCCAGATTGGAGAGGATCTAGGATGGATTTGGAGATGAACTCTGGATGTCGACTGTAAATAGCACATTCAATGAGCTTAGGAATGAAAGAGATTGAGAACTGAGACAATAACTGAAGAGTTAAGTTAGGTCAAGGATGAGGTGTTTTTTAAATGGGAGGAGATTAAAGTATGGTTTTTTTGTGAGGGGAAAGAGCCAGAGGAGAGTGAGAGGTTGAGGAGGAATGTAGGTAAGGATTGAGAGTGGGCGTGAGGGAGATCAGAAAATGGATTGGGGTCACTAGGGCAAGTGGAGGGGTTAGAGGAGGAGAACATTTGCCTCTCACTGGGGAGAAGGAGAATTATAGGCAGGGACAGGAAGGCAAGGTGAGGGGAGGAGGAAGGCCATGTCACATCTTGTCAGTTTTCTCTTGGAAGAAGTCAGTAAGAACCTGTGCAGAGAAGTGGAGGGAGGATGGGAGGGTTTGAGGCATGAGTCAAAGGTGGTAGAAAAAGCAGCTGGGATTGTGGGTGTGAGATTCAGTTAAGTTAAAGAATTAGATTTGTCTCGCTAGGAAGATGGCAGAACTGAAGGAGAGAACAAACTTGTAAGAGAGGAAGTCAGCCTGGTCCCAGAATTTCTGCTGAAGATTTTCACAACATGAGAGCAGGAGTGTAGGAAATGGATGTTGAAGGTGAGCCAGAGCTGGAGGTTGGCAGGATAGACCTTGTGATGGGGGAGAAGGACAACAATACTATAAAGAGAAGGGGACTGAGAGCAGATAGACTGCAAGTCACAGTAAGGCCGTGTGAGAGGGCACAGGCTGATGGGTGTGCTGAAAGAGATCAGGTGGTGATTGAAGAGAGGGAACTCCACAACAGAGATCATCGAGGGTAGTGCCTCTTGAAGACCAAGTCAAGTGAATGGCCCTTTTGGTGAGTGGGAGAGTTGAACCAGGACTCCAGGTTGAATAAAGAGCTCTACGTGAAGGATTGTGCAGCTAGAGGGTCAGATGGGTCATCAGCATGGAAGCTGAAGTCACCAAGGATGAGTGGGGGAAATAAAGGAGAGAAAGCCAAAGTTGAAATTGGAGAGAAAGGCTGATGGGGAGGAGTTGGGTGGATGGTAAATAATAGCAACATAGAAGGGTAGAAGAACCAGATACAGTGATGCTGAAATTGGGGGGGAGGGGATCTAAAGTGGCAGTAACTGGAGAGAAGCCCCACCCCCACCAGGGTCTGATCTGTTATGGTTGGGTAAGGGAAGAGCCCTCTGTAAGGCCTAGTCTACACTGGGTGAGGGGATCGATCTAAGGTATGTAACTTCAGCTACGTGAATAACATAACTTCAGCTACGTGAATAACGTAACTGAAGTCTATGTACTTAGAACTACTTACCGTGGTGTCTTCACTGCGTTAAGTCGATGGCTGACCCTCCCCCGTCAACTCCACCTGCGCCTGTTACCCTGGTGGAGTACCGGAGTCGAGGGGAGAGTGCTCAGCTAGATGCGATAAATCAACCCCCACTGGATCGATCGCTGCCCCTCTATCCAGCCGGTAATGTAGACAAGCCCTAAGAGCGCAGCTACAGAGGCAGCATCAGATGAAGGGTTCTGGGAGAGCCAGAAGCTGGAGGGAGAGATATGAAGAGGTTGTGAATGACAGATCTTGTTAGGGAGACACAGTTGGCACAACAGTATGTTGTTGGGATTAACTTCTGTTGGTGGAAGGGACAAGCTTTGCTTCACAGATCTTTTTAGAGCTGGAAGGAGTATTCAACAGACAGCAAAAGGAAGGAGATGGGTGTCAGGGTAAGAATGGTAGCATGCGACGGGACAGGTGTGGGGGTGGGGATAGGAGGAGGGCCCCTGCTGGGGCAAATGTCACCAGAAGTGAGGGGGAGGAGGTGGATGTGAGACCTATATTCTGATGAAAGAAAGGGGGAGATTGGGTGGGAACTATAGAGAGGTGAGGGTAACTGGAAAGGGAAGATGGATGCTCCTTAACTCTTGTGCCCTATTAAAATGGAGCATTTTTCTAGGACCACTTCAGCTCTTTGCTAGGGATGTTCCTATCTCGAAACTAGTCTGTGCGGGATGGGCCCTAACCTAATTAGGGCATCCTACCTTCGCTGAGGATCTAGAGTCCAAACCTACTACCTTGTCATCCCTCTTACTTTCAAGGCTTTCCCTTACCTCACCAGACAACTGACCTGTCAGGTTGTAATTATCAAACTGTAAACATCTGTGATTTCATTTAAACTGAGTGAGTAAATCTTTAAGGAACTTGATTAAGGAACTTGTCTGGGGCTATTGAGTCCAACTCCATTACAGACCAACTAGCTGTGAATTTGATCAATGAAGAAATCTTAAAAGGACTCAGATTTCTGCAGAAATCTATCTGTCATTCTCAGGAGTAATGGGAGGAGGGCGCAGCTTGTCGCACAACAGCAAGTTCATTCTAGTGATTTAGGCACAGATCTGGCTGCCTTTGAAATGATTAGACAAGACTCTTGCTGGAAAGTTTGGTAGGTGCAGGGCTGATAGTTGACTGTAAAGGATACTCTGAGAAAGTGAGTCTAATTCTCCTATATTAATCACTATTATAACAACTTTCCTTTGGAAATGCACATATGCTGAAAGATTTACTTACTCCCTTGGACTGCAGGGAGCTGAGTCCAAGAGGGGGCTGTAAAATTTCTGTGCAATGGGCCCTTCAACCTCTAAGCTTCGTTGGTTTGATAAAATGCTTGCCTTGCTCCCTTTCATTAAGGAGTCCTTTGAGTTTAAGAAGCCAACCAGGCCCGCTTCTCGTAGTTGTCTGCGTGTCCGTTCCCTTGAAGATGGAAAAGATGTTTTTGGGCAAAGACAGAACTCTGCCCCAGCTCGGATGGTATGTATCAGGCTGTCCTTGGCAACGAACCCTCTGCCTAGCCGTAGGCTTGCTTGGTTCTAGGAGAAAAAGCACACTGAAGCGGTGGTCCGGAGACATGATGCTCTGGGAGTGGGGGAGGGAAGAAGCACCGACTACTTTCTGCATCTTTATTGATAACACACTGAGCTGGAAAAAAAAGTCCACCCAGCTTTCAGGCTTTAACGCTGGGAAAAATCTCATTGTACCCTGAATATGGGAGATCAGCTAGGGGTGTTACCAAAACACCACAAGTAGTTACTGACTATAATCCTTCATGAAACTTGAGCTAAACGGCAATAAGTCAAGTGAGCGTGGATGTCTAACAAAGCATGGATTGGATTAATCTTTTTGTTGTGTTGCTGGTTCTGCAGTGAAGCAGACAGCTGTGTTAAAATTTAGATGCGTTTAAAAGAATAAAATTGCATTTATAATACAGGGATGAAGTACTATTCTATGCAAGTTCTGTTGCTTGGCCAGGAAAGGGGCCAAGACCACTATATAGAAGCAGGGAATTGGGGACTTTGGTTTTCATCTACTACTTAACTATGGTGATCCCTCTTCTTTCTGAAAGTCTCCTGGCTGCATGCACAAAACCTGGAGACTTGGGTAACCTCCTGTTACTGAGACCTCCTCTCTCTGCACCATCCTGGAAGTGAGCTCCTCTTTGCAAACGTGCTGGATTGTATAATTTTCCAGAATGCAGGATTATCCCTTAATGGAAAACTAGCAATGAAGTTTTGCACTATTCTGCTGGCCAAATAACAGTGCCAGAGCCAGGTTTGGAGCTGCCTAAGCCAGTTGATGAATAGGTGGGGTGACCATGTGAACAACTCCTGTAAATCCATTTCAAGGAATGGCACTGCCTTAGCTGCTAGAACCAGTATTCCTAGTCATCTAGAAGGGAGACCATAGTGTCATGCTGTCTGGAGTGGTTCACAATTGTGAGTGCCAATCTCAGGTCAGAAAATAGGGCAGACACCCCAAACTGGTGATATATTCTATAATTAGATTTCACAAAGACAGTAACAAAAGTGCACTCCTGGATCACTATACCAGTGTTACCATGGAGTCACAGACTGTCCCTTTAGACCTTTCAGCCTGTTTGCCACACAAACTGATCTTAGTGATAAAAGGTTATTAAAACCAAAAATCACACCACGTTTGCAACCCCAAAGGATCAGTCACTTACCCCAAGTCAATGGATACTCTCTATGTCACACCAAAGACAAGGCTGGCAGCCAGTTTCTCTAGTAAACTAACTAAAGATTCATTAGCTAAGAAAAATAAATGAAGTTATTGAGAGGTTAAAGCAGGTAAAATACATTAACAGGTGAGTCTAAGTTTGTAAGTCCAAAATGATAGCAAAGATGTAATAATCTGCTAGTCTTCCATAAATCTCTCAAGGTTACCCAGAATAACTTTGGGGATCTCTGTCTTGCATCTGGAATGCTTCTCTGTGATTGTCCAAATAGTTCAAAGACAGTCTCATTCCCTGGATCCATTCTTATAGCTCCTTTCCACTGAAAGCCATCTGGCAAGTGTTTTCATTCACAGCATGGACTTCTGCTTTGTTGACTAAATGCATACTGAGTCTGAATTTCCATTGTGGAACATAATGACCCATGCTTTGAAGTTAGCAACCTTCTTCATTTGTATTTCCAAAGGTCCAATTGCATTTGATGGGTAAACTTAATTACCAGGATATACGCTATGTAAATTATAATGTAATTAGTTTTCATGAAGTTTACACATCAAGTAAATTCTCATCTGAATGCTAACACTCAGTTTTGATCTATGATTAAGTAAGTACAGGAATATGCAAAAAGAAAAGGAGTACTTGTGGCACCTTAGAGACTAACCAATTTATTTGAGCATGAGCTTTCACGAAAGCTCATGCTCAAATAAATTGGTTCGTCTCTAAGGTGCCACAAGTACTCCTTTTCTTTTTGCGAATATAGACTAACACGGCTGTTACTCTGAAACCTACAGGAATATACAAATGTAACGTGATAGCAATCAACAGGGTATGGATAGGTGAAAACAATACCTATTAACACATCAGTGAATTGGTCTGTGCATACTAGTACACTTAACATTTCTTTGATATTCACACACAAGTGAATTGGCCTATGGCTCTGACCTGCTGGCCTGTCAGTGTCACACACAATCCCCAGAATAAAGGGCTGGATGGAGGCTGCCATTCAACCAAAATGTCTTCTTTCCAGTTTCCCACTGGTGAAGCCCCTGAAGGTGACTTGGGAAACTATAGGCCTGCTTTCATACAGCAATCATCTCTAACTTCCCCTGACACTGAGGAAGAAGATGATGGATTCCTAGATATATTGGATGGGGAGGACTTGAAGGTACGTGAAAGGGGAGTGGTTGATTTATGCTTGCAGGGGACAGCATTCCTTTGTCTGTACTGAACACTTATTTAGAAGTAATGTGTATACATAATGTCCTGAGTGCAGAGTCTTGATGCAGGTTTTTAAGTGACCATAGTAATGTAAATTCTAGTTAAGCCTTGTAGGGCCATCAACAATCTGTTAATGGTATTTGTCCAGGGTGAACATCTATGTTGAGTAACTACAATAACTAAGATAGATAGAACAATAGAATTTTTTCATCACAAGTGGCAAAAAGTTGGTAATTGCAGATGATCCTCCAAGAGGACTTAATGCTGTAGACCGTGTCTACACTACAGACCTTACAGCAGCACAGCTGTACGGTTTCCCATGTAGCCACTCTGTGCTGGTGGGGGAGAGTTCTCCCACCGGCATAATTAAACCACCCCAAAGTGGTGGTAGCTATGTCGGCGGGAGAGCGTCTCCTGCTGACAGCACTGTCCACGCGGGTGCTTTTGTCAGTGAAACTTGTGTACGTCGTGGGGGTGGGTTTTTTCATACTCCTGACTGGCAAGTGTTTTACTAACAAAAGTGCTAGCGTAGACATAGCTGTAGTCTTTTTCCACCTCTTATTGCCTTTCATAGAATTACAGAAATGTTATGCTTCTGCTTCTAACAGTAGACTGTAGACCTTGTCACTTCAGTTCCTCACCAGCAGACAGTAGCAGTTAAATGGAGACAATTTGCTGCTGTTCCTATGTTGATGATAAAGTACTTACATTGCAATTTACTGGGGAATGCCCAGGAAATAGTGGGAAGGAAAAAAATCTGTCTACAGTGGGGTATTTAATGGAGAAGCCATATTTCTGGGGATGGAGTCATGATTGGTAAGCCCAGAATTGGATGTACCTTCTTTGCAATCCTTTGCTTAAACAGGATGCTATTCCTATTTGAATGCGTGAGAGCAGGAGACTCTTAAAGTTGTAAAGTAACATTTTTAAAAACCATAAATGGAGTTTTTGCTAAATGAATCAATTGCTGTAACTTCCCTTACAACAGCTTTAAGACTCTGCCTTTCCAGTATCCTAGTCTTCATTAGATTGGAGTTCCTGCTAATCTAAGAATTACCAGATAAACGGTAGTTCCCCCAGTTGTGAATGAATAAGTAATCCCAAAGAACTGTTCTGCCACCTGCATTAAATTTAAATGGCTGCTTGAGCTGGGCAAAAGCCTTAGACATGTTGTGTAATCACTGTCCATGATAAAATGTGGTTCTCCTGAAATGTGATAGAACTTTCTGCTTCCTCAGAACAATGAAGAGATGCCATCTGGTGTGGCAAGCCTTTGGACGGCTCCGCTGGTCATGAGAAAAGCAGACAACTACGTAAGTGTCCCATCCCAACATAATGAAACTTGCATCTCTTTCAAAAGGCCATCTAGACCATTGAAATTCCTTATTAAATACAGATTAAATCATTACTCTTAGTTGGCATCCCTCGTACACTCAAGCCATACATTTGCTAATATGGCTTTCGAAAACTGCCCTTGAGACATGTGACCATAATTATGACATTGAGCCTGTACCTCTCAGGATCCAGGGCATGGTAGTCCCTACGTGTTTGCTCTTAACCTTAGCCTGCCTAATGACTAGAGGGTTCTGTCTTTGTAGCATTTGGAAACAGTAGGACAGTGTCTATAGGATTTAAAGCTTCAGCAATTTGCGAGATGTCCAAAGTTTGCATCCTAAACAGAGTCTTACAAATGTCTCTCCAACCCATTCTGCGTACACCCATCTGTAATGCCTCCAGCCACCATCTTTTAAGGCTGAAGTCTGGATTCCCTTCACAGTCCATCAACTCAGTTCTGTAATCTGCCAGAGGATTTGCTGTCAAGCTCTACAAAACACTCCCTCACCCGAAGGGCAGAGCATGTGTCTCTTGTAGTGTTCCCCAAACTTGGTAAACCTGCATAGCAAGAGACCAACATTGGGACCTAAGATCCCTACAAACAGCGTGGCACAGCAGCATTTGTAATGCTGCACAGGTACTCAGGGAACCCGCCCAGTTGGGACCTGCCATGGCCGGAGGGGGGCGCCCCTCTCCCAGCCCCAACTGCTGGGGGAGGGGCACTCATAGGCGCTAACTTCCCCTCTAGCCAGGAGTACTCAACACCCCCCCCAAGTTCTTACCCCGCTCTGCCCTGTCCCGCCTCTTCCTCACCTCCTCCCTCAAGTGCGCCCCATCGCTGCTCCTCTCCCTCCCTTCCTACATGCTGCGAAACAGCTATTCGAAGCAGGCGGGAGGTGCTGGGAGTGAGGGGGAGGAGTTTGTCAGTGGGGCTGCCAGCAGATGAGAGGTGCTGGGGGGAGGGGGAGCTAGGCTGCCAGTGGGTGCTTATGTGTAGCACCCGATAACTTTTTTCTTTGTGGGTGCTCCAGCCCTGGACCTGCTAGGGGAGGGTTGGCCCGAACATAGCCCTGGCCCGGACCTGCCATGGCCTAGGTGCCCCTTTCCCTCCCCTCCCCTACCTCAGCCCCGTCCAGGAACTGCTGCTGCCGGGGGAGGGGCACCTATCCCATGGCCCCGGGGGGAGGGGGTCCTCGCTCCCTGCCGTAGCCCCGGAGCACACTCCTGCACCCTAAATCCCTCATCCCCAGCCCCACCTCAGAGCCTGCACCCCCCCCTGGAGCCCTCACCCCCCACACATGCCAACCCTCTGCCCCAGCCCTGAGCCCCCTTCCACCTCCGAACCCCTCAGCCCCATCCCCACCACATGAATTTTATGTGCACCAATATGAAGGTCATGTGTCACACATCACCTCCATACTGGTGCACATAAAATTCATTCTGCACATGAAAAATTAAAAAAAATTAGGGAGAACAGTGATTAGGACCCAGGTTTCTTGCATGGCAACTAAATATATGGCCCAGTATTGAAGTTAAAAGAGGTCAGCTGGCTGTGGCACCAAATTATGTCTCAGCTACTTTGCAGTGACAGTCCAACACCCACTCATGCTCTAATGAAATCTTCTATAAACATGTTTGCAGGAAACTTTAAGTTTGAGACTGATCTAGACTTTAACCTCATCCTTGGCTGGGGGGAGTGTCTAATTTTTCTCTGCTTCTTTTCCAGATTAAACGGTGCAGATTGTTTGGATCACCATCTCTGCCCAGTGGTGTGGCTAGGACTGCCCTGAAAAGAATGGAAAGGTCCCAAGAAGAGACCTCTCCAGGAAACAGCAAAAGGAGGAGAAATGTGCCTGGAACAACTTCTGAAGAAGCAATGGTTGGTGGCCTAATAATCTGACATTAACCCTTGTCTAATCAGTTTCATTTTGTGAGGCTAGGTATCCAATTCTTTTATAAATTATAATAAGGATGTTCAAGAGAACAGTGATCTTCCAGGTAGATAACTGTTCGTCTGACAAGCTGTAGTCTCTTAATGCATGACGTTAGAGGATGGGTTAGGTGGGCTTAAGCTCAGGTCTTCCATTGTGATCCCAAGTGAAAATAAATTTGAGGGTGTGGCAGGCCAGGATTTAGGTGTTCTATGATATATACCAATTGATGTTAGTGTCCACTCTTAGTGAAGTGCATTGATTCTCTGTGGGAAAGGATAATAGGCCATTGTTACTCAGCAATCTTCTCTAACTGTTGTTCCTGTAGAGTCTGAAACTAATTAGAACTCAGTCATCCTCAGAGATTGAGAGCATTTTGGACAGTGACCAAAGAAATCTTATTGGCGATTTCTCAAAGGTAACATTGATTTTTTTTTTTTAATAGCATCTTTGTGTGTCAAACTAACCCAAGTCAGGTTCTCTCTTGCTCCAACAGTGCATGTCTGAGTGCTCTATAAATGCTAAGCACTAAAGTACTTTAACAATCATTTACTAATTAACTCCTCACCCTTGTGAGGTATTCTCAATCCTTTCCCACAATATTCATAATTCTCTAACTCCCTACAAACTGTTAAAATTGCATCCATTTTCCCTCTGCCTCTTTAGATTGTAAGGTCTTGTGGGTGGGTGGAGTTTTAGACTGGCTACTATGTCAGTGTGGGCAGCCACAAACCATGACACACATGGAGGACTGCAAAATGACTCAACTTCCTGGAAGTCTTCGTGCCTTGACTATTATTAAGAACGCTGTGGCTTGGCTTGACCAGATTGCCTATGCCAAATTAATAATAAAATAAATAATGGGCAGGTGCCTCTGCTGATCTGAGTGTCTAGTTATACTAGTGGGTGCTATAAAATCAATAACTAGACATTCTGTAACTGAGATGTATGGTTTACACTGTCATAAATGGGATTTCCTCAGGCTGAGTTAGCCTTTGTTTTCTTTTTTAGGATTACCTTTTCCACACTGTAGATGGGAAGCATCAAGATTTAAAATATATTGACCCAGAAATGGTATGTATCCCAGTGGCAATAAGAAATTGCTTTTTACAAGGAAGCAAACTCATGTAGCACATAAGATAAACTCCTGAAATCTTCTTTTTCTGTGCAGATTGTATCTGTGCTGACTGGGAAGTTTGCAAGCTTTATTAAGGAGTGTGTGATAATTGACTGCAGATATCCATATGAATATGAGGGAGGCCATATCAAGGTACAGTGACCCTGCAGGAGAAATGTATAGGTGTCTGATGTATGGCTACCCTTTGGGCAAATCAGGGAGCACTGGGAAGTATCTTTAAAGATGCTCATTCTTAACTATTCATGAGAAAATCCAAGGGAAGGCTGGCTGCTGAGGGTTTTTTTTTCTTTTCTTTTGTTGCCCCTTCAGGTTAAGGAGATGGTGTCTGATCTTGTATTTAAAATTATATTACAGCCCTGCCCAAAGTCCCCAAACACAATTGGGACCATGTTGTGCTGTGTGCTGTACAAATTGTTTAGGACTAAGCTCACTCTTCGTGATCTCTGGATTAGCTTTCCCTCTGAAGGGAGGAACACTCAGCTCTCCTTGGCTGGAAGCAGGGAGTGCCTTAATGGGAAGTGTAGGGCAATTGTAGAGGACTGGCCGTACACTTGTTTCTCTGTAGAAGAATCAGAGTGTTAGGGTACCTATTGTCTCTCGGGAAACAGATATTAAAAACTTCCGTAGCTTAATTGGACATTCAGTTTACTTGAACTAAATGTTAATATTCTAGCTGTAGAAGAAATGATGTTGTTCTCTTACACAAGCTTTGACATGTGAGCAGTTATTCTGAAGGGTGCTGCTTGAGTAAGCTGGCTAGTTTGAAAAAGCAGTTCAACAGAGCCCTGTGCTTTGAGGTGGAAAGCTAAATCCTAAATCCTACCGACATTGTGCAGTCACCCAAGTGACCACAAGAACGGGAGCTCTTCCAGCAGAGAGTACTGCTCTCCAAGGAGTGTAAACAGCAAAGCAACTGCGCTCAACAAGAAGATAGAAGTGGCTTTGTTACATCTCCCCTCCTACCTTGTGCTGTATGCTCAGTTGCGACTCTGCCTTCCCAGGGTGCTGTAAACCTCCACATGGAAGAGGATGTGGAGGATTTCCTGCTGAAGAAGCCTATCATGCCATCAGAGAACAAACGAGTAATAATAGTATTCCACTGTGAGTTCTCCTCAGAGCGGGGTCCCCGAATGTGAGTATCTGAGCATGGTCCTACCTATACTGGGATTGGAACCCCACAGCTGTGCTAGTGACACAGTTGTTACTAGTAAGCTTTTGAAAGTGGCTTAAGACTTTAGATAGCAGCGTGTCAACCGCTTACGCAATTTACTGTAGTAGGTGGTGGCTCTGTCGTTCCTGATAGACAACTAGTTTTCAGAATTTGTCAGACAGTACAGCAATTGTTTCTAACAGGTGGGGGCTGGCTGCTGTACTCTGTTCTTGGAGTATCGGGAGGCACAGGTTAGGAATGTGGTTTGCGCAAATATAACTTCCTTTCTAAACTCAGGTTTGTAGGTTTTAACTTCTGTCCCTATTACAGGTGCCGGTTTGTGAGAGAGAGAGACAGACTGGGGAACGAGTACCCCAACCTGCATTATCCAGAGCTCTATGTGCTAAAGGGGGGCTATAAGGACTTCTTCTTAAGATGCCAAGTAAGGATCGCTCATTTATTAACTTCTCATTGCCCTTTTGTTTTCACTCTTCACAACAGGGATAACATTGAAGAAATGCCTCTCTCTCCAGCTAAATTCAGCTATAGGGTTTAAACTGTGCTTCTGAACAGATGAAGAGTATTTCACTGCACTATACTTGATTCTTGCTCTTTTGTACATAGTGGTCTTGCTGTGCTACAAGACTAGATTGATTGCTATGATTAACTTGCCATTTGAGGAGTTTTTGCAATAAAGGTTGTGACCGGGGTCCTAGTGGGGGCCAGCTGTGGTCACTCAATTAGGGTGAACTGCAAAGAATGAGGCAGCCAAACCCCCAAAAGCTGGTGGATATTCCAATACTTAGATTCACCAAGCCAGCATAAAACAGCTTCTTTATTACCTTACTGGTTACTCAGAAGTCCAAACAACACAGTTCCCTTAAAGTGATCCAGCCTCAGGCCTCCTTCCAGGTACCCAGGTCAAATATGATTTCTGAAAATCTTATTTCATCATATAAAAGAAAAGGTTCTACCAATCCCAAAGGATCGGACACATCACCTCCCAGGTTAATGAATGTTTCAGATCTTACCCAAATACATGCTACAGCCAGTTCTTATTAACTAAACTAAAATTTATTAAAAAAACGAGAGAGTATGGTTAAAAAATCAATATACATACAGACATGAGTTCAATCCATTGAGGTTCAGATTCATAGCAGAGTTGGTGAGCTTTGTAGTTGCAAAGAGTTCCTATAGAATTCAGTTCATAGGTCATAGTCCAATGTCCAAATCTCTCATTCAGGGCATACCAGCATAACTGGGACCTCAGTCTTGCAACTTAAACTTCCCCTGATGAAGCTTAAGCAGATCTGGGATGACAGAATAGGATCCAAAGATCTTTTGTACAATTCCATGTCTTTTGACAAGCTGGAGTTCTTCAGGGAACAAAAGGTAATTAGGATGACTTTGAAGGAGGTCCATCACCAGTACTTAGCTATACAAATTAACATAAGGCCATTTGCTTGTTCCTCCCCCATTCACAGTATATTTCAAAGAGAGATGAATATCGAGATATCCCATGTTTACAATTTGTTTAAATGATATCAGAATACAGCATAAACAGGGACTGTTGATTACATTGTGGACCCTAGTCATACATATATAAATATACAAAAACACAAACATTATCTCCCCACATGTCTTTTGAGGGTTATTTATTATGCAGGATGTTCAACCCTTTCTAGCCATGCGTCACAAAGGCTCTTGCCTAAACCCTCTCAACACCTCAAAGCTACCTATTGTAGTCACTCTGGCACTCACCAATGTCTCTTGGATGAGGTATAAAATTGACCTTTTGTAGTTTTAAAATCCATGATATTCTTCATGAAAGCAAGAACAAAGGAGAAACATGGGTTTGTCATTGTCTGATGCTGTATGATGATCAAAAGCTTGAGTTTTTTCCCATAGATTCTCAGCTCGTTTTTACATTAGAAATATCAGAAATGTCAAATCTGGTCTTTGCTGGGGCTCTTCAGGGTATGCTCAGCCCTTATTTTGAAGGGTGATATTAAATCTCTTACCGCTTTTTCTGCCTTAGTGCATTTAAAAGTTTGAATAAAAATTGCTTTCCATCTCAATCAGGTTCCATTTCTTTGGTGCCATGCCCTTATTCTACCAGTTCTCCAGCTAGCTCTCCATACCATTCCAGCATAGGCAAGGAGAGTGTTCTTTTAAAAATAAAGTAAACCAACCATGCTCCCTTCCCCCCTTCCTAGCCTTTCTATTGCAAATAAATCCATTTCTTTGTATTTTGTAAGTTCCACTTAAGACTGGTGTCCTAGCCAAATTTCTCCTACACTCACAGGGTGGACACTGTTTCTCTCTCCTAAATGGCTGTGTAGTGTTGCTGTGCTCTGTTGGTTTCATTGGTGGGAAGAGTGTTTCTTGGGAAGAGGCTTTCGGATGGGAACAATGTGAATATAAGGTTGTCAGCTGTCTCAAAGCCGGGCCATCTTCAGGAGAAAGATGTCAAGTAGAGCTGAATGATGAGTTCAGTTTGTGAATGTTGACTTAAACCACCTTAACCAGTTGTTAAATTGCAATTTGGGGCCTGGATCTAGATGCCACGGTGATAGGATGGTTGGGTAGTTGTATGGAAGGTTGTAAGCATGAGCTTGTTTGCTTGGGACCTGGGGTCTGACAGGGTTCAGATAGGAATGTCATTTGTACATGACAGGTTTCAGAGGAACAGCCGTGTTAGTCTGTATTCGCAAAAAGAAAAGGAGTACTTGTGGCACCTTAGAGACTAACCAATTTATTTGAGCATGAGCTTTCGTGAGCTGCAGCTCACTTCATCAGTAGCTCACGAAAGCTCATGCTCAAATAAATTGGTTAGTCTCTAAGGTGCCACAAGTACTCCTTTTCTATTTGTACATGAAGCAATGACAAATTGATGTGAAACCAGCTTCTCTTTCCTAGAACTATTGTGAACCCCAAAGCTACCGCCCCATGCACCATGAGGACTTTAAGGAAGACTTGAAAAGGTTCCGCACGAAAAGTAGAACATGGGCAGGTGAGAAGAGCAAAAGGGAACTGTACAGTCGCCTGAAGAAACTCTAAGAGCTGTATTGATGGGCAGCGGAAGACTGCTCACCATGTAGGAAAACTGAAGTGGGAGGGGAGAAGAGTGTATCTGTTCCTTGGTCATGACTATCATGCACCAACTCACTCCATGGACAACTTTGCATTCTTGTCAGTCTTGCTGGAAGTGATAAGAGAAACAATATGGAACACTTGTATTCACCATGCTGCTCCTGTTGACCTAGTGATCTGCATGCTGACTGCAAAGATGACTTTTCTGTATGCCTTCCACAACATGGTTCATGGAAATGGATTCTCTTCTATGGCATACATAGAAACAGCTACCCAACAGCCTACTGTAGGTGCGGTGGCTTGAGCTGGCATGTGCTGTGTAAGTGTTAATGGTGAGATTATTTTAGTGCCTGTTTTAAAACTATGCCTTATTTTATTATTTAAGTACAGTCGAATGAAGCTAATACCACTGCAGGCGAGTCATCTGGATTGCACTGAGACCTAATTTCTGCTAACAGGCAACCCCTACTGTGGCGTTCTCAAGTCTTTCCTTTCAACTGCAGCTCTGATTGGTTTTTGTTGGCAGTGTAACACACTGTAGTGAAGTGGGATGGGGAGTGGTGCTTCTCTGAGGCTTTTCACACAACTAAAATGCAACACCTACAGGAAGCCTACTGACAGTATAACGGGAAACTGCTCGTTGTACAGATATCATGTTCTTTTAATTTATTCTGTGATCTAGGTTGCTTTATTTTATATTTTAACTTCAGGAACTTCTCCTTAGCTGCTTCATTAAATCTGAAGGAACCATCATTTCAAAGTGGGCAGAATTACTGCCAGTTCCCATAAACCAGAGAACAGGTTGCTTCTGATGAACTCTGAAATGCCAGGCGGCAAACCTGATTATGTATTTAGCGTTGCCAAATTGAGCAGTGATGGAGCAGCATATTGCTGCTTCTTTCAGTTCTAGGTATTATCATGGTTTACATCTGGAAGAGAACCTGGCTATGTGGAATCATGCTTATCCTGTCATTTGCAAGTTGATTTGCTTCTCAGTGAAACTTCAGCCACCTCCCGCTGTGCAGCTGTTCTAAAACTGCTTCAGCAGCTGTGGATTTTTAACTTCAGGTGTTTACAACGGGTTTGTTGGAAGGACAAAGCAAGAGAGGAGCCTGCAGCCAATGAGCTTTCTCCATCAGTAGATAGTTGATGCTGGTAAAAGGAAAAACTTTCAAAGGCCGGCTTTGTGTTCTCCAGTTAAATAAAGAGCTAAATCCTAGAAATTAGCTACCCAAAGCAGAGGATCCCATGGCAAGAGATTGTGCCAGTGTTAAACCTGTTCTAGTTGCTTCTTTGGCAACATGTAAAGCATGTCTAGCAAATGCTAAAGCAGTCTAATGCAGGGGCAGGCAAACTGTTTGGCGTGAGGGCCACATTGGGTTTCCAAAATTGTATGGAGGGCCGGTTAGGGGAGGCTGTCTCCCCCCAGACAGCCAGGCGTGGCCCAGCTCCTATCCAACCCCCCACTTCTTGCCCCCTGATGGCCCCTCCCGGGTCTCCTGCCCCATCCACCACTCCCTGTCCCCTGCCCCATCCAACCCCCTGTTCCCCACTCTTTGACTACCCTGACCCCTACCCAACCCTCCCTGCCCCCTTACCACACTCCCTGGAGCACCGGTGGCTGGTGGCGCTACAGAGCACCAGGTCAGGCCGCGGCTCTGCAACTGTGCTGCCTGGCCACCCAGAGCATTGTGCTGGTGGAGCGCTGAGGCTGCAGGGGAGGAGCCAGGAGCTCAGGGGCCGGGCAGAAGGGTCCTGCGGGCTGGATGTGGCCTGCCGGATGTAGTTTGCCCACCTGTGGTCTAATGACTTAGCATGTGATCTGCCTCTCACTTTGAGCACAGCGAGACTAGTATGTCTGATTTGGCAATGGCTCTGCTTCCCCATGTGCCAACATATCAGTGAAACCAGCTCTATGTGTAAGAGAGCAGCCTTACTTTCCAGAGATTCTCAAAGACCCTTATTTTTAGCTTAGCAGAAATCCTGAAGTGCTTCAGATGGCTTGACTTGTGCCCTTCAGGTCAACATTAAAAAAGGCATTTACATCAAAGTATAGGGTTGGAAAGGTTTTGTGGCGTTTTATTTTGTTTTTAAGTTTTCCATTTCCTAACGTCTACTGTTCAAGTTTTATTCCTTTAAGTTTCAAAAACATTACGTAACGCTTTTATTCTTTTTTAAAGTTAAGTCTCTTATGGGTGGATTAATAAGTGTTAAATCAGTGCTGGTGATTTACCAAACTTATAATCAAAAAACAGGAGGGAAGTTGTATTCCACATCCTTGTATGGTATTTTGTATTAGGAATTTCTGTAAGAAGCCCAGTGAAATGACTTAAGTCTAAACTTTCTGAATTATGTGTCAGTATTAAATCTGGGAAGGGGAAAGTTGTTCTGAAATCTAATCAGTAATCCATTTGACTAAAGCTACCTTCTGATACATGATTACCGTCACTGTATGCAGGTGATCAGTATGTACTCAAAGCTGGCAATTTAGCAACATATCTGACATACACATTCCCCCAGTGCAACATGCAAACAAATGTCATGTCGGTAACAATTGTGAAGATCCAAGTCACATCCAAAAAAAGCAGGTGGGAGACTGTTTGAGTAATGTTTTTTTCCCCCCCATTTGAAAAGGGTCATTCACCTTTGGTTTCTTGTGTAACAATAACCATTATAGCAATCTGTGGCTTTACCATTGTATTTCCTGAGAATACCCCCAACTTCCTGGTATTCAGGATATTAAATGTATGCTGAGTATCGCTGTTTAACACTGCTGTACCACATTGTTAACTAGTTGCAGTGTTCGGTTTGTGTTAGAGTTCCATGTAACCTTGTGGGGGAGGGGGGGGACAGGGTGTGGAAATACAAAACCTTGTTTTATACCTTACTTTGTTCTTTTGTATGTACCCTGGTTTGAGTATTTTGTTTGGGTGGGAGGGAAGTTGTAAGATGTACATGGTCCTAAATAGGATCTGTACTAATACAGCCTGCATCTGTAATAGACTCTTGCAGGCTGAGGGAATAAACTACCTAAAATCCAAGCTGTTTGTTTCCAATGTAGTTCCATCATTACGAGCCTTGAGCAGTATGGTGTAGTGTGGACAATTCCCATGCTGCCTCTCTCACTTGGAAGAAGCTCCCTATAAACATCTGCAAAACCAACTCATTATCCTCCTCCAAATCTCTCCTTAAAACTCCTCTGCCATGAAGCCTACCAAAGACTTAATGGTTAGGCTGTCATTGTTTCTTGTACTCCTCTGCTGGACTGTGTGTATCCATCTGTCTCCTCAGATATATTGGTATTGTAAGCTCTTTGTGTTGGGGACCATCTCTTTGTTCTGGGTTTGTACTGCACCTATACAATGGGGTCCTGGTCCATGACTGGTGCAGAAATACTAATATATACTATGAAATAAGATGTGGAACAGCATTCTCATACCGCACTGAAAACAGACTACACTCATTGTATTGTGGAATTGCTTTCTACTAATTTTCCAAAATCCCTTTCACTTCAAAGACTGCTTCCAGTGTAACTTCGAACGGTTCAGTGGCAAAATGACTAAAATTGTCTCCATCTTACTCACTAGATCTGCTCCCTGGATGTATTCGATCCTGTCTACTAACTTGAAAGGCAACGAGCTTATTTGCCCCTAATTCCTGTTATGTCAGCAAAGTCATTCCAGCTGAAGGAGGCCTGGATCTTATTTGTGTTGGTGCCCCAGAAGAGCTGTCATCCCTACTTCCACTCAGTTTCAGTGCTAGCAGTGTAGGGTTGCACAAGTACCTATAAGGGCCTAACCTGGCCTCGAGAGCTATTGTTACTGGCAGTGATGCACAGGAAGAAAAGAACCCAGTTTAATTCCAGTCGCAAGTTGTGTTTGCGAGGCTGTCAGGCTAGAGGCTTCTCAGAGCAGAACTACTAAACTAATATGCTAACTAATAAACTAATATATAATATAATAAGGTTTCAGAGTAGCAGCATCCAATGAAGTGAGCTGTAGCTCACGAAAGCTTATGCTCAAATGAATTTTAGTCTCTAAGGTGCCACAAGTACTCCTTTTCTTTTAATATACTATAGGTACTCTGTATAAGTAAGTGACAAGAGGAGCAGTGGTCTGAACTTCAGAGAGATTGATATTAATGTTCGTCTCCATACCCTGTGAGAGGAGAATTGTACAACTCACTATGGGGCAAAGATGCGTATGTGTTTGCTCTGGATGCTTTCTCAGTGGAACACTTGCATGCTGTATTCAGGTATGTTAATAGTTTCAGCAGATAGCACTGAGATGGCGAACAAGTGCTCAGAAGCGGGGTCAGAATCAAAAGCTTAACTTAAATACAGTAATGTGACTTCAAATCCACTGTAGACTAAAGCAAAGAATTGTTCGTTCTACTTCCATCTGTCATCCTCTCAAAACTGATGTGGAAAGCTGCTTTGAGTCTGATGAAGCTATAATGCAAGCCCTTGAATACAAAGTGAACATTTTCTTTCACATCACTTTCCATCCGTGACCCAAAGGAGGAAAAATGCCCCGTTTCTTACTGTATTGAAATCTGAAGTGTTGCAAGAGAATTTTGGTGAGTTTAAAGGCCAACAGAAAGGCATGTATGAAGGGAGGCACCCTAAAACAAGCCTTGATAGAATCAGGAGGCAGGAAGAAACTTCATGTAAAATTGCAAAATGTGTTTCACTCATTGACCTTTACCCTGATTCTAGGTGTCTTTATTGTAATTGACAACTGGCAAGGATCATACCCTGCAGTTTTTTAAACTTTCCTGGCTAGGAAAGTGAAGGGAGGGACTGAACCCTGGCTTAAGCTAGATGCTTTGTCTGAGGGCACTTGAAGCTTCCTGGCTTTGTGGTGTTGGAGCATATTCCTAAATAAATAGCTCCATCAGCTGGAGGAGAAGAGAATTCCCTGGAAGATAAAAGGCTAACTAAAATTAACCCTTTCCCTGTAAGAGCAGAATGTGATACCTTGAGATGATCTACTTAGTACTAAACTGGACAGCTGGGGGCCCAGAAATGAGCACATCTAGGGAAAACGAAACATCTGCCAGTGAACTCATTGTTTGGTAGTGAAGGTGATCAATAGCAGCTGTCAATATTCTAGCCTCATCCATACCCTGAAGAGCAAATATTCTTGTCCTGTTCTAATCAGCTAGTCCAGACATAATTTTGTCTGTTCAACACCATTTTTCAGAAGCCAAATTTGCTTCCGCTATATCTTCCTTTTTAGGCGACAGATCGCTGCCATCTTCACATGATACTCTAATGGGGCACAATTATGAAGTTAAGTAGTGTGTGGTGTTGAGAGGAGCAATGATAGCTAATGATCAACCCTTCCCCCCCCCCCCCCCCCCCCCCCCCGCCTCATGGATTAATTCTAAGCTCCCAAAGGCACAGAAAGATGGCACCAAATTACACACTTCATTGCACCTCATTCATCACAATGATTTTCTTATCAATATTATGCAATTCATTTAAAGGTAGGTCTCCCCTAAACAAGGCTTTGTATTGTGTATTCAGTAAGTAGGAGGTTGTTACACTAGATCTAAATGCAGCCACACAGTGGAGTTGTTGCTTATTTAAAATGGTGTGTCTGGTTAGCTGAAGGTGAAAATGGATAAATAATCCTGCATTGGGTATGTCAGTTATGAAGTTTATTACAGCTTTTAACAGTAAGCTATACTTGGATTTTATACTCTTTAGGGACGAGACCTTTGTTCTGTTTCTACATAGCCTAGTGCTATGGGTTTCTGGCCTGTGACTAAGGCGATACAAACAAGTGCATAAGTGTATACATGGTATAGTAGGCAGGTACAGTTTATACTATATATGGGAATGTTTGATGCAACATACCCATAAAGCAGGTTTTTGCAACCAGGTAGGTGGTTATATTTTACCAGAGTCTTGGAATCTCACCTGGCATAAACTCCATTAGTGGACAATTGAAATGTCACACTATGTTAAGAAAATTCCTTTATTGTTACTGGTGGGAATGTGACGGTTTCACCCAGAGACTCCTGACAGAGAAGGTGTGTTGGGAGATTTTGCATGGCAAATCTTTAGAGCAGGAGACCGGGGATGTAAAAGGGATTTCTAGCTGTCATTCCTTTTCCAGCTTCCTTGGGACTCATTTACTACCAGCTGCTCCCAGCTGTTAGACCCCACCCCAACTACCTGCCTCAGTGCCCTCAACAGAATCTATCTGTTTAAACAGGTCCTGAGGGCTACCTGCCTCCTTCCATATTGTACATGCTCTCATCTTGGGAGGGCTATTTTCAGTCATAACTGATCGGGATTTCCCCTAGAGCTGGAGAACGGTGTGTTGCATTTTCTTGCATGCTAGTGTCAGCATTTTTCTTTGTTCTTCAACCGCAACCCAAAAAACCCACCAAAAGCAGATATTCCCCTGCACGTGCTTCCCCCGGGGAGATGAGAGGAAAAATGTGACAGATGTTAGTCATGTTGCTTAATGCACTACTAGGAGGTGCTCAGATGCCATGGTGATGAGCACAGTGTAACAACCTATATAAAACGGGATTGAAGAATAGCTTATCTGTCATTCAGAGGAACAGCCGTGTTAGTCTGTATTCGCAAAAAGAAAAGGAGTACTTGTGGCACCTTAGAGACTAACCAATTTATTTGAGCATGAGCTTTCGTGAGCTACAGCTCACTTCATCAGATGTATACCGTGGAAACTGCAGCAGACTCTGCTGCAGTTTCCACGGTATACATCTGATGAAGTGAGCTGTAGCTCACGAAAGCTCATGCTCAAATAAATTGGTTAGTCTCTAAGGTGCCACAAGTACTCCTTTTCTTATCTGTCATTATATCTTTATCAAAGAACAGTAAACTAGACTTTTTTTTACCAGGCCTGGATGCTGTACATGGTGGGGCCCTCTAAGGCCCTATCCCTATCCCCATCATGATGATGTTAGTCCAGTTCCAGCAGACAGGAGTCCACATCAGTCATACTCCCACCCCTCCCACAACAAGGAGCACTAGTTGGCAGCCTCAGCAGAGAGGGCTGGGATTAGCTAGTCCATAGAGATTGAAATCCTCTTAGCTCTACAGGAGGTCCCTCCAGAACAGGCTAGAAGTAATTGGCAAGGGCCAGTTTAGAGAAATTGCACTTACCATGGCCTGTGCTCTGCCTGTTCTGTGTGTGGGTCAAGGGCTTTGGCCTCCAGGGGCGTCAATGTCACTAGTATGACACGTGCGAAAACTTTTTTTTTCTTCCTCTTTACAAATCTGCATCCAAATGCGAGCAACATCTTAACAAGTCAGGCTTTAGCACCTGCTGGGAAGCAACCAGCCTTAAACTGTACTTAAATGCCATGCCATGTTCAGTCATATTTAGTACATATTTAAATACTATAATCAATGCATTCTTCCTCCAACCCTTGAACAGTGAGGGAATTGAACAAATAGAATTGGCTCCCATTTCTGTGTATTAATTCCTCCCTTTTTACTAACAATAATGAAAATACTTCACTGTTTCCATAGCACTTCTTGGTCATAAATCTTCAAGTGTTCGGAGGGTGGGTGTGAGTATCATTATCCTCGTTTTAATAGACGAGGGAAACTGAGGGGGGCTTGGCCAATGTCAATGTGACTCCAGCAGTGCTGGGAACAGAAAACAACCCCTGCCTTCAAGGCAATGGCCTCATCCACTGGAGAAGATTCCCACATCCTCCAATGAAATAAGTAACCCAGTCCTTCAGCCCAGCCCAGGTCTGGAGGGTGTCTTTCAACCACCCCTAAGAACCATAGGTTCCCCAGGCCCATTGCAGTCATGCTTTAATTTTAATCTGGCTGAGTACCATTAACAAGCTTAATGTGGTCAAATGCTGAGAGTCCAGGTCTTAAATTCTATCCCAACACTTTTTGCCCTTTAGGGAAAGGGGCCCGTCCTGTCCCCATCCTAGCTACAGGAAAATGTCAGGTTTATCAAAATCTCTGCATTTTTAGAGCTGGTTGGAAGGGTGAGCAGGCAAAGTGGAGGGGATGAGCTGGTTAAAGTGCTAGTCAAGGAGTCAGGAGATCAGAGTTGCCTTGCAGCCTCACTTTAAACCTTCCTGTCTTTTTCCTGCACTGTACCATGGGTCGAATACTGCCCTGTCCCACATGGGGGTTATGTGAGGCCTAATTCATTACTGCCTTTGAAGTGCATTGAAATCCTTGGATCGAAGGTGCTGGGGAAAAGGGCAGTGTCTTTTACATGTAAAAATTGAGCAGCAAGCAGGGAATTGCTGAAGTTTGTCATCAGGCTTGACTGCTCCCTGAGAGCTTTCCTGCCGGTACACAACTCAAAAGTCCGCTAGATGGTACTGTAACTTCAGTCTGTAGCAGAAGCTCCAGATATAAAATGGGGGGGGGGGATGAAATACCACATTAACCACTGATAGCCCATGCCTCTCTGTCAGCCTGCACTGCTGCTCCAGTTAAAAGGCTTGCTGGCTTTTGGGAGAGATGGAGGAGAAAATATGGTCGGGTGGTTTAAACACAGTAGTAGGTGCTGGTAAAACAGGGTTCAGTTTCTGGTTCTGTCTGTGATTTTAGGCAAGTCAGACATTTTCCTCTGCCTCAGTTGCCCAGCTGTAGAACAGACTATTGCATGTCTATCTCCTAGATGTCCCAGTCTTAATAGATGAGGGGGTGTAAAGGGCTTTGAGATCCTCAGATGGAAGGTGCTCTAGAAGGGCCAAGCATCCCAGTGATTTATGCAGCCTGACTCAAACACAGGGCCAAGTGGGTGCTGTCATTTTGTATTTTATTTCTAAAAATAAAGTTTCTGGCTCCTCTGGGGCTGCGTGATGTGCTGAGGTTACATAGCTAGGTTTTACAATTAACTCCCTTTTTCTGCTGCCTGCTTGCGGGGGCTGAATACAGCTCTGATCCTGTTAGGTCTGGCACTACCCTGATGAATCACTGCAGGATCTCAACATGCAAAGCAGCTGTTTGGCATGAGTGTGCATAGTTAATCTTAATAGCCATTGGATTTTTCAGTCCCAAGATACCCTGTGTACAAATGGGAGAGGCCCTCTACTCCTAAAAGCTGCTGGAGATTGCTGGAGTGTTCTGGAAACGGAGGGCATTAGCTGTTTCTGAGCGGAGCCCCCCTTCAGTTCTGTAGCCAACCCCGTGCTGAGGCTGCAGTCGCACACTGAAAGTGCCAGCTACCGCGTCACTCACCGTCACTGCAGCTCCCTGGGGCCTTCTCAGAACTTGTTTCCCCAAAATTGGAACTTGCTCCAGATCACAGGATTTTGACTTAGCCTTGGGCTCCAAATGCTGGCGGTTTAGTTTCATTTGGCTCATATAAAACATGAATTCTTGACTTTGGGCTGTGTTTTTAAAATTTCCATCTCTGCCCTAGATTTTATTTAGATTTATAGACATAATAAAAAGTCCCTTCCAAGGGGTCTGCCCACCTTGCTAAGTCTCAAGCACAACCAGCAAATGCCCGACCCCCTCTGCTGTCCTCTTCTACCCTCGCCTGTGTGGAAATCCCCAAAGCATGAAGCCTGACCGATCAGACCAGAGGGGTATCTCTTTTGAGTGCCTCCGCTGAGCTCACCATGACGCAGGCCATGCTTGTGAGAGATGGAGTCTCAAGTAGGCCAATCCCAAACCCATGGTGAACCTTAATTACTCTGGAGGTAGAACCTTCGTTTGGAAAGGATTCTATGTAGCTTAAAAAAAAAATCTTAAACTGAATTTCCCCTGAGGACCAGGGAAGGTGGGAGGGAGAGAATATCACGTACGAGCTTAAAATTTCAGAGAAGCCCATTTTGGAGAGAGAAAAAAAAAAATCCCTTGTGCTTAGTGTAGCCCTGCCCAGGCTCCCATGCACCCTGTCCTTCTTAGCTGTGCCTCCCGGGAGTGCTGAGCTGATCACCGTGCATGCGTGGCAATGTCCAAACACAGCCCAGCTGTGTGGGTAAACAGGCCTGGGGGCGACCATATCCCCTCTGCCACTGGCTTGCGGGGGAAACTTGCCCAGCTCACTTAAGCCACATCTGTACGGGGAGCACTTTACTGGTATAGGATTACCAGTATGCTATGCTGGCAAAGTGTTCTGGGTGTGCATAACTATACTGGCAGCTTGCATAGCTGCTTCTACCCTAGGCACTTCTCCCAGCACAGCTCTATTGGTCAGGGGTCAGACCTCTTCGCACACCTGCCTGATAGCGATGCTGGCAGAAGTCTGTAGTGTAGACCTGGCCTTACCCTCTGTGGGCCTCTCTCGATTGGGTCAATGGCAGACAGAGAAAAGGCGGTGTTTCAAAATATAGCCCTCTCTAGCGTTAACCGTGGCAAGTTAAGTCTCTAAACCATGCTGACTATGTTCGGTGCTAAGAAATGTTAGTTAAGGTCTTTGAAAACACTGCTTGCTGCTTCGTTTAGACAAGCCCTATCTGTCCTCATCTGAAATATGGTTACCGACTTCCTGGTTGTGCTGGGGGGAGGGGGGAGATTAATGTTCGCTGCAGAAAGCAAAGCGCCAAATCTCGAGTGCACAGTAGAGGAAGGGGCAACGCTGTCTCCCGAGCGGCCCACCCATTACTGCCTCTTCTAAGTCGTCAGAGCGGTCTGGGGCACTTCATGATTTCTTGCATCTTCCAGGGAGGAGGGGCGGCCCCGGTCTCCCTGGCTAGGCCTGCTTCTGCGCACATTGGTTGCTAACAGAGCAGGTGCAGAGAGAGCACTAGCTGTTAGCAGGCCTGAGGAGCAAACAAAACCTGCCCGGGGGGGAGAGCTGCCCCTGGGAAGCGAATAGCTGCATGAATGGCATCTTGCCATAGGCCTACCCCCCGGCCATGAAGGTGGGCGAGGTGCATTGATTACGCCTCTATTTCCTCTTTGTTGCCTAGATGCATGAGAGCCATGTGCCCGCCCCCCTTCTCTCTAGGTGACGAGAGAAGCAGCCCCCTGCCTCATTAGGCATCACTCGCGCACTGGGAATGACGCTGTTCCTGGCGCTCTACATATTTATAGGCTATTTCGTGTAGCTGGAGCAGAGCTGGCTGGTGGGCAGAGGGAAGAGTGCTCTTAAGAGGATGAGAGTCAATGTGGGGGGACAAGCATGACTGCCAACGGCTGAGGGAACGATGCGATGAAAGGAGGGAAGAAGAGGCCAAGGGGGTAATGGATGGAGTAAATGATGGTGGGGGGGGCTCTGAGGGCAGGTAGGGACCTTGGCTCTTCTTGTTTGGAAACATTCGCCCATAGAGAGTTTCTCTCCTGCCCTGCTCCCAGCTTTTTCTGCACACGCTCCCCTTCATGCCTGGTGAGGCTGTGGGAGGGGGCAGGGGGAACCAGGATTTTCAAACAAAGGCTGAATATGAGCTGTTTGCCCTGGTTGTTTCCCACGTCCCCCCCATATCCATGGCTTTTCCCCTCAGCATGCAGGGCCAGTTTCTGTCCACAGCGCAGTATGGGCCAGGCTGGGGATGCTCCAGCCTAAATGTTCCAGAAGTTGGATGTGGGTAGATGTGAATGTGTGACTGGCCTAACCTAGGGCCTGATGGCGAGGGGCTGCTCTGTGCTGGGGCGTGACAGGAGTCAGGGGGGTCTGTTCTGTGCTCTGTGCGGGGGCGTGACTGGAGTCGGGGGGGCTGTTCTGTGCTCAGTCTGGGGGAGTGGGGGGGGTCTGTTCTGTGCTCTGTGTGGGGTCATGATGGGAGTCGGGGGGGGCTGTTCTGTGCTCAGTCTGGGGGAGTGGGGGGGGCTGTTCGGTGCTTGGTCTGGGGGCGTGACGGGAGTCGGGGGGGCTGTTCTGTGCTCAGTCTGGGGGAATGGGGGGGTCTGTTCTGTGCTTGGTGTGGGGGCGTGACTGGAGTTGGGGGGACTGTTCTGTGCTCAGTGTAGGGGTCCCACTGTGTTTTCTTAGCTATAATATCTGGTTATTACCAACAAAAATCCAGCTAAGCCCAGCCCCTACTGCAGTGGTGCCCAAGGCCCTGTGAGAGCCCGAGAGTGCCCCACACACACCTGCCAGCCCCAGAGCCCCCAAGCCTGCCACCTACTCCTCTCTCTAGCCCCTTGCTCCCTCCTTCCATGGCAGCACAGCCCCAGTGCTGCTCCCTGCTTGAAAGACAGCACCGCTGGCTCCCTAGGCCAGGCACTGACGCCCCCCCACCAAGTCACCCCATTCTCCCCTGGGCTGCCTGGGCGGCTGCTCCGCTCGGAGGTGCTGTGTGGGCAGCAACTGCAGCCACTGTGCCCCATGGTCGCCCTGTGGAGCCATGAACTGCTGCTGGCGAGAGAGAAGAGCTGAGCCAGGAGAGGACTTTTTTTCCCTCCCCCTTGCAGCACTCACACGAGTGGGGTGGAGGACCTGTGTGGCTCACCCGAGGCTGGCACATATGGGCCAGGCAGAGACCACTTGCCACTAAGGGGAAGGGTCTTCCCGCTGGGGCCCACACAGAGGGGACCATGATGGGAGCCCCACGGGAAGGTAGAGGGATTTGGTGTGGGAATAGGCCACAGAGCGGGAATTTGGGGGATGCTGAGGAGGAGCTGGAATTTGCAGCTGGCAAGGAGGGACAGTGTAGACGGGGGGCCAGAGTTGAATTGACAGAGGGGAGGAGAGGTGCAGAATGGATGAATTTGTGGCAAGGGGGGAGAACTGGATTGGCGGGTGAGCTCCGGCTGTGGCTACAGTTGTAGGGGCACTATTTGTGGGGAGCAAGAGGCGAGCTCAGGCACCCATGGGAGGAGCGGTCTGGGGAGCTGCGAAGGAGAGTACATGCGATGCTCAGGATCACCGTGGCCCTACCAGCAGCTGCTCCAGGGGATGGGGCAGGGCTAGAACCCGCCTTCCCCGACCACCGTCAAGCCCCTTTTGTGCCATCTAACAGTGCCCGAGGCGAGAGACTGTCGCTAAGCGAAGCTGGAAGCATCCCCCATTATGCATATAACACAAGCTTGGCTGGGAAAATCAAGATTGTTATGAAGGCCTGTGGGATAGCTTGGGAGAGACAGATAGGAACGTAGGAGAGGAAATGGCACGGCCCCAGTGCATCTGGGAGTGCTCGGTAATGCTGGAAGGCGGGTGTGCAGGACAGGCCGATGGTGCCGGAGAGAATGCAGTGCCACTAGCTGGGAGTAGTTAAAGGGTCATGTCCTGAGGAAGCCTGGATTGTGAAATGACTGTACAATTTAAAATGAAGGGCTCGCCGAGAAGGAGTGCTTCGAGCGCCTCAGGACGAAAGAGAGAGACCCTTCCTGGAGGCTGAAGACGTAACCTTCGATCTAGAATCTTAAACAGGCGCCCAGAGCATCTGTTGCATTTCGGGGTCGTAGGAACCTTCAAGTGGGAATCCTGCATTTGGAACCAAAGCTGTATAGTTAACATAAGAACGGCCATACTGGGTCAGACCCAGTGGCGTATTAACGCCTGACAAGGCCTAGGCCTAAGGCAGCAAATTTGCAGGGGCGGCAAATTTATAATAGCAGCCAGAGGCTGCTTCCCCCGGCGCCAGTTTGCGCCCTCTGCCCCAGGCCCCGCCCCAACTCCACCCCCTCCCTGCCCCCATTCCCCACCCCCCTCCCTGCCCCTATTGGTCCCCTTCCCCAAATCCCCGCCCCAGCCCTGCCTCTTCTCCTGAGCATGCCGTGTTCCCCCCTCTTCCCTCCTCCTTCACGAAGCTGTTTCGCACACAAGCACGGGCAGGGAGCGGGGAGAAGCAGGAACCGGCACTGCGTTCATGGGAGGAGGCAGAGTCGGAGTGGAGGTGAGCTGGGGCAGGGAGCTGCTGGGGGGGGGTGGCAATTATTTCAGGGTCAAGGGGCGGCAAAATCATTAATCCACCACTGGTCAGACCAAAGGTCCATCTAGCTCAGTATCCTCTCTTCTGACAGTGGCCAATGCCAGGTGCCCCAGAGGGAATGAACAGAACAGGTCATCATCAAGTGATCCATCCCTTGTTGCTCATTCCAGCTTCTGGCAAATAGAGGCTAGGTACAACATCCCCACCCAGCCTGGCTAATAGCCATTGATGGACCTATCCTCCATGAACTTATCTAGTTCTTTTTTTGAACCCTGTTATAGTCTTGACCGTCACAACATCCTCTGGCAAAGAGTTCCACAGACTGGCTGTGCCTTGTGTGAAGAAGAACTTCCTTTTGTTTGTTTTAAACTTGTTGCCTATTAATGTCATTTGGTGACCCCTAGTTCTTGTGTTATGAAGAATAAATAACACTTCCTTCTTTACTTTCTCCACCCCAGTCATGATTTTATAGACCTCTGTCATATCCCCCCTTCGTTGTCTCTTTTCCAAGCTGGAAAGTCCCAGTCTTATTAATCTCTCCTCACACGGCAGCCATTCCAGACCCCTCATCATTTCTGTTGCCCTTTTCTGAACCTTTTCCAAGTCCAATTTTTTTTTTGAGATGGAGCGACCACATCTGCATGCCATATTCCAGATGTGGTGACAATATGATATTTAGATATATGATATATAGAGGCAATATGATATTTTCTGTCTTATTATCTATCCCTTTCTTAATGATTCCCAACATTCTGTTTGCTTTTTTGACTGTTGCTGCACACTGAGTGGATGTTTGCAGAGAACTATCCACAATGACTCCAATATCTCTTTCTTGAGTGGTAATAGCTAATTTAGACCCCATCATTTTATGTGTAGAGTTGGGATTATACTTTCCAATGTGCATTACTTTACTTTACATTTATCAACATTGTATCTTTGTATCCTCTGCAAATTTTGCCACTTCAGCATTTACCCCTTTTGCCAGGTCAATTATGGATATGTTGAATAGTACTTGTCCCAGTACAGACCTTTGGGGGACACCACTATTTACCTCTCTCCATTCTGAAAACTGACCATTCATTCCTACCCTTTGATTCCTATCTTTTAACCAGTTACCAATCCATGAGAGCACCTTCCCTCTTATCCCGTGGCCGCTTACTTTGCATAAAAGCCTTTGGTGAGGGACCTTGTCAAAGGCTTTCTGAAAATCTAAGTACACTATATCCACTGGATCCCCCTTATCCACATGCTTGTTGAAAAATTATAGTAGATTGGTGAGGCATGATTTCCCTTTACAAAAACCATGTTGACTCTTCCCCAACAAATTATGATAACCTATGTGTCTGACAATTTTGTTCTTTACTATAGCTTCAGCCAGTTGCCCAGTACTGAAGTGAGGCTTACTGGTCTGTCATTGCCAGGATCACCTCTGGAGCCTTTTTAAAAATTGGCATCACATTAGCTATCCTCCAGTCATTTGGTACATAAACTGATTTAAATGATAGGTTACAGACAACAGTTAGTAGTCCTGCAATTTCACATTTGAGTTCCTTCAGAACTCTCGGGTGAATACCATCTGGTCGTGGTGACTTATTACTGTTTAGCTTATCAATTTGTTCCAAAACCTCCTCTAATGACACCTCAATCTGGGACAGTTACTCAGATTTGTCAACTAGATCTGGACCTTCGCTCACATTCAGGCCTCTCCTATGCCTGATTCCCTCTTATCAGGGAAAAATATAACCCCTTTCAGTTTTTTAATATATATTTTTTCTAGTAATTTGAGACACGAAGAAAACCTTGTAAACATATCCTGGTGCAGGCCTGTCAGTCTATAGATAGCCTAGAATGATTTCTCCAGGAGAAAGGGGACCTGCTCCATTTCTCTCACAAGGGTGTTTGCTCTGGAGTGTAGTGATGACCATTAAAATATCAGCATTGTTAACTGCTCATTATTTTAATGGCAAGGTCAACTAATGTGCCTGTCCAGTGCAGCTGGGGCATCCAGGATATTAGAGATGGAAAAGACCTAGTGGGTCTATGAGTTACAATCCACCATCATGATCCCACCCCATCTCCCCAGAATGCCCCCTGCTTCATTCAGCATCTC
The DNA here is from genome assembly GCF_965140235.1 of Caretta caretta. NCBI lineage: Eukaryota > Metazoa > Chordata > Testudines > Cheloniidae > Caretta > Caretta caretta. The sequence continues at coordinate 267,875,729 of NC_134207.1, read as the reverse complement.
CCTGGCTTTCTGGAGGAACAGAACACTGTCAGGGCGCAGGCTGGGAAGGGAATCTCACTGGGGGCTGAAGAGGAGATAGTGCGGGGTGTTTCTCCTTAAGCAGGATGAACAGATTTGGTGGGTTCGTGGAAGGCTCGTTGTGCAGCTGATTTTGTTCCCTCAGTGTGGACTCCACTATCTGCAAGTGCAAAGCCGCTTCTTGGCCCCCAGTGGCTGTTCATGGAAGCAGGGAGCAGATACCTGTGCTCCAGGGCTCTTGCTTTGTCTGCAGGTGCTAGGAGAGAAGGGGGGAGTTGCAGGTTTCCTTTCCGCAGCTGGGGGAAATGGAGGCCTTCGTTTGCAGTGGCAAACGGCTTCAAGGACAGCTTCAGTGGAATCACCTTCCCCTCTTCCTGTGACAGTTTGTCCCTAAGCTGCAGGATCAAGAAGCTTCAAGATTTGGTTGATCCATGTCTCCAAGTTCCACTGGTATTCAGCTGGATGTGAAGAAGCAGAAGGGCCAAGTACAGACGGAGCTAATTGACCGACAGTGCTCTAAGGCGTTCTCAAACGGGGGGTCGTGACCCCTCAGAGGGTCACGAGGTTATTACGAGGGGGGTCGCAAGCTGGCAGCCTCCACACCAAAACCAGCTTTGCCTCCAGCATATATAATAGTGTTAAATATATAAAAATGTGTTTTTAATTTATAAGGGGGGATTGCACTCAGAGGCTTGCTGTATGAAAGGGGTCACCAGTACAAAAGTTTGAGAACCACTGTAAAATGTCAGGAAGGGATATTCTGTAAATAGCTGTGCCGAATCCCAAACCCAGAATCCAAGGAAGGCTGCTATTCGTAGAGCCCTGCAAGGATACAACATTTGTATCTGCGATCCAAAAAGATGGTCTGCAGATATCCGCAGCTTCGCACAGCCCTCCAAGGAGGTACTTACCTTGCAAACAGATCCGTTGGTTTTTTTAATTCTGAATCTGAAAAACTCAAATAGTGCATCCATTCCAGCTTTCACCCTGCATTTCATTGTGCGTGTCCACCTACAAAATAACGCCAAATGCCAAGAAGCAGCGCCAGCCTTTCCATTTGTGCACCTTTCTCTGTGGCCTGTGGGGCATGTCTTGTGTTTGCATTCTCCCTCCCACTCCTTTTTAACTTAAAGATGAGGCTCCACAGACAGCCAGGGCAAGGGTTCCAGACCACCAGCAAGAGAAGGAGGAGGCAGCCATCTCTAGCTGTTGCTTGAAAATCCCAGAGCCAGGTGAAATTCAGGGGACCGTGCACAACCCTCCGTTTTGCAAGTTGTTTTGGGCAGCGGATGAGTGCAGGGGAGAGGGGAGGTTCCTTAGGAGTGACTCTGTCCCCTTACTTTTGAGGCCTTACCTGATTTTTAAAGGGGTCCTTTGCAATTTGACCATCTGCTCATCCAATGTATTCTGTCTGAACGACGTCTGTCTGACTTAGACTGTGAATTTGGAGGTCAAGGACTCAGCCTCCTCTGGCCTGCGGAGGGCCCTGCATGCTGGTCCTGCGTGGAGAATGACAGAGCAGCAGCATGGGCCGGTCTGCTTCCCAGACCAGGTCTGGTCCTGAAGCAAAGAAACTACCCTAAGACGGCAGCAGAAACCTTGCTCCTGCCATCCTGGGAGCAGCCTCCGTTCTGTGTACATTTAGGGACCAGCAGCCCCTGTCGATCGGTCACCCCACTGGCACAGCTGGAGACGCTGGGCCCCGTTCTGCTCTCTCATCCTTCCCGACGCCTGCACTGGGATTTGCACCTACAGAGCAGAGAGTGGGATCTGGCCCCTCCGCTGCATTACCTAGGTACAGTCAATAATTCATGGCCTGGTGTGTTCCGTGGCAGCCCGTCAGCCAGCGAGGAGCTTTCAGCACTGAAAGACCTGGTGCTCATGCCTCGGTTACCATCGTGGGGAATGTTTTTTTTATTAGCACTGAAGCTTCCTGAATTTGCTGCCTCATCCACAGGGAAAGGCTGTGGGGATTCTATGTAAGTCTCAGGGTGTTACCCAAAGCACTTCAATGTTTTCCCTCCCGGCCTTCGGGGGCTCTGTGCTGGGCTGTTAGTTTATCTCTTCTGAACATCTCAATTAAATGAGGGGCTACATCAAACCAGCTTGAATCCTGGCCAAAGGGAAAGGTGCCAGGCAGCCTGGCAGGGTAGAGGCATTCAGGTGTAAACTTGCCTCCTGTAGCCTGGTGCAAGATAAGGCAGAGGCAATCGAGAATCAGGCATGATGGAGCTCTGCCAGGCTGTGTCCACTCTCCCTTCCCCATGTCCCTCCCCTGGAACAGCCCCCATCTCCCCCTCATGCTGGGGTAAGGAGCAGCCAGCATAGGGAGAGACAGAGCCACACCAGCCGGCTTTACACCTGCTTAGAGTTCCCCAGCACAAGAACAATTTTCCACTGGCTGCTGCCAGCTGCTTTCAGGCCACTTTTAATAATAATGCCTAACTTTGCTCTAGCGCTTTTCATCAGCAGCTCTCACCGTGCTTTACATGGGAGGCCAGTATCATCACCCCCATTTTACAGCTGGTGAAACTGAGGCACAGAGAGATGAAGTGATTTGCCCAAGATCACCCAGCAGGCCAGTGGCCAAGCTGGGACTAAACTTCAGGTCTCCTGAGTCCCATCCAGTGCTCTATCCACACAGCACAAGGCATCATTAGCAGATAAGAGCCTAACTAAATAAAGGCCTGATCCTGCTCTCCTTGTGCCGGCAAAGCTTCTAAGCCCCCAAATACCCCGGAAAAGTAGGAAAATATTGCAGTCACCAAAGAAATACCTTCACATCCTGGTTATTTCTCCCCACATTGAGCTGGATAAGCAGAGGCAATGAGCGGCTGTGATCTGACAAAGGCCAAGGGGAGTCAGTAGCAGAGCTTGGAATGGAGCGTCAGAGTCCTGATTCTTAGGCCCCTTCACTAGCCAGGGGTCAAGCAGCCCAAGCACCCATTTGGGTCCCAGTTTTGGGGAGATCCCATGGTGCAAAATAACTCAGTAACTCACAGACTGGCCTGAAGTCTGGCTGTCGGAGCAGAAGGAGAAGGCGTCTCACTGACCAGTCTCCCCCCTGACATGAACGGTAAAGTGGGGCTTGGTGCTGGCCACTGCCTGCTTGGGAGCGAGAGGTAGAAGTCCAGCCTTTGATTGCTTTGTGGCGCTCGGTTGGCCATGCTGCCATGTGTAACCAGTGGGAGGTCGGAACCCTGCTGGACACCAGGGCTTGGGGTATGTGGCTTTATTCCAGGGAAAATTACGTGGGGTCCACTAAGAGGAAAAGGAACTTTCAAACCGCTCGTGTGTCTTCCCTGGGAGTTTGAATCCGTCAGACACAGCAGCCACGTTGTATTTCAGTGGAGGTGGCACCTTTCCATCCTGAAGGGCATAAGCCCTGTTATAGTCCTAGCCTTCACAACCTCCTCAGGCAAGGAGTTCCACAGGTTGACTGTGCGCTGTGTGAAGAACTTCCTTTTATTTGTTTTAAACCCGCTGCCCATTAATTTCATTTGGTGGCTCCTAGTTCTTATATTATGGGAACAAGTCAATAACTTTTCCTTATTCCCTTTCTCCACACCACTCATGATTGTATAGACCTCTATCATATCCCCCCTTAGTCTCCTCTTTTCCCAGCTGAAAAGTCCTAGCCTCTTTAATCTCTCCTCATTCCAAACCCCTAATCAGTTTAGTTGCCCTTTTCTGAACCTTTTCCAATGCCAGTATATCTTTTTTGACATGAGGGGACCACATCTGTACGCAGTATTCAAGATGTGGGCGTACAATGGATTTATATAAGGGCAATAAGGTATTCTTTGTCTTATATATAAATAAAATGTCTCTATTCACTTTTTCCCCACACCATTCATGATTTTATAGACCTCAGTAATATCCCCTCTTAAACGGCCCTAATCTTTTTAGCCTTTCCTCATATGGGAGTTAATTATAACACTGGCTGTAAACATAATCCTTAGTATCTTACGTAGTGTTGTGCAAACATTAACTGAGTCCCCATAGCCCCATGGCAGGGAGGGTTTATCACCACTTTACAGATGGGAAAACTTGCTGGGCCTGCGTTCTCCAGACTTGCTCAGCTGGAGACCCCCTGGGCCTGATTTTCAGAGGTGCGGAGTGCCTGCAGCTTCCATCGATTCCAGCTGTAAAATAAGACCTGAGTTATCTAAAACTGGGCCACAAAAAATCAGTAGCTTCTTTGGAAAATGGAGGCATTCGTGTTTTGCCGGAGGTGCCGAGTGTTGAGAGTGACGCTGGGATGAGAATGCAGAAGCTCCTTCTTCTCAGCCATGTGCTCAGGCCACCAAGGGTAGAGTTTCTGTTTGGGCCGGCGCCATGCTCCGTGAGCTATATTGCCTGCAGGAGCCCTGCCTTTCATTCTTGCTCCCAGCCTCTCCCTCTCTCGTCCTCCGAAGATGGCCAGGCCTGCATGTAGTGCAGAAGCAGATTAGACTGGCTGAAACAAGATTACTTATTACGGCTGAACTAGAAACATGCATTTAGATTAAATCGGAAGCATTCACGTGGATCATAAATACACCAGGAGAACGGATTTATGAACCGAATGGGACCGGTACGAAGGGCCGTCACCGCTGCACATCCCAGAGAAACACAAGTGAGATGTGAAGGAAAGGCCTGTAAGCTGAAAGCCAGAACGAAGTGTAACATGGAAAGAGCATCTCAAACTTTCCCAGAGGTCGAACAAATGACAACCAAAGGGGGCTTCTGCCACAGCTCTGCCCGGCTTGGTAACTGGACACCGGTGCCCTTCTCACGGCTGGAGCCTGCATTGTGACAGGCCTGCCACCAAAGCCAGGAAATGGTTCTGTCCTCAGAACAGCCACGCTGGGGACCGGGAAAGCCCCAGGAATTGACTCAGTGCTACTGCAGATACAGCATCCACATTGGGAGCAGCTAGCGCTGACCTGGCTCTGCAATGAAACCAGCACAGAGATTCCAGCCCTTTGGAAAATGTAAGGAAAGTGGTGGTCTCTCTTCTCAGACCCCTGCACCGGAGGAGTCAATAGGCAAACTGTGGGCCAAATCCGGACCACTCAACACTTTTGAATGGACCCTGAAATCTTTTTATTTACTTGTTATTTGTTTATTATTTTCTCTGGAATCTGGACGTTGGCCAAGAAATTTGGACCTTGACAAAAAATAATTGACTACCCCTGCCCTAAAACCTAAACTCTCCAGTCAGGGGCTCCGGAATAGGGGGAACAAGGGGGCCATGGCCCTCCCACTTTTTGAAAGTGGGTGGGCCTGGACAATCCACTTTTTGCCATGGGCTCTGCCCCTTCTCTCCCCCACAAGGTCTTGGCCAGGCCGGCAGCTGGAGCCTGGCTGGGGAGCCCACCCAGGCAGCTGTGGGGAGCTGTGGACCCTCCACCTTCCCTGGGGTGGAGGGAGCTCGAGAGCAGCCTCCAGACCACGTCCCCGCCCCCCAGGCTTCCCGCCCAGAGGAAATGGAGGGTCCGTGGCTCCCCTTAGCTGCCTGGGCAGCTCTTACCATGGCTAGGCTGTGGCTCTGATGCCCTCCACCCCCCGGCTGGAGCTGGGTCAGGGTAAGAGCCATGCGGGCAGCTGTGGGGAGCCATGGACCCTCCATCTGCCCTGGGCGGGAGGACGGGGGGCAGGGACATGGGTTGGGGGCTGTTCTCGGCACCCTTCACCCCAGGCAAGTGGAGGGGCGTGAGCTCCCTGGCTGGGTCCCCTCTTCTGGGAAAGTTATACCTTCAGAAGCATGTAGCTGTTGTTACGTGTTACCTGGAGTGTGTCTCTTTTCTTCCTGAGACAGCACTAAGCAGCTATGGTAATGTTAAGTAGTTATTTTCACATAGAAAAGACAATCCAAAACTGTGAAGCAATTGATCATAGTTGAGTGTCAGTGTTAAGAGACGTAGAGCAAGTGTCTGTTAGCACGAGAAGCGTCTGGGGGCATGCCACAGCAGGATAGCAACACTGCAGACACACAAGTCTCTGACAATGGAATGCAAACAGAGACGTTACTCCAGGCCCAACAGGGGGCATTGGTGCTCGTTCAGACAAAGCTGGGAGTACAGAGACATTGTAGGAGAACACGCCTTGCTTTCTGATGTGGATATTTTCAGTGCATGCCCTGTCCCACTCAAGAAGCTGGAGAATGAGGGCCCAACCTAGCAGACTCACTCTGACTTAGGTGGTGAATTGGCTGGGAAATTCCCCAGCTGCTGACAAAGAGGGGTTTGGTCACAGGACTTGGTAGGAAATCTGGCTCTGGCTCGTATTTAGAAGCTGACTCCTCAGTGTCACATAGCAGAGTAACAGGATTTCAAGTTCTAAACATTGGGTGACCTTCTGAATTCTGACATACAGAGGCAGCTGTTAGACTTCCCTCACCCTGCTTGGCAGCAAAGGGGCAATGACCAGAAGTAGGAGAGAAATAGGCACTGAGAGAAGAGGGCACTGGTCAGAGAAGAGGGAGTTGTTTGGAGCATTGATTATACCAATGTTCAAGTGACATAGCCTGGAAAGCCAACTTCTGCAATTAGATGGATAGCTATGCAAATACAACATTTGCTCCAAGTCTCTTTCTCGTGGTAGGTGATGGCGGGTATGTTGTTTGATCTTCTGGGCCACTCAGAGTAGGAATGATAAAGGCAGCATGGCCTGCTGGATACGGCCTGGAACTGAGAGGCAAGAGTGCTTGGTTCTACACCTGGCTGTGCCACAGACTTTGCTGTGCGATCTGTCACTAAACTTCTCGGTGTCTCCATTTCCCCAGCTGTGAAAGGGGGTTAATGAAACTTACCTACCTTAGCAAAGCGCTCTGAGATCTATTAACACGACGTATTAGCAGCATCTCATCTGTACTTAGAGGAGTAGTCATAACAAAGCATAAGTCAAAAGGCTCTGAACTAAGTGTGGGCCTGACTCTGTTATGCTAAGACCTAGTTAGAAAACTCTGGTAGAATAAAGGGGCCTTCAAGTGGGAGGAAATGACCCGCTGAGATATCCTGATGCAGAGGTTCCCATGGCTGCTGTAGAGCTAATGTAAGCATTCTACACTGATCCTGCTCCAGACCTTTATACAGGGGACTTGTCAGGGATATGACTGGAGTAGCCCTTGGGAAGCAGAGCATAAGTTAGAACAGCCCTGAAGCGGCTCTAACTTACACTAGGGGTTGGGCAGGGGCCTACATGGCCCCAGAATACAGGGAGTGCAGAGGTGGATCAATCTTTTCCATTCCCACCCCAAGCGCAGGAATGGCATAGCTCCGAGTCTCTTCGTTTCTAAGTTGCCTTGGTTTCATGTATGTATTTATATTTCTATGGGCACTAATCTCAAGTCTTTTTAGTGAGCATACACACACACACAGCTTACCACAGGAGTGAAACGCAAACATTTCCAACCTGGCTCGGTGCCAACACAGGAGCTGCACCTTTACTATGCATGTGGCAGGTCGAGGAACTTGCATTTAACGGAAAGCAGCCATCCTCTTTTTGAATCCACCTTTGATTTAAAGCCACAGAGGCATGTGTACTCACATATAACAGAAGCCGCAGCTTTCAAGCAGCAATTAATGGTTCATCAGAACTGAGATCATTAGGCATATGGCAAAAGAAAGCTCTCTCTGGTTTTAGGGCTTCATCTTGCTTCCATTGCAGTTGATGATAAAACTCCCATTGATTTGAAAGTTCAGGATCAGGCTCTGAGTGCAGGGAATGATGAAGATGCTCCTCTGTCGTCTTTGCTTCAGTTGTGTCAGTCAGAGCAGCTGGGTTCTTCAAATCAGACCACTTCTTCGGGCACCTCAATATGGATTTAGGAGCCTAACTGTATTCCCTCATTTCATGAAAATCTTTTCCTAGGAGTCTCTTGTACTGCATCCTCCATACCAGAATATTTCAGAGTCACCGGGTATTTAAAACAGGTATTTCCCATGTTCATAGATTATTCCTAGCCCATCTCCTCTGAATAGTATCTAGGACTGCCTTGCCCAAACCTTGCCTTGTCCTCCTCCTCAAAATAAACCTGCACAACGCTTTAAAAAAACGACCCTGGGAGCTTAAATGCATTACTCTGCTAGACACTAAAAATGATGGGCTGAACAGAGACACTGGCTTTATGGTTTATTACAACAACCTGTAACCCGCTAACCCCTGCTTTTTGTCCTATGACTGCAGAGGTGTTAACGGGCCACTCTACCTTGAATGGTCCCTTACAGTATGTGCTAATTACTTGTGCTAAACAATATGTTCCACGTTGCATGTTCCACGTGACACTGGGAGCACAGTTCCCAGACCGGAAGAAGAGCTCTGTGTGGCTCGAAAGGTTGTCTCTCTCACCAACAGAAGTTGGTCCAATAAGATGTTACCTTGCTCAAAGGACACAGTCTTTGCTGAACAAGAAGACATATGTTGTATGGAACAAATCAGCAATACACATCACCTGAGATGTGCAGTCATAGAATCGTGGCTCCTGTCCCTTTAAATGACAGCCTGCCTTTATGCTGTTCACTGTCTTTTAATCTCTTTGGTGCTTAGTTGGATGGCAGTAATTATTTCCTGTGACTCGCTGAGCTCCCACAGCGCTAATATCTTCATGACAGAACTGCCTGAAGAAAGAGAGGCTGGTTTGGCTAAAGAAGGCTCGGTTAGATTTCTTTCTTTAGTGGTAATCCCCCCCCCCCCCCATGATACACTGAACACTGTATTTGCAAGGCACTGGAAGAGCATATCTGCAAGACACAACACAGCATTAAAATGTACAGTAAGGCATGATTTCACGGCTGCTATATGCATCAACAGGTTCTCCACCATTTATGCCACAAATTGCATCCTTGTAACTTCCGCCCTGGGTTCTAATCAGTGCTCTGGCTCCTTCTGTGTTCTGGCCAGTTCAGTCACTTGAGCTCTCAGCCTCACTTTGCTCATTTGTACAATAGGGATAATGGCATCTGGCTACCCTTGCAGGCTGCCGCGAGGATGAATTCGTTACTGTTTACAAATGCTAGTTGTTGTTGTGATGCTTTTGATGAAAGGTTTGTTATGGGGCTGTTTTATGGCATGAAAAGGAACTGCTTGATGGGATGTCAGTGAATATGTATGCTAATGAATTGTTCAGCCCCAAAACACCCACCCAGTCTTAGACAGCAAGGTTTCTTCCCCTAGACTTTCTTCTCAAAGTAGGTCATTTAAACAAGAAGGCAAAATAGCTACACAAAACCAGAGAAGAAAACCCAATGAGGCTCAACCAAGGTAAGTTTAACCATGAGGCCTGGGACCCATCCCCCAGTTCTGGCTGTGATTTTATCCTCAAGAATCCAAGAGTTTCATATGTCAGACATGGGAGGTGATTGTCCCACTCTACTCAGTGCTGACAAGGCTTCAGCTGGAGTACGGTGTCCAGTTCCAGGCACCACACTTTAAGAAAGATGTGGACAAATCGGAAAAAGAGTCCTGAGGAGAGCAGCAAAAATGAAAAAGGGTTTAGAAAATCTGACCTGTAAGGAAAGGTTAAAAAAAAACAACTGGACATGCTTAGTCTTGAGAAAAGAAGACTGTCTTAAGTAGTCTTCAAATAGGTTAAGGGCTGTGTCATAAAGATAAAGGGAAGGGTAAACCCCTTTAAAATCCCTCCTGGCCAGAGGAAAACTCCTCTCACCTGTAAAGGGTTAAGAAGCTAAACGTAACCTCGCTGGCACCTGACCAAAATGACCAACGAGGAGACAAGATACTTTCAAAAGCTGGGAGGAGGGAGAGAAACAAAGGGTCTGTGTGTCTGTCTATATGCTGCTTTTGTCGGGGATAGACCAGGAATGGAGTCTTAGAACTTTTAGTAAGTAATCTAGCTAGGTATGTGTTAGATTATGATTTCTTTAAATGGCTGAGAAAAGAATTGTGCGGAATAGAATAACTATTTCTGTCTGTGTATCTTTTTTGTAACTTAAGGTTTTGCCTAGAGGGATTCTCTATGTTTTGAATCTAATTACCCTGTAAGGTATCTACCATCCTGATTTTACAGAGGGGATTTCTTTACTTCTATTTACTCCTATTTCTATTAAAAGTCTTCTTGTAAGAAAACTGAATGCTTTTTCATTGTTCTCAGATCCAAGGGTTTGGGTCTGTGGTCACCTGTGCAAATTGGTGAGGCTTTTTATCTAACATTTCCCAGGAAAGGGGGGGTGCAAGTGTTGGGAGGATTGTTCATTGTTCTTAAGATCCAAGAGTCTGGGTCTGTAGTCACCTAGGCAAATTGGTGAGGCTTTTTACCAAACCTTGTCCAGGAAGTGGGGTGCAAGGTTTTGGGAAGTATTTGGGGGGGAAAGACGTTTCCAAACAGCTCTTCCCCAGTAACCAGTATTTGTTTGGTGGTGGTAGCGGCCAATCCAAGGACAAAGGGTGGAATATTTTGTACCTTGGGGAAGTTTTGACCTAAGCTGGTAAAGATAAGCTTAGGAGGTTTTCATGAAGGTCCCCACATCTGTACCCTAGCGTTCAGAGTGGGGGAGGAACCTTGACAGGCTGTTATAAAGAGGACAGTGAGTGATTGCTCCCCCTGTCCACTGAAGGTAGAACAAGAAGTAATGGGCTTTATCTGCATCAAGGGAGATTTAGGTTAGATATTGGGAAAATCTTTCTAACTATGAGGCTAGTGAAACTCTGGAATAAGCATCCAAGGGAGGTTGTGGAATCCCTATCATTAGAGGTTTTTAAGAACAGGTTGGACAAACACCTGACAGGGATGGTCTAAGTTTACTTGGTGTGGCCCCAGCACAGGGGGCTGGACTTGATGAATTATTAAGGTCCCTTCCAGCCCTACATTTCTGTGAATCTATAAGATTGCAGGGGTTTGTTTTGTTTTCAAAGTCTTGAGCCCTTCTGGTTGCCAAAAAAAAAAAAAAATCCTTGAAAACATTAAACAATGATAATCAATGTGATGTTTCAGAGGAACAGCCGTGTTAGTCTGTATTCGCAAAAAGAAAAGGAGTACTTGTGGCACCTTAGAGACTAACCAATTTATTTGAGCATGCTCAAATAAATTGGTTAGTCTCTAAGGTGCCACAAGTACTCCTTTTCAATGTGGTGTTGTCTGCTTGAGTTTGGAAACAGTTTGAGGCAAACTCCCAGAGAAGGAGGGTGGCCATAGTGGGGAGGGCATGACCACACAGTGGAGGTGTGTCTCTAGGGCCCTTGGATTGTCTCAGTCCAGCCCTGGGTTCAACCCAGTCCTATAACTCTGGATGTAGAGCCTGACCTTCCCAAAGGTAATTCTCCCCCCCACACACACACCTTTGTTTCCCAAACAGTGCTCTCATAATCCCTGTGCCAGGGGCCTGGGGAGCTGGAGGACCCTGCCCCCAACCTGTTCTCCAGGAATTATGCTGTGCCACTTCACCCTGCTAGAGCATCTGTGCCAGAAATGCACCATCTTACACTACTCAAGACCTTCTCTTCAACAGTGCAAGCTCATTAGTTAGTTTGCCACTTCATCAAAAGAAAGTGGACACGCACTAGCCTTTGAAATCTGACCAGATTCCCCTAGCACCATAGACAAATTCACTAGTAAGGATAAAACATTCAGATGAGTTTATTAACTACAGCAAGGTAGATTTGTAAGTGATTATAATGTTAGGCGCAGAGGTCAAGATTGGTGACATAAGACATAAAAAATAGAGTCGCAGTCTGAATTCTAAACTTGAACAGACTAAGCAAGATTTTAATCAAACAGCTTTTCTCACCCCCACTGGATGTTCCAGGCGGTTTATGGTTCTTCATACACAGGCTGAATTCCCTTCTCAGCCTGGGACCAATCTCCCCAGTTCAAAGTCTTTGTCTCCCAAATGATCTTCCAGGTGGCGAGACGGGGGAGGAGAGAGGCCGTGTGGTGATGTCGTCAACCCTCATTTATACTTTCTCTCCAGGGGCTAGAAAGATCCTTGCTGTGATATGGGGGTTAGGCTGTCCCCCATTGCGTATGTGCTCTCTGAGGAGTCTCTGGGACAGTGGATTCTTCTTGGTGGGCCATCAACACATGTCTGGCCAGTCCTGATGTCAATCTGCCTTGTCAATGTTAGTGACTCCTTTGTTGCCACTGAGAGACTCGCTGTGGGTGTTTCCCACTTACCACATATTTCAGAAACAAACCTCTTGCCATGCTTCATAGTTCCCCATACAACGACAGCACAGACAACCCAACAGGATATTAATGTTCAACAAATCCAACGTCTTAGATGATACCTCACAAGGCATGCATTGTACAAAACATATGATGTCACTGTGGTGAACATGGGGGCTCCAGGGTGTTATTTTGAGGTACAGAGTGTCACAGCATTGTTCTGGGGTTTGCCACTTTTCAGCCCCAGTGCGGTTTGCCACCTGAGCTTGGGTAACATCAGCTTCCTGGGAACTCCTTGAATCAAAACTCTGAGATTCAGTAGCAAGGTGAGTGATTCTCAACTTCCCTGCACCTGCCCACTGTGCATGGCAATACCCAGACACACTGTGCTCAGTGCACCGATGACACATATTTCTGTCCCTCTGATCCCGCTCCACCTTCGCCCTGCCCCCAAAACTCTGCTGGAGTGCAGCTGCTTACACAGGCTCCTCTCATCTTGTGCCCCATCCCCTCTAAAGCCACATTCGTTTCTGCTGCTCTCCGAGCCCCTCTGTGACTCTGAGGCGGCAGGATTTGCCAGTTAGTATGTTTCCCAGCGTAACTATACTTGTGGCATATGCCACAGACCATGTCCCTTAGCATGTATTCGCCCCTGGCTGTCCTTCACCGCACACAAGCACATCCGTGTCCCTCAGCATTTGCCAGGCGTTCCTCTGTCTCCAAAACAAAACTACCTTGTTCACAGAGTGACAGCCCCCCGCAGTAGGAAATCCATTGTCAAAATCATTCGAATTTTTAATACACTTCAGATGGGGGAAGCTGAGAATCAAATTCCTCCCATCACTAAGGTAGTAATGACAGCTCATTGTAAGTCTTAGAGGCTTAACCATAAAATGCAAATGACAGTATTACTGGCTTAAATTAAAACGTGATGCTTGATGGTACCAGATGAAATTTAACTTCTGAAATGTTGATATTATGCTTCCCTCCAGCCTATTTTCATTTCCTTTGAGCAACTGTCTTGTGTATATGGGAAATTTATTTTTGCTACATTGCAACAGATGCCTGTAATATTCCTGTAAACCATGTATGCTTTCTGATCTGTCAGTCCCAGTAATCCTCCTTTAATAGTGTGTATCCCCAAGCATGACTTGCCATCAGGTTGCTGCTTGATCACTGTGACAGAAGCAGAAGGGAATGGGGAGAAATATGCAGGGTCTGGTTCTTTTCTGATTGACACACTTTTCATGCAAACCATATGAAGAAGGGGAGAAAGTGAAAAAGAGTGACCTGAAGAAGAGCTCTGTGGAGCTCGAAAGCTTCTCTCTTTCACCAGCAGAAGTTGGTCCAGTGAAAGACATTACCTCACTCACCTTGTCTCCCTTAAAAAGAGTGAAGGCAGCAATTGCTGTGTCTCATTGTAGCAGAGAGCAGTTTCCTTGTATCAGGGGAATAAGTGCATTAGCAGGAGCGTTGCCAGCAGATCGAGGGAAGTGATTATTCCCCTCCATTCGGCACTGGTGAGGCCACAACTGGAGTACTGCATCCAGTTTTGATCCCCCCACTACAGAAAGGCTGTGGACAAATTGGAGAGACTCCAGCAGAGGGCAACAAAAATTATAAGGGGGCTGGGGCCCAGGACTTATGAGGAGAGGCTGAGGGAACTGGGGTTATTTAGTCTGCAGAAGAGAAGAGTGAGGCAGGATTTGATAGCAGCTTTCAACTACCTAAAAGGGGGTTCCAAAGAGGATGGAGCTCGGCTGTTCTCAGTGGTGGCAGAAGACAGAACAAGGACCAATGGTCTCAAGTTGCAGTGGGGGAGGTCTAGGTTGGATATTAGGAAACACTATTTCAGTCGGAGGGTGGTGAAGCACTGGAATGGGTTACCGAGGGAGGTGGTGGAATCTCCATCCTTAGAGGTTTTTAAGGCCCGGCTTGACAAAGCCCTGGCTGGGACGATTTAGTTGGTGTTGGTCCTGCTTTGAGCAGGAGGTTGGACTAGATCACCTCCTGAGGTCCCTTCCAACCCTGATATTCTATGATGTGTGTGCTAAAGATACAGCCACATGGAGAGAATGTGGGGGGACTGGGAATGTGAATGAGCAGGTCTTGTAGCAGCATTCATGGCACGACAATGAGGCACATCCCATCCCCTCATTCCCGCCACACCCCCAGCAGAAATTATTGCTGCCCCTTTAGCCCAAGCGAGCCCATATTTGGGGCTTTGATGGGTTGTTTCCGTTAAGAGGAGAAATTGATGCTATGTGTTGTGTATTTGATAAATGCAAAGTAATGCACATTGGAAAACATATTCTCAACTCTACATATAAAATGCTGGGGTCTAAATTAGCAATTACCTTTCAAGAAAGAGACCTTGGAGTCATTGTGGATAGTTCTCTAAAAACATCCACTCAGTGTGCAGCGGCAGTCCCAAAAAGTGAACAGAAAGTTGGGAATCATTAAGAAAGGGATAGATAATAAGACTGAAAATATCATATTGCCTCTGTATAAATCCATGGTACGCCCACACCTTGAATACTGTGTGCAGATGTGGTCACCCCATCTCAAAAAAGATATATTGGACTTGGAAAAGGTTCAGAAAAGGACAACAAAAATGAATAGGGGTCTGGAACAGCTTCCGTATGAGGAGAGATGAATAAGACTGGGACTTTTCAGCTTGGAAAAGAGATGACTAAGGGGGGATATGATAGAGGTCTATGAAATCATGATTGGTGTGGAGAAAATAAATAAGGAAGTGTTATTTACTCCTTCTCATAATAGAAGAACTAGGGGCCACCAAATGAAATTAATAGGCAGCAGGTTTAAAGCAAACAATAGGAAGTATTTTTTCACACAACGCACAGTCAACCTGTGGAACTCCTTGCCAGAAGATGATGTAAAGGTCAAGACTATAACAGGGTTCAAAAAAGAACTAGATAAATTCATGGAGGATAGGTCCATCAATGGCTATTAGCCAGGATGGACGGGGATGGTGTCCCTAGCCTCTGTTTGCCAGAAGCTGGGAATGGGCGACAGGGGATGGATCACTCGATGATTCCCTGTTCTGTTCATTCCCTCTGGGGCACCTGGCACTGGCCACTGTCGGAAGACAGGATACTGGGCTAGATGGACCCTTGGTCTGACCCAGTCTGGCTGTTCTTTGGTGCAATCTGGTTTATATACAAATAATGCACAGGTTTCAGAGTAACAGCCGTGTTAGTCTGTATTTGCAAAAAGAAAAGGAGTACTTGTGGCACCTTAGAGACTAACCAATTTATTTGAGCATGAGCTTTCGTGAGCTACAGCTCACTTCATGGGATTCATACCGTGGAAACTGCAGCAGACTTTATATACACACAGAGATCATAAAACAATACCTCCTCCCACCCCACTGTCCTGCTGGTAATAGCTTATCTAAAGTGATCAAGTTGGGCCATTTCCAGCACAAATCCAGGTTTTCTCACCCTCCACCCCCCCACACACAAACTCACTCTCCTGCTGGTAATAGCCCATCCAAAGTGACAACTCTCTACACAATGTGCATGATAATCAAGGTGGGCCATTTCCTGCACAAATCCAGGTTCTCTCACCCCCTCACCCCCCTCCAAAAAACCACACACAAACTCACTAGCCTGCTGGTAATAGCTCATCCAAAGTGACCACTCTCCCTACCAATGTGCATGATGATCAAGGTGGGCCATTTCCAGCACAAATCCAAGTTTTCTCACCCCCCCCCCCCATACACACACAAACTCACTCTCCTGCTGGTAACAGCTCATCCAAAGTGACCACTCTCCCTACAATGTGCATGGTAATCAAGGTGGGCCATGTCCAGCACAAATCCAGGCTTTCTCACCCCACCCCCCACCCCCTTTTTTTCTTTTTTTTTTCCTGGGGGACACACACACACACACAAACTCACTCTCCTGCTGGCAATAGCTCATCCAAACTGACCACTCTCCAAGTTTAAATCCAAGTTGAACCAGAACGTCGGGGGGGGGGGGGGTAGGAAAAAACAAGGGGAAATAGGCTACCTTGCATAATGACTTAGCCACTCCCAGTCTCTATTTACGCCTAAATTAATAGTATCCAATTTGCAAATGAATTCCAATTCAGCAGTTTCTCGCTGGAGTCTGGATTTGAAGTTTTTTTGTTTTAAGATAGCGACCTTCATGTCTGTGATTGCGTGACCAGAGAGATTGAAGTGTTCTCCGACTGGTTTATGAATGTTATAATTCTTGACATCTGATTTGTGTCCATTTATTCTTTTACGTAGAGGCTGTCCAGTTTGACTAATGTAAATGGCAGAGGGGCATTGCTGGCACATGATGGCATATATCACATTGGTGGATGTGCAGGTGAACGAGCCTCTGATAGTGTGGCTGATGTGATTAGGCCCTGTGATGGTGTCCCCTGAATAGATATGTGGGCACAGTTGGCAATGGGCTTTGTTGCAAGGATAGGTTCCTGGGCTAGTGGTTCTGTTGTGTGGTATGTGGTTGTTGGTGAGTATTTGCTTCAGGTTGGGGGGCTGTCTGTAGGCAAGGACTGGCCTGTCTCCCAAGATTTGTGAGAGTGTTGGGTCATCCTTTAGGATTGGTTGTAGATCCTTAATAATAACCCCTCCAACGCATTATTAAGGATCTACAACCAATCCTAAGGTATTGTTTTATGATCTCTGTGTGTATATAAAGTCTGCTGCAGTTTCCACGGTATGCATCCGATGAAGTGAGCTGTAGCTCACGAAAGCTCATGCTCAAATAAATTGGTTAGTCTCTAAGGTGCCACAAGTACTCCTTTTCTTTTTGCAAATAATGCACACAGAGTCATGTTTCCCTGAACGCAGTACTAACAAACAGCAAAAGGCTGTTTCCATGATCACAGTTCCCATGCCTGACTCTCCAGTGAGTCCTGTCTCCCAAAGAGCTCTTTCTCACGCTGTCTGCTGGCTTTCTGCTGCCTTTCCTGCTTCTCACACATCAGTCAATTCTCTAGCCCCTGCATTTCCAAGCAGCCCCAGGAAAAACCCTCAGCCCACATGGTGTAACTCTCTGCAAGCTTTGTCATGCAGCCTAGTGCCTTGGGCAGTAGCCTCCTATTTTTCTCCAGCTCTCTGCCTTTACAATGGGACTTAATTGCTCCTTCCATTTAGCTTGAAAGAAGGCACATCCATTAGCTGCCATGAGATCTGTGACTGTCTGTAGATAAAAGACCTGCTTGATGCCAGACATTAACATCTTCCAGTGACTCTCATAGAATCATAGAATATCAGGGTTGGAAGGGACCTCAGGAGGTCATCTAGTCCAACCCCCTGCTCAAAGCAGGACCAATCCCCGACTAAATCATCCCAGCCAGGGCTTTGTCAAGCCTGACCGTAAAAACTTCTAGGGAAGGAGATTCTACCACCTCCCTAGGTAACGCATTCCAGTGTTTCACCACCCTCCTAGTGAAAAAGTTTTTCCTAATATCCAACCTAAATCTCCCCCACTGCAACTTGAGACCATTACTCCTTGTCCTGTCCTCTTCCACCACTGACAATAGTCTAGAACCATCCTCTTTGGAACCCCCTTTCAGGTAGTTGAAAGCAGCTATCAAATCCCCCCTCATTCTTCTCTTCCGTAGACTAAGCATCCCCAGTTCCCTCAGCCTCTCCTCATAAGTCATGTGTTCCAGTTTCCTAATCATTTTTGTTGCCCCCCGCTGGACTCTTTCCAATTTTTCCACATCCTTCTTGTAGTGTGGGGTCCAAAACTGGACACAGTACTCCAGATGAGGCCTCACCAATGTCGCATAGAGGGGAACGATCACGTCCCTCTATCTGCTGGCAATGCCCCTACTTATACATCCCAAAATGCCATTTGCCTTCTTGGCAACAAGGGCACACTGTTGACTCATATCCAACTTCTCGTCCACTGTAACCCCTAGGTCCTTTTCTGCAGAACTGCTGCCAAGCCATTCGGTCCCTAGTCTGTAGCGGTGCATGGGATTCTTCCATCCTAAGTGCAGGACTCTGCACTTGTCCTTGTTGAACCTCATCAGATTTCTTTTGGCCCAATCCTCTAATTTGTCTAGGTCCCTCTGTATCCTATCCCTACCCTCCAGCATATCTACCACTCCTCCTAGTTTAGTGTCATCTGCAAACTTGCTGAGGGTGCAATCCACACCATCCTCCAGATCATTTATGAAGATATTGAACAAAACCGGCCCCAGGACCGACCCCTGGGACACTCCACTTGATACCGGCTGCCAATTAGACATGAAGCCATTGATCACTACCCGTTGAGCCCAACAATCTAGCCAGCTTCCTATCCACCTTATAGTCCATTCATCCAGCCCATACTTCTTTAACTTGCTGGCAAGAATACTGAGAGAGATCGTGTCAAAAGCTTTGCTAAAGTCAAGGAACAACACGTCCACTGCTTTCCCTTCATCCACAGAGCCAGTTATCTTGTCGTAGAAGGCAATTAGATTAGTCAGGCATGACTTGCCCTTGGTGAATCCATGCTGACTGTTCCTGATCACTTTCCTCTCCTCTAAGTGCTTCAGAATTGATTCCTTGAGGACCTGCTCCATGATTTTTCCAGGGACTGAGGTGAGGCTGACTGGCCTGTAGTTCCCAGGATCCTCTTCCTTCCCTTTTTTAAAGATTGGCACTACATTAGCCTTTTTCCAGTCATCTGGGACCTCCCCCGATCGCCATGAGTTTTCAAAGATAATGGCCAATGGCTCTGCAATCACATCCGCCAACTCCTTTAGCACTCTCGGATGCAGCGCATCCGGCCCCATGGACTTGTGCTCGTCCAGCTTTTCTAAATAGTCCCGAACCACTTCTTTCTCCACAGAGGGTTGGCCACCTACTCCCCATGCTGTGTTGCCCAGTGCAGTAGTCTGGGAGCTGACCTTGTTCGTGAAGACAGAGGCAAAAAAAAGCATTGAGTACATTAGCTTTTTCCACATCCTCTGTCACTAGGTTGCCTCCCTCATTCAGTAAGGGGCCCACACTTTCCTTGACTTTCTTCTTGTTGCTAACATACCTGAAGAAACCCTTCTTGTTACTCTTAACATCTCTTGCTAGCTGCAACTCCAGGTGTGATTTGGCCTTCCTGATTTCACTCCTGCAAGCCCGAGCAATATTTTTATACTCATCCCTGGTCATTTGTCCAATCTTCCACTTCTTGTAAGCTTCTTTTTTGTGTTTAAGAGCAGCAAGGATTTCACTGTTAAGCCAAGCTGGTCGCCTGCCATATTTACTATTCTTTCAACACATCGGGATGGTTTGTCCCTGTAACCTCAATAAGGATTCTTTAAAATACAGCCAGCTCTCTTGGACTCCTTTCCCCCTCATGTTATTCCCCCAGGGGATCTTGCCCATCAGTTCCGTGAGGGAGTCAAAGTCTTCTTTTCTGAAGTCCAGGGTCTGTATTCTGCTGCTCTCCTTTCTTCCTTGTGTCAGGATCCTGAACTCGACCATTTCATGGTCGTTGCCTCCCAGGTTCCCATCCACTTTTGCTTCCCCTACTAATTCTTCCCGGTTTGTGAGCAGCAGGCCAAGAAGAGGTCTGCCCCTAGTTGGCTCCTCCAGCACTTGCATCAGGAAATTGTCCCCTACATTTTCCAAAAACTTCCTGGATTGTCTGTGCACCGCTGTATTGCTCTCCCAGCAGATATCAGGGTGATTGAAGTCTCCCATGAAAACCAGGGCCTGCGATCTAGTAACTTCTGTGAGTTGCTGGAAGAAAGCCTCATCCCCCTGGTCTCAGGGATATCACTGGGGCCTTATTTGCCACGGCCTTTCACCTCATATGGTAACATATGCCTGTGCACAGTGGCTGTAACTCACTCCAGTCTTGATGATTCGTTCCACTGTGGCTCCTTTACAGCAGCTCTGCCAGTGTAAAGGGACCAAGTGACTGGCAGATATCCCCACTGAGGAAAACACTCATCATTAAGGAGATTCTTGGTGGTGAAGGTTCAGCAGAATGGCTCTATTCTATTTTCCCCCTACACATAGGGCATATATTGGGGGAGAAAACAGGTATGGTGAGAACGGTTTGCACTCTGGCTATTCTGAGTGGGTGCAACAGCCCACAGGGGGCTCTTGCCGTGATATATACATTGCTGAAACTCAGCCGTGGTGCTGGAACTGAGAACCTGCTGTTCTGATGCGGTAGCTTTCTGTCCCCATTCTGCACAGGTGTAAAATGACAACACAAGGTACATGCAAGTGGCGATTCAAGCCCATGATGTGTAAACTACTGCAGCTCAATGGCCCAAAGTGCTAAAGAATACAGCTGGGAAGTCAGGAGACCTGTCCAGCACACTGCCAGGTATGCAGACTCTTCTTGGGAGAGCTTAGCAAAAAGAGGGCAGGATGCAGTGGTTTGAAGCAAATACTCAGAGCTGATATCAGGTATGATCTTAGGCCTCCTGCTATTTTCACACCAATCCTGGGTGGTTCTACTAAGCACTTTAAGGATATGTCTACACTGCAAAAACCAAAACCACAACAGCGAGTCTCAGCCTGGGTCAACTGACTCTGGCTTGTGGGATTCATGCAACAGGGCTAAAAATAGCAGTGTAGACATTCCTGCTTGGGGTGGAGCTCGGGCTCGGAAACTGGCCCCCTCACTGGGTTTGAGTACTGGGCTACAGCCTGAGCCAAAACATCTACGCTGCTATTTTTAGCCCTGTAGCATGAGCCTGAATCAGCTGGCCCAGGCTCCGAGACCTGCTGCATGTTTTTTGTTTGTTTTCTCTTGCAATGTAAGTGTACCCCCAGGTCCCCAGAGAGGCTTGGCAAGCTCTTTGGATAGCATAGATGGGATGTTTGCAAAAACAGCAACAGTCCAGCTACTTGATTTAAAAGCTGATCTTTTTTGGTGAAAATATTTGGGCCAAATCCTCTGCTGATGTAAACCGGAGCATTACCTTTGATGGAGCAGTGCCGGTTTACACCTGCAGAAAACATGGCTTTTGTTTTTAGTGGACAAACTAGTCAGCTGTGTTTATGTTATAGTTAAGAAGGGGGGAGCTTTAAAATGGGAAAATAATATAAATGGAAGGAAGTGGAAAAGCACTGAGGAGGAACAAAGCAGAATTCTCTTTTCTTCTTTTCCGTGTTCCCTTCTGTGTGCGCTGAGGGGTTTTTAATGTATTTTATTTATGTATTACTATTCTGTAGGTAATATCTTAGGCTATGAAAGTAGAGGCTTGTGAGCACTGGAGAAATAATGCCCAGGTACAGCCCCTTGACCTCAGCAGAACTCTGTCCAGGTGTAAGGGTCTGCCCATACAGATCAGATTGCTGGATCAGTGCTGCTGTGATAGGGAAAGCGAGACAGAGGGGAAATCCGAGAAGGGCTCGGTTAGGGGAAAAGGTTAATTCAGGAGACGTCTGGGGAATGAGTTCCACCCAGGAGTCAGAATGAAATAATATTGTTTCTTTAACTTCTCTTTGAAACCTCTCTTGCCATATAAGATTACTTTTGTATTTAGATTTTGGGTTGACACAGAAGATAGATTATAATTGGTATGTAAACTGTCAGCGGTAGTGCAATGAAGTGGCCTAATTCCAAACTTGCCCACAGAATGAATTAGGAAGGGAGCAGAGATGTACATAGGGCTATTTTGTAGTTACAAGATTAGTGCATATAAACAACACACAAGCGGTTGCATAATCCTGTATAAACAATAGCCAGAGACAGAGGAAGGTGCATCTCATACTTCCACTTTTCCCTGCTAAACTCAATTCATTTTGTCACCAGGCACCCCATTTGTCTGTGTTGTCCTATCTGACATCTAAACTGGGAGCTCTCTGGGCCGGGGACTGTCTTCCTTGTATTTGTTTGTACAGCACTAGCAAGTAGGGCCCTGATCTTTAATTGGGGTCATTAGGCGCTGCTCTAACACCAGTGGATAATAAAATGACTTACGCTATTCACAGGACAGGTCCAAGGGCTCTGTGCCACGTGAGTGCCACGTGAGTGCCACGTGAGTAGCACTTGGGCCATGTCTGCACATACAGTGGTGTGGCAGCTCAGCTGTACCCACACAGGGGCACCGCTGCAGCATATCTGGGGAAGACACTCTATGCTGACGGGACAGAGCAATCCCCTTGGCATCAAAATCCCACCCCCACGAGTGGCAGAAGCTATGTCGGTGGGAGCGCTTCGGTCGGTGTAACTCAGGGGGATGGAGTATTCACACCCCTAAGCGACATACATTTTGCCCACATAGGCTGCAGGGTAGCTATAGCCTTAGGCCCTGATCAAGAAATGAGCTCTGAGCATGGTGCCACCTGTGCCTATATGGAGCCTTAGCCCTGGTCTCCAGTACTGAATTATTTCAGTAGAATGTCATCATTCAAGGGTGTGAGTAATCCACGCGCCTGAATGACGTAATTATACTGACCTAACTGCAGGTGTAGACAGCACTATGGTGGTGGGAGAGCTCCTCCCGCTGACATAGCGGCTACCTCTCATGGAGGTGGAGTAACTAAGCCGACAGGAGAGCTCTCGCCCGCCGGCTTATAGCGTCTTCATTAAAGCACTACAGCAACACAGCTGCATTTGTGCGGCTCCGCTGACGCAACATTTTACGTGTTGACCTGCCCTTACTAATTTCACTGGGGCTCTGCGCAAGTGCAGGGGTCTGCCCCTGGTAACCTTGATTTAGGGGTTCCTAATTAATAGTTTAAAGCTAAGAAATCAAATCAAATTGAACTCTTTAAGGTTCAAGCTGCTGGGGCAGTTACAGATAATTTAATTTAGTGGAGGACTGAATGACGCAATGAGTGATAGAATTAAAAGACTTTATTTAACATAAAATCATTAGTTAAAGCAAACAGGCATTACAGCATAATCATACACTGCATTTATACTCGCACCCAAAGATGAAATGGTGCATTCAGGGTTTATCAGTTCCTGGATGAGAAGAATGGGTATATAATCCTTTCTGTAACAGTACCCTGATGGTGGATGAGCGCACAGACCTAAAATGAGTGTACTACGCTTTTATAATCAACTATAATAGCACCCTTAATTAATTAGCATTAAGTCTATCTTTTACCATAGCTACTCTTCTGCTACCATATTTAATCTTCCATACCCCCAAACACAAATATCTTCTAATCAAACATCATTCTAATGATCACTTGCATTAATGTAAATTCTGTGGTTAACAGTTTTCCAAAACATCCAAAATTGCCCCTACGCAACACCGGCTAAAACAAAAACATGTTTACTACATGACCCAAGGTTAAGCCTGAAGTCACTTCTGTTAACACCTCTTATTCATTCATGCTAACAACTGAACTCTAGCTAATTTGAAACCCAAACTTCAGGCCTAAAGATCTGCTCCTGGCTTGCATTTCAACACATTTTTAATTAGCATAAGCAAACATGACCCCCAGGGTCTACACCATTCAGAACTCATTGGTGGAGTGGGGCTTTGGTCAATCTTTTGAGGGCTTATGTGGTGCATAGGCCTTGTACTGTGCTTTGCACATGGGTGAACTGGGTTTTCTCCAAGCAATTAGTGAAGGATCCTTCAATTCACTAACAAGAGTTGTATTTACTAGAAGCTATGCTAATGCTGTATGCAATAAATACAGCATCACATCCTAGGCAACTACACATTGTGTCTATATGTGACAGTGTATCTAATGCAATGATCAGTCATGTTTACTATGTTGTACTTGACACAGTGTATGCAATAAATAGTACATTGCAAATAAATTACTAGCATATGTCCATAATATAAACATAGTTACAAAAATGAAGGCAAGCTAGAGCGGAAGGTGTTATAATTACATAACCTACATTATATTGTCCAAAATATTAATGTATTATAATATAATTCATGATTGATGCATATTCTGCTAAGTGACAGGTTTCAGAGTGGTAGTCATGTTAGTCTGTATCAACAAAAATAACGAGGAGTCCTTCTGGCACCTTAGAGACTAACAAATTTATTTAGGCATAAGCTTTTGTGGGCTAGAACCCACTTCATCAGATGCATGGAGTGAAAATACAGGAGTAGGTATAAATACGTGAAAGGATGGGGGGTTGCTTTACCAAGTGTGTGGTCAGTCGATAAATCAATTAACAGCAGGATACCAAGGGAGGAAAAATAACTTTTGAAGTGGTAAGAGAGTGGCCCATTACAGACAGTTGACAAGAAAGTGTGAGTAACAGTAGGGAGAAATTAGTATTGGGGAAATTAAGTTTAGGTTTTGTAATGACCCAACCACTCCCAGTCTCTATTCAGGCCTAATCTGATGGTATCCAGTTTGCAAATTAATTCCAGTTCTGCAGCTTCATGTTGGAGTCTGTTTTTGAAGTTTTTGTTGTTGAAGAATTGCTACTTTTAGGTCTGTTATTGAGTGACCAGAGAGATTGAAGTGTTCTCCTACTGGTTTTTGAATGTTATGATTCCTGATGTCAAATTTGTGTCCATTTATTCTTTTGCGTAGAGACTGTCTGGTTTGGCCAGTGTACATGGCAGAGGGACATTGCTGGCACATGATGGCATATATCACATTGGTAGATGTGCAGGTGAATGAGCCCTTAATGGTGTGGCTGATGTGGTTAGGTCCTATGATGGTGTCCCTTGAATAGATATGTGGACAGAGTTGGCAGCGGGGTTTGGTTCCTGGGTTGGTGTTTTTGTTGTGTGGTGTGTGGTTGCTGGTGAGTATTTGCTTCAGGTTGGGGGGCTGTCTGTAAGTGAGGATTGGCCTGTCTCCCAAGGTCTGTGAGAGTGAGGGATCGTCCTCCGTCACCTACAGCCCCCAATTAAAACCTCTCTAGCACATCATCAAGGATCTACAACCTATCCTGAAGGACGATCTCTTTTATGTACTTAAAAACTGTTATCATGTCCCTTCTCAGTCTTCTCTTCTCCAGATTTAACAAACCCAATTTTTTTCAATCTTCCCTCATAGGTCATGTTTTCTAGACCTTTAATCATTTTTGTTGCTCTTCTCTGGACTTTCTCCAATTTGTCCAGATCTTTCCAGAAATGTGGCACCCAGAACTGGACAAAATACTCCAGTTTAGGCCTAATCAGCGTGGAGTAGAGAGGAAGAATTACTTCTTGGGTCTTGCTTACAATACTCCTGCTAATACATCCCAGAATGATGTTTGCTTTTTTTTGCAGCAGTGTTACACTTTTGACTCATATTTAGCTTGTGATCCACTATGACACCCCCCTCCACCCGATCTCTTTCTGCAGTACTCCTTCCTAGGCAGTCATTTCCCATTTTGTATGCATGCACCTGATTGTTCCTCCCTAAGTGGAGTACTTTGCATTTGTCCTTATTGAATTTCATCCTGTTTACTTCAGACTATTTCTCCAGTTTATCCAGATCATTTTGAATTTTAATCCTATCCTCCGAAGCACTTGCAACCCCTCCCAGCTTGATATTGTCTGCAAACTTTATAAGAGTACTCTCTATGCCATTATCTAAATCATTGATGAAGATATTGAATAGAACCGGACCCAGAACCGATCCCTGGGGGACCCCACTCGTTATGCCCTTCCAGCATGACTATGAACCACTGATAATTACTTTCTGGGAATGATTTTCCAACCAGTTATGCACACCTTATAATAGCTCCATCTAGGTTGCATTTCCCTAGTTTGTTTATGAGACAGTCATGGGAGACAGTATCAAAAGCTGGTTTCAGAGTAGCAGCTGTGTTAGTCTGTATCCATAAAAAGAAAAGGAGGACTTGTGGCACTTTAGAGACTAACCAATTTATTTGAGCATAAGCTTTCGTGAGCTACAGCTCACTTCATTGGATGCATACAAAAGCCTTACCAAAGTCAAGATATACCACATCTACCACTTCTCCCCTATCTATAAAGCTTGTTACCCTGTCAAAAAAAGCTATCAGGTTGGTTTGACATGTTTTGTTCTTGACAAATCCATGCTGACTGTTGTTTATCACCTTACAATCTTCTAGGTGTTTGCAAATTGATTCCTTAATTATTTGCTCCATTATCTTTCTGGGTACAGAAGTTAAGCTGACTGGTCTGTAATTCCCTGGGTTGTCTTTATTTCCCTTTTTATAGATAGGCACTATACTTGCCCTTTTCCAGTCTTCTGGAATATCTCCCATCTTCCATGACTTTTCAAAGATAATTGCTCAGATATCTCCTCAGTCAGCTCCTTGAGTAGTCTAGGATGCATTTCATCAGGCCCTGGTGATTTGAAGACATCTAACTTGTCTAAGTCATTTTTGACTTGTTCTTTCCCTATTTTAGACACTGATCCTACCTCATTTTCACTGGCATTCACTATGTTAAACGTCCAATCACCACCAACCTTCTTGGTGAAATCTCTTCAAGAGATATATCCCTATTAGGCACATAGGTTACACTTATAGTCTAAATCAGGAGTTCTCAAACTGGGGGTTGGGACCCCTCAGGAGGTCGTGAGGTTATTACATGGGGGGTCACAAGCCGTCAGCCTCCACCCCAAACCCCCCTTCACCTCCAGCATTTATAATAGTGTTAAATATAAAAAAGTGGTTTTAATTTATAAGGGGGGGGGTCACACTCAGAGGCTTGCTGTGTGAAAGGGGTCACCAGTACAAAAGTTTGAGAAACATTGGTCTAAATAAACAAGACAAACAAAATAGGGAGAGCAAGGCAAGGTTATTATCCTCATTTTACAGATGGGCAACTGGGACACAGACAGATGGAGTGATTTGGCCACGGTGACGCTAGGAGTCAGGGATTTGAACCCAGATTTCCTGAGTCTGGTGCTCTTTAGTAGTATTGTTCTGTGCTGTGAATTAGCAGTTGCTTTGCACCCTAAAGGCAACTAGAATTAATTGAAAACAATTCCCATAGGCCCTGTCTGCACAAGGACATTCACTGTGTCATGAAATCTGATCTTGAAAATGGAATGAGATTGGATGGTGAGGCTAGCCTGAGTGGATTGGACCCAATTATATATATCTTGTAACTATTGCTTGCCTTCAGTAGGAATTTTGGCTGAGCATAGATGGCAGAATTCAAACCATAAAGTCTTCAGTAGAAGTACAAATCACTGTCAGAGCCTCCTTAAAGACACCACAGAAAAAATCAACTTTGGGTTTTGGTTTTGGCTCAGGCTCCAGCCCAAGCCCAAACATCTACACAGCAATTTTTAGCCCCACAGTCCAAGCTCCGCAAGCCTGAGTCAGCTGATCTGGGCCAGCCCCGGCCATGCCATGGGGCTTTTATCCCTGTGTAGACATGATAAGTCTTCGCTCTTGCGGCCCTGTTACTAAGGCCTCAGTTTAGCCAGGTACTGAAGAATGTGTTTAAACCCAGCCCAGTTCAGCAAAGTATGTAACACATGCCTAAGGCTGAGTACAAGCCTATGTGTTTTGCTGAATAGGGTTTTTCTTTTGTTTTGTTTCTGAATCCAGGCCTAGATGTCTTTTTTCCCTAGAGTTACTCATCCTTGAGATCCAGAAGATACCAGTGCAGTTAGAAAGACTATTCTCCTTCACTGTGGGAGGCTCTCTCTTTCTTTCTTTCTTTCTTTCTTTCTTTCTTTCTTTCTTTCTTTCTTTCTTTCTTTCTTTCCTATGTTGTTGACAAAAGTATGTGGCTTTCTAGACACCCACCCACTCATAAATAACTCAGTTGTTATTTCCAAATGGGGCTGGTTGTTGGCATCATGTGCTGCGGTCCCCTGTGTAATCACGCCATCTCTGTACAGTAGCTAGCCCTGTTCTGCTCTTAGTGCAGGCTGGGCCTAACTGGAATTGCATCTCTGAACCAGCTCTCTGAATACACAGCTCATCAAGCAGGGAATTAGGCTGAGTCATAGTATCAGGTTGCTGAAAGCATCTGTAGCAAAACATCACAATGAGTCTGGAAGGAGAAGCTGTTAAATTAAAAAGAACAAAATACGGAACCTCTTCAGGGCTCAGCAGCATGAACGGGACTCTGGTGTAGAGCTTGCAAAGCCCTAGAGCATATGCACACAAAAGCCAGATCAGTGCACAGAAGTATATTCCTCTTGCAAACCAGCTGGATTTCCTGCATTCTTAGAGATGAGAATTTAAATGCTACACACTACAGAGGCCAGGACTTTCAGAAGTGATTGTTACTGTTAATTTATTATTAGTGATTTTGGGTGCTCCACTGAAAGAACCTTATAAGACCCTCATTTTCACAAAACGCAGAGCTCCTGCCCTCTGAAAATCAGGCCCCTTCAAGGCATCTCATGAATGGCACCCCAAAATGGAGGCATCCACAACAACTAGTCCCTTTTTGAAAATCTTGGTCTGGAAATACTCCATGTGAGATTCAGCCCTAGCCTTAAGCCTGCCCCATTTACCATATCCCCACCCACCTAGAAACAGAGTGGAGACTACGCCCTTTTCTGCTGGAGTGCCACACCAACTTTAACCTTCCCATCGTACTCCTACATACGGGTTTGCAATAATACTTTATACAATTAAAACAATAGTAAAAATACTATACTGTACCCTCTTGTAAAATATCTATAGTATTGCTATAAAAAGCATTAGCTGAAGATATGTTATATCTATCTGTAAGGGGACTGTTGCCCCCTTACTAACATTCAGTGGGGGTGTTTTGGTTGGCTAGCTCCCAGTACTAAAAGGAGAGGGGGCTATGGGAAACCAGGACCCTGAGACTGACAGCCCCCAGGAACAATGGGGAGAGGCCAATGCTTCAGGTCAGCCTGAATGACAGGGCGAGCAGGCTAATCAGGGAGTCAGGAGGCCAGGGAGGTCCTGTCCTCCGTGTGAGCTGGATTTGCCTGGGTCAGACAGAGTAGGGCTGAGCTAAGGAGAAAGCAGGGGCCCAAGCTGAGCTGGGGAGCAGAGCTGTGCCAGGTCCAGAGGGGCCAGAGGCACAGTCCAGAGAGAGCAGACCCTGTCCTGGGAACAGAGCTGCAGCCCCAAAGCCAGAGACAGCCCAGAGGGAGCAGACTTGCCCTGGGAGCAGAGCTGCAGCAGCCAGAGCCACAGGGGCCAGAGAAGCAGCCCAGGAAGCAGGTCAGTGCTGGGAGCAGAGTCACAGAAGCAGCCTGCAGAGTAGACCTGTCCTGGGAGCAGAGCTGCAGCAACCAGAGCCAGAGGGGCCAGAGAAGCAGCCCAGGGAGCTGGAGGCAGAGCAGCAGCCATGCAGAGACAGAGTGGTGGAGCTGGGGAGAGCGAGGGGGACCCTGGGCAGCGGGCCCAGCACAGGGAGATGCCTCAGCCAAGAGGCTCTGCAGGCCAGGCTTGGATCGTAACCCCAACAGGGCGGGGGCGGGGGGGGGACACTGGGAAGAAGGGTCCTACCACTTAGAGCCTGAGCGTGTGTGGCCACAACCAGAGCTAGTGTCCAACCCACCGCATCCCTGCAGCAAAGCCAGGGCCGGAGAAGAAGGCCTGGGACTTGCAAGGAACAGACTGTGAACTGCCCTGACGTTCCAGAGACCCTGTTTGTGATGTTCCCTGCCACAGAGTGGGGTGATGTGTTTCTTTTATCCTTTCCCATTTTTCCTTATTTTTTTTTAAATTAATTGTTGATTAAATAACTTGCATTTGCTTTAACTTGTATGTAATGGTCAGTGGGTCAGAGAAGTGCCCAGTGCAGCGAGAGTACCCTGGAGTGGGGACACCCTAGCCCCTGTCCTAGGTGACCGCAGCAGGGTTGGTGGTCGAGCCCTCCAGGAATCCTGGGCCCAGCCTTGTTTGGGTTACAAGGACTCTGCCAGACAGGAGAGTGGAAGGGGAGTCCTCAAGGGCAGGGAGGCCACTGTGTAAAGGAAGTGGGAGCGAGGACTCAGATTCTTTCGCAAGCCCACTTCACCGGGGTAGTGCAGAAGCCAGGAAAGTTCCCCACAATAGCAGGACTGTTCCCCCCGCTTACATATCTATTGATTTATTTAGGAAGTTTTAACAAGTTTACAAATCTTTGCCAGGTAAGCAGAGGGAAGATGTGTCATTACAAGAGTGAGCTCATTTCTTTGTTGAGAGAAGCTGCAGGAATACAATAATCAGATCTCTCTGTTTAACCAGGGGGCTCCCAGAGTATATAGAATGAGCCTCTTTACATCACCCAGGCCATGTTGTTGCTGATGATTTTATTAAACTGAGAGAAACTACTGACTCCACTCAGATTTATCAAGCCAGGCATGTCTATCAACCTGAATATTAATTAAAAAATGGGACAGGTGTGCTGGGTTTTTTGAAGATTAATGTACTTTGTCTGAGTATTGCATAAGTGGTAACCAGATACCTAAGTATCTATTTGTCCTCTGTCTGGTTTGCTGGGTAGGTAATTGATCCATCAGTTGTTCCATAACAATAACACCCCAATAGTTTTGGAGCCATGTGTGAGGTGGTGGACTCACCCTGCTCTGGATGGGAAAGGGTTAATGTCCTCAGACCTACTGGGCATGCTCCAAGTGTAGCTGCAGTATAAAAGGGAGCAGAGCAGCTCAGTTTGTGGGGACAGCTGAGGTGGAAGGATGTTTGCTGCAGGGGCTGCCTGGAAAGTGCTGGAGGGAACCAGAGATGTTGAAGCCCAGGTGGAGACCCAGACACCACTGGAAGGTCTGTGAGAACCCAGGGTTGTTAAGAGCCATCTGTGCTGAAGACTCTGGAAACCCTGGAGGTGCCCAGTGCTTGACTACAAGGGATGAGATAGGAAGTAGCACAGGGAGAGGTGGCAGCTGTATGCCTGGGAACAGTCAGTGTGTTTTTGGTCTGGATCTCTGCTGATGCAGTGACAGAGACCCTTGCCACTGATAGGGCCCTGGGCTGGGACATGGTGGAGTAGGGAGGGCCTGGGTCCCCATACCCTGGCTGTCACCCATCCCTAGGTGGTGGCTCACTTGCCTGACTAGCTGCTGGGCCACTCAGCCCTGAGAGAAGGGGTAACCATATTGACTCTGGCCATTAGGCTTTATAGCTCTGAGAGTGAGGGCTGCTTTGACTCTGACCAGTAGGCATTACAGCCTTGAGGCCAGTTTGGTGGACTTATTAATGAGGTGCACTCACCCTGCACTAGATGGGCTACCCACACCCTGTCACATAGCCTCTCACTTGAAAAATAAAATTTGTCCCAAACTAGAGGCAATCTGTAATAGCCTAGCCACTACCAGTAGATGAGAGATCAGCTCTTCATTGAGTGTGACTCTTCCTGCTAGGAGGTGCCAGGAGGATCACCAAAGGATCAATATCCAACAATTTGTATTCTGTTCAAATCTCCTATTTTGCCAATGTTTATCCCCATTCTATCTCTCTACGTTTTTACCTTGACTGGTGTGGGATACCACTGAAACAGTATCTTAAAGAAATGTTCTTGTATTGTGCTACAGAGTGAGGTTGCTGATTCTCTTTTGCAGATCAAAGCCCATTTCTCTGGAGTAATTTGTCTATCCAAATCCTTTTCCCATTGTGTCACATATAGACAGGGGTGAAAGTAACTCAAAGGACTTACCGGTATGCAGGGCGGCTGGGGTCTTAGGCAAGGTGGTGGGGGGAGATGGCTCTGGGCCCCCTGAAGGGGCGGGGCTGTGGCCAGACTCCCCCAGCCAGCCCTTCAGCGTTGCCCAGCCAGGGCTCCAGCAGGAATTTAAAGGGCCTGGCTGGTACCCTGTACTGGCCTATTTTCACCTCTGCATATGGACATATATTTTTTAGGAAAATTGTTTGCAAAAATGGATATAAACTGCTTATAATTGTTTTGCTTTATGATTGACTAGAAGCCATGTTTTCTATAAAAGCTAGTCTTCTGTAAGAAAACTACTTTTCTAGAAAGTTGAGAAACATAATGCCTAACTTGAAGATACTGGTACCTTGGGAGACAGGACCAGTTCAAGTTAGCTTTGATCTCTAAAAACATTAGAAAAATGTCTTTGGTGAACAGGTGGCCAACCATATGTATTCCACGACTCCCCCAATCTTTAAAACTCTCTGGTTCATGATGTGGGTTGAAATTCGGATTATTTGTAAGAGGTACCATTAGCGAGGGAAAATAACTCTTTGTTTCTAGTTCCATGCTGGACCCGGAGAGTAGCCTTTATTAAAGGACATATGTAAGTTGCTGGAGATCAATAAGTTTTATTGATCCATGGTAACCTAGCCAAGCTGACGCTGCCACAATTGTCTTGGTCAATATAGACCGTGTATGGTTGGGTTAGAGTGCCCCCAGTCCACCACTGTCTGGCTTGATAGTGCCATATGATATTTGGAACAGCTAGTCCACCCTCTTCCTTGGATTGATACAAAGTATCTGATTTCACTCTTGGTCTCCTTGTATTCTGTAAAAATTCTAACATTCTTTGTATTCCTGCTACAGTGTTATCTGGGAGGATTTTAGGAAGATTTTTGAAACAAGAAAGATTCTTGGCAAAACTTTCATTTTGACTATGGCCTTTCTTCACAACTAAGAAATTCCATACTTCCTCCAGCACTCCACATCTTTTTAACTTTGAAGTAGTAAGTGGTTTCACATTTAAATCATATAGCTCTTCTAGGTTTTTTCAGATTTGAATTTCCAGGTATCTTACAGACTTTGTGGTCCTTTTGTACCCAGATATTTTCTGGAAGGATTACTTCTCCTAGTCTAGCAAATTTATAGCTCGCCTTACAGATTTGTCATAATTTACTAAAGTCAGATGTTTTCACAAAGTCATGGATTTCTTTAGATAGTACTTGTATCTAACCTGAACATTTCCCTAAAACTAACATTATACTATCAGCATATGTGACTGTTTATTTGTATTACTGTAGCGCCTAGCAGCCCTAGTCATAGGTGCTGACTCGGTGGGTGCTCCAGGGCTGGAGCACCCATGGGAAAAAAATTAGTGGGTGCTTAGCACCCACTGGCAGCCAGCTTCCCCCGCTCCCTCCCAGCGCCCCCTGCCCATTGCAGTCAGACATTTCATGGCATGCAGGAGATGCTGGGAGGGGGAGGAGCAGGAACGGGGAACGCTCAGGGGAGAGGGTGGAACTGGGCAGGAAGAGGCAGGGTGGGGACTTGGGAGAAGGGGTGGGGTGTTGGCGGGACCTGGGGCAGAGCAGGGGGTTGAGCACTTCACGGGCCTGGAGGAAGCTGGTGCCTATGGCCCCAGTTATAGAGCAAGACCCCATTGTGCTAGATGCTGTACAAACCTAAAGAAACACCCTGCCCCAAAGAGTTGCAGTCCAAGTATAGGAAAAGAGACAAGAGATGGATACAGACAGACATGGGAGTACAAGGGAACAATATTGGTCAGCAGCGTGGGCAGTGATCACAGCACACCAGCTGCCAAGCTGTTTACAAGCTATTTTCTGATGTGTTCCTGCACATTTAATTCCTGCAATAAATTCATGGTTCCTTATCCTCTGTGCCAAAGGCTCCATGCCCAATGCAAAAAGTAAAGGAGACAGTGGGCACCCCTGCCTAGTCCCTCTGTGTAATTCAAATGGGGGAGATTTAACCCCTTTAACTTGACCAGCTGCTTTTGGGCTGGTGGAAAGAGCATTGTTCATTTAAGGAACTGGGGGCCCATGTCCATATCGGACAAAATGCTTCTTTCCAAAGCTTTCTTTGTGTCAAGTGATAGCAAAGACATGGATCTCTTTTTTTGAGTGGTACTATGAATGATTCCAGTTGCAGCACTCTAAGACTAAACAAGTGTCAGCTAATATTTGTAATGAATCCAGTTTATTCTGGGTTTATATGGACTGAAAGCATGGACTGCGATGAATTAGCTAGTATTTTTACTAAAATTTTTATATCATGATTTCACTTGTAAGCATAGCTGGCTGGTGAAAATCTTCTTGGAGCAGGGTGTGCTGAGCCAACCCTGCACTCACTCTGCAGCAGCCTGCAGGCTCTTGCTGCTTACAGATTCAAGTTGACTTGATGCCTGTGTCTGTGTGCTGAAAGGGCCCTGCCCCCATGATGCCCTCCTCCATTCCAGGCTCTGGTACCACTGGCCATGGGGCTTTGCCTGCCGAGCTTGGCATGCAGTAGGATTGCTCATAAAATGACAAGGCCAAGATAGACGGGAGAGGGGGCTAAGCCCCATCTAGCGCTACCTACCAGCTGCCTATGCCTACAAGAGCTGCATGAGAGAAGGTCATTTCCAACTTTGGGGGAAACAACAGTAGCTTATTTCATAGACTGTGGAAGTTCCTTTCCTAACCAAATGACATTAAATGTACCCCTTAAGGGATCGACTAACTGCACTTTTAAATACTTTAAATACCTTGAAAATTCTACTGGAAAGCCATTAGGTCATGGCACTTTACCACTTTTCATACTCGCTATTGGCTATAAGATTTCTTTGTCTATTATTTCTTTAGCTAATGTTTCTTTATCAATTTCATGTATCTTTGGGAAGCCTGCTACCTCGAGAGAGTTTGAATCACTTCAAAGCTCAGAGTACGTGTAGTACAGAGGGGCTTACGATAAGCGGCAAAAGTAGCACATTTCTCTCAGGTGTTTTTTAATTGGTGGAATGTGTTGCACTTGTGTCCCTTTAAGCTATTGGCTCAATAGCTTATCACTTTTATTTCCATTTTCATAAAACATCTGTTTTATCTACCAAAGGGCTATTTCAGTGGGGTCTGTCATCAACATAGTCAATTTTCCCCTTAGACTAGTTATACTTTTTTACCTGTGGTTTTTATGAATCTCTTGTACTTCTCTCCTATTCTACTTTTATTTTTTCTGAGCTTTCTTTTTTCAAATGAGAGGCTCTGCTTATCAACTGACCCCTAAATACTGTCTTTCCTGCCTCCCATAGAAAAGCTCTCTTTATATTGTTTTTAGCATTAATTTGAAAATATTTCTGTGATGGGATATACAAACCCCAAACTAGGCTGGAGGGGTTCAAGGACAGTACTACTGGGGCCATGCAGAGAATGCTTCAACTGGAGACAGGGTTGAAAAGGGAGCAACCCTGCTCAGAAGAGGAGGTGAGGTGGGAGGGAAGGCTCCTGACCAAAGTGCTGGAGAAGTCTCCTTGGGGGACAGGACTATACACTGAGTCCAGCTGGGGCTGATGGTTTGGGTGGCTGTTTTTGTCTTTTATATACTTTTTCTCCCTCAGCTTCTGGTCCCACATAAGGTAACAGTAGGAAGTGACTCAGGGAGGGTAACTTAGAGGACCCCAAGGGAGGCCAAATGCTGTTGACCCTGCTAGGGCCCTGGGTTACGGCCTGGTAGAATGGATGGGCCCAGGCTCCCCTACCACAGCTCCAACTACTAAAACGGGAGGGGGTGGGCGGTTCCTAACCATTAGGCCAGCAGTTCTCAACCAGGGGTATATGTACCCTTGCGGGTACACAGAGGTCTTTTAGGGAGTACTTCACTCATCTAGATATTTCCTTAGTTTTACAACCAGCTATATAAAAAGCACTAGCAAAGTCAGTACAAACTAAAACTTCATATAGACTAAATGAGAGAGCCAGTAATTTTTCAGTAGTAGTGGGGCTGTGACACTTTTGTATTTTTATCTCTGATTTTGTAAGCAAGTAGTTTTTAAGCGAGGTGAACTTTGGGGGAATATGCAAGACTAATCTGACTCCTGAAACAGGTACAGCAGTCTGGAAAGGTTGAGAACCACTGCACTAGGCCACTCAGACCACCAAGGTCTCTATTACAATTGAACAGTGTCTTCCTGCATTGCTGCAACCTAATCTTTATCTGGGAGAAGCAAAGAATTAATTTTCCAAAAAGGTGATATTTGGGATCCAGCTATCAAACAGTGTGCTTCCAATACATGATTTGATCATATAAAAATACCAATTTCTGCAGATCTTACCTGCTTCAATAAGGATTTAGAGATTAGCATGAAATCTCTCCTAGTATATAAATGTACAGTCTCTTTCCTCTGGGTGCAGTTCTTTCCATCAGTCTGAGGGTTGAATTGTTGGTGTATAGAAAGGTGAATGTGTCACCTGTTTCCTTAACTATTCTTTTTGTCTTTTTTTCATCAGATCGGTCCCAGTAAGGAACCAGTGTACAATAAGGTGCCACTGGACTCCTTGTTGTTAAAGACTAAGATTTATTTGGGCATAAGCTTTTGTGGGTAAAAAACCCACTTCTTCAGATGCAACTCCATGCATCTGAAGAAGTGGGTTTTTTCCCCCCGCAAAAGCTTATGCCCAAATAAATCTTAGTCTTAAAGGTGCCACCAGATTCCTTGTTTTTATGGCTACAGACTAACACGGCTACCTTCTGATACAGTGTACAATAGAAATTTCCTCCTAGAATAATTCCCCCTCTCCAAAGTGTTTGCCATATTTTATTTTCCTTGATTTTTTTTTTCCTCCCCCACCCCTACTTGACTGGGAGCATACACTGAGATCACTGCTGTTATTAACCAAGCAGTTGTGCCCTTTAACAAGAGAAACTGTCCTTCCTTATCCTTAAATTGATTGTTTGTCTTAAAAGGTACAATGATATGCCCTCTCCTCTTTTTTTTTTATTTGGCTGAAGCAAAAGATGTCTGCTGAAACCAATTGCCTTTGTCCCTCCTGAAAGAGTTTCAGGAAGGAAAATAGTCCGGAGGGGAAGGAGTTGAGTTTTTTGGCCAGGGCTTTTTTCCTTTGACCATTCAAAGACATTACTTTAAAGGGAAGAGCCATTGAGAATAACTACTTGGCTTACTGAAAAGCTTGAAAGTTGTGTGGTTCTTTGGCTGTTTGGCATGGACCCTTGTGTGGCCAGTGTCTTTCACAATTGCATGCTTGAATATGGCTTGATTTTCTTTTTATAAACATCTGCAGCTATTTCCTGTATTAGTTCCCTCCCTTCTCCTGTATCCCCTTAATTTAAATCCAAAACCAAAATAGTGCATAAATCAGTCCCCAAATGACTGGGCATTACTTAGCCCTAAACCCCTGTACTCTCCCCATAAACACTTTGACTACTTACTTCAGTTGCATTGCAAGAGATGTTCTTCACCGATGGGACCTCAGCCCTGGCCCTTAGGGATATATTGCCATCTGATTACTTGAGTTACATGGAGAGGATTTACATAGAACTACAGGCCCCTCCCCCTTCTTCCCTTATCTATTTTCTCCAACCTCCATCATTGGAACTCTCCCATTCTTTCCCTCATTATTCTTTATCTTAAAAAAAAACAAACAAAAAAAAAACAAAAAACAGAACACAGCTATCAGAATTATGCCCACTCCAATTAAACCAAACTTCAGACTATTTTCTTTATAACCTAACATAGTTATGTTAGACTTTAAGTCCCGAAGGGACCATCATGATCATCTAGTCTGCTGCTGATGACATTCATAGTCCGATTTCTTGGCCTGTTACAAGGATTAGGTGGAGGGAATAGCACCCTATGGACTCTGTCCACTTTCACCTCTTCCAGAGAGCTCTGCAGTTGAAGTTTGTACATCCCAGATTGGATTTGCTCCTTCAGCATTTTTTTAAGCAACCCATTTATTGTAATGTTTCTGTTCACTCCCTTTTCTATATTATCTAATTTAACTTGCATCTCTCTGCTCCAGCAGTGCCATGCACCTCTTTCTCTTACGTGTTTCTCTATGGCCGGTTTCTAGAGTATTGACTCAGACTTCCAGGTTATTGACTTCCTCCTCTTCTGCTTGAGTTTTGGACATGAGATCGTTTCTCTGTGTCTTAAACTCAGAGGCCAGCTCCCTTAGATCCACCCTGGTGGCTAGCTGCAGTATTGCCAACTCTATGTGATCAAAAACGAGTCCGTCCGCCCTCCATCATGATTTCCATAAAAATCACAAGATCTTCTAAAATAAACTTGTGGCGTTTAATTGCTTCTGGTTTTGATGCTTTGGGGGGAAATCTGTCTGCCCCAAAATGAGAGATTTGAGGGTGGAAAATCCAGCTTTAAATATACATGAGAAAATATGTCCTTTTGCCGGCTGCTCAGAGGGGATTTCCCTGACCCTTGACCACCCCAGCATGGGACAGCTGCCATTCTACCCCACGCCATTTCCCACTCCTGTCTCTTTCCCCTTCACCCCCCTCAGGCTTCCTCTTGTGCTGCTTCAGTCGCCCTCCTGCCCTTCACATTACCCCATTCCCATGGTCTCCTCCTGCCCCCATGTTCTCCTGCTGGAGTTGCCACCTGGTTGGTTTTTGTACTGTCTTGCTGGTGGCCAGTGAAAAGACTTAATATGCCAGGTTTTTTCACTTGGGGCTAACATTCCTTGTAACCTGCACATATATGCAGCTGCACAGCTGTCTTGTAACTACCACATGTCCTGGGAGCACAGCGAGCACTTGGGTCCTGCTCAGAAGGCTGGGCCCTCAACTGGCCAAAACCCCTGTGGCTTCTCTCTGCACCAGGGACCTTGTTAGACCTTTGTCTGCTAGACTGATGAGTCCATTATCCAATATTTGTTCCCTGTGTAGGTACTTAGACTGCAATCATGCCACCCCTCAATCTTTTTGGTTAGCTAGATTCAAGGAGCTCAATAGCTATAAGGCAGGCCTTTGAATCCTTTAACCATTCTCGTGGCTCTTCTTTGAACCCCCTCCAATTTATCAACATCCTTCAATTGTGGATACCAGTCTGGGACATGGTGTTCCAGAAGTAGTCACCCCAATGACAAATTGTCACATTTTGGGGTTTCAGACCAGTGAGAAGTGGTGTCACCATGCTTCCTGTAACCTCAGGTGCCTTTTAAACACGCTGCTTTGGTGGTTCCCTGTCTGGATGCTCCCATCCAGCCTACAAGTATGCACTGAATCTGTCTGTTAAGCATCCCTGTGTTAAGCATAAGTAAAAGGGACTTGGCCACTGTTGTAGACAGCTCAGTAGAGACTTTTGTTCAAT
Source organism: Caretta caretta (assembly GCF_965140235.1). Classification (NCBI taxonomy): domain Eukaryota; kingdom Metazoa; phylum Chordata; order Testudines; family Cheloniidae; genus Caretta; species Caretta caretta. The sequence goes on along the minus strand of NC_134207.1, from coordinate 267,836,808 downwards.
GTGTACCTGCAGTCAAGAAAGCTAACCTTAGACTATTGAGTAGCCTGGTGCTTAGCGCAACCTCCTTGGAGTAGAAGACCTGGGTTCAACCCTAGCCCATATCAGGGATTCAAAACTAGGTAGTAGACCAGGACACAGACAGATGCCAGCCAAGTTCCTGTTCTGGCTCCTCCAGTTGTCTTTTGTGGTAAGGGTGCTCTGAGAATGCTTACTGGATCAGGTTCTGCAAGTTAGATAGGCAGAGGAATACCTCAGCTGAGGTTCCTGCCAGGGTTTAGTTGGGAGCTAGGATTTAGTGGCTTTCTGCAGGTCCACTGTCAAGCTGTCTGGAGTGTCTCAAGCATGTGAGTACCAATCTCAAGGCAGACTGCTACAAATCGGGGCACAAACCTCAAACTGGTTATGAGTTATACTTACGTTTCACCAATCAAGCATCAGGTGTGAACTCCTCAAACACTACAACAGCCTTAACATGGAGTCACCGACAGTCCTCTTGGGTACTCCAGTCTATCTTGCCACCTAGACAAGCTTACCTTTGTGATAGATGGTCCCTTACACCAAAAATCACAACAATATTCAGGTTCTTCCCAATCCCAAAGGGCCAGTCACTTACCCCAGGTCAGTTGCACCTCAGATTGCACACTAAAGACAATGCTCTCAGCCAGTCCTATAATAAATTAATTAAAGATGTATTTGTGATGGGCTGGACCCTCAGGGGTGTCTCCTGGTGTGCTGGGATGCCACTGAGTCAGACTATTCTGCTAGCCTGGGCCCCCTTTTACCTGGTATTGCTGGGATAGGCTTCCCAGCCAAGCACACAGGCAGGGCCACACCCAGCTGCACAAAGAGACAGAGATCTGCTTGCCACAGCACCCAGATGTCCAACCCTTTCCACTTGGAGTACAAACCCAAAACTATATGAAATTTGCCTCTTCCCTCAGTGTGGAGGAGGGTGTACACAACTTCTCACCCCCTCAGTTAGAAATCACATAAACTGGGTTATACTATAAACCACAAATAAATGTATTAACTATAACAGGTGTATTTTAAGTAGTTAAGGAGGTAGTAGACAGAACAAGGCAGATTACTAAGAAGACAAAACAGAGCATGCAAACTAAGCTTAATACACTAAAGAAACTGGTTACATGTAAGTTCTCACCCTAAATGTGGTTCTAATCATCATCACAGGCCTGACACCCAGTTTTTTCCACCAGTTCAGTCTTAATTGTTTCCAGCAGCCCTCTTGGGTAGGGTAACAGGGGAGAACTGACGACCTGGATTACCTCACTCCCCACCCTTAAATAGGATTTGCATAAAGTGGGAGTCCTTTGTTTCCTAGTTTGACACCCCCCCGCCCCGCCCTGCCACTTCTTGTGGAAAAGTACAGAATTCAAGATGGGTTCCAGTATCAGGTGACATGGTCACCTGCCTCTGTAGGGCCCCTGTAGGAATTCTTCACAGGCTGACCCACAGGTTCACAGGAAGACTAAGCTCTTTTACAGTCCATTGTCTCTTGCTCAGGGGCCATCAGCACTATCAGGCTTTTTCATAGTTGTACCTTAAGTGTTAGCAGTGGGCGTCACCCAAAGTAGCATAGTTGAAATACAGATATATAGTCAATATTCCTAATTTCAGATACAGAAGTGATACATGGATACAAATAGGATAATCATATTCAGTAAATTATAACTCTTGTAAAGTATCATTGGAAAGGTTATCATGCATAAAGCATATCTTAGTTATGTCATATTCCTATCACAAGCATATTTTCATAAAGAATATAAGTTCCAAAAGGTGGTAGAAGCTTCTATAATAAACAATCTCTGCCTGTCCTTTAGGGCTAACCCAGGCTAAGCAGCTGGGGATCTCTTGCTTAGGCTTAGAAATCTTGCCCTCCCACAGTCCAAGCAGCAGAGAGATCCAGTTTCTTCTCAGAGATTTTTACTCCCTTTTTCCCAGAGCTGAAGCTGATGGGATGAGTTCACGAGCAGGTCTCCCCTTTGGAGACAGAGGGAGGAAAGCAGTTAACAAAGTCTTTGTTCTTTGATATTTCACAATGGCTCATTTGGTTTCAATGGGCCTTCCTGGTGGGCAGGACCTACCACCTTCTGTAGGAAGTCAGCATTTTACATTAGTCAATGTTCTTTCCTGTTTGGTGAGTTACACAGTTACCAAAGTTTACAATGCAAACATGCCATATAACCTTATTACATGGGGTACAGATGTTATAAGTGAGATTAATACATGCAGCATCCTACAAGCATTTCATAAAGTCTAAACACATTTTCATAAACTTAACATCTCTTTTAACAGTACTAACACACAGGCAAGCCGGGCTGGTTTCCAGGTACGTATTGGTCAGCATTCATTAGTTGAGGCCTAGGGACCTTGGCATGAGCTGGCACCTGGTCTGCCAGTATCACACCCACCAGGAGGAATTTAAGTCCCTATGGGTTAACCCCAACTCAGCTGCCACCTTTCAGGATCTCAGTCGTTCCTAAATGTTGGACTTAGGTGCCTAAAGTAGCAGTTATATGCCTAAGACCCTTTGGGGGTCTACCCCTACATCTCACAAAGGATACTGCAGGATTAAAGGGGGTTCAGAGAATTATGGTGAAAATAACCAACAGCCTGGACAAACTCTTACGTGAAGAGAGATTGGAAAGACTGGGATCATTTACTTTAGAAAAGGGGTGAATAAGAAGTGACATGATAAAAGTATGTAAAATAACAAATAGTTTAGAGAAGGTAGATCGGGAGCTTCTGTTCATCCCATCTCATAGCACATAAGGAAGGGGACATTCAGTGAAATTAAAAGGAAATACATTATCACATGTATATTTTTAGACTGTGGAACTCATTGCCATGGGAAGTAATTGAGGTCAAAAATATTCAATTGGACATTTATATGGCTCAGGAATATCCAGAATTAACATTTTGGAAGGAACATGCCAACTACCTGAGAGGGAGCTTCTACAAGGGTGCCATCACAGAATTTTTCAAACTGTGTGTGTGTGTGTTTGCCCTTATCCATCTGCCTCTTATCCATGTCTGTCAGCACATCCCTCTTCTGCATCATAGTATCTGTCCTCTCCTCTTTTCCCCAGCCCACCGGCTTCATTTGCTCCATTTCCAAATCCTTATTAACCTCACTTATCTATGGTTCCCACCAGCTCTACCTCACCCTCTGCATCCCAATCTCCCGCCTCCTACCATCAGCATAAATCCAGATCCCACAATCACATCTTCCTCTGACTGATGACATTTGCCCCAACACTGGCCCTCCAAGCATCCCCGCCCTATCCCCTTTCCACATGTAACCCTGCCACCACCTCCACCCCTCTCATGGTGTCATCCCTAACCTGACACCTGTTACCATCTTTTCTCCCTCCATCACTCCTACCCTTCTCTTCCTGTCTCTGGAATACCCACTGCATCTCTACAAAGATCTCAGCCATCTATGACGTCTTCATATCTCACTCCCTACAGCTCCTAGCTCTCTGACACCTGGGTTCCTTTGTCTGACGCTGCCTCTGCAGCTTCCCTCTCTTATGGAGGCCTCTCCTGCTCTCACACCCACTGCCCTGTATCACGCTGTAATGGGGATGCTGCGTTTCTCTTCTCCCATTTCCTTCTACATTTTTGTTCCATATTTGTACATCGCCAAACACAATGGGGTCTTGGTCTATGACTAGGGTTCCTATGTGCCACGGTAATACAAATAATTAATAATGTTAAAAAATAAACCTCACATTTCAGGGCTTAAGCCAATCAAAATATCAGAGATCACGAGGCGGTCTAATGTGGGGTAGCCGATTATCCTGTATCTGCCGATGGCAGGGTTCTTGCCCCTTCCACTGAAACATCTGGTACTGGCCACTATCAGAGACAGGATGCTGGACTAAATTGACCTGGGGTCTGACTACTTATGGAAATTCCTATGTTCCAGTGTAAAACCTGTTTTAAGTGAGATCAGAATCAGTTACACGGGAGGGACAAGCACTGTGCATTGCTATCTTCACATGCACTTCTTCCAGATTCCTGTCCATCACCAGTCTCTGCTCTGATGGTCCTTGTCCTGTCCTTCGTCATACTGGGGAAGGAAGAGAAATACAAAGTTGAAACAAACTCAATCCCCGATTCTGCTGGTGCAGGGCTCAGCTTGCACAAAGCTCCTTGCAGAAGGAGGGCCTAAGGGAGCTCCCCCAAGAGTACTTTTCTTCCTCCTCTCTCAGCACACAGCCAGTTGTCATTTCCAGTTATGTTCTCTGTCTAATTTAGACTGGAAGCTCCTTGGGGCACAGAGACATCACTCTGTCATTTGTCTTCCAGCGTGACCTCAGCTGCGCACCAATCATGCTACAGAAATAGCAAATCATAACAAAAGTGATTAGCAGTCATTTCTGAGATGTACATTTAACGCTGTCAAGGAGAAGCAGATAATGGTGTTTTCAAGGGACGGTTATGTAGAGCGGAAAACGTGATGGGAAATCCCCTTTCTGCCCCATTTAGTAGTTCGAGGAGAATAATTTTATTGAAAGTCAAATCCCTTAATCTCCAGATATAAATCAATAGAATGGCAGAATTGCTAAGGACAGAGAATATCGTATAGGCATGTACTGTATGTCTCTTTCCTTATTTAATCAAACATGGGCCCTCCAGCTGTTACCGTATTTATGAAAAGGTAACTCAAGGCTACACAAACTCCCCAGCACAGACCGCATCATAACAAACAGACCTAGTTTAAAGGCAGGGCTCATGGGACTTGACGGTAGAGAGACCCTGTGGGCCTGATCCTTGATTCGCAAATTAAAGTTGAGGGTGTTGAAAACTGGGCAGGATTGGACTCTTAGGTTTTAACTACTTCAGAGCTCACAAGTGCCTTGTATGTTAATAGTTGGATCCACACTTTGAAGTAGAAGACAGTTGACCTGTTGGAGGCAGTTCCATACCCACTCACTGAATCGATGGCTTCCTGCTGTAGAATGGTTCTGCTAGGGGTGGCCTGTTAGAGAGATGTGCTATGCGAACAGCTGCTCTTGTGGTGCTTTCCAGGAATCTTTGGCCCATCAGATGACCCAGGTGATGGTGAGTGACCCAAGACCGCATACTTCCTGGCTCAAAGAGGGATTGTTGAATCTGCTGGGCCCTGGAAAGACAGCACCATGCGACTATCAAAGTGGGAAGAAAAGTAAGGGAACCATCTACAGAGAATGAACAAAGGAAAGTGAAGAAATAGTTCTGGGTTCTTGCACAGGGGAGTCACATAAGAAACAAAAGAGAGGGTCTGTTTTTAGCATTTTCCCCGATAAAGCAAGGAGCAGAGCCCTCTCCTTAAGCTAAAGCATCAGGGAGCTTTGATTTAAAGTAGGGCCCTCCAGAAGTGACACTAAACATAGACAGAGAGAAAAGGAAAAAGGGCCACTAATGTTTCTGGGGAGGATGGATGTGCCAGACTAGGGTTGTCGCTGCAATGTCCTGAGTATAACTCCTCCCAATGTATAACCTTGAACTGCCACCAAAGACAATCCATGCAAGGTTTTATCAGCTCATGCTGGGTCAGGCATTTGTGAGTTTTGAGAGTGCTGCATGCACAATGGGGTTCATGCTGTGCAGATGAGAACAATACAGCGCATAGTTATATATTTTCCTGCTGAATCTCAGTGCCCTCTAACCAGGGATAACCCTATTATGTTCTCTAGATGTATGCTGAGGTATGGAACCCTCTGCTCAATCCTGCTCCTTTTACAGTCAATAATAAAACTCCAGTAGGCTTCAATGGGAGCAAGATAGGACCCAATGGAATTAGGAAGCCCAGCTCTGAGTTTACAGAGGAGCATTGTGCACAATGGGGTTAGGAAGCCCAGGTCAGAGTGTACATGTAGACATGGCACACAGCTAGAATAGGAAGTCCTAAAGAGGGAATAAAGAGAGGACCAGTCTGCAGGTGGCTGTCATTACCTCACACTCAATTTTCATGAAAAGAAAGTGATTGGAACTCTATATCCTGGGTTTGGACAGTGGGGCTATGTATCAAAGAAACAGGTGTAATTCATATTAGGGGGAGCCAAAGTACAGCCCTGGAGCTAAAGGCAGCCTACCACATTCTACAAAGAGGGCCTTCAGCTGTCTTCACCTTTAATGTAGAAAGGTGGATCTTGGAAATTAGAAGTTCCAACATGCAGTTCAGTATGGATGTTTACATTATGGTGGACTATTAGATGCTGGGACACATTGTCTCTATTGGTCACACTGAAAATATTAAAGATGCGTAGTAACTGCCAGCCTTTTCTCTCCAGGATTATGGTGAGTTGCCAATGCCACCACTTGGTTGGGCAAAGTTTGGGCTCAGTGCAGCACAAATGGCCTTATTCTTGTTTGGCAAGCAATGGGTTAAAAGGTTGGCCTTGAAGGACTCTTACTTTCCCCTTTTTTAAACTCCAGTTTGGAACTTGGCAAAACAAAATGAACTGCCCCTGGAGCCAAATCCAGGGCTGGCCTGATGGTCAGAGACACTCATTCCCCAAACCAGTGCCACTGTAACCCACTGTTCAGTCTCTGTTACATGTCACCCTTTAGTGGCTAGTCCACAGTGGGTCAGAGTCTACACAGGAACATAGGAATTGCCACAATGGATTAGATGAAGGTCCTTCTGATCCAGCAGATCATCAGACAATGGCCAATGCCAGATGCTTTAGAGGGGAAGGTGTAAGGTCCCCACAATAGTGAGCTGTGAGATACCTTCCCCCACACATTAGAGCTCATCCGGTCGTTTAATAGTTAGTGATTGGCTTAAACCAGGAGTGGGGAACCTTTTTTCTATCAGGGGCCACTGACCCACAGAAAAAATAAGTTGCAGGCCACACACAGGCCCATGGGGGAGCATGGAGGCTGGGGGCTTTCCTCCTCACAGGGCGAGCCGGCGCTTGCAGCTCCAACCCTGCAGGGGGGTGGGGGTGCAGAGGCTCGGGGCTTCCCCTAGGCTCTGAGGTGGGACCAGAAATGTGGGGTTCAGGGTGCAGGAGGGGCTCCAAGCTGGGGCAGGGGGCTGGTGTGTGGGAGGGGGTGAGGGCTCTGGCTGGGGGAGCAGGCTCTGGGGTGGGGCTGGAGATGAGGGGTTTGGGGTGCAGGAGGGGCTCTGGGCTGGGGCCAGGGGAGTTGGAGTGCAGGAATGGACTCAGGGCTGGGGTAGGGGGTTGGGGTGCAGGAGGAGGTGTGGGGTGCAGAGTCTGGGAGGGAGTTTGAGTATGAAAGGGAGCTCAGGTCTGGGGCAGTGGGTTGGGGTGGGGGTGGGGGTGCAGGCTCCAGGAGGAAGTTTGGGTGTGGGAGGAGGCTCAGGGCTGGGGCAGCAGGTTGGGGGGCAGGTGGGGGTGTGGAGTCTGGGAGGGAATTAGGGTACGGAAGGGGGTTCCAACCTGGGGCAGGGGGTTCGGGGTGTGGGCTCTGGCTTGGCAGCACTTACCTCAGGCAGCTCCCGGTCAGTGGCGCACCAGGGCTAAGGCAGGCTCCCTGCCTGTCCTGGCTCTGCGCTGCTCCCAGAAGTGCCCACCATATCCGGCCACTAGGTGAAGGGGCCGGGGGACTCTGTGTGATGCCTTGGTTCCCAGCCAATGGGAGGTGCGGAGTAGGTGGCTGGGGTAGCACACAGAGCTTCCCTAATCACCCCTGCACCTTGGGGCCACAGGGACATGCCAACCAGATTTTTAATGTTTTGGCAACTCTCCCCCTGCAGTGGGGCAAGCTGGCGCTTACTGCTTCAGCCCCGTAGGCGGGGCGTCAAGGCTCGAGACTTCCGGCCTGAGGCGGGGAGACTTGCCACGGGCCAGATGAAATGAAACAGGGCACCGGATCCGGCCTGCGGGCTGGAGGTTCCCCACCCCTGGCTTAAACCTTGAAACATGAAGTTTAATATCCCTTCCAAAATTTTGTTATAATTAATTGTGGTTGTGATGGGTTCAGTCACAGAGACCCCCTTGGGACTGTCACCTGATGGGCTGAGACTACTTCTGAGCCCGTTTTCTCTGCCAGTTTGGACCTTCAGAACCCTGTCTTGTTGAGCCAGATATGCTAATCTGCTGCAACACAGTCTGACCCACGCCCCCAAAGCTGCAGACTTAACTGAAAATGGCTTAGCAAGTGCTCCTGTCTCTTGCACCCAGACACCCAGCTCCCAATGGGATCCAAACCCCCAATGAATCCATTTTACTCTGTATAAAGCTTATACAGAGTAAACTCATAAATTGTCTGCCCTCTATAACACTGATTGATAGAGAGATATGCACAGCTGCTTTCTCCCCCAGGTATTAATTACTTACTCTGGGTTAATTAATAAGCAGAAGTGATTTTATTAAATATAAAAAGTAGGATTTAAGTGGTTCCAAGTAATAACAGATGGAACAAAGTAAGTTACCAAGCAAAAACACACAAGTCTAAGAAACTGAATACAGGTAAATCTCATCCTGAGAGATGTTCCAATAAGCTTCTTTCACAGACTAGACTCCTTCTTAGTCTGGGCCCAATCCTTTCCCCAGTACAGTTTTTGTTAGTTCCAGCTTAGGTGATAATTAGGCGATTTCTCATGATTGGAACCTCCTTTGTTCTGTTCCACCCCCTTCTATAGCTTTGGCACAAGACAGGACTGTTTTGGCTCTCTGGGTCCCCACCCCTCCTTCTAAATGGAAAAGCATCAAGTTTAAGATGGATTCCAGTACCAGTTGACATGATCACATGTCCTGTGAGACCCGAAGTCTTCATTCTTCCTGACCTGACTCACAGGAAGGCTTGCAGGTAAACAGAGCCATTTACAACCAGTTGTCCTAGTTGATGGGAGCCATCAAGATTCCAAACCACCATTAATGGCCCACACTTTGCATAATTACAATAGGACCTCAGAGTTATATTTCATATTTCTAGTTTCACATACAATAATGATACATTTATACAAATAGGATGACCACACTCAGTAGATTATAAGATTTGTAATGATACCTTACAAGAGATTTTTACATGAAGCATATTCGTTAAATTATATTCACACTCATTAGCATATTTTCATAAAATCATATGGAGTGCAATGTCACAATGGTAACTCTGGCTATTCTCTGTATCCATATATATGTCCAATCCCTTTTTGAATCTTGCTATGTTTTTGGCCTCAACAACTTTCTGTGGCAATGAGTTCCACAGTCTAACTATATGTAGGGTGAAAAAAGTATTTCCTTTTCTCAGTTTTGGATTTGCCATCTTTTAATTTAATTGACTGCCCTCTTGTTCTTGTCTTACTTAGCTCAAGTGGATGGAGGCTCATGGTTCTAGCACTGAAAGGCCAGGCAATGACTCATGATGACAGGCTTTCATTAAGCCATCCTGATGGTAACAGATGACCTCCTCCCCTCCTTAAAATGGCTGGCCCCAATTTTGGCGAGACGTGTCCTCTTCCCTGTCCTTTAATACCAGCCTGATGATGAGGCCCGCCCACCACAATCCTCTTCCCTTACAGACCTTTTGTCAGTCATCTATACTTCCTGAGAGATTACCCATTCCCACTTTCTACTGATGAAACCCCTGCCCACAATGTCACCAAGCACCTAGCCCACTTCTTCTCTCCCCTTCCACCCCCATATATCTAAGCCCCCCAGATCTCTCCCTGCCCTCATGTTGCCACCTCTGATGTACAAAAAAACCCAGGAGATTAAGGATGAGCCTGAGCCTATAAAACTGGACAACTGGAGTGTGTACTGAGCACCCTTACAGATTTCCTGGCACAGCTACCTCAAGAAGAGACAATGCTGGGAAAACCTAGGCAAGGGGTAGCCCTACCCTGCCCGTATATCCCCATGGCTCCTGGTTTTGCTCCTCATGCTATGGGACCCTAAGAGCTTGTCTATACCAGGTGTTATCATTTTAACTAGCCTAGCATGATGATGCACCTTGTGTGGATGCTGTTGTACCGGCATAAAAGTGCCTATACTGGTATAGTTTGTTTGGAAAGGGGAATAAGCTATACCGCTATAAGGCACCTTTACACCAGTACAACTGCATCCACGCTCGGGCTTATACCCGTGTAACTCTTATCAGTAAAAAAACCACCCCCTCCCTGCCCTAGCTATACCAGCCTCACTTCTGTATTGCAGCTAGGGTGACCAGACAGCAAATGTGAAAAATCAGGACGGGGGTGGGGGGTAATAGGAGCCTATGTAAGAAAAAGACCCTAAAATCGGGACATCTGGTCACCCTAATTGCAGCCCAGCCTCTCCAGCCCGATCACCCCATTCTCCCCAGACCTCTCCCCTTAGCCAACGCCCTCCAGACCCCTGAGACCCCTCCCCCTTGAAATCTCTCTCCAGGGCCTAGCTCTATGGCCTTCCTGACTAGGTCCTCTCCCCACCGCCCACATGCTACTCTTCACCCCAGCTTGCTGCCCTGTTGTCCCAGCGCCGCCTCAGCTCCTCCCGCGGCCGGCCCCACCCTCCGCCTCCCGCGCTCGCCAGGATTGGCTGAGCGCGAGCTCGCTGCGCAGGGATTGGCTGAGCGCAGAGGCCCGCCCTTTGTGTCAGCGGGCTAGGTTACTCAGCGTGAGGTCGGCGGCAGCCTACTTGCGGGTGCTTTAGTACTACTCGCTCCCTCCCCCTCCCGGCCGGGCCCGCAGGGAGAGTGACACTCATCAGGCGGCTCCAGCAGCTCGCAACCGCCATCCCGGTCGGTAAGAGCCTCCGTGGGGCTCCGACGGCGCGAGCGGGGAGGGTCCCCGGGGCAGGGTGTGTGTGTGGGGGACCCCAGGGGCGGAGCGGAGGCGTGGGCCCGCCGGGGAGGGGAAGGGCTCTTGTGGGGGGTCCGGTGGGGGTGTGAGGGGGAGGGGAGAGCAGGGCCCTAGAGGAGCTGCTGGGGCGCCGGGAGGGGGGGAAGCTCTTGGGGCAGGGCCCTGGGGGTGGGGTCTTGGGAGCGAGGGGGGCAGCGGTGAGGGCGGGGCGGGTTCCTGGGGGAGGGCAGCGGTGCGGGTGGGGCCCTGGGAGTGAGGGGGGCAGCGGTGAGGGTGGGGCGGGTTCCTGGGGGGGCAGCGGTGCGGGTGGGGCCCTGGGAGTGGGGGAGCCGCGGTGAGGGCGGGGGGGGGTTCCTGGCGGGGGGCAGCGGTGCGGGTGGGGTGGGGCGGGGCGGGGCGGGGCAGGGCTCTGCGTGGGGGGGGGCAGCTGTGACTCTGGCAGAGGGACCCTGAGGTGGGGTGCCCTGCGGGAGTTGGTTGCAGAATTGGCGTGGCTGTGAGGGTTGATTATTTCTTCCATGATCCTCTGGGGTGTAGGAAGGGAGACGTTCCCAGCTGAGTCTATGGAAGGGGTGAAGTGGTTACCCCCCACCGTCTCGGGATGGGGTATGACACCCCTCTTTCTTTCCCTGCTCAGGAGCCTGAGTCATTTCCTAGCTCCATCCCTTAGGCAGCTTTCTCTTTGCTGGCAGTGGCTGTCGTATCAATGTCTGTTAGGGGTTTCTTGGGGGGCTACACTGACCTAATCAGACCCTTTGCCCCACTTCCCAGCATGAGCTGACCCCTAGTGATATGGGGCTCTGGCCTCCGGTCAGCCCTGGGATGGTCTGGTAGAGAGAGGGACAGAGTTGGGACCACAAACCTTTGCTTGCTATAGGATTAGTGGGTTTTCTACTGGGGGAAGGGCACACTTGAATAAGTACACTCAAAATTTCCCCAGCCAGAACTTCCCAAAATCTCACTTCAGAGCTCTGAATCTCATCCCTTCCCTCCCTCAACCAGAACACCCAAACTTCCCCTTAATCTCCCTCCCTCCCAACCCCCAATAATTCATTTTTCTTCAAATTAAGGGATATGGGGCATTTTATGCCTTTTATGGGAATGGAAGTTGAATTATAAATCACAAGCTGGTGAGGTGGCAGAATCCTGTTCAGTGCAACAAACTGGAACATTATGGGGGTTAATTTAATTTGTGGTAATTAACAATATTTTGTAGTAAGGGTGTGATGGGCTGCAATAATTGGCACGTATAAAAGTGACAGGAAATTCAAAGCGGGGGTGGGAGGAGGAGCATCCTGCAGCATCTGTCTTGAGCAAGAGAGGTGGGGGATTTGTGTCTGGGTCATCCCAGAGGAAGTGGGAGCTTCTGGCAAAGGTTTTGTTGCATTGGAGGGAAGAGGCTATGTTCCTAGTGATAGCTTTGCTGTTCCTGCAGTTTTATTTGAAACAGCATTTTCGTGAACTCCTCTTCCTCCCTCTTCCCCCCCCACCCCCGCTCAAACTCACAGAAACACATATGTGTTTGGTCAAATACAGTATTGCATGTTTCAGAGTAGCAGCCATGTTATTCTGTATTCGCAAAAAGAAAAGGAGTACTTGTGGCACCTTAGAGACTAACAAATTTGTTAGCCAGTATTGCATGTCAGGGCTTCTTATCTGGTCCTCTTGAAGCTTTTTGTAATGTGGTTCCCCTCTGCTTCCTTGCTACAATTCTGGCTGGCTGGTCTCCTTCCCTACTTTACAAGGATGGTTGTGGCATTGCATCAGGGGATATTTGTGCTGTAATTCAGTAACACAGCAAGGATAAGCATTTGCAGAGCTGCTGCTTGCTTGCAGCTTGATGAGATGGGTGTGGTAAGCTGAGTGGATACAGCAGACGCTAGGCCTATACGGTAACACTGCCCAGTCATCAGCACAGAGATTCAAACGCCAAGCTATTTATATAAATTAGGCCTAGTTTCAAGCTGAGCACATTGATTTAGAAGGAACAGTTGTCATATTTTCAGTATTAAATGAGTGTTTGCTATGACACTATATAGTACTGTCACTGGTAAGTTTAGAAACAAGTGCCATGGAGATGTTGGATATGAAAAGTCCACTCTGAATAAACGTATTCCTCGTTAGGTGTATCTTGATCCTGACAGTATGCTTTGTTGTTGTAATGTTCAGTCTCTTTCTGTCAAATCCATGCCCTGATTAAGCCTATTAAAGCTGAATTAATATTTTAGCCCAACTTTCCTGATAAACCTTCTTTAGCTTTTAAACCCCATCACCATTGTAATAGTCTTCATTTCACTTTATCTTTGGTGGGGTGCCCAGTGGAAGTTGGTTGGAGAATTGGGGTGCCTGAGAGGGTTGATTATTTCTTCCATGATCCTCTGGGTGCAGGAAGGGAGACGTTCCCAGCTGAGTCTATGGAAGGGGTGAAGTGGTTCCCCCCCCATTTCTGTTTATGGGTGTCTAAGCTCCTATTACAGGGTGGGCAAACTTTTTGGCCCAAGGGCCATATTTGGGTGCAGAAACTGCATGCAGGGCCATGAATGTAGGGCTGGGGCAGGGAGTGCGGGGTGTGGAAGGGAGTGCGGGGTGTGGAAGGAGGTGCGGTGTGCAGGAAGGGGCTCGGGGCAGGGGGTTGGGGTGCAGGAGGCAGTGTGGTATGTGGGAGGGAGCTCAGGGCAGGGGGTTGCGGTGAAGGAGGGGTGCGACGGGGCCCAAGGTGGGGTTGCAGTGCAGGAGGGGAGTGGGGTGCGATGGGACTCAGGGCAGGGGGTTGGGTGTGGGAGGGCACTCAGTAATAAATAATAATAAAGTCCAATTATTGCAGCCCATCAGGGTTGGGGTGCAGGAGAGGTGTGGCAGTGGGTTAGACTCATAGAATATCAGGGTTGGAAGGGACCCCAGGAGGTCATCTAGTCCAACCCCCTGCTCAAAGCAGGACCAATCCCCAATTAAATCATCCCAGCCAGGGCTTTGTCAAGCCTGACCGTAAAAACTTCTAAGGAAGGAGATTCTACCACCTCCCTAGGTAACGCATTCCAGTGTTTCATCACCCTCCGAATGAAAAAGTTTTTCCTAATATCCAACCCTAAACCTCCCCCACTGCAACTTGAGACCATTACTCCTTGTCCTATCATCTTCTACCACTGAGAATAGTCTAGACCATCCTCTTTGGAACCCCCTTTCAGGTAGTTGAAAGCAGCTATCAAATCCCCCCTCATTTTTCTCTTCTGCAGGCTAAACAGTCCCAGTTCCCTCAGCCTCTCCTCATAAGTCATGTGTTCCAGACCCCTAATAATTTTTGTTGCCCTTCGCTGGACTCTCTCCAATTTTTCCACATCCTTCTTGTAGTGTGGGGCCCAAAACTGGACACAGTACTCCAGATGAGGCCTCACCAATGTCGAATAGAGGGGGACGATCACATCCCTCGATCTGCTGGCTATGCCCCTACTTATACATCCCAAAATGCCATTGGCCTTCTTGGCAATAAGGGCACGCTGTTGACTCATATCCAGCTTCTCGTCCACTGTCACCCCTAGGTCCTTTTCCGCAGAACTGCTGCCTAGCCATTCGGTCCCTAATCTGTAGCGGTGCATTGGGTTCTTCCGTCCGAAGTGCAGGACCCTGCACTTATCCTTATTGAACCTCATCAGATTTCTTTTGGCCCAATCCTCCAATTTGTCTAGGTCCCTCTGTATCCTATCCCTGCCCTCCAGCGTATCTACCACTCCTCCTAGTTTAGTATCATCTGCAAATTTGCTGAGAGTGCAATCCACACCATCCTCCAGATCATTTATGAAGATATTGAACAAAACCGGCCCCAGGACCGACCCCTGGTGCACTCCACTTGACACCGGCAGCCAACTAGACATGGAGCCATTGATCACTACCCGTTGAGCCTGACAATCTAGCCAACTTTCTGCCCACCTTATAGTGCATTCATCCAGCCCATACTTCTTTATCTTGCTGACAAGAACACTGTGGGAGACCGTGTCAAAAGCTTTGCTAAAGTCAAGAAACAATACATCCACTGCTTTCCCTTCATCCACAGAACCAGTAATCTCATCATAGAAGGCGATTAGATTAGTCAGGCATGACCTTCTCTTGGTGAATCCATGCTGACTGTTCCTGATCACTTTCCTCTCATGTAAGTGCTTCAGGATTGATTCTTTGAGGACCTGCTCCATGATTTTTCCGGGGACTGAGGTGAGGCTGACTGGCCTGTAGTTCCCAGGATCCTCCTCCTTCCCTTTTTTAAAGATGGGCACTACATTAGCCTTTTTCCAGTCATCCGGGACTTCCCCCGTTCGCCATGAGTTTTCAAAGATAATGGCCAATGGCTCTGCAATCACAGCCACCAATTCCTTTAGCACTCTTGGATGCAACGCGTGCGGCCCCATGGACTTGTGCACGTCCAGCTTTTCTAAATAGTCCCTAACCACCTCTTTCTCCACAGAGGGCTGGCCACTTACTCCCCATGCTGTGTTGCCCAGCGTAGCAGTCTGGGAGCTGACCACCTTCGTGAAGACAGAGGCAAAAAAAGCATTGAGTACATTAGCTTTTTCCACATCCTCTGTCACTAGGTTGCCTCCCTCATTCAGTAAGGGGCCCACACTTTCCTTGGCTTTCTTCTTGTTGCCAATATACCTGAAGAAACCCTTCTTGTTACTCTTAACATCTCTTGCTAGCTGCAGCTCCAGGTGTGATTTGGCCCTCCTGATATCATTCCTACATGCCCGAGCAATATTTTTATACTCTTCCCTGGTCATATGTCCAACCTTCCACTTCTTGTAAGCTTCTTTTTTATGTTTAAGATCCGCAAGGATTTCACCGTTAAGCCAAGCTGGTCGCCTGCCATATTTACTATTCTTTTGACATATCGGGATGGTTTGTCCCTGTAACTTCAATAGGGATTCCTTGAAATACAGCCAGCTCTCCTGGACTCCTTTCCCATTCATGTTATTCCTCCAGGGGATCCTACCCATCCGTTCCCTGAGGGAGTCGAAGTCTGCTTTCCTGAAGTCCAGGGTCCGTATTCTGCTGCTTACCTTTCTTCCCTGTGTCAGGATCCTGAACTCGACCAACTCATGGTCACTGCCTCCCAGATTCCCATCCACTTTTGCTTCCCTTACTAATTCTTCACAGTTTGTGAGCAGCAGGTCAAGAAAAGCTCCCCCCCTAGTTGGCTCCTCCAGCACTTGCACCAGGAAATTGTCCCCTACATTTTCCAAAAACTTCCTGGATTGTCTGTGCACCGCTGTAGTGCTCTCCCAGCAGGTATCAGGGTGATTGAAGTCGCCCATGAGAACCAGGGCGTGCGATCTAGTAGCTTCTGCGAGTTGTCGGAAGAAAGCCTCATCCACCTCATCCCCCTGGTCCGGTGGTCTATAGCAGACTCCCACCACTACATCACTCTTGTTGCTCACACTTCTAAACTTAATCCAGAGACACTCAGGTTTTTCTGCAGTTTCATACCGGAGCTCTGAGCAGTCATGCTGCTCCCTTATATTCAGTGCTACTCCCCCACCTTTTCTGCCCTGCCTGTCCTTCCTGAACAGTTTATAACCATCCATGACAGTACTCCAGTCATGCGAGTTATCCCACCAAGTCTCTGTTATTCCAATCACGTCATAATTCCTTGACATCACCAGGACCTCCAGTTCTCCCTGCTTGTTTCCAAGGCTTTGTGCATTTGTATATAGGCACTTGAGATAACCTGCTGATCGCCCTCATTCTCAGTATGAGGTAGGAGCCCTCCCCTCACAGACGTTCGTGCCTGTGCTTCCTCCCGGTATCCCGCTTGCCCACTTACCTCAAGGCTTTGGTCTCCTTCCCCCGGTGGAAGCCCTTCTCACTAGGTTAGCCAGCCTGGGTTGGGGTGCAGGAGGGGGTATGGAGTGTGGCAGGGGGCTCAGGGCAGGGGGTTGGGGTGCAGGAGAGGTTCACGGTGCCGGCTCCGGCCTGGCGCCGCTTACCTGGAGCGGCTCTGGGGTGGCAGCAGCGCCACTCCTGGAAATGGCCAGCACCATGTCCCGGGGTTAGGGGAGGAAGCAGAGGGCTCTGTGTGCTGCCCTTGCCTGCAGGCACTGCCCCCCGCAGTTCCCATTGGCAGGGAATGGGGAACCGCGGCCAATGGGAACTTCGGGTGTGGAACCCACAGGTGGGGACAACATGCGGAGTCCTCTGCCTCACCCCCTGGGCCACAGGGACATGGTGCTGGCCACTTCCGGGAGCGGTGCGGGGCCTGTGGTGCCATGGGGGTGGCAATCCTGCGGGCCAGATTCAAAGCCCTGAGGGGTTGGATCTGACCCGAGGGGCCGAAGTTTGCACACCCCTGTCCTATTAGGAGAACACCTTGGTCATCTTTTCCAGGAAGAGCAAGTTCACTTTGTTGTACTTTTCTTCGTGAGAGAAATTTTTAAACGTGGAATCCTCCTGGATACCTGTATTGCACATTCTGGACAATTATATTCTTCCTGTGAAAAGGAGGCTAATACTGAACACAGTGTCTAAAGATCTAAGCAGTGTGTTTTCAGTGAGATACTGTTTAAATATTCAGTGTTGAAAACCACTTGTTTTTCCTTTAAGACTTAACTTTGGGGGGGATTAGTGACCTCTCTCTCCCTCCCTCCCTCACACCTTGTTCTTGCAGTGACCAGCAGGTAACCTTGTCTGATGCAGCCTTAGGGTATGTCTACACTGCAGTTAAACACCTATGGCTGGTCTGTGCCAGCTGATTCAGGCTGGAGGGCTGTAAAATCGAGGTGTAGGTGTTCGGGTTTAGGCTGGAGCCCTGGCTCTAGGACCTCCAACCCCCCCCCCCCCGCCCATGGAGTACCAGAGCTTGGGCTCCACCCTGAATGTCTCCACCGCCATTTTACAGCTTGAGCTCAACATGGACCAGCTGTGGGTTTTTAATTGCTGTGTAGACACATTCTTAGTGTCCCTTTTTGTTTTCAAACTGCAGCTGAGTACTGTGCTGATGGCTTGAAGGATTTTACAACTGTTAAATTCCTTTCCTGTTGATTATGGCTTGAATGTTCCACTTACTGTATGCTGGGGTAACATTTTGGTATATTACCATCTTATTCTGATTTACTTTGCAGAGTAGTTTTCTCTTGCTTGCAAAATCCAGATCCCTTTCAATTATAATTTATTATTGCTCGTTGCAAAGTCTCAAATTTTAGTAATGCTGCCAATCATAATACCAGTGGCTACTTGGTCAATCAGAATGTAGGGTTCCAATCACTTTTTTGTGGTAAAATTACTTGAATCGTTTTAGAAAATATAAATGAGAACTTTCTGACCATTCTGGAGGGTCTCAATTACCCACATGTCTAGAGACACAATGAAGGATCCCTGGCTCTGTGGTCCACTCAGATCAGGGCAGATGGGTTTTTCAGTTTAAATCAGCTTCATTAAACTTGATATTATTGCTATTATAATACATTGTGCCTTTGTTTTCCTTGGAAATAATCCTTGTGATAAATGATGAGCCCAAAGGCAGGATAGTTTTGAATCTGACTTATTACCTCAAAAGCAGAAGGAAATTTGATATTATCACTTAAATCTCTTGTTTAATATGTATCTACTAAAGTGACTTCAGTGGAAATATCAAATTCAAAGAAGTTTCAGTGACTGGAAGCTATAATGGCCCAGACAGATGAAGGTCAGGATAGTCAATGCTCACCCTGACAACAGTCTTCCCATTGGTGTGGCTTTCCTCCCCTCTAACAGCATTAGGGAAGGATTCAGTCACTTTGGTCTTCAAGGAAAAATAGAAAGAATTTTCAAGTTTACATATTTATATGATGCCGATTAAGCTACTCTTTTTGAAGCTTTAAAATCTGACTTTACCTGATTAATTCCTTAACACTAATACAACAAGGAGTCCTTCTGGGACCTTAGAGACTAACAAATTTATTGGGCATTAGCTTTCATGGGCTAGAACCCACTTCATCAGTTGCATGGGTTCTAGCCCATGAAAGCTGATGCCCAAATAAATGTGTTAGTCTCTAAGGTGCCACAAGGACTCCTCGTTGTTTTTGCTGACACAGACTAACACGGCTACCACTCTGAAACCTGTCTTAATGCTAATAGTAATTGGTTCAGATCATTGACCTGCAGCATGCAGACTGGTGCAGAGTTTGATTCCAAGGAGTGCCGAACACCACAACTCCTCCTTGGGATTTGCAGATGCTCACCATCTCAGGATGTGCCCCTTATTGCATGGAAGTCCAGTGTGCTACCTGAAGACCTATTTTAATGGACTATATCATTTGGTTGTTGGAAACAGGAAACTGTATGACTTCATAGAGACTAACCAATTTATTTGAGCATAAGCTTTCGTGAGCTACAGCTCACTGCATCCGATGAAGTGAGCTGTAGCTCACGAAAGCTTATGCTCATTTAAATTGGTTAGTCTCTAAGGTGCCACAAGTACTCCTTTTCTTTTTGCGAATACAGACTAACATGGCTGTTACTCTGAAACCTGTATGACTTCAGTGTGTGTTTTGTTGTCGATAAATGCATCTTTGTGGCTATTTCATCTCTGCCGGTGCAAATGTTCATTGTGGACATACGATTGGTAAAGGAGAGAGGCCAGTAGGTGGGACTATCATGGCTTACTTTCCTATAGTTCTAAACTGTCAAATGAAATTTTGCAATTAGTTTTGGTTTATATGCATGTTAAATGCATTCCATATATGTAACCATTTTATAAGAGAGCCAAATAGTTCAGTTTTAACATTGTTTTGAAGAAAACAACCATTTGCCCTCTGGTTTTAGGGACACCATTAGGTCAATTTAAGCGTTGGTTTTGTTAATGAAGGTTTTATTTAAAAAAAAAAAAAAGCCAGACTGATCAGCTGAAAAATTTTATGAAATTAAAACCAAGCACACTTCAGTGGAAATCCTTTATTTTTAAAGGAACAATGTTATTTTAATTGAGCAAGCTGAATGCAGCCGCAAAAAGTTAACAGCGTACATTTTAAAAATGTCAGTTGATAATCTGAGAGACTGCCAGTAACTCAAATATAGACGCATTCTTTAAAAATATGAATCTTAATCTGTATCCTTTCTTAAAATGGTTTCAGGCTGGCAAATTCTCAGTTTAAACAGATGAGTTATATATTCTTTCTGGGGTTTGTAAGAAAAGTGCTGACACAGCCTTAATTTTATTGAACAAAGTTATAATTATATTTGAGGTTCCAACCCCTGTGATATCCTAGTGGTTACCTCCATCTCCAGAAGTAGATGGACCTGAGCCACAAAATCAGATCTGGGTTTCTGTGAGATTTAAGTTCAGAGTTTTAATTTAGGCTCATTAGTACTAGTAAGAAAAGGTGACTGTTGACTGTCACTCTGTTGTGCTATTCTTGAGCTCGTTTCACATGCAATAAATCCTTTACCAGTAACCTTGGCTGGTAAATGCAGTTCTAGCACTGAACCCTCCGTATTTACATACATGTTGTTGTACAGGTTTCCATATTCTGATGGAATATGCCAGACTTATGACTAAGGGAAACCACTGGTCAGACAGTGAATAGAATCATAGAATATCCGGGTTGGAAGGGACCTCAGGAGGTCATCTAGTCCAACCCCCTGCTCAAAGCAGGACCAATCCCCAATTAAATCATCCCAGCCAGGGCTTTGTAAATCTGTCAGGATACATTTAATCATGTATAATTAAAATGAAAGTAGTGGTTACCTATGGTATGTTTGTGCATTAGTTTGGCTTTTATGGTCTTATTGGAAAGACCATTAAAATTTATTGTGCTACTTCAAGCTTAGAGTGGAACAAAGTCTAATTTTTTTCCTTTGACAACTGGGATTGTCACACATCCTACTCTTGAGAATCGCATGTGTAGATGGGAATATTTTAATTTGTTTTACTTGTCAAAAGATCATGTGTATTAATGTTCTGGGGTTTACTCCCTCCTGGGTGCCTGTGCTAGTGGTCTTGAGCTGACATTCTTGTTTGAAGTATAACTTAATTAACCTTCAGTAATAGATGATGAAAGTGCAGGGTACTTGGACTGTGTGGGTGAGATGGCAGCACAGCATCATGGTGGTGATGTTAGCTCAAGACCCAGCAAAAATTGCATTTGAAATAGGAAGGCCTCAGAGGAAGAGAAGAGTAATGTCTTGCCACCTGGTGGCTGTGGGCATTGACAACAGGATTTTAAAGGGTGCATGTGCTCACCAATAGCTATGTTGAATGGAGGACAGTCAGTTTGAGTAGTTTTTATAGGTAGTTTATTGTAATAGACAAAGCCTGAAGGCTGTGTTCCCATTGTTCAAAATATCTTCAGTCTTCCACAGTTTAGAAGCCTGTGCCATGCCCTGAGACATAGTGGTGTCCATGTACAAAAGAATTCCTCAGTGGGAAGAAAAGGTCAGTGAAATCAATTCCTGGATGTTCTGCAAATATTAATTCTGCAGCAGTGTGAATAATGTATTTTGGCCAACAATAGCACAGTAAACTGCTTATGGAGAAACAACGAGGAGTACCCCCTCCCCCCCGACGTTCTGGTTAAACTTGGATTTATGCTGGAAATGGCCCACCTTGATTATCATACACATTGTAGGGAGAGTGGTCACTTTGGATAAGCTATTACCAGCAGGAGAGCGGGGTGGGAGGAGGTATTGTTTCATGGTCTCTGTGTATATAATGTCTTCTGCAGTTTCCACAGTATGCATCCGATGAAGTGAGCTGTAGCTCACGAAAGCTTATGCTCAAATAAATTGGTTAGTCTCTAAGGTGCCTTTTCTTTTTACATGATATCCAGTGGGTTAATCCACTAGCTAGACTAAAGACGAATGAGGGTTCCACAAGTAAAGCTCAGTAACTCCTTCTTTTGTTCTACAACCTCCTCTCCCCATGCTATATTCTGATCAATAGGTCAGGTCCATCTTTTGTATCATGCTCCCTCTAGTTGGGTTACTGAAAAGTTCAATTCCCTATTGTGCTACATGACTGGAAAGGAGAAGGCTTTCCTTTTCCCTCTCCCTGAGTCCTAAGCCTATTCTAAACCCCTAAGTTTCTTCTTTGAGTCTCATTCCCATTGAATAGTCCTAGTATCTGGCACTGATGTTAGCGGAGCTTTCCTAAGGAACAGCAGAGTAAAACTGACATTCTTTATCAATTTTATTGCTGTCCATAGGGTTCTTACTAGTAGTAGTAAAACTTGACTAGCCTTGTTAGTACCACTTAGCTGCTGATTGGAAGAATGACTAGTATGAGCATCAGCAGAGGCATTGAAGCTATCTGCATAGTTTGAAAGATGGCACATGCTTCATTAGCTCATGTTTTACTGGTGGGGAAATTCTGCACCTCTGCACAATGCAGAATTAATGTACCATGCAGAATTTTATTTTTTCATGCAGAATTTGTGATTTCTACCAAAAGGAAGCATTTTGGTGGAAATCACAAATTTCAGCCCTGCGTGCAGTGGGGCTGACAGCCAGAGCAGAATTTTGCTGAATTTTAAAATACTGTGTGCAGAAATTTTAATTTTTTGACTCTCAGTTTCCCTAGGAGTAACATTTGGAAGGTTGTTTGCAACCATGTGGACTAAATGTTTTGGGTTTTTTTTTTTTAAAATGGAAATATAAATTCTGCGGAAATGGCTGGTGTCATTGAATAGTCCTAGTATCTGCCACCTTCTCTCACCTGGGCAAATAAGTGATTTTTTTTTTTTTCAAGCCCACTGTGTTTGTACTGCTGTGCATGTAGGGTTCTGTGTGGGTACAAATAAGGTTAAGTACTAGGCGTAGTTCTCTGCACTGGGTGGCATGTGTCAAGCCTCATGTATGCTTATTCTTATACTTGCAAGTACACGGGGTACAAAAGGAGTAGAGCTTGCTTAGAAAACGGGAATGTCCTAGTATGGTCTTAAGTATAATTCTGATCATGCTAATGAGGAGATTAAGTACATATCCCCCCCTCCCCCACCCTCTTTAAGCTTTCTGCTGCTGTGCAAGAGTGCTTGCTGGCCAGGCAGCAGTGTGGAATCTGGCTTACCTGCCATTCTTGAACTGTTCATCCCTTTTCACCTTGTGACTATATCATGTGTGGAACATGCAGTGCCTGTACTGTGCAGGATCAAGACCAGGATCAAGTGTCTGTATCCCCTATATCTTGTCATGGTTATCTCCACATACAACTGGTAGTCCTAGTTCATTAGGTTGGTGTCCCATATAGACAGGCACTTATTTCAGTCATTATTTAAAAAAAAAAAATAGAATGATCACAGTAGACAACTTCTATGGCAGGTTGCTTGCAGCCAGTCTTAACGTCAGTTTTTAAAACTAGCTTTGTGTGGATAAAAGAAAAGGAGTACATGTGGCACCTTAGAGACTAACAAATCTATTTGAGCATAAGCTTCCATGAGCTTATGCTCAAATAAATTTGTTAGTCTCTAAGGTGCCACAAGTACTCCTTTTCTTTGTGTGGCTAGAGCATCCTTAGCAAAGCTGTCAGGAATCCACTTGAGCATGCAGTAGGCTGATCTTGCTCGTCAGCCAAGTGCCAATACTTTGAATATTTCATCACTAGCAAATACTGACATTTTAATTTGAATGCCCCCATGCATCCTTCAGACTGCACGTGGTGAAATGGCATCTGTTTCCCTCTGTCAGATCACTGCTGGCACTGCCTCAACGGGCAGGGCTAAAATGGCCTGAGGGGGCTGGATCACATGTAGCTGTAGTCCTACAGGAAGATGCCTAGCTTTCAACTGAAACTGAGGCTGACTGAACTACATGCAGCCAGACAGGCTAATTATGTTTTGGCAAGGACTAATTGGAACTGAAATTTAAGCTCATAGCTGTTATTTTGCAGCTTTCTTAGTCCAAAAGCTACCCCTTTTCATAAATTGATTAAGATACATGATGTATGTTATTGTCTAAGTTGCCTTTTTTTTTTTTTTTTTTTTTTTGAAAAGCAGATTTATTTCTGAATATGATTAGGTCATATATTTCCAACATTTTCGTCTGGAAGTGAGTCACTGTTTCTTTTGTGAAATTGCATTAGCGCTACCTTATCCTGGAAAGTAGCTTTCAGCTGAAATTAGGGTGTTGACACTTACTTTAAACTGGAATCTTTTATCAGATGAATTTCAAAGCATGTTTACAAACACTTGAATTATGACTCCTGAAGTGCTAAAATACCAGATATCCGTCCATTCCTATTGGTGGAAATCCTCCAGTGCTGGGGATGTACTTTCTGAGCATGTTTAGCTTTGGTTTTTTCTCTGCTGAATTTTGAACTTTAAATTGAGGGGGTTAGAGCATCTGTATGTAGCTTAATTGATGTTTATGAAATACTTTAAATCCTCTGGAAGAAGACATCATGTGCATATATCCTCCATTTCCCCATCTATTTGTACTTTTCACTTGTTGTGCCATGTCTGCTATGAGATTGTAAGCCCTTCAGTATAGGTAACATGGCTCTGTGCATCTTCTTCAAGGAGAATAACACATTTAAATGCTATAAATAAATAATAGAAGTGCAAAGCATTAACACTTGAAAAAATTACCAGAAGTTCTAGCTGAAGGACTAATGTTACTAACCAAGGATGAAGTGGCAGAATTCCAGTGAGATTGAAAGGCAGTGCCTCAGTGAAAAGACCAATCCCCCAGGAGATGGTGTCCCTGAAGTCCCTAGATCAGGGGTGGGCAAACTTTTTGGCCCAGGGGCCACATCTGGGTGGGGAAATTGCATGCAGGGCCATGAATGTAGGACTGGGGCAGGGGGTTGGGGTGTGGGCGGGGGTGCGGTGTGCAGGAAGGAGCTCAGGGCAAAGGGTTAGGGCGTGGGGTGTACGAGGGGGCTCAGGGCAGGGGGTTGGGGTGCAGGAGGGAGTGCGGAGTGTGGGGGGGCTCAGGGCAGGGGTACAGGGAGGAGCGTGGGAGGAGTCTGGGGGCTTAGGGCAGGGGGTTGGAGTGCAGCAGGAGGTTGGGGTGTGGCAGGGGGCTTAGGGCAGGGGGTTGGGGTGCAGGAGGGGTATGGGGAGCATGAGGGGGCTCAGGGGGTTGGGGTGCAGGGTGCGGCAGGAGGATCAGGCCAGGGGGTTGGGATGCAGGAGGGGTTCAGGGTGCCAGCTCCGGCCTGGCACTACTTACCTTGAGTGGCTCTGGGGTGGCAGCAGTGTGCAGCGGGGCTAAGGCAGGCTCCCTGCCTGCCTTGGCCCTGCACTACTTCCAGAAGCGGCTGGTACCACGTCCCTGCGGCCCCTGGAGTGGGGGTAGGGAGAGGGCTCAGCACACTGCCCTCCCCTGTGGGTACCTCCCCCGAAGCTCCCATTGGCCGTGGTTTCCCGTTCCCGGAAATGGGAGCTGCGGGGGGCTGTACCTGTAGGCAAGGGTAGCATGCGAGCCCTCTGCTGTGCGCCGCCCCCCTGCCCCCCAGGCCACAGGAATGTGGTGCTGGCTGCTTCCAGGAATGTGGGGCCTGAGGCGCCAGTGGGTGGCTATCTGCCTGTGGGCCATAGTTTGCCCACCTGTGCCCTACATAGTGCTATCTTTCTTCAACCTCTTGCTATTAGGAGTCTACTTTGAATCCCTGCTCCACACACACTCCTGGCTTCTGGAAGGAAGAATTTTTTTAGCCATGTTTGTAGCAGAAAAATCTTGTGAAATGTTACCATTGTTAACACCATCTCTGCTCCACTGGTGTTATCACTGTTGGGAGCACTACAGTAGCTGGGCAGCTGTCAGTTTATGGCATTTAAAATGCTGGTAACGAACCCTGCTCTTAGCAGGTATGTTTATTATGGTATTTAAAACTCCTGTAGCTAGTAGTCTGTCTATACTAGGTCTCCTAATGTGATGAACACTGGTGGAACTGAAATTGTTCTATGAACTGATAAAAATTAGCAAAAGTTCCCTAGTGCAGTCGGGGCTTTTATGTCTGCCTCTCTGATCCCTTCCCAGAACATCTTGTGTGTATGTAGGAATCGCGAATACACTACCCACCCCATAACCTTCTGTCTGCTTTGTAGACGGTGAACTCCAATATTCTCTTGTCCCCTTCCCACCTCCCCCCAGTCTTTTTCGGGTGATCCTTCTCAGATAATTGCTTCAGTATTTGTTGGTATTAGGGAAATTAAAGTAAAACCGTTATAAATTATAATCAAAGTGGATGAGGCACACCTTTTGGACCAACTTCTGTTGGTGAAAGAGACCATCTTTCGAGCTATACAGAGCTCTTCTTCAGGTTCTCTTTGTAGCTCGAAAGCTTGTTTCTCTCACCAACAGAAGTTGGTCCACTAAAATATATTACCTCTCCTATCTTGTGTCTCTAATATCCTGGGACCAACATGGCTATAACAACACTGCAAACAGTTGTTTCTTGTCTGTTTCACTTCTGCCTAGAGCTTTCTGATTAGCAACGGTGAAAGCAACCATAGTCTTGTCTTCACTTTGCTGTAGTTTAGGAAAGCTGCCAGTAGCAGCAGAGGCCCTGAAGCTCTGTCTCTGCAGACTTGGGAAGACAGACAAGAAGACGATCACATTTTGAAAGTTATCTCTTCAGTCAAACCATCTAGAAATTTCAATTTTTAAAAGGAAAGTTTAATTTGGTTAGAAATGGACTTAGGCTCTCTTACTCACCAGGGGCACAAGTGGATTTTTTCAAGTTGAAATTATATATCCAGCAGCAGATCAAATAGGTTGTTTGAAGATCTTCATGGGAACACCTCCTGTAAAAGTGGGTACAATTTTAAGGATGGTATCTGGTAACTATTGATGCATGGCTCTAAAATTATTACTTTGATTGTAACTTACTCTTCATAATGTTTTCCTTGATATTGCTTTAAAAAACCTTCTCTGATAAATCTCTGAAATGGGAATTTGGGATGTAAAAAGAAGCAGTAAGCAAAAAGGATGGGTTTTATGCTTCTTAGGAAACATTTGATAACAGCAGCAATTGGTGCTTTTGAGCTGAGCATTCATGTTCCTGCTGAGGTGGGCAGAAAGCAGCTTGAGAAACTTAAATCAGTTCCATAGTACTCACAGCATTACTCTAAGATGTTTCCAGCCATTCAACATGATCAGGAAATAGAGATTTCTGTATCATTGGTTAAAAACACATGCAGAATTTTTAATTTAAAGGCATTATAATAAAATTCCATGCATCATTACAGCACAATGTTTGTTGCTGATATATTCATTCACCAGATGAAACAATGTATGACATTGCAATATGGTGCAGGTAACCTAAGCTGCTTTCTAAACTTGAAAAATGAATAATTAATGAAAGTGTAAGGAGAGTGATCACTTTAGATAAGCTATTACCAGCAGGAGAGTGGGGTGGGGGGAGAGAAAACCTTTTGTAGTGGTAAACACCCATTTTTTCATGCTTTGTGTGTATAAAAAGATCTTCTGTACTTTCCACAGTATGCATCCGATGAAGTGAGCTGTAGCTCACGAAAGCTTATACTCAAATAAATTGGTTAGTCTCTGAGGTGCCACAAGTACTCCCTTTCTTTTTGTGAAAGTGTACTCTGACTTTTGGATACCTTCAGATATTTCATCTGATACGATTATTTGTTCAGAATATGATCTTCTCTGTGCTGAGAATTAAAACAAAACCTATAATTTTTGCATTAAACCTATATCTTTTTATTCCTGTATTCATTTTGTCCAATAGTCTTTCTTAGGATACCAGCATTTTGGAAATGTCCTGCCTGATAAATTGTAATACTTTGATTCTGCTTGTGCTTTGAGGGATGAATTGCTGGAGTTTTACTCATCCTTTGGGTAAAGTGCATTTTTTTTTTAGCCATGAGGATTCATCACAGTACACAGGACAGTAGGATCAAGTGTCACACTGGAGATTACATGTTTGTCCTGTGGTAACCCTCTTAGTAGCTTGCATTGGTGAATGGCTGGATTTGTAAACTTGTATATCTGCGTTAACAGTGTTTGATTTAACTCTGGCTTATTTGCTTTCCCTCCAACCTAATTTCAGATTTGTGAATTCACTGTTCAGGTTTGAATCTACAGCTCATCTGAAGATCAGAATGCTTGTGTGCTTAGCATGTATTCTTAGGTTTGGTGATTTGTTCTGAACAAATTTTCTGATGTGAAAAATATATGTGGAACCTGCAGGATGCTGAGAAACCAAATACATGTGTCCAGTAACCTGCAGATCAGCTTCTGGGTTTAGGTGTTGTTTCAGCAGACATTAGCTGTGTTGGTGTGGCAATTAAAATATACTGTAGTCTTGCATTATGTCATCACTTATCAGACACAAAATTGAATTTGGCAATAGGAAAAATGTGTATAGATTTTGCAAATACTGTAGAATGTTATGAGTTAACTATTCATGTGTGATCTCTTTTATGGTGAGTACTTCTGTATGGTTCCTGCTGCTACTATGTCCAAATAGTAAAGCAAAATGATTATGGTCTCCCTTGAGGTGGGAGAGGGGTACCATAACTTAACTTTTTTTGCATTTTCAAGTTTGGTAATTTTCTCATACTCTGAATTCATTTGGTTATTTATTACTAATTGAAGAGATTACATAGGAATTTCCCCAATAGGCACATTATTCTGTGGCTGTCTGTTACAGGGATTCTTGAGTCTGCCATTGCATCTTATCTTGTATACTGCTGGAGACTGGATAATGTAAAAGATAAACTGCTGCTCTGGTCCGGTCTGGCAATTCTTATATTCCCTGTCTACTAATTTGCTCTCTCTTCTGAATTATGAAGTTTACTAGGATCACTTGCTGTGAAGGTACATTTAACAATTGATTATAAATTGCATTGAACATGAAAACAATTATTGCTTATTACAGGTATAACCATACTTGTTAACTGTGATATTACCCCGGGCCCAATCTGATGGACAGACAGCTGTGTCCCCTCAATTCCCCAGTCTGGGGTGCCTCTTACACTGCTTCGCTGTGAGAGCAACCACTCCTAGTCTGCTCACACATGGCTGTCAGCATGTAAATCACTCCCAATTATAGTGTATGAGTGCTATAGTCAGCCACTTATGCGCTACATTGCAGTGTGACACCCCCAAACTCCCAGTCCCAGACTTTCCCTCAGGAATGTGCATCTTATACTGCCTAGCACCCTCATGGACAATACAAGCTCATACGACGGCCGTCATTTCATTGATAGAAAATCATATGTACAAATCTTATTGTCTCAAATGGAGTTTCCCAAACACGTCAGTCCAAACACACTGATTTAGATAAAACAATAAAACAAGTTTATTAACAACAGAAAGATAGATTTTAAGTAATGAGGCATAAAAGTCAGAATTGGTTACAAAGAAATGAAAAGTAAAACACAAACGAACATCTAACTTAACAAGCTAAATGAATTCAAAGCAAAGGTTTCTCTCACCATGTGCTTACAGCAGTCTGGCTAGATTCCTTTCAGTCAGGACCCCACCCCAGTTCAGTATTACTTACCTGAAAGACAAGGATTGTTGATGCTGTGAGCAGAGAGAAAGGGAGGAGTATTTTGGGGCATCTGTTGCTCTTTTCTTATAGTTCTCCTTTTCCTTTGAAGATCATCTCCAGCTAGGGTTCAGGAGACAGGAAATCTGTGGGGATGAGAATCTTAAGGTGTTTCTTCACCAAAATGTAAATTTCTCACTCGCACCCTTTTTCCTGCCGAAGAATGGCCGTTTACCCAGGTGATAGTTTTGTTGACCAGGTGATTTGGTTTTGGTGACGCCTGGTTGAGGCATCGGTTTGCCTTTTGTCTCAGAGGAACTGGTTTGTGTCTGCTTTTGCAGCCTTGGAATATGTCTCAGTCATATCATACAGTAAAACCTTATAACTTTATATACAATGTTGCCTCACATTTTACCAGGACAATAACGATCAGCAAATTATGAGTTTTCAAATGATATTTTGTACAAAATCCATCATAGCCTTATAAAAAGGGTGAATGCAGGGTTACAGACTCACATGAACATTGTATTGGAGTCCATGCAGGGCACTTCACAAGTTAAACAAAGACTGGTTTAAATCATCTGTTTGAACTTGAACTTGACATGAAAGGTGTGAGGACTACACAGCAGGGATTCAAATAAGGGAGTGGCTTTGAGCAATGGACGAGAAGTAGTTAAGTCATTAAGGATGATGTTCTGTTCACATTTGGTACTCTGTTTTAAACATTAACTTTTTATTTCTCTAAAACTGTTTCTTTAAATAAGAGAAAATGACTGCATTACTCCTTCAGGATAATGTATCTGTCAAGTTTGAAGCTCTAAAGGTTCTGGTAACTAATAAATCTGTGGGTCTTACCTCTATGGTTGTCTGTCACTTTTTTTGTTTGGGGAGGTGGAATATTTGACCAGCTAGTTTATTTTAATTTTAAAGCATTTTTCAATAGATAATGCCAGCACAAAGTCTCCACTCCTCTCGTACTTTATTTTTAAAAGGTCTACTTGTGCTCGTAGTAGTCTGAAAAGTCCTGGACTCTGGACAAAAGTAGAGGCTTCCCCTATCATGTCACAGTAGAGATTTTGAAGAACCTGGCATTCCAAAAGCAAAACTGTAAGCGTCTCTCATAGTTCTATTCCAGTAGCCACTGTCAACTAGCACTGGAAAGCCATTTGGTAGCAACTACAGCACAAGTGTCAAACTCCTTTTGTGGAGAGACCCGTATTTCATTCTTAATTACGGTCCATTGCACTGGAGTATAAATTTAGGACTGTATACTGCCCTTAGGCTATGTCTACACTGAGCACTTTACAATGGCGTGGTTGTGCCTCTGCGGCCGTGCTGTTATAAGGTAAACAGTGTAGCTGCTCTTTGTCACCAGGAGAGAGCTCTCCTGGCGACAAAATAAAAGCACCCCCGACGAGGGGCGGTAACTTTGTTGACGGGAGTGAAATCTTTTGTTGTTCAGGGGTGTGTTTTTTTCCCCACACCCTTGAGCGACAAAAGTTTTGATGAAGAAAGTGCAGTATAATCAAACCCTTAATCTACAGCTGATCTACTCATGTCACTGTGGTGTTTGCACAAAATTTTAGGGTGAAATATGGCTTTTATTTTGTCTTGCAATTCATTTTAAGGTACTGAACAAATGACGTTGCCTAACTTTCACATTCCGTGTCAGTCAGAGAAAATATTATCCTGCTGGTGCACCTGCTATTTTTGCCTTTAGTTTCTCTTTCTTCCCCCTTTTCTCCCCTTTTTATAGTGTTCATATCTCTCCTCCTTTCTTCCCTGTGCTTCCAACCTTGTCTCCATTTTTCTGCTAAAATGGTGAGCTGTGAAATAATGCTGATGTCTTAGTATCATATTTAGGCTTTAGCTTTAACAACCTAGTGAGGTGAATGGGGGAATTCACATCTCAGTCGTCATCATTTCAGGCTATGTGCAGACTCAGGAAGATAATGTCGCACTGGTAACTTTGAAAATGTAAACCAAGTATAATCTTTGCAACAGTGAGGGCAAAATATAATCTCATTTTAAATTAAGGGTTAGATCCTGTAGAATCTGAATGTGCTATGCAAGTCCAAGTCTCACAAATACATCAGTCTGGATGTTTGACAACCCTGAACTAAAGCATAAATTCGGCTCTAGTTTATCTCTAATTGTAATCAGCTGTAGTATAAAAATTGACTTTATTGTCTTAGTTATTTGTAGGTGAAATAAGGGTGCTGCTCCAAGATCTAGATTTTAAAGTCTGGAGTTGCGTAACTGAATTTATAGCCGCCTTCCCTCCGCCCCCCAAAATGTTCCTGCTGTGAGACCGTTAAGTCCATCTCTTTGTCTTCCAGGGTTCTTTAATCCTTTTCTTTGTCAGTTTTCTATGATTAAAGAAGCTGCATTTGGGGAGTGGGAGGAATAAGTTTGTAGCTTTTGAGGGAAATGTTCTTGCTGTAGCTGATTTGCTCTCCCATCTATCTTAATGAAAGCACTGCTCACCATCTTGCGCTCCTCTGTGCTGAGAGGATGCGCACTGATTAGCTTTCTGTAACACCATTTCACAGATGGCATGGTTTACTTAGATCAGATTAGTTCTGTTTATACTGTAGCCCACAGACAAGATGCTGTCATGTGGAACTGGGAGACACTTACTATGTAAATAGTACTTGGCTTTAATACGACTTGAGTTTTATGAGAACTTTTAACTACTTTCCCTCCCCTGTGTCCCAAAGGCTCTTTCATTTGAGAAACTAGCTGTTTAATTTTGATGGATCTTATACTCTGCCTTTTTTTGTCTCTGAAGTCTGAGACCTATTTGCTATTGCTAATATATAATTTGTGTATAATTTGCCTTATTTTTGTAGACAAATATACTGACTGCACTAGTTTTTTAATATCTTGTATCAGACTTTAATGGCAACTTCATTCTATCTAATCTCATTCTGAGGTACTGATGTAATCGAATTAAATGGTTGAGAATGGACTGAATAGAAAATTAACATTTAAAAGTTTCAAAATATATAATTTTTAAGAAAAAAATGAGAACTGTCAAAAGCCAAGCAGAGTTTGACCTTGCAAAGGAATTTAAAACCAATAGTAAAAGGTTCTTTAGCCATATATAAAAAAAAAAAGGAGAAAAGAAGCAGGACTGCTAAGCACTGAGAAAGGGGCGTGGAGATTAAAGATAATCTAGGTATGGCCCAACGCCTAAACAAATACTTTGCCTCAGATTTTAATAAGAGTAATGAGGAGGTTGGGAACAGTGGCAGAGTGACTAATGGGAACAAGGATGTGGCAGTCTGAGGTGGAAGTCAAACACAAACAGTTTAATGGGACCAAATCGCGGGTCCCAGATAATCTCCATCCAAAATATTAAAGGAACTATCAAATGAAATCACAAGCCAAATAGCAAGAATTTTTAATGACTCTCTAAACTCATGGGTTACACCTCATGACTGGAGAATTGCAAATATAGTACCTATATTTAAGAAAGCGGTGGTTAGTAAGAGAGAGTTATCCAGGAAACTACAGACCCTTTAGTTGGACCTCAGTTGTATGCAAGGTTTTAGAACAAAATTTTGAAAGAGAGAATAGTTAGGGACATAGAGGTAAATGGTAATTGGGATAAAATACAACATGGTTTTACAAAATGTAGATTGGTCTTGCACAATCTGATCTTTCTTTGAGAAGATAACCAATTTTCTAGACAAAGGAAATGTAGTAGATTTGAACTGCCTGAATTTCAGTAAAGCATTTGATACAGTTCCACATGGGATATTGTTAGTTAAATTGGAGAAGATGGGGGTTAATACAAGAATCAAAAGAAGGGTAAGGAACTGGTTAAAGAGGAGCCTACAATGGGTCATGCTGAAAGGTGAACTGTCAGACCGGAGGAGGTTACTCAAGGATCGGTTTTGGGACCAGTTTTACTTGTTTTCATTCATGACTTTAGCACAAAAAGTGGGAGTTTGCTAATAAAATTTGCAGATGACACAAAGTTGGGAGGTATTGACCAATATGGAGGAGGACAGGAATATCACACACACGGATTTGGACAACCTTAAAAACTGGAGTAATAGAAATGGGATGAAATTTAATTATTCAAAGTGCAAGTTCATGCATTTAAGGATTAACAAGAATTTTTGCTGTAAATTGGGGACGTATCAGTTGGAAGCGACAGAAGAGGAGAAAGACCTGGGTGTATTGGTTGATCACAGGGTGGCTATGAACTGCCAATGTGATGCGGCCGTGAAAAAGGCTAATGTGGTCCTAGAATGCATCAGGTGAGGTATTTCTGGTAGAGATAGGGAAGTATTGTTACCGTTCTATAAGGCACTGGTGAGACTTCATCTGAATATTGTGTGCAGTCCTGGTCTCCCATGTTTAAGAAAGATGAATTCAAATGGGAAGAGATGGAGAGAAGGGTTATTAGAATGGTACTAGAGAGAGGGGTTACAGTGGATGAGAAGCTGCATATGGGTCATAGAATCATAGAATATCAGGGTTGGAAGGGACCCCAGAAGGTCATCTAGTCCAACCCCCTGCTCGAAGCAGGACCAATTCCCAGTTAAATCATCCCAGCCAGGGCTTTGTCAAGCCTGACCTTAAAAACCTCTAAGGAAGGAGATTCTACCACCGCCCTAGGTAACGTATTCCAGTGTTTCACCACCCTCATAGTGAAAAAGTTTTTCCTAATATCCAATCTAAACCTCCCCCACTGCAACTTGAGACCATTACTCCTCGTTCTGTCATCTGCTACCATTGAGAACAGTCTAGAGCCATCCTCTTTGGAACCCCCTTTCAGGTAGTTGAAAGCAGCTATCAAATCCCCCCTCATTCTTCTCTTCTGCAGGCTAAACAATCCCAGCTCCCTCAGCCTCTCCTCATAAGTCATGTGTTCTAGACCCCTAATCATTTTTGTTGCCCTTCGCTGGACTCTCTCCGATTTATCCACATCCTTCTTGTAGCGTGGGGCCCAAAACTGGACACAGTACTCCAGATGAGGCCTCACCAATGTCGAATAGAGGGGAACGATCACGTCCCTCGATCTGCTGGCTATGCCCCTACTTATACATCCCAAAATGCCATTGGCCTTCTTGGCAACAAGGGCACACTGCTGACTCATATCCAGCTTCTCGTCCACTGTCACCCCTAGGTCCTTTTCCGCAGAACTGCTGCCTAGCCATTCGGTCCCTAGTCTGTAGCGGTGCATTGGGTTCTTCCGTCCGAAGTGCAGGACCCTGCACTTATCCTTATTGAACCTCATCAGATTTCTTTTGGCCCAATCCTCCAATTTGTCTAGGTCCTTCTGTATCCTATCCCTCCCCTCCAGCGTATCTACCACTCCTCCCAGTTTAGTATCATCCGCAAATTTGCTGAGAGTGCAATCCACACCATCCTCCAGATCATTTATGAAGATATTGAACAAAACCGGCCCCAGGACCGACCCTTGGGGCACTCCACTTGATACCGGCTGCCAACTAGACATGGAGCCATTGATCACTACCCGTTGAGCCCGACAATCTAGCCAGCTTTCTACCCACTTTATAGTGCATTCATCCAGCCCATACTTCCTTAACTTGCTGACAAGAATACTGTGGGAGACCGTGTCAAAAGCTTTGCTAAAGTCAAGAAACAATACATCCACTGCTTTCCCTTCATCCACAGAACCAGTAATCTCATCATAGAAGATGATTAGATTAGTCAGGCATGACCTTCTCTTGGTGAATCCATGCTGACTGTTCCTGATCACTTTCCTCTCATGCAAGTGCTTCAGGATTGATTCTTTGAGGACCTGCTCCATGATTTTCCTAGGGACTGAGATGAGGCTGACTGGCTTGTAGTTCCCTGGATCCTCCTCCTTCCCTTTTTTAAAGGAAGGGTCAACAGTGTGCCATTGTTGCCAAGAAGGCCAATGGCATTTTGGGATGTATAAGTAGGGGCATAGCCAGCAGATCGAGGGACGTGATCGTCCCCCTCTATTCGACATTGGTGAGGCCTCATCTGGAGTACTGTGTCCAGTTTTGGGCCCCACACTACAAGAAGGATGTGGATAAATTGGAGAGAGTCCAGCGAAGGGCAACAAAAATGATTAGGGGTCTGGAACACATGACTTATGAGGAGAGGCTGAGGGAACTGGGATTGTTTAGTCTGCAGAAGAGAAGAATGAGGGGGGATTTGATAGCTGCTTTCAACTACCTGAAAGGGGGTTCCAAAGAGGATGGCTCTAGACTGTTCTCAGTGGTAGCAGATGACAGAACGAGGAGTAATGGTCTCAAGTTGCAGTGGGGGAGGTTTAGGCTGGATATTAGGAAAAACTTTTTCACTCGGAGGGTGGTGAAACACTGGAATGCGTTACCTAGGGCGGTGGTAGAATCTCCTTCCTTAGAAGTTTTTAAGGTCAGGCTTGAGAAAGCCCTGGCTGGGATGATTTAACTGGGGATTGGTCCTGCTTTGAGCAGGGGGTTGGACTAGATGACCTCCTGAGGTCCCTTCCAACCCTGATATTCTATGATTCTAATGACCAGAGTAATGGGGAACCTACCTTACCAGACAAGATTTAAGGAGCTTGGCTTGTTTAGCCTAACAAAAACAAGGGTTGAAGGGATATATGATTATCCCTTTGATGTGTTTATGGATAGTAAACACAGGGGAGGGAGGGACGGACGGAGAGAAGTTATTTCAATTAAATTAATTTGAAATCTTTCAATTAAGATTTGAGGACTTTCACGAACTCATCCAGAAGTTATGGTCCTCTTACAGGAGTGCTGGGAGAGGTTCTGTGGCTTGTGATATGCAGATGGTGAGACTAGATGATCATAATGGTCTCATAATGGCTTAGTCTGTGGGTCTATGAGTAAGATTAAACAATTGTAAAAATGATCATCTTTTCATTATCCAAGTTGAATTGAAATGCAGTAGAACAAACTATTTGGAAAATGGAAACAAATTGCAAAAATATTTTTTTCTATTTCATGTAGAAATTTCCCTTGGGCAGATTTTTGGACTAGCTCTGCCATTTCAGACGAAATTTGTCAATTTATCTTGACTTCATGAACTGAACAAATCAACTGTGCTTCCCCAAAACGAAAGTCTTATTCCTGATTAGCTGATACCTTTCCTTAATCTTTTAAAAATTGATGACTCAACCAAAAATACAAACACCATATAATGTTAAATTCTGCTGGCCTACAAACTATAAAATAAGAATTCTTCTGATCATAAAATCTCTTCAGATCAATAAGCATGCTACATAATATTATCATGGTTATGCATCCTTTTCTTCTCTATCTTTCCCGAAACCAGTATATTTAATGTGTACATACAGACTAAAATTCAGTATAGTTTTATAAACTAGAAATAACCTAAGGACAAGGTAAAAGATCTTAATTTTAAATTTAAAGAAGATTCTAATTGTTCAAACAATAAGCTTTAGGGTAGAGTGTAAGTCTGTGGAAGGATTTTAGATAACTATAATATGTGAAATCTTCCCAGATGCAAATGAATTACTTGACTCCTTTCCATAATTTACAAAGGGAAGCCATATATCCAGCTATCCTCCCAGTCCTGTTTGGGATTTTATGTCAATTTTTCCTTAAGTTCCAAAACCTTAAGAGTAACCAAGAAAGAGTTGCCCTTGCTTTTTTAAATTAAGGACAAGAAGTTAAATATACTATCTAGCATCTAGAATTTAGGTCTGGAAAAGAAGAGTACAAACTGAATTTGGGATTAACAGTAATGATAACAAAATAAAGGAGCTGAGGGGAGGAGTAAAAGTCAGTGTCAGGTATCAGCTGGTGCTCTGTATAACTGGCCTAACTGAATATGAAACAAGGAGACTGGATTGTCTTACCAGCTTTTAAACAGAAGCAGAGTCTTGTGCAGGGTGGTATACTTGTAGAAAGCCTCTGTGCACTGATTTTTCAAGTATATAGGGGTCAATGGTAAACTGTTAGCAGTTGCTTTTGTGCTACAGTCTGGTTATGTCTTAGACTATCTTGTGGGTTATTCCATGTGTCACTTAGATGCACAATATGGCTTGTTTTCAATAGTCTTTTCAGCCATGATGCAAGTGGCATGACTTACTGTAACAAAAAATCCCTTTCATTCACAGAAGGCAAACAGCCAGTATACAAGGGAGCACTAATTTTTAGTGTCTGATCTCGTTTTCTGATATTGTCAAGGAAATGAGTCAAAGGACTACCTTTATGTGGCTAACGAAATGATGAGATGGGTTTCGTTGACACAAACTGTATACCTTCACTGCAGAGTTAACCTGGGTTCTTATTTGTTGCTTTTAGCACCCCTCCCATCCACACAAAAAAACCTCTGACCGCAGTTTAGTAGCAGTTTCAGTCTGAGCTAGTGGGCCCATTTGGGACTGTAGGCTAAAGCGTGAGTGAGGCTTTTATTCAGGCTGGTAATTTTCCAACTTGTAGCGAGGGTGCCGGCTAAAGCACTCAAGTGCTTTAGTTGTACGGTGCCTTCCCACAGTTCTTCCAGTGTGCCTAAAAGAGAGA
Source organism: Caretta caretta (assembly GCF_965140235.1). NCBI lineage: Eukaryota > Metazoa > Chordata > Testudines > Cheloniidae > Caretta > Caretta caretta. The sequence goes on along the minus strand of NC_134207.1, from coordinate 267,799,124 downwards.
CATTCTCCTGCAATTCACTGGGAGAGAATTAGAGTAGGTCAATGTACTGCAGCACAGAGAACCATGAGATGTGTCCCCAGAAGTCTAGAAAAACATAGTTATCAGCATCAGTCAGGACACAGTAACTCAGGTATGGTTTTGCAGTGGCTTCCTAGGACTAGTCTAAGCCAGGTGCTCAGACTCGGGTGCTGATCACCTAAGTTAACTGTACAGTGAAGACATACCCAAAGTTTAAAAACCAAGTGTTTCAAACGTACATTTAAGCTGGGATCTAATTACATGCAGAGACTATAAACTTTGCTCCATTACTAATATTTTTTACTTTTAAAAAATAGTCAAAATGTTAGAGTTTCTCAAACATTTGAAAGCTGAGGCCCCCCCCCATTTCAAGAAAATGAAACCAATCATGCCCTCTTCAGCCCTGCTATGTGTTGCTAGTTGCTTACCCATCTTAACAGGTTTCAGAGTAGCAGCCGTGTTAGTCTGTATCCGGAAAAAGAAAAGGAGGACTTGTGGCACCTTAGAGACTAACAAATTTATTTGAGCATAAGCTTTCGTGAGCTACAGCTCACTTCATCAGATGCATGTAGTGGAAAATACAGTGGGGAGATTTTATATACACAGAGAACATGAAACAATGGGTGTTACCATACACACTGTAACAAGAGTGATCAGGTAAGGTGAGTTATTACCAGCAGGAGAGCTGTTCCTCAGATGTTCTTGTCAACTGCTGGAAATGGCCCACCTTGATTATCACTACAAAAGGTTTTTCCCCCTCACCCCGCTCTCTCATGAAAGCTTATGCTCAAATAAATTTTAGTCTCTAAGGTGCCATAAGAACGTCTTTTCTTTTTACCAATCTTCAGTTACACATCTTCTGGACCCCGTCCCCAGGAAGTGTGCCCCACGCTTTAGGAAATGCTAACTTAATTCATGACTTGTCAGACTGAAGACCTTGGCTATGAAGTGTTCTCTCCTTGTTCCTTCTAATGCAAATTCTTTAAACAAGTTTATGCTGAGTTTTAATGAGCAGTAGTTCCTCAAGGGTAAAAGTCTTGTTAAAGTAGAACTTGCTAGCTCATTGTGCCATAGAGATGGTCATCAGTTGGACCAAGCAGAAGGCTGCCAAATCAAAGTAGAAGCGTAAAAGCAAAAGCTAACCTAGTGTTAAGCTCTAGATTGATAAAATGCATCAATCTATTTAAAACAGAATGTGGGGGCGGGGAGGGGAAATTACAGGCAGTATTCATGTGAGTGTGAGGAAATGTGCCTTAATCCCATTTTTAAAAGTGACTTAGGCACTTAAAACCTAAATCTCATTGACAGTCAGTGGGACTTGAGTGCTTTTGAAAATTTTACCCTGGATAATTAAAGTTCTTTTCATTGTTACATTTCTGTGATTCTTTGGTTGGCTAAATCTAGTTCTTAACTCAGATAGTCAGCAGTAAAACACCACTTTAACTGTGATTTGTGTTTTGAATGCATGCAGAATCTGAGTCCACCACCTTTCTGCTTAGGGGAACTTGAATTAAGATCTACTCTTGTCTGTCTTTTTTGTAAAATCATATCTTTATGCAACCCACATGCTTCACTAGATGGAGCTAAGAATTATGGTGTTCATCAGAGTAGCCAAGTGTCCATCCTAACCATCCTTTGTTTACTGTTTCCTTCATTTCTACTCACTTCCCCTTTGCTGTCTCACCACCTCCGTCCCTTCTCCCTGCTTCATCTTACCCAATTTCTCCCCTCTTATACCGCTATCCTCTGACATAGATCTTTCACCCACACTATGGGAAGCTCTTCTTGCAATATAGGTATCCTCTTATTCATTGCCTCTTGCACTCTTGTCCCTCTGCATGAGGTTAGGATCAGGAGGTTTAGGAGCTGCTGCTCTTACTACTGCAAACTGAAGCAATATTGTGGAGTCTGGGAGTTTTTGTGTGGTCAAAAAACATGGTGCTGGAATAAGAAATCTGTCCACTTGACATGATTTTCAGTAGGTGTTTGTAGTGTTTAGTGGAGTTATAAAAGAGGCAGAAATGTGGAGATTGAGTACTTTTTGGGTGGTAAAACTAATTCTTCTGAGAATTCTTTTTAGTGCTTAGCGTGTAAAATGGAGCTTGCTTTCTGAGGTATAGCAGCTCATAACAAAAAGCTTTTTTGATAAGGTTAACTGTTCGGAATGATCTCATCCCAGTGACCAATTGGAGTAATGTGCAATGCTCCAACTATTTGCTGAAACAAAAGTATGTTGAGCTGGCTGACCACAGAGTAGTCTATTTGATCAATGTAATGTTTCAGAGTTGAGATATATATGTAGATTGAAATGCCCCCATTGTAAGGCAGCAGGTAAATGGTACAGAAAGTACCTGCTCACTCCAGTTGGAGCTTTTGGAAACAAGTAGGGTAATAGTTTTTCTATGAATTTAGGGCTTGCGTGATACCTTTCTAATGGTTTTGTTAGAATGTCACTGACTGATGTATATGGATTGTAGAAAAGAGGTAGAATAAACAGAATAGGGCTCCCTAACATCATAAGTTAACTTACCTCCATTAGTGGAGACAATTTCCCATGTTTTTCAAACTGGGCTATTACATTTAGCTAAAAAGCATGGAATGGCAAGTCACTTAGCCACTCAGCCTCAGTTTCCCTATATGTAACAGAGAGAGAGCATTTATCTCATAAGGATGTTGTATTGTGAGGCGTCTTTTATACAGGGAGGTCAGACTAGCTGATTCCTTCTGGCCTTAACATTTATGAAAATTAATGTTTATGAAGTACTCTAATATCCTAGTCTGAAACATGATTACAGTAACTACCACATCATGATCATCTTCAATGTACAGTGAGTTCAACATGCAGGAAAAGAGCTAACAAAATGTTAAATATCAATATTTGCACTTCTGTGAGTTTTCAGTCAGGACCTCCATCCTGTTGAAATGAAACCTTTGATAAATGACTTTCCCACTGCTTGTTGGACAGTAACAGCTGCATCTACTCCTGATTGAAATTCTATTGCCTAGTCTCCTAGTAGTTCTGAATAGATGGAATTTTGTTCAGTGGTACAATTTACTACTTAACTAGGGTTTCCTGGGTGGCAATAAAATGCTGTGTGCTTTCCACCCAGGTTTCCTTAAAACATTAAGGTGAATTGAAATGCTTTTTAAAAATAAGTACACAACTTTCAAAGTGTCTGTGGTTAGAAAAATTAACCAAATAAATGTAACTCCCTCTTACTCAGCTCTTGACCTTGTGTGTGGTGATAGATGCATTTGTCTGCTTTACAGGCCCCCCCAAAAATAAATTTTTTTTACTCAGTTCTAGCTATGGAATGTTATTGGTAATGATGCACAACTCAGAAAGAAACCAGCTTGACTTCCTGACCCCAAGATCAATTTGTGATTATTGAAATGGTCAACTTGTAAATTTGGCAAATATGACATGAAATAATTCAGACAATAAATATGGGACACTGATGCTATTTTAATTTCTTCAGAGCCTGACATATGGTCTGGCTGTGCATCATGAACAAGATATACAAGTAGCTTTAAAGTTAGATGCTTTAAAAGGAAGCTAAAAAGGTTGAATCTGGGGAGGAAGGGATGACCAAAACAGTATTTTTTAAGGCATAAAATGGTTACATTTAGTGCTATTTTTAACTTGCAACTGCTAATGCCCCTATCTTCACAGGTTTCAGAGGAGCAGCTGTGTTAGTCTGTATCCACAAAAAGAAAAGGAGGACTTGTGGCACCTTAGACTAACAAATTTATTTGAGCATAAGCTTGAAGTGAGCTGTAGCTCACGAAAGCTGAGGCTCAAATAAATTTGTTAGTCTCTAAGGTGCCATAAGTCGTCCTTTTCTTTTTCCTATCTTCACAGTGAGAGAGCAGATTCTATTACTCGGAGAATCTCCTTGATAAGCACAGAGCAAGTGTTTGGGAGAACAATTGTATTTAAATTGCGGAGAGTACTGACTGCAGCTCACACTCAAGGACATGAAGGGCAGGCATCCTGTCTTCTCTGACTGGAGCGTGCCTACCTGTGGACCAAATGGAAGGCACTGATAAACTGAAGTTGCCATCTTTTTATCCAGCAAAATTAAGTAGGTTATTCTTGAAAGGATTATCTTTCAGGACACTGATTCATCAGAGAAATTAGGGAAAATCACAATCTGTGTCTTCTCCAGTGACAAGATTGGGCTCTGTTAGATGGCTATTTGCAAAGATGCAACAAAAGAACTACAGCTAAAATCAGTTATTTTCAAAGCTATTCTGACAAAATTGACATCCATGCTGCCAAATGGAAAATAAAGGTTGTTTTTGTTTTGCTGTTTGCCATAGGGTGAGCGTATGGGGGACAGAGGCCTTCTAACATGGTATCTCATTCTAAACTCATAGGCAGTGTTACTGCTCAATCTATCTGTTACAAATACAATTTAGTTAACTGTATCATGGTGTAAAGAGTCTGCTTGCATCCAGCTATCTTGGTCCAATTTACTACGTTGTGCCTGTTAGTAATGTGGTCCAGTCATCATTTGGTGGGTTATAACATCCTGTGCTGAAATGAACCAATCGTGCAATGAGAAATTCTTGCTCTTTTCCCTCTATACTTCAATCTTTTAACATCCTACCATAACTAGCTTTTTTTTAATGGCAGCTCTTGCTGCAAGCCTCTCCTCTTATTTTTTTCTGGACTAGTTTCTATCAGACCATTTCTTAAGTCGGGGTGGGGAAACTTTTTTCTATCAGGGGGCCATTGACCCACAACAAAAATCAGTTGCAGGTCACACACAGCCCCGTGCGGGGGAAGAGGGGGTGCAGAGGCTCAGGGCTTCCCCCTGCAATGGGGTGAGCTAGTGCTTGTGGCTCCAGCCCCACCCACATGGGGGCACCGAAGCTCGGGTGGGGCTGGGGATGAGGAGTTTAGGGTGCGGGGGAGCTCCAGGCTGGGGTCAAGGGGTTTGGAATGCGGGAGGGGGGCAGGGGATGGCGGTGCAGGGTTTGAGAGGGAGTTAGGGTGTGGGAGGGGGTTCCGACCTGAGGCAGGGGGTTCAGGGCGCAGGCTCCAGCCAGGCGGCGCTTACCTGAGGCAGCTCCCAGTTGGTGGTGCAGTGCGGCTAAGTCAGGCTTCCTGCCTGTCCTAGCTCCGCACTGTTCCCTGAAGCGGCCACCATGTCTGGCCCCTAGGCGAAGGGGCCATCTGTGCACTGTGTGCTGCCCATGCCCGCAGGTGCCGCCCCCGCAGCTCCCATTGGTCACGGTTTCTGGCCAGTAGAAGTTGCGAAGCTGGTGTTTTGGGGCGGGGGGAGCACGCAGAGGTTTCCTGATCGCCCCTCTGCCTAGGGGCTACAGGGACATGGCAGCCACTTCCGAGAGCTGCTGGAGGTGGGGGTTTGGGGCTTCTGGCCTGCAGCGTGGAGACTTGCTGCAGGCTGGATTAAATTAAGCAGTGGCCTGGATCTGGTCCACAGGCCGGAGGTTCCCCACCCCACCTTAAATCAGTAATGCTGTCTCTAGAAATGGCCAAATTTTGATTCTTCAGAGATGGTAAAGGCTTCCATAATGACCTTGGTCAACTGTGGTGCTAATCAAATGAGATGTGGTTTGAGCAGGAACACCTGAGTTCTGATTGCTCAGTACCCTGGCAATGAAACACTTAATCTCTGTCTCAGTTTCTCAATCTCTTGAAGTAGGGGAAAATACTTATTTGCCTCTTTCAGGGATTGTCTTGATTGTTGTTAAAGCATATGTAAGGCTAGGAATGTGTAGGGAGAGGCAGGAATTGCTTTATCAGCAGCAACCTGCAAGGGTCAATCTTTACAGCACCTCAAAGTGCTAAGCATTTTATTTTTAGAATAGATATGGTCCCTGCCCCAGACAGTTAACAGTCTGTTTTTTAGATGAGACTCTACTGGTGATAGTAATGAACAATAGGGAGGAAATGGAGTGGTGAAGGAGTAAAACAGCAGCAAGAGCATGCAACTAGGCATGTACTGATCATGACTCAAATTCTATCTTTTTAAATACCCACAAGTGAGTCAATAGGTATCACAGAATTACATTTTTTTAAGGAGAGATTTGAATGAGCAGAGGGTAGTAGCTTTGTGGACCAGGATAAGGGAGAGTGTTCAGGGTTAGGGCACAGCATAGAAAAATGCATCCGATGAAGTGAGCTGTAGCTCATGAAAGCTTATGCTCAAATAAATTGGTTAGTCTCTAAGGTGCCACAAGTACTCCTTTTCTTTTAGCATAGAAAAAGGCACTGAGACAGTTGTGGGAAAAGCAGACAAGAAGGGCTTATTTATGCCTTGAAAACATACTTGCCTTCAGCTTCCATAACTACAAATGTTATTGATCATAAAGCTATCTAGCTACAGTATTCTGACCTTTTTTAATCTCCCCTTCTTCCCACTTCCCCAATATGGAATTTTTCTCATGCTGTAGTCCTTCACAGCAGACTAATTTTTTTTATTCCAGTCTTCACTAATGTTCTCAAATATTGTGTATAATTGAACATTCAGGTGTTTGTCTTCCCAAGCCTTTGAATTTTATTTGCCTGATACTTTTAAGTTCTCTAAATCTTTCTGTAGTCTTCCCTTATACCTTGCTATGCGTATTGCAGCTGAGTTGGATGATCTTCAGAAGATGTAGACTTCTAACATTACTGTGTGTAGCAATTACAAATGTACATTGCATTGAGGTAAAGTATTTGAACAGCAGCCCCTCAGTATACTTGCAAAAAGGCAGCCATGTTCTAATAATCTCAAAGAATTGTTCATTACAATTTCAGTAATGCGTTTTTTTTGTTATTGTGATTGCTGTGAACTTTAATAAACTCTGCTTTGATACATGGTTTCCAGTCTAGGTACTGATATTGTTCTGCATTATGTGAACTGACTTCTAAGTCTACACTGCTGACTTAAGTTGTGGCTGTTGAAATAGTTTTTTCAGAAATGAAATAGATGACAAAGACAAAACATTCTGCATCTTGCAATGTTGATTTTAGCTAAAGAGAGGAGCATGATTTCACTTATGCCTTAAAAATACAGTAGGTATCTGTGATTCATTCTGCTAAGTAAGTCTCTAAAATGGCATTTACTTCTCTAGTTTAGTGCTGAGTCTGAGCTTTTTATCCATTGGTTAAGTGTAAGTCCTCATGCCAGCCTTTTTGTTGTCCTTCCTTATGGAGGTGGGGATGTTGGTAACAGTCATGCTAGGAAATGGAGATGTTGAACGTGTTATAATTTTATCTTCATGCACAGGAAATTATAAACTTCCTGATTTCTTTTCTTTTCCTGTGGTAATGGCATTGGTGGTTGGCAGCATGTAATCTGCAGTTGGGAATAGGAAGATTAGAATTTGCAGCCTGTCTCCTATGTTATAAGAACATGAGAATGGCCATACTGGGTCAGACCAAAGGTCCATCTAGCCCAGTATCCTGTCTTCCGACAGTGGCTAATGCCAGGTGCCCCAGAGGGAATGAACAGAACAGGTAATCATCAAGTGATCCATCCCCTGTTGCCCATTCCCAGCTTCTGGCAAACACAGGTTAGGGACACCATCCCTGCCCAGCCTGGCTAATAGCCATTGATGGATTTACCCTGCATGAATTTATCTAGTTCTTTTTTTGAACCCTGTTATAGTCTTGGCTTCACAGCATCGTCTGGCAAGGAGTTCCACAGGTTGATGGTGCGTTGTGTAAAAAAAACAACAACTTCCTTTTGTTTGTTTTAAACCTGCTACCTATTAATTTCATTTGATGACCCCTAGTTCTTGTGTTATGAGAAGGAGTAAATAACACTTCCTTATTTATTCTACACACCAGTCATGATTTTATAGACCTCTGTCATATCCCCCCTTAGTTGTCTCTTTTCCAAGGTGAAAAGTCCCAGTCTTATTACTCTCTCCCCATACAGAAGCCATTCCATACCCCTAATAATTTTTGTTGCCCTTTTCTGAACCTTTTCCAATTCTAATATATCTTTTTTGATATGGGACAACCACATTTGCACACAGTATTCAAGATATGGGTGTACGCATGGATTTATATAGAGGCAATAGGATATTTTCTGTCATCTTACCTATCCCTTTCTTAATGATTCCCAGCATTCTGTTTGCTTTTTTGACTGCCACTGCACATTGAGTGGATGTTTTCAGAGAACTATCCACAATGACTCCAAGATCTTTCTTGAGTGGTAACAGCTAATTTAGAGCCCATCATTTTATATGTATAGTTGGGATTATGTTTTCCAATGTGCATTACTTTGTGTTTATCAACATTGAATTTCATCTGCCATTTTGTTGACCAGTCACCTGGTTTTGAGAGATCCTTTTGTAGTTCTTCACAGTCTGCCTGGGATTTAACTATTTTGAGTAGTTTTGTGTCATCTGCAAATTTGGCCACCTCACTGTTTAACCCTTTTTCCAGATAATTTATGAATATGTTGAATAGGACTAGTCCCAGTACAGACCACTGGGGGACACCACTATTTACCTCTCTATTCTGAAAACTGACAATTTATTCCTACCCTTTGTTTCCTATTTTTTAACCAGTTACCAATTCATGAGAGAACCTTCCCTCTTATCCCATGACTCCGTACTTTGCTTAAGAGAGGAAAAGGCTACATACAAGGAATAAGTTTATAAGGATCATAAGCTAAGTAGCTGAATTCATGTTCCATGGTCATTTATCACTAGTGACACTCACATGAGAGATTTCAGAGTAACAGCCGTGTTAGTCTGTATTCGCAAAAAGAAAAGGAGTACTTGTGGCACCGTAGAGACTAACCAATTTATTTGAGCATAAGCTTTCGTGAGCTACATCCGATGAAGTGAGCTGTAGCTCACGAAAGCTTATGCTCAAATAAATTGGTTAGTCTCTAAGGTGCCACAAGTACTTCTTTTCTTTTCACATGAGAGAGCACCTCTGTGATTTCTGTCACCATTGCTTTTGACATTGAGCACTGTTTTTATTTGGACTAAGACAGGGAATTTGCTCCTGTTAAACTACTGTTCTTGATAGAAGATGAGATACTGCTTTCCCTCTTTCATTTATCTTGGGAAGTAACTTGCATGAGGCTCCTGGCCCCCTTTGTGGACTTTCATTGACCTGTGACAAGTGAGAAGCATTAGGTGTTTCTAGAAGATTTTTATCTGGCTTTTTGGATAGTGATATTATGTTACACTAGCACTTTTAAGAGCTGAACAGTAACTCTGTCTAATTACTGTAATAGAGAAACAAAAGCACTGGAAACTGCTGCCCATGAAACTTAAGTGTGCAAGGGTAATGCAGAGCCATCCTCCACTAGTTCAGGCTCCTCTTTGAGGGAGGATAGAATTTCATGAAAAGCTGCAGCTATGGTTTTATCTGCAGATTCCAAAGGAAGGAAGCAGGTGCCCATAGTAATCCCTAGTATCTATGTAGCTTTGATTCATTTTCGCTGCACTTTGTAGTTACTACATTAACACACACATCCAGATACAAATGCTGAATTACACTTTCGGCATATCTCAGGCTAAACATAAAAGCAGGTAGTGGTTTTCCAGAAAGCTGCAGACTTACTTCATGGATAGTGTTGTAATTTTAAAGAGATCATTGAATCCAATTTGATAAGCACACAATTTCTGAATAATAGAAAGTATTGGTGATTTCCAAGGAAACTTCATGTGGTTAGTTAAGGGCTCATTGTGGGCCTTTGGATCAATGTGGTCAGTACTTTTTTCTTCTTCTGATTTCTGTTACCAATCTTCGTTCTTAAGGGGAAACAGAAATCCTTGTTGCTGATCTTGTTGCTTCTGACGGATGGGGACCTCTGCTGGCCCTCTTGGAGGGGGAAAAGAGGTCCCATGCTGTTGCTCCATTCTCTCTGGAAGCATGTCCACAGCCATTCCAAGTGGAGATAGGGCAACAGCATGAGTATAGAGCCACAGTGGAGGCTCTGTATTGTGGTGAATGTAGGGCTTTCCACTTCCATAGTCCAGCCCTGCTGCTCTTTTTCTACAGATGGTTCTGGTTTGTAATGCCCCTTATTTAGGACTTGTGTACCCTTCAAAAATAACTAAGGGAAATGGTTACAATAGACTGTCCCTAAAATGGTAGTCTTTAGTGTAAACTAAACTTACCTGTGTTCCCTTCTAGAGTGATAGCCTTGGCTGAGATGACTGCATGTTGGAGGGACATGGCTAAAATCCAATCAATCCCACTTATATGGCAAGATGAAACAGGGTTCACTTAGACAAGTCATGGGGCATCCATGTTGTAGCTGGAGTCCTTAACAGTTTAGTGCAGGTCTGCCTTCAGTGTCTGGTTGACTAAAGAATGTACTGCTTTGTGGGATAATTTTAAGGGCTGCCTAATGTTCAGGTTGTTCAGTCTGTCAAAATGACATCAGAATTCAGTCTGAATTAGTGATTTTGTGGGTAGAAGTAAAAATGCAAGTAAAACCGATCAAATTAAATTGGAGCCTTTAACCTCTAGGTTGCTGGCTTGAATCTAAACCAGGTTTGTGATGCTTGGGTGCTGCTATCTGCTGGATAGCAACTGGTGACTGTCCTTACTCTGAGGGATGGTTCCTTCAGGCCATGGTTGATGCAGTTTTCCATGTCGGTGTGAGGAAGCGTGCTTTAATGCCACTGGTGCTTTGCCAGTTTGGTGTTTAACTAGGATCTTTCACAAGAACTAAATATACTCAAACTTAGAGAGACCCTGATGTTCAGTTGCCTTTTTATTCTGAAACTCTTGGCATATAGTCTGGTAGCCTGATTTCAGAAGTGCTGGCACCTGCAACTCCTGCTGACATCAGCAGCAAATTTGAAAATTGGGCTGTAGATATGCAACCCTTCCCACTGTCATCCCCCTCATTTATACTAACAGGACCTAATCCTCCTTGTCTTTAGGCAGCCTGGGAATGATGGTATTAGAAGAGGATTATGACCCCTGCAAGAGACTTGCACATAAATGAATAGATATTAACTAGCAATTCAGGCACTAGAAATTATGAAAGTTGGCAAGCATCAACTTCGAAAACATAAGTAGATTTTGTTTAAATCTCATGAATTTTCATGCTGACTTAAAATATAGTGAAATGAATCTCTAGCAGTTCAGAGTTCTTTTTACTCAGTAGTTTTGCTTTAAAACTCTCACCATGGCAACATGTCACTGCAAAGGCAGTCTTCTCCAAGTTCCAGCTGAACTGGAAATCCTGACCGCTTTCTTTAACATACCAGTGTAAGTAGATCAGAATATTTCATCCTTTGTTAAAACTAATCTGGTTTAATTTTGTAATGGAGCTGCTGAATGAAAGTTTTATGTATGTTGTAACTTGGTGTTTGTAGCAAAAGTGAATACCATACTTCTTGACACCAGGGAAGGGCAAAAGTACTTCAGAATGAGCTCATAGTCCTTTCTGTATAAATCTTAAATTATTATTATTTTTTAAAACAGGTCTATCTCTAGGGGAGTAGGGTCCATATCCACCTTCCTCAGATTATTTCTTGTTGAGGGTAATTTGCAAAGTTCCATGGACCATTAGGATTCTGTATAGCCACAGTTTGTAACTTGGAAACAGAAAGTAGCATTAAACCCTATGTTATGATAGCATCTGGAAGAGGCTCACCATGTCAGGGACCCATTGTGCTAGGTGCTGTACAAACATATAGAAAACTATATCCCCTGTCTCAAAGCACTGACAGTCTAAAAGAGAAGACGTAACAGTTACCTGAGACAAACGAGCAAGTTCAGGTGTGGGAGACAGGTTAACAAATAGGATGTGTGCATTTCTTAGCCAATCAAGAGCAGCATGTGCAATTTGCCAACGGCCTAGCCATTATCAGTTTACTGTGTATTAGAGAGGTGAGCTTTGGGGTGTGGGTGTGGGACTTAAAGCCACTTCCATATCCTCCTACATGGATTTTTACTAGAAGCTTTTCTCACTTGCAAGGGGCAACATTAGGAGACAATGAATATGCTTGTAGGAGAAGAGGAGAATCTGGCAATTGAGGCTGGCCTTACTAGTGGAGTGAAGGAGCTGACCTTGCAATAAGACTAAGTGTCAGTCAGCGTGGAGCTAAACTAAGTTTCCTTTGAAAGTAAGGATGAGAAGTTTGTGTTTGTGGTGGGAGAAGAGGAGTCGGTAGATGGAGTGATACAGGAACGACACAGTTCTAAGTCAGGAAGATTAACTTAGCATAATGTTGAATGCATTTCAGGGGGGTGAGGTTGGACTCATAGAAGTTGGAGAGGTGATTATATTAGTTAAGGCGTGGGATGATCCAGGCTTGCACCATAGATTAGTCCATTTGGGCAGAGGAAAGTTTGGATTTGGAGATTCTGTGCTGGAAGAAGAATGGATGTATGAGTCAAGAGAGGACCAAGTCAAAGAGAGGAAGCAAAGATTAAGGGCTTGAGTAACAGTGATGGTAGCGGTGTTCTTCATTGTGAAGTGGGGAGGAAGGTTTCAGGAGCTCCAATTTGGCTATTAAGTTTTAGTTGATCAGTGGCTCTGAGGACATGTTAGAAAGGCATGCAGAGATTTTAATTTGGCTGAAAGGAAGAGATTAAGGACATAAGAACAGCCATACTGGGTCATAGAATCATAGAATATCAGGGTTGGAAGGGACCTCAGGAGGTCATCTAGTCCAACACCCTGCTCAAAGCCTGACCTTAAAAACTTCTAAGGAAGGAGATTCTACCACCTCCCTAGGTAACGCATTCCAGTGTTTCACCACCCTCCTAGTGAAAAAGTTTTTCCTAATATCCAACCCTAAACCTCCCCCACTGCAACTTGAGACCATTACTCCTTGTCCTGTCCTCTTCTACCACTGAGAATAGTCTAGACCATCCTCTCTGGAACCACCTCTCAGGTAGTTGAAAGCAGCTATCAAATCCCCCCTCATTCTTCTCTTCTGCAGACTAAACAATCCCAGTTCCCTCAGCCTCTCCTCATAAGTCATTTGTTCCAGACCCCTAATCATTTTTGTTGCCCTTCGCTGGACTCTCTCCAATTTATCCACATCCTTCTTGTAGTGTGGGGCCCAAAACTGGACACAGTACTCCAGATGAGGCCTCACCAATGTCGAATAGAGGGGGACGATCACGTCCCTCGATCTGCTGGCTATGCCCCTACTTATACATCCCAAAATGCCATTGGCCTTCTTGGCAACAAGGGCACGCTGCTGACTCATATCCAGCTTCTCGTCCACTGTCACCCCTACGTCCTTTTCTGCAGAACTGCTGCCTAGCCATTCGGTCCCTAGTCTGTAGCAGTGCATTGGGTTCTTCCGTCCGAAGTGCAGGACCCTGCACTTATCCTTATTGAACCTCATCAGATTTCTTTTGGCCCAATCCTCCAATTTGTCTAGGTCCCTCTGTATCCTATCCCTGCCCTCCAGCGTATCTACCACTCCTCCTAGTTTAGTATCATCCGCAAATTTGCTGAGAGTGCAATCCACACCATCCTCCAGATCATTTATGAAGATATTGAACAAAACCAGCCCCAGGACCGACCCCTGGTGCACTCCACTTGACACCGGCTGCCAACTAGACATGGAGCCATTGATCACTACCCGTTGAGCCCGACAATCTAGCCAGCTTTCTGCCCACCTTATAGTGCATTCATCCAGCCCATACTTCTTTAACTTGCTGACAAGAATACTGTGGGAGACCGTGTCAAAAGCTTTGCTAAAGTCAAGAAACAATACATCCACTGCTTTCCCTTCATCCACAGAACCAGTAATCTCATCATAGAAGGCGATTAGATTAGTCAGGCATGACCTTCCCTTGGTGAATCCATGCCGACTGTTCCTGATCACTTTCCTCTCATGTAAGTGCTTCAGGATTGATTCTTTGAGGACCTGCTCCATGATTTTTCCGGGGACTGAGGTGAGGCTGACTGGCCTGTAGTCAGACCAATGGTCCATCTATCCCAGTATCCTGTCTCTGACAGTGATCAATGGCAGGTGCTTCAGAGGGAATGAACAGAATGGGTAGTTGTCCACTCTCAGCTTCTGGCAAACAGGCTAGGGACACTCAGAGCATGGGTTTGCATCCCTGACCATCTTGGCTAATAGTCATTGATGGACATATCCTCCAGAAATTTATCCAATTCTTTTTTGAACTCTGTAATAGTTTTGACCTTCACAACATCCCCTAGCAGTGAGTTCCACAGGTTTACTGCGATGTGTGAAGAAGTATTTCCTTTTGTTCATTTTAAACTTCCTGCCAGTTAATTTCAGATGGTGACCCCTAGTTCTTGTGTTATGTGAAGGAGTAAATAACATCTCCTTATTCACTTTCTCCACACCAGTCAAGATTTTATTAGACCTCTATCATATCCCCTCTTAGTCGTCTCTTTTCCAAGTTGAAAATTTCCAGTCTTTTTAATCTCTCATCATAGGGAAGCTGTTCCATACTCCTTCTCATTTTTGTTGCCCTTCTCTGTACCTTTTCCAATTCTAATATATCTAGGGCCTTACATGAATCGTGGGATGATTGTCAAATAATTGCTGCTGAGTTGCGGACAAGACATGGAAAATTGTGGAAAAGTAATAGTGGACATTTTATTAATTGTGGTAATTTGGAAAAATCAGAGAAGACCTGTTTAAGAAAAATTTGTTGGAAGAATATAAACACTCAGTTTTTATGTTATGCCTGCTAATTTTTTTGATAACCAGACATTCTGCTGCAACTATATTACAATCATTAATGCATGGGGTAGACAGCAGGATCCCTGGCTGCCTGCTGGGCTGACAGTGGGATAAATGGGGTTCTACTGTACTAATAGGGAAAAAAGTGTGTTGCAAACCTCAAAATGTATGCAAAATTGTGGACTCTGCAAAGTAAGCTAATTAAAATCAAAATTGAGGTGGAAGCCTGATATTGTGGGATCAGCAATATTACAAATTAAGTGGGGCCTTAAAAATATATTTTTCTTGAGATGGGGCAACCAGATCTGTACACAGTATTCAAGATGTGGGCATATTGTGGGTGTATATAGAGGTATATATATTATGATATTTTCTGTCTTGAAAAGTGAAGTTTGGAATAGCCTTCCGAGGGAAGCAGTGGGGGCAAAAGATCTATCTGGCTTTAAGATTAAACTTGATAAGTTTATGGAGGAGATGGTGTGATGGGATAACATGGTTTTGGTAATTAAATATTCATGGTAAATAGGCCCAATGGCCTTTGATGGGATATTAGATGGGGTGGGATCTGAGTTACCCAGGAAAGAATTTTCTGTAGTATCTTGCTGGTGAATTTGCCCATATGCTCAGGGTTTAGCTGATCACCATATTTGGGGTCGGGAAGGAATTTTCCTCCAGGGCAGATTGGAAGAGGCCCTGCTTAGTTTGTTTAAGAGCCTTTGGTGAGTTACCTTGTCAAAGGCTTTCTGGATGTCCAAGTATACTATATCCCCTGTATCACCTTTGTCCACATGTTTGTTGACCCTCTCAAAGAATTCTAATAGATTGGTGAGGCAAGATTTCCCTTTACAAAAGCCATGTTGATTCTTCTCCAACACATCATGTTCATCTATGTGTCTGATAATTCTGTTGTTGACTATAGTTTTAACTGGTTTACCTGGTATTGAAGTTAGGCTTACTGGCCTGTAATTGCTGGGATTGCCTCTGGAGCCTTTTAAAAAAAAAAAAAAAAAAAAAAAAAAATTGGCTTCATATTAGTAATCCTCCAGGCGTTTGCTAGTTACTCTTCAAATTCTTTTTTGGCCTGCCTAATTATGCTTTTACACTTGATTTGCCAGAGTTTATGCTCCTTTCTATTTTCCTCAGTAGGATTTAACTTCCAATTTTTAAAGGATGCCTTTTTGCCTCTAACTACTTCTTTTTACTTTGTCTTTTAGCCATGGTGGCACTCCTTTGGTCCTCTTACAGTGTTTTTAAATTTTGGGTATACATTTAATTTGAGCCTCTTCTGGTGTTTTTTTTTTTTTAAACATTTCCATGCAGCTTGCAGGCATTTTCCTTTGGGACTGTACCTTCTAATTTTCGTTTAATGAGGTTTTTTTAGCCTCATTTTTGAGTAGTTCTCCTTTCTGAAGTTAAATGTTACTTGTGGTGGGGTTCTTTGGTTCCCCACCACAGGGATGTTAAATTTAATTATATTATGGTTGCTGTTACCAACCGGTTCAGCTGTATTCAACTCTTGGACCAGATCCTGTGCTCCATTTAGGACTAAATCAAGAATTACCTCTCCTCTTGTGGGTTCCAGGACTAGCTACTCCAAGAAGCTGTCATTTATGGTGTCAAGAGGCTTCATCTCTGCATCCCATCCTGAGGTGACATGAACCCAGTCATAAGGTAGAGAACATAAGGAACATAAGAACAGCCATACTGGGTCAGATCAAAGGTCCATCTAGCCCAGTATCCTGTCTCTGACAGTGGCCAATGCCAGGTGTGCTCCGGAGGGAATGAACAGAACAGGTAATCATCAAGTGATCCATGCCCTGTCGCCCATTCCCAGCTTCGGGCAAACAGGCTAGGGACACCATCCTGCCCATCCTGGCTAACAGTCATTGATGGACCTATCCTCCATGAACTTATCTAGTTCTTTTTTGCACCCCGTTATAGTATTGGCCTTCACAACATCCTCTGGCAAAGAGTTCCGTAGACTGAGGGAGAGAGACGTGAGTCTCTGCTCAAGAGAGATGAGAGCTGGAAGCCAGAAATCTTTAATTGGGGGGGGGGGGGGGATAGTTGAAATCCCCCATTTTTATTGAGTTTTCTATTTTTATAGCCTCTCTAATCTTTCTGAGCATTTCATAATCACCATCACCTCCTTGTCAGGTGGCTGGTAGTATATCCCTATTGCTATATACTTATTATTCAAGCATGGACTTTCTAGCCATAGATTTTTCTGTGGTACAGTTTGGTTCATTTAAGATTTGTACTATATTTGACCCTATGCTTTCTTTCTCATATAGTGCTATTCCCCCACAAGCATGACCTATTCTGTCATTCCGATATTTTGTAGGTATTATTGTGTCCCATTGAAAAAACGAGGAGTCCTTGTGGCACCTTAGAAACTAACACATTTATTTGGGCATAAGCTTTCGTGGGCTAGAACCCACTTCATCAGATGCATTGATTATTATCATTCCACCAAGATACTGATTTTGTGCATTGGTGACCTAAATATGGTAGTTAATGTCTTGTTCGTGGATAGGATCATTCAGAGAGAGGGTGTAGAGGAAGAATAGTGTGTCAAAAATGGATCCCCGAGAAAGTAGTACCGTTCCCGGGAAATTGGTATATATATTTTGACACTATTTATATCGTAAGATTTAATTTCCTCTTTGGTGTGAAATCTTTTAATATTTCTAAATGTTCCTTGATACCTGTCTAGTGACTATAGTGAAGAAAAGCTTCTTGATGTTCATAACATGACTGAATGATGAGAGCTTTCTCGTTTGGGTCCAGTTACTAATGATTACTTAATGGTAACCAAAATGGTCATTTGTTCAGTTTAGCTATAAACGAATAAACTGAAGCAGCTAGCTATTAAAAATTACAATCCTGGATTTGGCTCAGACTGTGCAGTGTGTGCTGTATTGCGAAACAATCGGATCAAATACAACTGAGATTACAGTAACCTGGGCTGTGTGATTGGGCATTAATTTCTTAATCAGCGCTGTATCCACTGAATTATCTTCCTCTGGTATTTTTGCTGTTGGCTAGCCACAAGGAAGGCAGTCTGGTCAGTAAAATAATTTGTGTTTATCTCTGAGTTCTTGGTGTCCAGTAAGTAGTATGGTATCTGGGACACCAACAGGCTGGCTGACCTGCCTCTATACTAATATTTGATTACAGGGGTAAGAAGGCTTTCTGTTAGCAAAAAGAAAAGGAGTACTTGTGGCACCTTAGAGACTAACAAATTTATCTGAGCATAAGCTTTTGTGAGCTACAGCTCACTTCATCGGATGCATCTGATCTGTTAGCACTACTTCTGAAATCTCAGTATTACTTCTGTATTCTATGTTGGTGTCCGTTCAGTGTTGGTTAGTTATGTTGGACCTACTGTCTTACTATTATATGCAGTGTAGTTGTAGCCGTGTCTCTCATATATCCTAGGACCGACAAGGTGGGTGAGGTAGTATCTTTTATTGGACCAACTTCTATCCTGAAGAAGAGCTCTGTGTGGCTCGAAAGCTTCTCTCTCACCAATGGAAGTTGGTCCAGTAAAAGATATTACCTCACCTACCTTGTGACTCTACTTTCTCACTGTTAGTTGAAGATGGCATCTGTTCTCCTTCTTCCAAAAAAAGTTACTTTTATTACTCAGGATAACTAACCTTATTTCCTTCCAAAGGCCTCCTTGATCCTCTTTCAGGTAACCACTGAACCAAGTGTTGCTTAACAGGTTGCTGTTACTTGGCACATGCAGCTAATATTAGTGGTAAGCTCCTCAGATACTGGTACCAAACGCCTACATCCAGAACTAACTTCCATTTTGAGCAGGAATCTTCTTCAGGATGCAGGAAGCTTTTCTTGGGAGAACTTTTCTTCCTCCATTATATAAAAACTTGATTTATGTAGTCATGAGTCTCCTTGCAATTTTTTGGACTTCATTTTCCCTAGATGGAATCAAATTCTCTGCAATCCATGGCTGCAAAAGGGCATTGGTATTGGATGCTGCTTCTTTACCAGCACGTTTGAGGGACAGCTTTTCTATTCAGATCCTTCCTTACTGAAACTTGGTTGCTTCAAACATCTCTCTGGTACACCTGATTATCTTGAGAAGGTGGCACTCTTGAGCCCTGCTGGTTAAAAGGCCCTTGGCTATTGGTGCCTTTCCCTACGTTTCACCTATGGTGGGAAATAGTGAAAGAGGGAGAGTTAAGTGTAGATGAGGCTTATTTAAAGGTCATAAGTTATGTGAGGCAAATAAGGAAAGGAAATCCTGTCCTGGAGACCTTCCACTGCTGCACAAATCTCCGTGTAATGAAAATGCTTGAAGGTAGCACTCCAGTTTCTCAATAGATGTGGAACCCAGAATTTCTGGCTTGACCCCTAAACCTGTTACCAAGCAGTCCTCCCATCCCTGCATAGGGCTAATGCAAAAGCTACAGATAGAACTGGTGTTCTCTTCAGAGTCTAATCCATATTTCCCCCATCCCTCCTTGGCTTGAATACATGGTTTAAAAACAAGCTGGTTTAGGAGACTTTGCAGAAAATTTCATTTAGTTCTTCCAGAAGAGTGGATTTTTGGGTGGCTGTCCTGAACCATCTTTACCAAAATATTTCTGCAGCTTCTGGAAAATCTGCGCAAATAAAAAAGGAGGAAGCTTTAAAGTAAGGAGCATCTGTCAAAATAGAGCTGACCGCCTGCAACAGATCAGGAAAGCAGAGGCTGGGTAAAGAAAAGAAGAATACCTGTTTCAAAAGGTCACTACCAAAGTGTTTTTCTTCCACTAATCCCTTCTATGGACGGGGTGGGCTTCATGTCGGAAAACATTTGGCACTATGAAAATATTGTGCTTGGGCAGCTGCTTGGCTATTTGATGCTGCCTGGTTTTGTGAACCAGGTTCACCTCTCTCTGTCCATTGGTGTGTGTCAAACAGCTTGGTTAGAGCACCTCAGCAAAAAGGCCATTATCGTGCATAAGCAGGAAGCATGGACATTTCCAAAGAATATTGTCTAGTTTTTCCACACGTTGAAAATCGGTCCGCTTAAGAGGTTCTTAATTCCATGGTCTGACTTCTGGACTGAGTTGGATTGTGAATCTCAAACCCAGGTCTACAGATCCCCAGGTAGTCCTCAGACCTCTGCCACCTCCTATCAACTCACTGGTACCATCAGGGAGTATGGGCTGGTGGCCATAGACACCTCCCACAAAGCTTCTGATTGACAGAGTTGTCTGGCCTCTCTGGCTCAGACTCACTACTTAAGCCAGAAAGGGGGGTGGGGGTTGGGACATAGGACATTATCTAAGCAACTAGGCTGGCTGCTATCTTGGACCCTGCCTTCTTGCCTGACTCCTGAGTCCTGCATTGTTCCTGATTCCTGCCTTCCTGTCCTGTTCTTGGTTCTTGCCCTCCTGTCTTGTTCCTGATCCCTGCTTTACACTCCTGGCTACTGACTCTGGCTCTGACCCTTGGTTTGACTCCTGACTCAGTCATCCGCTCTGACCTCTGGTTCCAGTACCTGATTCTTGCTCTGACCATTTTCTCTGACCAATAGGTCTGACCGCCTTCATCCCACTCTACAACACATTTAAACTTAAAGTCTAAACTTGACTGAGTTACTTCTTCCAATGGAGAGGAAAGAAAAGCTATAGCCAAACACTCTAGAAGTGACATCTTCTAGATTTGAGATCTTCTAATGTACTGTCAGCTTCATCCAGGTCTTCTCATGCAGGAGTGGAAACAGTAAATTGAATTTGCACAAGAATGCATCATACATTTGGAGGTAGTCCCTGTGCAGAAAACATAATCACTGTATTTCTAGCATAAACACTTGATTTAAGCGCTTATTGAGTTCAAGAATGAGGAAGGGGCCCTGGTAAGGAATAGTGGCTTTTGAAGTGGAAGCAGTTTCTCTTGTCTGCCAAGTTGCTGTTGCAGACGACATGTAGCTACTACTACTTTTGGTGAAGGCCTTTCACCTATGGTGAAGAAATATGGTGGGTAGCATTAAGGTGAAGGCAGTGGGTTTCATGACCATTCTGTATGGCTTAATGGGTCAGGGTTTACAAAAGTCTGGACTAACACCATAATTAGAACCCTACCAAATTCCAAGCCATGAAAAATGCGTCATGGACTGTGAAATCTGGTCTCCCCCCGTGAAATCTGGTCTGCTTTTACAGATTTCATGGGGGGAGACCAGTGTTTCTCAAACTGGGGGTCCTGACCCAAAAGGGAGTTGCAGGGAGGTCATAAGGCTATTTTGGGGGGAGTGTGTCACAGTATTGCCACCCATACTTCTGTGCTGCCTTCAGAGCTGAGCGGCTGGAGAGCAGCAGCTGTTGGCTGGGTGCCCAGCTCTGAAGGCAGCGCCCTGCCAGCAGCAGTGCAGAAGGATGGTGTTGCCACCCTTACAATATCACTCTTACTTCTGCGCTGCTGCCTGCGTAGCTGGGCGGCTGGAGAGTGGCAACTGCTGACTGAGGGTCCAGCTCTGCAGACAGCAGCGCAGAAGTAAGGGTGGCAATACCATACCCTGCCATCCTTACTTCTGCGCTGCTGCTGGCGACGGCGCTGCCTTCCTTCAGAGCTGGGCTCCTGGCCAGCAGCCCAGCTCTGAAGGCAGCGCCACCGCCAGCAGCTGCGCAGAAGTAAGGGTAGCAGTACCACAACTCTCCCTACAATAACCTTGTGACCCCCCCCAACTGTTTGTGTCAAGACCCCTGCTATTATAGCACCATGAAATTTCAGATTTAAATAGCTGAAATAATGAAATTTATGATTTTTAAAATCGTATGACTGTGAAATTAATGAAAATGAACTGTAAATTTGGTAAGGCCCTACCCATTGGACTAGATGGTTTACAAACATTAAAAGACACTAAACTCATGGGGATAGGTGTCATCTAATTTAAATGACTAGTTATGATCTTTCGTGGGGTGGGGTGTAGGGAATCCTTATTTTCACCCTGCCTCACCTGGTTTTCTGCGGTGGTGGGATGTTTCTTTAGTAGGTGGCATGAACAACGGTAGTACTACTACCTGAGCATACCATAGTTTTTTCCTAACCAGACTACAAAGGCAGCTGCTGTCAAGGAAGAACGAACCCTGGTGTGAGAAGTGAGGGAAGCAATTGTCTACCTGAGCACTAAGGATCTGAAAAATATCTTGCAACACCCTTTAATATAGAGATGAATTGTTAACACATAATTGTTTGAAATATGGATATAGTTTTGTGACTGTAATACATTAAGAATAAATATATCTTGGTTTACCAAATCTACCCTATATGTGTCACCAGGTACAGTATTATTATAGCTTTGCATTAGTGGAGATGGTGTTCATTCTCATTTGGTCTGTTCTACATTAATGCAGTTTTTAGTGTTTTATTTTAACATTATGTTTGAATTACACCACTAATTACTGTTACCACAGATATAGCACATTTCCATTAACGTAAACCCCCATCTAGCAAGACTAAGACTGTAAATTCCCTCCGGTAGGGATCCACTAAATTCTGGCTAAGTTCCTTTCCTACCCTCATCGGCACAGTATCTGAGAGCCTTCTGGTAGTGATTTAAATGACATGACTAGTGTGTCGTTTGGTTCGTTTTTCTCACTCTCCCCAAAGGGAGAATTGTGTGTGCAGTGTAGTATCATCTTATTTGTTATACAGTAGATATTGTTTGCAGCAACACCTTGTAAGACCAACCACTGCTTACGAGCAACATTTCCCCTGGGAACACTTTCTCTACTGTGAATTGTGTAGGAGAAGGGGGGAGAGCTATAGTTCAGTGGTTTGAGCATTGGCCTGCTAAACCCAGGGTTGAGAGTTCAATCCTTGAGGGGGTCATTTAGGGATCTGGGGCAAAAATTGGGGGTTGGTCCTGCTTTAAGCAGGGGGTTGGACTAGATGACCTCCTGAGGTCCCTTCCAGCCCTGAAATTCTATGATTCTATTCTGTTCTAATTATTGACACTCCCCATAACAGCAACAGCTGCTTTGGAGCAACATAGCAAAAGGGCACCGCTTTGTTGCTACTAATGAGCGTCTACTGTAGTGTTTTAAAATTCTTCTTATATGTACATGTTGCTATGTGTTTATACTAGGGAAGTCAAGGTCAAAAGTGTGTCATAAGATCATACTGTTTGACTGGAAAGCACCTAGCAAGTTTCGGATGCTGTAAATGGTGTGCCTGCCCTGGAGAAACCTCTTCTGGGCTAGTGTGGCTCTGTCTTGGTCATCCTCAGTTTCCCTTCACAGAGGCTTTCTTCCTCAATATTATGCTGTTTTATTATCCTATACTGTCTGAATAAAAATAAAGGCTTCAGAGTCCAAATTGCACCTCTACCTGACTGGAGGAGTTGTCTTTTTATTCCCTGGGAGTCTTCTGTCTGCTCTAGCTCACGGTTCTCCTCCAAGCTGGAGTGTTAATTCAGTCTTCCTTTCCCCTCATAAGAATGGCCATACTGTGTCAGACCAAAGATCCATCTAGCCCAGTATCCTGTCTCTGATAGTGGCCAATGCCAGATGTTTCAGAGGGAATTAATAGAACAGGGAAATTTTGAGCGGTCCATTCCCTGTCATCCAGCTTCAGGCAGTTGGAGGTTTAGGGACACCCAGAGTGTAGGATTTCATCCCTGGCCATCTTGGCCTATAGCCATTGAGGGATGTATTATACATGAATTTATCTAGTTCTTTTTTGAACCTGTTACAATTTTGGCCTTCACAACATCTCCTGGCAGAGAGTTCCACAGGTTGACTGTGTGTTGTGTGAAGACTTACTTCCTAATGTATGTTTTAAACCTGCTGCCTATTAATTTAATTGGGTAACCCCTAGTCCTTGTGTTATGTGAAGATGTAAATAACTCTTCCCTATTCACTTTCTCCACCCCATTCATGATTTTATAGACCTTTGTCATATCCCCCCTCACTTAGTCATCTCTTGTCTAAGCTGAAAAATTCTCATATGAAACTGTTCCATACCCCAATCTTTTTCGTTGCTCTTCTTTGCATCTTTTCCAATTCTAATTTATATTTTTTGAGATGAGGATACCAAAACTGCATGCTGTATTCAACATGTGGGGTTACCAGGGACTTATATACTTCAGGCTAAGAAAGGTTGTGTTTCCCAAATTTTAAAAAAAAAAAAGTTTTTGTGCCTAGTCAGGCTAACCTGCTGGAGAGAGATCACCCCCATTTGTCAGCTAGATGTCTCTAATCTCTCTCCCCTGTTCAACTTCCTCTTTCTGTTTAAATAAGGAAGTCCAAGGTGGAGCAGGCAATCTCCTTGATTATCCCAGGCTGTGAGCTCCTGGCTGACTTTTAAAGGGCTAGTACACTCCTTCACAGACCCTATATATAAAGTGATACTAGGACATGTCTTCAATTGTTGTAAAATGGTGCAGCTTTATTAAAATCTGTGAAGTTGTGCTGAAGATCTGGCCCACTATGTGCAGGGGTGCTGTGAGAACCACAAGTTGGAATTTATTGGTTCAGTTAATGTCTTAACTTTGATGTGAAATAATTGTAGCTTTTGAAAGAACATTCCATATATTTTCCTAAACCGGTTCAGATTGGTTTCCCTTAGACGTGGGCAAGTCTGATAAAAGTGAAACAGCTATCTAAAGCACCACAACAAATTCTACTGTCCATGAAGTTGGAATTATGGAAAATGTCCTTCAGCTTTGGGGTGGAATGACATAAGTTGTGATGCCTTTTTATTCCTACCTCTTGTCTGAACAGAAATAAACAATTGTTCATGTTTAGTTGTCTCAATTGAGGGATTACTAACATAAAAATAAGAGAACTGCCATGTGAAAGATCTTAGAATCCTTTGGGTAATAGCTTTACTAATTAGTGACTGAGATAAACCATGCCACCAATATTTCAGTGCCCTTTAGCGCTCGCTGGCGTTTCATCAATTGATCATCTGATCCCATTCCTGCCCTTTGTGATGGGAGATGGAGTGCGGGTATTCCTTAGTTATGCCAAAAATGCAATTCTGAAAGAGATCCAAAGCGTCTCATATACCTGGTTGCACAACCCTTTGGGACAATGCGGATGTACAGGACTTTGAGCCCTGCATGTGAGCATGTGGAAAAGATGCTATACAGAGGTATGAAATAATGCAGAGTGGTGCTCAAACTGCTTAAAACTTCCCCAAAATGTTCATAGTGTAGATTGTCACGTGGACACCTCCCTCCTCATTAACGATCCTACATATCTGTGGCAACTTGAAAAATTGTTTACATAGAAAAATAATGCTGGGAAAAGACTTAGTAAGACAGAAAATATCACATAATGTCTCTCTATAAATCCACGGTATGCCCACATCTTGAATACTGCATGCAGATGTGGTCGCCCCATCTCAAAAAGATCTATTGGACTTGGAAAAGGTCAGAAAAGGGCAACAAAAATAATTAGGGGTGTGGAGCTGTCATGGAGTGTGGGGGAGTCAGGGCCCTGCACCCTCCTCTTCCTGTGATTCCCCATGACTCTCAGCCAGCCAGTAGAACGGAAGGTTTATTAGATGACAGGAACACAGTTCCAAACAGAGCTTGTAGGTACAAACAGGACCCCTCAGTCAGGTCCCTCTGGGGGGCAGGGAGCTTAGACCCCAGACTTGGGGCTCCCTCTGTTTCCCCAGACCGCTCTAAACTGAGACCCCCTCCAGCAGTCTCACCTAGCCTCCCCCTGGCTCCTCCTCCAGCCTTAGTCCAGTTTCCTGGGCAAAGGTGTCACCTGGCCCCAACCCCCTTCCTGGCTCAGGTATCATCCCTCAAGTGAAGTCACCCCCTGCTATCCCATCCCCAATGCAGACAGTCCCAGTAAAACTCCCCTGCGACATCCCCAGGTCAGTCCTCCCCACTCCCCGCTCTGTCACAGGAGCGGATGCCGTATGAGAAGAGATTAATAAGACTGGGACTTTTCAGCTTGGAAAAGAGGAGTGAGGGGGAGGGATATGATAGAGATCTATAAAATCATGACTAGTGTGGAGAAAGTAAATAAGGAAGTGTTATTTACTCCTTCCCATAACACAAGAAGTAGGGGCCACCAAATTAATAGGCAGCAAGTTTAAAACAAACAAAAGGAAGTATTTTTTCACACAATGCGCAGTCAAACTGTGGAACTCCTTGCCAGAGGATGTTGTGAAGGCCAAAACTATAACAGGATTCAAAAAAGAACTAGATAAATTCATGGAGGATAGGTCCATCAATGGCTATTAGCCAAGATGGGCAGGGATGGTCGTCTTAGCGACTGTTTGCCAGAAGCTGGGAATGTGCGACAGGGGATGGATCACTTGATGATAACCTATTGTGTTCATTCCCTCTGGGGCCCTTGGCATTGGCCACTGTTGGAAGACCGGATACTGGGCTAGAGGGACCCTTGGTCTGACCCAGGCTGGCCGTTCTTATCTAGTGTGTTTTTAGCTCTCTTTAATGTGTTAAGGGAGGCATTCTTTTCTAAGTGTTGATCACACTCTGTTTACTTTTGTTCTATATCTTCTTTCTTTACATTTGTTTGTTTGCTTCAGCACCATTTGGCCAGACAGCTCTCTCTGGACCCCTAGTTATCAGCCACAGTTTGAGAGCCTCTGGCCTAGAACAAAATAGCTTTAATGTTTTATATTTTTTTCCCGTGGAGGGATTTGGGCTTTTGGGGCAGTTGAGATCAAAGAAACATAATATGATGGATGATTTGAGTTGTATTGAAGACTATCATTCAGTGCAGTTTTCATAGCAAGAAGTTATGGCAAATGTATCTTTGTCAAAGAAAATGGATGAAATTCTGGTTTAATTGAAGTCAGTGGGAAAGCTCCCATTGACTTTAATGGGGCCAAGATATAATCCAGTGATTTCAGTCAATCTAATTTATCAAATCATAACTGTAATATTGCCAGTCCCAAGTGCTCAAAAATAATCAGGCTCCCCAAAATCATGGAACTTCAAAACATCATTTTGTGCTTTTTATTTACATGCCTACTTTTGAATTTTAGAGTACACTTGGATCACATATTCAAGCTCTTCTCTGCAATCATGAGGGCTAGAAACATACTGTTTTTTCAAATGAAAGTGGAGAGACTAACTTACTTGCACAATTCCAGGACCTACGATTCTAAGAAATTTTTTTCTGAGAATCGTGATAAAATTGTGAGTTGCAACACTATTTTGTGTGTGATTTATGTGTCAGGGTTCCTGTCAGCTGCTACATTGCTGTGAATCCTCTGTTCTTTCCTCAAGTTCCAGGTGCCTGTCTTGCAGGACTCCTTCCCTCTGAAGAATGAATGTTAATACTCTGCATGTACTGGCTAGTAGAGTGTACAAGCCATGAGGGTGATATTTTTCTTGATGCTTCTCCTCCCAGAGTACGTCACCACTCAGTTCTCTTATGGTTGCACCAGTGCTGCTGCTTGTGTGCCTTTGTACTAACTTGATTTCTGATAGCTTACGTTCTGATCTTTCATTGCTCTGGTTCAGTTTTATTCTGCACTTAGTCACGAGGTAGCCGTTGTTGGTGAATGGCTGGTATAGGTCATAAGCACCAAGAGTGCCATGTTAGCAACATTTGTTGTTTGACTCTGATGCTGTGTTCTCATGCCATGAAGCATAACCCAGAAGACACAAAATTCCAGTATCAGTTTACCTTTAGTGATGTCTCTTGCAGCTATATTGTATTTCATTTGTTCAGTTTCAATTTAATTTACATTTTGTGTATATGTATTAATTGACAAAATATCGAAACAGCTGATACAGGACTTGGTCAAGAATTAAAGGAGGGTAATATAATTAATGCCAATCAACATGGGTTTATGGAAAATAGATTTTGTCAAACTAACGTAATCTCTTCAGAGATCTATCTTGGTTGATAAAGGTAATAGTGTTGAGATAATAGACTTCTGTGAGGCATTTGACTTGGTTCTGTATGGCGTTTTGATTAAGAAACTAGAATGATACAAAATCAACATGGCACATGTTAAATGATTAAAAACGGGCTAACTGACAAGTCTCCAAATGTAACTGTAAACAGGGAATTTTCACTGAGCGGCTGTGTTTCTAGAGGGGTCCTGCAAAGATTGGTTCTTGGCACTCTGCTGTTAATCATTTTAATCAGTGACCTGCTAGAAAACATAATCATTAGTGACCAAGTTTGTAGATGACACAAAGATAGAGGAAAGTGGTTAATGAAGAAGACAGGTCACTGGCACAGAGTTATCTGGATCATTTAGGCACAAGCAAACAATATGTTTCAGTGCAGCCAAATGTGAAGTCATACATGTAGGAACTAAGAATGCAGGACATGCATATTGGCTGAGAGGGACTCTACCTTGCGAAGCAGTGACTCTCTGAAAGTACTTGGGGTTATGGGGATAATCAGCTGAACATAAGATGATGGTGCAAAGTTGCATGGAAAAGGGTAACATGATCATTGGATGTATAAACATGGGAATATTGAGTAGGTGTAAGAAGGTTATATGGCCTCTGTATTTGGCACTGGTTCAGATGCTACTGAAATATCTTTCCCAGAAGGATGTTGATAAATTGGCAAGGGTTCAGAGGGAAGCCACGAGAATGATTAAAGAACTGGAAAACCTGCTTTATAGTGATACTTGGGGAGTTCGATCTATTTAGGTTAACAAAGAAGTTTAAGGGCTGATTTGATCAGTCTGTAAGTATTTACATGGGGAACAGGGATTTGATGATAGAGGACTCTTCAGTCTACCAGACAAAGGCATACCAAGATTCCAGTAGGTGAAGCCAGACAAATTCAGACTGGAAATGAGGTGCAGATTTTTAACAGTGAGGATAATTAACCACTGGAATAATTTACCAAGGATTGTGGTGGATTCTCCATCACTGCATAATTTTAAATCAACGTTGCATGTTTTTCTAACAAAGATGCTCTAGTTCAAACAGGAATTCATTCAGTGAAATCCTGTGGTGTGTGTTATGCAGGAGGTCAGACTAGATGACCTCAGTGGTTCCTTCTGGCTTTTTTCAAGAATGACTTGAACAGTGCTATCTAGCCTTTTATTAGAGGCTGCTGTACAACTTGCTTCCTAGACTGTTACAGTTAGGGTTCAGGGCTGGGTTAGTAACCTAACGTCTGCTTTAGTTTGTGTTGTCATTGAGGCATAAGCCAAGCGAGAGGGTCCCAGGCCACAGAAATGGGAAAACAGCAAAGTAAAATTTCCAGTGGACTAGTTTGTACAAAGCCATGGACTAAAATTTGGGCTGGCCAGCCCTGATAAAGATCAGTCTCTGTGACACCCAAGTAGTTGATTATAACCTTCGCTTCCTTTTTAATTGTGTATTCATTTATTTTACAGATCAGCAGTTTGTGGAGATTAAGGACACACAAAGGGAACATCTGCTTTTAAGGTATGGAATCATCTCTCATTAAAGATATATTCCATATTTGAAATCCACAAAATTTTGAAGCAGAATCATTGGCGCATACATACTGAAACATCAGTTGGAAAATCGTAGCCATAATATGGTGTGTGGAGACTGCTTAGGCTCCCGCTGGAGTTTAGCCGCAAAGCTGGGCAGGCAGGTCCAGCTGCTTCAGCTGACTGGGGATGAAATAGGGAGTGTAGTCTGGTAGAATCTGTAAGTCCTAATGCTAGGCATTGTGTGTGGGACCCTCCCATGGAAGTCTCTGCAGAATGAATATGCGCTGAAAGCATTTTAACAACATGAAATCCTTCCCTCTTCCTTGGAAGATCTTCAGTTTTCCTTGTTTTGCTCAGGTTCTCAGACTTGAGGCTTCTTTATTGTTTCTGGCATTTGCATCTGCTCAGTTTTAGGTAGCAGAGTCTAAATGTGGTCCAAAGGATGTAATTTCTGGCAGGCTGGACCTCTTCCCTTTTCTTGTTTCTTCTATCAGTTTTTTCCTCCTTTACCGCAGCCTGTCTGGTCTCGTGTTGTGTCATCTGTTTGTTCTGGTGATGCAGAGTTTGAGTGATCCAATTGTACACGATTCTTTTGTGGGGAAGAGGTGAGTCTGACTTAGCTTGACAGCATGTTTGGATGAAGTAATTAACAAACCTTGAGTTTGTCACTACCCTAGGCTCAAATGCCACACTTGTTCTTGAATAACAGAAGGTGCTGTGTAGCCAAACTGCTTCATTGTGGTGCACTGGCTCACGTAGCCAAGGGATGATTAAGGAGGTAAGCATATCTGTTCCATAAGACCCTGTGTGCTTGCATATACTAGCAAATAATTAAGAATAAATAGAATTCTGTAACCATTGACTATTTGCGTTGAGAAGAGCCTAGGCTATAATGTAGGAGTATACATGTGACAATGGCTAATTAAATTGCTAAGTACCTTCATATTGTAAAATGTTACCCATTTTTTTTTTTCAAGCCTCTGCTGTTCCTCAGACTTAGAGGTGTTTGGCTAACGCAGTATGTTTCTTCCTGTCTCCACCCAAATTGTGATAGATACACCAAACAAATCCAGGAAACGTACAAAATTAGTATGAGACGTTGCCATCAAAGTCCATACTTACCTACTGTTAACACCCAATGATACCTGAGATACTTCAGTATATAGAATTAGAACAGGAAATAATTCTGTTAGGTACTAAATGGTAGATGTTGGATTTTTAATGGCAAACCACTGTACTTGGAATGACTAGTTAAAACTGCCCACCCCCTGGAAATTCAGTTATCTCAACTGCATCTTTAAATTGTCCCCACTTCTGTCAGTGTGGAATAAGCTTTATCTTGAATACCTCTTTCTTGGAGGATCTTAACCAGCTACTAGTGTAGAGGTTGGAAAGGTTTGTCTGATTTAATTCACAGTCAAACTTAGGCGTGGTCTGCCCCAGGGGGGCGTAGGAGGGGTCGACCTAAGATACCCAACTTCAGCTACGAGACTAGCGTAGCTGAAGTCGACATATCTTAGGTCAACTTACCTCGCATCCTCATGGCATGGGGTCAACTGCTGTCGTTCTCCCTTCGACTCCGCTTCCGCCTCTCGCCTCGGTGGAGTACAGGAGTCAACGGCAGAGCAATTGGGTATCGATTTATTGCGTCTACACTAGACACGATAAATTGATCCCTGATAGATTGATCACTACCTGCAGATCTGGCGGGTAGTGTAGACATACCCTAAGTAAAGCTTTCCAGCATCCACTCATAACCTGATTTATAAAAGCCAGCTTTAGTGATAGGTTTCAGAGTAGCAGCCGTGTTAGCCCCCAACTAAAACCATCACCTTCAGCCCCCAACTAAAACCTTCCCAACGCATCATCAAGGATCTACAACCTATCCTGAAGGACGACCCATCATTCTCTCAAATCTTGGGAGACAGGCCAGTCCTTGCTTACAGACAGCCCCGCAACCTGAAGCAAATACTCACCAGCAACCATACACCACACCACAGAACCACTAACCCAGGAACCTATCCTTGCAACAAAGCCCATTGCCAACTGTGTCCACATATCTATTCAGGGGACACCATCATAGGGCCTAATCACATCAGCCACACTATCAGAGGTTCGTTCACCTGCACATCTACCAATGTGATATATGCCATCATGTGCCGGCAATGCCCCTCTGCCATGTACATTGGTCAAACTGGACAGTCTCTACGTAAAAGAATAAATGGACACAAATCAGATGTCAAGAATTATAACATTCATAAACCAGTCGGAGAACACTTCAATCTCTCTGGTCACTCGATCTCTGAGCTAAAAGTCGTAATATTACAACAAAAAGACTTCAACAACAGACTCCAACGAGAGACTGCTGAATTGGAATTAATTTGCAAACTGGATACAATTAACTTAGGCTTGAATAGAGACTGGGAGTGGCTAAGTCATTATGCAAGGTAACCTATTTCCCCTTGTATTTTCCTCCCCCCCCCACCCACCCAAGACGTTCTTGTTAAACCCTGGATTTGTGCTGGAAATGGCCCACCTTGATTATCATACACATTGTAAGGAGAGTGGTCACTTTAGATAAGCTATTACCAGCAGGAGAGTGGGGTGGGAGGAGGTATTTTTTCATGCTTTGTGTGTATATAAAAAGATCTTCTACACTTTCCACAGTATGCATCCGATGAAGTGAGCTGTAGCTCATGAAAGCTTGTGCTCAAATAAACTGGTTAGTCTCTAAGGTGCCACAAGTACTCCTTTTCTTTTTCCTTCAGAAGAGCAGCTGAGCTTGGGGCAGCAGGTAGGGTTGAGGGGTTTGGGGAGGAAGTGCCTTATTATGCAATTTTAATATTGGAGGCTGGTCAGTTTTGTCTTAGTACATCATTTCACATTGTCATTCCCAGTAAAAACAGGCTTTAAAGTAAGAGTCCAAGACATTATTTAGAGAGCTAATAAAATTTGAGAGGATGACAAGTTCAAACACATTCTCCCTACTTGCTCCTTTTATGGCTTTGCAAACATATAAAGCACACTGATCTTTTGGCCATCTTCTGTGCTTCCTCTAGGGGTGTGAAATATTGATGTTTCTCAGTGATATGGTGGTATGGCAGACATCTTAAGTAATAAAGAACACTTTTGATTAGAAATGGACTAGTTTATTTTCATTGCCCAACCTGGGAGGAAATCCAAGAAGTAAACAATTGGCACTAATGGTGAAAAGTAACCTGGATTTCTAAAACCTTCGTCTAATAGTCTAACTTGGTGGAAGTAACGTGGAAATTTATGCTTTTTTGGAAATGATTAAAAAGTTAACAGTGGACTAAGATTGCTTGCTTGTCTGGTACATGATACAGTACATATTTATTCAAAATACTGTGCCAAATAATCTGATAGAAGAGGGGTCGGCAACCTGCGGCACGCGTGCCAAAGGCAGCACGCAAGCCGATTTTTAATGGCACACTGCTGCCAGCCAGGGTCCTGGCCGCCTGCCCTGCTCAGCCTGCTGCCTGCCTGAGAGAATGGAACCCACGGCCGGCAGCGGGCTGAGCGGGGCCGGCGGCTGGGACCCCAGCTGGCAGGAGCCGGCGGAACCCCAGACTGGCAGTGGGTGAGCTGGTCTAGGGTTCTGTCCGGCACCTGGCTCAGCCCGCTGACGGTCTGGGGTTCTGGCCACCGTCCCCTTGCCAGCTGGAGTCCCGGCTATCTGCCCTGCTCAGCCTGCTGCCGGCCTGGGATACCAGCCGCTGGCGCTGCTCACCTCACTGCTGGTCTGGGGTTCCAGCCGCCCGGCCCCCTGCCAGCCGGGGTCCGGGCCTCTAGCCCTGCTCAGCCCTCCTGGGGTACTGGCAGCCAGCCCAGGACTCTGCTCCTTGCCTGGGCCCAGCGCTCTGCAGCCCTTTTCAAAAATTACACTACAATTAGCTTAAAAACTTGAAAACTTAAAAGCTTTGTATATTACAGTAATCGTTAAAAAATGCATAATGTTAATAAATACATAGGTTTGATGAAACAAAGTAGTTGTATTTATGTGACTGTGCTTAATTTGTGTTTTTGATGATTTACCTTCTAAAAAAAACTCGCATGTCTCGCACCCCCAGGGGGTGTGTGCACCCCAGGTTAAGAACCACTGCACTAAACTGATAAGATCTGCATTTTAATTTAATTGGAGCTTCTTAAACGTTTTAAAAACCTTGTTTACTTTACATACAATAGTTTAGTTATATAATATAGACTTAGAGAGAGAGACCTTCTAAAAACGTTAAAATGTATTACCGGTACGCAAAACCTTAAATTAGAGTGAATAAATGAAGACTGGACAGGCCTAACAAAGAAAATAACAGAACGCCACTAGCGGTCACCTTCAGCCCCCAACTAAAACCCCTCCAACGCATTATTAAGGATCTACAACCTATCCTAAAGGATGACCCAACACTCTCACAAGTCTTGGGAGACAGGCCAGTCCTTGCCTACAGACAGCCCCGCAATCTGAAGCAAATACTCACCAACAACCACATACCACACAACAGAACTTATCCTTGCAACAAAGCCCGTTGCCAATTGTGCCCACATATCTATTCAGGGGACACCATCACAGGGCCTAATAACATCAGCCACACTATCAGAGGCTCGTTCACCTGCACATCCACCAATGTGATATATGCCATCATGTGCCAGCAATGCCCCTCTGCCATGTACATCGGTCAAACTGGACAGTCTCTACGTAAAAGAATAAATGGACACAAATCAGATGTCAAGAATTATAACATTCATAAACCAGTCGGAGAACACTTCAATCTCTCTGGTCACGCAATCACAGACATGAAGGTCGCTATCTTAAAACAAAAAAACTTCAAATCCAGACTCCAGCGAGAAACTGCTGAATTGGAATTCATTTGCAAATTGGATACTATTAATTTAGGCTTAAATAGAGACTGGGAGTGGCTAAGTCATTATGCAAGGTAGCCTGTTTCTTCTTGTTTTTCCTAACCCCCCCCCCCCCCCCCCAGATGTTCTGGTTTAACTTGGATTTAAACTTGGAGAGTGGTCAGTTTAGATGAGCTATTACCAGCAGGAGAGTGAGTTTGTGTGTGTATGGGGGTGGGGGGGATGTGAGAAAACCTTGATCTATGCAGGAAATAGCCCGACTTGATTATGCAAAGAGTTGTCACTTTGGATGGGCTAGCACCAGCAGGAGAGTGAATTTGTGTGGGGGGTGGAGGGTGAGAAAACCTGGATTTGTGCTGGAAATGGCCCACCTGTTGATCACTTTAGATAAGCTATTACCAGCAGGACAGTGGGGTGGGAGGAGGTATTGTTTCATATTCTCTGTGTGTATATAAAGTCTGCTGCAGTTTCCACGGTAAACATCTGATGAAGTGAGCTGTAGCTCACGAAAGCTCATGCTCAAATAAATTCGTTAGTCTCTAAGGTGCCACAAGTACTCCTTTTCTTTTTGCGAATACAGACTAACACGGCTGTTCCTCTGAAACCTAAATGAAGACTGGGCACACAACTTCTGAAAGGTTGCCGACCCCAGTGATAGAATATGGGAAGGAATGGTTCATCTCCCTTCCTAAAGTAGGGTGGAAGTCCTTTATTTTAAGAAAAATGACTTAACCAATTAGCATTGTACTGGATAAAATAGTATGTCCAGTCCCTTATCCTTTTCCTTTCAGCTGGAAACTGCTTGTGTCTATGAGCACACAATACCTTGGCTGCCCATTGAGATTCAGTAATTCCCTAGCTATTGCAGTTTTAAGTTCCACAAGGAAGTGAATCATTCTCTCAAAATGCCCACCTGATAACACCGCAAAGGGATCCAAACCTACTTTTGCACCCCTTTCTCTTCAGAAACCTCAACCTTTGTTTTCCAAGTGGTGCCTCATGTTTGGTCCTAATTAAATTTATTTGTTGTCGAGAGAACGGAAATGTAAATACAATGGTGGTTGAAGTGCAGCAGTTACTCCCTTCCTCCTCTCCACTGACTTCCTGCCTGCATTTAGGAAGGTGGAAACTGATCATAGAATCATAAAATATCAGGGTTGGAAGGGACCTCAGGAGGTCATCTAGTCCAACCCCCTGCTCAAAGCAGGGCCAATCCCCAATTTTTGCCCCAGATCCCGAAATGGCCCCCTCAAGGATTGAACTCTCAACCCTGGGTTTAGCAGGCCAATGCTCAAACCACTGAGCTATCCCTCCCCCCTTTAGCATTAGCTGGCTTTGGAAGAAAAAAATCAGACTAGCTAAATTAAGAAGCCATACAGGTTACAAGCACAAGGGAACTACTAGTCTGAAGAACTATTTTTCTGAACTAAAACTGTGTCATCTCTTGACCTTCAGGCTAGTCCCATGCTCCAACCTGACCACAACCAGTGACTGGCAACACCTGGGAATGATTCCCAGGCCTTTGACAAAATGCTGCAGACAAATATCTGTACTACTTCGAGTGCTTGCTCATATCCATTCCATGTTAGGTGTGTGTGCTCGCCACGTGCCGGAAGTTTTTCTCTCACCAGTATTCTTAGGGGACTGGCTCTGGTGCCCCCTACATGGTAGAGTATAAGGGGCGCCGCCAGCTCCCCCCACCCTCAGTTCCTTTTTGCCACCAGTGATGGTGCTGGAACATCTGCTGCTTCGGCTAGCGTTGTTTCATTTTCTATTCTTATGAATTCTGAAAACCTGCAATATAGTGGTATATAGTTAGTAGTTTCTTAGTTATGCTGAGTAGTAGTTCTCAACTTTTCGTTAGTCCCAAATGGGACTCAGCCAGGGGGTGGGGCATGCCCCGGTCCCCAGGCTTTAAGCCCTGCGATCACTGCAAATGGCCTATGCCCATCAGTGAGCCACATACCAGCTGCCTAAGGTGCTTAGGCAAAGGGCACATAAGTGACAAGTGCCGTATCTGTAAGTCCTTCAAACCTAGGATGAAGAAGGAGTGCGATATCCGTCTGAAAGCACTCCTAATGGAGTCAGCACTCACTCTGGCACCAGGGCAGTGGTCTGAGTACTGCAGTCTCCATGCACAGTGCTCTGCCAGCGCTATCCATGAGTCGGCACCGGTCCTCCTCCACGGCTCCAGGGAAGAAGCCAAAAAGGGCTGGGAGGGGAAGCTCTCCTACCTTCTGTAAGAGAAAGGAGAGGGCTAGGGGTCAGCCACTACCCGTGCCGGGCAGCTCAACACCCTCTTCGGGAAGTCGGGCCCCAGTTCACATTGAGCAGTGCAGCCCATCCCATGCTTCACCTGCGTCCCCAGATAGCGGTGCAGGCTATAGCCAGCTTCAGATGCTGTTGACGCCCGAAGCCCTTCAAGTGGCTCAAGAGATCCTGATGCTCCTGATGCCTCCCACACTGGCTGTACCGGTACCCCGGTCTTGGGGAAAACTTGCTTTGGGACCTATGCATGTGTCCCCTCCTCAGCGGTACCGATCCCCATCGAGAGGGACGTCCTGCCAGCGTTTGCCCGCCTGAAGCAGTCACACCTCAGGACTGGAGAGGCAGGCTCAGCGGAGCCCTCTTTGGTCCCCGCAGTGGGGGCACTGGTCGAGGTACTTGAGGTGTACCTCACCGGTAGATTGGCGCAGACCATCTCCAAGGGCTTGGTACTGATCGGGCTCCAGAGATTGCTGATGGCTGGGACGTTGTTGCCTGTCTCCAAGAAGGAGGTCGCCCTACTCAGGATGATCATCCCAGATGATCATCTGCACTGGGTTCGGCAGAGCTGTGTTGCAATCTATACGTCCATGAACTCGTACCCACCTCCAGGGGTATTGCTTTGGAGTCACCTAATATGGAATGGACATGAGCAAGAAGAAAAGACAGTTACATTTTCCGTAACTGGTGTTCTTCAAGATGCGTTGCTCATGTCCATACCATGACCTGCTCACCTTCCCCACTGTTGGAGTTTCCGACAGG
This sequence comes from Caretta caretta, assembly GCF_965140235.1. NCBI lineage: Eukaryota > Metazoa > Chordata > Testudines > Cheloniidae > Caretta > Caretta caretta. The sequence goes on along the minus strand of NC_134207.1, from coordinate 267,762,188 downwards.
AAGGAACTGAGGGTGGGGGGAGCCGGCCGTGCCCCTTATACCGCACCATGTGGGCACCACTTCAGGGGGTGCCAGAGCCGGTCCCCTACGGATACTACTGAGCGAAAAACTTCTGGCACCAGTGCATGTGGTAAGTGCCCACTCCTCATATGGAATGGACATGAGCAACACATCTCGAAGAACACCAGTTACGGAAAAGGTCACTGTCTTTTTCCACTTGCACTCCCTTGAAACCTGCATGCAGCCTCTTGATGTGGTGCTCTATGCAAATTCTTTTCATGTTAGTTATTCATTCTTCTCATGAGTGTGTCTGCTGATTTTTAGTATATTTCCCTGAGAGACAAGCTTACAACAGATTTTTATACAGAATTAGATGAGTAGTTGGGTGTATCTAATATTATTCCTATTGGATGGTAACAGTGTCTAATATTGGGCTTGTTCCAAGCAGACAGGAATTTACCTGTAAAAGATTTTACCTCTAAAGCAACCAAAAATAGGTCGTTGGCAGGTGGAATTAAATTTGGGCCTCTGGAGCTAAATGCATGAGCTAAAATCCAAATGGCCCTTAGCTAAGGGTTTAGAGCAGACTCATTGCTTTCTTTCCAAGTGGTCTCCATGCCCTTAGATGGGACAGAGCACCATGCCCAGGAGATGTGTGGGTTACGCCTATACTAGACTGGAATGAGTTAACCCCTCCTGACAGGGCAAGACAGTGCAAAATTTAATGCAGGCCTGTGCTGCCAGAGCTCTGTTCTGATTCCAGATTTCTAGGTGCAGCATGGGAACTGTTCTGGAAGATTCTGTTACTTTAAAGTATTCAGTGTTTTCTCTCCCCACCTCTGATATGCCTTTCAACTAGCCCTACCTTTGACTGACCAAATGGGTGGGGTAGCAGCAAGTGGCTGCCGAGGTAGTTCAAGAGGCTGCCGTGAGCTTAATGCGGCACTAGTGCTTTGAGGGAGCAGTAGTGTTTTCTGGAGGCTATTTCTTTACTTCTTGCATGGCCCACCACTTTCTGTCATAACTGGCTAGTGGTTCTGCACCTAACATTGCTGCTCCCTTTTCAGAACTGATGAGGTCTACCAAGGCTTTGTAGCATTTGGCCAGCCACATGGCAGGATTTAGCTCAAGCAAAAATCCTCAGGATCCTCTTTAAGAATAAATGTCATGTGACCACTTCAAGTGTATTCTCCTGCTAGAGACAGAATTAAATCAGCACACTGCTGGCGAGTAGATGCAGTAGTTTGTTATATTTAGATGTCTTTACTTACTGGTCTGAGAGATTAAACTAGAAGTCCCAGGCTAGAACAGAAGACCTCGACTATTTTACAGCTGGCATGTTTTCTTTCAGTTTACTTAGTGTTCAGTTTAGTGCTTTCTCAAGCTGAAAGTGCGTTCAGAATGCCCTCTTCTGATGCAAGGAACAGAAGAGCCGGGTTATGAAAGGAGGCATTACCTCAATCTCTAACAGAGTTGCCTGTGTCAGTGACAGGTTTCAGAGTAACAGCCGTGTTAGTCTGTATTCGCAAAAAGAAAAGGAGTACTTGTGGCACCTTAGAGACTAACCAATTTATTTGAGCATAAGCTTTCGTGAGCTACAGCTCACTTCATCGGATGCACTGTGTCAGTGAGTGCGGCACAGATGCTTGCTTGTGTGACCTCAGGTGTGGGTCTGGATATGACACAGACTCTGGAATACACAGCAGTGGAGGCTGAGGTAAATCTTAATGTGTGAGCGAGCCCCTTGCTGGGGGAGAAATTTGGTCTGCTTTGTTTTGCAGTCCTAATTTTACATGTTGATATTGGAAAGGGAACACATGGGTAAGTTTTCTTTCCAACCTATAGGTGCTGATGTGAGAAGAGGATTTTCATACTGTGGGAGTTTTAGGTGATAGCTTTATAATCCTTGATAGTTTCAGGATGCCCCAATGGACTCTTATTTCTACTTCATCTGACTCTGAAGCTAAACCATTGCTCACACTTCCTGTCTGTGCTGAAGCAGTAATGTTGTGGAAGGGTGGTGCCCCCTTTTTTTGGTCACAAAGAGAATGTTTTATTCCCAGCTTTCTTGGGAAGACATTGTTCAGAGCAGTTGTGACTGGAGAGAGACTTGTTCTACTCACAGCCTCCAGAGGTGCCTAACAGCTCCTGAAATGTTTCAAGCTGCATGGTTTTAAGCACTTCTTACAAGAACAAATAGATGGGTCCAGCTGTCTCTTTGCATTTTTAAATTAGGATATTTGTGCCTAAATGTAAATAGTTTTCTCTGACAAACAATGCAAGCAGCAGTGGCCATCAGCATGGGGTGTTTCTAGTAGTTAATTTTTATTTAATTATTCATCTGGCATCAAGTTGAAAGACATAAATTAAACATTAATTTACTTGCAATATATGGTGCAAACAGGCTGCCTTTTTGTGCCGTCCAACTCACCTGTGATTACACGTTGATAGTCCAAAATCAGAGAAGCTTCTGTAGAAATGTTACTTGGGCCATGCTCTGAAGATCAGAAAACTGTCCTGACCCAAGCTCTAGAAGGAACAAGTTTTACAGATGCAAATCCTCTGGAAATATCCTGCCTCCAGTCCAAAAGTACCTGATAGGCACTTGGCAGCTATGTCTTCGCTGTCTCAAAACTGCATAGGAAGAGAAGTGGTCTTTATGCTAGCCAGGCCGGAAATCACATAGGGCTCCTTACATTGGAGCCAGCATATTGAATAAGCACTTGGAAGCAGATGAAGTTATTGCATTTTGCCAAGCAGTTGTGTAATATGCTTGCTCTAAATCACTTTGCTTAGCAGAAAGGTCACTACATTCTGCACTAGCTGATGCTTTAAAATTGTCTTCACGTGATACATGTAGACTGGTGATTCTCAACCTTCCCCTTGGCCCCACATTTAGCCATATGAGAGGGACAGGGTGGTCATGAACCCCTGGCATCTAGTCGACACCAAGGTCAAGAACCTTGATGTAGGCCACAGTCAAGGCAGGACTTGTTGAATGTGATGGCTGCTGCTACTTGTGCCTCTAGCTGTGTGTCCATCTCAAACTATCCTTCATGCCCTAATCTACAGGTTTTTTGTAATGTCTGTCTGTTTTGGCTAGTGGTGTGCTTTTTACTAAGTTATATTGATGCAATCCCCCAAAGTTATATTGATGCGGTTATATTGTATAAAGGTGTATAACAAGGCAATCTGCCCCTTTAAGGAACAGGAGGGCAGAAGAGCAGGCAGCCCTGTTCTGGAGAGGAGACCAAAAGGCAGGTTCTGGGCATCATCTGACTCATCTGCACAAGATCTAGGGATTGGATCCGATTCCCTACTAGGGGATATAAAGGAAGGCCCAGCTCCATAATGGAGACTGAGACCAGGGGAGGGCTGGAAGTATACTCTCCTATTGCTGTAACAGAAGGTTGCTAGTGTAAGGGCAAGCCCTGTGGACCGTCACGTCTCTCCCACCCACACCAGCTGAGAAAGGTCCAGACCATTAAGTTAGTGGAGGCCAGAGAGGCCCCCATAATCTGTATTAAGTAAACAGAACCCTGAGGACTACAAACTGAACTTGGCGTGGCCAATTGTTTGTCACTGGCTGGTGATCGGGTCCCCCAACCTGCATGGTGCTTTATGCTGATACATTTAAAACAATACAACTTTTGTGTATAGACAAAAGCCTTGACTGCCTCTACCCAGTTGCCAAACATCCAGCCTTTCCCACTGACCATTTCTGTGGTTTATCATTACAAATACCTGCAGCACAATGAAATCTGACAATGTGGGTGCAACATAAAATGAAATTTTTCAAAACATGGGCAACCATGCTGATTTTATTTTTTTACTTAAGTCTACGAAAATCGTCATTTAAAAATATTAAATGAAGATGCTGCAGAATTTCTTGTCTGGAATACTGTATTGCTGCAAAATTCAGGGGGCCTGTCTGAAGAGACAGTCCAGGTTCCAGTAGATCCCATAGATCCTTAACTACAGCCATCTCAGTCTACATACTGAACAGGAGAGGCTACAAAACAGACCATCTGGGGGTTGGCAGCAGAGTCTTTGGGGTAATATCCACCACTTCCTTATTATACCTCTTTAAAATGAAAGATCAGAGCCACAGAATAACAATCCTGCTAGATCACTGCAGACAGATTTGAATTTTTTCTGCACCCTGAAAAAGGTTTTAACTTTAAAAAAACAAGTTTAAATGTCATAAATTCCTTAATTTATAAGAAGCTGTATTACCAGCCCCTGTTCAAAAAGAGTTGTTGGGTCTCTCCCCCCTGCCCCCCAATCATGATTTGCTTAAAAATCCATGAGACGTGTTTCTATTTGTTTTCTAATTTGAGACTGTAGTGTTTATATATCCAAGTTTTCTCCATAACCAAGGAAGCTAGAAACTTACTATATTTATAAAAATGAAAGCTGAGCTTCTGAAGTAATCTATTGACTCAAGGAGCTGGGGCTTTAGGAGAAGCACCAAATATTGCAAGACTTGTGATAAAGTGGGAGGAGTTGAGAACATTAGCATAATATCAGCTGAGCAAAAATGTTGCCAGAAAAAGACTAAGGTAAGTTTTGTAACTAAACTTTCCCCTTTCCAAAGTACCCATGCACCCTGTAGTAGTCTTCTCTGGGTTGAGGCATAAAGATAAGCATGGGGGTTTAGAGTTGCTGATGAAAGCAGAAACTTTAACTGGAAGTGCAGTAATATATTAAGATGTGGCTCCTTTACAGACATGGCTTTTGACTAATGCATTATTCTCTGGCTTTGTTTTTAGTTCAATGGAAGCTGCTTTCCTTTTTGATACATGTACTATTAAAGGAAAGCAGCTGACAGGAACAGCTGCTTGCCTTGCCTGTTTGGTCTGTGTGACTTAGCAGTTGATATGTAGCATAGAAAGAGTGCTTTATTTTCAGCTAGAGGCTTTAGAAACAAGCACCCCCTTTTCCTTGCCCTCCTCCCCTCTGTCTCCTGCCCTTGCCAGGTTAAAACCCGAGACTCCCCCACCCCCCATCATAAAAAGGTCATTAATGATATAAATTCCTTAAAGAGAAGGAGTACTTGAGGCACCTTAGAGAATAACCAATTTATTGGAGCATAAGCTTTCGAGCTCACGAAAGCTTATGCTCAAATAAATTGGTTAGTCTCTAAGGTGCCACAAGTACTCCTTCTCTTTTTGCGAATACAGACTAACATGGCTGTTACTCTGAAATACATTCCATATTAATGCTGCCTTTTTGCAGTGTGTAATATCCAGACAACTTCCCGTGAAATGAGAATTTGAAAGCCAGTCTTCAGTTCTGACTTCTTTGCTGATCTTCTTTGAAGAGCTGGAATAGAAGAGTTTGTGAATCAGGTGTTCAACAGCTAAAACATAAAGGGCTTTGCAGAGATGGGCCTTTTACCTAAAGAAAAGAGAGACATTTATGACTTTGGCGATTACATACCAGTCATTTTTTCCCCCCAGGCACCACATTTCAAAGCTCTTAGGCATATGTGCAGCTAGATACTTACTCTGTAAGGGGCTTTCTTTATCTATGAACTCATTTTTCGTGTGACTTCTTTTTTCTTTTTTTTGAGGGCCAGCCAAGACCATTAATCCCCACCTTTACATTCCCTAATCCCGGCAAGGGTTTATTCTTGTACTTCTGATGAAGCTGCTTTGGCAGGGTCCATCGTGCTGCAACTCAAGGAAAGTTTACTAATGTAAACTTTTATCAGCTGACAGACTACATCTGCATAACATAGCAGTTTCTTACTTGGGCAGTTTTATTCACTTCTCACTAAATTGTTAGTAAGAGTGACACAGTTGCCCAAAGGAAGGAAATTCATTCTGAAGGCTGGTATTTTCAAATGTTGTCACAATGTATCTTGGGGCAATTAGCATCTCTAAAGAGCTTAGAAAGCACAAAAAATTCAAATATACATGCTGCTTGTTGAGCATTGGGGTGCACTGATATAATATTCCCATAGTATTTCCTAGGAGTGAAGGGCGGAGTGTCAGCAGGGAAAATCAGCTATGGCTCTCTTTCCCATCCCTGTCTTTTCTTCTCTAACTCTTTCACTCATAGCCTATATCAGGCTGACAATACAAAAATCTCACTGCTTCTCATTTGTCCACACAGGTCATGAGTGAAGTATGGCTCTTCTGTGGACTGATTTTTTCACCCACACGCTCCCAGTTCATGTTGGCTGTCCAGAGTGCCAGGGAAGTTTCCTTGCACTTGGTTGTATCAGTCAGGCCATAAGCAAATAGCACAGACTCAAAAGAGCACAGTAACCTCATCTCCTGTTGAAATCAATGGGAACTGCAGATGCTCAGACCTTTAAAATTTAGGATGTTAGTGTTTTGTGGTCTTCTCCCTCTGTTGCAGAGGCAGATGGGCGAGAGAATTTAGACCTTTAGGATGAATAGTTTCACTCAGGTACCTACTACCCACCAATCCCAGTTTCCCTTCTCGCTTTTTACCTTAGTTCTAAAGTAGTTTTTCAATACACCCACTGGCTGCAATGTCTTGAACACTATTCAGGGTCAGTCAGGGTTAATTTCTTTTTGTATGTGGGCCTTCCAAAGTTTAGTCCTAGAAGACATGCCAGCCCATCTCTCTGGGGCATAAGCAGAAAGGAAACATAAATTAATTGAAAACTAATAAAATATCAACTATAACATCTTTGACACTGCCAAAAATATGGGTGTTAACTTGTAAGCTCTTCTTTGTGCTAAGGTCAACAGATCTGCTATGTTGCATCCAATGAAGTGAGCTGTAGCTCACAAAAGCTTATGCTCTAATAAATTTGTTAGTCTCCAAGGTGCCACAAGTACTCCTTTTCTTTTTTAGATCTGTTATGATGAGTATTTCAGTGGCCTGCTTGCAGCGGGGGTGCACAATTAGACCTGTCAGTCACTGGGGAATTACCTCACTGCCATCTTCTGAAGTTTTCTAATTTTTTCTACCTCCCCAATGGCCAGCAGTCCCCCTGCCCCAAGCCCTCCCTGCTCCAGAGCTCTTCTGAGGAAAATTTCAAAATTTTCAGACTAAAAATTGGGCTCAATATTTTATCTAATTCCTAGTTGTGTTCCAGGGCTGCACTGGATTTTGGAGGAGTTTGTTCCCTCAGCTCTGCTTCCTTTTTGGTGGTGGTTGCAGCAACTGCTGCCCCTACAGGCTTCAGGGACCAAGCTAGGCTGGGAACAGCCAGAGGCAAAATGAAAGGTCAGTCTCCTGCTTGAGTGTCTTGTTGGGTGCTTGCCAACAAGCATAGAATGCATTTTCCCTCACAGCCCAGTCTGGGCAGGTTTGCCTTGGTCCCCTTTCTGTGGGCAGGAGAGGTGGCAGGCAGGAATGTTAAAGAGCTGGCTCCGGGGCAGAAAGGCCTCCTATCGCCATGATGGCAATGAAGCTGAGAGTTGTGGATGGAAGGAATTGGACACAGCACAGTTACTGCCAACACCAGAGAGTGTGGTAAAGGGCCTTTGAGCTCTGGTCTTTTTCCTGGCTGCCACCTGTATAACAGTCCCTGTCCTCTAGGATCCTTACTTATATCCCAGGCTGAGACTTATTTGATCCATGTGGATCTCATGCAATAATAGAAAGGAGAAGAGCTTCTGGGAAAAGCATCCATGAGCCCCAGGCCAGTACCTTTCTTGAGAGACCTATATGGGGTACGGAAGACTAACAAGTGCAGTCTCTTTGAGGACAGAGAGATCCCTAATCATAGGAAATATTTTCAGAGCAGTCTGAGCTCAATTTTTCTCCTCCCTTTGAAGAGGATTATGGAAGTAGATTCCTAAAAGGGAAATATATGAATACATAAAATCAGCACTGTTTCTCATCTTCAGAGTGCAGAAGGGCAGATCAATGCAGAAAACACCAAGCCAGGAGACATGTAGAGCCCTGCAAATCCATGGATATCCACTTTATAGCTGCGGATCATTTTTGCGGATCAGATGTGGATACAAAATTTGTATGTGTACAGGGCTATAGATATAGGCTGATTCCTCTAGGTGTGCATACATTAAACCCTCATGAAGGGTATTCTTCCTCTCTTAAGGGAGGAAGGCTAGTAGTCTAGGTTAGAGAATCAAATAGTAAAATAAAATTTTCTCTCTGAAGAGTGTACTGAATACTGTGAAACTGTGTTTAGATCTGTAGCTGCCCTAAACAAGCTTTAGCTATATAACCCTAGGGTGGGGGGTGTGTGTGTGTGAGAGAGAGAGAGAGGGGGTTTTCTTGCCACATATAAAAGATTGGGAAAGTCAAGACTGGTGTCCCCAACTACTGCTGAAGGTCACCATGCCCTAATGTCCAGGTTGTTTCCAGGTTCAGTTGCTGGTTCCCAGGCCTCCCCTCCACCTCCTCCCCTCAGCAGATGGCAGTGGAGTGATGAGGGACAGCAGCCCAGGTGTGGAAGAACTGGCAGGCAGCAATGGCGGTCCACCAGTTCTGTCTTTCTACCACACTGTCCCCCTAGCCTTCATTTTTTTCTAATAGCACCAGAAGGTTCTTCAGCATCTACAAGTCAAAACTTACTCTTGTATCACTATCAAAGAATAATCTGTCTATTTTTGCTGGTCAGGGATTCAGCATTTCTAACTGGGGGAGATTTTTACCTGAAATAATGAGAAGGCCACTCCAGAGGCCCTTCACAGGCAAGTATTGTTTCACCCTATAGCTGACTTATAGCTTTGATCAAATGAGGTCACTAAATATTGTCCAGAGGGGGTATGCTATGGAGTTGTAAAAGAATTTCAGGAATAGCTTTGTCCTACTCCCAGTCTCAGAACGAAATCATCCATCATCTACTTCAGATCAGAACAGTACAATCTGCTTCCCTTCCTATTGTTAACCTGGAAGGATTGGGGACAAGCAAAGCAGGGCCCTGTCTGAAATATCTAAAAAGCTCCTAGAGGAGGCTTGCCTTAAAAGCATTCCCATTTTACCCTCTTTAGACAGTTCTTATGTTTTGCAGATGGATGGCATTATTTTTCTTTTTCCAGCTTCACTCATTGCTGTTTGATCTTGTGTGCTTCCAGGAGAGAGTCTCTTAGAACCATGGGAGCAATAATATTAGCTTTAGGAAAGAAGGAAATTCATGTCTCTTCCCATTTAGGTTTCAGAGTAACAGCTGTGTTAGTCTGTATTTGCAAAAAGAAAAGGAGTACTTGTGGCACCTTAGAGACTAACCAATTTATTTGAACATAAGCTTTCGTGAGCTACAGCTCACCCTCTCTAGGGTGCCACAAGTATTCCTTTTCTTCCTAGTCAGTTTTTCTGATCAAAGTTCTGTACAAAGAGAAAGATGAAGCAAACACACAATTCTACAGTTAGTGGAGTGTCTTGGATTCAGGACAAACACAGACAAATGGTGTCAGAGAAGCCTGGTCTGAGGATGAATATTATGAGGTACAAGATCTCCTCTCAGAAGAATGTTAACTGAAGATGGGTGTCATTGATTTACAGGATCTGTGCAATCCCCTAGCTTTGGAACGGTCTCTTGGAAAAACCCCTTTGCTGTGCTGAGCCCCCAAAGGGTCCCACTTTTCCTTCAGGGTAGACCACGAGGCCTCACGGTCTCCTAAGACTGAACCTCTGTGGCTTCAGCACTCCAGCTTCATACCGTGAGTTCTCCTCAGTGAGTCCACAGGGGAGAGACTCCTGATTAGAGACATATATACTCTTCAGGGGCTAACGCACCTCACCCAGTATTTGCAGTGATACTCAAGCACCGTTTTCAAAACAGTGGGGTTTATTAGCCAACTGGAAGATAATGTTGGAAGTTCTGAGGTTAGCATAGAGAAATAAAGGTTAAAACATAGTCCATTCTGGTCTGTCCAGAGCAGTTCACCAGCCAAGCTGTAGTGAACTCCATTTTCAGGCTCTCTCCCCTGACTTCTTCCTTAGTCTTTTTTCAGGTGAGCGAGCTCCCAACCTCTTCCATATGCCAGCTCTTATTCTCAACCCTCTGTCCTTTGTTGTTGAGCTGAGATCCCTGCTCAGCTTCCCTTCTGAGTGCACCAGTCCATGAATCATTGGTACTTGCATTGCATCTCTAAACTCTTTGTTCATCTGTTTTTTTTTCCCCAAGACAGTTCCTTATTGGCTCCATTCATTCCCACCAGACAGGGAGGTGACATGAGTACCTTTGTCTTAGTTTGCTCTGAGAGCAAACTTAATGCCCCTGTTGGATAGCAATGCAAAGTATCGGGGAAACTGTGGCACACATAGGATTCATAAAAATATTACAAAATATTCCCTCTTTATCCATGATAGCCATAATGGAAACCAAATGGTGTAACAAACATACATCCAGTTCTCGTTGGAGCCTGTTGAGATTTCTGCTCCCTCTCAGGCATGCTGCAGTGACCTAGAATTCATATGAATACATATCCAGCAGCAGTTTTGGTTATTCCCTCTCCATCTCGCCCATCTCATCCTTTGGCAGAGATCTAATTCCACTTGTATATTCTCAGGTCCTATGCCTGGTGAATGCAGGCAATTAGATTTTTTTTTTTAAAGGGGTCTTCCAGATTAAGTTCAGGGAAAGGGTACCAGAAAGAGAGTACAGCATCTGCCAGCTAGAGTACAATGATACATTGAGGTCTCTGAAAACTGCTCCTTCAATTGATAACAGACCTATTCTGGTCATGACTGTCAGTAGGGTTTTTGTAATAACTGGGAAGAACATGATCAGCCCTACCTGAGACACCGAGAGAGAGAGAGATTCTCATGTGCTGGGTGGAGCAAAATTTCCTATCTAATTATCGACCTCTTTGTAGCTGCAAACAGTAGAGAAAATGCCCTACAACCTCTGCAGCCATTGTTGTCAGATGATTTAATAGATGACGACCCATCAGATTATCAGAATAAATCCTACAGAGAGAAGGTGGATTCGTGTATTGAAGCCTTGGGCCCAACAAGCAGAAGCGAGTCCTGAACTCTCGAAGGATGCACCAAGTTGGCAGTGAGACTTTAAATGTGGCTGTGACAAAAGCAGCCTCCTTGTCAGGACCTGGGCTGTGAGGTGGTGACTGACATTTTTCAAGACTGGGCAAAGTCCCTGCTTTGTATTCCCACCTTTTTCATTGTTCCCCAGGACAATACTAAAGATAAGGATGTGAATGGCAGCAATACTGTTTAGGCTATTCTGGCTGAAGAGGCTATGGCTCTGAGGCCTGATTAACCAAGCATCAGATCTTCAGATGTCTCTCTTTTACAGAGAAGGTCTGTTGCAAGACCAGTCTTCCATCCAGGACCAGATAGGTTTAAAATGAATACTTGTATGAAGTAATCATTGCTCTCATGAACCCTGACAAAAAAACTCAACAAATAGAGCTTATTCTACTGGCTGGTGCAAAGTCCATAGTTCAACTAGCATGTTAAATCAGTGAAACATAGCCTTTAGTTCCTCCATGAGGGCTTTATTTTGGAGATATAAGTGTGTCTAAGTAGAAAAGTGAGGTCCCTGTAGTATGTTTTTCAGCTTGTTCAAGAAAAGGAAGTTTTATATAAATTCCAACATTGTTTCCTTAGGGCATCAATCTTATTCCAGCTCCACAGGTCATAGAGTAAGACCCTGTAACCTCATTCTGCTCCTTAGAATACTATCCTGATTGGAGCTCTTCAGAAGGTATGGTTATACGTACTATCAATGACAGTAATCCTCCCACAGATGTATGATGTCTCCGATTTAGTTATTTTATCTGAAGATGGAAGCTTTCTCTAATAAGAGTCAGTAGGTAGTATTCACAACTGTCATAGCATTCATTCCATGAATAAATTCAAGAAATTATCCTCTCCTGTTTAAGCATCAAAGTCCAGTTCTTAGGAGCACTGACTGTGTCAGGGCAGTGTGTCAAGTCTCCAGTACTGAGATCTGCTAGATGGCCATCGCCAAATTCTGCATGTTGATTATCCAGTCTTAGCCAATGCTATTTCCTTTCTTTTGACAGACGTCTTCTCCCACGTCCAGGGTTAGGTGGAGGAGATATATAGTCTACTTTGTTTTAGGCGTCCACACTTAAAAGATGGATCCTGCCTCCCACCTTCTGCAAAGGATCTGTTAAATTGAAATGACTGGAATTCATTTCTATTGCTTCAAATTAAATTTGAAGGCAAATGGTGTATTTAATATAATTACAAAAGTATTGAGCTTTGTTCAGCCAGATCTCTCTTTTCTCAGATGGTTTTTCCTATCTAGACCAATTGGCCTTGGAGTGGTGGTTTCCATATTACACGGACAGTTTTTCTTGAATGCATAAGAATATCAGAATGGCCATACTGGGTCACAATATAAGAACGGCCATACTGGGTCAGACCAAAGGTCCATCTAGCCCAGTATCCTGTCTTTCAACAGTGGCCAATGCCAGGTGTCCCAGTGATAATGAACAGAACACGTAATCATCAAGTGATCCATTCCCTGTCACCCACTCCCAGCTTCTGGCAAACAGAGGCAAAAGACACTATCCCTGCCCATTCTGGCTAATAGCCCTTGGTGGACCTATCCTCCATGAATTTATTTAGTTCTTTTTTGAACCCTGTTACAGTCTTGACAGTCACGTCATCCTCTCGCAAGGAGTTCCACAGGTTGACTATGTGTTGTGTGAAAAAATACTTCCTTTTGTTTATTTTAAACCTGCTGCGTATTAATTTCATTTGATGACCCCTAGTTCTTGTGTCATGAGAAGGAGTAAATAACACTTACTTATTCTCCACACCAGTCATGATTTTATAGACCTCTATCATATCCCCCCTTAGTCATCTCTTTTCCAAGCTGAAAAGTCCCAGTCTTCTTAATCTCTCCTCATACAGAAGCCATTCCATACCTCTAATCATTTTTGTTGCCCTTTTCTGAACCTTTTCCAATTCTAATGTCTTTTTTTGATATGGGGCGACCACATCTGCATGCAGTATTCAAGATGTGGGCGTACTATGGATTTATATAGAGGCAATACGATATTTTCTGTGTCATTATCTATCCCTTTCCTGATGATTCCCAACATTGATAGCTTTTTTGTCTGCCACTGCACACTGAGTGGATGTTTTCAGAGAACTATCCACAATGACTCCAAGATCTTTTTATTGAGTGGTAACAGCTAATTTAAACCCCATCATTTTATATGTATAGTTGGGAATATGTTTTCCAATATGCATTACTTTGCATTTATCAGCATTGAATTTCATCTACCATTTTGTTGCCCAATCCCCCAGTTTTGTGAGATCCTTTTGTAGCTCTTAGTTAAGTCCAAAGCAGACTACAATCTTGAGTAGTTTTGTATCATCTACAAATTTTGCCACTTCACTGTTTTACCCTTTTGCGAGATCATTTATGAATACGTTGAATAGGACTGGTCCCAGTACAGACCCCTGGGGACACCACTATTGACCTCCCTGCATTGTGAAAACTCACCATTTATTCCTACCCTTTGTTTCTTATCTTTTAACTAATCCATGAGAAGACCTTCCTTCTTATCCCATGGCTACTTACTTTGCTTAAGAGTCTTTGGTGAGGGACCTTGTCGAAGGCTTTCTGAAAATCTAAGTATGCTATATCCACTAGATCCCCCTTGTCCACATGCTTGTAGACCCCCCCCCCCCGAGAATTCTAGTAGATTGGTGAGACATGATTTCCCTTTACAAAAAACATGTTGACTCTTTCCCAGCAAATTATGTTCATCTATGTGTCTGACAATTTTGTTCTTTACTATACTTTCAACCAATTTGTCTGGTACTGAAGTGAGGCTTACCGGCCAGTAATTGCTGGAATCACCCCTGGAACTCTTTTTAAAAACTGGTGTCACGTTAGCTATCATCCAGTCACTTGGTACATAAGATGATTTAAATGATAGGTTACAGACTACAGTTAGTAGCCCTGCAATTTCACATTTGAGTTCCTTCAGAACTCTTGGGTGACTACCATCTGGTTGTGGTGACTTATTGCTGTTTAGTTTATCAATTTGTTCCAAAGCCACTTCTAATGACACTTTAATCTGGATCAGTTCCTCAGATTTGTTACCTAAAAGAATGGCTCAGATTTAGGAATCTCCCTCACATCTTCAACCGTGAAGACCAATGCAAAGAATTCATTCAATTTCTTCACAGTGGCTTTATCGTCCTTGAGTGCTCAGTTAGCATCTCAATCGTCCAGTGGCCACCAGTTGTTTAATAGGCTTCCTGCCTCTGATGTACTTAAAAATATGTTGCTATTAATTTTTGAATCTTTGGTTAGCTATTCTTCAAATTCTTTTTTGGCCTTTCTAATGATATTTTTACAGTTCATTTGCCAGAGTTTATGCTCCTTTCTATTTTCCTTACTAGGATTTAACTTCCACTAATTCTTTTGCTTTGTTGTTTAGCCAGAGTGGCACTTTTTTGGTTCTCTTACTATGTTTTTAAATTTGGGGTATACATTTAAGTTGAGCCTCTATTATGGTGTCTTTAAAAAGTTTCCATGCAGCTTGCAGGGATTTCACTTTTGGCACTGCACCTTTTAATTTCTGTTTAACTTCCTCATTTTTCTGTGGTCCCCCTTTCTGAAATTAAATGCTACAGTGTTGGGCCGAGGTACCGAGAGCATTCTGCTGCTCCTTCTATCCTGACAAAAACAGTGGCTCCTGCCACTTTTCTCCCTGTAGCATTCTAAGACACGAGGAGCAGCACCTGGATTCCTCAGTTTCTCCTGCCTCCTTCTGAAAAAGCTGTAGCAACACTTGGACTGCTTGACTGGCTGACCCCCTTTTCTTTAAGATGCTGTGGGTTCCTGTGCTGCTCTGCTCTCTAGCCACTTTCTATCCAGTCTGCCTTCTCACTGATCCATACTCCCACTCATCTGTGGCTGAGTAAGACTTTCAAGCTTAGTTTGTGGCCTTTAGAGTGCGGTGGTTCTCCTGTTAGTATCTTCTTACTCATCAGATCTACTTCTTCTGTCAAGTCAGATTGGCTGACTTCAATGGCAAAAAAAATTTACACTTTTTTTTTGCCCTGCTTAACCAACACAGATAATGGAGGACCTAGATTCTATTATGAATCAACAGTTTGAGTTTGTAAAAATTTAGTAAATTTAATCATTTACGCTTGTGCAAATGCTTTGACAGCAATGGGATTACACCGGTGTCCCTGAAAGCAGAGTCTGAATACAATAGGGTTTAATTTGGCCCACAGAATTTTTAGTTTACAAGCAAAAATTTTTTTTCAACTGCAAATGGAGCACATTTGATCTGAAAGCCATTGAGATACAAACATGGAACCCTGCAAAGTCGCTTCTCAGAAGAGGTGGTAACATCAGTGCATCCTTAGTAACTTTCATTCAGATTCATTTAATCTGCTTCATTGCTTCGGCTCCTTGATAGAGGAAAGAAATTCAGATAAGGGTAAATGACCAAACTGAAAAGATGAAGGTCTTCAATAAAGCCCTAATAGGAAATGGAAGTGGTGACTTACCAGCAGAGCCCTGCAAATCTGTGGATGTCCATGGACAATGTTTGCAGATTGGATGCGGAACCAAATTTTGTATCTGTGCAGGGCTCTACCATTCAGACATCTGTAAGGAGGAAATGGTTCTGAGCAATAATGCTATGAGGAAACAATAGAGTTTCCAGCTGTATTCTGTTTGCTTTGAAAGTCCCTTGATAAGATTAATTACAACTTCATTAAATTGAAAACGTGTTTATAAAATGAGAAGCTAGAGGATTAGATTTAAAATCTGATGTGTGGCACTAATTAGAGGTAGAAGTGAACTGAGATTTGCACTAAGGCAGTCAGACTACTGCATGCTACTAGTGTTGAATGTAGTGTTCTATCATATGTAGTTCCTTTAAAAAAAAAATCTAGGGGATTCCTGGCTTTCTCACATTTTGAATTACTATTCTCTGCTTATGGATGCTCATTCATCAGATCAGATGGGCCACTGTACATACAGCTCTCTGTATGTGCCGTATGAAGTGCTGCCAAGTGGTATAATGCATACAGCACGTATAGTGTGGAGAGTGCATTTTACTTCCTGTGGTTTTGTAAAATGAGGATATTGAGGAGTTGGACTAAGCATATCTGCATTGCCCCATGCTTCTGCAGGTTCTCCAGTTTCCTTCACTGAGGGAGCATTAGGATTCCTTTGCATGCTGCACCCTTGCTTCTTTCAAGAATGTAAAGTATCCTCCACATGACAACTCATAGCTGGAAGTGGGTGGATCTTTCATCCAAATCATGCAAGTTTTAGCTTCTTTCTTATAGCAATGGTTGTTCTGTCAGTGCTGACTTTCTTAAAACTCGTAGGATTGCACTAGTAGCTGATGCGAAAGAAACATGCTGAGGTTGTTTCTCACTTCCTGGATAAACTGAACAGATTTAAACCACCTTGATTTATCATGATTAAAATTAAATATTTTTATTGGCAATTTGAATATTTGTTTAGTTTTTCTAAGGATCTCAGAGACACACAGCACAAACTGAAAAGGAGTACTTGTGGCACCTTAGAGACTAACCAATTTATTTGAGCATAAGCTTTTGTGAGCTACAGCTCACCTCATGAGCTGTAGCTCACGAAAGCTTATGCTCAAATAAATTGGTTAGTCTCTAAGGTGCTACAAGTACTCCTTTTCTTTTTGCGAATACAGACTAACACGGCTGCTACTCTGAAACAGCACAAACTCTCACTGCACAAGACCTTGTGGGCAGACCTTTGGTTTCGTTGTGGGAGTTTAGGTAAAGAGCCCAAACTTCTTCAGAAAGAGATTTCTTCCTGAAGGATGCTGGATGTGAGAAAGGAGGCTTTATGCAACTTCTCTATATTGATATTTATACAACCTAAGTGACAAGGATGTTCCTATATTGGCTGAAGGTGATTCAAGTCCTTAGCTGTGATCATGGAAGGCTTGATCCTGTGTGACATGACTTCTGACTTAGATCTGGGTCCGGCTCAGTGCAGAATGCCCTAAACGCCCATTTGAAGTCAGCGGTGAGGTATTATGCCTCGTATGTCAGATTTTCTTGCTTTAAACCCATTCAGAGTGCTTTGTGCAGTATCTAATTATCTAGTAATTCAGTATTATCATCACTGATGTGAACAAAATCTTTTATGTTGTTAGATGCCAAAACATGTGTTCAGATGAAATGGCCTCGTGTTTTTAAGGATGTTGTCAAAGTTAGTAGGACTAGAGTAATATACTTCAGTTGACCCCTTTTGAAGGGCTTGTCTGTAAACATGAGTGTTCATACAAAATTATACATGCACTCTAACAGCTGCTAACCTGAAACTGTCTTGTTAAGGGTCTTAACCACAGGGAGTCCTGCATTTTGGGAAACACATTCCTGTATTCTTTACATACGTCTGTAGTATAGGACAAGGCAACCACTATAGGCTGTAAGTAGTATATTTAATATACCTTCTAGAAATAAATAGGGATTACCTGTGCATGGAGTGTAAAAGGTACTCAATATCTTAACTCCCCCTCATCCCCCCCAAGGAAACTGGAGGCACTTTTCAGAAAAAATTGATATGGTTTTAGAGTGCTGTAGAGAAATAGGGATGACTTACTGTTTTCTTATACTTGAGCAGGCAACAATAACTTTTCCTGCTGTGGCCCATTCTAAGAAAAGCTGACTTACGACAGGAGAAATGGGAACTATGGCAGAACTAGTTCTGTTCTTACAACCACAAGTTTCACTCTCTGTGAGTAGTTAAGTGCTAATTTTAGAGGAGAGTGGGGCGCTGAAAGAAAACAAATGGTTGTACCACATCAGTGTCTCAAAACTGAGCCTAGAGTAAAGGACAGGAATTGCAGTAACTTAAGAGGCCTGGTCTGTGCTACAAAGTTAGGCTGACATAGACCATCTTGTGTCGATCTGATTGTGCACATGTCTACACTTAAATTTTGCCTCCCATTGTTGTAAGCTCTCCATTTTGCCAACATAGTAACACCATCTTCCTGAGTGCTGTTTAGCCCTTGTCAAAGTACTGAGGTTGATGAAGCGCAAATGCAGACGGTTACCTACATTGACCCTACCAGTCCTCCAGCAGCTGTCCCAGAATGCCTGAGAGCGATTCCTCTGGTCACAGTTGTGAACTCTTCTGCCTAGGGGTCAGAGAGACCAGAAGCCGCACTCCTCCACCTCCATTCCTTTTCCAGATTGTCCATCTTTGTGGCATCCCTCCATTGTTCTGTGCAACTGGCTGGCTGAGCATGTTAGTTAAATGCTCGAAACACACTCTGGTCTTGCATACTCAGAGGTTATTGGAACTTCTGGGCCTATGGGGAGTAGAGGCTTCTGCAAGCACAGCTATGGACCAGCTGTAGAAACGTGGACATCTATGAGCAGATTGCATGAGGATGCAGGAGAAGGGGTAAGACGGTTAAGCAACAATGCTGCGTGAAAGCATAGGCACTGAGGCAGGCATATCAGAAGGCCAGGGAGGCCAACAGTTGATCTGGTGCCAAGCTGCAGACCTGCCACCTTTGCGAAGAGCTGCATGCCATATATGGCAGAGACCACCACCCTGCACACCATCGTGGATATCTCCAAGGAGCTTGAGTCACAGGTGCTTGGTGTGAACAGCGAGGATGTGGAAGAGGAGGGTGAGACCTGTAACTGGGGGATCCAATGATGCCATCAGCCAGGACCTGTTTGAGACTCCATCACAGTCCAGTCAGTCCTTGCAGTCGACCAGAGGCGAGCCTGATGGAGGTGAAGGAATCTTGGGTAAGTGTCAATTTATTTGCTCTTACAGTGATGATGTCCTCAACTTAGCATGATACAGCTATTGACTTTTCATTAATTTACTTGTACTAGAAGAGGTAGTGATGTAACAAAGAGAGGTAGAGTATCTGCTTTTCATGCTCCTCTAGAGTTAGGAGGGGGAGTGGGGACACGTGGAGAAGTTCGTACATAGGGATGTCCCTTGAATCCTCCTGAGAGATCTTGATGAAAACGCCATGGAGGTACTCTGCAATCCTCTCCTGAAGGTTTCTAGGGATGGCAGCCTTATTTCTTCCTCCCGTGGTAGGACACTATCTCATGTCAGTTGGCGATAACTTCGGCAGGCATTATGGCTAACAGCATATGGGCCCAGGTGGCTTAGGGATGCCAGCAGCAGCTGTGCTCTGTGCCTTGGTTACTCAGGAGTGAGAGATCTGCTGCAATCACCACTGTCTGTGGAAAATGGTGCCAGGATTTAGTGCCGTTGCTCTGTACTCATAGCTTCATGCAGCCGAGTAATTCCCTCCTCATTTCCCTCACCCATGGTGGGCCACACTCCAAAGCAGAAGAGTTAGTAAACATGTCTTTTTTAACACTTTAGGGGAAGTAAGGGAAGGGGAGAGTTCTTAATCTTGGCTTTCTGTTGTGAGTATACTGACAATGGTACCTCTGTGTGTTTTATCTGTAGCAGCTGCCACTGGGGCCTTGAGAAGTTCCCCCTCCATGCCACAGAAACCTTGAGCCAGGTAAGGAAAGAAGAAAGAAGAGTCAAGGAAAGAAGAAAGAAGAGGTCTCGACATACGTTCAGTGAGCAATGCTGGTAGCAATCCAGCATTGCAAGTTTCCACGGTGTGATCGCCCCTCAGCTCTCCGCTATCAGTGCCGCTCTTATTCTGGTGTCCCTGCGCTGGAGGACTGGGGTGAGCTCAGCACACAGATCCAGGAATGTGGCCTTGCACATCTGAAAGTTCTGCAGCTACTGCTAGTCTTCCCAATCCTGCATTATGCTGTGAAACCAGCAGTCAGTGCTTGTTTCTCGGGCCCAGCAGTGGTGCTCCACCGTTTTGCAGCTGCTCTGTGAATGCCACCAACAACCTTGAATTGGTTCTCACTGTGTCCCACAGCCATCTGCCCTCCAGGAAACCATCACATTCCCTGTGGCTCTGCAAATACTGGAGGATCATGTGTCCTGTGCTTGCAGCTCGTGACAATAGTGCAGAGGTGTGCAGGCTCTGTGCTTCTGTCAGAAATCGTGGACAGTGACAAGCCCATCATGGGGGTGTGGGATTTTCAAAATAGGAGCAAAAATGATAGGGTAGGGATGGCATTATGGGGTTGAGAAAGTAGCATGATGGGAACTTAACTCTGCAGTCCCAATCATCCCTGCATAACTCGTTTCTGTCCCATTATGCAAACTTCCCAAAAGACAGTGTACTGAATGGTGGCAAGTTGCACACTGGAATTACCTACCCATAGTGCACCGCACTGGGCATCAAAACAAGCCCTCCTGGTGAGTATATGCAGTGGCTATGCAAGGAGCCAAGTGTGCATACAGACAAGCGATATACTAACTGCAGCGGCTTTATGCCTAAATAATACACATTGGGGAAAATCTGTAATATAGACATGCCCAAAGAAGATTAACAAAAGAAATGTTTGACCTTGGGAAGAACTAGTCAATTGAATCCCTTGATGGACAGGAGAGAGTAAAATAGAGTTCATGCTTGGGGAGGTCTGCAGGGTGTAAATACTAGCAAATCCAAGTACCGTCACTAGCTTCCCAAGTCATACCTTCTCCCATTCTTCTCTAGTCCAGGGGTAAAGTTCGTTTGCTACAAATCATAAGAACAGCGAATCCTTTCTAAAGTTGCTGTATTTCAAAGCAGTGATCTGAATGGTTGTGAAAAGCTCATTTCCAGTGTCTGTCATAGCTGGAGACAGTGTGGATCCCTTCAAGGATCAGACTTCAGCAAGCAGTCTGCTGTCTGCATTACATGGCTGACAGAGGGTGGTGTTTGTAATATATAGTCTGTTTCCCTAAGAATATCTCCTTTGCCAAAATCTGTAGGAGGCAAGTTTCTGTGCAGAGAAAATGTATATATTCAACATAAGATGTAAATAGTCTGCCTACTATATAGTGCCCATAAAAATGCCTTCTGAAAACCCTTGCTTTGTCTCCACATGTCTTTTCATCTTCTTGTTTGTGAATGGGGAAGGGGATTGAGTCTTGATCTGACTGTGATGTTATAATTTAAATAAAGGTTTCAGAGTAGCAGCTGTGTTAGCCTGTATTCTCAAAAAAGAAAAGGAGTACTTGTGGCACCTTAGAGACTAACAAATTTATTTGAGCATAAGCTTTCGTACAGCTCACTTCATCGGATGCATACAGAGAGTTTGGAGAGGAATGGTACACAAGAATCCATTGTAGTGACAATCTTCCTTCAGCTGCTCTGCTCCCCTAGCTCGGTGACTTGCAGAATAAAACGAGCTGGGGTGTGATGAACTGAAAGATGTTTTTTTTTTTTTTTAATGAAACATGGTGCAGGCCTCTGTTTGATTATGAGGGGTTACTTGCTATGAAGTTATGTTAAAGGAAGCTGTAAATGGGGAAAACCCATGGGAAATGAAACTATGGCAAAGATAAGAGCCTCAGGTACACACCTTCAAAGCAGCTAAGATAATGGCTGTGTCATCAGTGGGGGATAAACTATCTCAGTCCATCTAGGCTAGAATGGTTTACTTTTCCCAAGGCTTAGTCTGGGATCAAAGGAGATGTAAAACCCCAAAGACCCTAAGGGGTTGAGCTGGGAGAGGCTACCAAGGGTGACTCAGTGAAAAGCTGACAGGTTGGCAAGGGGTTACACAGACAGAAGGAATGTGCAGCATACAGGACAGTATATTCTATTTTCTATTCTACATAGATTCTTATACCACACTCATCACTGTAGTATCTGGGCGCCTTCCAGTCCTGTGATAAGCAGTGTGACTACACATCAGTCACATGTTTGTACTCTCATCCTCTCCCCAGGGGGAGAAGTGTGTGCAGTGGAGTGTCATGTTTTGGTAGGGTTTTATGGTTTTTTTTAAAAAGTATGTGTGTTGCTATGTCTTTGCCCTCTCACAAAGTCAAAGAAATGTGCCATGCAGTTGGAGCAGGAGGTGTTGAGATTTGTGATGGTCTTTAGTTCCTGGGGGAGTTCATTCCACAGTCTCAGTCAGGCTTGAGAAAGCGCTGTCTCCTGTACTACAGATGAGACATACCCTTATTATAAAGAGTTCGCTGTGCCAGAGTATAACTGTCGACTAGTATCTTCATCCTGGAGCTTTAGGCAATCTTTTAGATATCCTGGGCCCAAGCCATGAAGTGCCTTGAAGATAAAGACTGAGACCTTGATTAGAAATTCTATGGGAAACAACCGACAGAGTGGAAGACAGATTTGATGTGGTAATGGTAGCCTGGGTTGCTGAGGAGATGCGCTGCAGTGTTCTGTACTAGTTGGAGTTTCCACAGTGTTTGAAGGCTTCATGCCCGGGTATATCACATTGCTGTAGTCCTTCCCAGAAGTGACAAAAGCGTGAATAACTGAGGCTAGGTCATCATCTGTCAGGATGGAATGAAGTCTCCTAGCAAATTGAAAATGATAGAAAGTATTACTCACAGATGCTGCAGTCCATTTCTTCCTGCCTGAGACAGAGTTAGCTGGTTTGAGGGGCGCTTACAAATGTGTAAGGAACACCTATACATGTAAGTGTTCTGTTGTTTTTAGTTGTTGCTCTAACCTGCTTTGTACCTTTAAGGAATCCTGCCTTAAGTGGGAGAAAGGAGCACGTAATGGTAAGGGTTGGAGAAAAGCTGAGCATGAATGAGTGCTGTTTGTGCTACTGCTGTGCTCCTAGGGTGAGGGTGATGGTGTCACCTGTCACTCTGAAGCCATCTCCTGAGTTAACTGAGGAAGCAAATTTTAAGATTCTTTCTTGGCTGGAAAGTAGGCTCAGATCCTCAGAACCACTTGAAGTTTGCACATTGCCACGGTATAATTTTGTGCTCGCACATCAGTCTGCCAGTTTGCTAGGCCTTCAGAGACTCCATTAGAGATCAATTTTATATTAAGTTCCAATAACATGACAAGTCTTCCAGTTAGTTGTTCTGATGTTGCATAACTACCACATACCTTATTAAATTAAACATCAGGATATTTATTTCCCATAAGTGTTCAAGAAAGTCAGTTTCTGTAGTGTCTCACTTACTGTTTAGGTTTGAAGGTGCTAAATCCTCCATCCTATTTTATGGAGATGAGGTTGACCCAATCCATCCATTGTTTTGCAAATGAGGATCATGCAATCTTTTTGGATGTAATATCTCTAGAACTTGGGCTAGTTGGGACCATCCCAGATGGTGCCCTAAGCCTTATAAACAGTTTCTTCTCTAAGCACCACCTATGCTGCAGCTTCTGCCTCTGATTAAATGCTGTTCTATTGTGGTGGCTCAGTAGTGTAAATAGTTTATTGTCCTAGTGAGTGTGTGATTAGGCTGGCTTTGAAGGAAAGCAAAAGAAAATACTTCCATGGAACAATGGTTGTTTAACTGTTTCTGAAATGTTTGGATTGGACATAAACTGAGGCTCTCCTTACAATCCAAGAGATAAGGAGGCACATTGGTTTGCAGGCCATCTGGCATTGGCTTTAGATGCTTACTCAGCCTTTATTATACAAGGGCAGATGAATGTTAGTAGGGCCTATATTTCAAGTCAGTAATAGTTTCCATCTGAGTAGGAGGATGGCCATGATTTACTATTCTGGGCAGTTCTAAACTCTGCTGCTGAGAGGAAGCTCTGCTAACAAATAATTCAAGACTTTGAGACTAATACAAATAAATAAAAAGGATGCCGATGTCTTAACTGGCTGCATGAAAACTGCAAGCTGATGGAAATATTTTAATACTGTGATAAACAGTTGATTGCAATGTGTGCTCAGGACTCTGTGGTCACGAACACATGGAAGTGTGTAAAAACAGGGGGCTGAGACCTTTTTGGGACTTGTCTAAAAATAATTGTTCAAAATGATTGTTCACAAAATGAAATTACAAGTCTTGGGACTTATGGTATTGGCATTGACCTGGAATGGAATATAGTATTACTGGAATGAAAAGTCTGTGACGCCTATGAGGTATACTTTGTGAACGGTCATGGTTACAAACAAATGCCAGGAATCAGGTTTCCATCTGTAAATAGTGTGCATTTCTAGCCCTAGTTCTGTCATTCACAGATTGTAAGGCCAGAAGAGGCCATTGTGATCATCTAGTCCAGTGGGTTTCACACTTTTTTTTTTTTTTTCATTTGTGGACCCTAAAAAGTTTCAAACGGAAGTATGGACCCTTTTGGAAAACTTAGGCATAGTCTGTGGACCCCCCCATGGGTCCGCAGGCCATAGGTTGAAAACAACTGATCTAATCTGAGCACTTGCATAACATAAGTCATAGAGCTTCCATGAAATAATTGCTGTTTGAACTAGAGCCTATGTGTTAGAAAAACATCCAATCATAATTTAAAAATTGCCAGTGATGAAGAATCCTCCACAGCCCTTGGTATATTGTTCCACTGCTTAATTACTCTGTTTAGCTGCGCCTTATTTCTAGTCTGAATTTGTCTAGCTTCAGCTTCCAACCATTGTATTTTATATCTATTGTCTGCTAGATTAAAGAGCCCGTTGTCAAATTTTTGTTCCCCATATAGATACCTATAGACTCTGAACCCTTAATCTTCTCTTTAAATAGATTGACCTCCTTTCTGTCTACCAAAAAAGAAATATTGGGGTGGTGAGGGTCCGCTGCTCAATTAAGGAGGTGAGCTGGTAATGGAAGATAGGAAGGCAGAGCAGCTCAATGCCTACTTTGTCTTATCACAAAAGGTATGTGACTGAATGACTGGTAAAGTTATCATAGACAATAAAGGGGAAGGGATGCAGATCCGGATAAGAACGTATCCGAGATACTCTGACTAATTTGAGTTCAAGTCAGCAGGGCCTGATGCTATTCACCCCAGGGTGCTGAAGGAATTAGCTGAAGAAATCTTGGAGCCATTCATGGAGGACAGGAGAGATGCTGGAAGACTGGAGAAGGGTTAACATAGTGTCCATCTTTAAAAAGGGGGAAAAGGAGAAGCTGGGGAACTAGAGACCAGTCAGTCGGACTTCGATACCTGGGAAGCTACTAGAGCAATGTCTAAAACATTCAGTTTGAAGTACCTGGAGGATGAGGGGTGATCACCAGCAGCCAGCATGGATTTACCAAGAACAAATCATGCCAAACCAGCTTGATTTCCTTCTTTGACAGGGTAACTGGTTTGGTGGAGAGGGGGAGTGCGGTGAACATAACATAAGTGGATTTCAGCAAAGGTTTTGCCACAGCCCCACATGACATTCTGATAAGTAAGCTGGAGAAATGTGGGCTTGACGGAACTACTATTAAGTGGATACGTGTATAAAAACATCCTCACTGCATTTTCCACTTTTATGCATCCGATGAAGTGAGCTGTAGCTCACGAAAGCTTATGCTCAAATAAATTGGTTAGTCTCTAAGGTGCCACAAGTACTCCCTTTCTTTTTGCGAATACAGACTAACACGGCTGCTACTCTGAAACAAAGAATAGGCATTAATGGAATGATGTCAGACTGGAAGGAGGACCCAAGTGGGGTTCCACAGGGATCTGTTCTGTGTCTGGTGTGGTTTAACATCTTTATTAATGACCTGAATGTAGGAATATAGAGCATACTGATCACATTTGCAGATAAGACCCAGCCTTGGGGGGGAGGGATGGGTGTTTGCCAACTTTTTGGAGGATAGAGCTACAATTCAAAGTGATCTTGATAAATTGGAGAATTGGACTACAGACAAAATGAAATTCAACAAAAACAAATGTAAGGTGCTACATTTGGGGAAGAAAAATCAAATGCACAAATACAGAATGGGGGCTAACTTGCTTGGCAGCAGCACTGCTGAGAAGGATCTGGGAATTCTGGTGGATCAAAACCTCAACATGAGTCAACAATTTGATGCTGTTGCAAAAAAAGCAAATGCAATTTTAGATTGCAATAAGTGGCATAGCATGCAGGTCATGGGAGGTGATCGGACTGCTCTACTCGGTGCTGGTTAGGCCTCAGCTGGAGTACTGTGTCCAATTTTGGTCACCAATGTATAGAAAGGATGTAGAGAAACTAGAAAGGATCCAGAGGGGAGCGACAAAGATGATCAAAGAGATGAAACGAACAAAGGCTGAAGGGACTGGGTATGTTTAGTTTGGAAAAGAGGAGATTAAGGGAGGACATGATAGTAGTCTTCAAATATTTGAAAGGCTGCCATAAAAAAGGTGGAGAAAAGCTGTTCTGTCTTGCCGCAGAGGGCAGGACAAGAGGCAGTGGGTTCAAACTACAGCATAGCGATTTAGATGAAATTTTGGGAAGAACTTCCTAACTGTAAGTACAGTAGGACAATGGAACAGACTGGAAACTCCTTCACTGGAGGTTTTCAAAAAGAGGCTGGATAGCCATCTCTCTTGGATGGTTAGAGACAACAAATTCTGTATCATGGCAGGGCATTAGATTAGATGAGCCTTGCGGTCCCTTCTAATCCTGTGTTTCTATGATTCTACCACCACAAAGCAGGTTTTCTAATCCTTTAATCATTCTTGTGGCTCTTCTCTGAACTCTCTCCAATTTATTAGCATCCTTCTTGAACTGTGGTTACTAGAAGTGGATGCAATATTCCAATAATGGTCACCCTAGTGCCAAATATAGAGATAATATAACCTCTCTACTGCTCCTTGAGATTACCGTGTATATGCATCCAAGGGTCTCATTAGCCTTTTTGGGCGACACCATTGTACTGGGAGCCCATGTTCAACTTACTATCCATCATGACCCTTAAATTTTTTTTTAGAGTCACAGCTACCCAGGATAGAGTCCCCCATCCTGTGAATCTGGCCTGTGTTCTTTGTTCCTAGATGTATACATTTACATTTGGCCATATTAAAACACAGATTGTTCCCTTGCGACTAGCTTATCAAATGATCCAGATCACTGATGGTAACCTGGCCTCTTTATTATTTACCACTCCAACAGTTTTTGTCAACTGCAAACTTTCAGTGATTTTGTTTTCTTCCAGATCATTGATAAAAATGTGAAATAGGGCCAAGAACCAATCTCTGCAGGGCCCAACTGGAAACATACCTGCTGGAAAATAATTCCCTGTTGACAGTTACATTTTGAGACCTGTCATTTAGTCAGTTTTTAATCCATTTAATGAGAGTTCCATGTTGATTTTGTATCATTCTAGTTTCTTAATCAAAATATTCTGTAGTCATTTGACTTGGTACCACACAAGTCTAAATATATTACTTCAATAGTATTACTTTTATCAACCAAACTTGTAATCTCATTGAAAAGAAGTTATCAAGTTAATTTGACAGGATTTCTATAAACCCACGTTAATTTGCATTAATTACAGTACTTCCCCTTTAATTCTTTATCGAGTCCCATGTCAGCCAGTCCATTATCTTAGAATCATCATAGAATCATAGAATATCAGGGTTGGAAGGGACCCCAGAAGATCATCTAGTCCAACCCCCTGCTCGAAGCAGGACCAATTCCCAGTTAAATCATCCCAGCCAGGGCTTTGTCAAGCCTGACCTTAAAAACCTCTAAGGAAGGAGATTCTACCACCTCCCTAGGTAACGCATTCCAGTGTTTCACCACCCTCTTAGTGAAAAAGTTTTTCCTAATATCCAATCTAAACCTCCCCCACTGCAACTTGAGACCATTACTCCTCGTTCTGTCATCTGCTACCATTGAGAACAGTCTAGAGCCATCCTCTTTGGAACCCCCTTTCAGGTAGTTGAAAGCAGCTATCAAATCCCCCCTCATTCTTCTCTTCTGCAGGCTAAACAATCCCAGTTCCCTCAGCCTCTCCTCATAAGTCATGTGTTCCAGACCCCTAATCATTTTTGTTGCCCTTCGCTGGACTCTCTCCAATTTATCCACATCCTTCTTGTAGTGTGGGGCCCAAAACTGGACACAGTACTCCAGATGAGGCCTCACCAATGTTGAATAGAGGGGAACGATCACGTCCCTCGCTCTGCTCGCTATGCCCCTACTTATACATCCCAAAATGCCATTGGCCTTCTTGGCAACAAGGGCACACTGCTGACTCATATCCAGCTTCTCGTCCACTGTCACCCCTAGGTCCTTTTCCGCAGAACTGCTGCCTAGCCATTCGGTCCCTAGTCTGTAGCGGTGCATTGGGTTCTTCCGTCCTAAGTGCAGGACCCTGCACTTATCCTGATTGAACCTCATCAGATTTCTTTTGGCCCAATCCTCCAATTTGTCTAGGTCCTTCTGTATCCTATCCCTCCCCTCCAGCGTATCTACCACTCCTCCCAGTTTAGTATCATCATCTTGCTAGTGATCGATATCTGGCTGACAGGTCTTTAGTTACCTCAGTCATCCTCTTTATTCTTTTTAAATATTGCCACAATATTAGATTTCTTCCCATCTTCTGGAATTCTTCCAGTGTTCCAAGAGTTAAGAACCAACATTTAATGGTCCAGCAAGCTCTTTGGCCAGCTCTCTTAAAACTCTAGGATGCAGGTTATCTGGACCTGTTGATTTAACAATGTCCAACTTTAGCAGGTGTTCTTTGATATCCTCCTCTTAGAAAGGAAAGTGTTTCATCAGCATGATATGTCTGCATCAGATTTTTCCCAAACACAGAACAGAAATATTTATTAAACACTTGGCTTTTCTGCATTATTGGCCGTTTTTCCATTTCCATCTAGGAGTGGACCAATATCATTGTTTTGATTTTTGTTTTGTTTTGTTCGTAATATACTTTTAAACACTCCTTATGGTCCTTAACTCTGCTGCAATGTATTGGACTTTATAACTGCGTTCTGACTACTCAGTTTTGTGACATGATTTTTGTAATGACTATCCCATAAATTGCTACTTAAAGATTATAGTGTCAGAAAACCAGTGCGTCACATCAGCTTTCAAATGAAAGGATTAAAGTGTTTGTTTATAGCTCTAACTTTTCCTGAGATAGTGGAACTAACCTCAAGAGTCTGCTGAAGTAGAAATAAGGCAAGGTGGTGGCTGAAATTACATCACTTTAAGGTCTGCTATCTTGTTACCTATCAGGGCTCGGACCAATACCAGGGTAAACTTTTAATAAGTGACATAATATGCTTAGGATCTTAAGTTCCATTAGGTGTTTCTGAAAACTTGACCACAAATACTTAAATGCCATAAGCCTTTAAACATGGGACCTGGACCAAATCTTGTTCCTCAATTTTTTTCACTGTCTATTGTGATAGTAGGCAAGGGACTGGGAGCTAAAAGAAAACAATAATCTGAAGTTGAAAGGCTTTAAGCTTTATAAAAAAAAATAGCTGTTAAAGCTTTGTACGCTTCAAGGAGCAGTTGTGATCTTTTAACAGTCCAGTGCTGGAAAAGGGGTACTAATATATAAAGGTGTATATTTTGGCTAAACTCTTCAAACTTTCCAGTTCCTGCTTGAACGTAAGTGGGTAAATAGCAGTCTCTTGAAAACATGGGAATATACTGAAGTATCTGTAACACTGCACTCCACTGGCTGGAGTCAGGATTTCTGTGTGTCAGAAGCCATATACTGCTAACAGTTAACAGACTTTCCACAGCTGAAGTAGTGGGGGGGGCTCTGTTTTGGTGTAGAAGGATCTGGGTTATGCTGTTGCCATAAAACTATGGTGAGCTGCATAGTGACAATTCTTAAGTCTTATGTGGCCACAGAGTGTTTACAATACTGACTGATATAAGTACCATTTTAGTCAGCCATAATGGGTCTTGTCTGTCATAATGCATAATGACCTCATATTGTTTAGACATATGAACTTTATGATAAATTTTATATGTTGAGTGAATGTGGTGGTTGAACTCTACCTTTGTTGTTACACGTGTACTCTACCTTTGTTGTTACACGTGTACTCATTTTTCCTTCCTTCCACATTTGTCTTATATATGCTTTTTTTAAAAAAAACCAATAGCTTACTGGATTTTTAAAAAGGGGATAACTAAATCTTTAAAGGAGCATTAACTTTTTGCACAGATTATCCGTGCTTCTAAATGTGGAGCAAATCTAACTGAAGCTAATCTGGATTCAATACTTAACAGTAAATTGTTTAAAAAGTTGAAGTAAACTGAATTGAGTGTATGAGGGGGTTTGAAATGTCCCCATTTAGATACCCCTGTGGTATATGTTTTTATTTCTGTCCAGGCTTGAAGACGTTCTTTGGATGGACAGGGCATATGAATGGAACTTTCAATACTTCTGTAGAACAGAACAGTCTAAAAATTAGTCTGAAAAAAACCAGCATTTGAAGATAGACTGTTGAACAATAAAGCTCAACTTTTTCCCCCTTGCCTCTCATTGGTGCATTGCTCTTTAAACTCTTTTAAAATCCAGGAATCCACCCCACAAAGAGGTGTTTGTTTGCTGTGTACCTAAAGAGCTTCTGCAGTAATCCGGGTGGGTTGATTAATATAAATTGTCTGCTGACTCTCACAGAGAACGACATTGAACACTGATCTACATAAGAGGAAAGGATTGGACAATCAATTATCTTATTGAGTCATTAAACTAGGAGCATTGAGATGTTTAGCACTTAATTTATTAGAGCTTTACCTTCCAACATAAATGCTGGGAAGGCGAAAGTTTACTGTCACTAGCCAGGTCTGCTGAGGACAGAAACATGCTGCAGAACCTCTGTGGAAGGGATGAAAAGCAACACTGAGATTTAAGGTACACACCAGAGATTATGTAAAACGTAATCTCCATAGGGGAGGCTGGGTGGTGTCTTCCCAAGAACTAGATTGCCTTGTGTCAGTTGGTTTTGTGCAGCTGAGGATACTGAATTAACTCTTGGCTCTGGAGGAGACACGAGAACAGAATGTAAGGTTAGGCTAATTCTTAGTTGCTAGCCATCTAGTAGCTTTTGTTTTATGCTCTGATTGCAAACACTATATGAAATTTAATGTGGATCATACAGTTAAAACACTTGACTCAGGAGAACTGTGTTGTCTTTAATTTTGTTTTCCAGGCATCTGGGAATTACAACACTGTGAAGGCAGGTAAACACAGTTGCCAGCATCAATCTCCTAGTAGCATTAGATCTCTTACTAAAAATATGATCTTTCTCATTCTTCAGGTTACAGAGGTGCTAAAGCATGGCTGACTTGGATCACAATCTCAGTCTTGCAGATGCTCTGACAGAACCACCAGCAGAAATTGAGGAGGAAGTGAAACGAGACTTCATTGCCACCCTGGAAGCAGAGAAATTTGATGACGTGGTTGGAGAAACAGTGGGTAAAACCGACTATATCCCCCTACTGGATGATGATGATGATGCAAAGGCTGAGAGCCAGGAACCAAAAAGCAAGCCCCACACAGACGGTGGTCAGGTAGAAAGTAAGTGTCTATAAGCACCAGACCAAATGGTTGCACCGTATATAAATATTACAGTAAGCAAACAGTGGGCTCCACGGTTTTAGGCCTTTTAAAACTTTTTGTACACCATTTTAAACTAGGCAATATCTAATGATTACACGTTGGGATTGGGAGTGAAAAGGTCTGGATTCTAATCCTTACTCTGCCTCTGTCTTGGTGTTTGACTTTGGAAAAAATCACTTACCCTCTACCTTAATTTTTCAGCCTGTAAAATGGGGGTAGTTAACAATCCTAACTCCCACGACCTGGTATTGTGGGGTTTAATGCTTGTAAAGTGCTTTGGCCTCCTCAGATGGAAGGTGCTACACAAGTACTAAATGTTACTACATATGCTAAATATTTTTACCCCAAATCCCATAACTGTACAAAGGCGGGGGGGGGGGAGGGCGCAATATTATTCTCATTTTCTGTATGGAGAAACTGAGTCACAGAGGGTAAGTCACTCGGCAGTCCTGCCCATAATGTCAGTGGTTAAATGAGGAATAGAATCCACGTTGTCTGACGGTCTTGTGCTCTAACCACTAGGTCATACTGCCTTTCTATCACTTCAAATTGTGCTTTGCAGACCTTTGGGTGAGGGGAGGAGAAGTTTAGTCTGTTGCTGCGGGAGCACTCTTCACTGACTGTGTTTACAAACAGGCTTGGCATCATTCACTAATGACTTTGAAAATTTACCAGCCCAAATGAAAATCAGACATAATCTGGTGATTATGGGGGGGAAAATATCTGCTTGTTCCAGATTAATGAGTGAATAGACTTTGTTTTTCTGGCTGAGTTAGAGGAAGGGACTGGGATTCAGGAGCCTTGAATTCTGCTCCTTTACTTGGCCACTGACTCAGCACATAATTTTGGGCTAGTTCCTTAACTTCCCTGTACCTGATTCTGCAATTCTAAAATGGTGCTAAAACCCACCTATGTGAAGCACTTTGTCATCCTCTCATGAAATATGATGTGTAAATAAAAGCAAAATACTCTCTGCCTCTAACGAGGTAACGTCATCATTGTGGAAGAAGGTTTACACTAATCTTGGTACTTATATAGGTGGGCAAAGGGGGTGAATATAAAAGGACTAAAATGGTCATCAGTCAGAACGAGGGATGGTCCTAAAGTCCCCCTCTGGTGTGGCATTGGACTGCATGTAGGAATTTGATCCACATCATACATTTTATTTTACATTATCTGAAAGTTAGGTACTTCACAATAAAGAACCAAAAAAAGTGCCTGCTCTGAAAAGCTTAGTCTAATATTAGATATGATGTGATGAGTGGGGATAAACGGGGAGGGTGGGATGAGGAAGGATGAAGGCTGTGGCAAAACATCATGTGATTACTCCAATTAGTCATGTACTCCTCTTGGTTTAATTAACGGATTTTTGTAATAGTAGATATTGACTTGTGCATTGTGGGGAAAAAAGTGGGGGTGGGAAAGAACTTTTTCACATTTAGCTTCAAAGATTTAGTTTTAAAGAGGTTTTTCTGCTGGAATCTCTTGAAGTTGGTGTACAGCTACAGCATCCTCTGCCAGAAAGATTCTCCATTAATGTTAAAATAAAAAATTGAAAATTATAATATCACAACAGAAATGTGTGTTGCTTTAAAATGCAAGCCTCTCTTTGAGGATGTGATCTCTTAGGTGTCCATCCCTTGAAGGTTCAGCATGAGAGCTCTTAGTGCTCTATATACAACTTTAGCCACTGAGGCAATTGGCAGTCGTCTTACTGGTTTAATTGGCAGTTAAAACCTACATAAGCCACCCAGTAAGAAGACTTGTGGACCTGTAAGTGGGAATTGAGCTCGAGTCTCTCTGAACCCCTGTATGCTAACGTGAGCTGCCGGTAGGTCTGTCCCTTTATATGAGGATTTTGTACTATGCACTTTTGGCTTTCTAGAAGGCCCAGGATGTGCAATCAATCCTTTTAGTGACTGAATTGAATCTGTTTTTATCTTATTCTAAAACTAACAAGCCAGTTAATATTAGGTATATTCCAGAGGGTTAATACTAATGTTAGCTTCTAAACATGAAGAATTGGATGTTCAAATTGCCTTGGAGTAACTGGCAATGGAAATCATAAGCATTGTAGAATCCCTATCTTTGATGTTGTTTTGATCTCTCCAAAGTAATTGGAGAGCCTGATTACCGTGGGTGCATAAACTAAAGCTTTTTTTATCTTTTTGTCTCTTTGTACATGCTTGGCTGTTAAGGTTTGTCAACCTTTGCAATCTCAAATGGTGTCAGTTTACTAGAAGCCATTCTTGGCTCTTGATCTCATTATGTGCTACTTTCAGATGGTTGTCTATTTTTTTTTCTTGAAGAGGTGATGGGAGATCAATTTCCTTGTGAAAAAGACCATGGTTTCTCATCAAAGCCACATGTTATGACTGTTAAACAAATCTTGATTTAAAAAATGCTTCTGACAATATATAAGGTAGGGTTGAATATGTGCTACCTGCCACTGAGTAAATCCTGTAGAATAAATCAGATTTAAACTCTGTGTGCTCTATGAAATGGCCTAGCTGGGAGTGAAACATAAGGCTCTGTTTTAATGTTTGATTGTAATATGAAGCTTTTGAGCACAGAAATTGCTGCATAACATTTAGCAAGAGTTTCACATTCAAAACTCCAGATTGTGACTCCAAAACTGCTTTATCCTTTCCTAAAGGAGGAAATGAACTTTCATGGATCAGACTTTTCAGCTCTCACTTGTTAATTTATTCATGTTAAAATGCCAGGATGTGTCTCGACAGCAGGATCTTTGCTACTGAGATTGACTTTCTTCAGTCAGAAACGAGTTTAGTCATATGTCCTGTCAGGATTCAGCTATTCCATCTCTGCTAAAGTGTTTTTTTTTTGTTTTGTTTTTAAATCCATGAGCCAGATTAGATGAGCTTAACAAACAGTCAGATGGGCCCCAGCATGGACTTGTGTGAACCATCTGAATACTGAGAGATGGGTAAGGGAAGAGAAGGGGTAATGAGAATAGCAGTATAGTCAGATGGGAATTTGTCTCAAAGTGAGACTAAATGTTAATTTTAGAAAACCCTCAAGTGGTGCTTTCCGCATTGGGATATCAATTCCTAGGAAGTTTTAGAGTATACCTAGCAAGTTGCTGGATATAATTTTGGCAAATTCCAGGTAATCCTCTTACTACATTGTGGTCTTTACATAATGCTGGAGGATTGCTTTGGGTGTGTACAAAGCCTTCTGTATGTTTTTGCAGCTGGCTGCTGTGTGTACCTGTTTAATCTCCATCTTTTGGCAGAACTCTCAAACCTTCAGGGCTTTCAGTTGTGATGTAACCCTGAAGGCTGTAGGAGTGAAAATGACATTGAATTGAAGTCTAGATAGCCTGTGAAGACAGTTTTTTAAGCCCTGCATTGTTCTGATTCACCTAAAGTGAGAGAGATATTATCCTGTTTGGAAAATATTTAAATCCTGTTTTTTCAAATGATAGCCTTTGGGTGGGAGTGGGTGTCAGCTGAGAAGTAAATGTCAGGCTTTAAAACCCCACTGCAGACTGGTATGCTGTCTGCTACTTGCTTCCAAGTACACCATGCTGCTTCAAAACTTGATACTATTGCTACTTTCAGGAGTGGGGCAAGAAAGCTATGCTCTGTTTTACTCTTTTGGGTATGTATACATTGCAAAAATCATCCCTTTCTCCATCCCAGTCGCAAGCTTGTCTGTCATCCTCGATTCTATGTTCAAGCCCCCAAATGGCCACCAGAGGGCATTGATAGTACTAGACTATGGTAGAGTGGACACAAATTGCTGCATATCTGAGCAGACGTCCCCTCCCTAATAAGAAAACAAAGCACATATCTGGGGCCTGCAAGCTTGAGATCAAACCACAAAATTTCCCTTTCCTTTCCTTCTCTCTTTCTCCACAGAAGCTGTAGGTGCCTTCATTGCAGAAGGCTGCAAGCTTCCTGTAAGTTTTTACATTGCTTTTGCAAAGAAAAATCAAACCCCTGACATTTGAGTTTAAGGACAGCAAATGTTTCATAAGTGCATCCTAAAAGCTGTATATTTAATTGAACTGGGAATTTCCTGAGTCTCAAAATGGGAATCAGAAAAAATCAGTCAGTCAATGATGTAGACATCTGGATTGTATCTATACTGCTAATATTCTCCATATATACATAATTGATTTTTTTCTAGAGGGCTGGTAAAACCTCTAGCATTAGTAAGAATTGTTACTTCATTGTCTGTAATAATGAAATGTATCCCACAGGATTAAAATGAAAAGCTTTTCATCTGTTTCAGTATTCCAGGCAGCAATTCTTATGTTGCTGTCAGGATCTTGGCAATGAAATTAAATACAGCTGAAAGTACTGCAGGTAATACCTTGATTCTTTAAATGTTCCTACACTGCCTTTTTCCTTTGTACTTTTCATAGTATATATTTTGGGTAATAAAGAAGCATCCAAAACTTTGACTGAAGGGCTGTATTGGCAACTTGACAGGAGGTTGAGGGCAGCACTTAATTTGCATGAAGGACAGCTGATTTTAGCTGCCCCTCTACATCGGCAAAGCTGCAGAAACTGTAGGTGTAGCACACAGTGCTCAGTCTTGATACAGGCATACGGCCTGCTGCTGGTGATCTCTGTGATGCGTATTAAAGATGAAGATTGTTGCAAACTATGCTGTAGAACTCCACAGGTCCTGTATTAGATCGACAGCTAATAAATGTGCTTTTTCTTAGGAGAGAGAAGAAAAAGTGCCTTAAATATTGTCTTAGAAATCTAGACATGATACTCCAGTTTCTCTAGCATGTTATAAAATGAAGGCAGTAGAGGGCTTATTTCCGACTTGGAGACGTTAATATTAATGCTGCTACAGTGCACAAAGCAAAACGAGGAAGTTCTAGCACAATTGTTATATTGGCTAGCATCACGCAGTTGTTTTAAACGTCATTTAGTAGAGCACAATGTGGGAGACCCCAAATAGTTTTCTGTATTTAATCCTGTTGTGATTGTTTTCTTAGTAGGTAGAGAGACAAAGTGGGTGAAATAATACTTTTACTGGACCAACTTCTGATATTCCCCACCTGATGTGGTCAGAGCAGCTATCCAAGAGTCATAGAATCGTAGGACTGGAAGTGACCCTTGAGAGGTATCTAGTTCAGTCCCCTGCACTCATGGCAGGACTAAGTATTATCTAGAAACCGCCTTAGCAGCAACATTTTGAATGAACTTGAGGGGGCAAGGTTGTAGCAGTTAAGACCTGAGATGAGAGTTTTCATGGTGTTGAGAGTTGACAGTGTAGGTTAAAGCCAATTATAGGGGACACTAGTTCTCTGAGGTTTAGGATCCAATTAAATGTATTGCAGAAAATGCATTTTTAAAAATTATACTTTTTTGTGGTTCAGTTTTTGATAAACTATAGCAATTCAGTGGGATCTAAGTGGGAGTATTCTATTATTAAAACTTGACTACATCCATTTTGCTGTGAAAATTCACAGGTACAAGGCATATCATGTATAATCTAAATGTTTGGCACTTTCATTGCTATTGTCATATGACCAAGGGCAAAAATTCACATGCATATTTGCATGTACCTGATGCTAGCAACACTGCGCCTATACTTGTGTTTTTATTAGTCATGTGATAGTTAACGATTTTAAGCCCTTGATCCTGGAGGCATGTGATTAAATGAGTGTCTTGGTTTTCATTTATAATAAAAAAAAGTTAGTCCTCCTGGTTGCATATGAAAATGTGACCCAAGTGTATCCAAAAGAGTCACACCAGAAGGCAAATAAAAATCCTCAAATTAATAATTTTCTTAAATCTCATAATCTTTTAAACCAATATAATAATTTGGGGGGGCCTATTTTTTTTTTTTTTAAATTGAAGTGGTCAGTACTGGAGATGCACAAGTAAAGGTAGCCTCTATTTAGTTTTAAGTCCGCTGTTCTGATGTGGATTCTAGCTAAGTGACTATGCACAACTCTGTTTATGTACATGTTTGGGTTGTATTATTCTCAATTGTGCTTTGTGTCACGGTTTCTATTCATTATCTGGCATAACTAACCAATCTGCACATCTAATTGTTCTAAGAGTAATAAAATATATTAATGGGCTTATCTGAAAGTCTTTCTTTCGACCCTCTTGCCTTCTCACCCAAGTAAACTGCTTGTGTGATGGTGAATTAAAATGTGTTCAAAACAGTGTTGCTGTGCTTACATATAGAATAATAGAATATCAGGGTTGGAAGGGACCTCAGGAGGTCATCTAGTCCAACCCCCTGCTCAAAAGCAGGACCCATCCCCAATTAAATCATCCCAGCCAAGGCTTTGTCAAGCCTGACCTTAAAAACTTCTAAGGAAGGAGATTCCACCACCTCCCTAGGCAACGCATTCCAGTGTTTCACCACCCTCCTAGTGAAAAAGTTTTTCTTAATATCCAACCTAAACCTCCCCCACTGCAACTTGAGACCATTACTCCTTGTCCTGTCCTCTTCCACCACTGACAATAGTCTAGAACCATCCTCTCTGGAACTACCTCTCAGGTAGTTGAAAGCAGCTATCAAATCCCCCCCTCATTCTTTTCTTCTGCAGTCTAAACAATCCCAGTTCCCTCAGCCTCTCCTCATAAGTCATGTGTTCCAGACCCCTAATAATTTTTGTTGCCCTTCGCTGGACTCTCTCCAATTTATCCACATCCTTCTTGTAGTGTGGGGCCCAAAACTGGACACAGTACTCCAGATGAGGCCTCACCAATGTCGAATAGAGGGGGACGATCACGTCACTCGATCTGCTCGCTATGCCCCTACTTATACATCCCAAAATGCCATTGGCCTTCTTGGCAACAAGGGCACACTGCTGACTCATATCCAGCTTCTCGTCCACTGTCACCCCTAGGTCCTTTTCCGCAGAACTGCTGCCTAGCCATTCGGTCCCTAGTCTGTAGCTGTACATTGGGTTCTTCCGTCCTAAGTGCAGGACCCTGCACTTATCCTTATTGAACCTCATCAGATTTCTCTTGGCCCAATCCTCCAATTTGTCTAGGTCCCTCTGTATCCTATCCCTGCCCTCCAGCGTATCTACCACTCCTCCCAGTTTAGTATCATCCGCAAATTTGCTGAGAGTGCAATCCACACCATCCTCCAGATCATTTATGAAGATATTGAACAAAACCGGCCCCAGGACCGACCCGTGGGGCACTCCACTTGACACCGGCTGCCAACTAGACATGGAGCCATTGATCACTGCCCATTGAGCCCGACAATCTAGCCAACTTTCTACCCACCTTATAGTGCATTCATCCAGCCCATACTTCTTTAACTTGCTGACAAGAATACTGTGGGAGACCGTGTGGTGTACCATGCCAAGCCATTAATGTGGAGATTGTTTAATATATTGGCCCTGTCCATTTTGCTTGAGATTATCTGGTTTAGTGGACGCTTTCTTAAATTTGTTTACATAAAGGCAATCCTTTGCACTGGCCAGATGCAAGTAGTATCTTGTGATTCTGACAAGGATTATGGAGTTTGGATGTCTTGATGTGTTTGACTCTTAAATAGTTCAGATTATGATGATAGTGGGGTTGGTCTTAAAAAAGATTATTGGGAATTTGTATACCGCACTTCATATAGCTGAAATAGAAGTATATATTCAGCTCCAAGGCCTTTTTACCAAAACACACCTGGTAATAACAGTACATTTATACCCAGTGATGAGCTGCCAGAATCTTAACAATGGGTTCTCTCCTCACCCCACGAGGGGGTCTTTGCCCACCCCCGCCCCCGGGACTCCTGCCCCATCCAACCCCCCGCCCGCCCCCCATCCTCTGACTGCCCCCAGAACCAGGCAGGAGGGTCTCATGGGCCACCGTAGTGGGTGCCTACCCCGCCCCCAAGAGTCAGAGGCACCTGCTGGGGGGCGAGGTGGGGAGTCCTGGAGGTGCTTACCTGGGGCAGCTCCCAGGAAGCATCCAGCAGGTCCCTCTGGCTCCAGGGCTGGAGTACCCACAGGGAAAATTTGGTGGATGTAGAGCACCCACCGGCAGCTCCCCACCCTGCGCCTGGCCCCAGATCACCTCACCTCACCTCCGCTCCGCCTCCTCTGGTGAATGTGCTGCCCTGCTCTGCTTCTCCGCCCCCTCCCCCGGCTTCCCGCGAATCAGCTGTTTGGCGGGAAGCCTGGGAAGGCTGAGAAGCAGGCGGTGGCTTCCTGCTCAGGCCGAGGGTGGCGGAGATGAGCTGGGGCAGGGAGCGGTTCCCCTGCTATCAGCCCAGCAAATAGTGCTTTACCACACTGTAAAAGCTTTTATGTAGTAATCTTTTGATACCTTCCCAGCTCTGGTCACATTTGGCTAGCTGTTTGATTCATAGATCTATCTCTTCACTTGCATCTGGGCTCCACATGCAGAGGTTTCTTCCCCGTCTGAATTAACTGGATACAGAATCTTTGTGTAAAGCTGTTCTTTTTAAAGGGATATGCCTAACATGAAATCTAGTCATTTTAAAATGTTAGTTAAAAGCTTTTTTGTGTACTACAGTTGTTCTTTAGTCCCTCTGCAGCCACTTGTAGTTTTACAATTTCATTTTTCTATTTTTAGAATATTTTTGCTATTGCAGTGTAGAAAACTGACAGTTTCA
This sequence comes from Caretta caretta, assembly GCF_965140235.1. Taxonomy (NCBI): domain Eukaryota; kingdom Metazoa; phylum Chordata; order Testudines; family Cheloniidae; genus Caretta; species Caretta caretta. The sequence goes on along the minus strand of NC_134207.1, from coordinate 267,722,374 downwards.
GCAGGTGATCTCAGTGATGGTCAGTGATGCTTACTTTCAGAACACTAGGGGAGTGAAATGATCATGGCTTTCTAGTCCCACTCACTTAACTGGCCTACTATTTTCTGAATTGCTGACACAAGGTTAGGGATTGAGGAGGAGGATTTTGCCTAAAGTTTGAGTGGGTGAAAAGGAGGGACTCTGCTTGGATAACTTGAAGCTGTTGCAAAGGAATGTAGGAATATGCCTGTATTGATCCTGTTGAGTGCTGCATGCTATGCAACCTATTGTCACTTAACATGGACATCACTTAAAGATAGCTGTGTTAGCTATACTAATTTGTCAGCAAGCACAGCTGAGTCAGAATGAGCATTGAGGTACAATGCAGCTGTTCTAGTCCCTACCCTTTGCAGGATTAGATAGAAAGTCAGACTCTAGTTTTTAACCCTTAATTTACAAAGCACTCATTAATGAATGGTGTCTTAACTTTTTCTCCCTGGAAAGTCTTGTTTTTCATTTAAAATAAAAATGTTATTCCTCCTGGTTACAGATAAAAATTGGTGCCCCAGTGCATAACATAAAGCTAACAACCAGAGATGCTGAGGTTCTGTTAAAAGAAGCATGTTCTTTACCATTAACTAGAATAAAATAATTCTTGCTGCTCTGTATGATTCCTGCAGTTGCTTGTCTTTACTATGCTTTTTACAACTGAAAACAGGGATCAGTTCCAAGAAGCTGAGCAGCAGCTTTTGGAAGAAAAGATAGGGTATTCCAATAGTTCCTTTATTGTACAGGGCTTGTTGCCAGCAGGATACAGTATTGCCATTTTACTAAATGGCCTTATGTCTGCTTGAAGTGGTGGTCTGAAGATGTCCAATAATGCTGGCAACCTGGCTCACAACATTAATTCCAACAGAATCCAGCTGTTAAAGATCACTGTGTATTTTGGAGAATGACAGGCTACAATTTAATATAAAAGCCTTTCTTCTGCATACTGCTCCAGAAAGCATGAAGTGGATATAGTTACTGACCCTAAGCAGTTCTGTGTTCATGGGATTGTGGGATCAATATTGAATTGTATAAACATATTTGGATGGTTAGAGAACTCCGTGGGTAATAGAGCAATATATGCATTTTCTAGTAATTAGAGTACAAAGGGTACTAATGCTTTCATAATGCTTCTCATCCATAGATCTCAAATTCTTTTTCAAAGATAACTAAGCCTCACTTTTCCCATGTTACAGTTGGGGAAACTGAGCCACATGGGAATTGTATAACTTTCCCAAAGTCACACAGAGTGAGTGGCCAATCTGGGGTTAACCCAGATCTCCTGATTCCCAGTCCTCTGACCTAGCCACTGGATCTCGCAGTACTCAACTGCCTTCTGAGTTTAGGCAGGGTATAAATCCTAGTACTCCCAAGGAAATTCTTTTAAGTAATCTTGGAGGAGGAAGGACTCTGATCTTGAAACCGTGAATATCATTAAACAAGTTGAAGGCTGAACACCTTTCATTATACTGCCTTTAAGCTCCCCTATTTACAGGACTGATTTTATTTTTAATGAAAACAGCTTTTTGTTGTTCACTTTAGTTATTAGTTTTGTTAAATACTGATGATGCGTGACATATTTTAGGAGATGAAAGCTGGGTTTTAGCAATGTGTCTCTTGTTGACTTTTGTAGGCGTTATCCAGCTAAGTGCTCATGTAATAGACAAAAATAAATAAACTTGAATGCATATGCTTTATAATGTGTCTCAATTGAAATTTTCTTAGGTAAATATCCTGAACCATATTTATTGATTTCAGCTTTGACTAGCTGAAATAAGAATGTCAGTTTCCATCATTATTCTAGGATTAGTCCATAACTGTAAAATGTTAGTTTCATGTCAGCCGGGGAGACAAGAGTGTCTCTCCCTAGTCTTGTCCTTGTCATGCAGGGTAACAGTTCTGGACCCACACTAAACCTCCCAACTCTTTCTTTTAATGAAGCTGAGTTGGACATGGTTAAGGAATGGAGTCACTTAAATTGTATCCCAAAAGCATTTTGGAAGCTCCACAAATTATAAGGCTAAGATAACAGTGGTTTGTCCAAAAGGGTAAAGGCAACAATTTCAAGTACTAGGACTCCTATGTCAGTCTCCTTAGGGCTCAAATATTCTCTGGAAGGAAAATGGATGTCACCCTCAAAAGGGCACTCAGGATGAGCAAAAGCACTTCTTATCTCGGTTATATGTTACATTTGTATTGAGACCTCTTGTATAATGGTCTCTCACTCCAGAGCTTGCTTCAGAAAGTCAGATGCAAACTTCTCTTTCTGGAACAGATTATGCTCAGGGTTTTTGTGTGATACAGCCTTTGCTGTAATGACAGTATCCATATGCAATATAGCAATGAGTAGTACAGTAAGGAGGGCCTATCTTTGTTAGATGAATAAAATTTCAAAGGCACACTTTATTGAAAAAAGAAAGAGTACTTATGGCACCTTAGAGACTAACAAATTTATTTGAGCATAAGCGGATACAGACTAACACGGCTGCTACTCTGACACTTTATTGAATATCCTTTAAGGGAATTCTGCTGTGGGGTTGCCTTTTGGAAGCCAGTTTAGTCCAAGGTTCATCCCCAAGATGATTTGGATAATCGCAATTGTGGTGTGAGTTGTTGCAGAAGACCCAGGTTATAATTCTGTGGGTCACTTTCATGGGACTAAGCAACAGACTGTGTGCCTGGAATACGGCACTCTCTTAGGAAGTATTGATGGTACTGGTGAGTGGTTAATTTGGCTTTTCTGACTCAATTAAGTGGGTGGCTTGTTCCCCCTACCCTGATACAAGGGAGGTGGGAGTGGCAGTCAGAGAGAAGATCTGGGGTGTGGATTGAGCAGTATTGAGGGGAAAAAAAACATCTTGGCGAAAAGTTTTGAGATGAACCTTATATAGGTTAGAAGTAACATCTCCCCACCGGTTGATATTCTCTGTGGTTATTGCAGGTACTTCAGCTGTTGGACCAGCAGTGCTAGAAAATGGTGACCATGGAATAGATGATGACAGTACAGGTAAGAGAGTAATGTCTGAGTTAAACACAAAGCTTTGGAAGACTTACCTATTTCCTCTGGTGCAGTCAGAACCTACTAGATGAACTTTGTTCTGGCAAAGTATTCTTTTCTATGAGCTTTTCAGTATTTATTTGGTACTTGCTGAAGAGCTGCTCACTGCCCAGTGAACCTTGATTTTTCTAAAAAGTTTTAGCTTAGTTTAAACGCATCTTCTATACCAGAATTGCTCATATGTAGGAAAGCCCCTTTTAGAAGGCTGCATGTACTGTAGCCACAGTTAACCTAAGGAAGATGTATTTGAGATACTGATATATTAAAATGACTTTTCAATGAAGCCCTAACATTACCTGGACTAAGTCTACCCTATTTTGAGTATGAACTTCCCATGTTGTTCTCCCCAGTTTCAAAGTGCAGTGTGATCATCAGCTGCCAGGAGAAGTTCACTGTGGTCTGGTTGTTCATCTTCTCTTCTCAGTTTTTCCCCCGACATTCTTAGATTCTCACTTTGGCAGCGTGCTATCAAAGTTGAAGTTTTGAAGTCCTCCTAAATCCATCTCTTAACAGCAGAACATAATAACTTGGTATTTCAAGACACATGCCATGACTAAATGGGCAAATCTCTACACAAATATCCTGTGACAGGATCTGAATGAGTGATTAAACTTCACGTCTGTCAGGGACATGCATTATTTGTCCTATTTTTGCTCATTGCATTTAGCTTGTTGTTGTACCTTGGATATCACTATCACCATAAATATTAAGGTAGGTCCTTTGGGGAAAATACCTGGCTGTAACAAGTATTCCAGTAATAGGTAACTTTTCTTTTGTAGTGAAGGGGGGAGAAATGGTTGATCAGCCAAAGCTCTTACATTGTAGTAATTTTTGCTCTACCAAGTATACAGTTGTTCAGAGGTGATTGTCATTGTTGGCGTTGACCGGAGGTATTTGCTGGTCTCCTGAATCACTAGCTCCAAATAGAGGCTAAAAATGTTATTTTGACAGTGATCCCAGCCTATGGCTGGAGAGGCTGCACTAGAGACCCAAATTGGAACCTCCTGGGGTAGCATGTTACACTTACGTTGGTCTTCAGGTCCAGGCTCAAGAAAAACAAGCTTCCTGAGGCTATGAAGGGGCAGAAAACTCTTGTGGTCAGTACTTGTGCTTTTAGAGAATTATTTATTTTTTAGTGCATATGTGGTTAAATTGGATGCATTTATTGGGAGGATGAGGATTTACAAATACAGCATTAGTCTCTGTGCTTAACCTGCTTTTGTAAATGCTTGTCAGAATAAAGCTGTAGATTTTTACAGGAAAGAATAAAATTAAGGTGACCCCTGAGCCTCTTTCAATCCACTTCAGTTGCTCTTTTCAGTGTTATTTATGCTGGAAGAAGTGGAATCCAGACTTATCCCATTATGACATTGTAAGTATGTGTAACTGACTGTACTGGTGCACCATGGTCCTCTTTTGAATGAATGATTCTGGAGTTTAGTAATAGTTGTCTTTAAAGGGTAGTCTTCAGTAAACCATAACAAATTAATTTTAACCTCTCAGATGCTAAATGCTAACAACACAAGCAAAGACCTTTGTAGGGGACTGCAGCCTGTTTGTTATCAATAGGTTCTGTTTTGAGGTCTAAGTTTGTGAGGTTTGGAGTTCAGAATTTTTTCTTGTTAGAGGTTGTCTAAAGGCAACATCAGAGTGATAGGAATAGCAATATGGAAGCTTAAGTAGTCATTTAAACATCAACTAACATAGGGTTTTCAGAGTAATGGGAAATGTGTATAATACAACTGTAGTCTTTTCAAAATGTCTCACGACACTGATCTCCAATAGTTAGTTAAATAATAGAGGGAGAATGAGATTAAGAGGCACAGACAAGGGAGAGACTTTTTCAAATGAGATTTGAAGGGAGATGAACAGTTGATGAGCTGGGAAAATCCAGAAAGACTGTTCCAGAGAGTAGGAGCTGCAGAGAAGGTTCCATAACTTCAGAATTGTGGTGACAAACAGGTGATACAGAAGTAGAGTGAGATCATGGAGAGCTTTGCAAAACAGAGCCACATAGTTATGCTTTTTTTCTCCTTCTGCAGTGGAATGTATTTGGAGCCTGATTCAATGGGACATTGACTTGATGACTTTCATTACATATAACATTCTCTGCAGTTATCTGGAGTATACAGTGGTTAGGATTAATCAGGTCTGAAAAAAGGCCTCCCCCCTCCGCCCCTTCCCCCCCCCCCCGGCTTTTCCCAGGTTAGCACTCCCTTTATTATATTAAGGGCATGTCTACATGGGGACTCTAGGAAAGTTGAGGTGAATCAACTAAAAGTGTGAAGTGAATGTTCGTAACTCAAAATGCTTTAACTCCTCTCTGTGGGTGCGCTCGCTCACTGGTAAAGTGGCCTTAGGGTACGTCTTAACTACGATCGGGAGGTGTGCTTGCAGCACATGTAGGCATACCTGAGCTAGCTCACTAGAAATAGCAGTGAAGCTGCTATGGCACAAGCTAGCTGCTCAAGTATGTACCCCGTGTCCTGGGTGGGCTTGTGCTTGGGCATCTAGCCCATCCTGCTATGGCTTCAGCTTCTCTGCTATTTTTAGTGAGCTAACTCAATCAAAACTAGCTCTGGTAGTCTTACACAAGCTGCATTCACGCCTCCTAATTGCAGTGTAGATATACCTCCACGAAGGATTAAATTACAGTGAACTAAAGCCAATTTACTCTGAACGAGAAAGCATCCGTATGGGGATTACCACACTTTAATTTATGCACATTCAGTTCATGGCTTTCGTTGATTTGCCTGAACCTTCCTGAGTGTCCCCATGTAGAGAAGCCCCAAAAGTCTGGATACCCCAACACAAAAGGGAATTTTACAGTGTGATGCCAAACCCCGCAAGGCTGGTTTCTGTTGTTGTTTTCCCTGGCTGGAATATCCAGACTATAGTAGAGTTGTGGGGTATCCTTGGAGGAAAATTGAGTGCAGGATGTCAGAATGTAAGTGAAAGATTTGTGTGGTTAATTTTCCTATATTTACTTTCTAATTAAGGGCCCAATTCTGCAAGTGCTGAGCATTTTCAACACTTGCTGATTTAAGTAGGAGCTAAGGGTACTCAGCACCTCGCATAATGTTTAGTACCTGGCAGTATTGGATCTTGCGTGTCTAGTGGTTTTTCCTCTCCTTAAAACCAATTCACAGAAATATATCTTGCTGGGTACAGTTTTTAATGCAAATCCTCCTTTTTAGAGACATTGTGAACTGCCATTCTCTCAACAGCACTTTGCCACTAATCTAGATTTACCACAGCTAATTTCTGCATGTAGCACAGTTGTCTGCTCTTGCATGAAGTGAGACTTTTTCAGAATTTTTTGTAAAAATGAAGTTTCCTTTTTCTGAATTGGTCTCTGGAAAGGTCTGCTATCAGCACTAAATGAAATATTGCTTGATGTGCAGTTTGCTGCATTAATGTTCATGTTTACTAATGATTTACGCTTTTTTGCCCTTCCCCCTCCCTTTCCCTTCTCCTATTTCTTTCCCTCCTTTTCTATTTTCTCCTCCTAGAAGCCTAGACTGTCTTCTAACACTGGGGCTGCTACTGACACAAGACCAGTGTCCTTTTCTACCTGCCATTACAGTTCTAAAACCTTCGGCATTTTACAGAGCTCTTGCTTTACATCCCTGGACTTTACGTGTAGAAGAAATGTGTAGCTCTACCGTCCCACTTCTGCTGTCAGCTGATCAGCCCTCCTCTTCCTCCTCCTCCTCCCTCTCTCTGCAGTGCTTGTTGAAACCTTCCTTTCTTTGTGTAAGCACAAACATGCATGACAGATTTTTTTTAACTGCACAATTTTAGCAATTTGTCAAGATTACTTTTTAACTTACCTTTACAATTCCATTTTTATTTAATCCATCTTTTAAAAATATTAAAAATTCACTGGGGTTTTAATTCTTAACGAAGGGTTTGACAGTAAATCCAAGCTGTGCTTTCATAGGGGATGGGTCCACCATGGCTGCAGCTCTCCTCCTCTTTTCACCATCACTGAACACATCCTTAGGGTAATCCTGAGTTCCACCTGCCTTTGTCCTTGCTGCTTAGAAACCTGTGTGAATAAGGATTTAAATTTAATGATGCCATTTTCTTTGCTAGAAAGAGGTGGCTCTTTATGGGATCTACTATAGAGACTTTAAATATAATTCCCAAATTTGCATCTACTTAGACCTAAGGAGCTTTCTTTTTTATTTATTTAAAGAAAATTCTTTTATCCAACTGGCATCCACTAATCATTGGTTAACCCCCCCCCCCCACCAAAAAAAAGCAATTGTTTTCGCACCCTGAGTCTCAGTAAAGCAAATCACATTGATACTGCACTGACTACTTCAAAATTGGAAGCAAAAGAAGAGTTCCGTTTTAATTACAACTTTTATGTGTGGTGAGTACTTTTGTGGGAAAGGCATGGGGCTAAGATGCAAATTATTTTTATCTGCCCTCAAGAAGTATAAAGAATGAATCTGAGCAATAAAACAGATGTCAAGAACTACATTTAACTTGTCAAATGTCTAACAAAATAATTATCTGACAAGGCTCCAACCATACTGAAAGAAACAGTGCCTCTTTGAACTCCCGCAGATCTGTCTCTGTTCAGCATGTCATTTGCAATTCCTGCTGCTATTCCAGCATAGATATAATTCAAGTCTTTCATGTGAAAAGTTTTGCTACTACAGTAGAATTGGCATTGAGGTGTAGATTTTTCCTTAATAATAGAGACTTCATAATAAATACTGCCCTCTCGTGCAGTCCTTATATGCACATGCTTGATCTGCTGCTAACAAATATATGTATAGACAAAATATAAAAATAGTGTACCAAAGGCATACACTTCTAGAGCACATTAACTGCTATAACACATAGGTGGATTTTGATGCAGTACTGAGACTGAATTTTTCTAGACCAGGGAATGCTTTTTGAATGGGCTCTGCTATAAAGTAAATCTTAGTCTTGGCCCTAGTTTTATGCAATGTTCATAAGGACATCTCACACATTTAATATTTTCAGTTTGAGACATCAGTCCACTAGAGAGACTGTCACTAAGTTCAGGAAAGCAGTTTCACACTCAATTTGCTCGTGGAAAAATTAATAGCCTAACATGTAGCACTGTACAAACAGAATTCCTTTCAAAATGCAGCCAGTGCTGGGGTTGAACACAGTATTTTAGCCAAGCACAGTGCTGTGTGTAACAATTCTGGACACGAAGCAGTATCAGGAGTCTAAATATGATTATCCAGATCTTCACGAGGCCACGACAATGGCGCCAATATTCTGATGTCGGTGAAAAGCATCACAGAACCTTTAATGGTCAGGTGGCTTGCAGTGACACCGTAACCATATTGGGGCATTTGTACAATGAGTCACTGGAAGGGCATTACCTAGGATTGCCAGTTTTGGCTGGAGGTATTCCTGGAGTTTTGTTACATGACAGTCTTTAATTAAAGATTAATCTTTAATTCCTGGGGACTCCAGGACAATCCTGGAGGGATGGCAACCCTCGCGTTACCTGTTGAGTTGCCAGTGCTGCTCATTGCAGTACTCTGGGTTTTTTCTTGAAGGTCTCTAATGAAAGTAGTGACCCATCTTGGTTTAGCTTTAGAACTCTCTGTCTCCCCCGACGCTGGTATGTGTCCAGAATTGTTACTTTGCATTACACATGTGTCTCCTTTATACCTTCTTTTCCCCCTATACCTGCATCTTGGCAGGGAGTTAGACAAGATGACCCTTGTGGTCCCGTCTAACCCTATGGTTCTATGCTTCTATGTAATCAGTCTGTTTAATGACATATATCAGAATTTGAGAAGCTTTTCACTCTCCAATTAATGTGAACTTACTGCCTTTACTTATTCAAAGCCTCATTAATTTGAAGCTGACAATTCACAATGCCAATTTACTGAGAGCTCTGAACAGTAACAGTTACAGTGTTAGCATTACTATAGGAAATTTACATCTCTTTATTTCCTGATAAGAGACTGTGGCCTATGAAAAAAATTTAAAATGCGGAAGTGAAAAATTTTGGTATTCCTATCTGGTCTCTGTTTTTATGCATTGCTGAGCTACCACATGATTTGCAAAGACTGGTGATCCTTTTAGAGGCCAGGACTGGAGTACCAGGTCATGACTGAAGTGCATTAATAAAACTCTTTTGGTCCTCTGTACTAGAATAAGAGTGGCACTTGGGATTCAAGGTACATTGGCAATCAGGCCATACCAAGATCCCATTCTAGCTTTATGCATTTTTATGTAGCAAACTATCTTTAGTGGTGGTCTGTCACATGGTGTTATAGGGCCATTGGGAAATATTTTTGTAATAGCCACAATATTTCTGCTTGGTTGGCTGAAAAACCAATGATGCTTTGATGATCTTTCTCCATCCTCGATATATCATTCTCTTAAAATGATGTTATGGGACTCACTACCAGAGATTTGGGGACTTCCGGACAAAGACCAGTGACTGAGTAAAGAGGGGGCATCCCAGGGAAATATTTTTAGTGGAACCTGTCATTATGAAGCCTGGAGGAATTTTTGCTTAGTGACGCAAGTCATTCTTCCCCTCCAGAGGACGTGGGCAATGCTGTCTGTGTCCCAAGCTCTAGGTACCTGCAACTGAAAATTAAACTCCCCAAGTGGTTTTATTATGCTGGATATACATCTCTTTTTAATAAATTGTTTGGGTGGAAATATTTAGCGTTGTGGCAGTTAGTCTGGTAAAGTTGCCTTACAGAAAAACTGTGCCAAAGAAGTTCAGAAAACTAGCAGTTCCATTTTTAGCAAAATCAGCCTTAACATTTGTCACCACTACCCAGCCATAACAGTGTGTCAGACAGAACAAAGCAAAAGTTGATAATGAAAACTGAGGCTCCCCTGTGAATCTAGTCACTATCAACTACTGAGTTGCATAATTCATCACACTTTATCACAGGACCAAAACTTATTTAATTATTTTTTTCGCCATTTTTTGTATTTTCTTTTAATCATGTTTTTTGTTTGAGATATGTATTGCAAATTTCCAAAAACTTATTTTGAGTTTATTTCACTGTTGAAGTGTCCTTTAGTAAATTTCCGTCTAACAGACAGATCAAGGTTGTCATGCATGTCTAATGCTGTGACTTTCTGGAGTGAAATGTAACACACGTTTCTCAGGGCGTGGGGAAGGGAGAATCGATTTTTCCTTGTGGTTTCCAGTTATGCCTTTTTGTATGTCATAAGAAAGAAAAATGTACATTGCATCTTGTTAAAGACTTAGTGCAGTAACTGTTTATGTCAAAGTACTCTTCTCAAATTTTCAGGAAGCTACCAGGCTTGTGAATTGCTTTATTTAAACTGCATATGCACTCCAGGCTTTATTGCCCAGTTGCACGAGATAATGTAAAACCTTTTTCAGAATATTTTATAACTTAATTTATGCCTCTAAATTTGTATATTTTGTTGGATTCCAATAGTTTGTATATTGTGATGCTGTATATCACTTTGCTGAATAAACCACCTAATAAACACCTTGCACTAACAGCTCAATAACTGCACCTTGGTGGGAATCTTCTTGGTGTTCTATGAGAGACAGACTTTTGTTTAAAGTCAATATCTAAAGTCATCCAGACTGACCTTGATTCTTATTCCTAAGTATTGCTTAGGGTTTGTTATAAAATTACAATATTTTCTAATTGTGTGTCTGTAAATGCCAAAGGAGAAGTTCCTGTAGGAGGAAAATGGTCTGAAGGTTGGAATAACTTGCTGTCTAAATAGCTACTGGAAGAGACTTCTCTCCTCATCAGAGAACCATTTTAAGTGTAGTTTGTTCAGTAAAAGGAGCCTTAATAACTTGGGTGAACTACATGATTCAGGTACTACTTAAAAATTAATACAAAGAATAAAATCACGTGTCTTCCACAACACACACGGATCAAACTTTCAAATCCAGAGAACTGCACTAGGTGTCCAATTCCATGTTGGGGCACTCAAATTAGTATTAAGACACCCAAATACTGCTCATAAGCACCTGCATATGAAAGTTAGGCAGTGCATGGAAGTGACACGTAACAACTAAAGCACATGTCCTGAAAGAAAAACACTTAATTTTTGAGGGATCAGCAGGGAAGAAAAATATTATTTATGCAAAGTATATTCCATACCATTCCAGTGGAGGAGAAAATAAATCAAACCACATTTCTTCCAGCTACCATAATGAGTGTAATGGAGGCATTGGTTGCAAACTCATAGCCAAGATTGAATCTAGATATCCTATTTTCTGCCCTCCCTCAAACTTTGTATTGGGTAATCCAATTTGTTTACACATAAGAATGCTTAAAGTAGGACATGAGAAGATTTTTTTTCCTGAGAAATTCAAAGATGCGAGATTAAAGATGCTTGTTTCCTACTTCAAAAAAACAAACACCTCCCCTTCACCCCCTGCATCTTGTGCTTATTTGGCCCCTATGTTCTCAATAGTGGTGTGTTTTCAGAACTATCCAGACTTCACACTCAGAGTTGGCTCTTTCGGCCCTTAAAAGAAGGCTTACATCATGGCATATTTTCCAGAGAAGAATTATTTGAATCTTAATTCTCATGGAGTGAAGTCAGAGTGAGCAAGAAGGAATCTGGCTAAATAAGCCTGTTGTATTATTCTGGGAATTGTCATGCCAGTTTGAAACTGCTTTCCGTGATTTTGGAGGACTCTAAGAATCATCCAGAATGGGATGAAAGCTGAAAGGAGGAAGAGGTAAGAAAACCAGGAAGCATGGAGACTGATAATTTGGACTAGAGACAGGAGAGAATTTAGGTACATCATGCAACTGAAGAGCACTAGAAACTCAGGAAGTTTCAGGGTAATTTTGTGTAAGATTAGGTTTTACACCTGTAAATTTACATCTGTAAATGCTGCTTAAACGCCTCTTCCTGTCTTCCACATTTACTGGTATGCTATGAATAGGATATTGTAATTCTTTGTTCTCATTGCCCAATGAGTGCTGCGAAGGGGCTAACTGGTTATGTTGGCACTTTCATACTGCACGGATGACTCTTAAGAAGCTAGATGTAAAGCTGCCCACCTCACTTAAACAAAAGAGAGTGCATTATACCAATACAGCCATTATGGTATGCTCTTTTGAAACAAACTGTGTGTACATAAACTGATTTTGTATTAATCAAGTGAATTACCATTTCAGTATAGTATCAGAGGGGTAGCCATGTTAGTTTGGATCTGTAAAAGCAGCAGAGAGTCCTGTGGCACCTTATAGACTAACAGACGTACTGGAGCATGAGCTTCCGTGGGTGTCGGATACATGCATTTTGTGGGCATTCACCCACGGAAGCTCATGCTCCAGTACGTCTGTTAGTCTATAAGGTGCCACAGGACTCTTTGCCATTTCAGTATAAACTCTCTAGTGACTTCAGACAACGTTGCAATGAGAGAGACCCTTTCCCTGGTCATCTGCTGCAAAATATTAAGATTTTTAGAAGCTAGTGTTTTCAGGAACTTTTCATCTATTGAAGAGTCCCTCAAGAAGAAGCTTTCATCCCTTATGTACTGTTTGCTGAAATCCAGTGAAACTTACACATGAGTAAATACAAATTTTAAAGAGAGACTCACGTTTAGAGTAAAAGTACAGTACAAGTAAAGCACTCATCCGAAAGCAATTGACTTTGGCACCTATTTTCTGAATTATCATTTTTATTAAGGTATTTGTATTTTGAATACAAATGTTCTCTTAAAATCCCAGTTTTAGCTTGATCCTGCAGTGACCATATAAGCCTTAGTTTGATATTGGTTTGTTATAATGGAAATAACTGCTATGAAGCCCTAATGTTGTCTCTGCAGGATTGAGTAGGGGAGGAATATGCTTGTTTACGTACAAAACTCGATGATATTTAGAAAATTGCAGGAGGGACTAGCATAATGGACACTAAAATTCATATTAGTTCCTTGTGTTCATAGATTCACAGATTTTTAAAGCTGAAAGGGATCAGATAGTCTGACCCTGTGTAACACAGGCCAGAGAACCTCACCCAATAATTTTTGCATCAAGCCAATAACTTCTGTTTGAGCTGTAGCATAGCTTTAAGAAAAATATTCAGTCTTGTTTTCAAGAGTTCAAGTGATGGAGAATCCATCATATCTTTAGGTAAGTTGTTCCAATGGTTAATTACCCTCATTGTTAGAAAATTGAGCCTTATTTCTGAATGTGTCCAGGTCCAGCTTCCAACCATTTCCTGCAGTACTAAAGAGCCCTCTACTATCAGAATTCCCCCCTCCCCCCACCTAGGTACTTGTAGACCATGATCAAATCACCTCTTAACCTTCTCTTGGATAAACTAAAATAGCATTTCAAGGCTGACATTGAAATTTTCACTAGTGACACTGAGCAGCTATAAATGAATCTGTTCTTTGTGCCATCACAGTAGAAATGATTATGCTGAAGAATCTTAATTCTGAAAGAATTTTGATGCCTTGGACTCGAGACCTGGGTTCTACTCCTAGCTGTGCTACCTGAAAAGTGTGACTTTGGGCAAGTCATTTAATCTCTGCCTCCATTTCTTCCTCTGCAAAATTCTTTCCTCTGCAAATCATACTTTACTTACCTTCTGTATTTTAGAAAATTAGCATACACAAGTGATTTTTGACATGCCGCAATATGCACTGCGTATTGGTCACAGGAATTTAGTCTCTCTTTTGAAAGCAGACAAGCAACCATTCCTGAAATTGCAGAATGTACAATTTGCTTAGATGTTAAATGTCCAAACATTAATGTTTTAATAAAATCTCCTTCTAAGCAAAAATTCTTATAAATTAATATTTTTACATTTTAATGTAATTTGAATGTAATTTTTAAGAAAAGTACAGGATTGACAGCTGTGGAGACCAAAGTGCCCCATTATACCACAGAAAAGTACACTATGTCAAGCCTTGGCATGTGTGTCCCCGTCCCTCCCCCCCACCTTCCCCATTGGGACTAGTGCCTTTCCAATATGCCTCTTTACCTGGAAGTATCCTGTCTTGGAGTGAGAGGGTAGTGTAATCTCCATGCCTTGTACAGCTTTGAGCTTTTTAATGAGATGGTCTACAGGGAGCCAAGTAGTGCTATTTGAGAAATGCTACTATTCACCTGGTATCAGTGCTCTGGGGTATGTGATTAGAAAACCATCCCAGCAGCTGAAGCAAGGAATGGCAGTAAGGTTCTGTGAACAAATTCCTAGTTTTGGGTCTGGTGCCTAGGTAACATGATAAGCACAGTAGTAATACCTGATACGAGTCCAATTTAAAAATGCTTATTTGGATCAGTGAAATCAGAGCTATAACTTTCCCAAGTTATGACATATTGTGCCTAAACTAACTCCCCTTTCGCAACGCCAAGTGACCTATGGTAAGTGACAAATGCTCTGAAGACTTCATTTTTAAAAATGACAGACTTCCCCTTCCTACTCTAGATACCTTTCATATACAACTGCAGCTGAACCTCCCACCAGTAACTTTCTCATGTCTGTATTCTTGTTTTTTAAATAAGGGAGGCTCATTTATAAAGGGTTGAATGCTTCTAGAGTAATTTATAGACAGTAAAGTTATGAAATTAAGCAGATATTTGAGATCTGGTTTTTAAATCAAAATAACACTTTTGTGAGAACTTAAAGAATCTGCTTCACATGGTATTAAGTGGTTTGGGTAAACTTGAGTATTATCTTTCTATCTTCATTATCTCTTTCTAGAAATGTGTGTGCAGCTTTGAGCATTCTGCTATATGGAAATGACATTAACAAATAGGCATGTTCCTTTACGGTCTCTGATTCAAATACCATTGAAGGCAAATCTTACAGATGCAAGCAAAATGTGTGCATAGATATATATCATAAATATTACATGTCCCCTCTTAAGAGTTCCTTGTGGTAACCTAGATAGTGCTTGTATCAAAACTGTCATGTCACGGTGGTAAAGAATCAGAGCCTTTATTTTAACATTAAAGGAATAACTTTATCAGAAAATTGCAAACAATATCCTCTAAAGCTTCTCTGTCTGCTTCACTATAGAGCTCCATGCTACAGATGTAAAGAAGCAGCAATTAATATCCTTATAATATGTTTGCACCACTTCTGTCCTGAACAAGGACAGAGGGTATAATTGTTTTCTTGCCTATTTTTGCCTGCCTGTCTGGCTCTGGCATCTCCACATGAGTACCTTTTTTCAACAGTGCTTTAATTTTTGTTTCACAAGCCTAAACATTCTAAATCTCTCACAAATAAAGTAGCACTTGTGGAAATGGATACGTTTGTGTTGGATTCTTTTTCATTAGTCTGGAAAATCAGAACTCTCAAAAGCTGAGACTTATGTTACTGAGTAAAGGGAACAAGAGGTCACCTATTCTACTTTATTTTGCAAGTGAACGCAATGCAAGGATGATTTGAAATATCAGTTATCATATGTCTTAAATTGTAAGATCCGTGCCTTGGGGAAGCTCACCTTATGTTTGTAAAATAGCATACCTATATGTATCCTTTATAGCAGGATATTAAATACTTATGTGATGTGGGACTTTATTATTTGGTTTTCCAGTTTAATGGCACTACCCTTCTACAAGGTAAAGAGAACTGTCTGCCTTTCTAGCATGATGTTAAGTCGGTCAACTGATATCAAAACCAAATGGCTTGGATTCTGTTGCCTATGTTTTACCATGGCACTTGCCAGTGGGGGTATATTGCTTTCTTCAAATGTATATGAGACGTTGGGCGTAGATTAAACAAATTACCTAAACTCTTGCAAGAGCAATCTTTGTAATTACATGCTCCCTGCCACACTATTGCTCGGGAATGTTTTAAGCACCGATGGTGTGGTCCGCGTGGAACAGAGGTTGTAATCCCTGTGGGGCTTACAATTCTGGACACTACAGTTCAGGCATGCTGCATGCATACATTGAAAGTCCATATTTTGGATTATTTTGTTTCTGTACTGCAGTCTCATTTGTCTAGATCAGATTGGCTTTGGCCGTTGTGTAGCAAGTGGTGTGTGTGAAAAACTAGAGCGGGTCAGTCTATAGTAGCTTTTTATGAAATGAACAAAAATTCCTCCCCTGCCCCCCCAATCCCCAACATATCTGAAGACATAAGTACATAATTGAAAATGCTAATGTTTCAGTGTTATTGCAAATTGGCAGAAACAAAGTTGTGAAACTGGGAAGGATGGGAGAAGTTGGAACTAAAAAGGATGTAGGGTTTTCAGAAAAACAGCACTCTTTTGTAGTGAATGCTACTTTTGTCTCCTAAAAGACTCATGAAGGACAGTAAGTATTGGAACTCATACAGCTACGGGGAATGTATTGAAAGCGACTGTGATGACTACAAGTGAAAGGAGGAACTCTTTTGTTTCAATAAAAAAAACTGTTGTCATGGCCATGCCTTTTTAAATGGCACCTTCCTAGCAACCATGCTGCTTTGACTTTTTGCTGCTTTAAGGGATGATTCAAAGATGCAGTGCATCCTGATTTGGATTGTTCAACAGAAATATGTCAGGAAGATAACTAAAAGTTCTCTTTTCTGGCAAGGCTTAGCAAGACTTGGAAAGAAGGGATGGTGATCCAAGGGAAAGTGTACTGTGATGGGGGGGCTCTATTCACCGCTATTGGAGCTGCTTCTTGGCCGCTTGGGGGATTAGCACCTTCCAGGTGCTGCGCTTTCCTCTGGCGGTCTCTCCATCTCTCTCTCTGTAGCCCCTCCCTTGTTCCAGGTACTGCAGCCTTCTCTTTGTCACTTGGCCCTCTGGCCAGATCACTACGTGGGTTTCCCTTTCCAGGGGGTTAAGTCAAAGTCTCTTATTGCCAGCAGCCTCAGGCAGTCTTCCCATTCATTGCCCCAGGTTCCATTCCCTCAGTGGCTGGTAGAGGAACCCGGGAAGCTCAGGGACCCTCTTGTCAGGAGCAAAGGTCTATTCCTTCCTGAACCTTGCTCCCTCTTCCTTACCTTTTGGCTGTGCCCAGTCCTCTGGGTTTGCCAGTCTGAACTCCCTCCTTCTCCCAGGGAGTAACCATAGGCTATCTGCCTTTGTAATCCCAACCACACCTCCCTTCTTCTTGGGAGTGACTGCAGACTAGTTCCCTGTAGCCCGGCTGTTGCCAGCTTCCTGGATTTATAAACCTGGCCCAGCTCCTCCCCCAGCTGGACTCCATCACCCAATTAGGCTGTAGTGCTCATTGACTTTCCTCCAGGTGCTGCCTATAGGTTAAGTGGCCTAATTTACCCCTTCAGGCCTTGTGTGGTGTGGACACCCCATCACATGTACATACCAGTATTTTTAAGTTTCTTAATCATCAACTGATAGCAGGATGAGTTGACATATCTGTTACAATACTTGGAATTTTCTGAGCAAGTGGATGTTGCTCAAAATATTTAAGATGCAAGGTTTCCAAAGCTCCCATGAATTTAGCTTAAAATTTCTGCATTTAAAATGGAACTGATGTGACGAAGCAGTGATTAGAAGTAAGTCCTTATATTCTTCTATATTTCCTAACGAGAAATATGAGCCCCTTTCCTGTTGGTCAGGCTTGCAAAATTGTGAGCTTGGACACTATATCTACTTGTTTACCATTGCCAAAAGGTTAATGGTGACCAAATAGTCAACACCATTCATATCAACAAGGGGGAAGGAATGCAGGCCAAAATAGGGAAAGAACAGGTTAAAGAATATTTAGATAAGGTAGATGTATTTGAGCTGGTGGGACCTGATGAATTTCATCCTAGGGTAATTAGGGAACTAGCTGAAGCAGTCTCGGAACTATTAGCAGTTACCTTTGAGAACTCCTGGAGGATGAGCGAGGTCCCAGAAGACTGGAGAAGAGCAAACATTGTTCCCCTTTTTAAAGATAGGTACTAACAGGACTCAGGGCATTATAGACCAGTCAGCCTAACTTCAATACCTGAAAAGATAGTGGAACAATTTATTAAAATATCAGTTTGTAAGCACTTGGAAGATAATAGGGATAAAAGCAGTCCTCGGGCGCTATCCTGGGAGAGACCTTTTTCCTGACATCTTTATTCCTCGGCTGGAGGTGTTTAGCCAGCACTGACCTGTTGTTGTTTACTTAATACCGTCTCAGAATATAGGTAAAATATCTGGGATGTTGTAAACCTATTGCTTATGTCTGTGTGTGCTTAAATCTAATAAACTGCAGTGTTAGACAAGAGCACGCTGACTTGCATCTAATCCTTGATCAGACAGCATTGCTGAGTTCCTGTTGATTTATTCCTAACACCGTCTGGATTGAAATAATTAAATTGCCCCTGTTGTGGGTTCTGAAAACCCTGGGTAATAGATTTTGGCCTGAAACAAACTAGGATGTCACAAGTTTCAGAGTAGCAGCTGTGTTAGTCTGTATTCGCAAAAAGAAAAGAAGTATTTGTGTTACCTTAGAGACTAACATTTATTTAAGCATAAGCTTTCGTGAGCTACAGCTCACTTCATGATGAAGTGAGCTGTAGCTCACGAAAGCTTATGCTCAAATAAATTTGTTGGTCTCTAAGGTGCCACAAGTACTCCTTTTCTTTTTAGGATGTCACAAGTTATACATAAAATTTTAAGCTTATTTTATATTCTTTCTTAAAGTAACTTTTTTGTTAGACATACTTAAGCAGATAGATTAGATTAATCCTTTCCATACTTAATTACTTTTTTTTTTTTTAACTAATTACTTGGTTTTGTTTTTACTAGTAACATGACCACGCTTCAGGGACAAGCTACTGAACAAAAACCAATCAGGAAGGAAACTTTCTCACGAATTAGGCTGTTAGGTAACCCATGTTGTGAATTTAAAGCTGAAGCTTTTTTTTTGGAGAAGCATTTCTGGAACAGTGTAGTGAGAGCACACCTGAGAGTGTAAATGAGGAAAGGGGCCAACAGCTGCCACATCAATATCCTCAGAGAGCCACCTGGGGGTGGATGGTAAGACAGCTCTTGTTTTTTATAACAGGATGTAGTGTTCTAAATTGGCATCCCTGTTTCATGTTGGCTAAGCCAGGTTCTGAAGAGAGAGCTTTCTTAATATTTCATAGTCCTACCTTCATGAGTTCCTGCCCTCCCCCAACTGACTTTTTTTTGTGTGTGTGAGAAGGGGTGGATGCAAAGGCTGTATGGTTCTGTAGACTGAGCATGAAACCAGGAGCCTGGAAATTGAGTTCTAATGCTGGCTCTGATTACTGGCACACTCCAAGGCCTTTGGAAAGTCACTGAACCTTTCTATCTCAG
Source organism: Caretta caretta (assembly GCF_965140235.1). Classification (NCBI taxonomy): domain Eukaryota; kingdom Metazoa; phylum Chordata; order Testudines; family Cheloniidae; genus Caretta; species Caretta caretta. The sequence continues at coordinate 267,703,076 of NC_134207.1, read as the reverse complement.
TTTCTCCATTTGTAAAATTGGGATAGAGGGCTGTTTATATAACTTTGTATTTTCCTAATACTATGGGTCTTGTTTTATCCCAGCACTCTGTAATTACGGAGTAGTGTTGATTAGTCCCAAGGATAATCTTGACCTTTCTGACTTTTGCTGAGCTAAACGCTGTTTTGTGGTGATGATACGTGCCTGGGTTATGGGGAGTTGAGCAAGTAGGGATGGACCATCAGGGCTTAATCAATAACTGAAGACTCACCCAAACTTTTTGGCCTGAGGGCCACATCTGGGAATAGAAATTGTATGGCAGGCCATGAATGCTCAGAAAATTGGGGTTAGGGTGTGGAGGGGGTGAGGGCTCTGGTTGGGAGTGCGGGCTCCAGGGTGGGGCCAGAAATGAGGAGTTCAGGGTGCGGCAGGGGCCTCCAGGCTGGGGTGGGGGAGTGGGGTGCAGGAGGGGGGGTGAGGGCTCCAGCTGGGGATGTGGGCTCTGGGGTGGGGCTAGGGATGAGGAGGAAGGGATGTAGGAGGGTGCTCTGGGCTGGGACCGAGGGGTTCGGAGGGCAGGAGGGGGATCAAGGCTGGGGCAGGGGGTTGGGTATGGGGAGAGGCTCCGGGGTGCAGGCTCCGGGCAGCCCTTACCTCAAGAGGCTCCTGGAAGCAGCGGCATGTCCCTTCTCCAGCTCCTACACAGAGGTGCTGCCAGGCGGGTCTGCTGCAAGTTGCAGCTCCCATTGGATCACCGGAGGGGGCCATGCATCAGCTTCCGGGAGCCATGTGGCGTGGCCCCTGATCCAGCTCCCCAGCTGGAGCATCAGAGGGGGGCCATGCCTCAGTTTCCAGCAGCCGTGTGGCACGGCGCCCCTCACTGCGCCGGGGCTGCAGCGCCAGGGTGGGGCTATGTGGCTACTTCCAGGAGCCACGTGGGACAGCCCTGGGCCGGAGCAGGGCCATGCAGCTGCTTCTAGGAGCCATGTGGGGCGGCCCCCGACTCTACTCCCCGGCTGGAGCGCCGGAGCAGGGCAAGCCCCAGACTCCACTCCCCAGCGGGAGCTTGAGGGCTGGCTTAAAATAGTTAGCTGGCCGGATCTGACCCATGCGCCATAGTTTGCCCACCCCTGGTTTAAATGATAAAACTCAGTCTCCTGGGTTGCTGACCATTATTTTTTAACTAGCTCCTTTATGAACATGCAAATGTCTTTGAACAAATGATCTTTTGTCAGTAATTCAGGGAAGGTGCAGAAATTGTAGCGTTAAAAGTAATCCATGTGCTGCCATTTTGGAATCTCTGAAGTAACCTGTCCTCATACTTTTCAGAGCAGTTTGTGGCGCTAATGTCCAGTTCCACCAATGAAGTATCAGGTGACTATTCAGTTAATGGTCTAATGCTTTGAAAATGTCATGCTGAAACACTTGTACCATGCAGCTCAGGAATACATTTCACGAATACTATGGCTTGACCAGAATTTGAGAAGAAAATGCATAGAAGTTGCTTAATAGAATCCTTAAAAGTAGTGATGGAAAAGGTCTGTTGGGTAATTGAAACCATCCCTAGGAGGATTGCTGTCTGTCATCTGTTTTTTAAGTGCTCTTGTCCCTTCTTAGGTACAGATATCTACTGGAATGGTGCTGCTATCCCTTTTCTTGGGAGCCTGTTGAGGAAACAATCTCTCATCTGTATTCTGCACGAATGTGCACTCTGTCTCCTTCCCATTCGATGGGATACTGCGGAGTAGTATCCCTCTCTTTTTCCATGCAGTGTAATAAAAGCTCATCTTCAGAGTGGGAGCTCTTTTCACTAGAAGCATTTGGACTTGGCTTTAATGAGCAACACAGGGCCATAGCTTCAGAAATGAGTTGATGCTCTGACTCTGGGGTCGGAGATTGCTTCAGTACTTCTGGCTGTTACAAACAGCAAAAAAAACCAAAACAGCTTTCCAGAGGTAGATGGGTAGAAACGAAAATTCCTCAACATGCATCTGACTGTTTGCATTCAATCTGTGATTGTTACACTATGTAAGGCTAACAGTTCCCTTGGGAGCTATCATACAGCTTTGGGCTGCAGACTCTTCTGTGGACAGTTGATGCTGTAGGCGGCTATACAATTTGATACGAGTTAGTGAGCAGGCACAGAATCGACGTAAGAATCCAGGAAGCAGAATGCAATGTGGTTTATTCAAAAGGAGAAACTGTCTGGAAGACTATGTAGATTTGACTGGTCATGTCATTGATTGTTGAAGTCTCTTTAAATATAGCAAAATTATATTATGCTTTAGTACTGGAAAATTCTTCAAGCTAGTCTTTATTTCTTCATTGCAATAACATTTTTCTACTTTCCTAAAAAGCCACAGTTAGAATCTTCTAGGTTATTTGTGCCCTCGCCCGCACCCTGAAGGCTAGTTTAACTTTCTAATAAAGGGCAGAGTCTATGGCTACATTTACCCTTTTTCTGTACTCTTTTCCTGTTCTTTCTGTGCAGCTTCCTTTCTCTTAGTGGAAGTGGTTAATTTATTCAGAAGCTGTCATTGCTGCACAATACTTAACACTAAAATCCATTGCTGCCTAACTGCTACATTTGGGCCTGCCAGGTGAGTGTGCCATTGCCTACTTAGATGTGCTCCTGTTGCAAAGAGCAAGAAATAATGTTCTGTTTAACACCCACAGGAAATGAGGGAGGAAATCTAATACTTTGCTCGTTCAGTGACTTGCATCTGACAATCTCAAAGCTCAGCACAAAATTGGGATTTCAACTATCTTTCAGATTTGGCCATACGGGGACAGATGTGTGGAAAAGTGGTTCATTGTCTGTCACAGGGTGGGTTAGTGGCAGAACTGGGAATAGAACCCACGTCCCCTGAGCCAAACACTAAAAAATGTTTCCTCCAGTCTGAAAACTGGCAGGCATGGCATTGTCGTGGTTTATGACATCACAATGTTTGCCAGCAGAAAGCAGCCTTGGGTGCCAGATCATCATCTGTGCTGGCTGTATAAACCGTTCCTGTTTTAAGAAGAGTTGGCCACAGGGAGATCAGAGGTGTCTGGGTTCTTGATACAATGCCATGGATTCTTCCTTAATTGGTACACAGCTTTTTTGTGTTTCAAATCTTTTCTTGGTGCTAATTTAAAACGTGGCTGTTGGATTAAATTTGTCAAAGAGGGAGAAAGTCCTGGTTTGTCTCTGATCAGCAATAAGTATTTAATCTGCTAAGGTATGGAGATGATAGTAACTCTGTGATAAGTCAGTCACAATTTATATGATAGGTACCAAATCACAATGTTTGCTTCCAAGTCTGAGAATATGGATTTTTTTTTAAACTGTCAGTGGACTGGACTCTGTTACCTTGATGAAGTGAATGAAAAAAGTAAAGTATGATTCTAAGTGAATACTGCATTATAACATTGCTTATCAGCCCTTGACAATTCGGTAGATCCTTATTTGTCACCATTGCTCTAAATGCATGCAGGGTTTGGGATGGATGTGGGATAGCAGTTTTTGGGGGGTGGGGAGCTACTACTTGTTTCTGTATTAGCTTCATAAAACTATTTTTTGGCACAAAATTCCCACTGGTGGGAGTGCTAGCATAGAAAGAGCCTCTAAATGATTTTAAAACAGTGGCTGCAGGTATCTTGACTATACTAGTGCTTCTACTGTTGCTACTACCAAGTGAGCTTCGCAGGTGGTGAGAACATTGGAAAACGTGTGCTAAAAATGTGTGGAGAAGGCTGCAGAGTTACTCAACTGATCTGAATAAAGGCAGCTCTTACCTCTTCTGGGGTTCACCCCTGGGGAACAGCATGTAGGTGAGCTGCCCCAAAGCATTCCAAGTGCAAATGACTACTATAAAAATGTTAAAACTGATGAGACATAGTGCACAAAGTAGAGAGGGCAAATATATTTTTTTAAAGCTCTAATCTTAGTTCTAGTAGTCTTAGATGATACTAGTAACAATAGTAGGTACGATGTTTTAGAAGTGTGATATTTTGATTATGTACATTTCAAACTAGCCTGACTGAAGTGCTAGATAAGGCGATAGTAAATAGTCTCGTAGCCCTTTGGGATGGAGTATGTGACCTAATAAGTCTCTTCCGTAGTCTCTGGGGTAGTTAACCACTGGAACATATTGCCTAGGGACGTTGTGGAACCTCCGTCATTGGAGGTTTTTAAGAACAGGTCAGACAAACACTTGTCAGGAATGGTCTAGTTATACTTAATCCTGCCTTGAGTGCAGTAGATTGACCTGCTGAGGTAGCTTCCAGTCCTACACTTCTATGATTCTATGTCTGACTTCTGTTATAAAGGATCTCCTGGACTTAGGTGGTGGTTGTTTTTTTAAACCTAAAGTTTCATGGTGGCAGATCCTTTAGGAACCAGTTTAAATGTTGAGATCAAAGGAATATTAAAGCCCTGTAAACTAAAGAATGAAAAGATGTAACTATTTGTGTTGCCCTTTTAAAAATTGTAAATACACATTTCAGCCATACATGAAAAAAGTGAAACACACTGGGACCTTTAGGCACTATACAAATGTTATATTTGTAGAGGTTTTGACTGTGGGTTCTTAAATTTGTGATAAGCTCCAATTATAGATAGTCCAAAAATTATGTATCCATCTTTTTCAAAGAATTTGTCCTCCCTTTTGTCTTTACTTCCTGATTTACTGACAATGTCTCACTCAGCCTGGGTGCCAGAAGGACTGTAAAAGTGTGTGTGTGTGAGAGAGAGAGTGTGTGTGTGTGGAGGGGGAGTTTGGGCAGGGTGGTGGGGGGGAGAAAGAGTGGCATGCAACCAAAACATCTTGAAACCCTATTGAAATATGCGGTGCTCTATTTTATTTATTTGTTTTTTTTGCTACCACCACCATGAACAGTCCCATCAAATATAAATAATCAAATGTGGATGGCTAGACGTGGGGGAGAGTCATTTGGAGTTGTAGGTTTTTTCTGGATGAATTCAGTGCTCTTTACAACAAACCCTACTGGAAGGTATCACTTTCTTATTTTGTCCTGTGACACACGGGGTGGACAGTAGAAACAATTTCTCCTCCTTGCCATTTAATTTAAGGATAAGGTTGGGATTTGCCCAATGTGCTTGCAAAGGGGAGTGAGCGGGATAAAACTCCCTTTTAGTATCTTATTATCTTTATCTTTAGTATCTTTATTCTGCTTCTGGTGTACTTGAAATTCTTTTTTTTTTTTTTTTTTTTTTTGCAGTTTAGTTTTTCATCTTTCGCTAAGTGCTCTTCAAATTGTTTTTTGGCCTGCTTAATTATACTTTTACACTTAACTTGCTAGAGTTTGATTCTTCTATTTTACTCAGTAGGATCTGACTTCCAAGTTTTAAAGGAAGGTTTTTTGTCTTTAACCACCTCTTTTATTCTGTTTAGCCATGGAGGCATTTCTTTGGTCCTTTTACTGTTTTTTTTTTTTAATTATTATTTGGGGTATATGTTTAGTTTGAGCCTCTGTTATGATGTTTTTTAAAAGTTTCCATGAAGCTTTCAGGCATTTCACTCTTGTGACTGTTCCTTTTAATTTCTTTTTAACTAGCTTCCTCATTTTTGTGTAGTTCCCCTTTTTGAAGTTAAATGCTACTGAAGTGGGTTTCTTTGGTGTTTTCCCCCCTACAGGGATTTTAAATTTAATTACATGATGGTTGCTATTGCTGAGTGGTTCAGCTATGTTCACCTCTTGGACCAGATGCTGTGCTCCACTTAGAGAAGCAATTCTTGATATAGTCCTAATTGTGAGTCCAGGACTAGCTACTCCAAGAAGCAGCCGTTAATGATGTCTAGAAACTGTATCTCTGCATCCCATCTAATATTAATCCCCTAAAATCAGGCAACAACTGAGGTGACATTTTCCCAGTCAAAATGGGGATAGTTGAAATCCCCCGTTATTATTGAATATTTCTGGATTCGTAGGCTCTCTAATCTCTCTGAGCATTTCTTCTTCATCATCACCATCCTGGTCAGGTGGTCAGTAGTATATTCCTACTGCTATACTCTTATTATTTAAGCATGGACTTTCTGTCGATAGACATTCTATGGTATAGTTTGATTCATTTAAGATTTTTACTGTATTTGAGACTGCTTTTTTTTAACATATGTCACTCCCCCACCTGCATGGCCTACTATCTCATTCTTATGTATTTTGTACCCTGGTGTTACTGTGTCCCATTGATTATCATGGTTCCACTAGGTTTCTGTGATGCCTATTATATCAATATCCTAATTTAATACCAGGCACTCCAGTTCATCCATTTTAGTATTTAGACGTCTAGCATTTCTATACAAGCACTTATACTATAAAAAATTGTCAATATTTATTTGTCTTCATGTGATGCAGTTGATACTTCTGTGGAATTCTGCACCACTGCGCAATGCAGAATTTTGCCAAAATTAACATTGTGTGAGCAAAATTTCTCCCCTTCCCACAACCCTCGGCCCCCCGAAATGGACAGCAGTGTTGCTAGCCACTGCTGGACCTGGCAGAGCACAGCTTGTCCATAGAAGACACTGCCATGGGCAGGGGGAGGAGGAGGGAGCTAGAGGGTTCCCTGCAGCTGCGGTTCCCAGCATGCCCTGAGGGAAGGAGAGGGCAATGCACAGGAAACTCCATGCAAACCTGGGGCCAAGCATCAGGCTGTTTCTCCCTCTGGATCCCTGGGCTCTGCGGGAGAAGGCATGCGGGTATCTGAGCAAGGGGGGGTATCTGCGGGTGGGCTCTGGGGGGAGGGGTTGAAGGTGTCTGACCCCTGGCTGGGCTCTGCGGGGGGAAGAGTGCACAAAGTTGTCATAAGGGTTTCTTTAACTCTCTACTCCTAGGGGAATTATTGTGTGTCTGTATTGTTACAGACATACTTGCTGACAGGTATTTTGAAATAAATTACCAAAATAATTGAAACTGGCGTGATTATGTAGCGTTATTTTGACAAATACAATTTGCAGAATTTTTAATTTTTTGGCACAGAATGTTCTCAGGAGTAAACTGAATGGGACTCTTTTTCATTTGACTGTTTCTCTTCAATTCTTACCTGCACTTCATCAACTTCTGTTGTCTCCTCTTTACCAGGATATAGAGTATCCCCTTTAATAAATCCTCCCCATATGATGTCTCTGTTCGAACCATGGGCTTCTCCGCACCTGTCATCTTTTCCCTACCCCTCAGTTTAAAAATTGCTCTACCATCTTTTAAATTTTATATCCCAGCAATCTGGTTCTGTTTTGGTTTAGGTGGAGCCCATTCTCCCCTCTTCCAAAACTGTCTGTGTCCCCAGTTTCTAATGAACCGATGTCCCTCCTCTGAAACACCATAGTCTTATCCATGCATTGAGACCCTGCAGTTCTGCCTGTCCAACTGACCCAGCGCGTGGAACTGGAAGCATTTCAGAGACTGCTGCCATGGAAATCCTGGACTTTAATCTCTTACTTTTCAGCCTAAATGTGGCCTCCAGGCCTCTGTCCTAACTTTCCCTATGTCCTTTGTGCCCCTGCTTCCCCCATACCACCACACACACCAGCCGTACTGTCCTGGAGCTCCTTTTCCCTGCCCTCTGCCCGCCAGCAGCTCAACAGTCCCAGAGCCCTTATTCTCTCTTTCCTAGGAGCCTGACCCTCCTGCAGCCCTGCCTCCCCCCATGACCCCCAAGTCCCTAGCTCTCTCTCGCCCCGGCAGCCTGACCCCCTGCCTTCACTCTATATCGCCCTTGTGTTGCCTTATCTTACCCTCTGTGTTGGCGAGCCTGGGAGGAGCTGCCACCACAGGTTTTGGCAGCTGATGGTAGGTGATGGCCTGGCTGCTGCCACACAGAGTGGTGGGACCTTGCTAGAATGCTGCTGCAATGCAGAGCAGGACTTGGGATTCCAGCCAGACCCTGGGCCTTTGTTCAGGACCTTAACTTCAGGTTTTAAAAAGTGGGGGACAATGGCCCTTTGGCCCTCCCCACCAACTCTAGCACCTATGTCTGTCTCAATGGCATGAACTTGTGGTATCATAAATGATGATTGCAATGGGATTTTGGATAGATATTCGTGGATATCTTCAAAGAACCAGGCAGTACCAAGAGGAGGTGTAGGTAGGATTCTTAAAGTTAACACTTACGTGCTGAAAAAGCCCTTCTGCTTCATTGGGACATAAACCTAGAAATCTATACTGTGTTAAATATTTTATTTTGTTTTGCATATCAATGTTAAGTGAAATTATTATGGAAAATCCTCCTCACATCTGTTTAGCTAACCTTGCACTATTTATGCATATAGGCAGATGAGCTATTGTACTACAAAGTTGAAAATGAAGGGAAGGAACATAAAGAATTATATGGGTGTCTTCAACCCAGAGCCCCAAAATAGGTTGTGGTTTATGATTCTGGGTTAAATGGGAAAATCTGCATTTACACTTTCACCCACTGAAGTGTTAGGAAGCATAACACAAACACATTCAGCAAAATGCAGAGTCTGTTTTAAGATGTGAGAACCCATGTCCTGAAAAAATCCAATTTTACCTCTGAGTGCAGATCTAGGAATTAAGACTCTGAGGGCAAGATTAGGTCCTTAGCTGGCCAACTGTTGCATGGCTTAGTCAGGAGGAGTTTAACATCTACGTTCAGAAATATGTATGCATGCTGATTAGTGACTTCAACTGCCAGTAACACTGACCATGCCTGCTAATAGGCCAGAATAGCCTTAGGGTCGTTTAGCATTGGCTAGGTTCCGTTTTTTATTTGTACCTTTTACCGGTACCTAGAGATTATTCTCTGGTTCCATTTTAAATTAAAGTGGTCCAGTTACCATGACTCACTTTTGAGCACTAGCCCTGCTTGTTGAATGATAAACCAAGGTGCTGCAATTTTGGAGATTATTAAAATTGCCAGTTCAAGGTACTCTTTGTGTTGGGGTTGATGTTACATGAACATATTGTTGCTCCACTTTGCCTCATGATCATTTGCCTGGAATCCCTACAAGTGCTATTTAGTATGGAAAAATAATGGTCAACGTGAAATTTTGTGGTTGTCCTAGTGACAGGACAGTAGGGCTCCAAAGGTAACCTTCAAGTGAAGCTCTCTTCAGTAAAGCTCAATAACTAGGAGTATTATAGAAATTATACTTCAGGTATTTCACTTTAAGTAGTGCTAAAGTTATGAAATCTGTGAAACTGCAGTGCAGCACATAAATAATTCACCAGAAAATGAGTGATCTATTTAGGTTATTCCCTTGATATACCTGCTTCTTATTTTTCTCCCATTTCTGTAGTCTGTAACTAATCTTCTGTTCTTCACTGCAAACATGGTGTAGAACAGCATTCAACATTGAGGTACTTGAGGCCCTTTCCCTAATGGCCAAGGACAATCAAGTTTTCAGAGGCTGCTTTTCATTCTGTTTCCTTTTATTTGTGAGGCTTTCCAACCTCTGATGTTCCTTTTTTTTTTTTTTTTAAATTGTGGTAGAAAATGAAATTGGTTCCATTGATGTGATTGCTGCCATGAACTGTTGTTGATTTGATTTCTCTTTGTAGCAGTCTCTTAGGATTGCAGATACTTCATAAAAAGGCTTCCAGCACTAAATCCCAATCAAATGAGATGACATAATTGGGGCCTGTGTGGATGGGAAGTTTATAGCATGTAGCTTTCTCTTTAAGCTCGATAGTTACTTTGTTCAATTTTACCTGTTCAAAATATTATTCTCTTAAAATACCAGCATGCATCCAAATACGAGATTAGTTGCCTACAAAATTGTGTTGCTTGTAATTCAGCTGCTGTATGCAGTTGGGACAAATTATGGTATGAAATATTTGTTGTGCTTGAATGGGTTCAAGCCTCTTTTAAAAATCCCAAACTTGTGTTCTCTTTGATAACTTTAGTGTGTGGTTCCACCTTGATGTGATTAACATATAACTCTATATGATGTTGAGTTGATGTGGTAAAAGCTAATTCTTTTGTTGCACCTCTGTTGTAATCTCAGAAAGTTTGGGATAAATGATTATAGAATGCAAGTGCACTTCAGTCACTTAGCTGTGTTTCAAGGTCAAAGTTGCTTTTCAGTGCTATATTTTTTCCTAAAACAAAAACAGAACAGACTCGTCTGCCCTGGCTACAAAAATGCCCTGCAGTGCAATCACTGCAGTTCTTAATGTAGATGGACCTTCATAGTCCATGAAAGTTCTTCTGACAACCCTGGAAATGTCCAATCTAGTTACTGTCAAATAGGGAAAGGCGGGGGGCATCATCAATTCTGTTTTGTCCTGAGTGCCTGGAACCTGTCTCTGTCAAAAACATGAAGGTGAGACTGTACAGGCTGCAGGAAGGAAAAGATCTGCATAACAGATAATCTTCCTACTCTTTGGTCTCCTCTGTGCTCTCCTTGTATTTGCTCATCTGAAGCTAAGATAGTTGGACGCATATGCCACCTCTAATAGTCCCCCACTGCAGGTGAAGAGCACCAATAGCTGACCCTTTAAAAGACTCCTGTGCATCACTTTGAGTGGCTTGTCTGCTAGAATAATAATCCTTCCTTGGTTAGACCTATATCTGTAGGAAGAAGGAAATGTTGCCAAATCTTTACTTAACAAAAATGTTTTCCCCTTGTTGAGGGATTTCAATATTCCCTGAACATTGAGTGATAACCCTTTTTTTCATAAAATTGTAAGTGATAATGATTTCAATTAGCAGAAGCAGCCTGTCATTCTCCCATCATCTCCTGAACAGAAGCTTCCCGGATAAATAGCAATGGAATCATAGTTTCCTCTGGTATTATGTAAATGGCTTCTTGCTTTGATGTCCCTCAGTTCATTAGTTTAACACTATCTGGAATTAATGACATTCTGAATGTGGTAGATATTTCTCTTGACTGCTTCTGATCCCTCATGTGAATTTACTCCCTTTGCCACAGGATTTTAAGAACTGAAACTAGGTCAGCAGCAATGTGTGTGTGAATATAGGCTGAGAAACAGACTATAATCTCAGCATTAAACTTGACTATAATGCTGAAGGGAAGTTTGCTATTTTAAGCATTATTTCCATGATCTCTAGCTCACTCTGCAGAACATACATATGGGAGATCCTGTATATTTACACCAACAATAGTTTTTAATAAATTGTTTCTTGAATGGGGGGAGGGATAGCTCAGTGGTTTGAGCATTGGCCTGCTAAACCCAGGGTTGTTGAGTCCAATCCTTGGGGCAAAAATTGGGGATTGGTCCTGCTTTGAGCAGGGGGTTGGACTAGATGACCTCCTGAGGTCCCTTCCAACCCTGATATTCTATGAATGCAGTCTTCATGTCAATTAATCCTGAATGGCACTGGTTTGTAGAGACAATTTCATGCTTCTAGTGCAAAGTTGTGCAGGTTCCAGGGAATGTGTGAAAATGCAAGAGGAGTTTATGGAACAAAAAGAAAAAGCAGTATTTTAAATCTGTGAACATAAGAACAGCCATACTGGGTCAGACCAAAGGTCCATCTAGCCCAATATCCTTTATTCCGACAGCGGCCAATACCAGGTGCCCCAGAGGGAATGAAAAGAACAGGTAATCATCAAGTGATCCATCTGCTGTGCGAGCATTAATAGCCCCACTGTGGCTAGGAATGGAAATATTCATACATTGTGACTGTTTTTTTGAGGTACAGTACGGGTATATCCTTTCCATCTCACCCCCAAAACCACATTTTACTTCAAATATGTATTTTCTAGATTGCAAGCATCTCTTGTTCCCAAATGTAGATAATAAAAACGTCTGACGAAGGTGCCATTGGGGAGTATGAGGAATCCAGCACATTTACTAGTGTACCTGGTGTTATCACCACTGACAGAACATTCTTTGCCCCCTTTTCTCACAAATCAGTGAAAGAGTTGAGATCAAATCAGGCACTCCTGACTCTTGGCTTCTGCTCATTCCTCTCCACTGTGTTGTCTCTTGCAACAGTGGATTGACAAGTACTGTTTGGTCAGAGACCAGTGAATGGTTACTTTGTCTTATACTAACAGCATTGTCTATGCACCATATGCTAGTCACTCGTTGTCCTCTAGTATGCTGGATATTTGGGGTGAATTCTGGCCCCACTGAAGTTTAGTGCAAACTCTCATTGACTTCAGTGGGGCCAGGATTTCAATCTTGGTGTTCAATAGCAAGCCTATCACCAGTAAAGAAAATGCATATTTGGAATCTAGAATATGACAACCAGCGAATTCATGTTTCACTTGACATCCTTTCTTAGCTCACTGTCTGGAGAAAGAACTGAGGTTGCTTGCTAGAAGTCTGACAGTTCTTTGCATTTGAATTTTCTGCAGTAGTGCTCATGTTGATGTATGCATCTGGACCCTTCAAGACTGCTTGTGAAAGTTAAAAGGGGTAACTGGAGTGTTTCTACACTCAGCTTTGAAAAATCAGTTTCTTGGTGAATTCATGTATTTGGCCCACTTAGAAGTGGTTCAGTTTGCGCTCTCTAGTATGAATGCCAGATATGCCACATGAAACCATTTTTTCTTCTTTGAGTGATTGCTCGTGTGTATTCCACAATAGGTGTGCGTGCTCGCCACGTGCACTGGTGCTGGAAGGTTTTGCCCTAGCAGTACCCATAGAAGGGAGCGCCCTCAGCCTGGTGCGGTATAAGGGGAGCTGCGCGCTCCCCCCACCCTCAGTTCCTTCTTGCCACCAGTGAAGGTACGTCGGAACTGCGCTGCTTCAGCTTTGCTGTAGCTCGTCCCCAGAACTGTTCGTTCGGTGTTAGTACCTTTAGTTAGTTTAGTCAGACAGTGAGCCCAGGCCAGGGCATGCCTCGTGCCCCGAAGTTTAAGTCATGCGACTCTTGTAGGCATTCTATGCCAAGAAGTGATCCGCATGCAGACTGTTTGTGCTTTTTGGGAGAGACCCGTATCAGCAAAAGGTGCAAGATTTGCAAGTTGTTAAAGCCTCAGACCAAAAGAGAAAGGGACATTAGCCTCTGGGCCATTCTGATGGAGTTGGCACTGACCCCAACTCCGGCACGCCGCTACGAACCGGTATCCGGCACTGCGGAGTCAGTATGTGGCAACCCTCCAGTGCCATCGACCAGTTGGCACTGCTCCCCGTCCACGGGGCACGCCAAGAGGGCCAGGAAGACTCCCTCTTCGCAGCAACACTGAGGGAAGCCTAAGACAGAGGCTAGGCCCACGTCGGGCAGTCTTCAATCCCCCACCGGGCCCCAGACCTCTGACTCTCATTGAGCGGAGTAGCCCGGCTCCTTCGGAACAGGCCTGTCTGGATGCCATCTACACCTGAAGCCCTCCAGGCAGCCTGGGACGTTATGTCCATGCCAGTGCCCTGATCTCCGCAGTTGCTTCTGGATCAGTACCAGGCTTGGTTGAGGGAACGTTCCCAACGCCGTTCACCACCCTGCGACCGCTCCAGGTAGAGTCCATATGGATCGCCCTTGACCCAGACCAGACTGTCTGGGTGGGTTCCGTCCAGCTGGGACTCTCGGCACCGCTCATCCTCAAGGAATGAATATTGACGGGACTGCGGCAGGTGTTGCCAACGGTCCTCGTCTCGGAGAGGGTACCGCAGTTGGTCACAGCACGGTCGTCGACACCGTTCAAGCTCAGACTCCCGCTCGAAGTATCTGCCAAGGCACCGCTAGCCAACACCCAGAGCACTGCACCGGCCTCCTCGCCCCGCCCGGAGGAGGCAATTGTGGCTCTGCCCCCCTCCACCCCACAGGAGGACTTCAGGGCCCACCAAGAAGTCTTAAAGAGGGTGGAAGAGCCCTCAGACTCCCTGTTTAACATGTTGTCCTCATCGGCACCTGGTAGGGTAGCCTTGCCTCCCCAAGAAGGGGTGGCTAAGATTTCAAATGCCCTGTGGCAAACATCGGTCTCGTTGGCCCCCATCTCTAAAAAGGCGGAACACAAGTACTTTGTACCCACTAAAAGGCATGAGTATGTGTATACCCACCTGGCGCCCAACTCCCTGGTGGTCGAGGTCGGTCAACCACAGGGAACGGCAAGGTCAGCCAGCCCCGACCCCAAAGAACAAAGACTCTCAGAGACTGGACTCTTTCTGAAGAAAAATTTATTTGTCTTCGAGTTTTCAGTTACAAGTGGCAAACCGTCAGGCTCTTCTGGGCCAGTACGAATTCAATCTGTGGGGCTCCCTGCCCAAGTTTGAGGACTCCCTCCAGGAGCGTGATAGGAATGAGTTCAGGGCACTAATGGAAGAAGGGACAGCAGCTACTAGGGCATCCCTGCAGGCAGCCTCAGGTGCTGTGGACATGGCCACATGATCAATATCCTCCGTGGTGTCCATGAGATGGGCGTCATGGCTCCTGCTCTCTGGGCTGTCCAGCGAGGCTCAGTCTTCCATGCAGGATCTCCCATTCAAGAAGGCTCCGTTTGCAGAGGAAACAGATACAAGGCTGCATAGCGTGAAAGACACCCGCACAACCCTCCAGACTCTGGGCCTATGTCCCGGCTCCGGCAAAACCTAAGTTCAAGCCGCAGCAGACTCCTGCCCAGGCCGCCCTCCCGAAGTATGAGGCCTCCCATAAGAAGCAGTGGGACTATAAGAGATGCCCTCAGAGGCAGTCTTGGCCTGTCCCCCGGCCTGGGTCCTCCAAGGGCAAGCAGGTGGGGAAAAGGTGTTTTTGATGGGATGCTCAGGGGCACCCTGCCAGTCCTCACCAAGGATCCATCCCCAATAAAGCTACCCTTCTTCAACTGGTTGTGTGCTTTACTCCTGGAATGGTTGCGGCTAACCTTGGACTGATGGGTCCTCAACACCTTCTCCCTGGGTTACACCCTCCAGTTTACTTCCTCCCCGTCCAACCACCCCCATCCCTCTTGGGGGCCCCCTCACATGAAGCTCTGCTCGAGCAGGAGATGGGGCGGCTCCTAGAACTAGGAGTGATAGAGGTGGTGCCCAAGGAGTTCATGGACAAGGGGTATTACTCCTGTTGTTTTCTTATCCCGAAGGCCAAAGGGGGGGTTCAGGCCTATTCTGGACCTGCGAGGTCTGAACCAGTACATAGTGAAACTCAAGTTTTGCATGGTCTCCCTGGCCTCCATCATCCCCTCCCTGGATCCCGGGGACTGATACTGTGCCCTCAATCTACAGGATGCATACTTCCACATTCACATATTCGAGGGACCCAGGCACTTCCTCTGTTTTGTAGTGGGACAGAATCATTACCAATTCACGGTCCTCCCATTAGGTCTGTCCACTGCCCCCAGGGTGTTTACAAAATGCATGTCGGTGGTAGCGGCCTACCTCAGATGGCGGAGGGTCCAGATATTTCCTTATCTGGACAATTGGCTTGTCAAGGGCATCTCCCTGTCACAGGTGAGGGATCACGTGGCGCTCCTCCTGTCCACGAGCACCGCCTTGGGCCTGTTGGTAAACAACACCAAGTCCATGTTAGTCCCGGTCCAACACATAGAGTTTATCAGAGCGTTCCTGGATGCAGCGTCGGCCAGGGCCTCTCTCCCACCAGACAGATTCGAGACCCTGAAAGGTCTCATCGACTCGGTCACAAGGTTCCTGGTGACAACAGCCAGGGTTTGCCTGCAACTCTTGGGTCACATGTCGGCGTGCACATACATGGTCCATCACACCAGACTCCGGATGAGGCCCCTCCAGCTGTGGTTGGCCTCAGAGTTCTCCCAGGCTATGGACAGGATGGACAAGGTCCTCACCATGCTGGACTCTGTGATCACCTCCCTACGGTGGTGGTCTGCTCCAAACAACATGCTCCAAGGGGTCCCATTCAGGGACAGGGCCCCATTGTTGGAGCTGGTGTCTCCAATATCATATTGGAGTGTTAGTTCAGGACTGACTGACTGACTAACATCTACTGGATCACTAAAACTACTTCAGGAATTACCTGGCTCTCCTTGGAAGTCTCTTGACCAGCTACTGATTAGCTTTGACCCTTGTTTATTTTTAGAGATATGATAAGACCTCCTTCTCCAGTGCTAACTCTCTGCCTGTTTCTTACAGACTGAGAGCAGCTATCCCATCCTCTTCCCACATGGAATTTATTTATAATAGATACATGAATTGGGTATTTTATCTCCTGGATCATTAATCTATTGGAATTTGCCAGAAGCCATTTCATAAGAAATAACCTTTTTCATGACTAGACTGAGGAATGACAGTGCGCTGGTAACAGCCCATTTCTGTAAACTACAGTTGTCATTGGCTCTGATAAGATGATAGTGTAAGGGACGAACTCTCACTGTGTAATGACTAGCACAGTGGGGCCTTGACCTTGGCTGTGGCCTCTATATGCTATTGTAATACAAATAATGCTCAACATTACACCCTCTCCCCACACTGTCAATTAGGAAAGGGATCAGTTGTGAGTAAACAGTGTCTCTAAAATTTATCTGTCAGGTATTTTGAAAGTGTGAGACTCTTGAATTCCTGTAATAGAATCATAGAATATCTGGGTTGGAAGGGACCTCAGGAGGTCATCTAGTCCAACCCCCTGCTCAAAGCAGGACCAATGCGCAACTAAATCATCTCAGCCAGGGCTTTGTCAAGCCTGACCTTAAAAACCTCCAAGGAAGGAGATTCCACCACCTCCCGAGGTAACCCATTCCAATGCTTCACCACCCTCCTAGTGAAAAAGTTTTTCTTAATATCCAACCTAAATATCCTCCACTGCAACTTGAGACATCACTCCTTGTTCTGTTATCTGGTACCACTGAGAACAGTCTAGATCAGGGATGTCAAACACATGGGTTGCCTGCGTGTTCTTCCCTGCGGCCTGGCAAGCTCCCTGCGTCGCACCCTTCCCCCCACCCTCCAGCGCGCCGCATCCCCAGCCTACCTCCAGGCCAGGGGTGGGCAAACTATGGCCCCGGGCCGGATGCGGCCCGCAGATTTGCCAACCCCGT
This sequence comes from Caretta caretta, assembly GCF_965140235.1. Classification (NCBI taxonomy): domain Eukaryota; kingdom Metazoa; phylum Chordata; order Testudines; family Cheloniidae; genus Caretta; species Caretta caretta. The sequence continues at coordinate 267,686,223 of NC_134207.1, read as the reverse complement.
GGTGCTGGGGGCCTCGCGCCGCTCTGGGAAGCAGTGGGCACCGCTTCCCTGCGGCCCCAGGGAGCAGGGGAGCAGAGAACTCCATGAGCTGTTTTTGCCTGTGGGTACCTTCCCTGAAGCTCCCATTGGCTGGGAACGGGGAAGCGCGGTCAATGGGAGCTTCAGGGGAGGTACCCACAGGCAAGAACAGCTCACAGAGTTTTCTGCTCCCCCTGGGGCCACAGGGACAGGGTGCCCACTGCTTCCCAGAGCAGAGTGGCATGGGGGCCGGGGTCAGGGCCAGGGCAGGCAGGGAGCCTACCCTGGCCCCAGTGCTTGCCCCTGCCACCCCGGAGCCGCTCAAGGTAAACGGTGCCACACCAGAAACTGAACCTCTCCTGCACCCCACACCCAACTCTCTGCTCTGAGCCCCCTGCTGCACCCCAACCCCCTGCCACACCCCACACTCCCTCCTGCACCCTGTGGGCAGAGGTGGGGGTGGAGTGGGGGGCAGAGGAGCGGGGGGGTTGATGTGGCCCTCGGGCCAACGTACAAGTCCTCATGTGGTCCTCCTGGTGATTAGAGTTTGAGACCCCTGGTCCAGATCCATCCTCTTGGGAACCCCTTTTAGATAGTTAAAAGCATCTATCAAATCCCCCCTCATTCTTCTCTTCTGCAGGCTAAATAATCCCAGTTCCCTCAGCCTCTCCTCATAAATCATGTGCTCCAGCCCCCTAATCATTGTTGTTGCCCTCTGCTGGACTGTTTCCAATTTTTCCACATCCTTCTTGTAGTATGGGGCCCAAAACTGGACACAGTACTCCAGATGAGGCCTCACCAAAACCCAATAGAGGGGAATAATTACTTCCCTCGATCTGCCTGCAATGCTCCTACTAATGCAGCCCAATATGCCGTTAGCCCTCTTGGCAACAAGGGCACACTGTTGACTCATATCCAGCTTCTCCACCACTAACCCCTAAATCTTTTTCTGCAGAACTGCTGCCTAGCCACTCGGTCCCTAGTCTGTAGCGGTGCATGGGATTCTTCCGTGCTAAGTGCAGGACTCTGCACTTATCCTTGTTGAACCTCATCAGATTTCTTTTGGCCCAATCCTCTAATTTGTCTAGGTCCCTCTGTATCCTATCCCTCCCCTCCAGCGTATCTACCACTCCTCCCAGTTTAGTGTCATCTGCAAACTTGCTGAGGGTGCAATCTACACCAACCTCCAGATCATTAATGAAGATATTGAACAAAACTGGCCCCAGGACCGACCCTTGGGGCACTTCACTTGATACCGGCTGCCAACTAGACATGGAGCTGTTGATCACTACCCATTGAGCCTGATGATCTAGCCAGCTTTCTATCCACCTTCCTCTGGTAATCTCCTCTGGTCCCCTAAGTGGTGGTGATGCTCTCATACCCCTGTGTATTTTTACAGCCTTATACCCAAGATTTAATATAAACTTAAATACACACAACTCACAGTAGCCTTGCACGATGAACTGTTTGCAGTAGAAGCACTCTTTTGTAAATTCAATGTTTCATAAGGACTCTTCATGTAAAGCCTGATCCAATGCCCATTGAAGCCAGCTGGAGTATTTCAATTGACTTAAATAGGTATTGTGCATTTTTAGGGAGCCTGTCATAGTATCTAGGCACTCACTTGTCCTCTTATTTCTCCATACTCATAACTATATGTATTTAGGCATGTCATGTTGATCTCATTTACTGTTAGATTGTTAGTTTTATATATATATATATATATATATACACACACACAATCAATACAATTTTTTAATTTTCTTCTTTGGGTCGAAGCACTTTTCAATGGCTGCAAAGAACTCAGCAGCATTGTGAAGGGACCCTAAAGTAAAACAATTATAGACTACTCTAGTTATATTGTTCAAACTCTGTGAAATGCACAACAAAACAAACCCCGCAAAAACCAGAGTGTAGTGTAAAACCAGATTTTTAAATTTCAGATTTAATACACTAAGTTGATGAATAGTAACACTGGTAAGGAACCTTTTTAATGACTAATTTGCCTGTGTCCCTCTAAAAGTCAGATAATGTTGCTCTGATACAGTGGGTTTGTTGGGGTTGCAGGATGGTTCTTAAGTAGAGCTATTTCACTCTCTGAGCTCTCACTTGTGCATATGACAACAATTGTGGAAATAAACCTCTCAAGAGTCTTTAGTGTAAAAATAGGACTTGAAGTGCCTTTGTTATTTAAAAAAAAAAAAAAAAAAAGTAGTAAAATCTATCCATAAGCACATGGGCTCTTACGGGTCAGGCACCTTGTTCACATATGAACAGTTATGGCTCAGGAATGGCTGTTTAGTTGTTCAGTGACTCAGCTCAGAAATGGCTGTTTGGTTGTTCAGTGACTCAGAAACTTTTCTGGGCCTGCACCACCTTTTTGTTGCTAGTTTTTTGCCCTCTCGCAGCTGTCCTGCACAGTGACACTTTCTCTTTTTCTCCATTTTCCAGAGAGACAGATAGTTTTAGAATGGGGTGTGTGAGAAAACCAAGGCATAACAATCACAAAAGCATATTTAAAAATCTAGGTTGGGCTTATGGTAGAGTATGTGATCTTTGCAGAGCACTGCATGCATGTGTGGTTCAGTACGTAATTGCCAGTGATGTGTCTGATGGGCAATGTCTCAATCCGTTAGATGCATGGGGCTTTACATACAAGCGCCTGGAAAAGTTAGTACATGTGGAAGCTGAATTACAGCTTTATTTTGCAGCCCAGAGCCTACTGACAATACATCTTCTGTGTTCAAATTTGAAATGCAGATACCACATGACTTGCTTTCTGAGCGTCTAATTTTCTCCAGCAGGAAATGCGAGCTTGGGAGATAATTTTGCTCATTGAACAGCAAGGCAGTGTAATACATCTTTCCCAGGCTTTTGTTCAAGCTTGTTGATTGTAGGGAAAACATCGCTTAAGGAAGATGCTGCTTCTGAGGAATGAGGAAAAAGAAGGGTATGTATTTAGCACAAAAAGTGGCAACATTGGTCTCTTTATAGATTACATTAAAAACTTGTGCTGAAAGAACATTGAATGCAAAGTCAAGCACTCAGAAGTTAAGAAGTGCCAGATTGCTTGTTCAACCTTAATTCAGTCCGCTTGTGCGAATGCATTGTGAGACCGTTTTTAATTCCCTGATCATACTATATTTTTTCACAGGCCCCCTGCTTCGTTAAGTGGATGTATAGTTGTACAATATTTCTTATTTAATATGAGGTCCCGCAGACCTCATTTAACACAGACCATACAAACCCCACACTGAATACAAAACTTTTTTTCCCCTATTTTCTATGGTGCTCTCATCACAGTATCCAAGAGCTTCACGGACATTAATGAATTCATCTTCACAAAATCCCTCTGAGATTATGTGGAGATGAGGAATTGAGGCACAGAGAGATTAAAACCAAAATTGTTGATGTGTCCACTAGCACTGGGTGCCAATTTGAAACATCCAAGGGCCTAATTTGTTTGAGTACTTAGAATTTTTATAGAACACATGTTCAAAGCACAACTCCAGTTGACTTTAGTTGCATGTGTGAGCTTTCAGCACTTCTGCAAAGTGGCCTTGTCTCTCTCACTGGGTGAGGAAAATGAGGAACACACAATTAAAGAAAATAATGTGGAAAAAATAGTATGTGACCATGTAATTAAAGACAGGTTTCAGAGTAGCAGCCGTGTTAGTCTGTATCAGCAAAAAAAACAGGAGTACTTGTGGCACCTTAGAGACTAACAAATATATTTGGGCATAAGCTTTCGTGGGCTACAGCCCACTTCATGTAGCCCACGAAAGCTTATGCTCTAATAAATTTGTTAGTCTCTAAGGTGCCACAAGTACTCCTGTGGTTGTTTTTTTTTTTTTTTTTTTTTTTGTAATTAAAGGTTGTCTCATAATGCATATACATTATGGGGTACAAATTAAGGTTACATGGGCAACCTTAATTCTGGCATTTCCTAACTTTTGGGTGCTTGACTTTGCAACCTTAATATTTAATGTAGTTTTAATATCATTTCCTAATTTTTTAAAAAAGCAAATGCAAAACCAAATTCTATCTGTGGGACCATATTGACCCCCAATTTGGGTCATCAGCAGGGTTTGGACATTACATCTGCAGCATAGACCTCTACTACATGAGCTGAGTAAATGGTAGCAGCTGGGGGCTGAATATGTGGGTCAGGCCCTTGAGGGAGATCTGGCACATACTTTGCCAGTGGATTTCAACACTGTTTGCTGACAGTAGAGGAATGTAGGACATTGGGTTCAATTTCAGGTTATGGAGGGGAGTGTGCTCTAGTATTTATAGTCCCTTCTGCCTCTGATTTCCCTCTCTGCTCCAATCCTTCCCTCCATTTGCGCCTATATACCCCCTAGACCCTCCCTGCTCTTGTCTTTCCCCTTTGCTCCCTCCACCCCTCCCGGCTCCTGCAACACCATCTCCCAGTGTGTACCTTCCTCACCCCTCTGTTCTAAGTCAAACTGCTTCCTTTTTCTCCTTACTTCCCGGGCATCAGCAAGGGGAGCATTGAGAACACAGAAGAGACGATTTCCCTGTTGTCTGGTCTGTTGCCCACTACCATAGTGGCCCAGAGTAGCAATTGCAGAGAAAGTCCTGCTCCGCCTGCCCTTGCGGCCCCAGGATGGAGCATGCTCAGTCACTCTGTGCAATGGCACATGTGCAGTCCAGTCATATGTAGGAGCTATGTGGGGCTGGAGCATGGTCAGTGCACACAGAATCTTTAGAGAATTTAGCAGCCAAACTCTAACAAGTTTCTACTTAGCATATACAAATTGAGATTTTTCAGAGGCTCAGAGGTTGGCCAAATTTGGGTGTTCTCTCACAGTAAAAAGCACATCTCAGACACATAGGTTCTCCTTTGCCAAATTTCAAGAACCTGCTCCAAAGCATGGAGACTGTGGAGTTCCTTAAAGAAAAGTTCTTGGAATGAACTTAACATGAGGAAGGCAATGATGTTTTTTTTCCTACTCTCATTTTCAGAAATGACTAAAGCTAGATATACACTACAAACTTACATTGGTATAAGTACATCACTCAGGGGTGTGAAAACTCCATCACTGACAATTTTTCAAATCAAGAGTGGATGTTTTTCTAAAAGATCTGTTCTAGGAATTATTTTGGGGAAGTTCTATGGCCTGTGTGATACAGGAGGTCAAACTAGATGATCTTAGTGGTCCCTTCTGGCCTTTGAATCTATGAATACTGCTCTCTAGGCAGAGGAAGCAACAGTCATTCAGCTTTATTTAAACATTTAGATGGTCTAAGAATCCTAAACCTAATTTAAGTTCACACAATTACTGGAGAATTAAATCCCCCATCCCCATTTAAAAAACCCAGTAAAAACAGGTCATAACCTGTTCTCCCTCCCCCTCCCCCCCCCCCCCCACGGTTGGAAGGGCTTCTGCCCCACAGCAGATAAGAATCTGCAGGCATGAAGGTATTTCTTCCTGCTAAACTGAATCACTCCTTTTTTCCTGTCCTTCCTCCCTCCTTCCCCACATTTTCCCTAAGTTTCTAAGGTGCTACTCAAGGCTCTGGCATGGGATTCTGACTTGATTACTCAAAGCATAAGTACCTATCCCAGGAGACCTATTATTTCTTTCAGTAAGGCCTGATCTAAGGCTCAGACATTCTGCATCCAGAACCTACTTCTCATTTGATGCTTGGAGAGAACAGTGCAGGGTAGATTTATTTAATAATGATTTAAATCAGCAAGCAGGAAGCCTTGATTTAAATAATTGATTTTAATAGTTTTGCATTTGTACTTTATTTTCCTTAAGAGAGCTTGATTCTCATTGGTTGGTAACCATTAAAATGTGTTGATTTGCAACTAAATATATATAGCCTTTACGTTAAACTTGGTGCTGCTTTTTGCTAACCAGGAGGATATGTTATATCTATAAACATTTATTTAAGCAATTATGAAGCTTATCTTATATTTGAGCTTCTTAATCTTTCCATTTTTAGTATATTAGAAAATGGGAATAAAACCTTTTTCTTAGTAGATTTAGTTTTTGATTGCAATTTGTCAAGCTCTATTGAGAAGGAAATTCAAATTCAATTAAAAGTGCACAAAAACTGCATTTACATTTGTTTATTAAATAAAACTACTTTAAAAGTTCTGGATACATAAGAAAAAAATTATTAAAACACGTTTTGCATATAAAACTGATGTATTAAACAAAGGAAATAGCAGTAGTAGTTAGTGAATTGAAGTGATTGTTTCTGGTCATCATGTCTTTCAAGGTTTTAGAACTTTTAATATTCAGATATCCTGGCAATATCGGATAATTCATTCTGAAATCCCAGGTCTTTGACTCTTTAATGTTGCATTTCAGTGGAAGTGTTTCTTGATTTGGGTTCCCTTTAGTATTTTGCGTGGTCATGGGAGACTATCATTTATCACTGGTTGGATCTTAATTTAGTGACATCTAGCAGCTTTTGCAGCAATGTAGGACATAGTGGAGAGCATGTTCTTTTTATTAAACCTTTGCTGAAAAGGCTGCTGAACTGTGAGCTTTATCAGAAATTCCTTGCAGCTTCTCAAGGAAGCTTTTTTTGGTCCTTAATGTTCTCACCCATTTTATTGCCCCCAGGGGATTGTATTAGCTTCTTACTGGTAAAGCTTGTTTTTTGGTTGCAGAGCCTGCAGCCAGATTTGATTGAACACTGTCACTGATAGTGTGGTCTTTCATCATCATCTGCATCTTCTAAAACTTCCCTTCATAGAATTCATGTTGCTAAAATCTGTAGAGCACCCATGAGAGAGTCCAGTGTGTACTTCCAGCGATCCATACTATCTAGATGCACAGGTTAGGTCAGGTGCCTGCTTTATTAGGGCAGCATTGCAGTCCCTATATAAACCATCTTACTCAGCTGTTCACCTAGTCACTAGTGCAAGCGTGTGGTTCCTGAAGAGGGCACAACTCTGGAGGCAATTTAGTGTAGTAAGCCTGATTACTTAGCAGTAACTGCGCTTCCCAAAATACTGGTTTTCCATAGATCAGTGCTTCTGTGGTAGCATTCCTCTGGAGTCTGTTCTGGACAGGAAAAGGGGAACTGAAGAGTATGAGGAAGCAGCAGTGGTGCCTCTCTTTGGCTCCTGTAGGAGCAGAGCAGCTCACGTTAAGAGGTGGGTAACCTCACTGCAGCATAACTGCTTTTAATGTTTTGAGGGTTTTGTCTGAGCACAGAGTTCCAAGAGTCTGGATTTAAGGAAGAAATCTACTCCGAGACCTCAAGTTACTGGGAACTTAACCTAGGTTTTTTCTGATACTTTATCTATTGTACCTAACTATCTTTCATGCACCTTATGTCCCAACCCCAAGTATGCAGACTCTTTACATTGGTTTTCCTGTAAATTTCAGCACTTTATCTTAACTTAATTTACAGGTATTAGACTAGTTTCAGAGTAGCAGCTGTGTTAGTCTGTATCTGCAAAAAGAAAAGGAGGACTTGTGGCACCTTAGAGACTAACCAATTTATTTGAGCATAAGCTTTGGTGAGCTACAGCTCACTTCATCGGATGCATTCAGTGGAAAATACAGTGGGGAGAGTTATATACACAGAGAACATGAAACAATGGGTGTTACCATAACGAGACTAGTGACAGAAATAGAAGGTTCGAATACTGTTTTCATTTCCTCATGCCTGGGGGAATCCCCGCTTTTTATCTAGTTATTGCTTTTCTTTCCCAAACATCTAGCTTCCTAGGAGTGACAGTGGACGAGAAGCTGGATATGAGTCAGCAGTGTGCCCTTGTTGCCAAGAAGGCCAATGGCATTTTGGGATGTATAAGTAGGGGCATAGCGAGCAGATCGAGGGACGTGATCGTTCCCCTCTATTCGACATTGGTGAGGCCTCATCTGGAGTACTGTGTCCAGTTTTGGGCCCCACACTACAAGAAGGATGTGGATAAATTGGAGAGAGTCCAGCGAAGGGCAACAAAAATGATTAGGGGTCTAGAACACATGAGTTATGAGGAGAGGCTGAGGGAGCTGGGATTGTTTAGCCTGCAGAAGAGAAGAATGAGGGGGGATTTGATAGCTGCTTTCAGCTACCTGAAAGGGGGTTCCAAAGAGGATGGCTCTCGACTGTTCTCAATGGTAGCAGATGACAGAACGAGGAGTAATGGTCTCAAGTTGCAGTGGGGGAGGTTTAGATTGGATATTAGGAAAAACTTTTTCACTAAGAGGGTGGTGAAACACTGGAATGCGTTACCTAGGGAGGTGGTAGAATCTCCTTCCTTAGAGGTTTTTAAGGTCAGGCTTGACAAAGCCCTGGCTGGGATGATTTAACTGGGAATAGGTCCTGCTTCGAGCAGGGGGTTGGACTAGATGACCTTCAGGGGTCCCTTCCAACCCTGATATTCTATGATTCTATGTTCTGAGAGGTCTTGCCCTCTTGGCCATTTCTCATCGGTACCTCCTCTTTTCCCCCCTCCTGTCAACTTATCAACTGTCATGGAATTTTCCAATTGTAAGGATCCATCCCTTCTTTCACTTTAGTTTAAATCTTTTCTTCTCTTAGGCTTGAAATTTCAGCTGCTCTGTTTCCAGACAGCTCATTATAATGAGGAGCTGAAAGCCTGTGCTGTCTTGTGGGTATAATTCATAAAATAATTTGTATTTAAAAAAAGAAATCTGAAAATGGCTGAGAACTTAAAAATTGGATGGTAACAGCTTGTGAATCCCAGTGATAATTGCATCTGGTGATATTTTGAACAGAAAGAGCGCTCAGCCATACTGGTAGCTGCTTCCATAACTTCACACTTACTCAACAGACATTCTAGGCTTCAGGTGACACACAATGATGTTCCTGGAATCTTACTATATAGATCATAGTAGTGTATTGGGGCCCTGTTTTTGGTTGGTTCCTAAGTGCCAGCTAGCCACCATACAAACAGAGTAGTAGATAATGCCTGTCTCGAAGATCTTACAAGCTAAATAGATAAGACTGCCAAAGGGTAGGGGAAGGGGGATATAACACAATGTGGTGATTGTGTAGGGAGTGCTGCCGTGTACTCATACACCCCCTCCTTTCTATAGGCACTGGATAGTAATAGTAAACTCTGAGTTTGTGTCAGGTGAGTGAAAATGTAATTTCGAACTGCTATTTCAGTGTGATTGGCAGGCTTAGTCTTAGACATAAAAATCTTCAAGATTAAAAGTGACAGAAGCCAATTGTGCTTTCAAATTGCTCATGGAATAATTTCTTTCTATTATAATAAATACTCCTTCCTGTTTGACATCCCTTTCAGGAGCTGGCTGTGTATCCTTAAGCCATGTAGGATTGCAGCCTGGCAGCCTCAGTGCAGATTTCCTCGTGCTGCCCCACTAATGACTTCAATCTAGACCTGAAGGGACCCACATTCTCTGTAGGTGGAAGGTGGCACAGTCTCCATGGCAGTTCAGTTGGTCCTGGGCTGCTTCTGGAGCAGAGACTGACAACTCTGATTTTGCTCTATAAACACTTATCCCTCAAGGCTATTAAGTATTGACGGAAGACTGTAAACTTGACTCACCTAGGACCATTTAGTTTTGAGCTTTATTACTGAAGACGTAGGAGTTTGTATAAGAGCATGAAGTCAGGTGGAATATGTTTAATTTTTCGCCATCCAGTCCTTAATCTCTTCTTTTCCCTCCCAGTGTTGGGAATTAAGCAAATCATAAACAGGTATCTGAGGCTTGTAACATGCTGTGCTTTCAGACAAGGATCTCAAAGCACTTGACATTTTTTAACTTCATGACATCCCAGAGAGGTAGGTCAGTATTATCCCATTTTACAGATATGGAAACCAAAGCACTTGAAAGGTTGAGGACATAATCCGGCAAGAAGCTGAGTGCCCTCAGTTCACTTTGAAGTCAGAGAGAGTTGAGGATGTTCAGCACCTAACATTTTACAGGATCAGGCCTTATATTACTTGCCAAAGGTCACATGAGTCATTGTCAGATCAAGGGATAACCTAGAGTTTGACTCTCTTTAGAGACTATTAGATGACACTGCTTGCCATATGTGACCCGTTACAGAAATATGCAGTAGACTGGAAAACGAGGAAAATTACTAAGAACAATAATTTTAAGAATAGTAAAAATAGTTGGCAGCCTGTATCAAGCAGAGTGCCCCAGGGGTCAGTCCTGGGGCCAGTTTTGTTCAACATCTTCATTAATGATCTGGATGATGGGATTGATTGCACCCTCATCAAGTTCGCGGATGACACTAAGCTGGGGGGAGAGGTAGATGCACTCTAGGATAGGGATAGGATCTAGAGTGACCTAGAAAAATTGGAGGATTGGGCCAAAAGAAAGCTGATGAGGTTCAAGAAAGACAAGTGCAGAGTCCTGCACTTAGGATGGAAGAATCCCATGCACCGCTACAGACTGGGGACCAACTGACTAAGCGGCAGTTCTGCAAAAAAGGACCTGCGGATTACAGTGGTGGAGGAGCTGGATATGAGTCAACAGTGTGCCCTTGTTGCCAAGAAGGCTAACGGCATATTTGGCTGCATTAGTAGGAGCATTGCCAGCAGATCGAGGGAAGTGATTATTCCCCTCTATTTGGCACTGGTGAGGCCACAACTGGAGTTACTGCGTCCAGTTTTGATTCCCCCACTACAGAAAGGCTGTGGACAAATTGGAGAGAGTCCAGCGGAGGGCAACTAAAATGATTAGGGGGCTGGGGCACATGTCTTACGAGGAGATGCTGTGGGAATTGGGCTTATTTAGTCTGCAGAAAAGAAGAGTGAGGGGGGATTTGATAGCAGCCTTCAACTACCTGAATGGGGGTTCTAAAGAGGATGGAGCTAGGCTGTTCTCAGTAGTGGCAGATGACAGAACAAGAAGCAATGGTCTCAAGTTGCAGTGGGGAGGTCTAGGTTGGATATTAGGAAAAACTATTTCACCAGGAGGGTGATGAAGCACTGGAATGGGTTACCTACGGAGGTGGTGGAATCTCCATCCTTAGAGTTTTTAAGGTCAGGCTTGACAAAGCCCTGGCTGGGATGATCTAGTTGGTGTTGGTCCTGCTTTGAGCAGGGGTTTGGACTAGATGACCTCCTGAGGTCTCTTCCAACCCTAATCTTCTATGATTCTATATACAAGCAACTATAGATATGAGCTTTTAAGGGCTTTTGTTCCTGTATTGATAAATTCAAAGTTCTTAAGGTCCCAGGGTTTAGCAAATCCACAAAGCAGCATTCTGAAGCATAGCTATGCAGTGGGGAACCACTCAGCCGCTCTTCTGGACATAAAACCAAAATGTTGATTGCTCTAAGACCTTAAAAAAAAAAAAAAAACTGGTATAGGATCTTTTAAACTGTGTGTTTTCAGATCACCTTCCATCTAACAGCACTTTTAAATTACATTTTCACCCAAAGTTAAAAGCATGCTACACCCCAGAGAGATGGAGGGAATTCCTTTGTTTCCTTTAACACTGGCAAGAACTTAATCCAAGGAGTGGATTAGTCTGACAGGAGAGTAAAGGTATTGCTCTAGCAAATAACTTGAGCCAGACAAACTTTGTATCTGTTGAAAGGACAGAACCACTGAAATGATTTTGATAAATTAGTTGGCAACTCTAGAAAACAAAGCTTTTAAGCCCCTCTTTTACCCTCAGGCTTGATTTGGTGCTGGCAGGTGCAGCTCATTCCTATAAACTCATTGATAGTGAAGATATTTAACCTAGAGTTAAATGTCTGATCAGTGACCTAGCAAGATTAGGCTCTCCTGCAGGGAGTGGACTTTATTATGGTAATCCTCTACTCAAAAAGCACTACTTACTGAAAGTTTGCTGTATGGTACCGTATAGCATAGTGGGTACAATTCTTTATGTGAACCTTTGAGCACAGCAGGCTCTGTACATTGGACGCCTCCATGCTTTACGTTGCCAGAAGTGCTGTTTTATGTGGATTAATTTTTCACTTGGTTTACGTGGCCATGCTGATCTCTGCAGAACAGATAAAACAAACAAATCAGTGCTGTCTGTAGCCTTAGTAAACATTTGCAATCATTGGGACATACTGCAGGCTCAGCTCAGAGAAAATGCTGCTTGTGTAGGATCCATGTTTCTGACTTCAGAAGCAGCTTGTTCGTGAATATGTTATAGGTAGCATTTTCCTACCAGTCTGGTACTTTCAGTTGTAATTTCAGACAGTGTAATGATATCAGTGATGAAGGTACATATGGGTTTTTAACTCTTGTTAGCACACTTCATTAGTTCATAGGCTTGCTATAAATTTGATATTGACCTGCACCTCTTTTGAAGTTAGGCATGTTGTCCCTTGCTGGTAGATTCTGGTGAAGAATAACTTTTGTCAAATTGAAAAGCAGACACTTTCCTTGAGTGTGGCCTCCTGTGATTTTATCAGACACTTTATCTAATGGGTTCCAACCGTCAGAGGAGTGAAGTTTTGGAATAGCCTTCCAAGGGAAGCAGTGGGGGCAAAAGATCTATCTGGCTTTAAGATTAACTCGATAAGTTTATGGAGGAGATGGTATGATGGGATAACATGGTTTTGGTAATTAAATATTCATGGTAAATAGGCCCAATGGCCTGTGATGGGATATTAGATGGGGTGGGATCTGAGTTACCCAGGAAAGAATTTTCTGTAGTATCTGGCTGATGAATCTTGCATATGCTCAGGGTTTAGCTGATCACTATATTTGGGGTCGGGAAGGAATTTTCCTCCAGGGCAGATTGGAAGAGGCCCTGGAGGTTTTTCGCCTTCCTCTGTAGCATGGGGCACGGGTCAGTTGCTGGAGGATTCTCTGCTCCTTGAAGTCTTTAAACCATGATTTGAGGACTTCAGTAGCTCAGACATAGGTGAGAGGAGTGGTAGGTGAAATTCTGTAGCCTGCTTTGTGCAGGAGGTCAGACTAGATGATCATAATGGTCCCTTCTGACCTAAAAATATTGAATATCTATGAACACTTGGGTGGTTTTGTTGACTCTGAAATGCTGGCTGTATGTAGAATTTATTTTTTTGGGGCAGTGGAAGTGGGACAGGAGAGGACTGTGACTCAAAATGAAGAGCTGCCTCACTTTTTTCCTCAGTCTCCAGAGTTCCTTTCTAAGGCCATTTTTATTCCATGCCCGATGGAACAATACCATCACCTGTTAAATTTGACCTTGGATGACCAAGGATTGTGCATTGAAATGAATCAAATGAGCTTGAGGAATCTAAACTTTTTAGCCCTCAGTTATAACTTGGTCCATTTTAATAAACAAAATATTTGCCTAGAATAGCAATGTTTTTAAAAGGGTGAACTGGAAGTCTTTTTAAAAAGTTGTCAATATTGGTAAGTAACAGAATATACGTAATATAAAATTTTGTCTCTACTCTTGGTCCACTCACATTATAAGTTAAGTGCCAGTGGCAATCCTAGTTTAGCACAGCTTAAATAAAACAGCTCTGTGTAGGGGAGGCAACGTTTCCTAGTGGATAGAGCACTGGATGGAGACTTAGAAGACCTGGGTTCCATTCCTGGCTCTACCACTGACCTTGCTGGGTGACCTTGGACACAGCACTTCACCATTCTGCCTCAGCTTCTCCATTTGTAAAATGGGGGTAATGATACTTCTTTTCGAAACTGATTTGAGCTGTATTGATGCAAAGCACTATATAAGAGGTAGGTACCTACGTTATGTAAAGCAAACAAAGCTTTGTTTTCTGTTGGTTTGACTGTCCTAGCCCACAGCAGCAGTGTCTGGATCTCCACTGCCCAGTCTCCAATGTTTTTGCTGCAACAAATGCTTTATAAATGCAGATATAAATCAAAATCTATCCACAGCGTTATAGAAGTTTTGTTATATTTAGCAGCTCTAAGCATAATTCCTCTTGTCTTGCTTTCTAGCCACTTTCTTGTTTTCCTGCTTTCTCTCCATTCCCAGCATGCCTTACATTCCAGGGAAATTCCCCCTCCCTCTATTTAAAGGCACAGATGTAATCACTCTGCCACTTACAAATACATCTTAAAATAATAATTTAAAAGTTTTTCCTCGTGCTTACCTGCCAATGCCATAAAGTTCAGGTTTCTCTTCTGGTACAATAGGTACCAACAACTTATAAATGTGTGTTTTTATTCTAGCTCTAGCACTAGAAGTTTTTTCTAATGCATTTAGAGCCCACTCAAAGCCCATTGGGGTCAATGAGACTTTTGGATTCCTGTCAAATTTCCCTAATTTTTCTCAGTCTGTTTCCTCACATTGGCGTAAACATTTACATCTTCCTATTATTTCATACGATGCTCTATAGGCAGACAAAAGACAGTCATGTTCCTGTCCGGAGGAGCTTACAGCTTAAATAGGAGCTTATAGTAGATGTTAATTAAATCCCTCACTACTCTACCCTGCAAATAATTGTGAATAATGGTGTCTCTTCACATTTATAATAGCACTTTGCAAACCTTAATTATCATTCTCTGTTTTGGTAAAATGTTGCTGTTAAATTGTCATTTTGCCTGTGTGTCATCTAGTCTGACACCAGTTTATCGTCAGACATTGTCTGCGCTGATCCCCGCACCCCCTCCACGCACAGAGCAGTTTTGTTCCCTCCACATTCCGCCCCAGTGCACACACCCACACCTTTATCCTTTGCATTCAGGAAGCAGTGCTATCTTAAAGCCTGGCCTGGGAAGCTTGTACAACCTCCTTGCTGAAGTGAACCATATCAAATTCAGTCATTTAGAAGTATAATAGCTAAGAGGCACCGACAGAAAACCCAGCATACTCTTGCCAAACCAGGAACTGGTTTAGGATGCTAGTATCATCTGTAGGATCCCATTGTGATAGCTAGGAGTCCTCCATCAATGATAGCCAGAAATTGGACACATTTTCTAAACACATTTTTTTTGTCTTGTTGCATGTGTATTAACATACAGAGGTGGTGTATGCACTTGTATATGTATTGTGCATTGTTATCAAAACACTTTAATAGGTGTATACATTTTAAATTCCCATTTTCTGCCCCTCAAAGGTACATCTAGGATTTGGCAATATACTTGTATTATTAACTGCATGTAATTAATTGGCACAGATATGCCAATAGGCATCTTTAGGTAACTGTGAGCCTTTAATAAAGCCTTATGCTATTCCCCTTGAATCTCTCCTGTCTTCCGCTGAGCTCTTCAAGACTGCCAATCTGGCTTGTTAAGCCCTATCAGTCAGAACTCCCTTCCTGCTCAATGACGCTTCCTCCCATGCACTGCTTTGTCCCTCATCCTACACATTCTCTGTTGATTCCCATACATGCCTGGCAAACCCCAGACTGTTTATAAGGTTTCAGGTAAATTGTGGGTTGGAGAGAATAGAGGGAGTCTTTATGGACAATTGTGAAACACTGAGTTTTCTGAGATCTCATAGGAACATGGAATTGCCAGACTGGACCAGATCATTCAAATAACTGCAGGTGGTTGGACTTTCACAAAACAACCAAATATTGAAAGACTTGCAGTAAAATCACATGATGGCAACACTGGGATTCTGACTTTGGGCCTATGGAAATTGTAACTTTTGGTGTAAGTTAAACCTTGCAGGAGCCCAGTAGGCTCTATTTGACTCAGAATTTGAGTTCATTCAGGCCCCAGTGCTTTCCTCTGTCCCAGCTCTTACTGATGGGTCTCTGCTGCTTTTGTTTTTCTTTCTGAAGTGATTAAACATTTCAGTTCGGTTTATACAGTAGTAGTAACCGGAGATGCGCACACACCCTCAGGAGGGACAAGTGACCATGAAAACGACACTCAAACGCTTTCTTTTATGTTTTGCTAGATAAATATTTAGGAGTGTGCAGCTGTGCCTGGGAGGTCAGCAGCATTGCCAGGCTCCTATGAACTACTCTTTCCCAGGAAAAAAAAGAATCACAAATAAGGGATGTCTTTGTTAACCTGGCTCCTCTAAGTTATTTTCTGACTGGATGTAATTTTCTGGTGAAAGTACACCCTAAAGGGTAGGGTGTGCTGCTGGCAGTAATTTCTCAGCATTTAAAGGCATCTGAACACTTTGTGGTTTATAAATACTCCATTCTTGATTTTATCAAGCTTCTTCAAATCCCATTCCTTCTTCCATTCCTCTTTAAAAACCTCATTAAAATTGTAGAACTGGGCACACTGATGGGTCTGATTTCACTGGAAAATCATGTGTGCTGTCAGTCTTAGCAAAAGTTCTGCCACTCAGCATAACATAAACCATATACACTGAAGTAATTCAACCTAGTGACTTACTGGTAAGTGTCGCTGCTTTTTCTTCACATTTCAGTATCCCCAAGAGAGATCACGGGTGAAAAAATGTCCTACAAAGAGTTTCTGGATCACAGCGAGACCTGGGCGATGGATGATAGAGACCTTTGCTTTGAATCACAGTCGATATTCAGACCCATGGAGGAGACAGGTATGGCTGTATTAACCTACGCTGTTGTTAAAATAATCTTAGGGCTGCACCATAGCCAACAAAATCCTGGAATCTCACCATCTCACTTAAGGTTGTTTTTTCTATCCTGCACTCCCATTTTTTCCTAAATGCATGGCCCATAATTCCAAAGACCTTAATACCCCAGTGAGTTATATAGACTGTCAAGCTGGTGTTTTAATCTGGCACAGGACATAATCTCAAAAAATGAAACAGCAGAATAAGTCATCTGGTAATTGTATCCTTGTGCCCTAATAAGCTCTGTGGAAATGGGATGCTGCTGTGTGAGCCAATTTAAATGGAGTCATTTTTGGTCTTTTGTTAAGATTGTAGTGTCCCTGTCAGATGCTACCCATGATCTGTGAAAATGAGCTGTACTTCAACTCACCTCCATATATATATATTTTTGAAGTGCAGTGACAGAGATTGGGGCATATAGCTCACATCTGCCAGCGATCTCGGACTGACATAAACCTACTCCTTTCCTCAAACAAAGTGCTCTAAACTCATGTCTGTATTCATAATGATGACAGTCTTGGTATCTTTTTTTTAACTAATAGTCTCATGGTATCTTTTCCAACTAATTAGCTAGTGTCTGCATTATATTCACCCCATATTAACAGTGATGTTTGTCATCAAAACATATCTGTCCTTATTGTAGACACTGTCTATATGTTTTTTAAAAAAGAAAAGCATCTAAATCTTTTGTTCAAAACTGTCAAATTTCTTCCAGCATTGGATCCCATTGCCAGATTTTAGTTCAGAGGGGATTTTTACTATTTAAACAACAGGTAAACAGATTAGAATTGGATGCACTGTGTTCTGCCTCTGCTCATGGAGACTAGAGAGCATTTCATAAACGAAGCTGAAGTGACATTTACTGTATGCTACTCATCAAGGGGTGCCAACAGATGCTATTGCTGTTCCATATTTTTGGTAAATGTTTAACTGGGAACTCTTGGAAGGGCAATATCTTATTTGTTACTTTCCTAGCAGTTGGGACAAAAATGGACCATAAAACCGAAGGCTTGTTCTTGGGATCCAATTTCTACCTTTTATAATTTTCTTCACTTGTTGAAGTTCATAAAGCTTGTCTGTCTTTCCTTCCTCATAGAATCATAGAATATCAGGGTTGGAAGGGACCTCAGGAGGTCATCTAGTCCAACCCCCTGCTTAAAGCAGGATCAATCCCCAATTAAATCATCCCAGCCAGGGCTTTGTCAAGCCTGACCTTAAAAACTTCTAAGGAAGGAGATTCTACCACCTCCCTAGGTAACACATTCCAGTGTTTCACCACCCTCCTAGTGAAAAAGTTTTTCCTAATATCCAACCTAAACCTCCCCCACTGCAACTTGAGACCATTACTCCTTGTCCTGTCCTCTTCTACCACTGACAATAGTCTAGAACCATCCTCTTTGGAACCACCTCTCAGGTAGTTGAAAGCAGCTATCAAATCCCCCCTCATTCTTCTCTTCTGCAGACTAAACAATCCCAGTTCCCTCAGCCTCTCCTCAAAAGTCATGTGTTCCAGACCCCTCATCATTTTTGTTGCCCTTCGCTGGACATTTTCCAATATTTCCACATCCTTCTTGTAGTGTGGGGCCCAAAACTGGACACAGTACTCCAGATGTCGAATAGAGGGGAACTATCACGTCCCTCAATCTGCTGGCTGTGCCCCTACTTATACATCCCAAAATGCCATTGCCCTTCTTGGCAACAACAGCACACTGTTGACTCCTATTCAGCTTCTCGTCCACTGTCGCCCCTAGGTCCTTTTCCGCAGAACTGCTGCCTAGCCATTCGGTCCCTAGTCTGTAGCGGTGCATGGGATTCTTCCGTCCTAAGTGCAGGACCCTGCACTTATCCTTGTTGAACCTCATCAGATTTCTTTTGGCCCAATCCTCTAATTTGTCTAGGTCCCACTGTATCCTATCCCTACCCTCCAGCGTATCTACCTCTCCTCCCAGTTTAGTGTCTTCTGCAAACTTGCTGAGAGTCCAATCCACACCATCCTCCAGATCATTTATAAAGATATTGAACAAAACCGGCCCCACGACCAACCCTTGAGGCACTCCACTTGATACCAGTTGCCATCTAGACATGGAGCCATTGATCACTACCCTTTGAGCCCGACAATTTAGCCAACTTTCTACCCACCTTATAGTGCATTCATCCAGCCCATACTTCTTTAACTTGCTGACAAGAATACTGTGGGAGACCATGTCAAAAGTTTTGCTAAAGTCAAGAAACAATACATCCATGGCTTTCCCTTCATCCACAGAACCAGTAATCTCATCATAGAAGGCGATTAGATTAGTCAGGCATGACCTTCCCTTGGTGAATCCATGCTGACTGTTCCTGATCACTTTCCTCTCGTGTAAGTGCTTCAGGATTGATTCCTTGAGGACCTGCTCCATGATTTTTCCAGGGACTGAGGTGAGGCTGACTGGCCTGTATTTTCCAGGATCCTCCTTCTTCCCTTTTTTAAAGATGGGCACTACATTAGCCTTTTTCCAGTCGTCCGGGACTTCCCCCGATCGCCATGAGTTTTCAAAGATAATGGCCAATGGCTCTGCAATCACAGCCCCAACTCCTTTAGCACTCTCGGATGCAACGCATCTGGCCACATGGACTTGTGCACATCCAGCTTTTCTAAATAGTCCTTAACCACTTCTTTCTCCACAGAGGGCTGGCCACCTACTCCCTATGCTGTGTTGCCCAGCGCAGCAGTCTGGGAGCTGACCTTGTTCGTGAAGACAGAGGCAAAAAAAGCATTGAGTACATCCTCTGTCACTAGGTTGCCTCCCTCATTCAGTAAGGGGCCCACACTTTCCTTGGCTTTCTTCTTGTTGCCAACATACCTGAAGAAACCCTTCTTGTTACTCTTAACATCTCTTGCTAGCTGCAGCTCCAGGTGTGATTTGGCCCTCCTGATTTCATTCCTACATGCCCGAGCAATATTTTTATACTCTTCCCTGGTCATTTGTCCAATATTCCACATCTTGTAAGCTTCTTTTTTATGTTTAAGATCCGCAAGGATTTCACCGTTAAGCCAAGCTGGTCGCCTGCCATATTTACTATTCTTTCGACACATCGGGATGGTTTGTCCCTGCAACCTCAATAAGGATTCTTTGAAATACAGCCAGCTCTCCTGGACTCCTTTCCCCCTCATGTTATTCCCCCAGGGGATCCTACCCATCAGTTCCCTGAGGGAGTCGAAGTCTGCTTTCCTGAAGTCCAGGGTCCGTATTCTGCTGCTTACCTTTCTTCCCTGTGTCAGGATCCTGAACTCGACCAACTCATGGTCACTGCCTCCCAGATTCCCATCCACTTTTGCTTCCCTTACTAATTCTTCACAGTTTGTGAGCAGCAGGTCAAGAAAAGCTCCCCCCCTAGTTGGCTCCTCCAGCACTTGCACCAGGAAATTGTCCCCTACATTTTCCAAAAACTTCCTGGATTGTCTGTGCACCGCTGTAGTGCTCTCCCAGCAGGTATCAGGGTGATTGAAGTCGCCCATGAGAACCAGGGCGTGCGATCTAGTAGCTTCTGCAAGTTGCCGGAAGAAAGGCTTATCCACCTCATCCCCCTGGTCCGGTGGTCTATAGCAGACTCCCACCACTACATCACTCTTGTTGCTCACACTTCTAAACTTAATCCAGAGACACTCAGGTTTTTCTGCAGTCATGCTGCTCCCTTACAATTCAGTGCTACTCCCCCACCTTTTCTGCCCTGCCTGTCCTTCCTGAACAGTTTATAACCATCCATGACAGTACTCCAGTCATGTGAGTTATCCCACCAAGTCTCTGTTATTCCAATCACATCATAATTCCTTGCCTTCACCAGGACCTCCAGTTCTCCCTGCTTGTTTCCCAGGCTTCTTGCATTTGTATGTAGGCACTTGAGATAACCTGCTGATCGCCCCTCATTCTCAGTATGAGCCCTCCCCTCACAGACGCTCCTGCCTGTGCTTCCTCCTGGTATCCTGCTTGCCCACTTACCTCAGGGCTTTGGTCTCCTTCCCCCGGTGAACCTAGTTTAAAGCCCTCCTCACTAGGTTAGCCAGGCTGCTCGCAAAGATGCTCTTCCCTCTCTTCGTTAGGTGGAGCCCGTCTCTGCCCAGCACTCCTCCTTCATGGAACACCATCCCATGGTCAAAGAATCCAAAGCCTTCTCTCTGACACCACCTGCGTAGCCATTCGTTGACTTCCACGATTCGACGGTCCCTACCCCGGCCTTTTCCTTCCACGGGGAGGATGGACGAGAACACCACTTGCGCCTCAAACTCCTTTGTCCTTCTTCCCAGAGCCACGTAGTCCGCAGTGATCCGCTCAAGGTCATTCTTGGCAGTATCATTGGTGCCCACGTGGAGAAGCAGGAAGGGGTAGCGATCCGAGAGCTTGATGAGTCTCTGCAGTCTCGCCGTCACATTGCAAATCTTAGCTCCTGGCAAGTAGCAGACTTCTCTGTTTTCCTGGTCAGGGTGGCAGATAGATGACTCAGTCCCCTTGAGGAGAGAGTCCCTGACCACCACCACCCGCCTCCTTCTCTTGGGAGTGGTGGTCGTGGAACCCCCAACCTTAGGACAGCGCATCTCATGCCTTCCAACCAACCTCACTGCTTGCCTGCCTCCCTTTCTAAATTTACTCTTATCTAAACCTCATCTATTGTTTATACAGCACCAATAACTACAATATTGAGTTATGCTCTCTCCCTCAGCACACCAAAATGTACTGGATTATATTTCTTTTGTATATATAGATGCATGATGAGATGCTCCATCAAGTCCAAACAAGGACTTGAAATTCTGAAAAATGCAATGTCACCAAATAGTTAAACCCAGAACTGCACTTTAATATTTGTCTACAAGACTGACAATGAATAATTAATATGTAGAGGTGTACAAATTGCATCCAATAAACTTGTTTATCACTGGCTATGATCATAACTAGATTAAGTATCCCATTTTATATATAACAGGAAACCAGTGGAAAAAGATGCGTTTCTGGAATAAATATTCTTGCAGTTAAAATTCTTGTACAGGTGGTGTGTTTCTTTTCATCCCTGTGTGAAGGTACAATATGGATATCTTATAACTATGAGTAATCCTATTACTGAGCAAGTCACTAGTTCTAGACTGTTGGGGCAAAAGTCCGGTTTTTCCTCTTTTCACCTAATTGACCTTTTTCCCAGGTCTCATGCTATTCTAATACTGGGCGCATATCCTTTTTCTGGTGTTTAGAGCTACAGAAGCTGTGTTTTCTGTAAGTCTTGTATGCATAGTCCTTTTGCCAAAAAGGAAACTTGTTCAGTCAGATTGAAGGATGTCTCTTTATGGATGTCCATGCAAGTTACACAAGGATTGTTCAGTTTCCAAAGAAGAGCTATTGAGTCTGACAGCTGAGCATGATTGAATTCAGGAAGCAGTAGAAGTGTTGGAAGTCCAAGTCATAAATGTCTTGGGCTGCACAGTGAACCCCCAGCCAAGGGGCACTTTGTGACTAGCATTCAGAGCTCTGCTATGGAAATTTTTGGCTGTCCCATGCTGAAGGAGGTGTTCCTCATTAATAGAGAAATTAAAGAAGATATTTTGATAGCTGTCCTGGCAGCCAGGGCAGAAGTTCTGTGCGAAATTCTAATTGTGGTATTTGTGATGGTGAATCCCATCTGTGTTGAAATTTAGCTAAGATTAGGTGGAAGATATTGTTTCTGCATCTCAGCCACCCTGATGAAGACAGCTGGACAATATATGAAGCTCAGCCAATCATGAAACTTCTGAGCACACTGAGCATAGAAATGTTTTTAAAAGCTTCCCCATCGTCCGTCTCAAAGAATAGGCATGTCATGAATAGTAGACTGAGGCCATGTGTACACTGAAGCTTATGGCAAACTCAAGTTACGTCGGCTTACAGCTGCCACAGTTAGTATGTCACTTGTGTGTGTGCATGCTTGGCTCCTTGTGTTGATTGTACGCACCATGGCAGGGTATACCAGGCGTGCTTGTATAGATTCAGAGTGCCGTGCACTATGGGTAGGTATCCCACTGTGCAACTTGCCACTGTTAGGCGCATTGCCTTTTGGGAAGTTTTGGAAATGCATGATGGGGCCAAAACAGGTTGCTCAGGGGTTATTGGGAGCATGGGGTCAACATCCCAATTTGCAACTGTCTCAATCCATAATGTTGTCTGTATCCCACAATTTTCATGTCCTTTTTTCAAAATCCCACCAACCTGCACAGCCCTCTGTCTGCCATCTCTGATGGGAGCATGGAGTCTGCACAGCTCTGCACTATTTTCATGAGCGTTTCAAGCACAGGTCACTTGATCTTGGAATATTTGCAGAGCCACAAAAACCATATGAGTGGAGAACATGAACATTTCTTGGAAGACAGATGGCTGTGGGACACAACGAGAACCAATTCAAGGTTGTTGGTGGCATTCATGGTGCAACTGCAGATGATGGAATGCCACTTCTGAGCCCAAGAAACAAGCACTGACTGGTGGGATCTCATCGTAATGAAGGTTTGGGATGATGACCAGTGGCTGCAGAACTTTTGGATGCCAGAGCTCACGTTCCTGCATCTGTGTGCTGAGCTTGCCACAGCCGTGCGGCGCAGGGATACCAAAATGAGAGCTGCACTGACAGTGGAGAATTGAGTGGTGATTGCACTGTGGAAACCTGGTACCCAAGTTTGCTACCAGTCAGTTGGGAATCAATTTGGAGTCAGGAAATCCACCGCAGGGGTCGTTGTCATGCAAGTGTGCAGGGCCGTTAACCATTTCCTGCTACCCAGGACTGTGACTCTGGGCAAAATGCGGGACATAATGGATGGATTTGCAACAGTAGGACTCCAAAACTGTGGTAGAGCGATAAATGGCACACACATCCCTGTTTTGGCACCTGACCACCTTCCACAGAGTATGTCAACAGAAAGGGCTACTTTTCTATGATTATGCAAGCATTGATGGATCACTGAGGATGATTTACCGATATCAGTGTGGGTTGGTCAGAGAAAGTGCATGACACTGACATCTCTAAGAAAACAGGACTGTTCAGAAAGCTACAAGTAGGGACTTTCTTTCCCAATTGGCGGATTACCGTTGGGAATATTGAAATGCCAATAGAGATCCTGGGGGACTCCAGCCTACCCCTTGCTCATGAAGCCATACACCACCTGTGACTGAGAGCACCCGTGTATGCACACCCTACACACTATTATAATACTCTTTGTGCAAAATATGCCTTGTGAGGTATGATTTGAAAACTAATAACTTGCTGGTCAATAATATCATGGTGAAGTGTGTGTAGCAACATTATATGTAAAGTTATGAATTCCCCCTGAATGATGGTGGCACATGTTCAAACCCACATAGCTCTGATTAGACATAATCAGTCGAGCAGTTCTGAAACAAAGAAGTGTGTGTTTACCTCAATTTACATATAAGTTATAAACAGGGTCCTCAGACAGTCAGACCAGGAAGACAGGAGACCAGGAAAATCTGCATTTCAGCAAACCGAGATGAGAAGAAACAGCATGCTTCCTATTTCGCTGTCAGACACCATGTTGCCGCCTTTACTGTTTTGAATAAACTTTGCTTTGGGGGTTAACCTTTGGAAACATGCATCTCAAAGTGGGGACTGGACTAAAAAGTGAGGGGCAAAAACACCCAAAGTTATCACTCTCCGTCCATCTCCTTTTTCACCTAGAAGATAAAAGAAACAGCTGTTGGACTTGGGGAGCAGATCCTGGCCTGACGGTTTGGTCTGCAGTGTTACTGGAAACATGTGATAAGGGCACCTTGAACCAGTTTAAGTTTAGTAAGCGTTTCATCTTTATTTCTCTTGTAACGATTTCTGACTGTAATGCATTATATTTGTACTCACTTAAAACCTGTCTCCTTGCAGGTAATAAACTTGTTTTATTTTTTAATTAAAGTTCAATCCAGTGTTAATTGTTTGGGTAACTTCATTTAACGTAGCAGACTGTTGTATGTTGATCCCCTTAGAGGGGCAACGGGCCTAATGTATCTGGACTGTCCAGGAGAGGGCTGGATGGTGCAGAACACGTTTTTTGGGGAAAATCCAGGCGTGGGAGCATGGTGGGGTCACCCTGAAAGTGTAACCAAGGCTAGTGGAAGCCACAGTATGACTGATATGTGGCTGGCAAGGTGCAGCTATACACAGACATGCATGCTGGCAGGCGGTTTGTGAGTGGCTCAGGTGGGAGTTACAGCAGCAAAGCATAGTGAGGCACCCACAGTTGCAGGGTAGGTGGTGATACAGCCCCCCACTAGTCTGGAAAGTCATACTGGCTACCTGACAGCACCAAGGAATGATTCAACTAACGGCTGAAGCAGGTACAGAATGACAGTTGAATGTGCTTTTGGTCATTTGAAGGGTTGGTGGCATTGTTTACTCACAAGATTGGATCTCAAATGAAAAAAGTATCCCAATGGTTATAGCTGCCTGCTATGTCCTGCATAATATATGTGAAGCAAAGGGGGAAAGGTTTCCGCTGGGATGGAGAGCAGAGGTGCAGCACCTGTCTGCTGAATTTGAACAGCCAGATAACAGTGAGCCAGAATAGTGTGTGGTGTTGTAGTGTGCTCCACTTGGACCTGCTCTTTTGTGGTGTGGTAGGAATTGTGTGGTGATTGCTGTACATGTAGGACTCTAACAATGTCAATGTACCTATTAATTTTGTGACTGATCCTATGAATTGTGTGCGACTGTGCAGTAACAGGTAATTGGTTTCTTTCAGAACAGCTCGGCACTCGGCAGCATGTGTTGTGATCTAATAAAGATAATTTATGTTCCAAATAATAGGATTTATTCTGTAATAAAATCAGTGCAACAAAGGGCAATTTTAAACAAATACATTAAAAACGTAATAAAGTTTAATAAATTAAGTGAACAGAACTTATGAAGGGGAAAGAATATTCACGTCTATTTCAGGTACATATATACCAACCGTAGCTTTCATAGGTCAGTGTATGTGAAGCTCTGATTGTCTTTAATGTCCTCTGGGGTGGAGTGGTGGGGGTAGTGCAGTGACCACTGATGCCATGTGGAATGTTGAGGGGATGGGGGGTAGAGAGAGGTCCCGATATTGAGTTCTGTGTGCTGCAGAGGGAGGCTAACTACAGTTCCATTGGAGTCTGGAGCATCTGTGTTTGCTGCCTGAGAAGCCCCATTATATCCTAGTGCATCTCTCTCCCCTTTTCGTGATGGGACTCCTGAGCCTTTCTCCTTTCCACTCTTTCCTTCGAGGCTGTCCACAATGTCATCCTCCAGGCCCTGTGCTCACGATCCAGTGCATCACTGGCTTGCAGGATCTCATTGAACATGTCATACTGAGTCCTCGTCTTTCTCCTCTTTACCTGGCTCAGGCATTCTGCAGGTATGGAGGGGGAGACCCTGAAGGCCACAATGGCAGCAGTTGAAGATAAAATACACAGAGGTACCATTATCAGTATATTCACTACAGAAAGCAAAATTTAGGAAGCTGAATTCACTCCCCTTGCTCACCTAAAGTTTTAAGCACTACATTTTCACGTCTGCTTGGGATTGCTTGTGCATGGCACCAGCCATGATGAGTGTGGCCTGTCGGGGGGCCGGGAAAATGACGAGGGAATTGCTCAGCTGCATGATTCTAGTAGACTAGGGCAATGACATGGAATATTGTCATAGGTTTCCACAAACAGTGGTGATTTTAGCTGATATTTCACTCCTGAGGATAACAGAAGTGGAGAGAGTACAGCTGCTGCTGACATACCAGAGTCATTGGGGCCCAAATGCTGCTAGACTGTGTCCTATAATGGTGCCTGCTGAAGTTATCGCTGAACGGTGAGGGACAGTGTTCTACCTC
Organism: Caretta caretta; assembly: GCF_965140235.1. Lineage (NCBI taxonomy): Eukaryota > Metazoa > Chordata > Testudines > Cheloniidae > Caretta > Caretta caretta. Next base: position 267,659,933 of record NC_134207.1, on the reverse strand, counting down.
AGAGGAAGAAATAAGGCAGCCCTCCTCAGAAACCTTCAGCAGAGGATTGCAGAGTACCTCCATAAAAGTTTCATTGAGACCTCTCAGGAGGTTTCAAGGGATATCCCTGTGGATTTAAACAAACAGCTCTGAATGGCCACCCTGCCTAAGTAGAGGAGAATGAAAAGCAGAAAGCAACTCTACCTCTCTTGGTTGTACCACTACCTATTCTAGCATGAGTATATTAATGAAAAGACAAAAGTTGTATCTTGCTGCTTTGGGTTGCTATCCCTGTAATTGAAAATTCATCTGCATACTTACCTGAGTATCCTTCCCTTGCATCGGGCTTGATTGGCAGGACAGGCTGGACTCTGGTGGAGTTAAAACGAGGGCCTGACTTCCTGTGCGGCTGGATCCCCTGCTTGCCTGTCCTCCATACTACTCCTATTCCTCATCCACAGCCACCTCCTCGCTGTTCACGGCAGGAGCTTGTGACTTGGCAGGTTTGCAGCTTGGCACTGGATTGCTTGTTGGCCTCCCTGACTTTCTGGTATGCCTTCCGTGGCTTTCACGTGGCACTGCTGCTGATTCCTGTTGTACCCCTTCTCATGCGTCCCCCGAGGAATCTGCTCATAGATGTCAAAATTTCTACAGATGGTTTGGAGCTGTTCCTGCACAGCTGCTTCTCTCCACAGGCCCATTCTAAGCAGGAGCGTCTATTCCAAACAGGAGTGTGACTGGAGCATGTAGCTGGCACGGTCAGTAGGCCAGTTACATGCAACAACTGAGAGCTGCTAAGTGTGCTCACCAAGCCGGGCAATCAGGAAAAACTATTTCAAAAATTTGCCGGGCTCTAAAGGTAAGGGAGGGAAGACTTCTGGTCTTGGTGATGCCTGGGCAGTGGAGTTCACAATGATGACCAGAGTGATCATTGTGGAACAGGTTTCAGAGTAGCAGCCGTGTTAGTCTGTATTTGCAAAAAGAAAAGGAGTACTTGTGGCACCTTAGAGACTAACCAATTTATTTGAGCATAAGCTTTCGTAAGCTACAGTGAGTTGAAGTGAGCTGTAGCTCACGAAAGCTTATGCTCAAATAAATTGGTTAGTCTCTAAGGTGCCACAAGTACTCCTTTCTTTTGCATTGTGGAATAGCTGCTGAAGTACAGTTAGGATTGACATATATAGCGCATTGTCTACACACGCTCTGCATCAACCTAAGTATGTCAACTGAGACTCTACTCAGCATAGGGAGGTTGGGTTACTATGTTGGTGCAATGGGGCACTTATAGTGGTGGGAGACCAATTTAAATGTAGATACAGGCACAACTAGGTCGACATAAGCTGCTGTGCGTCAACCTAACTGTGTAATCCACTGGGCCTGAGACGGCATCATTTTAATTGTGCTGCATAATATGAGATCTCTATACAGAACGCATGCAGATCAACTGTGGAAAGTGTGATTATTCCTTCTTTTCAGCAATGTATAGTGCACATACTAGCCTATTCCAAGGGTTGAGGGATATACTGTCAGAAATGTCACTTGTCTGCTGTGGGTCCTGAGCAAAGGACCTTTAGTTGCTCAGCTGCATCTATCTAGTCAGTGAAGTAAAGCATACCTGGCGCAAGCTAACAAGATAGTCCTTGATCCTGAAAACTATCTAGAGGCCTCGAAACCCAGGGTCACATGTGAGAGAGACACATCATGCAGTGTGCTTCTTTACCTTCACCCAGTTGCACATTCTTTCTTTTTGGTTATATTCGGGCATAGCAATCAGCCCATGTTTGGTTTTTACAGCTCTGTTCTTCCCTCTGTCTGCGAGATCAACCCTCTACTACTCTTGCTCATTTCATTTCTGTTAAATGGCTTGGCCATTTCAGTTAAATAATCAAGCCTAAAAATATAGTGCAACTCTTCTTGCAGTGTCCTGCTTAGGTGGTTGCACTCATTATTTGAGAGCACTTGTGTGTGTGTGTACACACACACACAGAGCAGGCAGCATTGCTGAAATGGAAGTTCCTTTCCTTTTTTGTTGAGTGTCTGACTTGACCTCTGAGTATATATCACCAAGGAGTGGCATAAATACTTTCTCTGTCTTGGGCTATATATCTTTTGTCCAGAGGCCAGTCAAAAGGTGACTCCAGATAAATGAAATTTCAGCTTCTTGCCTGTCGGGCAAGCTGCTGACTTGCATTAAAAATCCTTCGTGAGGCTGACTAACCAGTGTGTCTGATCTGGAACATATAACAAAGATTGTTCTCCTCACAGACTTTTAACGTTAGAAGGGACCATCATAATCATGTAATCTTCCCTCCTGCACATTGCAGGCCACGGAACCTCACCCACCCAGGCCTGTAATAGACCCGTACCCTTCCTCAATCATCTTGTAATGTCTCTGAATAATAAAAAATGGGTGATTTCTCTGCCTGGCCCATTATTTTGCTAAATTCCTGCTCTGGCTCAACAGCCAATTACACCTCCATGCTGCTCTGAGGGAAGTGTATGTATGGCTCATTATATGCTTTTCCCCAAAGTGCAGTATGGGACATGACATAATGACATTTGAGTTATCTGAGCTGGATCAGTTTTCATTTCTTCTTCAGATCAGATATACCGGTCCATCAAATCACCCAAGACTTAAATACTGCTTGTCTTTGAGAGAGGGACATACAGGTGCACCATACAATATTTATTCTACTCTTAAACCCATCTTGGCTACAAAATAACACGGACAGCCACATTTTCATGTTGAGTATAAATCTTGCTTGAAAGAGGACAAGTCGTCCTTTTTTTTTCGGGGGGGGGGGGAGAACACCCAAATTTCCTAGCTTTGTATAACCTCTTGCAGGACAATGTTGGTAGTGTTGCTCATCCTCAACATTCTTACATAATTTTACTCTCATGTTGTCATCCTTTTCTGGTAACATGTTTGATTTATTCTCATGTTCCTCAGAGCCCTTCAAGATGCACAGAGAGGATGTCCTGTCTGATATGCTGCTACGTCCTTCTGGGGAGACTCGCCTACCATTCACAGAGCATTTTGAAGCTTCAGAAGAAGTTCATGGTATAATCCTCTATTGAATATGTTCGCGGGCTGCTGTTAACCAGGGGTTCAGTTTTCAGTTTCTATATATGGAATTGTGGGCTGTCTACAGAAATCCGTTAAACTGGCAATAATGTAAAATTTTACCTCCTTTCTTCTCCTGAGTCGTCTTTTGTAAACAGTGTTTTGGGCTTGAGCTCTCTCAACAGACCTGGTCTTTTATCCCCTTTTCGTCCTATTTTATTTTAATTAAAAAAAAAAGCTGAATTAAACTAAAGTCCAAACTTTAACTTCGTCTTCAAATGTTTTGTCCCCATTTGTGGGTTTTTTCACTTTCCAGTTTTCAACATTTGGACCATGGTCGCTTGAGAGCTTCTATAAGAATAGCTTATTTTGGAGTAGTATCTGAAAGGCACACAACTTCCCTTCCCCTGCCCAATAACATTTGATTAACTTTTTCTTGGTCTGTATCGCAGATCTAGTGCCTCTGAGTGAATTAACAGGTAGGTTTATATACAGTATAGACTCATGTATACATTATTTTGTGATGAAAATAAAGTACATTGCTCTGTAAGTTAATGGACCTAATGAAATAAGTTTGTGTTGGAAACAAATCAGAATTTAAAAGAATGATAGCAGTGACAAATGTACTTTATTTCTTACAGCACCCCATGCAGCTATGATGGTACCTGAACTGCCTTCTCTGGGATCCTCATATTCTCCTGCAGAAGTTATAGATCCATCTGCCTTCATGACCCTGGATTCAACAACAGAGTCTCTGCTGAATATATCAGGTGCAACACACTTCTGCTGCTGCCATGCTACTTTATAACTGGGACCAGAGGGATCTGCGGGTCAGAAACTGTTAGGTGTATTAATCTTAAAAAGATTATCATATTTGGCTTTTCCAGTTACATAAAATGAGTCAAGATTAAGAAAATATCCCATTGGAAAGAACATAAAATGCTTCAACTCAATTTTCAGTCTGAGAGATTTCTTAAGGTATTTGGGAGCAGAATGTCTCATTGAGAGTGTGTGTCTTGTGCTGGTGGATCTTAAAATTAGTACTAGTTAATATCCCTTTCTTATATAATCCCTTAGATCCATAATAATATCAGAGGAGAACACATGTTCAGGTCCTGTAAGGTTTCCCAAGATGAACTAATAAGTTCTTTCTAAGAATGAAGTTGCAAAAACAGCAAAGCCTGTACCACATGGGTAAATATGTGGTTGCAGTGTGTAGTTGAGCATCTGTTTTGAAGTCCAGAACCAGTGCTGTTGACATTGACAGGGCTATATGTGCTAATTGTTTCCCTTAGCACCTGCAAGAGTGACAGTGCCTGAAGAACATTGGCTGGGAGTTCAGCATGCTGTGGAGGGACTAGATAAATCTTCCTTTGGAGAGCCACCAGGTAAAAATTAAAGTATTGGGTTGTCCCCAGAAAATTATTTCTGGAGTCTTTCAGCAGGATTTGAATGCCAGAAATAATGGTCTTTCCTTCCCTCTTAAAAATGGAGGCTAAGGGCTGTATTGTGGGTACTATAGCATGACTAAAACACTGCTGTGTTGGTTCTGTAACATCCTTGGAATAGAAAAAAATCTTCATTGGAGCTACATTTCTTATGGCAAAGTGCTCAGAATTGGGAAAAGAAATAAAATCAATTGTGAACTTTAGGTATCTCTCTGAAGATGGATATATCCTTGCTATCTGGGGGTCTATGTTCACTCCCAAGAGAGTTATTTGGGTGGACAGAATCAAGGAGCTTTTCTTGATGTTGATAATAAAGCCTTTCAGGATACTCAAAGTCAGAGACATAGCTTTGTATGCCACTGCTAGAGATAGAGCTCTGATTAAGATGTTGTCCAGGAGGGAGTACAGGTGGATCTGCGTGACCTTAGTCTGTCTGTGATTACCACCAATATCTTTATAAAGACCTACAAGGCAGAGGACAAGCCAAATGGGAGCATCAGATATTGATAATGCTTCCTGTTGTAGGCAAACCTTGGGAACCTGTGGTTGCACGGTCTGATTGAGATGTTGGAGGTGTATTCATCTGCCAGATCTACTGAAGTCATAAAATCTCTCTGGGACAGGGATACACCATAGATGTTAGGGTCTCCATCTGGAACTTGGTTTTCTTCATCTACCTGTTGAGCCTTTTGAGATACAGAATGGCTCTCATTCTGCCTGTAAATTTCTGAATGATAAAGATGATAGAGTTTTAAGGGTTCTACTCCATCTTCTGAGGGAATGCTCTCTATTACTCCCACATCCAGGAAATGAGAAATCTTGTTCTGGATTAAACCATGCTTTATGGGGTTGTTTGAGATGTGGGACTAGACGAAAAATGAATGGGGTGGAGCCTGTAACTCAGCCCTAGGTAGAGACCTATGCAGTCTTTGTCATAATGAGGCTTTGGGAATGGCAGGGTTCCCTCGGGGCTTTCCTCTGGAGAACAAGTTGTCTCTTCACTGGTGTTTCTGTGAGGATGAAAGCCAAAAGGAATGCCTTTGCCTGAAGGCCATTCTGTACTCTTGCAAAAGGTATGGTATGGCATTGGGAAGGACTGTTTAGATTTTGGGGCACTGTCCGCCACTACTTGATCTAGCTTCTCTCTGAAAATCAGGGATTCCATGAATTTGGTGGAGCACAGGACTTGCTTCAAGTGGCTATCCTCCTTCCAGGGATGGACCTATAGTTGGCACCTGGTCACTGCTGGAGGCCAAGGCTTTGGCTGAGAATCTCATTGCCTCTGCAGAAGGTTCAACAATGAATGCTGTTGTCAGGGAAACTTCCTTTAATTAGAGCCAGAGTCAGGGTGATCTCTGTCATATCAGCTCACAGACTGCTGCGCTGGGCATCACAGCATGGGGAGTAGATGGCCAGCCCTCTGTGGAGAAAGAGGTGGTTAGGGACTATTTAGAAAAGCTGGACGTGCACAAGTCCATGGGGCCGGACGAGTTGCATCCGAGAGTGCTAAAGGAATTGGCGGCTGTGATTGCAGAGCCATTGGCCATTATCTTTGAAAACTCGTGGCGAATGGGGGAAGTCCCAGATGACTGGAAAAAGGTTAATGTAGTGCCAATCTTTAAAAAAGGGAAGAAGGAGGATCCTGGGAACTACAGGCCAGTCAGCCTCACCTCAGTCCCCGGAAAAATCATGGAGCATGTCCTCAAAGAATCAATCCTGAAGCACTTAGAGGAGAGGAAAGTGATCAGGAACAGTCAGCATGGATTCACCAAGGGAAGGTCATGCCTGACTAATCTAATCGCCTTCTATGATGAGATTACTGGTTCTGTGGATGAAGGGAAAGCCATGGATGTATTGTTTCTTGACTTCAGCAAAGCTTTTGACATGGTCTCCCACAGTATTGTTGTCAGCAAGTTAAAGAAGTATGGGCTGGATGAATGCACTATAAGGTGGGTAGAAAGTTGGCTAGATTGTCGGGCTCAACGGGTAGTGATCAATGGCTCCATGTCTAGTTGGCAGCCGGTGTCAAGTGGAGTGCCCCAAGGGTCAGTCCTGGGGCCGGTTTTGTTCAATATCTTCATAAATGATCTGGAGGATGGTGTGGATTGGACTCTCAGCAAATTTGCGGATGATACTAAACTAGGAGGAGTGGTAGATACGCTGGAGGGCAGGGATAGGATAGAGAGGGACCTAGACAAATTGGAGGATTGGGCCAAAAGAAATCTGATGAGGTTCAATAAGGATAAGTGCAGGGTCCTGCACTTAGGACGGAAGAACCCAATGCACCGCTGCAGACTAGGGACCGAATGGCTAGGCAGCAGTTCTGCGGAAAAGGACCTAGGGGTGACAGTGGATGAGAAGCTGGATATGAGTCAGCAGTGTGCCCTTGTTGCCAAGAAGGCCAATGGCATTTTGGGATGTGTAAGTAGGGGCATAGCGAGCAGATCGAGGGACGTGATCGTTCCCCTCTATTCGACATTGGTGAGGCCTCACCTGGAGTACTGTGTCCAGTTTTGGGCCCCACACTACAAGAAGGATGTGGATAAATTGGAGAGAGTCCAGCGAAGGGCAACAAAAATGATGAGGGGTCTGGAACACATGACTTATGAGGAGAGGCTGAGGGAACTGGGATTGTTTAGTCTGCAGAAGAGAAGAATGAGGGGGGATTTGATAGCTGCTTTCAACTACCTGAGAGGTGGTTCCAGAGAGGATGGTTCTAGACTATTGTCAGTGGTGGAAGAGGACAGGACAAGGAGTAATGGTCTCAAGTTGCAGTGGGGGAGGTTTAGGTTGGATATTAGGAAAAACTTTTTACTAGGAGGGTGGTGAAACGCTGGAATGCGTTACCTAGGGAGGTGGTAGAATCTCCTTCCTTAGAAGTTTTTAAGGTCGGGCTTGACAAAGCCCTGGCTGGGATGATTTAATTGGGGATTGGTCCTGCTTTGAGCAGGGGGTTGGACTAGATGACCTCCTGAGGTCCCTTCCAACCCTGATATTCTATGATTCTATGATTGAGAACTCTGCGATATTCTACCCAGGAGAGAGATCCCTTCACAAAGCAAGTAGCACTAGGGACAGCCTGAGGGAGACTGATAAAACCTCAAAATCTTTTTTGAGAGTGACCTCTGTTTTTCTATACATGGGCTCCTCAGGATAGAACTCACCTTCTGAGGGGAAAACCATACCTTTAGTCCAGGACTTTAGGATAGCGTCAGCCTTTAGTAGCTCAGTAATTGGGACTTTTGGTTCCTGGATCCTATACAAGCTAAGATCATTTCCAAGCATAGGGATCACTCCACTACCACAATCACACATCAGTTTGCTTCATCTTAAAGATATGGGACTTTTCCCTAGAATGCAGGGAAGATCAAGAGAGGGTTCTGGCACAAGTGATCAATTCCTTAAAATGGTTATCAGCCCAGGGCAAAGTTCACAAGGGCAATGACTTCCAGGTCCCCTTATCCTCTCAATCGATGCCAGCCTGAATGGGTGGGAAGCGCACATGGAGTCCCAAACAGTTCAAGGCAACTGGCACCTGGAGGAAAGGACCCACAGCATAAACCTCCTAGAACTAAGGGTGGTCAAGCTGACTCTAGGAAAGGTTCCAGACCAGCCTAGAGGGGAACCACGTCCTGCTTCAGTCAAACAGTACAACCACGGTCACACATGGGGGCAGCAGGGCAGTCCTTAGGATTTATGGGGCCCTATATAGTATTATTAAACTGATGCCCCTATGCCTGACTTGTTCTTAGCAACACAAACATAAGTTTACAGTATTGGAAAACTTTCCACATGCACTTTATTAAAAACAATTTAATAAATTAAGCACACTATAATGCTGATGGACTAGACTTGCACTAAAGACATAGCGCTATATTAAAAACATTCTGATCTATTGACAGAATGATGCAAATAATATAATTTTTTAAATTTGTCAACATTTTATTGAAAATTACTATGAAGAGGTATTGAAACAAGGATTTGTTTTTAATTAAAAGCAATCTTTCTGGCTTTTTTGGCTGCAAAATCAGTAATAATGTCATTGTATGACAAAGATGAAGTGATGTCTTGTTCAGTTGCAAGAATAGCAAGACCAGTCAAGCGTTCCTGACTCATTGTAGAGCGGAGATAGTTTTTAATGATCTTTAGTTTTCAGAAACTCCGGTCTCCTGATGCTACTGTTACAGGAATTGTCAGTAGAATATGAGTGGCAATGTACACGTTAGGATTTATGTCAACAAGTTTGCTGGTATAATAAAACTGTACAATGTCCATCACCGACTTTGCATGTGGCAACACTGATGACAATGTACTCAATTCTTCGTACAGTTCAAGTCCATTTAAATCAAAACTATCACCGTGCTTCAGGAGGCTCTCTAGGTTCTTGCACTTTGTCATTAGCTGCTCTTGTTTTCCTATTTCGTTGAGTTTAGTTATGTCATACAAAAATCCAAACTGTTCATGGTGTGCTCGTAAGGTATTAAACCTTTCATCAACAGCAGATATTGCTTTATCCATCACAACATTAAAAAATTCAACCTCAAATTTCTTTTCTGGATCTTCTGTGGGCTAATTTGCTCCTTCATATTCTGGTTGCCATTTTTTTCTCGAAACTCTTGTCATTTTTCGGACATGGAAATTTTGGTTCTACACCACGTGCCTCTGCAAACTCTCTTGCTGTAACCTGTGCTGCTTTGAATCCAGTTTCTCTGTATTTCACTAAAAAGTCTTGTGTGTAGTTTAGCAAGGTAAGTGTTGAATCAAGATGCACTATTTTGCTGACACTTGAGATTTTAACAAGAATGTCATACCAGATTATGACAGATGTTAGAAACTTGAAGCTGGATATTTCAGAGGCCAATGACTGTTTTTCACTTTTAGCTTTTGGATCTCTGGTCTTCTTCCGAAATAGCAACCAGTGCGTTGTAAACTTCCTCAGATTGATGTCTCAACGTTTTTACACTTTCTACTGTGCTTTCCCAGCGTGTCTCAGATAGAGGCTTAACAGTAATACCACTGACATGTGCTTTGAATATTTGCCATTGTTGAGTGGAAGCTGAAAAGAGCATGGAAATGCGTTGCAGCAAACCTAAAAAAGAAATAGCTTCTACAGAAGACTTGGCCATATCACATAAAATCAACTTAAGGCTGTGGCATGCACACGGAACAAAAAAGGCTTGTGGATTTTCCTCCAGCAATCCAACTTGCACACCAGAAATGCGTCCTCTCATATCGGTGCCATTATCATAGCCTTGTCCTCTGAATATTCATTATGACCAGGGAGACACTAACTTTCAGACCTGATAGAGTTGAAACTGGGACCGCTCCTACAGCTCCCAAACAGATAAGACATCCTCTCACAAGATCGTCTGCTTAATCTGTACCTGAACTGGCTGCATCTAACATCCTGGCTATTGAGAGGAAAGCACTAGTATCGTTGGGTCTGTCCTCCAAAGAACGAACACTTCTTTCCTCTAGAAGAGTATCAACATTTGAAATCAAACTCCTCAGTCTGGACTGAGTTTTGTGGCTGGTGCCAGGAACATGAAGCAAACCCTAGCTATCCTGGATTTTCTCCAAGAAAGCTTTGACAAAGGTCTCCAACCCTGCACCATTTTGCTTCAGGTGTCCGCACATAGTAGCGTGATGTTCACAGGATCTGTGGATTCTCTGGATGACCATTCCCAAGCAGTCTGGTTAGCCAAGCCGGTGATTAGACCTCATTTTCCCAGGGGGACTTGTCACTTGTACCGAGCTCCTTCACAAACCATCCCTTCGAACCACTGATGTCAGTGTTGTATTTTTCCATCAAAACTTGTTTTCTGATAGCCATCAGGTCCGCCAGGTGAGTGTCAGAGCTGGCAGCACCCTATGCAGAAGCCTTATTGCTTGTTTCACGAGGACAGGGTGGTGCATGGAACTCAGGAATTGGTTATCTCGAAGGTGAACTTTTCTTTCCATGCTTCTAAAGAGGTGGTTCTACCATTGTTCTGTCCAAGACCAGAGCATCCCACCAAGGAGGATGTGGCACACCTTAGATTTCAGAAAACCTCTGAAAATTTACCTCAGATGTACAGTCAGATGAGCAGATCAGGTGCCCTGTATGTATCCTTTCATCTGAAATTCTAAGGACTCAAAGTTTGTAAATCCTGTGGATTAAACTGTGCGTTGTGGAAGTGTACAAGACATCAGAGATTCTGGTTCCAGAAGGGGTCTGGGCACATACCATGTGATCCCTGGCAACCTCATGGGCAGAAAGAGCTAATGCATTTGCAGCAGAAATGTGTAGGACAGCAACCTGGTCAAATGCTAGAACCTTTGTCATGCACTACAAGGTGGACTTCCTGTCCTCTGCACAGATATCCTTCAGCAGGAAGGTACTGCAGGCAGAGGCCCGGAAACTATTTTGCCCTTTGACCAAATATAGGTGGGGGAGGGGATAAGATTTTTCTTTTTCTGATCTTTTCTATAACCCTCCCTACAACTGTTCACTCCTTCCCAGATGTCAAGTATTGTGGGAAAAGCTGGGCTGTAAAACAAAACATTTCTTACCAATACTTTCCTTTCTGTTAGCAGCACCTCCCCCAGTTCTCACCCTGGTGGCTCAATAGTCAAGGGTCAGATATGAAGTGGAAAATGAACCCCTTAATGAACAGAAAATCTCTTTTGAAGGCTTTCTGATTAATTTATTTTATGCTAGTAACTTCTACCTTGATATTTTAAGTGGCTGTTGCAGATGTAATGTTTTCTTGTAGTTGTATTATGAAGCCTTAGTAATCACTGCCTCCAATTCTATATCCAGTCTTTCCTTTGACAGCATAATATAACATGGAAAGACAGGTACACATATCCCTATAGTTTGTCATGAACATTCCTCTCTTGACTTGAAGAATTAGAACAGCCTAGTTAATAGGTGTCTTGCGGTACTAGAGTGTCTGTATTTAACCATAATTGGGTCCATAGGGAGATCTAATTAACCAATAGATCTTGGGTGCTCCTAGTTCATTCACATAAGATATGCAAGGCGGATCTGGGCAGGGGTCTGTGTGAGACAAAATAGGTTCAGTGATCACCTTTCTTGTAGAGCAGTTTGTATCTACCTCCTACACTTACTTCTGTACCTGTGAAGGTGCAGTAAATGCATTACTAATATAAGGAATAGGTGTTCAAGGTTACTGTGCCTTTTCCAGAATGCTAAAATAATTCATTGGGTGGACATAACTTACTCCTGAAAAGGATCCCTGTAAAAATTGCACCTTCTCACTCAATGTATCTACCTCTTGTGCCTGTTGACGGTCAGGTCTGCTGACTTCAGTGACATGTGTTCGTTTATTAGATTTTATTCCTCTTAACCCTGCAGGGTCAGTGCAGCAGGGAGAACCAACAAATGTGATTCTGGTGCATGCATGTTCATCAATTTTTAACTAAGTTCCATTTTCACAGCCATGTGCTGTACCACATTGTTGTGACACTCAGGAGACAGTGGGACTGCACAGGTATAACTGAGAGGAGAATTGCACTAATTTGCACAGGTGTAATGGAATGTGACCTGCAGAATCGTCATTATTGGTTGTGGTGAGTAAGCCAGAAAGAATCTAGCTTTACTCCAGATTCCAAGTTGAGTGTTCTGGTTGCAGCTAGAAAAACAGTCTTATAAATGGAGTAAACTTGTTTGAGTCATTAAAGGTACATCTATGCAGCAAGCAGCTGCCCGTGGCAGCAAGTCTCAGAACCTGGGTCAACAGACTTGGGTTTGCAGGGCTTGGGCTACTGCACAAAAAATAGCTGTTGTAGATGAAGTGGCTCCAGCTGGAGCTCAGATTCAGAAGCCTGTGGTCAGGGGCGGGTTTGAGAGCCCAAGCTCCAGCCCAAACTGCAAAATCTATAATAGCTATTTTTAGTGCAGTAGCCCAAGCCTCTCAAAGTCCAGATTGGTCAACTCTGGCTCTGGGACTTGTCGCCACATGCTGCTGCTCACTGTGTAGACATATCCTGAGATGTCATAAGTGTGGAACACCGTAATGGTATTTTTAGAGTCACTTTTCAGAGTAGAACCAAACTTCCTTATTTCAGTATTTGAGTAGTAGTAGTTTTCAAAGTAGCAGCCGTGTTAGTCTGTGTTCGCAAAAAGAAAGGGAGTACTTGTGGCACCTTAGAGACTAACCAATTTATTTGAGCATAAGCTTTCGTGAGCTACAGCATCGGATGCAGTGAGCTGTAGCTCACAAAAGCTTATGCTCAAATAAATTGGTTAGTCTCTAAGGTGCCACAAGTCCTCCTTTTCTTTTTGAGTAGTAGTAGTATATTTAATTTGTGTTACAGTAGTGTCCAGTGGCCCCTCTTGTTATGTTACTAGGCATGGTACAAATGCATGCAAAGTCGCAGACCCTTATCAAAAGAGCTCACAATATATACAGGTAGTGTTTCCAAATTCACTCACGTGTAATGAACAAAAATTTCTTTTGTGTACCTAGAACCCACCAGGTTAGCTGATGTATCAGAACAATATTTGCCAAGTCCAGTGGCTGCTGCACCTGCTGCTGTTCCTTCTGCACTAACAGAGCCTACAGGAGAGACCAAAGCTACTGACACACCGCAGGTTGAACCAACAGGTAAGATCTGTGGGTCTGTCTTGGTGATGGATTATTTGGTGATGGATTTAAGATTTTGAAGAAACCATGTAGGGAAGTATGCACAAGCAACAACTTCACAAAACCTATCATGATGGTGGAGATTGACAATACGAAAGATGATGAAACATAGGAAGGCAGTGGGACTGGATGGTGTACCAATTGAGTCATTTAAAGTATTTGGTCATGAGGGAGTGGTGGTGATGAATTTTTTCAGTGTAATTCTCTGTACTGGAAAAATGCCTGATGAGTGGAGGAAGAGCACACTGGATATGTACGAGGGTAGCACAGTAGTGATAACCAGCTGTGGCTATAATGAGTCCTTCACTGTGAGAGTAGGTCTATATAAAGGATCAGCTTTAGGCCCATTCCTATTTGTGATTGTAATGAACACTGTGTCATATTCTTTGAGTGGTGGTCCTTATGTGGATTCCACTCCTTGCACCTGAGACTGGAGATTTGTAGCAAGTAGTGTCTGTTGGTCTCTGCACGCTCAGTTGCTCTCCGTGTACTCTGAACTGAGGGCATAAAGGGCAGCGTGTACTGACACATCTCCAGTTCCTTCTTACCGCCACATAGATTGTTGGAATTCTGTGTCCGTTATGGTCTTCCTCTACTGTCAATACTTGTAAATATATATTGTAAATAGTTTTAGTAAATTTAGACTGTGTTCATGTTTTTATAGCTAGTATAGTTAGTATAGCTCCCCATCTCGGGAAGCTTCTCCCCGTGGAGAAGGAATATGTCAAGTATCCAGGGGCTTAATAACTGTATTTTCAGATCCCATTTCTTCTCCATCAATGATGAACACCAGCACTGCCTTGGAGAGGCTCACATCACTGCCAAGTGCAGCTTCTGCTGCTCCTTCCCTCCTCAAACCATGAGGCACAAGAATTCCATCTGCAGAAACACTTCATGGAGAAGGCCATGAGACAGACTCCAGTTGGACCCAGGCCAGGGAGAACCCCCTGTACAGGAGCCTTAGATTGCAAGCAGTGCCCTTCCAAGCATGAGTTCTGGAGTGGAGGACAAAACAGTTAAGCCTAAGAACCCCTCTCAAAAGAGTAGGGGATATTACTATAGGCAAAAGAACAGATGCCTGTCCTAGATCTGTCTCTTTAAAAAGAAAGAAAAAGGAGGAAAAAAAAAAAGTATCCCTCCCTATTTTGGTCCAAGTTGGTTGAGTCCTCATGCACAGGTCCTGAGGAATTAGGTCTACATAAACTTTCCATCCAAGAATGAAAGGCACAAAGGAAGGAGGATCTGATGGTACTGGGTCCAGCTCTGTTCCACAATCCTCAAGATTGGCACCAGCCAGTCCTGTCTCAGAATTCCACATTGGACCCCCATTTGATGGTTTCCACACCTCTGACTGGGATCCTCTAAGTACAGACCATTGGATACTTGGATCCATCAATCCCCACCTTGGACTTCTTGAACTACAGGAAGGAATGAAACCCTTACCTTGTTGAAGGATATTTTTGCTCTTCCCTATTCACAATCCCCTCTTCTATTGGGCCTGGTCCTTCTTAGAGTGATTTCAATGTCAGAAACCACTTTGAGGAGAAGATCCTCCCATACTGCACCCACAACTTAGAGCATTCTTCCGCAAGAACTAATGGCACTGCTCGTAGAACAGGCGTCTGCCTGTTGCTATTTGTGGGACCTGTGCTGTTGAACATATTCATTAATAATCTGGAAAATGGAGTGGACAGTGATGTGGCAATGTTTGCAGATGATTATACAATTATTCAAGATAGTTAAATACAAAGTAGACTGTGAAGAGTTACAGTGGGATCTCACAAAACTGGATGATTGGGCAACAAAATAGCAGATGAAATTCAATGTTGATAAGTGCAAAGTAATGCACATTGGAAAAAATAATTCTAACTACACATATATAATGATGGGTTCTAAATTAACTGTTACCATTCAAGAGAGAGATCTTGGAGTCACTGTGGCTAGTTCTCTCAATGCACAGCAGTGGTCAAAAAAGCTAACAGCATGTTAGGAACTATTAGGAAAGGGATAGAAAATGTCATAATGCCACTATATAAATCCATGTTGTGCCCACACCTTGAATATTGTGTCCAGTTCTGGTTGCCCATCTCAGAAAGGATCTGGTGGAACTGGAAAATGTTTGGAGAAGGGCAACAAAGATGATCAAGGGTATGGACCAGCTTCCATATGATGAGATGACAACTATACCATCTTCCTGTATCGGATAACTGGCTACTAATGGGCAGATCAAGCCAGGAGGTCCAGTTGGTGACCATATTCTGACTGCACCTTCTGAAGTGATTGGGGATCCGTGTAAACAAAGAAAAGTCCACTTTGATTCTCATGAAGACTGTAGATTTCAAAGGAGCAATCCTCGACTTGTCCTCAGGAAAGACCTGCTTCCTTGTAGACAGATTTCAGTCTATGGCCATCTCGATAAATCAAAAACAATGAGGAGTCCGGTGGCACCTTAAAGGCTAACAGTTTTATTTGGGCATAAGCTTTTGTGGGTAAAAAACCCACTACTTCAGATGCACAAAATTTTTTACCCACGAAAGCTTATGCCCATATAAATCTGTTAGCCTTTAAGGTGCCACCGGAGTCCTTGTTGTTTTTGTGGATACAGACTAACATGGCTACCCCTCTGATACTTGATAAATCAAGTCACCCTGAGACCTCACACCACAATCAGGGTCTGTCTTTCCTTACTAGGCCACATGGCTGCATGTATATATATAATGCCGTTTGCCAGACTCCAATTGCCTCCAGGCCTGGCTTCCGTCTGTTTACTCATAGTGGTGTTCAGGTTATCCTTATCTGGTAACAATCCCACAAAAGGTCAGAGCCTCTCTCATATGATGGACAAAACCAGACCAGGTACAAACGGGAGTTCCCTGGCTTCCATCCACAACTGACACAACCATAATCACGGATACATCCCTCATAGGATGGGGAGCCCATATGGACAATCTCACTGCACAATGCACTAGGGAGGCTTGAATGAATATCAATCTGCTGGACATGAGGGCAGTTCGCCTAGCCTGCAAAGAATTCCTCCACCTCATAGGATTCTGTTGCATCCAGATAGTGTTGGACAACATGACAGTCTTTTATATAAACAAACAGGGTGGACGAGATCTTCTCCTCTATGTTTAGAGGCAGTGAAGTTATGGAACTGGTGTATCAAGAACCACATCGCATTCAGCAACATGCCAACCATGTGTGCAGAATACTTTGGCAGATGATCTTGGCAGCCACTTCTCCGCAGACCAGGAGTGGGAAAGTCACAATTCTGTCTTGACTGAAATCTTTACGCAGTGGGGAACACCATTTTAGGATCTGTTCACCTTCCAAGCAAACAAGAAATTCAGTCTCTATTGATCCAGAGCAGCAGTAGGCCAAGACTCCAGGGATACCCTTCTGTTATCCTGGACGGATCATCTAAGGTACCTGTTTCCTCTCATCCCACTGCAACCATAGATTCTCTGGAAAATTCTCCATAACAAGGCCAGGTTTATCCTCCTCATACCCAATTGTCCCAGACAATTTTGATTTTCAGAGCTTCTACAAATGTCATCCCCTGCATACTCTCATCTGGATTTGTTGACTCAAGAGAAGGGCAGGATGAGACATCCCAACTCAGACCCTGTTCATCTCTCAGCCTGGTATTTGAATGGGTGTCAGACCAGGAATGATCATGTTCAAAGGCTGTCCAAACTCCTCAATCACAGCAGAAAAATCTCCACTATAAAATGCGGTCTAGCTAAATGGAGGCATTCTCTACCTTGTCACAATGGAAGTAGTTATCACTAGAATCAGCAGATATCCCTGTAGTTTTAGGCTATCTTCTGTCCCTCAAAATGTCAGGACTTTAATGAAGTAATGGAAAGGTTCACCTGGCAGCAATCAATGCCTTCCATTCTCTTGTAGATGGCCAATCTCTTTACTCACCCTACCACAATTTGATTCCGGAAAGGCCTCATTGGGCCCTTCCTGCTTGGGACTAAACCCACACCACAATGGAATCTCAGCCTAGTACTCTCAGCTCCTACCAGACTACCCTTCAAACCGATGGCTACATGTTCCATGTCATACCTTTCCACTAAGGTTGCTTTCTCAGTTGCTATCACATCAAGCAGACTAGTGAGTGAACTGGTAGCATGTGTGGCTGACCCATCATATTTCATAGAGAGAGCTGCTCCTTTTGCCTCAACCCAAAATTTATCCACAAAGTAATTTCAGACTTTCACGTAAATCAACCTATTCACTTATTGGTATTCTTCCCAAAGCGTCATGCTTCCATCAAAGAAAAGACACTGTGCTTCTGGGACATCAGACCGGCCTTGGCTTTGTATCCGCAAAGAATGAAATCTGTTAGGAAAACACAAGACTGTTGCTATAGCAGAGTGATTACAAGGACAAGAATGATCAGCTCGGAGACTTTCTAAGTGGATCTCTAGATGCATCAGTCAGTGTTGTCAGCTGACAAGTATTATTCCTCCAGATGGGGTGCGGGCCCACTCTGAGAGCCCAAGCAACCTCAGTGGCATCTGAGATGTACCAGTAACGGACATTTGTAAGGTGGCTACTTAGAGCTCCATCCACTCCTTTACAAAACATTACGCCCTAGTCCAGGGTTCTTCAGCAGATGCAGTTGTGAGGTCAGTAGTGTTAGGCATCCAGACCAAAAAATGGAGACGGTTACTTACCTGAAACCTGAGGTTCTTTAAGATGTGTGGTTCCTATCTGTATTCTAATACCCACCCTCCTTCCCCTCTGCTTTGGATCTTATCTGATTCATTGTAGGAGAGGAAACTAGAAAGGTATCGCCCTTTATGCCCTCAGTTCAGAGCACAAGGAGAGCAACTGCACATGCATGGACCAACAGAGACTACTTGCTAAAAATCTCCTGTCTCAGGTGCATGGAGTGTAAGGGCACCCATATGTGGAATAAGATAGGGACCACACATCTTGAAGGTAAGTAATCTCCATTTACAGCAAAGGCTCCATGGAGCATGCTTTTTGCTGCTGACGTTATGTTGTGCTGTAAAAATAAATACAAACTGGAGAGGGACCTAGAACTGAATTTAAAAAAATGGCATATGAATCAGCTGGAATCCATGTGGTGCTTTGTTGAGAGGGACTACAAGATGCTAGTGAAATTAGATGGTATAGTGTGAGTCGGTGTGACAATTTAAATATCTGGATTCAGTCCTGAGCCATGTTGGGAATGTGGATACAGATGTCATGGAGGTGCATGGAGAGTACCTGGTGTAAATTGAGGGAGTTGACAGGAATTTCTGCCATAAGAATATGCCAGGTAAACTAAAGAGCAAAGTATATACGATCATGATTAGGCCAGCCATGATGTGCGGGTTGGAATGTTAGCCAATGTGGAAGAAAGAAATACTGCTACTACCTCACACTGCTGTAATAAGAATGCTCAGCTGGATGTTGGGTAAGATGAGAGCTGATAGGCTGTGCACTGAAACAGTACAAGCCATTCTGCAGGTAGTCCCCATCATAGAAAATCTGAGGGAATATTGACTGAGATGGCTGGGTCATGTGAGACGATGATGTGTGAGATATTTTGGCCAGAAAGTATCAGATCTAGTAGTCAGACTCATGGGACAAAGACCATGAGGAAGACTTAGGAAAAGGTGGTTCAAGATGCCGCAGGAGGATGTGAAGAAAGTTGATGTCAGCTTGGAAGACAAAGAACAAGAGCTTCTGATCCTGATTGATGGGATAAGGCAAAGAAGATGATGATTAAAGATTACTTTAAGGGCTCAGATCCATAACTAAAGTTTGAAGGGGTTGGGATCTGGGGTTGAACTCGTTTTACTGAAGATAGCATATTATCACAGCTTCCAGCAAAAACCTACCATGAGTGAAAATTCAGAGGTGGGAGGGTTTGGCTGAATTGTATGGCTAGAGAATGATAAATCTAGTACACCAGTGGTTCTCAAACTTTTGTACTGGTGACCCCTTTCACAAGCCTCTAAGTGTGACACCCCCCCATAAATTAAAAACACTTTTTATATATTTAACACCATTATAAATGCTGGAGGTAAAGTGGGGTTTGGGGTGGAGGCTGACAGCTTGTGACCCTCTCCCCCATGTAACAACGTCATGACCCCCTGAGTGGTCCCGACCCTCAGTGTGAGAACCCCTGTAGTACACCTACAGCTGTTGCATTAAATATGCCCAGAAGCTGATTAAATGATTCTTTACTACTTCATAACCCACAGCTCTCGCAGAACGTGAAGTTCCAAAAACTGAGTTATCCTTATTTGTGGTTAGTAGTCAAATATAAAAAAAAGACTGACTTGTGATCCAGCTTTGCTTTAGTCATACCAATGCGCTCACAAGTTCAATTTATTGATGATTCCTTCTCCTGTTGTTCATATTGTTCACGGCCTCCTGTGGGTCTGAGGCCATGTCTACACTACAAAATTAAGTTTACTTAATGTATGTCCACAGACAGTCACCACAGTAATTACATTGCTTGTGTATGTGTACGCTTTGCTTCTTGTGTCAGCAGTGCTCATCCTCACTGGGAGCACTTGCATCAATTGTACTGTCAACGTGGGGCATTGTGGGACGGCTTCTGAAAGCCAGTAACAGTAGATGTAAGCAACGCAGTGTCTACACTGACACTGCGTCACCCTGACTACATCAACATTGACTCTACGCCTCTCGTGGAGGTGGAGTTAAGTCAGTGTAGTAGGACAATTACACCTCCAGGAGCCAAATTTTAGTGTTGACGCTTCTGTAGTTAGGTCAACATAAGCTGCCTTGCGTCACGCTAACTCTGTAGCGTAGACCACGCCTCAGGATTTGTTGGATTGCAACGATACTACTTGCACCTGTATACCTTTCCCAGTAATATATATTCTGTACCAATCATTTAATTTATTATGGAGGGGGTCATACCCTAGCTGAAATGGTGAACAATAAATATCAGCCAATGTCTTGGCTTTGGAAACTCAAGTGTATTGCATAATTGGTATAACCTAGGAATAGGGCTGTCTAGATCACCGAGCACAGTTGTGAGAGTATCAGCTATGGCTGGAAAAAGTGAATCCTGTAGCGTTGATTAAAGGAGGTGGTCAGATTAAAAAATCAGTTTTATAAAATGAATTTCTTGACCTTTGTCAACACTTTAGATCAGCGATCCTCAGACTGAGGCTCTCGAGCTGCAAGCGGCTCTTTAATGTGTCTTCTGCGGCTCTTTGCAACACATGATATTAAAACATGGTATGATTTAATTATTACCCAATCTAAGTTATTAACCGATCAGAATACTTTTACTATGTTATTAACCAATTGTAGCTGATAAAATAATACTTGGTCAGTCATTTTGCTATGAGAATAGAATCATAGAATCATAGAATATCAGGGTTGGAAGGGACCCCAGAAGGTCATCTAGTCCAACCCCCTGCTCAGACCAATTCCCAGTTAAATCATCCCAGCCAGGGCTTTGTCAAGCCTGACCTTAAAAACCTCTAAGGAAGGAGATTCTACCAGCTCCCTAGGTAACGCATTCCAGTGTTTCACCACCCTCTTAGTGAAAAAGTTTTTCCTAATATCCAACCTAAACCTCCCCCACTGCAACTTGAGACCATTACTCCTCGTTCTGTCATCTGCTACCATTGAGAACAGTCTAGAGCCATCCTCTTTGGAACCCCCTTTCAGGTAGTTGAAAGCAGCTATCAAATCCCCCCTCATTCTTCTCTTCTGCAGGCTAAACAATCCCAGCTCCCTCAGCCTCTCCTCATAAGTCATGTGTTCCAGTCCCCTAATCATTTTTGTTGCCCTTCGCTGGACTCTCTCCAATTTATCCACATCCTTCTTGAAGTGTGGGGCCCAAAACTGGACACAGTACTCCAGATGAGGCCTCACCAATGTTGAATAGAGGGGAACGATCACGTCCCTCGCTCTGCTTGCTATGCCCCTACTTATACATCCCAAAATGCCATTGGCCTTCTTGGCAACAAGGGCACACTGCTGACTCATATCCAGCTTCTCGTCCACTGTCACCCCTAGGTCCTTTTCTGCAGAACTGCTGCCTAGCCATTCGGTCCCTAGTCTGTAGCTGTGCATTGGGTTCTTCCGTCCTAAGTGCAGGACCCTGCACTTATCCTTATTGAACCTCATCAGATTTCTTTTGGCCCAATCCTCCAATTTGTCTAGGTCTTTCTGTATCCTATCCCTCCCCTCCAGCGTATCTACCACTCCTCCCAGTTTAGTATCATCCGCAATAATATATATATAAAATAGTAAATGAAACAATGAAGTCATGCTACTGTGGCTCTTTTGGGTAATGTTGATCACTAATTTGGCTCTTGAACCACTGAGTTCTGAGTATCATTGCTTTAGATTATTAAGAATCTAGTTTTAAAACTTAATTTACCTCCCACCATTTATACTGGTGCTCACTTTTTTTGTATTTCACTAAGTTTGGACAACGAAAATAGACTTTTTTGGTTTTGGTCACTATTGTGTTCTGACTTGAGTGCCTTCGCACTATGCTGTGTAGCATATGGAGCAAATACTTCAGGAGAATATTTAAATCCAAATAAACTGTATGAAAATACTACTTTTGGTTTTATTAAGGTTTTGTTTAAAAAAAAAGAAGAAGAAAAAAACAAACAAAAAAACAAAACAAAAAACCCCTTGTTTTTAAAAGCTGAAAGTTTGGGCTGAAACTGACTGAACAGTGTCCTTGAAGAATTTCAGCGCTTCTGAAGTCATTGGGAACTGGGAGACAGTTGATGTCTGTTGAATAAAATAAGAGCCCATGAGCCACATTCTAAAGCCTGTATACATACCAAGTTGAGTTCTGTTGTCAAGTGCAGAGTCAGGCGTTGCCAGTGCTTGGATCAGAGAAGAAGGTCCTGTTAGTAATTTAGTTGATGGTAGTGCCTTCTAAGTCAGGAATAAATCATTGCTCCTGCTTGAGATAGCCATGGGAACTGTGCAACCAGAGATGTTGGTTTTTTTTTAAATATGATGGAAAACAAGGTTCTGAGCACATGTGGTCACTGAAGATCCCATGGTACTTTTTTCAAGTGTAGAGGTGTAGTCAGCTGAATGTATTTGTGTCCACACAGGAATTCTTCTATATCGTGCTATTTAAATAAGTCATTCTCATTCCTGTTTAATGCATGCTGCACGTTGCCACATGCCAGAAGATCACCAACTGTGCCTCCTCATATGCTCCTAGTGGATTTTCAGGCTATAAGACTGCATACCTGACTAGGAATTAGCTCTATTAAAAATAGGGTGTATAGTGGAATACAAAAAGAATGAGGAGTACTTGTAGCACCTTAGAGACTAACAAATTTATTTGAACATAAGCTTTTGTGAGCTACAGCTTATTTCATCGGATGCATGCAGTGGAAAATACAGTAGGAAGATATATATATATATATGTGTGTGTGTGTATATATATATATGTATATACACACACACCATGAAAAATGGGTGTTGCCATACACACTATAACAAGAGTGATCAATTAGGGTGAGCTATTATCAGCAGGAGAAAAAAACCCTTTGTAGTGATAATCAGGATGGCCCATTTTCAACAGTTGACAAGAAGATGTGAGTAACAGTGTGGGGGGGAATAAGCATGGGGAAATAGTTTTACTTTACAGTAGTTTGAGACACTTTGGTAATACGCGAGTGTCAAACAAGGCATGTAGACAAGGATGCAGACTTTGGAGTATTCTGTACCTTTTGCTGCCATTTGTACAAGAAGGTGTATCTGTCATTACCACTAATAGGACTTATACACAGTCACATAAGGAAAAAATATCTAGTTTCTAGGTGCTTTTCCTCTTCTTGTCATCCCTCATTTACAAACTTCAGAACTAACAGTATTTAGTATACTTGTTAATTTCTGCAGCATCTGCTCCAGCTGTGGGAGAAGTATCTGTTCAAGTGATGGGACAAGTGTCTATTCCTGTAGTGGAAGAGCTGATGGTGTTTGAACCTTCTGTTGAGCAACACAAGTCCGCTCTTAATGAACCTCCAACAGGTAAGCAGACACCAGAAAGTCTGCATAAACTGTTCACTGGGGACTTAAATATTTTGGCAAATCCTGTATGAATGCCACTATGAGATCTGAGTCTACAAAGGAAAGTCTTACTAAAACCCTGCTGTACAGTAACTGGTGTAAATCCAGATATACAAGTTCCAGTAAGATTGTTGAACACGAAAGAGTGAATTCATCCAAAGTAAATATTGCTCTGGTCTGTCTTAAATTCAGTCTCCTGGGTGCAGCTCAACTCTGCTGCCAAGGTATACACAAAAGGAAATGGCTCTCAAGGGTTTTTCATGTATACAATATGGAACTGATATTTTATTGTCCATTTAGGACTTTGCATTGCTCTAAAACACTATGAAATCTTTGGGGAAATCAAGGTTTCAGAGAGAGATTTAGTGCAAGCTGTCAGAAGGCATATTTGCCCACCCCTAGTGGCAATTATTTTATGTACATATTATGGTATCTAAAATACGTACTCTAGTGCCCAAGACATGCCAAGTGATGTATAGGCAAAAAGAAGACACAGTGCCTTCTCCAAAGGGCTTCTAATCTGAATAGGGCCTGTTAGATTTTATTGCTGGGTAGATACATTTTTTTAGCAGTTTTGCCAGGTTGTTTTAGCTAAAGAATTCAGGGATTGAGGACAGGGATATCAAATGAGAAATGTTTATTTTCTGGCAGTGGGAAGGGGATTTTATTGTGTATGGGCCATGATCATTGTACAAGAAGGTACAATCAGAGGAAACTATGGTCCCTGCTGAGTCGAAGTTATGATCTAAGTTTGACCTACAGTATAGTTCAGACTCTCAATACCGGAAAGGTAAGCTCTAAAGTACACTCTGGTAAAGATAGCAGTCACTTTTTAAATGTTATGCACTTAATTTTTTAGTGTCTTAACATTGATAGGCTTTTTGGTAGAAGTGAGTTTTTAAGGGGAGAGGTTTTAACTAAAAGCAGCAGGCTAGGGAATGAGCCATAAGGGGTGGTGTGGAAGAAGGTGTGAATAAAAGAGCCAGACAGTGTGGGCAGATGTATTTACACAGGCAGTTTTAAGAAGTGGATAGGCTTCCAGGAGAAGTGAGGAGGAGGAAATGAAGGCTGAGACACAGGGTACAGGGGCGTAGAGAAGGTGAAGAGAAGTTGAGATTTTCTGTGGGAGGCCAGAGTAACCAATGAAAGGATAAGATTAGGGGAATGGAATAGTCAGAATAGTAGGAGTGGGGACATCATTTTGTGTGGTCTGAAAGGGAATGGGTTGAGAATCAGGTTAGCTAGTGAGGAAGGGGTGACAGTAACTGACACCAGTGGTGACCAAAGCCTGAACAAGGATTTTGGTGATCAGGATGGAGAGGAAGAATGAGAGGGAATTCAAGACAATACAGTGACAATGGCTGATGGGAGGAGAAGTAAGGTCATGGTATAGGTGGGCAAAAAAAGTGGTATTTCACCATGCTTAGTCTGAGCTGCTGACGAGACAGCTAGAATGAAATTGGAGGGACAGTTGAAGAGGTGAGATTGAACAAGTAGGGAATTATGATAGTTGGAGCCATGAGAGTAAAGAGTTCATTTGTAGATAAAGTGTAAAGTAAAAAGAAGAGGACTGAGGAAAGAACCTGGAGAGATCTCAGGAGACGTGAGGGAGGAGGATCTGCCACAAGAGCTGCTGGTGAGGCAGGACAGCAGAGATGTAAAAGCCCAAGTTAGAGAGAATGCTGGAGTGAAAGAGTGACTGTGTGCAGGCAGCAGAAAAAGAGGATCAGGAAATCCCTTAGACTTACGCAGGAGGAGGTCAGAGTAGGCTCATACTTACTGGAGAGTTTGGGAAGAGTAGTTTCAAAGGAACAGATGGTAACTGGATTGCCTGGGATTAGGACGGAGCCAGAGGACAAGAATTCAAGGCACTGTAAATAGACTGCTTTCTCAAGGAACTTGCAGGCAAATTGGGGGAGGGAGGAGAGTAGTTGGAGAGGTAAGTGAGGTCTCAACTGTTTACAAGTAGAAAAACCACTAACTTTTAAAATTTGTTGTAAACAGTATCGTCTGCTCCAGCTGAGGTAATGGAACAAAAAGTGACAGTCCCAGAAGCCTCTACTCCTGGTGCAGATAGTACTCTTGTGGAAGAGAATAAACCATCTCCCAGCAAACATACAGAGCATCTTCCGAAGCCAAATGAACTCCCAGAGCTGGCAGGTGAGATCTATAAACCTGGGTACAAAATCAAGAGGGCTTCTTTGTTGTGAAGTCAGCATTTTTGATTGAGCTTAATAACTTCTTCCTCCCAATTTCTCTCTCACACTATTCCTCTGCCTTTGGCAGAGACCATGCAAAGAAGACTTCAGCCCCAAGGTGAATGTTTTGGAAAGTTATGAGCATGTGAAAATGTGGGGTTATATTAGAAACTGTTTCTCAGCCTCAACCTGGCAGGGTAACCATTGCAGATTGCTGTAATGTAGATACGGTTTCCATTAAGGACTTGGGAGTGAATTTGTATTTCTCTTCCTTTTTTTCCCCATGCATATTTGTTGTATCCATTGAATGTGGTGGTTGGTTTATTACAGTTTTTATTTTTTATATCTTTGTATAAAGTAATTAAATGTATATAACTTAAAAAATTCAAGTTAATGAAAAATCTAATAGGTCTTTAATGTGATGACTTTAAAAGAACTAAATTGTCTGAATTTTATGTCCCTGTTAATTTTGTATGTATATAATAATAATAATAATAATTAATAAGCACTTAAATGTAGTACATCAATCCAGATTTTGGAAGCTCTGTCCAAACTTTAATTTTTAATCAGCGTTGTGAACCGAGTATTTGTTTTAGCTAGCATGTTACAGGATGTTTCTGGCCTTTTTTTAGGTGAAGTTAAAGGTTAACTTTCTCCTGTATTTTGGTAGTTTTACAAGTAAGCTTCCTTGCTAGTTGATACAGTTAACAAATATTGGGAAAAGCAACTGTACAATGGTAAAGCGTTACAAGTTCAGTTTAAGAATTGTGTGAAAGCCAGTGTTGTCTGAACTCTTGCTCCTTCTTCGAGTGCTTGCTCATGTCGATTCCATTCTAGGTGTGTGCGTGCCCCTGTGTGCAGTTGTCAGAGATTTTTGCCTTAGCAGTATCAGTAAGGCCACCCTTTGAGTGCCGTGCTCATGCTTTGGTATATCAGGCTCCACTGGCCCTATGCCCTCTCAGTTTCTTCTTACCACCTGTAGTGGTTAGTCGGAGTACCTTTCCTTGCATAGCAAGGGCTAACGGGTTTGTCTCTTCTGACTTCGAGCTTTAGGGTCTTGTAAATAGTTTCTTTATAATAGTTAGTGTTAAGTGTAGTTCGAAGTTAGAGTCCCAGCGGGGACTTTGCCCCAGGCGGGGCATGGCCTGATTTCCGGGGTTTAAGCCCTGAGTGGACTGGAACAGGCCTATGCCTGTAAGTGACCCACACACCAGCTGCCTCAAATGCCTAAGGAATCACATATGAAGGACAAGTGTCATATTTGTACAAATTTTTGACCCAGGACTCAGAAAGAGCAGGATATTTATTTCCGGGCTCTTCTCATTTCCGGCCCTTCGTCCAGCTTCTGAGCCGTCCCTCCAAGACTCACCTAATACCTTGGTCTCAGTGCGCAGTGCACCCCTGGCTCTGCCCGGCACTGCTCTCCATCGCTGGTGCCCAAAAAGAAAACGAGCATGGCTCCCCGGCACCAGGCAAGAAGGGCCATGGGACATTGGGCAAAGGACCCAGTTCAGGCCGCCCAGCCACTCCGAAGCCATGTGTACGTGCCTCCCTGGTCAGGGCCCTTAGCCCCTTAAAGGATCTACCACTGGCTCCCGGGAGCAGTAGGGGACCCAAACTCCTGATGGCTTTGATGCCTTCCCAAGCTCCCCCGATGACGAGAGAGCAGAGGTCTCCGCCCATGCTGCCGGCACTGCCAATGCTGCAGGAAACATCAAAGGCTCCCTACGAGATCAAGCCAGCAGCTAAGAGGTCTCGGGGCAGTGGAGTGCTGCTGATGCCCCAAGACAAGGCAGTGCTCTCCTCCACGCCACAGATCTCCAGAGTTGCAGCCCAGATCCTCTGGGGCTTGCCCTTGGTCACAGGCACTTCAATCGCAGTCCCCGCCATCTCAAAGCGAATTGCCTAAGGGGGGAGGCGCTAGTTTCCATACTGCTGGCACCGTTTGCCCTCCTGCCAGTCATCCTCTTGGCGCAGATCTCGGTCATCCTCTTGGCGCAGATCTACAGTCGTCGTCTTCATCTCTGGACGAGGCTTCATCTCTGGACGATACAGTCTCCCACAGTATTCTTGCCAGCAAGTTAAAGAAGTATGGGCTGGATGAATGGACTACAAGGTGGATAGAAAGTTGGCTAGATTGTCAGGCTCAACCGGTAGTGATCAGTGGCTCCATGTCTAGTTGGCAGCCGGTATCAAGTGGAGTGCCCCAAGGGTCGGTCCTGGGGCTGGTTTTGTTCAATATCTTCATAAATGATCTGGAGGATGGTGTGGATTGCACCCTCAGCAAGTTTGCAGATGACACTAAACTGGGAGGAGAGGTAGATACACTGGAGGGTAGGGATAGGATACAGAGGGCCCTAGACAAATGAGGATTGGGCCAAAAGAAATCTGATGAGGTTCAACAAGGACAAGTGCAGAGTCCTGCACTTAGCACGGAAGAATCCCATGCATCGCTACAGACTAGGGACTGAATGGCTCGGCAGCAGTTCTGCAGAAAAGGACCTAGGGGTGACAGTGGAGGAGAAGCTGGATATGAGTCAACAGTGTGCCCTTGTTGCCAAGAAGGCCAATGGCATTTTGGGCTGTATAAGTAGGGGCATTGCCAGCAGATCGAGGGACGTGATTGTCCCCCTCTATTCGACATTGGTGAGGCCTCACCTGGAGTACTGTATCCAGTTTTGGGCCCCACACTACAAGAAGGATGTGGAAAAATTGGAAAACATCCAGCAGAGGGCAACAAAAATGATTAGGGGACTGGAACATGTGACTTATGAGGAGAGGCTGAGGGAACTGGGATTGTTTAGTCTGCAGAAGAGAAGAATGAGGGGGGGATTTGATAGCTGCTTTCAACTACCTGAAAGGGGGTTTCAAAGAGGATGGATCTAGACTTTTCTCAGTGGTAGCAGATGACAGAACGAGGAGTAATGGTCTCAAGTTGCAGTGGGGGAGGTTTAGGTTGGATATTAGGAAAAACTTTTTCACGATGAGGGTGGTGAAGCACTAGAACGCGTTACCTAGAGAGGTGGTGGAATCTCCTTCCTTAGAAGTTTTTAAGGTCAGGCTTGACAAAGCCCTGGCTGGGATGATTTAATTAGGGATTGGTCCTGCTTTGAGCAGGGGCTTGGACTAGATGACCTCCTGAGTTCCCTTCCAACCCTGATATTTTATGATTTTATGCTTTCCCCGTGAGTGCACTCCCCGTCACAACTCCGGTCCCCCCAGCACCAGTCCCCTTGGTACCGGCACTGATCCTCTCGTTCCAGGCATCTGTCTCTAGCAGTGACGGTCAGCAGGCAGATGCAGATGTCGATGGCCCCACGGTTTGTCACCGGAAGGGGATTCCTCTGGCATGGAAGGGCAGTTCAGCCCCTTGCCCAGACTCCAGCAGCGTGATTGGGCTCCTGGGGCTGCGTCAACATTGATGGCGCCGTCTTGGCAGTGTGGCCAGTGGCCAGCACAGTGGCTTTGTTGGATCACATGGGGCGTGCCGGTCATGACAATGTCCCCTTCACGCTGCTCATCTGCTGGTGCCTCGAAGCAACAGTTGGCAGCACTGACGGCACCGGGCTCGGTGAACGAGTCGCACTCGGAGGTCGGGGTAGAGGACACTGCACCCACCCCTAAACCCCTCCCTCCCCCATTGGGGATAATGCCCCAGGGCCTCCCTCGGGGGTACAGCCGTCGTCTTCAGCTCTGGACGAGGCAGTTGCGGGACCCTCAAGGACTGGCCCTCTGGACGATTTTAAAGAACACCGGGCCCTTCTTCGACGGGTGGCCAAGAACTTGGACCTAGAGATGGAGCAGATGGCCGAGCAGGTGGACACTTTGTTCAACTTCCTCTCAGCCTCTACCCCAGCTCATGTTGCACTACTAGTGCATGATGGGGTTCTCAAAATTGACAAGGCCCTCTGGCAAACCCCGTCTTCCATCCCTCTCACCTCCAAAGGGGCCGAAAAGTACTTTGTCCCAGCCAAAGGGTTCAAGTACTTTTATACCCACCCACCTCCGTGCTCATTGATTATCTCTGCAGCCAACAGAAAAGACAAGCAGGGGCACACCAGCTCAACTCCCATGAATAGAGGCCAAAAGACTGGACCATTTTGGGACAAAAATGTATTCCATTGCCAGCACACAGTTCCAGTGGTGAACCATCAGGCCCTCTTGGGCAGACACAATTTTAACTTATTGGGCTCCCTTCATAAGTTCAAGGAGTCCCTCCTGCAGGGTTTGGCCTAAGAATTTGGCACCCTGGTAGATGAAGGCACAGCAGCAGCTAGTAGCTCCCCGCAAATGGGGTGGGATGTGGTGGACTCGGCGGACAGGGTGGTCGCATTGGTGGTGGTTATGAGTCGCAGCTGCTGGCTTCACACTGCTGGCCTTTCCCATGAGATGCAGACCTTGATCTAGGACCTCCCATTCAATGAGAACGGTCTCTTCTCCAAACAGACAAATATGAGGCTGCATGGGTTGAAGGACACTCGGGCCACCCTTTGCTCACTGGGGATGCATACGCAGCAGTCTGCATGGAAGCAGTTCTGGCTGCTCCCACTGCCAAGGCCTTGGCAGCCTCATCAGGGGTCTGCAAGGAGAAGGGATAGAGAGATGAGTTTTAGTCGTTGCCGCCATTCCTCCTCCCACGCAGCCCGGCCTGGCGAAGCATCCTGGGGGCTAGAAGCACTCATTCTGATGGTGTGCTTCAGAGTGACGCCCGAGTCAATTTCCCAGATCCACATTGTTCTTTCCTCGACTGTCTTTGTTCCTACTGTTTGGCCTGGTTGCGGGTCACCTCAGACCACTGGGTGCTGAACATAGTATCTCAGGGCTGTACCCTGCAATTTTCTACCACACCTCCCTCCCACCCACCCCTCTTCATGGATCCTTCTCACAAGCACCTACTTGTTCAAGAGGTTGAGGGCCTCCTGCTCCAGGGGGAAGTGGAGGAGGTCGCTCAGCACATGAGTGTTCTATTCCTGCTACTTCCTAATCCCAAAGGCAAAAGGGGGCTTCAGACCCATCCTGGACCTGTGTCGCCTCAACAAGTCTCTCATAAAGTTGAAGTTTTGCATGATCTCCTTGTCCTCCATCATCCCCTCCCTGGATCTAGGAGACTGGTACGCAGCCCTTGACTAGGGCACAAGCATCGTCAGTGGCTTTCCTGACACAGGTATCAATCCAAGAGATCTGTAGGGCTGCTACCTGGTCATCTGTCCACATGTTTGTGTCTCCTTATGCACTTACCCAGCAAGCTTGAGACGATGCTGACTTTGGCAGAGTAGTGTTGCAAGATCGTGAACTCTGAGCCCATCTTCATTGATGTTGCTTGTGAGTCACCTAGAATGGAATTGACATGAGCAAGTATTTGAAGAAAATAGCTGTAGCTCACAAAAGCTTATGCTCAAATAAATGTTAGTCTCTAAGGTGCCACAAGTACCACTGTTTTCGTAACTCTTGATCTTCAAGACGTGTTGCTCGTGTCCATTCCATTACCCGCCCTCCTGCCCCTCTGCTGGAGTTGTCAGCGGGAAGGAACTGAGAGGGCATAGGGCCGGCGGCGCCTGATATACCAACACGTGAGCGCTGCACTCATGGGGGCAGCACAGCTGGCTCTATGGATACCGCTAAGGCAAAAATCTCCGTCCGCGCACATGGGCGCGCGCACACCTAGAATGGAATGGACATGAGCAACACATCTCGAAGAACTGTTCCGAAAAAGGTGGGTAACCATTTTTTCTTTCAAGAAAAGAGGCTTGACCTGTCTTCAGATAGCAAAGACAATCTTGTATATTTCACCTTTGACACCGCAACCATTTGGTAGGGTATTTGTCAAAGGGAATTTGACGGAGGAATATAGGTAGACAGGTTACAGAATCTTGTAAATTGCATCTGAATTCTAAACCAGAATGTACTCTTTTCTATATGCCTGTGTGTAAAATATTGGTTACACTCATTCATCAGATGTGAAACATCCCATCTTATTGTGTTTTTTGTGTTTCAATTCCAGTGGAAGCAAAAGAACCATTTACATTAATAGAAACTAAAGAAACCCTTCCGGAAAAAACAGCTCCGGCTGCTGACCTGGCCATAGTAGAGAAGCTGAAGGAAGAGGCTGAGCTTAGTCATGCCCACCATATAGAACCTCCACAAGAGAAATCTCCATTGGAACCGACAGGTAGAGATTTGACAATAGTTGGAATTTAGAATTAAAGTATGTTTTCTCTCTGAATACCATTCTTCCTTCTCCTACTAGCTGCATTTGTCTTACCCTTCAGCCACATGGGCAAGCACACGATTTTCTACAGCCAGCACTGTGCTGTTTTGTGAATTCATCACAATGATTCTGCTTGCACTTTGCCTCCAGTCTCTGCCCTGTCCCCTCTATAAATGTTTTAATCTCCTTGGTTTCAGGACTACAAGTCCAAATTTGGATGCTGCTGCTATTTTCATTGGGGGATGGCTTATGTCTTCACTGCTAAAGCATTTAAACACTCACCTTCCCTCTCTTCTAATGCCATTTCCAACATGGCTCTTATTTTGGTGTTAAGACAAACCCAGTGTTCCTTGATTCTAGTAAAATAATCAAGGCAAATTCCTTTTCCAAATTAAGGTGTGTAGCTGAAGGAGGAAAACATAGTTTTGTCCCTGCTCCACTAACTCACCTCTCCATTGAGCCTAGATTGTTTGTTTCTGACTGGAGGCTGATTTGTGGGACCAGGGCTATGTAAGAAATGACTGACACTCTCTAAAGTTAATGGCTTATAACTGAGGAAAGTAGTGCTATCTACGTCTGAGTACAGAAAATTATTTTTCTTTTGATGAAGTTTTGCCTTCCACTGCTTTACGGGTGCTGTGGGAAACTTACTTCTAGCTTTTTCTTCCCATTACATCCACACGCTTTCTTCTTGAGCCTTACCTTTCCGCTATGCTTCTATTTCCTATTAAGGAAAGTTTCTAAACTAGAGGGTTGTAACTGGTGTAGCTGCTGTCTTGTCTTGCTAAGATAACAGGAAAAATGGATCCCTAATGCCTTTTCTAAATATTGGTAATTTCTCACTACGAGAGCAGTTGTTTTATGGGAGTAAAGATCACCCACTGTATAAAAAATGACTGTTAATCTCTGTCATTGATCTATTTTACTTACTTACCAGTAACACAGAAATTAAACATAAAACCTATTTTAAAGTTAGCTTTCTTAAACAGCACCACTAAAACTGGGTTTGGGGTTAGTATGGTATCAGTGTGTTTAAAAGTTCTGCATATGTGACTGAGGCGGTCAATAAAATAAAAAATTGGCTAACATCAGACTTTTTAGCAAATAGTTGCTCTGATACTTGAGCAAACTTCCTGTATTCCAGGTGTACCTACTGCACAAGTAAGGCAAGCTAACAAATCAAGTGACCGCAGGTTTGGCAGAGCAAAACCTGCAGCAGTGCCTGGTGCAGATGTCCCAGAGGAACTTCTAGTAGATCTCCCACAACAGAAGAGTAGTGACCCAAAAGCAGACCCCTTTTCTATGCCAGAACTTGGATGGGTCTCTGGAACGTTCTCACGGACTAGGGCACCACATAAAAAGGCAGCCGGGCAGCTACTCAGCATGCCGTCTGAGTTTGTGGAGAGCCAGAGAGATGTACCTAGAGAGACCTGGGATTCAGAAGGTTCTCCAGTGATTGTGAAGAAGAAGAAGAAGAAACCGAAACAAAAGAGAAACCACCATCCAAGAACAATGGAGTTGGGGGATGAAAATGTAGGAGTTTCTAAAGCTCCCAAAGTTCCCCTCTTTGCTGCTGAACTGCAAAAGCCAGACATTCCCTTTGTCTTGCCTGCTGAAGGTGTCAAAGAGCACTCTACTTCCTCAAGAGAGGGCAAGAGGAAGGGAACTTCAGATGTACCAAGGGATGCTAAGGTAGGAACTGAAAGCCACCTCTTAGACGATCAAAATATTATCTCAAGTCCCGCAGCAGGCCAGCAGAGCCTGAAAACTGAAGGACCATTTAAATTTTTGTTGGATGCAAAAGCTGGAGAAGTCATGAAACCAGAAGAAATGAAAGATGACAGTTTGTTGCAGTCTAAAAGCAAAAACAAACAGGTACCCTTGGAGAAGCTAGAATGCAAGGCAGAACACACTAAGATGGGGGATCCTGCATCAGCACTGACACAAACCAAACCTATGGAAATAAGTTTTGTTGAAAAAAACAAAAAGATTGAGTGTAAACATTCAGAGCATTCAGACCTTAAAGCATCTCTTTCAAAAGGCATCAACCTAAACAAAGTGGACACTCCTTTGGAGGCCAAACCTATAGAAATTAGCCTTATTGATGAAAATAAAGAGATTAAGTGCGTATCTCCCAAACGTGTAGCAGCAGATGAGACCGTTCCAAGTGAAGTTCAAACTCCCTTTGGGGCACTGGTGGGAGAGAAACCAAAGAAAAGAGGTAGTGATAAAAAAAGCAGAAAGACTGAAAATGGTATCTTCAAGCAGCCTGCTGTTTTAGAGATTAAGACAGATGCAACCAATCTTCCTGCTGTAGCAAAGAGAGTCGACAAAACTAAAGAAACAGATTCCTTTGATAAAAGCCAAGAGACTGGCTCTGTTACTTCAGAGCCTCCATTGGAAACTGCAACAGATATTACTAAAGTACCCCTTATACCATTGGTCTCAGACAAACCTAAAGAGGGCATTGCTGGGAAAAACAAAAAGGCTGACTTCAGTTTTTCAGAGCAGCCATTTCTTTTGGAAACTAAGACAGATACAGCCAAACTTCCTGCTCCTGCTGAGACAGTCGACATAGCTAACATAGATTTTACTGATAAAAGCAAACAGACTGGATTCACTGCATTGGATCATCCAACTGAGACAGATCCCAACATGGCACTGGTTACAGACAAACCTAAAAAGAGGGATAGTGATGGGAAGAACAAAAAGGTTAAAAATTTCTCTGAGCAGCCAGTTCTTCTGGAGGCTGAGAGAGACCCGAACAAACTTCCTGCTGTAGCTGAGACAGCTGACAAAACTAAAGAAATAATCTTTACTGATAAAGACAAAGAGACTGGCTTTGCTATTGCAGAGCATTCATTGGAGAATATGACAGGTCCCAGTACTGCAAAGGTGGCAGACAAGCCTAAGAAAAGGACGAGTGATGGAAAAAACAAAAAGGCTGAAAAAAGTTATTTCCAGCAGCCATTTTTTCTGGAGGTTAAGGAAGACACAAGCAGTCTTCCTGCTGTAATGGAGAAGGATGACCAAACTAAAAAAATATTTTTCACTGATAAAGGTAAAGAGACTGATTTTACTATTGCAGAACATCTGTTGGAGGGTGCAACAGCTACAGTGAAGGTACAAGGTCCCACTACAACACTGGTAACAGAAGAACCTAAAAATGGTATGACTGGGAAAAGTGAAAAGGCTGAATTCAGTATTTCAGAACAGCCACTTCTTTTGGAGACTAAAACAGATGCGGCCAAACTTTCTGCTAGTGCTGAGACAATCAGCAAAACAAAAGAAGATAGTTTGATGGATAAAAGCATAGAGACTGAATTTACTACAGATTCCAGTAGAGCACTGATGACTGACAAACCTGAAAAGGAGGACAGTGACAGGAAAGGCAAAAAAGCTGAAAAAGGTTCTTTTGAGCAGCCTTTTCTTCTGGAAACTAAGACAGACACACGCAAGCTTCCTACTGTAGTGGAAAAGGCTGAAAAAATTAAAGAAATGGGTTTTGGTGATATAGGCAAGGAGCCTATTTTTACTACAGCAGGGCTTCAACTGGAGAATTTGACAGATACAACCACGGTACAAGTTCCCACTATGAAACTGATAACAGAAAAACCTAAAATAAAGGAAAGTAATGAAAAAAGTTTCTTTGAGCAACTTGTTCCGTCAGATTATGAAATGGACACAGCAAAGTCCAAAACACTCTTCAAAACTAAAGAAACTCATTCCTCTGATAAAGGCAAGGAGACTGATTTTACTACTTTAGATCACCTCTTGGAGGATATAACAGATACAGCTAAGGCACACATTCCCATTACAGAACTGGTGGCGGACAAACCTAAGAAGAGGTGTAGTGATGGGAAAAGCAAAAAGATTGAAAATAGTGCTGAGCACCTTGCTGTCTTGGAGGCAAAGACAGACTCCGTTAAACTTCCTGCAGTAGTCGAGGAGGCTGATAAAATTAAAGAAATTCACTCCACTGATAAAGGCAAGGAGACTCAATTTACTACTTCAGAGCATCTGTTAGAGGATACAACAGATACAGCTAAAATACAAACACCCATTACACCATTGGTGACAGGAAAACCAAAAGAGAATAATGAGAACAGCACAAAGGCTGATGTTGGTTTGGAGAAGCCATTTCTTTTGGAGACTAAAGTAGATACAGCCACACTTCCTGGTGGTGCTGATGAGATAGTCGACAAAAATGAAGCTGTAACTTCTTCTGATAAAAACAGAGAGGCTGGATTTACTATTTTAGAACATCGAACGACGATAGAGCCCGGTTCAGCACTGGTGCCTAATAAGTGTAAAAAGAGGGGTAATGATGGAAAAAACAAAAAGGCTAAAAATGCCTCTGAACAGCCAGTTCTTCTGGAGACTAAGACCGACAAAAGCAAAATACAGCCTCCCATAGTAACCGATCTGGAGTACCAAATGGAAGAAATGGGTCTTGTAGATGAAAATCAAAATATTAAAAATTTCTCCTCTGAGCATCAAATGCTTTGGGATAATAAGGTGGACTTGTTCACACCCTACACTCAGTCTAGAGCAGCTGGTGTTGACAGAGTTGGCAAAGCTTATTCTATAGACAAAAATCAAGGGCTTGCCAGTATCTTTCCAGAGTATCCCATAAAGGATGATGGAAGTAAGGTGCCACTGCCTCCTGGAGTGGTTTTGGAGGGCACCAACAAAGAGTCCAGCATGGGTGACAAAAGGGAGAAAAATAAACACAGCCATTCTGAGCATTCAGTCAACCTGGAAGGTGAAGAGGCTGGTGTACCGGCTTTCACTTCAGTGAAGGAGGGTGATAAAATCAAAGTGACTAATGCTGGGGAGAAGAAGAAGAAAGGTAAATGGCCTTCCTTGGATTCTCCAGTTAAACAGGATGCCAAAGCAGGAGGGGATGAAGTGCACACTTCCATTTTAGCAGAGATTGATGACAAAGAAATAAGTTTCACTGATGAAAAGCAAAGCACTGAGTGTGCTTCCTTGGAGCATCTGGTGAAGGAGACAGATGCCATAAAGGGAACAATTCCCACAGATGCCAAAGTAATGGACAAAATGGAAGGAAGTAGCTGTGCTGGTGAGAAGGATGTTGGATGCATCTCTCCGGAACTTACAGTGCAATGGGAGAATAAAGCAGAAGCAGTTGTTCTGCAGGTTCTGGCTGCAGCAGTGGTGGTGAACAAGACTAAAGAGACTGAGCTGGGTGAAAGAAAGAAGAGTGAACAAAGCTTCCCTGAGTGCCCAGTTAGTTTAGAAAAAAAGACAGATGCAGCTGAGGCTGCTGGTGTGATTCTGAGAGATGCCCAAACAGAGGAAATCAGTCCGATTGATAAAATTAAAGGCCATTCTGAACACTCAGAAGGTGATGCTGCTGACAAGATAGAGGCTGGCTTGAAGGACTTCCAAGCTTTGAAGTCTGAAGAGGATAAATGTGCAGACTTACCTCAGAAAAAGATACATGGTTCTGGACAAAAAGTGTTGAAAGAGACAAAGAAAGAGGAGAGAGTCAAAGCTACGGAACAGATAAAAGGCTACATGAGACCCACAAAGTCAAGAGGGCTTCCTACTCCACCACCAAGGCTTGCTGTCCAAGATCGAGAGAAACCAAGGCAGCTGAAAGCCAATGGTATGAGTCGGCAAAGGCAAGAAAAAGGTGTGTGCTTGTGATTTGAGCTAGCAGCAGTAACGCAGACAGCTTGCGTGTGAGACCTTGCTACTTGTCAGTGCGTTGGCATGAATACATAACTGTTAATTCTGTGTGTCACAAACAAATGTGGCATGACTGTTTTGGCTGATCTTAAAAGGCTCTTAATTCTGCTTGCCTGTCTCACGGTGCTAATTCCCAAGTTTTAGAAGGATTGATCGTTTGGTTTGAATTCTAAAGCTGTTTCTTTGGGTTGCCTTAAAGTCCATTTATATATGTCCTGCCTTTACAAATTAAACTAAACTGTACTTTGAGCATTATGGTGAAATTAATATCTCAGCACCAGAAACTGAGTGTGCTATTTGTCAGAGATGCAGGACTTCCTATATTCAGTCTTGGACCAGTGGCAGAGAAGTAGTGCTTGATCAAGGAAACTAACTGAAATTTATTAGGTTTCAGAGTAGCAGCCGTGTTAGTCTGTATTCGCAAAAAGAAAAGGAGGACTTGTGGCACCTTAGAGACTGTAGCTCATGAAAGCTTATGCTTATGCTCAAATAAATTTGTTAGTCTCTAAGGTGCCACAAGTCCTCCTTTTCTTTTTGAAATTGATTAGAAATTAATGGCCTATACAACTGGACAGCAGGGAATTGCAGATTTCTGTAGTATGAAATGTTCTTTCCTATCCCTGGCAGGTTGTGTGATCTGACTTTAAAATCACATTAGTCTAATTACATCTATTGCTTTTTTCTCCTGCACTTGAATTCTGACCATTTCAACTATCTCAAAACCATCAAAGGTATAAAAATCTGTGCTTCATCCCAACTGATTAGCTTTAGGAAACATTAATCTCTGACTCTAGCAGCTTGAGAAATAGCAAGTAATTGGATTGATGTAATTTTAAGATTTGATCCCCCTCTACCTGTTAGGGCTAGAAACATTTTGGTGGGACCAGTAAAACTTTTCCAAGTGCCAGTCCTGGCCAGGATTCACAGAGAATTTGGATCTCTTTTGACCCAAGCTGTCTGCCTGTGAAATGGAGCCTGTGTCTTGGCTGTGTTTTGACGAGTATGTATATATGATTTAAAAACAACCAACCTGGGACTTACGATGCTACAAACCTCCTTTAAAAGTGTGCTCTTTCATCTTATCAATGAATTTTGATGTAATGAAGTGGCCTGGCAAGGGTACCTCATCCCTATCTACGAGCTGTTGTTTTTGCACTGTCGTTAAGGCATGAAACTTCCCTGTTTCTCTTTTAGCAGATTTCCACATTGTCAGCATGAATGATACAGCCGCTAAATTTAATAAACATGGAGCCCAAGTCAGCCTTAACATTCTGGTCAGGTTTTTGAGAGGTTTTGTAATTTTAATGAGTGTTGCATAACCCAGAGTAGTTCTATTTTGGAAGTGGTTGCTCTGCATGAACTTGTGCCCATAGAAGTATGCTGCATGATGGTACAAAGTGGAGCGAACGCAAAAGGCAGTGTCTTTAAAAATAAAAAAACCTTTATAATCTGCTAGAAGCCTTTTTGTTTCTCTTTGTAAACTGTTACCTTTAAAGGGATAGTTGTAAAGCTGGGAGATTCCTGCAAAAAAAGAAAAGCACTTCCTGACTGTTGCACAGGTAAATTTTACTGAAAACTGCACAATACATCAAAGGACTCCCAACTGCAGTGCAGAATGGCTACATGTAAGTAGATTGATATGCGGCTTGCGTTTGCAAGTTAGTACTTTATAAGGCCACATAGAAGCTTTCTAATTAAGCATAATTGCCTCAATCCTTGACTACGCTAAGTAACACTTTGTAGATTGACAGTTGTTTTTTAGAGAAGCTGTGAATGATTGAGTTTATTTTGGAGATGTTGGTTGACACATTTCCGACCCCAATTTGAATGCACGTTCTGTCTGGTGCAGGATTGATGATGAGGGCTTGAAGGGATGGCTCTGGCCTCCGGCATGGTTCTTAGGCAAACTATTGTTGACTGCACAACATTTGGGCTGAGTGACAAAATGTTACTTTCAATAAAGCACAGAACACTGTGGGGACAAAAAGACACCTTTGACTGGCTCTTGTCCATATATTTGTGTCTTATTTTCTTTCCATCCCTACACCTTCTAACTAGTAATGAAGCAACCATTTAGTGAATTCCCAAGGACTATGAATATGCTAGCTTAATTCCTAAATGCAAAAAAAGTTTGTGTAAAATTTATTTAGGATGGCTTGTACTTTATCAAGTGAACAGTAAACTTGTGTCAGATAAATACAGATTAAAAACATTGATCAGCATGACAAAGATTTTATGAGGTTTAAGTAGTGTATGAAGAGTAGTCTTGTTTACTGGTTAGAGCAGGAGTTAGTGGGAGCCAGGAGAAGACCTTCATTCTATTCCAAACTCTCTCACTGATTTGCTTTGCCAGGGGCAAATTACTTACCTTCTGTACTCCAGTTTACCCTAGTTTCTGAAGGAATAATACTTAACTGTGTAAAGTGCTTTGAAATCCTTGGATGAAAGATGTTATAGAATTGCTTAAATATTGCTATAATATCTATAAATAGAATAGCTTTATAAAACTGTAATTTTTATTTTAAAAAACAAACTATTTTAAGGTGTTTCTGGGGTCTACATAAATCATGAGCGTGAAACTTACCGGTAAATGTCTCCATACTTGTCACCAGAACGCAGATTACAATATCACTGTGTATTGTGGCTGGATTTATAATCGTCCATGAGATCTGTTACATATTTACATCTCTTGCTCTTCAAACTTATGTAAATTTGTTCATCTGAATACCACATCTGAGTATTTTGGAGAATGTTCTGCTAAAGATTAGCTACTGAAATTTGTTTAGCAAAACTAGAGGGCTGCTTGTGAGATCTGTAACTACTGTGTGCGTGTGCTCCAGTACAACAGGATGGCTTCTCTAAATTTATATGGAGGCATTTATGTAATGTTAGTGTTGCTATACACCAGTGTTTTATATAATGTAGAACATGTTTTGATTTCTGCCCCAAAGAGCTTTTGTCGCTTCTTGGAAGACATGGCAATTACAATGCTGTAGATATCTTTATTTGATAGGACGGTTCCCTACATTTTATATGTGGATTAGCTACAAAAAAAACCTGTTAAAATGCTGTTGTGTAGATTGCAAAGTGAAGCATTCAAAGTCAGAAAATGGCAGATTTGTGATTGCCCATGCAGCTTTCTGCCTCTTGTATGATTGTTTACCATATTCAACCTTGTCCCTTCTGTTCCCTGTTACAGCCATTACTAGAAACATACAGGTATTCTGGAAACCTATTTCACATTTTTAACACCACTGGGCAGCCAGGATTATAACCAAAATCTGCCTGTTGTAGGGTGACTGCCTCCCTCATGACCTCATAGTGGCTGTGCATGTGGCCACCCCCTCAGTTTCCCTCTTCTAGGGTCCGCAGTAACGCCACACAAGCTTTCCAAATATAAATAGTTCTTTGCAAGGTTAATTTATTACAGAAGTCCCACAACCATAGTCCAGAATTTCCCAACGTAGTCAAACTGTACGTTCAGTCTTCAGGTCCCAACAGTCTATCAACACACCATGTACAGTACAGCTCTGACATCTATCAACATGTTCAGGCTCTCTGGTACAGCTCTAGTGGCATGCACCCCATTTTAGACTCTTAGGTTTGGCTCCAGCATATTTTACTACACCTCATCTCTTGGGTACATGTTTGGTGTGTCTCACCATGCTTCGCTCCTGCCCTTCTAGCTTTTCTGTCGTGTTTCCTTCTCAGATATGGTTCCAGTTGGCTCACTTGTCCATAATTCCCGAGACTTCAGCCCTCTCTGGCCCTCTGGGTTCAGTTCTCCAGCTCAAAGAGCCAGCAAGTATCTCCCCCTTCTGCTCTCAACCTTCAGCCTCCTCTGGTCTGGGGAAGTTTTGTAAATAACAACCACCCCTCCCCGACTGCCTTCCACTTTCAGCAGCCTCATCTGGCTCCGTTGCTCAACCAAGGAGCTCTCTCCATTCCCTCCATTAAGGTGATCCTCTCCCTAAAGCTCTCAACCTTGTTGTGTTCTTCTGGGCTCTCTCGAGACTCTGGATTATGGACTCTACCTCTCTGGGTTTTTGACTCTCCCTTGCCTTTGGGCTGTCTCTCATCTGTAACTCGCAGGGCAGCTCTGCCCTCCCTATTACACCAAACTAGGGCGTATCTGAACTGGAACAGGACAACTGGGCCTGATTTCATTTCAGGGACCAGCAAATCCTATTCCTCTGCCATGGTGGTAGGGTCAACATTTATCAGGCAAGTTTTTTTTTAGCAGCCGTTATGCTTCATTTTGGCTTGAGTTATAAGTAGGATTAGATGTGTAAAGAATGCAGTAGTGTAGGAATCTCAGTATGGACATAGACATCCCTACCAGTAACAATGCAGCTGACCTCATGCTGAGGAATGGAGACGGGGTAAATGATACTAGGGTTTCATTCTCCCAGTGTTGAACTATCCCACTCAGACTTCCAAATAGTATTCCCCATGCCCACCCCTTCTATTCCCGCCCCCCCACTCAGCTGGTATCTGTGTCAACACTAAAGGCTTCCTGGGAAAAAGTCCCTCTCTAGCCTATATCTTAAGGAACAGCATACTACGAATAGTCTTGCTTACCTAGCTCTCCATGTTTTTGTTTTTATCCACCTGTTGTCTTCCTCACATTTATATTTTGTAAGCTCTTAAGGACAAGAACTATCTTTGTATGTACAGTGCCTATTATAGTGGTCCTTGAACCTTGACTGTGTCTTCTAGACAAAATGTAAAGGAGCAGCATATGGAATACCAGTGTTGGGAGTATTGGCTGTTAAAAGGTTCTGAAAATTACCCTGTCGGACAGGGATTTGAAGGGCCACTTTGAGCGGTGGTCTCCAACTTAGCTTTTTATCCTACTCTCCTTTGTTGCCCTCTGCTGGCATTCTTCCAGCACCCTTTCCTTTAGCTAACAACAGCCAGCTGTCTCCAGAGTAGTCACCAATACCCATCATTGGCATAATCCTTTTCAGTGTGTAACATATCGTAGTTCACATTTTTAATCTGACAGCTTTACATCCCTCATATGTAAATAAAATATGTTCAACATCCAGTAGAGCCATCTCTAATTAATTACAATGTTTTCTTCTGTTCTACAACCACAGTGATGCCCTTTCTCTGAATGTTGTCTTTTCCTGGCTGTTCTGAATTATACTGGTGTCATTCATGCTGTTAATCTGTTAGCATTTCCATTATAACCCTCCTCATTCACACAGTTTCAATGGTTTATAATTCTGCTGTGACTTAGTCTCTGCTATAACTGAGTACGTAGATAGTTACACATGGCTGTCTAATGGAAATTATTGCCAAATCATGACCTCAAGCACACAATTCTGTGCACAAATGCCTTTTAATCAAATATGTTTGGTTTTATTAGTAACACAATATCTGCCATACTGTATCAGACTAATGTTCCATTCATATCAGTATCTGGTCTCAAAGTTGGCAATATTAGATGTTTGAGGAAGACATTAGAGGCCCTGTAATGGACAGTATTTTCTTCATAGTTTTAAGCAGTTAGTGATGAGTTTACATCCTGAAGCATAAAGGTTTCTATTCCTTAAGATTTTTTTATCCTATATAGCAGAACTGCAGATAATCTTGTTCATATGAATGTATATAATTGTCACAGGGTCTGCTCACCACTAGTGTGCCGCCTCCTGGTCGCTGATTCCATGTCCGATTCCACATCTCGCCACACGCACTGCCTTCTCTTTCTGGCTCTCAGTGAGGCAAGGTATTCCGTGTTCATGGCTTTGCCCTCTGTCCAAGTCAGTGTGTCCTCCCCTTTCAGGCTATCAAAGTCTCTTTTTTACAAACGGGCTGAGGCAGTCTTCTCATTCACTGCCCAGCCAGTGTCACTTCCCCAGTGGCTGGTGGGGGAACCAGGGCCCACCACAGGTTCCAGCTCAGGGACCCTCTAATCAGCAGCCAAGGTCTGTTTCATTTTAGACCTTACTGCCTTTTTCCTGAGCCTTTCCTAACCTTCTGGCTCCCCCCGCTTCTCTGGGTTTGGTAGCTTCAAAATTCCCTCTTCCCAGGAAGTAATTGTAGGGTACTTCCCTGCAGCTCCCTCCCTGCGGCCAACTTCCTGTCTATAAATGCAGCCCTCCTCAGCTCCCTTGTTGTTCAGTTAGGGGATTATTTAAACCACCTGATTCCCCTCGCTATGGCATGTCTAGTTAATTGGCCCCCTTAGCCTACATGAACCCTTTCAGGGCAAATATGGGGTCAACACCCCCATCACAATAATCCTTTGTTAAATACAACTAAACTTTGTGTCAATGACTGTAAAGTGTGGGAAGTAATGAGGCATGTGAGTTCAGTGTACAGTCTCAGGCTTCAGGCCTTGTGTCAAAGCTTTAATAGGTTTGTTTTATTTGCAGTGAATGTTTGGCTGATCAGCAGGAAGTGTGTGCATCTGTGTCAACCTACACTCAAGTGAATATCCAAATTATAATTTTATGATCTTGGCTTTTAATGCCAAAGTATATCCTCAATCAATCTGATCAGTAAGATTATTGACTGTTATTGGTAGTGACAAAGAGAGAGAGAACGTCTCTCGGAGAAGCTGGCAAGGAGTAGTTCATCATTCTGGAAGGTGGCGTTGCCTTGGAAACTAGTGCAAAGGACTGCATAGAAACAATTGCGTTAGATAAAAAAAGAGGCATTAAATGGGATAAGTAATAGCTTCAGGATTGAAGCAAAAATAGAAACACTAGGCTTATTCATCTGCTGGGGATGGAAGCTTGCAGATTGGATTTTAAATCATGACGTGT
Source organism: Caretta caretta (assembly GCF_965140235.1). Lineage (NCBI taxonomy): Eukaryota > Metazoa > Chordata > Testudines > Cheloniidae > Caretta > Caretta caretta. Next base: position 267,615,829 of record NC_134207.1, on the reverse strand, counting down.
TGATATAGTGATCTGGTCTGCTTTGGTATTGGCATTGTAAGAGCCTACGTAGTCATGTGTTGTACTTGTATCTTCAAAACTACTAAAATGGGCAGCAGTTCCTTGCAATCTCTTGAATTGAAAGGTGTCTCTTCCCTTAGAAAGTGATGGTTAAATTCAGTGAGACAACATAAGCATCAAAATATTTTAAGCAGCTAGAGATACTGATGGCTATAGGTGTGTTTGGTGGGTTTTTAATATTGTACTTAAATATATTTTAGTATATAAGGGGCTTTTCAGCTTTATTGGCTAGGTCATTTTAGTCTTTTGCGTGCGCAATGTACCTTTAAGAGGATTCAGGATTTAATCATGGCAGGAGGAAAAGTGTAGATTGAATACAAGTAGGTCCCAAACTTCCTTCTGAATAAATATGCTGCAGTTTCACCATTGAAAGGTTGAGAGAGGCTTTAGATAATAGAGGCATCTATTCATCTGGAAGCAGCACTGGGATCTGATTGGCTATGGCTCGTTACTGTTTCACTGCCTTTATCTGACACTTTCCTAAAAGAAAAGCCAGTGGGGAGTGATAAGGATTGTGAAACTCAGAATTCTGACATCCAAGAAATCTGTCTTCCTCAAGACAACTGACGAACCAGTAGAGGGGCGTGGAGTCTTGAATTTATACCCTCTGAAGACGAAGTCTTTTGCTGTCCCTAGCCATCATCTTGCTCTTTAGGATGCAACTTTCCTCAAATTTACTCTTTTGCTTTTTGCACGGAATCACTCAATCACGAATAGTTCTCTGGAGAGCTCCCCATCCTTTCCTGCTTATCCTTCACTGACTGATATGTCTTTTCCTCCAAGTGCAGCACCTCTTTTTTTAGTACCTAGGAGGTAAAAGCCACATAAGAAGCCTGTAGCGGAGCTGGGAACAAAACTCAGATCTCGGGACTCCCAGTCCTGTGCTTTATCCACTAGACTCCTGAGGAGATCCAGAAATGAGGAGATCCAGAGGTGTAGTCTATGAGGAGACCAGTGTTAAGAAGTTTTCATGAAAAAAGCATTTGGAGAAGAATGAGGGTGGTTGGTGCATGGAAACTGGGGGGCTGTTCTAAGGGTAGGGGACAGTATAAATAAAAGTGTGTGAGCAAGAAGGTATGTAGGTTGAAGCAAGGATAGATGTAGATATGGTGAAGTTGCGAAGAGGCTAAGAATGACAAGCAGAGTGGGTCAGCTTGACAATGTCCTGGGACAGCTAGCTGTAGGTTAACTGCAGTCATAGCTTTTGGTAAGAGCTGCATTGTGTGGTGTTGGAGTTGGACTCTTCACTTTATTTTTCCTTTCAAAATAATAGTTATTCTGTACAGTTAGATCCTGATTGACAGCTAACATATTTTGGCATGCAGGAAAAAAATTAGGATGATAAAAATATAGACAGTGTTTTGCAAACATTAAACTAAAACTTAAAAGAAAAGATCAAAACAAAAATTGTGTCATTGGGCTACTAATTGTGTGTGGTAGTACACTATGCAACTCAATTTCTCTGTTTAGCTGCTTGAATCTAATTTCTCTAGCACTGTCACATATCTTGCATGGCATCCACCTGGCTTGGAAAGGAACAAAAAACATTAATTCTTGAGCCGTCACCTGCCATTCTATGTGTGCTGCTACACTAGCTTCTGCTACCTTAAGTCCATATAGCTCACCCCTTGGATTGGACCAATACAACCATATTGCAAAGCTTGGTTCTTTTAAGCATCTCTCTTAGGATGTGGTATATCTTCAGCAGAGTGTGATGTGGATGTTCACAAGATGCTGAAGGGAGAGGTGTGAGGGAGGAAAACAGCACCTCAGAGCTTAACAATTACAGTGCTCCAATGTCCCAGACTTGTACTAGCCAGTTCAGGACCTGTACCAGAAAAGTAGTGCTAATTGAAGTAGCGACAATTCTCGCATCTCTTTCTTTGCAAACCACTAGGACTACACAAGCATCTTGTATCCCACTGGAATTCTGAGAACTGGTCTCTGCTTTCCGGTGACATAAAGCATTCCTCTCTTGCCCTGATCGGTTGTGAAATATTAAACCCTAAAATCATAGCATGCCACTTTGCTTCATTTTTCTTACTTTATTTTCTACATAATTATAGCTGCCACTCTTTCAAGAACTGCTAGAACTAGAAACCAGTGCTTTGAACATTAGAAAACATGGAAAACCTGCTTTCATCAGTGTAGAGCATTAATAGAACTCTAGTAAGTTGAGATCTGCTGCTAAAATCCTGTTTAGAACTGATTGAAGTGATGGGGAAGCAACATAAAGTAACTGAGATTAAATGACTTAAAGGTTTGGGATTTTGTGACCTGTCCGGTACGTTGGTGAGACCAGTATGTATACTTTTAGGACCAGCAAATGTTTCCAAGTGCTAGCCTTGCACCAATTAGTAGACAGGGAATAAAAATATTGATCTGTAGGTCACATTTCACACAGCAAGATGTCTAAGAATATTTAAATCACTTCAAAAAATAAGGTCTTTTGAGAATGGTAGGGCTGGTGGGTGGAAGTATTTTGGTTAAATGGAGGGTGTAGAAACTGTGGGTATAATTTACAGTACATTACTCATTGTTTTTAAATATAGCAACGTCTCAAACCCAGAATTCGAATACAAGTAGATGAATGTGTGGATCAGAGCGTGTTATCTCTGCAGCAGGTTAAATTCAGGGGGCGTACTGCAGCTCAAGCATTTTACATTGAGTCTAAAAATAAATTTATCAAAATTAAACTGAAACAGGAATCATTGTTACTGTTTCCTCACACCAAGGGCAAAATTCCTCCTAGGCAGGAGTTTTTCTGGCTGTATGTGCAATGATCATTCTTCCTAAAGTTCTGTAATCTTGACTCAAAGAGGAGGGTTTATCTAGTCCAGGATTACTTCGCACTGGGCCTCTAAAGACAAGGGCAGCACCCCTTGGTGCTGGTAGGGGAATGCATCGCTCCAAGTGTCAATGGTAAATGATAGAGGCAATCTTTAGTGCTTTCAGGAAGTTCTCAGATTCTACTGGGAACGTCATTACTTGTAATTAAATGTAATTGGTTTTAAACTGGGCCTTCCTTCATAGATGTAATCAAAGTGTTTAGAAGATGTGGTCTGTTTAATTGACCTGCCTTTAAAAGCTATTTATTCCAAAATTAACAACAACAAAAGTCTAGATGACTTTGCTTCCTAAAGTAGCACATGTTCTAAGGCCTGTTTATCTGCTGTTAGGGCATTCTGAAGTCACTGTAGTCTGAGCCTGTCCCACATCTCTCTACAGGCTGAGCCTGCTGCCTGTCCTGCTTCCCATGTGGTTCACTGGGAGAGATTCACTGGATGTGGGAATTTCTAAGGAACAAAACGCTGCAGGATCACAGGCTAGTAACAGGTCGAATATGCTTAACAGTTACACTTCAAAATTGAGCACTTGGAAACACTGTTCCTCACTTACTGGCCTGACCAAATTGGAGTTGGAGAGCCTGTGTTACTTCAAACAAGCTGGTGACCTTAGCAGTACCCTTCCCTAATTTGAGTATCTGTCTGGTCCTACACTGATTTAGAAGGAACTCAGGGCTCCATGGCCGTTAGGTAGAGGAATTTGGGACAGTGTGTTACTAGGCCAGCCTCTCTTAGCCAGCTCCCTTTCTCACCCAGCGGTTAAATGGCCTTTACATACGGCATCTCAGCTGCCCTTATATGTAATCATACACCAAAAAGTGAAGCCGTCCTTGCACTTTATCTCCCACTGCTGGAAATTCCTGTTACCAGGAGCCTATTTTCAGTTTGTAGTGAAGGGGATAGCTTAACCATTACAATTCAAGGACTATAATGGATAACATCTCCCCACCTCCATCAGCCTTTTCCAAAGTGCATGACTTGAGTGATCTTGGTAGTCTGAAGAAAGACGGAGGAAATTATTTTGTCAGAGCAAGATGTTATCTATACTGAAATTAGAGTTAGAAAAGTCTTCTCACTGATGCTCGAATGAGAAATTTTGATAGGTCATGTTGTTCACTTATTTCACTTCAGGGCACTTGTCTTAAATCAGCACAGAGCATGTAATGCTGAAAGTAAAATATTTGTAATGGAAGAATTTAGTGCAATGAAAGTACTGTATAAGTTGATGATTTTTTAAAATGCCCAAATTCCAGGATGTAGTATTGAGAATCACAAAACCACTCTGAACCTGTCCCATACTCTCTCTTAAGCATTGTCCAGGGCTAAACTCTTGTGAGTTGCATTATTTCTAGTTAGAGTGAATGAAATCCCCATTTGTGGCAGTATTTGTGATCTCTGATACAGAAAGAATATATTAAATACATTGCTCTGGCAGCAAAGCTCCTCTGTCTCTGGGAGGCAAATCTCTGCACAGTATTGGTTTTTAGAGGGGAAACCATACTCTTGGGTATAATTTTTATCAATTTTTAGGAGTGGTTCTTCTCTGTTCATGATTGACTGTTCATGAACAAGGAATACTTATTTATATAATATTGTTTGGAGCAGAAAAACTGATTGTAAGCTTCCTTATAAATGGATGCAGGGGTAACAAAGTATATGTGTTTAATTACCCTCAACATCTGTCGCTGGAGAATCTATTTCGCTGGAATTGTTAAAACCACATCAGTGTTTACTGAGACCAAAGAAAGAAATTTGCAAATTAAATTTCCATTTTGTTTTTAGGAAGGGACAAAACCTGACATTTTTTAGGGTCGAACTAAAGTGCTTTATTTGGACTAGTGGTTGATTTCAGTAAATGAGTGCTTTGGGTAAGAGGGGGATGGGGAAGAATGAGTTTTGTCATGAATACAGGGGAATGGTATGTCGTCACAGACTCAGGCAGCCAGCAAGCTCGGCTTGCTTGTAGGTGGTATTACAGCTACGAGAGGGAGAGAAGCAGTCAGAGATGTCTCTCTCAAACAAGCAGCCTGCATCTCTCTCAGAATACAGCCAGCTGTGCAAAGCCAAGAACACAGATAGCTTTTCAGAAGCCTACCACTGCATGGAATCCCAGAAAGACTTCAGCAAAACTAAATTTGAATGGCAGAGGACTGAGGGAAAGCTTAATGAAATTGGGCTAAATGTAAACTCAGGGGGACAGATTAAAGATGGGCTTGTTAAAAATGCTGGCTTCACAGACGAGGATAAGCTCTGCTTCTTTGAAGGAAAGCTGGACAAAGAGCTGAAAATAGCTCAGAAAGACAAAAGAGAAATTGAGGTGCAGAGCAAAAAATACCAGGCAGCTCCAGGTCACCTTGAAAGCTGGTCTTTGATTTCTGAAGCATTTCCTTCTGCAGAAGGAAACTTGGCAAACCCCAAAACTACAGATTTCCATTTGGGGCAGGCAGGAGCCGAGAGACCTTGCACTGGGCTGGGAAAAAATGAAGCCATCACCGATCAGGAGAAAGCAGCAGGTAAGAGTGCGATGGAAACCAAGTGTCAGCAAGAACAAAATCTGCCCAACCTGTCTGTGTCAGAGAGTGATCCTGACAAATACATGAAGGAGCAGGAGATTAGTGTGTGGAATCCAAATTTCAACCCTATCCTGCCTGACAATTCAGGGTCTAAAGAGGCGACTGTGAAAAAAGATGGAGCCCCTAGCTATTGTGTAATAGGAGTAGTTAATGATAACTATCTACAGAGTGGATTTTCTTCCTCCCTGACTGCATCTAATCCAAAACCTCCAACTACAACTATAGAGTTTGCACAGGATGACTCCAAAAGTAGCTACTTCAATAATATCAGTGAAATGGAGGAAGAAAGATTTATGGTTGAGATGGAGGAAAAGCTGAGCTGTGCAGATGAAGACAATTTTCTGAACAGAGCTGCTCACCAAAGGAAGGCAATGAGGCGTGCAATGTCAGAATGCTCCCACTTGTCTGTGCCCCAGACCCTTAATTTGGCAGACAAATACCCTGAGCCACTGGTTAGAGAAGACCTTGCTACTGGCCTTCTCTCTCCTACTAGCAGTCTGACCCAGAGCTCAAGCCCCGTTATCAGAAAGCCAGGCGCTCCAATGAAAAGGTCAATGACTGTGTCAGAAGAGCAAACATCTGTCTACAGCCTGGGTGCTGAACAAAACAATGCGGAGTTGCCCAGCCTGACTGTGAAGGAGCATCAGTCCCTTCTTACGGAGGAGCCAGCTGCCAAGAAGAGAGAGGAGTGGAACGGCGGGAGCAGCACCTCTGTCAAGAAAGAGCTGGGCAGCCCCGGGTTGTATCACAGCAAACTGGAGCAAATCCCTGAAATCAGCAGCCACGACAAAGGGAGGGAGGAGGAGGCAGCAGCAGCAAACAGGGACAAGAGAAATGTCATTGATGAAGCTGCTAGCCTTGACTCTCCAAGAAGCAGAGGCAGTGAGATGGAATCCAGCAAAACTGTTCCACTGGAAAGAAAAGAAATTGAGGTCAGCAATGTGCAGAGCACTCCATCTTCCCAGCTAGGAGTTCTACCACGTGATGGTATGTTGCTAAATTTTACCTCCTTGGGGAGCGTGCAGACAGCAGCTAGGAAGGAACTGACTTGACAAATTGCAGGAGGGTGGGTGGCTCAGGAAGAATCCAGAGACTGACACAGCTTAGGTTCTAATAGGTATAACAAAGGATAAGCTTTGATTTAAGCGAGGAAGAGAATGAAATAACTTTAGTGTATAGATTGGATGGCTGGTGCTATAGCAGATGCTGTGGGTCAAGAAGTTGCTTGCCGGTGTCTTAAATCACAATAATAGAATCAAGAATTGATCGTTAGTTTTTTGCTCCAAAGAAAAGATTTTAGTCATTAAGTCTGTCCTTAGGGGTGTTTAATACTAATGAATGTAAACAAAAATATTAAAGGGAATTTTCAAGTATCAAGAGTTGTTGAGAATTGTTTTCTCAATTTGCAAATCTGTCTTACTGTTTAGAAATGAGCATGTTATCAAAGTCAGAATCTTCCAGCTTTTGCCAAAAGGTCAGAAGATTGTGCTTTCAGTTTAGTTTTTGGCATCCTTTGACGTTTCTGCTTGGAGAGAGCAGTGAGACTAGCTGTGTTCTTCTTTGAATAAGAGGGTAAAATGTCTTGCACTGTTGGTCTCTTCCTGGTAGCTTTATACTGTATCCAAAATAGAATTTCCCTCTCTGAAAGTGGTTATAAATGATAAAAACCCAGATCATGGTAGTGCCTTCTCCCATTGCTAACTGTCAATAGAAGCTTGTTTTGTTCTTTAGTTTCTTGTTTAGACAGTGGCATGATATATGAGGTCAGTCTGCTGGGATTTAAAAATTGTGACAAGTGCAGTTAATCTGTGTGTGTCTGTGTCCATGTCAGTCCCTGTCCCTCTTAAGCCAGTTAGTTGCTCTGTTATTATTTATGTAGCTGTTTTTATTCCCCTGGACTGTGGGTGTGTTACCTTTTTGTTTTATTTTGTCCCTTCTCTGTGAATGAGGAACTTCTCACAGAGGAGAAAAACACAGGCCCGAAATAAAGGCTAAAGAAGTGTACATGAATTTCCTAATCCAACGGCTGCTTTGTAGTTAGCTTGTTTACTCATCCTTCAATGGAATATCAAAGCAATTGAGAGGGATCAGATATTGAGATTTTGAATTTAAAGCTGAATTATAAACAAACTGTCCTGTGAGAGAGGAAATAGTACAGACAGGGAGCATAGCCAATAAAAAGGATACCTGATTTTAAAACCCCAACCTAATACTGTAGGTCAACACACTGAAAGCCCCCCCAGCAGTGATAACTGAATTATGGTCTCTGAACAAGATTTGGTGGTATTTCAACCACCAGGTTAAATATCTCTTATCTCTATTTTTGTGGAGTGTTAGTGACACCCAATGGCCAATTAGATGAATCCACAGTGTTCAGCTGCTCTACGTTCCATCCCGGTTATCCATTTTAGTGAGCTGCTGAACCTACCTAGACTAGAAAATTCTGAAAACCATTCTAATTACAGACAGTTCTGCTGATGAAACAGTCTGTGTTTTGCTTTTTCTTCTAGTAGTTTTCTTCAGGATTTTTCTTTATTTTAAATCTTTTCATGTAGATTTAGCACTGGTGAAAGGTGCTTGATTGACAGTTCTGCAGCTTACTTGCTCTGAAAAAGTGACTTTAAAGTGGGTGCAGTGGCAGTGAAAATTTCCCAAGTCTGTTATGCCAAAGTATCTTAACCCTGATGTAGCTGAAGCGGGGGAGAGGGTATAAATCATTCATTATCATTTGTTCAGTCCGTATCTTCTCAGCTGAGCTTGCCAGCAAAGGGACATCAAGTCATGTCAATTGTAGTGATGGAGGGTGGGTGGGATTTTTTTATTGCTGATATCGGTTCACTGGGTCTAAAAATGAGACCATCAGCTTATTTCACAGAGTTCACCAAACAGACATCAGATGGCAGCATAGGTAGATCCCAATTTCTTCTTTGCTGGATTTGAACTAGATACCTAGACATGGCCCATTTGCATGAAAATATGATCTGTGCTGCTGAGTTGATTTGCTCTGGATAGTGCTTTTGAAATGAAAGTTAGGGAAACCACATTTTTGTGACAACTTAAATGTTAACTGATCCAGAGTTGGGCAAACATCTGGCCTGCGGGACCATCCTGACCAGCCCTTGAGCTCCCAGCTGGGGAGGCTAGCCCCTGGCCCTTCCCCCGCAGCCTCAGTTCACCGTGCTGCCAGCGCTCTGGCCCACTATGCCTGCAGGGCAGTGTGGCTGCAAGCTTCTGCTGCTCTGAGCGGCATGGTAAGGGGGCAGGGAGCAGGGGGGTTGGATAAGGGGCAGGATGTTCCGGGGAGCAGTCAGGGGACAGGGAGTGGGGGTGGTTGGATGAGGCGAAGGTTCTGGGGGTGGGGGTCAAGGGACGGGGAGCAGGAGGGGTTGGATAGGGGGTGGCGTCCTGGGGGGCGGTTGGCACAAGGGTCCCAGGAGGGGGTGGTCAGGGAACAAGGAGCGCGGGAGTTGGATGGGTCGGAGGTTCTGAGGGGGGCAGTCGGGGTTGAAAGTGGGAGGGGGCGGATAGGGGGCAGGGGCCAGGCTGTTTGGGGAGGCACAGACTTCCCTACCCAGCCCTCCGTACAGTTTCGCAACCCCAATGTGGCCCTCGGGCCAGAGAGTTTGCCCACCCTGATCTAATCAGTTGTGATGTCACAAACATTTATATTCTCAAGGGATGAATCTGGAACATATCAGTGGCCAAGCAATCAGCATCTTGTCTGTGTGCACCTTTCTGGTTATGAAATGTCTGGTGTCAGTGAGCTTCTAAAGAGCCTGTTATGAAATTCAAGTCTGGTTCTTTGTGGTAATTCAGCAGCTACTGATGGTCGTATCCAGGACATAAAAAAAAAAATCCATTTGTCAGTGGCAGTTAGGAAATCATGGTGTAGCTAAGGCAACAACCTCTGCAGAACTTAAGGGGCAACATTTTCCAAACACAGATGTGTAAATTTAGGCATCTAAACCCATATATAGATGCCTAATTTTAAGTGAGCTGATTTTCAAAAGGCTGAACATCCACAATTCAAGTCAAAGTTATTGGCTATGGGAGTGTGCAGCACCTCTGAAAATCAGCCCACTTTTATGCGGGTGTGCAAATATTAATTTAGATGCCTAACTTCGTAGGCATCTGGGTTTGAAAACGTTAGGCTGCAATCTTTATTTTGAAAAATAATTTATAGTTCTTATCGTTGCAGAGGCAGCCTTTGAAACATGACTTGATACAGTCTGAGTTTGCAGACCGCTGCAGTGTCTTTGGTACTGCTCATATTTTCACAAAAAGTGCACAGTGAAATTAACCATTCTGGTCTGTGTTGCTGTCCAGAAAAATGGTGGACAATGGTGAAAATGTCAGGTCATGTTTACTTCACTCTGTTGACATTGGTTTCAGACACTGGATCTAGTCTAAGTAGACTAGATTGCAGTGGAAATGGTAAAATGCTCCTTTCATTGCTTCATATCTGCATGTCTTAGTACGACTTTCTGCAATGCAAGAAAACAGGAAAGAATGACTTGGATGTTACTAGAGTGGTTTCACAGCATCTACAAAGAGTTTTCTTCATTACTGAATGGTGAAATTGTGACATAAGAAATAACTTGCCCAAGGAAGCAGCTTTTTGGCTAAGATATGATATCAGTCAGAAATCTCTCTCTTCCTCTCTGTTCTAATAGCTAAATTGCTCGCTCATATCCTAATAATTTCTGGTGTCAAGGATGCAAATTCCTTTTCTTTGGTCTTATTTATACTCATCTTGCAGCTCCCCTCCATACACACAATCTGTTCAAAACATCATTGCCAAAATCAACTTTTTGCTGTCTGCTGATACAGCCTTAAGCTTCCTCATCCTTAAATGTCTTGTTCTGTTGGTTTCCTGCCACTCTGTGAATTAAGTTAAAACTTCTGGTCCTTGTTTCAAGGTTCTGCAACTCTCATCAGCTGCCTACATTTCCCTTCCAAATACTTGTGAATGATTTGTCTAGTCTAATTTTGAATTATTCAAATAATGGTGCTTCTGCTGACTTCTGTTGGAAAGAAGATTCCACAGTCAGACTCTTGCACTGATCTTTTCTTTGCTAAATTTCTTCGCCTTACTCCTGTTTATGTATTCTTGAGTCACATTAAAGAAATTTTCTACCTATAAATTTAGATTTTAATGGTGGTGCAAATTTATTTAGACTTCACTCTAAAACTCTCTACCCCATCCAAAGCTCTTGGGTGCCTGTGATGTAGATTTAAAAAGTAATTACTTCAGAGTTACATAAAACTGTGCAGAACAGCAGCATTTCTTAGTTGTTCCATATCATTTAATCATCAGTTGTAGAGCTTAAAATCCCTACCATGCTTTCCCATCAAACAGAAATCTAACTTGACTGTTTGCATAGTAGGTTACGAAGGATGGAATTTATTTCTCACACCCTCTCCCTCCGCATTGTTGTTACCTAACCTATATATATTTATTTCCTCATTTATTGACACCTTTCCACTCTGAGTGTGGGTCCTCTGCTATGAATTTCCTCCAATTATTTGCTATCCTTTGGGTTTTGAGGTCCCCAAATTCTAGGTATCATTGTGCTAGAGCTGTAAAGAAAGGGACTATCACCTTTCTGATTCCTGATATCTTTGGGCGTGCAGCACAAAATCCAACTGGACTTTTGACCAACTTATTTTGTTACAAGTCTATAAACAATGTGTGGTGTTAATTACACTTCCAGGTCTCCTGCTGCCATCTTGTTTTCCAAGTATTTTCCTCCCCAGCGGGCACATTTTGTGTGCACGCCTGTGTGCATATATCCTACAGTTTACAGTGGTCCGTTTCCCACATGCCTTTACATACAGATAATTTATGCAGTCTTGATAAATGAGGCACCATTTGAATTATTTTGTGTAGGTGGGAATGTCAGACTTCAAAAGTTCTTCAAAGAAAGGCTTCAAACATTTGTAAAGAGTGTTAAACTGTGGTAGTATGTGAAGTGAGATTAAATGCATTAAATGTTAATGCATGACTAGAAGGTAATAGAAAATGTCACACTCCCACTACCCAGTAATGAGATGCTGCAATTTATTTATTTCTATAAAGTCATTAGTGTAGGTACTGCTTTACAGACATGTAACAAGGTTCCTGCCCAAAAGGCTTACATCCTATATTAGATGGATAACAAGAAAAGATGATAGACTATGGGAGGAAGGGGGAAATGGAAGTGACTAGCTACCCGTGATAGATATATTAGAAATGCCTGGTTGTCATTGTGAACAGCTCAGTGAAAACTTCTGCTCAATGTGCATCTGGCAATCTTAAAAAGCAAACAAAATGGTAGTATGTGGTAAGGAATAGAATAGAAAATAATGAAAAAAATATTGTAATACAGTTCTATAAATCAATGTTAATACCCTCTTCTGCAATATTCATTTCAGTTTTGGTCATCCTTTCTCATAAATTAGCTGAGGAAAGATGGGAAAAGAGAGAAGATTGGGAAAGTTTAGTTTAGAAACAGACAAACCAGGGGATATAATCAAAATCACATAATGTAGGACTGGAAGGGACCTCAAGAGGTTATCTAGTAGTCCATCCCCCCTATGCTCAGGTAGGGCCAAGTATACCTATACCACCCATAGACCTAAACCATAATAGATGTCTTCAAAATAATGGGAGGTCTAGAGAAGGTAAATCAGAAATTCCTATTTACCCTCTCTAATTATACAGGAATAAGGAGAATTCAGTGATATTGAAAGGCAACACATCTAAAATTTGAGAAATGGAAATATTGCTTTCCACAATGCATAATTAACCTGCAGAAGCAGAATGTGTATCACAATTCATTGAGGCCAAGAGTTTAGCAGGACTCAAAATGAAATAAAGATTAGATACTTATATGGATAATGACTGTGTCAGATATGGCAATGTCCTGCCACATCCTTGGGAGACCTTGCAGAATTAAATTTAAGTATGTTTGGTGGCCATTGTATTAAATGAATGGTTTATGTATTTTTGTGGGCTGGGATTGTATGTAACCTCTGTTGGGGAAATGTGAGATGGAGTTCAAAGGCCTATATTAAAAATGTGCCAGACAGGAAGGGACTTTGGGGACAATAAATGTTAGGTGGATTTCCTGATGCGAATACCTAGGGAGAGGTGAATGCAAATTCCCCACCTCTGGTTATGCAAAAACCCAGCCTTTTGAAGCTAGGTGCTGAGGAGAGGTGATTGACTGCTGATTATGTGTTCCCAGTTCCTGGAGGTCAAGGTCTGAGCATATAAAGAAACAGTCTGCTCTGGCCAGTTTCTGTTCTGGTTCTGAATCTGAGACAGTTATGAACTTGTAACCTTGGGGAAAATCCAATTGTGGGTTTTGAAGGACTGACACCTACCAGAGCCCGAAGCTGGAATTGGGGTGACTGTTAGCATGCATGTAGGTTCTTTTAGTTTTAGTGTTTTCTCTGTACTGCTTGCACCTTAAGAATAAATGTGCTTGCTTATAAAGAGCTGTGTGGTAAATTATAACTGCATCCAATACACTTGTCATAGCCTCTGTGTATGGGCTGCGGATCCCTGAGTAAGTAGGGTGCCTTGCTAAAGGCTGTGCAGCTCTACCCCTGGAGCTTTCACCGGCCCAGCTGTTTGAAGTCCCTGAGTGGTTAGTTTGTCACGGGTGGTGGGGGCAGAACTGAGCTAAGCAGGGAAGACTTGGTATAATAGTCACTTGCTGGGTGAACAGAGGCAGCGAACAGGAGAACTTTGGAGGAAGCTTAGAGATGGAGTGTGAGAGGCTTTCCTTCCAGGTGTAGCACTACATATGATGTCAAGATGGCCGGCGATAGAACAATGGTGGTGGCTTGCAACGGACATGCCGTGTTCTTTCCTGCCTGAAGACGGATGGGATTTCATGCGCATGAAGTGCACGTTGGTGGCTATGCTGGAGGAAAAAATTCTTGGATTGGAGGGGCAAGTTGAGAAGCTACTGAGAATCAGAGAAGCTGAGGAGTTCCTAAATAGCCAGGTTCTGGAAACACCAGTATCCTAGGTTCAAGAAAGAATGTAGCTGGCCACCAAGGAACTGGAGTGAGAAGTCAGAGAGGAGGCCTGGTGATTCATAACCACCAGAAACAAGAGGTCATAGCAGTATTCTATGTGGCTGGAGATAGATGAGGGATGACAGGCTGTGGCCACCAGAGAGAAGAGGACCAGGAGGAATTCCATAGAGCTCAAAGTTTCAAATTGATACAGATCCTTTCAACATCGAAATTTTGGAAGATATCTCTCAAGGTATCTCCAGCAGGTCTTAGGGAACAGAGAGGTGTATGGGACATGTGGATGGCAGCTCAGCCCAACCTGTAAGAAAATCAAGCTTCCCTGCAAAGAGTTCTCCAACTGTCCAAAGAATACAAACTATCCTTGTTGGAGACTCAATACTCAGAAGAATAGAAAGAACATTCTGAAAGGGACAGACTGACAACAGGACAATGTGCCACCTTCCTGGAGCCAAGACATGAGATGTCACTCTAAGACAGGATAGGCTTCTGAAGTGGATAGGAAAGGAGGTGGTAGTTCATATCAGTGGGATATCTTGCAAATAGTAGATGACTTTAGGGAACTTGGAAGTGTGTTGAAGAAGAATGTCCAAGCAGTTTTCTCTGAGATCCTTCCTGCTCCCCGAGCAAAGGAAGACACAAGGCACAAGATTCTGGATGTGAACCACTGGCTAAGTAAGCGGTGTAGGGTGTAGGGTTTTGGTTTTGTGGAACATTGGTCCCCTTCTGTGGACAGAGGGGCTATATAGATTGGATGGCCTCCACCTCAATAGAAGGGGGACCAATCTCCTTAGGGACAGGCTGGCTCGAGTAATCTGGAGAAGGTTAAACTAATAAAAGGGGAGTGAAAAAGAGGAATGGTTGAGCACAAAATTGAGATGCTGAAAACAAAATTAATCAAGGAAACAAAGGACATGATTAGAAGAAATTCTTGAATTGACTATACACTAATGCTAAGAGCCTGGGTAACAAACAAGAGGAATTTGAATTGCTCATTTATGAGCATAAATTCAGTCTAGTTGGTATTACTGAAACCTGATGGGATGATTTGCACCATTGGAATGTTAAAATCAATGGTTATAGTCTACTTCGGAAGGATAGAGTGGGCAAAAGGTGAGGGGAAGTGGCACTCTGTCAAAAATGGTATTGCCTGTTTCTGAGTCACTGATAACTTGGAAGAAAATGATTTTGAATGCTTATGGATCAGTGTTCTAATAGATAAAGCACAAGGCGGGATATTATTTGGTGTATGCTACAAACCACCAAATCACACTAGGAGCAGGATAACCACCTTCGTATGTACCTTTCTATAATGTGCAGGAAAAAAATTACATGGTAATGGGGGACTTCAATTTGAGTAACATATGCTGGGGGGGGGGGGGGGGGGGGAAGGTCTCAAGCTGCCAGTACTAAAACATCCTTTGGAATTTCTAAATATTATAGATCATTTCCAAACTCAAAAAGTCTTAAAGTAAACATGGGGGAATTCTATATTAGACCTTGTCCTAACAGATAAAGAGAAGCTTATTGCAGAACTAGAAATTAATAGCTTACAAGTGATCATGACTTGATCACATTCATAATGTGCAAGCAGAATAAAGACCAGACCAATATTTTATATACTTGTTGCTTTAATAGGGCCAGTTTCACAGAGTTGAAAAAAAATGAGCCAGATCAGGTGAGAAGAGGATGGGGATCAGTTGTTTTCCATGTCCACTTAAGGTAGGACAAAAAGCAATTGGCATAATCTGCAGCAAGGGAGATTTAAATTAGATAATAGGAAAAACTTTCTAACTATGAGGCTGGGTATGCGATTTAAATAAAGGTGATTTTAAATCAGCTATTTAAATCAAGTGGAAAGCCTTGATTTAAATAATTGATTTTAATCAATTTTTCCATTTGTATTTCAGTTATTTTCTGAGGAAAGGGGCATTGTCATTTTCAGATTTCATTTATTTCATTCACTAAACAGGTTGATTTTTAAGAAGAAAAAATGATCATTTAAATAAAAACATAAAAAAATAATTTTTATCCATCTTGCTGTAAGGGTAGTTAAGCTCTGGAATAGGTTTTTGTGGAAAGTTGTGAATGCCCCATCATTGGAAGCATTTAAGAATAGGATGGACAAACACTCATAAGGGATGGTCTAGGTTTACTTTGTCCACCACAGTGTAAGGGGCCGGACTGGATGATCTTTCAAGGTCCATTCAAGCCCTACATTTCTGTGATTCTGTGAAACTGTAATTAAACAAGGAATCATCGAGTGGTCTGTTTCTGGTGGGACCTGAAGGGATCAGTTCTTGGTCCTATCCTGTTTAACATTTTTATCAATAACTTTGAAGAAAACATAAAATCATCACTGATAAAATTTGCAAATTATACACAAATTGGGAGAGTGGTAAATAATGAAAAGGGCAATCATTGATTCAGAGCAATTTGGATCACTCAGTAAACTGGTCTCAAGCAAATAATATGCATTTTAATATGACTAAACATAAATGTATACATCTAGGAACAAAGAATGTAGCTAGGCCATACTTAAGCGGTGTGGAGCTCTAGCCTGAGGAGCTGTGATGCTAAAAAAAACTTTGGGGTCATGGTGGATAATGAGCTGAACATGAGTTCCCAATGTGATGCTGTGGCTGAAAGAGCTAATGGGATCCAGGGGTGCATAATCAGGATAATCCTGAGTGGGAGTAGAGAGGTTATTTTACCACTGTATTTGACACGGGTATGATTGCTGCTGGAATACTATGTCCGGTTTTGGTGTCCACAATTCAAGAAGGGTATGGGTAGATTGGAGAGGATTCAGAGCCATGAAAATGATTAAAGGCTTAGAAAATAGTAATAGACTGAGAGTTCAGTGTGTTTAGTTTAACAAAGAGAAGATTAAGGGAGACTGATTACAGCCTGTAAATACCTTCATGGGGAGCAGATAGTTAATAATCAGCTCTTCAGTCTAGCTGAGAAAGGTATAACACAATCCAGTGACTGGAAGTTGAAGCTAGACAAATGCAGACCAGAAAGAAGGGTAAATTTCTGACAGTGAGAGTGATTAGCCATTGGAACAGTTTACCAAAGGTCGTGGCGGATTCTCCATGACTGCTAATTTTGAAATCTAGGTTGGATATTTTTCTAATTGGTATGTTCTAGGAATTATTTTGGGGAGGTTCTCTAGCCTCTGTTATATAGGAGGTCAGACTGAATGATCACAGTGGTCCTTTCTGGCTTTGGAATCTGTGGAGAGAAAGCAAAGCGCAGATGCTGGCTTCTTAAGCAGTCTGGATTGCAGGGGATGTCACAGTGTAGGCGGGGAACTGTGCAGCTTTAAAGATTCCCCAGTGAGGAGGGAATGAGACACTGATCTCTGCCCCAGAAATCTGATGGCTGGGAGCCAGAAGGCTAAAAGTGGGTGCCCATGGGAGATCACTGAGGAGGAATACAGGTGCAATTGCCCTGAACTATGACAATGACAACCACCTACAATTGCATTAAATAGAATAAAGATAATGCATATAAACATTCATACTTCAGGATATAAACCAGCCATTAACTGATTTGGGATTTAGGAAGAAACTTCCGCTATGGGCCGGTTATTCCATCTCTGTTCATTGTCCTCTGGTGTTAGTTCAGAGGAAGTGCAAGAATCTGGTACTGGCTGCTGGACTAGATGGACCTGATCTGGCATGGTAATTCCTAATGTTTGAATGATCATTTGTATGGTGCCAACAGTGTTTGATTGATTGATTGGTGATCCCTTGAGTTCGAGGATGATCTCTACCATGGATTTACATATGGGTCCTGAGATGACTCAGGAGTCCAATCCTGGAACCACAAATCAGCCTGCAGTAGGTACAGACATTTTGTGGAAGACCAGTGGCTGCTGGGAGAAAGTTATTTCTTTTTCCTTCCTCCTCTCCCTCTTTTCAGCTTAGAGGGCAAGGCGCTTCTCCTCGAAGCGGGCCACTGGCTGATGGAGGATATGACGCCATTGGGGTCAGTTGGTGGCTTGCTCTTCCCAGCTTGTGATGTCCACATCGGTTTTCTTAAGATATGCTTTCAGTGTGTCTTTATAGTGTTTCCTCTGACCACCATGGGATCTCTGATCATGGGTGATCTGAGAGTAGAGGACTTGTTTTGGGAGGCGAGAGTTTGGCATCCGCACGCAATGTCCAGCCCAGCGAAGCTGTTGCATGAGGATCATTGGTTCAATGATGGTGACACTGGCTTCAGCGAGGATGCTGGCATAGTGCGGCGATCTTGCCACTTGACACGAAGGATCTTCTGGAGGTATCGGTGGTGGTGTCTCCAGGTGGTCTTATACTTCTCACTTTGTCTAAAGAGGGTGTTTGTGATGGCCAGGCCATGTTGTATGCATTTGCTTAGGAGGAGGATGCCGTTGGAGTTAGGCTTTCCTGCTCCTTCTTTTCCAATAGTGCCATTCCAGAGATCTGACTCCCACCTGACTCTAGTGTTAAAATTTCCAAGGAGAATGATCTTGTCCTCCTTGGGAATGTTGGTCAAGACTCTATCACGATCTGTATAGAATTGTTCCTTGATACCCTCAATAGAATCAAGCGTTGGGGCATACGCACTGATGACAGCACAGCTCAAGACGAAGAGTCATAAGACATTTATTGATTCCTACAGGAAATTCTGTAAGCTGACTGACAAATTTATTCCTAATTGCAAAACCAATACCATGAATGCGCCTGTCCTCTGCAGATTTTCCTTTCCAGAAAAAGGTGTAGCCTTCACCTTCTTCTCTCAGTTGACCTTCATCTGGGCACTTTGTCTCACTGTGGGCAGCGATGTCGATGTTCTGTCTCTCAAGTTTCCTGGTGACGTACATTATCTTTCTGGCCGTACATTCCCTTTGTTATCCATAAGGGAGCGAACATTCCATGTAGCAAAAGTCACTGTCTTTTTGTAGCTTCAACCACAGGCAGAGTGATCCCACTGGATGCAGTAATCCAGTAAGGAGTGTATGAGACAGCCTAGGTTTAGGGCACCTTTTTTGCCGTCTCCTCATGCGGGGTGAGTAGAGGGGATCCTAAAGAGGACTGCTTAGTCGCGATAGTAGCTGCTGAATTGCACCCCTATCTAAGTCTAGGTACCAGATGACCATCTAACTACCACCGCCTACGTGCAGATTTGTGGCTATGGACTGCCAAATTCACCAGTCCTGTCCCTGTCACCACTAGTTGGTCACCGCAGGGCTTAGAAGGTTGGAAAGATGTTATTTCCCATGATAGAAGCCTGCATGTGATT
Source organism: Caretta caretta (assembly GCF_965140235.1). NCBI lineage: Eukaryota > Metazoa > Chordata > Testudines > Cheloniidae > Caretta > Caretta caretta. The sequence continues at coordinate 267,597,051 of NC_134207.1, read as the reverse complement.
TCTTTTAATGTGAGGAAGCTGGTGCATCTACAGCGACAACACAATCATGACAAGTTGGAGGTCTGGGGCCCAGTGGCAGGGAAAGTCTCTGGGATAACTGGAGATCTCCACTTGGTGCAGCCTTCATCCGCTTTCACAGCCATTGAGATCCAAGGACCCTCTTCCACCTGATTCACCATTGAGGACTTGGGGGACTATGCTTTGTCTGGGACCTCCCCTCAGACCTGTTTGCTTTGGGAGACCCCTACCAGGAACTTGACGCTCCCGACAACTTAGCTCTGAGGTTCATTGGAACACGCAAGCCCCTTCACCACAACAAGAGAGCCAACGGTATACTAGGCACTATGTAAACAGATATAGAGATAAGATTGATTACTCTTTCAACCTCAGAGGAGCTGTGATTATACTCTCTTCCCTCACATACTGAAAATAACATAGTGGACTATAATTCCTGAAGTAGTAAGTATATGACTCACTTTAGCCAATGGCATAACTGACACAAGTATCACCGCCATTTTGAATAATTGAGACTTTTCTTCAACTTTTAGTCTGTCTCTCATATTGGTCCATACATTTATATTCACTTAGATCACTTATCCTATCTCCTAGTGCCCTATGAGTTGAGACCCTCTGCCAAGTTTTCTCGTGGTGGTGGTTTGTTTTTTATGTAATTGGGAGGTGCTTAGATGTTGTCTTGGGAAGGGGGAGTCACTAGATATAGTCAGTCATATGACCCTCTCATCTAATTGCTGGCCATTTAACAGTTCATAAAGTTGTGTAACTTTGAGTTTCATTATCATTAGAAGGAAGGAAGAATTGATAAGCGAGATACATCAGTGGTTTAGCCAGTCCTGTTCATACCCCAGTGTCAAATTTCAAGTGCAAAATGGTGTGATTCAGTAGAGTACATTTGTTATTTATCTCTAAATATAAAAGTTTATCTTATTGGGCATGCGAGCATAAGGCTGAGTTTGGAGAATAATATGTATTTTTCTCCAGTGCTCATGATAGTTGGATTTCATAGTTGCTAATTGACGCTAAGCAAAGTTTCCCCCCGCCCCTCCAGTTCTTCTTGTTTTTTCTTGCTTGAGTGAAGTATAGAGCTTCAATAAATGAGCCTAAATGCACAGAATTCAGGCAGAGAGGTATAAATCGGATATTCTCAATACTTGATGTTAAGTGAACGCATACAGGCTGATTGAGTTACATTCTTTGCCAGATAAAATGCTTAGTGATTCTGTATTTGGGTCAGAGAGACTTAAACTTCCTTTAGCCTTTTTTTGGAAAGGGGAGGGTTGAGGATTGTACCTCTGCTTAAATTGAGCTGTTATATTTGTAGATAAACTTTGTCTTAAGAGTCTTAGACAAAGAAAAGGTTTAAGTAGTGTTGTTTTTTGCTGTGCTGGTGCAGCAGCTTTTTGTGGGGGAGAGAGGGACAAATTTAATCTCGTGTGTCTTGACGCAACATTTCTGGTTAAAAACATTGTTTAAAGCATCTGCATTTTGTTTCAAAGGCTGTTTGGTTGTATTTTAGTTTAAGAAGAAGAGTAAGGATGATCATTCCCTTATTGCTTAATCTACTGCTTTCAAGGATTAGAGCAATCAACAGAAAATCCATTTTGAGAATTATGGAGCTATTTCAGTGAAAGATGTTTCAGTTCAGTTTAGCCTGCTGAATATCCCTTGCTGGGAAGCATACGGAGTTGAGTGCATAACGTCATTCACAAGCGCATTTGAATATGGCTATGCCTCCATTTTGAGGCACGTTAATGACCCAAACATAATCAGGCAATAGGTGCCAGACAGGTGAAATAAATCCTTTGTGTAAAACTGAAGTGAGTGTCTCCCAGGAGATGGGTAGGAGGACAGGGATTTAAGTATTAATGAACTGCTACTCCCAAATATTTTTTTAAGACACTAAGAATTCATGAAGTTTTAAAGAAAACTATATGGGAAATAAGACCTCATCTTACCAGAGACCTTTTTTTCAAACATGCTGCATAGGTATAATCATTCCTACCTTCCATCTCCACCCCACTTTCCTAGCTTGTGCTCACTATTTTAATTCAGCCAGACATCCCCAGATGCTTAAGAATTGTAGCTGTAAATACAATTTCCTGCTTTGAGACTTTTAAAATGCAGATGTATTTTTCAATGTGTCGTCCCTCTTGGCCTTAGAATGAACTTTGATAGTGTTTTTTCCTAGGTGTACCAGCTGGTGTACAATATTTAAACTACTTTATCTTCTAAAATACTTTTTAGATCTATAAAATGTACAACAGCAAAGCAGTGACACCATCTAGATACATCTGAGAGTGTACTTCTATAACATGCCTATCTTTAAAACTATGATTAGGAAAGAGAAGAGAACATAAACTGTAAAGCTATTCAAGCACAGTGCGTGTCCATCGTAGCTTTTTCACTCAAGACTGTATCTTCTGTGAGAGGATGGTTCTTGTCAAATAGATTGTAGCAGGGACTTGGAAGTTTGGAAATCTGTATTCTACGCTTCTGACTCACGGGTGTCCTAGGCCAAGTCACCACCTCTTTGTGTCTCCATTTCCACATCTATAAAACAAAATGGGGGGATAATGCTTACCCAGTTGTAATAACTGTATTGAGATCTATAGATGTGATTTAAGAATATTTCCATGTCATTCTTCCTTCAGGTCATGCTGGAAATGGAAATTTCCCTTTTCTCTCTCTTGTTTCCCTGATGCAAGATGCTCCATTCCCTTTTGATTTTAGAAATACATTTGTGTGTGAGAAAGTTTCCTTAGTGTCACTTGAGTCAGGATAAACTTGATTTAATCATTCAGTTCATGTCCTCTGTCACATTACCAGACTTCAAGAAGATATGTAATTAATCATTTACAGTGCAGACATCTTTCTCCATTCAGTTCCCAATGTAGCTTTGAGATACTAATAAATATTTGAGACTTTAAACAGAGTAACACTTACATGAACAGTAAATGGCCCATTCAATCTTAGTTATGTGCCAGGTTATTCATTGTTTTAAACCAGTTCCTTTTTGGATAAAACTAGTTTTGAAAGCATTTGTAGCTATTTAACTACCCCATCCTGTGGAGTGACCATCATAGTTAGCACTTACTCACTGCCTTGTGTTTCCAATATGCTATACAAACACTGACTACTTAATGCCCACAGTAGTTCTGTGAAGTATGTATTATCCCATTTAGACTGAACAATTTTAAGTTTTAAAACAATGGCGCTTTGTCTCTGTGTTCAGCACATGTGTCTGCAATGGCACCTTTGGCAGTGGAAAGCAGTATTGCTACTGGGTTATTCAGGGAAATGGTGGTGGTGCCAACTCAAAAGATCGGCATGACTGATAAGTCTCACGTCTTCCCTGATTGAACATAAGAATGGCCACACTGGATCAGACCAATGGTCCACCTAGCCCACTATCCTGTTTTCCGACAGCAGCCGGTGCCAGATGCTTCAGAGGGAATGAACAGAACAGGGCAGTTTATCAAGCAGTCCACCCCATCATCCATGTTGACATCCTCATGTTGCCCTGCTGAGCAATTCAGTTACCCTCCTGTATACTGAAAGCTCTTATTTAGGCATCAGCCATAGCTGAGATTGTCAACCTTGTATGGAATCAGCAGCTAGGTTCTTGCTACTATTGTGGAATGGGGAAGTTATGTGCCTTGGATTGCTAGGCTCAGAATGAAGAGAGACATGTAGAGAGCAGCGAGATTAATTGCTGTATGCTTCTAGTTCTACCTTAAATGTTCATTCTTACCTGATATGGAGGTCAGACGTGATTTGGTACTGGTAGTGTAGATGGATTAGAGAAATCTGATCTTGAGAGGAGGCCAGTTTTATATCAATGGAAAGAAAGTGCCCCTTTTCACCAGGAGACTTCTTTCTAGTCATTAACTGAAATCTCAATATCTCTTTAACTGGTCATAGCCTATGGTTCCATGGTCATATTGGCTGGTGCTCTAATTGCCCTTTATCCTAAAACTCGGCCCTAAAAATTTGCAGGGTGGTGAGCTTAGGGAACTTCTTAACTTCTGAGTGTGTGATTTTTGCAACTTTAATGTTCTTTTAACATAGTTTGTGAATGTGTGTGCACGTGTACGCATAAACCAATTCATGGGTTTTCAAAGTAGCAAACTGAAAAAACAAATTCCATCATGTAGCATTGTATTGACACCCTGTCACGGGGTGCATGGCTGGCACCTCTTCTTCTGGGCCCAGTTGTCCTCCCAAATAAGTCCAGGGAGACTTCAGCTCTGTGCAACACCCGTGTCCTTTATTCTTTACGTGTTTATCTACCACCAGTATCCAACTACATACAATCCTTACAGGTGTCTCGCCTAGTGCAGGCTGGGTCAGTAACCAGCTAGAGGCCTTCCACCTCCCTCTGTGACTGACCCCTCTCTCTGGCTGCCCCAGCTCCTTGTGGCTCTTTCCCAGCCTTTGTAGCTCCTGGCCTCTCAGGCTGGCAGGTGTTGCCAATTGCCAGGCTTTTCAGCCAGCTCCAATCTGGCCTTATCTGGAGCACTGTGTCCAGTTTTGGGCCCCACACTACGAGAAGGATGTGAAAAAATTGGAAAGCGTCCAGCGGAGGGCAACAAAAATGATTAGGGGGCTGGAGCACATGACTTATGAGGAGAGGCTGAGGGAACTGGGATTGTTTAGTCTGTGGAAGAGAAGAATGAAGGGGGATTTGATAGCTGCTTTCAACTACCTGAAAGGGGGTTCCAAAGAGGATGGATTTAGATGGTTCTCAGTGGGAGCAGATGACAGAACAAGGAGTAATGGTCTCAAGTTGCAGTGGGGGAGGTTTAGGTTGGATATTGTGAAAAAGTTTTTCACTAGGAGGGTGGTGAAACTCTGGAATGTGTTACCTAGGGCGGTGGTGGAATCTTCTTCCTTGGAAGTTTTTAAGGTCAGGCTTGACAAAGCCCTGGCTGGGATGATTTAGTTGGGATTGGCCCTGCTTTGAGCAGGGGGTTGGACTAGATGACCTCCTGAGGTCCCTTCCAACCCTGATATTATATAATTCTATGAATCTATCCCCCTTGACTGGGGCTGGCGTGACAGTGGCTGATTAGGTGTGTCTGCACCAGCATCCTGCCACACACCTCCCCACTTAAGCCGCTTCCAGGCTTGGCTTTGCTCGGCCCTGCCTCCCTCTGCCTGGGAGGTTATTCCGGGGGAGCCCCTCATGCCCACCTGGGGGGTCCCCGGGCCCATCCTTGAGGGGTTCACCAATCCCTCACCCACAAAAGGCACACTGGGAAGAGGATGGGCTGCCCCACAAGTCTGCGGTGACCCAGAGGTCCTAACACTAGTCACAGCCTCAGGTGCATCGTCCTGGCTGTTCCCTTTTCCTTTCTGACGGGGGACCAGGGCTGGGACAGACCTAGCCAGGGCTGGGGCAGACCTCGCCCAGGCTGCCGAGTGCCTCAAGTTCTGGTTCCCGACCCAGCGAAGTTCGGACCTCCCCGGGTGGGGGTCCCACCTTCAGGCCTTCCTTAGGCCCCTCCCCCTCTGCCCCTGGGGTCTCCTCCCCTGAGGATTCTAATTCAGGGTGCTCCTTTTGGTCCCCCTTCTACTCTTGTGCGGTCTCTTTTCTGACTATGTTGTCTAGGGTCTAGATCCCCTTCTCCCTGGGGCTGTGGGCCCTCCCCCTTCCTGGGGTCCCCCCCTTGCTTTGGTTTCAGAGTAACAGCCGTGTTAGTCTGTATTCACAAAAAGAAAAGGAGTACATGAAGTGAGCTGTAGCTCACGAAAGCTCATGCTCAAATAAATTGGTTAGTCTCTAAGGTGCTACAAGTACTCCTTTCCCCTTGCTTTGGGTTACTTCCCCTCTTTCTCCCAGTGGGTCTCCTCCCCATGTTTTCCTTCCCTTTAGGGACGGGTTCCCAGTCCGTCGCCAGGACTATGAGGTAAGATAACCCCTCTAATACCCTCACCCGTTTCCAGGAGAACTTGCCCCAAACCTCTAGGGGCACCTGGGCCATGGGACAATACTCATTATCCACGTGGATGAATTTGAGTGTCATCCTCTCTCTGGGAATAAGCTAATGTGGCTTTATCTCCTCGGCTGAACGAGCAAGTGGGCGGAGGTCGTGTCTTCCAGTCCCCTCTGGGCTTTCTCCCCACCTGCATGGGAATGGTGGGCAAACCATGCCTCTTCTTCCACCCCCCAACCTCAGTCCAGCCACAGAACTCGGCTATGCCACATTCCATCACCGGGCAATCACGTTTTTTATGTCCCAGTTGCCCATAACACCTGCATACAAGCTGTCCTGGGCGACTAGGGGCACCCTTTGTCTCTTCTCTCCGTCTCTCCACGCTCTTCCCAAGGGGAGGGTTCTGTGGATTTCTTCCCTCCCCCTGCGTCCCAAGGTATCTGATTCGCCCTTGGAGAGAAGTCCGCTTCTGCATACTCCTCTGTCAGCTTGACTGCGGCCTCTACAGTGTCCGGCTGGTGTTGCCGGACCCAGGCTTGCATGCTCTCTGGGAGGCTCTGCGCAAACTGTTCCAGTATCACCTGGTCCGTGATCTGCTCCACCGTTTGGGTGTTGGGCCGCAACCACGGTGTGGTCCAGTCTGTCAATTTCTGGGTGAAGGCCCGGGGCCCCATGCCTCCAGTCCACCTGGCCGACCGAAATTTCTGTTGATACTTCTCGGACAAAAGCCCCACCTGGTCTAGGACGGCCGCCTTCATGGTGTCATACTACCTGGTTTGTGAATCAGTCAGGGCCATATATGCAGCCTGTGCCTCCCCAGCGAGATATGGGGCTAGCCGTAGGGCCCAGGTTGCCCCCTCCCATCCAGTGCCCACGGCCACTTGCTCAAAGTTGCAGAAGAAGGCCTTGGGGTTGTCGGCGGGGGTCCATTTTACAAAGGCCCAACCCCGTAGTGGGGGTGCCATCTCCCCACGAGGAACTCATCAGTTTCTGCAGGAGTTGTTGCCGCACCCCCGCCTGCTCCTTAATAAAGTCCTGCACAGTCTTCTGCTGCTCAGCCTGCCAGGCGAGTAGAGCCTGTCTCTCCATCTGGTGGGATTGCTGGAAGGCCTGCAGCGTCTTCTGCATCTCCTCCTGCTGCTGAGTCTGCCACTGCAGGGTTCCCTCCATCTCTGGGTCACCAAACTGTAGCTCTGGCACAAAAGGATCTGTGACAAGCCTCCACATGTCACGGGGTGCATGGCCAGCCCCTTTTTTTCTGGGCCTCATTGCCCTCCCGAATAAGTCCAGGGAGACTTCAGCTCTGTGCAACACCCATGTCTTTTATTCTTTAAGCATTTTCCCACCACTCGTGTCCAACTATATACAATCCTTACAGGTTTCTTGCCTACTGCAGGCTGGGTCAGTAACCAGATAGAGGCCTTCCACCTCCCTCTGTGACGGACCCCTCTCTCTGCCTGCCCCAGCTCCTTCTGGCTCCTTCCCAGCCTTTGTAGCTCCTGGCCTCTCAGGCTGGCAGGTATTGCCAATTGCCAGGCAGACATAAGGCTTTTCAGCCAGCCCCAATCTATCCCCCTTGATTGGGGCTGGCGTGGCAGGGGCTGATTAGGTGTGTTTGCAGCAGAACCCTGCCACGCACCCACCTTGTTTGCCAGCAGGGTTGGAACCTGTAGATCTACCCACAGACTTCTGCCACTTTCCTTTGGGTTTGATTTATGTTTGAGGCTTGTGTAAAGACAGCATTTGAGTTAGAGATGCGGTGTTAGAGATGCAGAGGGGCATTGTTCTGCAATGTACATTGGCCAAACTGGACAATCTCTACACAAAAGAATATAAATGGACAGAAATCAGACGTCAAGAATTATAACATTCAGAAACCAGTCAGAGAACACTTCAACCTCCTTGGTCACTCAATTTCAGACCTAAAAGTGGCAATTCTCCAACAAAAAAACTTCAAAAACAGACTCCAACGAGAAACTGCAGAATTTGAATTAATTTGCAAACTGGACACCGTTAAATTAGGCTTGAATAAAGACTGGGAGTGGATGGGTCATTACACAAAGTAAAACTATTTCCCCATGCTAATTCACCCCCCCCACCCTGTTACTGACACCTTCTTGTCAACTGTTTGAAATGGGCTATCCTGATTCACTACAAAAGGTTTTTTTCTCCTGCTGATAATAGCCCACCTTAATGAATTGGTCTTGTTACAATTGGTATGGCAACACCCATTTTTTCATGTTCTCTGTGTCTGTATATATCTTCCTACTGTATTTTCCACTCTATGCATCTGATGAATTGGGTTCTAGCCCATGAAAGCATATGCCCAAATAAATTTATTAGTCTCTAAGGTGCCACAAATACTCCTCATTCTTTTTGCTGATACAGACTAACACGGCTACCACTCTGAAACCAGTATCCTACTAGCTATTCCCATTGCTGTGATTACATGGAGTAACAATATGGCCAGTACAATTGATCCCAGCATTATACAAGTCATTTTCTCAGTGCCTGGTCATTATGTGGAATGTCCTTTTTCTTTCTCCTTCAAATCCCCTTCTCACTTTTCCCCAAAGGGATTAATTGGCTTCTTTTTGCTGGATCAGCTGAGCTGAGTAGTTTCACCATCAGCAAACTCAGTGAGAAGCAAGAGCTGGAGTAGACAAAGAAAGAATTCTACTCAGAAGAGTGTAGCAATAGACTTCATTGTAGCTTTGAACAAAAATGTCCTTGAAATACCTTTTGGTAGGTTAACTGCTATGACTGGAGGAGCTAGCAAACTGAAAGGTCTCCTCAATGATTCTTACAGACTAATGAACAAATTTGATTAAGATTTGGCAGCTTTTCCTAATGTTCCCTGTAACTAGCAGTTCTTTCCAGGCAGTGCTGTCCTCCATGTTTGAAAAGAGAGCAGCCTAGTAATTAAATGATGAACGAAGGCAAATGTACTGATGAGCGTTTGGTGGTTAATTAAATGAAAGAAAGAGAATGTACAACAAAAATGCCCGTCTAATGTCCCTTGAGGCCCTGCCAAACTCCCCCTTCCCCATCAAGTTTATAATGGGAAAGGAGACACCTGCACAAATGGTGTTTTCTTGGTTGGCCCTTTGTGGTCGAAATTGCTGCTGTACCTCACCAGCCTGGCATATATAAGAAGGTAACTAATGATGATCTACACAAATCACCTTCTAATTCATAAAGTAATAGTGACATCTCCCAATGTAGCTCCATCATCTTAAAATATCCAGGCTTTCATAGGTGGCATGATTTTTTTAAACTTCAGTGTTCTGTTAGGATTTTCTTTCCCTTAAGTTATTGTTAAGCTTTTAGAACCTTAACACCATTGTCTCAGAATTTTCATTCTGATTATGCCTTGGTTGGAGTGAGATTCATTTACAGTGTCCAATGCTTACTTCCATAGGTATGGATTATGCTGCTGTCTGCAAAAGAAAGGGGATTTCATTGCATTACTTTTGTACTCCAAAGGCAGTAAGAAGCTAATCAGGAATACATCTGAATAAGATTCAACTGGGTGACGCAGCCTGTGCCTCAGTAAACAGCTTCACGTTATATACATGGAATGTTCAAACATTATCATCAAACAAAAGGTTTGGTGTTGCTGCTGAATTAGCTGAAAAAAGCAGCTGATATTACCTGAAGGCAATTGCTAATGGGTGGAGGGTCATCTTGGCATCTGCGGTACCACAGAGGCCAATAGGCAAGATAAAGATGCGTGTTTTTATGTAAGACCATTATAATTTTGTACAAATTTGAACTCATAAATAAAACTCTCTCCAGATCCAAGTTTCAAGGCAGAATAAATACCTGTAGAGACTTAGCCTCAAACAACTAATGGACAGAAATTTGCTGTTCAAATCCCAGAATTGCTGACAATGATTATTTCCTATTTTGCTGCTACAGTTAAGGTTGACAAACTAAGGGGGAAAATATAATGGTTTATTGAACTTCAGTAGAAGTTACTTGTGTGTATGGGCCAATTTAGATTAGTTACCAAAAATAATTGGGCGCTCAGACTATTAGAACGTGAGCTGTTCAGTGATTCTGGCCTCAGATGTACAATAAGAAATACCCCCATCAGTTTCAGTGCTAGTTTTTCTATGGAAAGATTTTTGTGTTTAGAAAAGAAACTGCAGCTCTGTAACTTTTAATGTAGTTTGGGGCTTGGGAAAAGGAGAAAAGCTGAATATAATGCAAGAAAAAAGCCCCCTGTAATTAGTATAGGGGGAAGAAAACATTAAGTATTATAGAGCAACACCAACTAGACAAAAGCAGGTAAGAAACTAAACATGCTTTGGATGAGCAAAACCAGCTCTGCGAGTGTGTGTTTAAGGCTTTGCCTCTGTGAAATGGACAAGCCAGAAAATATGAAATGTACACCGCAATTCTTGGAAGACCTTGGGAAGGGATCTTTTAGTTGTTCAACTCATCACACATCTGTTCCAGTAGACTCTTACCATGGTAGTAAAACATGACAATCTGTTGCATAATTGATATTCTTTTTTAGAAATACCTTATGTTCTTATGTTTAGAAATACAAATGTGTCTCTGCATCTTACTCCCCAGATGACAAGGGAAACTGAGTAAACTTGTGTAGGGTTTTGTGGGCCACATGGTTCACAGAGTTCAGATACCACAGAAAGTGCAACAGTAAATCACTTCATAGTGTAGCAGACTCTGCTTACAGTTCTGATATTGTAAAACTGGTGACGGTGAAGCAGATGTTACTTTTTTTAATGTATCGCAGGCTGCAAATTGCAATTTTCTGTTTTGGTTGCTCCACTTTAGATCTTCAAGTGCTTTTCTATTTTGTGCCAAATTAAAAGATTTGGGAAGAAAAATATCATTAGGTTGCTATTTAAAGGGTTTTGCTGGGGGGGGGGAGGGGATTTGTCTTTCACTGGTGTTTGGACAGTGTTTTCAGATACATTTTTTGGAAGTGGACAGGGACACATTTAATATAGCTATAGCCCTACTTCTTTGTGAGAGTCAGTAAATATAATTTTGATGCCTGGGAATTTAATGACATCTTTTCTTGGAAGAAGAACCGTGAAGAAAATTAGAAATTGTGGTCAAAATCCTGGCATCCCGTGACTATGTAACCCATAAATTAAAGCTTTTTGTGCTTTGAAACATTCAATGCTGAAGCATGATACATCTAACAACTTCTGTACTAATACATTTCTGTACTATTTATTTTATGTCTAAACATAATTGCCACATCTCTACCTTTTTAACTTCTACTGCTATAACAGTCAAATAACTTTGGCTGCTGGGAATCTCCCTTATTCAGAGTGTAAAATTTGGATGTGAGGAACTGCCATATAGTGTGACATAAGAGGAACTAAAGTCAGAGAAAAGTACCACCAGTATCACCAGTGTGGATATAAAACAGGGACAGCATAAAAGTACTTTTATATTTTGGGGCTTTATACTCTGGGCTGAAATTGGTCCAAGTAAATAAGCAACCTATATACTTAACAATTTTTAGGTACAACTTATTAAACAATGAGTTTTCCTATAGACCTTAGAGTTTTTCTACAGGTGTTAATAATGGCTCATTGGGTCAGCTGTTAGTTTCTCTAGTTAAACCATTTGGGAAGTTCATGATCTCTGGAAAGGCTCATGAAAGGCATTCCATCTCCCAAGAGCCTTTCTAGAAGCAGCCGTCATATAACCTTAGCTGCTCTTTGTGCAGTATTTGTCTTTCAATGCAGTTATAGTGCCATTTTTTAAAATAAATGAATTTAAAGGAAGTTTAAATATATATATAGGTGTCTTCTTTTTTTGGTCAGCAAAACCAGAAGAGATAAAACCGGTGGAGCTTGTGACGGGAAATGACATCACGGCACCTCCAAACAAAGAGCTTCCTCCAAGCCCTGAGAAGAAGACCAAGGTAGGTGTGCCGTTATGTCATGGCTTCTTTATACCCAGCTCTGTGGGTTTGGTTTCCCCTGCCTGCTTTACTCCCTGCTTCTTAAGCTGTGATGATACACTTCTGTTTTCTGAGCTAGTGGCTTCTGGGAAGTATTTCATTTGAACACGAAACAATGTAATTCAATTGTAAAGTTACAAACAAATTGGCTTTCAGTAAATCTAATTGAAACTGGATTTAACCCAACAAATTTATGCTCAACTTAAATGTAAAATAATTCATTGGGCAATGTCCATGGTGGGGAGAACAATAAATTTTCATAATGACATTTCAAGAATATTAATATTTTGATCCACTTGATAGTTTCATTATTATTAATGTATTTGTATTTCAGTAGCATACAGGGGTCCCCATCAGGACCTGGGGCCCTAGTCTGCTTGGCATTGTACAGACAGTTGGTCTCTACCTCAAAGAGATGGTAGCACTCAGCAGAGTCTGAACCAGAACTCTTACTGAAGTTTTGAACCCAAACAGTAATCTCTATATCCGTGAATGCCATGGTTTTACTCTCATTCACATTGTCACCTGACAAATCCAAAGGAATAGGCTTCAAACAACTAAGCTCCAGTTTTTATTAAGAGTTGATACCTAAGGCTAAATCCAGGTCACATTGAAGGGACTGGGAATTTGGTCATTGGTTTAGATTAGATTAGGATTTAGATCTTGCACTGCATTATATATGTATAATTAGACAGAAATGTCCCGTTCATTGAGCATAGGACTAAATGTCAGGAACTCCAAACATTAATTGTAGCTCCACCACTGACTCCCTTTGGGGCCTTGATTGTCTCTGGGCCAAATTCTGGTCCCATCAAATTTAATAGCAAAACTCTTATTGACTTCAGAGGGCAAAATCCTGGTCCCAGTGTTGCTGTTCCCCATCTGTAAAACCGGTAATACATTACTTCCGGTCAATGTTATATGCCAGCTCTCAGCCTTTCTTTTGTTACGCTCAGAAGACAGGATGTTTAATGTTTTTGTTTCCTCTAAATAGCATTTTATGTTCCTTGCTGCTTAACATTTTTGTTTACAATGCGCTGTTTTTTTCTTTTTGTCTATGTTTGTGTTTACATTGGATGTTGCTTTTTGAAAAATGTAAAGCCTTCAGCATCCACACCATCAGCAAAACCTGCAGCAACGAAAACCAAGCCACTGTCCACTACAAGCCCCAAGCGGCCAGCTTCTGCCACACCTGGCCAAAACAAAAAACCCACCAGCCCTACTGCAGGTCCTACTTCGGCCACTACTCCCAAACGCCCAGCCACCAGCACTACACGTCCCTCCACTTTAACTCCTAAAGACACTAAACCAAAGGTAAGAGAGAATATTTCACTTGCACATTGAAGCTCCAAGGCTTGTAGACCAAAATCCAGGTAACTGTTTTATCTAACTAGCAACAGTCGATAGAAATCAATGGTAGTATAGTTCTAGAGACAACAATGGAATAATAAGATTAAAGCCTGAGCTTGCTATCAGATCTGCATGGTTACAAGATTCTGCCTCCATGGATCTGAGGAGGATATGTATTTTGGCACTGAGGGGTAGGAAGAGCAGGAGAGCGTTGAAATTTTTATGAACTACTAAAAGGTGCTCAAGAAAATTCTTTACTTTTTTACATTTAAAACAAAAGCCTGTAACCTTCTTTGTTCTGCATTATACACTTCAGAGAACTGCTGAATTAATGTGATTGAATTGGGAACTTAATGTTCAACTCCACATTCTATAAAAAGAGCTAGACCAAATAAGTCAACAAGAAAACTGGGAAACCAGTAGGTAAATAAGACCACTGGGATGTGGGAGGGGGAAAGGTTAAGAGTACTGGATAGCTACAGTCTAACAAGGCAAAGCAGAGACTATTACAATAACAACGGGGGTTAAGCTATGGTCGGGAAAAGTCATCTTAAATATGAATAAGGGACTGGAAGAAGCTGCCGAAACAGGTTGTAGAAATCTACCACCACTGGATGTCTTCAAGATACAGATTAATCACCCATTTTAGGTAATTGTGACACAAAGCAGGGGTATAGACTAGGTGACCGAATAGAGATGCTTCTACTCCTAAATAGCTCTGTGAAATCTTCTCCAATGTCTTCCCAAATAAACACCCTGAAGAATGGCCTACCAACACTCCCCTTGAGATAAGCAGCAGGAATAACCTCCGCACCCCACACATACATACGCTAATGGTGTTTGCAGATTGAGTGCAATCCTTCCAATTCAGTGTCACTTTATGTAACTTCAATAGTGCCCAGATACCGTGGTGATGGATGCCATTAGATATGACTTATTCATTGATCTGCTCAGTAAATGGTCGTTCAAACTCTAAAGCATCATATCCTAGAGCAAAAGAAGGATATAAGCACTCAATTTAGAGAACTGAAAGCCTGTCTTCAATGTGCCCCATGCTGATTGTGACCTGTAAGTGGGTTGTGCAGTGTGTATTTGGTATTTGTAGAACACCAGACTTTTAAGGGGACACTGACAAAATACAAATTTTTTTTTAAAGTTCTTGTTTGTAATTGCATCAGAGATTATTAAACTGGAGCAATTTGAAAATCTAATGGACTTTCTGCTCCTCACTCAGCTTGGAAAATAAAACCGTTTACTTTACCTCTCACTGCATCATCTCTAGATGTTTAAATTTACTCACCTATTACATCTAGGTGCTTACATTTACATCCAGTTTGAAGCAAGGCATTTTTGTTTATAACAACTTCATGTGTATATTCTCATGCAGTAGTACAGAAACTGCAGAGGAATGTTGAAATAAACTTCAGCTGTAAATCTTCACATTCATCAGTGTGTTTGTTAAGGGCTTAACTGTCAAATGCAGATCTAAAGGATTGTGTTTAGTGTCCCCTATACAGGTGGTTACAAAAGGGCAAATATATGTGTCTGTGTCTCTGTCTGAACAAAGCCAATGTATATTTTGATGGAAATAATGATTTTTTTGGGTAGGTAATCCCACTTTCACTTCCTCCTTCCATCGTTACTTTTCTAAATTTATCACTAATCACAAATGTTTAACGCTTTTTAAAATTGATTTTAGGTAAACCATAATATTGCAGAAATTCTGAGTTGTGACCAAATATTGTATAACTCCCCTGCTTCCCCCTCTCCCCCCCAAATAACCACTTATAAATTATTTCCAATTTCTGTTGATGTTGCAGTCAAATTGTCCCATCTGCTTAGTTTTCCAGGAAGGAATGAACCACTCTCCATTTTCCTGATGGGTCAATTGTTCATAAATTGATCCTTCTATTGTGTTCCAGATGATCTGCCAAATGCCTTTTTAGCCTGGAAAGCATTTTGGCCTGTAATTAAATAGCTTCCTATTCCAGAGGTTAGTGAGTGCCATGATGCTAGGGAACTAATGACTAAAAAAGAACAGTGGAGCTCAAAATAAATACTTTGTGTAAGTCTACAAATGGACTACTCCTGTCAGCTGAGGAATCTAATGGAGCTTCCCAGATAGTGAATAATGAATTTTAGGGTGCACCAACCTCCCTGTCTCATGTGTCCTTCACTAAGTATAGCCAGCCACAGGTTTTCATGTACTATAGGACATTTGTTTTAGAATTTTCTGTTACAGAACTTTTCTTAGCAGTGTCTAGCTTATGTATTTAAGAATCCAAACAGTTGTGCTTCAGCCATTTTTAAAAGGAATTTCAGTGCATTCCAAGTTCTCTTGCAGCTACATCTTGAGAGTACTGTTTGTAATTGGGCCATTGGTTTCAGTGTAGCCTTTTGTTACCAGGTAACAGATGCAAAGAGCCCAGACAAACGGACCTCACTTTCAAAGCCACTGTCTGCTACGACACCTCGAGCTGCTGTAAAGGGCAGCCCTGCCACGCCCAGGACAACTGCAGCATCTCCAGTTACAACAGCCTCCGGTCTGAGAAACACTGCTACTTCCCCACCCAAAAGGCCAACATGTAAGCATTGCCCTTTTGAGCTCAGGACGAGCACCCTTGCTTTCTAAACTGTTGCTAGCTTCTGTTGAAAAATGTTAGTATTTGGATTAACTGACAGAAATTTAGCCCTCTCTTGCAGCTCATAGTGCCCCTGACAGTTTGAACTGAGGCAATAATCAGCACCTTCCATGCTTGCACTTCTCTGGCCCCATCAGTTTGTCACATTTAGGTTTCCATTAAATAAAATGGCTAGTTCTTCAGTTGCAAATAAAACTATCACATTTTTGGCCACAAATGGTGAGGACTGCTTGAGCTGTGATAAGTGTGAACTTGAAGTGTGATAGGTGTGTAGAGATGGTGATAGGCAGATGTAGAGACATAGGGGACAGAAAATTTAAGTTTTATAAATTCAGAGTCTGAGACCGGAAGAGACCATTAAATGATCCATTCTGACCTCCTGTATATGTAGGCTTGGCAGAATTAGATTTTTATTTTTTTGTAACTTCAACAGATATTAACTTTTTCTTTTAAAGCATTTTTTATTTTTGTCTAGTTAAAATTTTCACAGTTGCAGGAAATTATGGGGTGGTCAGACAATAAGGAGTCATGAAATTATTTAATGACAGTAGATCATAGAATATCAGGGTTGGAAGGGACCTCAGGAGGTCATCTAGTCCAACCCCCTGCTCAAAGCAGGACCAATCCCCAACTAAATCATTCCAGCCAGGGCTTTGTCTAGATGTTGAAGTTCAAAAAGTTAAAGCTTTTGTCAACATCACATGTCAAAATGATCAAGTAAATACCCTTAAATCAAACTCTAAGTTCGCCAGCAGCATTTCTTTTATTTTGCCTATCTGTAAATTTCTGTTATCAATGGAAATATTTTTTTGTTGGTTTGTATGTGTATGATGAAATTGACATGTATCAATATTTACTGATAAGAATCTAATACTTCCAAGCCTGTGTATATCACAGGCCATCTAAATTTCACCCTGTTTACACTTTGCTCAATGAAGGGGTAACTTGTACTTGGCTAAAACCATATCTTCCAGAAGGACACCCACCCAGTGTTGATCTGAAGACATCAAAGAATGGGAAACCCCTCACTCCTCTTTGTAATTTGTTCCAATGGTTAATCACCCTCACTGTTAAAAAATTGTGCTTTATTTCTAATTGAATTTGTCTGGCTTCAGCTTCCAGCCATTGCTGCTTCTTCTGCCTTTCTTTGCTAGATTAAAGAGCCGTTTAGTATCTGGTATTTTCTCCCTGAGAAGGGACTGTAATCAAGTCAAATCTCAGTCGTCTTAATACGCTAAACAGGTTGAGCTCTTTAAGTCTCTCACTATAAGGCATTTTCTCCAGCCCTCAAATGATTTTTGTGGCTGTTTTTTGCACCCACTCCTCCAACTTTTTACCATTCAGAACTGAATGCAGCATTCCAGCATCAGTCTCACCAGTGCCATATACAGTGGTAAAATCACCTTCCTACCCCTACTCACCACTCCCCTGCTTATACATCCAAGGATCACATTGGCCTTTTTTGCCACAGCATCACACTGGGAATATATTGGGTTACTTGTCCACTGTGACCTCTAAATCCTTCTCAGAACCCACAGTCCATCAGTCTGTAGGTGTGGTCTTGTAGGAATAGCACTAGGCCTTGTGCCAGACCTCCATGGAACCCTAACAGAAACTCTCCCATTCAGTGATGATGATTCCTCATTGACAGCTAATTTCTGAGACCTCAGTTAGCCACTTCTTAATTCATTGAATTTGTGTTTTATTGATTTTGTATTGTGCTCATTTTTGATCAGAATATCATGGGATACTAAGTCAAAAGCCTTATGAGGGTCTAAGTCTGTTGCATCGATGCAGTTACTTTTATCAACCAAATTTGTAATCTCATCAAAGAATGAAATCAGGTTTGTTTGACAAGATCCATTTTCCATTAAAACATATTGACTGGAATTTAATCATATTCCAGTTTTTTAATTCTTTACCTATAGAGTCCTGTATGACCTTTTCCACTATTTTGCTTGGGATTGATGACAGGACTAACCCACCCTACAGTTACCCTGCCATCCTGCTGGCCCTCTTCAAAAGTTTCCATGGTACTCCAAGATTATTTAAAAATGGCCAGTGATCTTCTTAGGCAACTCTTTGGGACTCTTGGTTGTAAGTTATCCAGGCCAGTTGATTTAAAAATATTTATCCTTAGGAGATGTTATTTAACATCCTCCTTAGTTACTAACAGGCTGGAAAGTACTTCATTTTTCTGTGATGTGAGTACATTATCTTGCTTCTTTCCAAATATAGAACAGAAATATTTATTGAACACTTCTGCCTGTTCTGCATCGTTATTAACAATGTTACCATCTACATCTAGTAATGGGCCTACACCATTGCTAGTATTTATTTTGTTGCTGATCTATTAACAAAAACAAACAAACCAACCCACTTCCTTCTTATTGTGCTTAGTCCTGCCAGTCATGGAATTTTCCTGATGTCTTTAGTGTCCCTTATCAATTTTCTGCACTTCATAACTTCTAATTTATATTGATTGCTATATATTTCTTTTGTTTTTTTGGGCTTCTAATTGCTCACTTCAATTTGCCACAATCAGGATGGGCTGTCAGCCAAAGTTGTCCTCTATCTTGGTTGGGGAATTGTGGCTTTTTGGCCATCTAATTACCTTTTCTTAAAGAACTCCCAATTTTCATTTACCTTTTTTCTGTCTAAATTTTTCTTCCTAATCAGTTTGGCTCATAAATTTCCTCAGCTTTTGGAAATTAGCCTTTTTGAAGCACCAAGTGTATATATTACTGCTTGGGACTGTCTTTTGTTTGCCTACATTGAATGTAATCGGGTCATGATCACTGGTCCCTTGGTAACCACCAACTTCCAATCTCTTGAATAATTAATTTTTGTCCATCATAGTAAGGTTCAAAATAGTACCTTGTATTGGGTACAGTGCCTTCACATGTCAGAAAATAATCTAGCAAAACTATCATCAGGTTAGAGATGATGGCAAAGTTTAGAGATAAACAGGTTTGCCAAGGGATGCATTTTTGCTTTTGATATTAAATGAAGACAGTTGAGAGAAGGCCTCAAATTGATTTAAGAGAAGCAGAGAGGGGGAGTCATTAAAGGTGTCAATTGAATGTCACTAGCAAGCAATTGGTGAGAGATGTGGGAAAACCATTATATAAAAATGAATAAAAGTAAAAACAAAGCGACCCTTACCCACCATCCTGAGGCCTAACCATGTTATGACATTCTCTAGCCTCCCTGAGACTTTACTCTGAGCTTGAGTCTCTCTCTGAAGGACATGAGTTGTACCATATCTTGTGAAATAAGATGCTGCTTTTGTAATGAGAGGGAGTTCACCCAGGCATGGGGAGCAGCTGATTTTATGAGAAACTTTGATGTTTCCCTCTAAATAACAGGAAAGAGGCTAGCCCTAAAATGAGAGGCAGTCATCCTTTTTTGCATCTCACAAGTATGCATTGGGGATGCAGAAGAAGCTGATTTCTAAGAAGCAACGGAGAATGTCTGGCCACTCATGGAAGCTATGCCAGCATCCACAAAGGGTCGGTCTGTGTGTTGGCTTTCACTCCCAGTAACACCAATGAATCTGTTCACAATGAAAGCATGAAGAAAAGGTTGACTGTTTTTGTACTCTTTAGCTATCAAGACTGAAACAAAGCTTGCAGATGCCAGGAAGACCACTATGAAGTCACCATCAGGTAATCTCCCTCAGTTCCTGCATCTAAATCCTTCTCTACTTCACTACAGAAATGTGTTCAATCAGCATGTTACTGTGTATCTTTACAGTTGGGTATTTGTCTGCTTGATTTGATTGATATTTACTCAAACTTCCCTTTCTGTTATGATTATTGCAGCAGACCTGAGCCGCCCAAAGAGTGCTCCTGCAAACTCTGCGAAGAACAGCGCCACTACCCCCACTGCAACAACCCCAGGTACTCCTGTCTCACCTGGAGTTGCCACCAGCCGCCCCAAACCCAAGCCAGCTGCAGCCAGACCCACCACAGCATCGAGTACAACTCCAGAAGCTAAAAAACCATCAACAGTTAAAGCTCCACTTAAAACCAGCACTGTTCCCAAGCCACCTCGCCCAACCAGCAGTGTTTCTGCCTCTGACCTGAAGAACATACGATCCAAAATCGGATCAACAGATAACATTAAACACCAACCTGGTGGAGGAAGGGTAAGTCTCCTCAGTCAGCTTTTAGGACTACTCACATGCATTTAAGAGCTGTTGGTAGTTCTCACTGCTTTCAGTCACTCTATGCTCACTGGCTTTCCTATATTCAGACTCTGCAGAGCTCCTTTTAGGTTCCCCATGTGCACAAGGCAGCACCATTAGCATATAGAGGAAATACACTTTGAAAGGTTTCATGGAAGTATTTGGAATATGAACAGAATTTCACAACTCTTTGATATGGAGAAACAGAGCCACACTCCTGATCTGAAGACTAGCTTGTGTGAAAGCTCAGAACTCATTTATTTTCAGAGTATCTGTTTGAGAAGAGGATTTGGGACTGCTAAAATTGTACACCAGGTAGAGTAATGTGCCACTACGTGGGAGATCTGGATTCAGGAGCAAGTCTTAGGACACACTGTCTCTGTTGACATGAGCAATGTGCTGTACGGGTTAGGCTTGAAGCAGAGGTGGATAGGGCAGCATGTGCTGTTCTCAGGACACCCTCTGGTGGCCACAGACAGATAACTAAGGAAGAGGGAGATGGATTGAGAGAACTGCTATGGGAAAAAGTAGATGCAGAGGTAGAAGGAGGGGGTAGGACATACCTTGAGGCCCTCATTTAATACAGAGGTGCTAATTAATTTTCTCCCTGTGATTCTCTGAATGAGAAAAGCCTTGGAATATTTCTATGGAGTTCCTTATAAGGGTCAGACATTAGACTGATTAATGTGTATTGATTTTTAATCAGAGGGCAATCATTAACGTTTCCATCCTATACATCTTGTAAATGCAGAAACATGAAACTATTATCAGACATCATATAACAGATACTCCCAAACTTTGTGTGACCAAGTATTGAATTAGCAACTTGCCTTTAGTCCGAGGGCTTTACTTTGTGTAAAATGGAGCAAATTGCAGCACCCTTGCTTTTAATACAGAGGAGTGGTCTCCTGAAACTGATTTTCCATTCTGATCTCTGTAACCAAGGTGAAGCACTTTTTGATGGGAACCCTAGTCTCTGAAAGGCACACTAATCATAAGGGCAGTCATGAGCTGCATTGTAGTATACCATAAACCACATCACCGAAGGTACCACCGAACTGTTAAAAGTCCGGCATGTTATAACTGTAGATGGTCATGACCCCTCAGAGCCAAGAAGCCCAAAGAGTGCTTCCATGAGTATGTGTTGGGGTGCACAAAAAGCAGATATCTAAGTAATGACCGAGAATGTCTGCCCATTTAGGGAAAGCTGTGCCAGCGTTCACAAAGGGAGAAACTTCCAAACAGGGTAAACCAAACCTGGCTGGAGGACCTGGAAGTGAGAACCAAGGGAGGAGTGCTCACAAATTGAATGCAAGTTGAGACTAGATTGGAGGTTCACTAACACCATTAAGGTCCTTCAGAAATCTGGTCAAAAGAATTCCAGAAGCGTGGAAAGCTTTCTGGCTAGACTTCAGGGCTGTCTGTTAAAGGGACATTGTTTGTACAATGTATTCCCTTGTTTGTACTCCCTTATTTTGTTGGATCATTTCCATTTCATAATAGCAGTAGGTTAGAGTGTATGTTAACATAGACTGTCTGTCAAAGAGAATCATTGTATTTCTTGCAGGGCTTTTAAAGTCTTCAAAGTTATTCTTCTTTTGGGAGTGTCCTAATAAACAGAGAAGTGTTGCCTGTTTTACTGCTGTATTATTAATTGGTTCAGCAGGGTACAGAGCTGCTGCAGAAGCCCTGGTCTTAAAAAATTCAGCTTTGAGTGCACTCGCCTGTTGCGGTGAGCATTGGTTAACAAGTAAGAAATCAGCGGGAAAATGGGCTCTCTCAGGCTGACACTGAATTTTTCCAAACCTGCACAATCTCATGTTGAACTAACTGCAACTTTTTGCCTTTGCACCAATCTTGATTGATTAAATCTTAATACACAGGATCAGGTAACGTTTCTTCATTGCTGTACGCAGCATAATGTATAGCATGAGCCACGGTAGGGTGGTGAGGGAGATGAGTAATGGGAATACAGTGCAGACCCATCCAGCGGAACGCTTAGTAGGGTTTCAGAGGTGGGAGGAAGTCTCCAGGTAGACCTGTGGAGCAAAAAAACTGTAGGACAGAACCTGGCACAACTGTTCAGTTATTATGAGGCCGGGCATAATTCTTCCACAGAGCCTTGGCCACCTACCCCACTAGGAAGCGCTAAAATTCTGATGCATGAAGGGATCTTTCAAGAGATTCGCTTGTCTGAGTGAGACCGTACCTTCTGCTTTACCAGTTCTAGATTTGAGATTCCACCTTGTCTCACCATTTTAACATGTTGATTTATAAAAAGTTCTCCCTGACTTGTCCAGTCCACTGAATCTATCTTGGTTGTTGATTTGAATTCCATCATTTCCTCCCATCATTTACTTTGATTCTCATGGTTAAAATCATCCTCCATTTGTCTCCATCTAGGCTAAAGTAGAGAAAAAACCAGAATCAGCCGGTGCTGCGCGAAAGTCTGAACCCAATGCAGTCTCTAAAATGGCTACTACTAAAACAACTGTAACAAAAGAGGGTGCACAAAAGCAGCCCAATGGGAAAGTGAGTTTTGTTTCAGTCTTTTATCCCTGAAAGATGAAAGGGAAACTTTTTTCCATTTGAGTCACTTTCCCTTCTATTTAGCTTTTATGCTTTCTCTTGTCAGTGTCACTGTTCCCCTCCCTTCCCCACGTGCACCTTTTCCACATCTTTCCTGTATGTCCTGTGACACTGCCAGTAAAATACAGTCAGAAGTATTCCTGCTGACTTCACATATAGTTTTTTTCAAGGCCTGACTTACACATTGCTTCAGTGGTGTGCTCTGCCTTCACTTTTAGATGGGCTGTAACTCTAAGATGGGCTGGTCTTCTGTGAGGAAAACCTCCCTTCTCTATGGATGCATCTGTGGATGCTGGGATTAGGAAGCGGGATCAATGGTCCTGGCACTTTCAAACAAAAAAGTATGGAGAACTGGTGACTTAATGTTCTCCCTGTAACTTTCTGGACCTAGTTTCAAGAATACTGTTCTCTAACCCCTCACAGCTGGTGGTTACCAGTTGTTGGCTTCCTACCCTGAAGTTCTGTCATGAAGTCTTATCCCAGATCTGAGCTATGTGGGGGAAAGGAGTAGAGAAGAGGAGGGCTGGCAGTGAAAGTTTAACTTGTGAGCTGGTGCTATCTCCTGAGATACCATCAGGTAGACCTTATATATGTATAGGATGGCATTGGTCTTGCTCTTAAATGTTTTGCTCCTCTGAATTAGAGCCAGCAAGCTGGTAAATTTCCATGGCAGGGTAAATGTGAGGGTCCTTGTTGCACTTAATCCAATCTACCTAAATTGGCAAGTATCCTTTGAAAACTCCATGTTGGTGGTTCTAGCTACAGGTGATAACTTCAATGTACAAAACCAAACTACTGTAGGAGGTAAAGCTTCCACCCCGTATTTAATTTATCTTCTTGTACCATGCGTGTTTCTGAACATGCTATACCGTAAGTAACCTCTAGGACTGAACTCAGGGGCTTGTCATAACTGATTTTATTTATTTATTTATTTTTTAAAGAGTAGAGTTGTAGCTTTCACTTAACTTTTGAGGGTTCATAGCCTTAGGCTTTTTTGTGTGTTTAATGGGTCTGGAACTGTTTGTTAGATACATTGTTTCTCCTGTATCTGGCTGGCATCAGACCTGCTGCCAATTAAGTTAAATTGGTGGTTTGACGACCTTCCATGTAGTTACTGCTTTCAGGATTAGGCTATACTGCTGAGAGGTTTTCAGATGCATTGCCTAGGATTTGAGTCGTTCCCAGGCAAACTGGAACAGTTTAAAACTGCAGAGACTAACCAGTGAGTGGGTTGTCGGAGGCAGTGACTTGGATCAACGAGGTGAAAGTGTGAGAATGAAGGGATGGAGATAGCCATGTTTGTTCTCACTGCTGGAATGCATGGCTGAACATGCGCTAAGGAAGCTAGCATACAGAGTCTTCTTGGCAGCCAGGCGCTCTTGTACTGCTTGTCTGTACAATATGCTAAGAAAGTGTTGTCCACCACAATAGCACTTAAGCTGTCACCACTGCCACTGTCTGCTTAGCTGTACTCTGCCTCTCCTTGTTTGTTCACTCTTTTTCTCTCTGTCTTTCAAGTTCTTTCACATGTAATGCTGAAGTTGGGTTGAAGTTTAACACAGCTCTTTGTTTATCCACCATGTTACAGCATCACTCCAGCCTGCCGTATGACCGTTCTAACCAGTCCTCTTCCCTTGTGTTGTTTTTCCATTCTGTAACACTCTAGGTCCAGATAGTCTCCAAAAAAGCGAACTACAGCCATGTTCAGTCCAAGTGTGGTTCCAAGGACAATATTAAGCATGTCCCTGGAGGTGGGAATGTAAGTATGGACTCTGGACAAGCTGTCTTTCTACTAACTTCTTGTTCTGCTTTTTTATGTAGACTTTTGAGAATATTCTGTTTCAGGCGGATGAGCACGGCAGAATTAAGATTTCTGGGAGATGTGTAGGTAGACTTTTTCCTGAGCTGTAGTAGGTTAAATGTGTGAGCGTATGTTACATTTCACAGCCGTGCATTCGATCCATTTCCCAGTGACCTAAAGCAAGGAGGATTTTGCATCAGGAGAAGGACTTTGAAACACTTCTGGGGATGTAAGATTCCAATCTTTGTTTAGTTACTAACTTAAGAGCGACTTCTAACATTCAAGGCTACTGGTTTCACTGGAAATAGGGAGGTGAGCTTGCTGAGGTGTTGCGAGCTAATACTGTGATGGTTGTATACGCACTTTGAGTACACACTGTGGATTTCAGATGGAGATAGTATTGCTAGGTATCTAGAGCTGAGTGATCGGAGCAATGCCAAATACCCATCTGGATGGTGAAAAAAACATGCGCTTTAAAGACGTCCTGTGTTGACCTGACAGGTCACCTGTTTCCCAGTGGACACAGCCTGCATTACCTTTAAAAATATCTATCTATCTATCTGTCTATCTATCTGTCTATCTATCTATCTGTCTATCTATCTATCTGTCTATCTATCTATCTGTCTATCTATCTGTCTATGCCAGAGTTTGTTTACTTTCTAAGTAGTGATAGTTTCTGGGAATGCAGAGTGTGGATGCTCGCAGCAATAGCAACTTTGCCACTGTTTTAAATAAGGAGGGTGACTAGGTGGAAGAGTCTGTTTCTTGCTGCTGCTAATTTTCCATTGTCCCTGTGCCCAACACACTGACAGCTATCGCTGTTGAAGTTCAGAATCCCTGTACTGAGTGGGGTGTCACCTGTAGTGATGTCCTGGCTTTCCCTTCTCCATTCCACTGACTCTATGCCAGGGGTGGCCAACCTGAGTCAGAGAAGGAGCCAGACTTTACCAATGTACATTGCCAAAGAGCCACAGTAATACGTCAGCAGCCCCCCATCATCTCCCCACCCCACTAGCAGTGCCTCCCACCCACGGGCAGCCCCGCCGATCAGCGCCTCCCCCTCCTTCCCGATCAGCTGTTTTGTGGCTTGCAGGAAGCTCTGAGGGGAAGGGGGGGAGGAGCGAGGGCACAGCAGGCTCAGGGGAGGGGGCAGGAAAGGGTGGAGTGGGGGCAGGGCCCGTGGCAGAGCCAGGAGTTGAGCAGTGAGCACCCCCTGGCACATTGGAAAGTTGGCACTTGTAGCTCCAGCCCCGGAGTCGGTGCCTATACAAGGAGCCACATATTAACTTCTGAAGAGCTGCATGTGGCTCCGGAGCCCCAGGTTGGCCACCCCTGCTCTATGCAGTTGTGGGATTAAAAACTTATTAATGCAATGCTGTTTAAAAAAGCTAAAGTTAAATCCCTTCAGCTTCTCTTCCAGGATGGAGTGGGGAGGAAACCTGCATTCTTGGCCTGCAAATAGTCAACCGTTAGAGGCAAACGTAGTGCTTGGCCATGGACTCAGTGCATTGTCACCTGTTTGAGCACTTGCCACTCGCTGGACTTGGAGGCTGTAAATGCTGCCTCGAATATTGCTTGTGGGGCAGGTCATGCTCTGTTAGCACCTTCTTGAGAAATATGCCTGTGCATGGTTATGCATCAACTCTTGCATTCAAATTCTTTCATAAGTTACTGCAAGAGGATCCTGAAGACCTTCGTTGTGGGTTTTATTAAAAAAAGCTTGTTAAATCAAGGGCTAGTCATCCTTTTCACAGGTGGAGAACAACCTTTTCTCCGGGTGTAGGAAGAGCACAGCTACAGGTGTAATTTTCATTTAATCAGGCTTTTGTTCTCTTCAAGATTTATAACTGCCGAGACATTTTATATTTGTGCTGGGGTTGTCTCACATTTCACTTTGCCAGTGCTTGGCATCCATAGGGTTCTTTCAGCTGTACTGCTAAAGAGCAGCTGTTATGCACCCAAAGGGGCTTTATTTTATAAACCACTCCTTTTCTGTTGAGTGGTGTTTTGTATAGTATATTTCTGGCTGGGCCTTATGTACTTTTTCCTCCTCTGTTATCAACAGACATGTTACAGAATAAAACCTTGGGTTGCGGGGAATGTTTTTCACTTTATATTAAAAATCCCATGTAATAAACCACCAAAACTGTCCTCTTCTCTCCGTTTTACTATTCTTCTATCCCCTCTAGGGGATGTTTCCAGCTCTAGGGAAAAGAGGTATCCTCTTTCAGCTCTTTGTTCTCCCAGTGTCTCTCTTCCTGTCACCACTACATCTCTTCAGTCCACTAGTTAAGCTGTTCACTTTAAGAACAGAGAATAAAGTGCTTATCATTTTCAGGTTCCAAATGCCCAAAAGCCAGCTTCAGGCAGCCGCTCCCAGCCGTCCATCGCCCCCAAACCCAGCCCAGGCAGTACCAATGTGAGTAGAAGAGCCAGACTGGCACACCTGGCTTCTTATGATTGGATTTCCTTTTGTCCATTTTGCATTCCCTCCGCTATTCCTGGGCACTGTACCAGGTGTCCGCTTCTAAGGCATTTTCTGTCCAGTCAGACAGCATGAGATAGTCCTCTCATTGCATCTGCTCATAGAAGCTCCCTGTTTCTAAAGTTTTTAACCATGCAGCTGATGGGAATGATTGAAAAGTCCATGGTTCCAGTGCTATTCTTTTTTCAGTAATGGCTGTTGGGCATTCTTGGGGCAAGCAGAGTGGTTAGCAAAAGCTAGCGATTCAGGGTTAGTGTTGTCATTTTACAAAAAGGTCTGCTGTGGTAGAAGTGACTGGAACTTGCTAGCCAATTCATTCAGTTACCTTCTAGGGAAAAAATTGGGGGTGGGTAGGGGGAACCTGCTTGCCCTGCCTCCTATGTGCAAGGGTGGTGACTGACTGTCAGGATACTGAGAAGTTGAGGTTGAAGGCTGTAGACTATTTTACTGCTTTCATTAGGTCTAGCAGAAAGACCCCAAAGCTCGCAGCATTAGATTTTACCTGGAAATAGTGTTTGTTATACTTTTATAAATAAGGAGAAAAAATACAAAAGCAAAGCAATAGAAATGAAATGTCTACAGTAAGTTTAAATCTAGCGAGGAGTAAGACATTTGGATAATCCATCGTACAGGCAGTCCTCGACTTTACAGCGTTATAGTTGCAACGAATGGCACGTACGCTGTTTATAAACTGACATCCTGTTTCGACTTAATGACATTGGTTTAGACTTTGACGCTTGGTCCAACAGTGTTCTTATGGGAAATTCGATGTTTTCAACTTAAGACACGATTTTCAGAAACCAATTTTGTCATAAGTCTGAGGACTACCTGTATATTCATTTTATCCCTGTTGTCAAAGGGTCTGGGTGCGATCATTCGGAATTCTTCTAAGAGCATGTGGGTTCTTTGGTGTCTCGAGGCTACCACCCTGTTTGAAAGCTAATGGAGAGTGGAAGGAGAGAGGGTTAGAGAGGTGAAAAACTAAAGGAAAGTATTAGTCATACTTCCTACCCAGAGTGCCTAAAGTCAGGCAACTAAATCAGCACTTAACTTTGGCCCCTGAGTCTGAGAACATGGCCTTTAGAGGGACAGGTTCAATAATTCAAGTTAGGCTTTGTCTACACTGACAACTGAATGACAAAATTTTTGTCGTTCAGAGGTGTTAAAAATAACGCACACCCCTGCCCTCGAAAGACACAAGTTTTGTAGAGGAAAAGTGCCAGTGTGAACAGCATGTTGTTGGCAGGAGCACTCTCCTGCCAACAACGCTACCGCCGCTTGTTGGGGATGGAAGTTTTTTGTTGGCAGGAGAGCTCTCTCCTGATGGTGCAGCTACACTGCGCGCCTTTTAGCGACACGGCTGTAGTGGCTAAAAGCTGCGTAGTGTAGACATAGCCTTAGTAGGAAGTGGGAAATTGAGACTCTTAAAAGAAACAGCTGTCCACAACCCTAAAGATTGTGAGAAATCACAATGACTTCTTCAAGGTCCTCGTTCATGTGTCCAGATGTTACCATTCAAATAGCCAAGTGACAGAATCTTAGTCCAGTTCTCACCAAACATCATATCATAAAAGCCATCATCACTAATCGGCAACTTTATTGGCAGACTCTGTGAAGACCAAAGACTGAATGGACCATGGCCACTGAACTCTCTTCTAACCCCTAGAGGGCTAACTGGCTCCTCCAGGTCAGGTTTGAGAGACATTGGCATGGGACTATATAAAGGGAGCTTATATTACTTCTGTGTGGACTGTACCTATTCTGTGAACAAAAAGAGCATCGAATCCAGCACCTTATGCAAGCACTAAACGAATCCGCACAATTACACACACACACACGCCAAGTTACAAATACATGTGCACACAATGAAGCTTCTCAGTAGGCTCTTAATGGGCTTCAGCATGGCAATTGCAATGGTTTATAAACTCCCAGCCCTGAAGAAGAGCTCTGTGAAAGCTTGTCTGTCTTACTAACAGAAGTTGGTCCCATAGAAGATATTACCTCATTCACTTTCTCTCTCTAGTTTATAAAGAGGTGAATTCAATACTAAGGAAATACTTTTATTTTGTTTATATGGATAATCTGATACTAAATATTCCAAGCTAGCGAGGTACTAGAGAAGAGGATCTCCCCAAGTCCCCCCCCACACAAGTTAGTCCTATTAAAGTAACTAGAAGTTATGAATTCCTTGCCGGGGAAATCTTGGTGATATAACATCTTCCGTGCAGCATTTTACAAATTAACCAGGCAAGAATAACTTCATTTGCCACTGAAATGCAGCTTCCTCTGGGATGGAATAGGTCAACTGTTTAATGGCACACAGCAATGCTACACAGCAGGTTATGGGTAGGAAGAGAAGACAGTCACATGGTATTGAAACTCCACGAGGCACAGTGTAGTTACTGAAGCTAGAATTCAGCCCAGGTATCGGGGCTAAAATCCTATTCTGGGGGAAAAGGCTGTGAAATCTTTAATAACTTAAAGTAGCAACAGCCTTGGCTTTACACCTATTCCAAAAGAGGGCATCTCCACCAGCAGCCCTATGCTAACTTCATGCTGGGACGTTGACTCATTACTGACCCAGAAGAGGGCTATCTATTGAATCACTTACACTACTGCTGTTGCTGGTTTTCCAGAGGTTTCCCAGTCAGGTATTGTTCAGGCCCATATGTGTGTAGTTTGAGATTTGTCAAGAAAAAAACCTTGTGATGATGTTGCTGCAGCAAATAAAACCCAGTAAATAAAAGATATATATTTCCATAGCTTATCTCAGAGAACCCCCACATCCAGCCTGTTTTTTTCTTAGCAGTAAGACACAGTCCTAGGTGTGGTGATGCAGTCTATCCCCATACGTAGCAGCGCATGCCTGTCAACATGCCCTAAAGAAACAGACTTAGTATCAGGTGGATCCACATCTTGGTGTGTTGGCTGAAGATGGTAGAGAGAAAGTTGAAGCCTCTAGTATATGCTTGGCACCACAGTAGGATAGCCTTGCTCCAAATAGACCAATCCAGATAACTTCTCTCCTGGCACGTGGCTGAAGGCAACATGGGACAGGTTTAAAAGTCAAGGCTGGTGTTGGGTAGAAACAGTCTGGGGAACTTGGGGGTGGAATCGGCCTCTTCGGTCAAACTTTAATATTCCTATGCATATGGCATATGAGACACTCATTTCTGGTCACTATCCATCTCTACTGGTTTTGTTTTTTTCAGTACATGTTTCTACTTGCACATATTCACCCTTTGTTGGCTGGGACAGGGCTTTTGATAATCCTAATGAACGTTTGCCTTTTTCTTAAGAATTCTTGAAACCTACATCAGCAATGCTATTTGACACCTACCAGCCAGGTGATTAATGGGAAAAGTGTGGCAAGGGGAGATTAAGACCTCATTAAATATAAACTGCCCTTTGCGGTGGGACAGTGGTTTCCAGTTTCATAAGAAATGTTTCTTTGTTCTGAGTTGTTCCTTCCTGTCTCTGTAGGTGCAGATCCAGAGCAAGAAAGTTGACATTTCCAAAGTGTCCTCAAAGTGTGGCTCTAAAACAAATATTAAACACAAGCCAGGTAAAACTCTTAGTGTGCACCCTCACACTTTGTCAGTTAGTGAATATTGCATGTCATTCAGGCAGAACCTGTGATCCCAATTGGAGCAAGTAAGGTGGATGGATGGCATTCTGAAGGGAAGTATCTAGTTTCTTATGGATGCAGCATGATCTCCTGATTAGACAAGGGGACTGGGAATCAGGAGACCTGATTCTAATCCTGGCTGTGACAATGACTTGCCTTGTTCTAAGCTTGGCTGTGGCAGTGACTTGCCCCAAATAGCAAGTCATTGTTACAGCCAAGCTTAGAACAAGGTAAGTCACTTAACCCATCTGCCTCAGTTTCCCCAACTCTAAAATGGTGAGATACCTGCCTTTCAAGGGTTTTGAGGCTTAATGAGATCCTCAGAGGGAGGGCATTAGAGAAGGGTGAAGTAGGCTCTCTCCAGTTCTCCGGAACAGATGCAGGAGACCTTTTAGTGTTTTGCACAGTAACAATCCATACTTTATAGAACACCTATCCTGAAATGATCCTAAATCACTTTACAGAATGCATGTGCAAGAATCCTTTGTTCCCCACTGACAACACAGCAGAGGCACCAATTCTTCCAGTGTCTGAGATTTCCATTGGACTCCTCATTGAGCAGACCCGCTCTTTAGCTGAAATGCTGACAGGATCACAGTTCAAGGTGTTATGGCTGCAGGCCAGTTGTCTAAACTTTGCTTCATGTCAGATCAAGCCGACCCTTGAGTAAGCCCAAAGAGTATGGTCCAGGCCTTTGTCTTGCTGGTTTTTTCAGTAGCAAGGGACAATCATCCGCACAGAAGAGTCCCCTGGTAATGAAACATGCCTGTGTGAAGAAAACAGAGTTCACAGACCAAACCTGAAAATGAACACTACAAGCTAGTCTTTGTTTCCAAAGACATCCCCAGACCCAGCCTGAAAGTCTCTTGGGTTGAAAGCAGTTCAACCTTGTGCACAAAACATCATGGTTCAGTGCATCAAAAACTCTCTCCCACTTGGAGAACATAGTGTCACAAACTTGGCCTCTGTCTATTCAGTGCTTTGCAGTAACAAGCTGTACGCTACACTACAATAACTGCTCTTGTCCAGGGCTGATTAAAACACAATAGTCCTGCAAGAATTATCTGTTATGTCACATTTTAAAGCAATTCTGTGTGGCCAAAATGATGGGATAAAATCCATCGGCCAGAAAGGATTCCGTTCACCCATGCAAAGCTCAGAAATTCTTTTAAAATGCTGAGGAGCTTATGTATTTAATGATGTCCCTGGAGGGCTGAAATTGTCGCCAGTGTTTCACTATATGAACAGTTTTCTAATAAAATTGTTAGAGGAAGCAGAACAATACACTGCACGTCCCCTGTTACTTGATGGGGGTTGCAGCCCTCCCACGTTCATTGAGAACTTGCCACAAATCTCAAGTAGGTCTTTGGGCCTCTTTCCATCCCTCCAGCAGAGTGCAGCACTATCAAACATAAGAGGGTAAAGCGAGGATTTCCTTCTTCTATGGGTCGTGCTGTTGGCTGCACTGCTGACAGACGGAGGCCTCCTGAGCTGTTCATGCAGCGTCATGGGAGCCTGTCTGGATTTGTTTAAATTGCAAGTGAAGAATAATTGAAGGTTTTTTAATGTAAAGTCACTTTTCTCTGACTGGGAATCAAACCCAAGCTGTGGCAGTGAGAGTGCCAAATGCTAACCACTAGACCGCAGGTCTTCCTGCCCTAGAAAACAGTGATTAGTGGATGCAGTTTTACAGTTGCAACTGATGGAGATGAAGAGGGAATGGAAAATAAGTGAACATAACAACAGCCAGACTGGGTCAGACCAAGGGTCCATCTAGCTCTGTATCCTGTCTTCCGACAGTGGCCAGTGCCAGATACCCCAGGGGGAATGAACAGAACAGGTAATCAAGTGATCCATTCCCTGTCGCCCATTTCCAGCTTCTGGCAGACAGAGGCTAGGGACATGACCATCCCTGCCCATCCTGGCTAATAGCCACTGATGGACCTATCATCCATGAACTTATCTAGGTCTTTTTTGAACTAGATAAACTAGTGGAGGAATGCAGCGAATGAAAGGGAGTCAAAAAATCATACACCAAGATCGGGTCGTGGATCTCTTGCAAACATCCACTTAAATAATGAGATGAGGTTGTCAAAGGACATGGAAGGAGAGGTGTCTGCACATGTATGTGAGTGGGAAGTTAGAGGATGCGATCAGAAATGACCTTGACATTTTAAACGTGGATTGACTGTCCTCCTTTGGAGGAGAGAAGTTGGAAGCACCTCTGGTATAATGAAGGTGGTAATGTGCAGTTCCTCCTACATACCCGTCCTAACATGCAGCATTCTCTGCACAGGGGCATCTCCAGGGTTGGACTCTGGAACTCATGCTTGCTTGTATTGTGGTTTTGTATGCAGAGGTGGAGTTCACCAGCTTTCATCTTGACAATGATCAGATTTGAGCCCAGGCCTCAGTTGGTGAAAAGCTGAGACACTTAATGCACTGTTCCACCCTACCCGCTACAAAGTAATTGGCTTAACGCAGAACTCTGGGGGTGGGTTTGGAGCAGGAGGAGGAGGGTGGTCCTGGGTCAGACTCTGCTCCAAGTGCTCCCCTGTTCTGAAACC
Organism: Caretta caretta; assembly: GCF_965140235.1. Classification (NCBI taxonomy): domain Eukaryota; kingdom Metazoa; phylum Chordata; order Testudines; family Cheloniidae; genus Caretta; species Caretta caretta. Next base: position 267,563,893 of record NC_134207.1, on the reverse strand, counting down.
AATAATAAATTCCATCCACCTCTCTTGTTCCAGGGGGAGGAGATGTCAAAATCGAGAACCAGAAGCTGAACTTCAAGGAGAAGGCGCAGGCAAAAGTGGGCTCTCTGGACAATGTGGGACACGTGCCAGCAGGAGGCACAATGAAGGTATGTGTCATTCTGCTCTTTTTCTTGAGCTCAGTTCAGCTCCCTGTCTTGTTGCTAATGCATCCCAGTTGCCCCCTTCAGTCAGCCTGTGGCCATTTACTCATTCCCAGCATCACTTCCATAACCACTCTGTCATTAAATCCAGAAAACAAGGAAGGGCTAAATGGGAGAGAGCTCTGAACCATGTCAGTATCCATTCTAGATGGGTCCCACCACATGTCTCTAGAGCAGCAGTTCCAAACTTCATTGTACCGGAACCCCTTTCTGACAGCAAAAATTATGACACGATCCCATGTAGGGCTGGAGCCGTACCCTTGCCTCAAGCCCTCGGGCTTCGGTTTCCGCCCCAGGCAATGGGGCTCGGGCTTCAGCCCCGGGTCCTAGTGAGTCTAACGCAAGCCCTAGCGACCCCAATAAAACGGGTCACGATCCAGAGCGTGAGAACTACTGCTCTGAGAGAGTAGCCTGGTTAATTTTGTCTCCCTCCCTCTAGAGGGTCTGAGAAGAGGCTTAACCTTTTAGGCTAGATCTATAATCAGATCCATTGTTGCATGGGTGAGAGGAAAGACTTGTGTCCGACTTTTGCTCCCTCCATTGTGATATTAGAATACCAGCTCACTCGTCCTGGCTAAGTGTTTGTGTAACTTCGTTATTGCACCAATCAGAGCAACTGGAATGGCTAGTTGGAAGCTCTCTCCCAAACAGAGCTGCTGAGATCAGTGTGCTCTGGGCTGTAAATACGCATTTTACTACATCAAGGAATCTATCTGTCTGGTAGAATCCTCCATGGGTGGGGTTAACCTCATACTAAACCTAGCTCTGAACCCTTTCTCTGGATAACTGTAAGAATGAATTCTTGCTTTAGAATCATAGAATATAAGGGTTGGAAGGGACCCCAGAAGGTCATCTAGTCCAACCCCCTGCTCAAAGCAGGACCAATTCCCAGTTAAATCATCCCAGCCAGGGCTTTGTCAAGCCTGACCTTAAAAACCTCTAAGGAAGGAGATTCTACCACCTCCCTAGGTAACGCATTCCAGTGTTTCACCACCCTCATAGTGAAAAAGTTTTTCCTAATATCCAATCTAAACCTCCCCCACTGCAGCTTGAGACCATTACTCCTCGTTCTGTCATCTGATACCATTGAGAACAGTCTAGAGCCATCCTCTTTGGAACCCCCTTTCAGGTAGTTGAAAACAGCTATCAAATCCCCCCTCATTCTTCTCTTCTGCAGGCTAAACAATCCCAGCTCCCTCAGCCTCTCCTCATAAGTCATGTGTTCCAGACCCCTAATCATTTTTGTTGCCCTTCGCTGGACTCTCTCCAATTTATCCACATCCTTCTTGAAGTGTGGGGCCCAAAACTGGACACAGTACTCCAGATGAGGCCTCACCAATGTCGAATAGAGGGGAACGATCACGTCCCTCGATCTGCTCGCTATGCCCCTACTTATGCATCCCAAAATGCCATTGGCCTTCTTGGCAACAAGGGCACACTGCTGACTCATATCCAGCTTCTCGTCCACTGTCACCCCTAGGTCCTTTTCCGCAGAACTGCTGCCTAGCCATTCGGTCCCTAGTCTGTAGCTGTGCATTGGGTTCTTCCGTCCTAAGTGCAGGACCCTGCACTTATCCTTATTGAACCTCATCAGATTTCTTTTGGCCCAATCCTCCAATTTGTCTAGGTCCTTCTGTATCCTATCCCTCCCCTCCAGCGTATCTACCACTCCTCCCAGTTTAGTATCATCCGCAAATTTGCTGAGAGTGCAATCCACACCATCCTCCAGATCATTTATGAAGATATTGAACAAAACCGGCCCCAGGACCGACCCTTGGGGCACTCCACTTGATACCGGCTGCCAACTAGACATGGAGCCATTGATCACTACCCGTTGAGCCCGACAATCTAGCCAGCTTTCTACCCACCTTGTAGTGCATTCATCCAGCCCATACTTCCTTAACTTGCTGACAAGAATACTGTGGGAGACCGTGTCAAAAGCTTTGCTAAAGTCAAGAAACAATACATCCACTGCTTTCCCTTCATCCACAGAACCAGTAATCTCATCATAGAAGGCGATTAGATTAGTCAGGCATGACCTTCCCTTGGTGAATCCATGCTGGCTGTTCCTGATCACTTTCCTCTCATGCAAGTGCTTCAGGATTGATTCTTTGAGGACCTGCTCCATGATTTTTCCAGGGACTGAAGTGAGGCTGACTGGCCTGTAGTTCCCAGGATCCTCCTTCTTCCCTTTTTTAAAGATTGGCACTACATTAGCCTTTTTCCAGTCATCCGGGACTTCCCCGGTTCGCCACGAGTTTTCAAAGATAATGGCCAATGGCTCTGCAATCACAGCCGCCAGTTCCTTCAGCACTCTCGGATGCAACTCGTCCGGCCCCATGGACTTGTGCACATCCAGCTTTTCTAAAAAGTCCCTAACCACCTCTATCTCCACAGAGGGCTGGCCATCTCTTCCCCATTTTGTGATGCCCAGCGTAGCAGTCTGGGAGCTGACCTTGTTAGTGAAAACAGAGGCAAAAAAAGCATTGAGTACATTAGCTTTTTCCACATCCTCTGTCACTAGTTTGCCTCCCTCATTCAGTAAGGGGCCCACACATAGAGTTGAGATGCTGTCTTGGTACAGCACTTCTCCGCCACAAGGACATCAAACTACCCTCAGCCACAGCTCTGTAAACTGCACTGGTGCATCTCTCAGCTTTACTACAGCCATGAGGCGTCTGCTTTTAGGGGTGGGAAATCACCCCCATTTAGATGACCTCTTCATTATGACTGTGCAGGCTAATGTACCAAGCCATATACTCACGAGAATGGAGCTGGAGTTCACACATTCGGGTAGATTCGTTGGCACCAGAGGTTTAGTTCTAAGCACTATGGCATGGGAAGGAAGGAATCCGGTGTTCCAGCACAAAGGGCAGCAGCACCTCAGCCCCTGGGGAGAGCACTGGAGAAAAGCATCCCCTTCCAAATGCTTTCGCTTTCCATTGTTTCAATCCTATTTGTTCGTGATTGACATTTATGTTGTGGGAGCACCGAGAGGCCATGTAGGTTGGGGCCCACTGTGGTAGGTGCTGTATCCAACAAGATCATAAACAGTCCCCGTTCCAAAGGGCGTGCAGTCAGGGAGGTTGTGGAGGGGCTGGGATAACAGCAGATATGGCAGGATTCACACACACACAAGGATACAAATAGACCCCATTAAAATTGAGACACTGCCGACCATATTAATTGAGGGACAAGTAGGATGTTTCCTCCATTTTGAATCCTTTAAACTTAATTTTAGCTCCCAGATGATCCGACTTTAGCAGGCAGATGGCTTTAAGCAGGTATAAACGTAGCTGCTATGTGAGGGTAGGGGTTAGAATCTGATCCCTGTCCTACTTTATGCCAGGCTGCTCCAGCTGTTTATACTCGACACTAATTCTACTCGGGCTGTTTGCTGATGGCCAGTGTTGTCCAGTGGTGCTGGGTTCCATAGATCGTGTCTCTGTCACCTCCACATCCAGCTTGCATTGTGATTTCCCTGTCAGAGCTGGACATTCGCCTGGGTGTGCGAGAGCCCAACTAGCGTGCCTAGTACCTCTTCCCTCAACACTGATCCTGCTGTCAGATCTGATCTAACTCTGTTGCCAGTGTGTGAGGCAGACTAGACTGTCCAGCTTGTTCATCCATAGCTCTGTGGGCTGTACAGGGCTCTCGGGAGTCAGACCTTGTTTAAACCAGTAAATCACAGATGCACAGAACTGAGTGAGAAAGGTACTTTTCTGACTGTAACCGCCCTCTAGTGGTCTGTCAAGGTGTTAGGTGCAAGACAGCTGGTCTTGCTCTGCTTGCAGAAGAGTGGTGTAGAGGTGGGAACCTTGCAAGTTTCTGTGTGTTTTCCTTCAGAATTATCTAGGTACCAAAATTATGGTTGTGTTCATGTGGGTTTAAACCCCAGAAAGGGGGGTCAGACGGGTGCACTGTCTGTCGAGGCTGCACGAGAGTGGTGGGGAATTGCCAGCTATTGCTAGATTTGCAGCCCCACTAGGCAGTGTAGGGAATGGCCATACCTATAGTCAATAAGATTTCTCAGCCCCCACTCAGATCCTCTGAAAGGAAACGGCAAAATCATTGTTCCAAATGCATTCCCTTGGCCGCTTGAGGAACCCATTTTGTAAGGGCTTTCTCCAAAGGAACATGGTGAGCAGGAGCAGGATGGTGGCCGAAGTATCATGGAGTGCATTCATTGTTAGTCAGGACCATCCACAGCACCCCTCGATACAGAGAATACACAGTACAGATGAGTTCTGTCTGCAGTGCTCACTCTGCTCCTGTGAGCACAGCCTGCTTCCAGATGGTGTCTCGTCTTTTCTCAGCCCCCTCCCTTGCTGCTAGTCACATCTGCTGAGGGGCTTTCCAGATAATTCTGCATTCCCCTGAAGAAGCCACAGCTCTATTTTAGCAGGGTAAACTCATTTTCCCAAGAGCAGTGTACTGGAAATCAGCAATTCCAAATAGGATCACCCTTGTTAAGGAGAACATGCCACAAAACAGAATCCTATCCCTTGAAGAGCTGCACCAAATGACCACAGACCAGCTTCAGCCAGTATGGCAAGGATGTGGTCTTTTGTGCTAACTTGCCTTTGTGGGTGTGGGATCCACTGTGGATTATTAATCTGGCAAGTAAGCAAATAAGCAAGAGAAACAATCAAATCAAGGAGACTGTCTCATTGCAATATACTCAGATTACTTATTTTCACAAGTCCCTTCGCTTTTAATCCTACAGGGTAATGCTTGGTAGTCTTCTCATGGGCGATGGTGTCACTTTGTTCCAGTCTTCTTGCTGCTAGCCTGGTACTCCATGTGAATGTACTGCGTGTTCCATGGAAATGACTAGATGTTTAATAATATGAGCGCTCATTCAGTGTCGGCTATGACTAGCTAGCTGAGATATGGCAGGAGGCCAGTGAGGTTTTGTGAGGCTGGCTGGGGTTGTGGGTTATTGAAGCACGTCGCTGCCAGATGTTGCTCTGATTGAAGAGCTGCTCAATACAGGTGGGTTTTCAGGAAACCAGGGAGTTGATTGTAGCACTTCTCTGCTGCATTTCTAACCACCCCCCATCTTGGTGCGTGTGGAGGGCTCTTGGTGGCACCCTGACTGTAGTTTCTTCATTTCACTCCATTTCATTCCCATCCTTCTACTGACACAGCATTGTCCTCCCCAACCCCCTTGTTTCATTATAGCCTGAGGGGAGTGAAGAGGCAGCGCTGCTGGCTCAGGCCCCTCAGAATGGAGACGTGACAGCGTCCCAGGCAGGCAGTGAAATGCGGGAGAATGGAGCAGGGCCGACTGCGCCCGCTGTGGGTGGTGGTGACCAAAGGGAAATTCAGAGCTTCGGCACTCAGATACAAGAAACAAGTAAGTGCTCGTGCCTTCCTCTCTTCTCAGCTCAGCAGGGCGGGGAGGGGCGAGCACTCGCAGCAGGGGCGGAGCAGCCTGTGGACGTTGATCTAACGGATTTAAGCTTAAAGTTACATTTTTCTGTCAATATTTTGCCTTATTTTTAATGAAGAAAATTGCCTTTTATTTTCCAGGCATCTAATGATGACATTATGGTATCATCCTCCGCTCCCCTGCCCCCTCTCTCCTCCCCTTCTCCCCATCTCACCTACCCCCTTGTGTCGCTGCAGATTGAATCCCACAAACTGATGTTCCGTGAGAAGGCTAAGGCTCGCACGGACCACGGAGCGGACATCGTCGTCTCCAAATCCCCCAACCTTTCCAGCAGCACTTCCCCCTGGTGTAGCACGTCCGTCAGCGAGAGCCTGGGCTCCATCGCCTCCTCATCACCGCTGCAACAGCCAGCTCCCCATGCAGAAGACCTTTCTGCGGTGCTTTCTCAGCAAGGCTTGTGACTTGTCCCCACCCACCCCGCCTCCCATGTGCTTCCCAGAGTAACTCAGCTTGGATCCCTTAACCCGGCACTTGGCTTTAGGTGGGAAGGGGACAGCATTTTAGCAGGGCTAGCTTCCCTTTCAGTGGTGCTGTCTGTCAACAGGGCAATGTAGTTGTTCGCCCATACAGCCCAGGAATCTGAGGTTCATTTCATTGTGACAGTGGCTCCACCTTCCCCAGTGTGTCTCAGGCTCTGGTGATCCTCTCCTCACCTCCGATCCTCTTGCTCTTAGGAGGACATCAGTGTGAGTCTGAATGACGTGTTTCTTAGGGACAGGCAGCTGGAGAGCTCTAGACTAAACATGTGCTTAAAGCCACTTCTCGTTCTGGGGAGGGCGCCAAGCCTCATTCTGTTGCTGCGTTTGGGCGGAAGTGGTGGGGCTGTGCTGCGAGTGGCCCAAGCCAGGCCGGAGTTAATGGGGATAAGCTGTGATCTTTCTCTTTGTTAACTTTTCCTCCTGCTGCTTCAGTTTCTGCTGTTCCTATTTAATGATTATCTATATTATACACACACATTAGGCTGTTTTAACTGTTGACTTTAACCGTTTCATTTTTTTTTTTGTGACGAAGTGTTGATGATTTATTGTGCTATGACCATGCTAAGTTTCCTTTTCTCTTTCCTTCTTTCCCTAACCATAGGAATAAAGACATTAACCGCTGCTGCAGTGCTGGCTTCTTATCGACATATCCAGCAATTGTAACTGTTGTTTTTCTTTGTGTTGTTTTTTAAAATATTTTTAAATGATGGAGCAAATTCATGTAATTAAGCCATGTCTGAAAGGAAAGGCATAAGAATGTGCTAAAAAAAAAATCTCTTACTGTAACAGTTCAACCAAGCCTTGTATTGACTGCAACAAGCGATGCTAAAGGGATGCTTAGAGAACCTCCTATCGGGGTAAATAACCAAGCCCTAGAGGATGCCCTGGCACCTTTGTAGTTGCTTCTGTTGGATTAACAAAAGGCGCAAAGTATATTTATTAACTTGAATAGCCACAGACAGTTTGTTGATCGTTTTTTTTCTTTGCCATGGTATCAGGCCAGGGTCAGGGTATCAGGTCAGGAAGCTGCTTCAAACAATATGTTGCAGGTTAATGCAGGGTGTGTGTTCTGATGCAAGGGATCCAGTGTGATATGTATTATTTTTAACAAATGTTAAATGTAGGGGTCAACAGATTACCTGGCTAGATGCAATCTGGTGGGAGGCTAGGATGGGGAAGAAGTGAACAGCCGCCTCCCATTCAGGGAGCCAGAGAGGGAGAGCTGAATGTCCGTGAAGGGTTGGGAGGGGCAGAGTAGGCAGGCTTACAATATGAAGGCGGTACAGCCCTGGCTTGTCAAGAGATCACACACCATTGTGGTTTGAGCTCCTTGTTTTATGTTGCGAATGACACTAAAGAAACAAAATGTATATAAAAAAATCTGGTGTTCTTGAGTCATCAAACTAACTTAAAGCAAAAAGCAGAATAACAAAACACAGGGATCAAAGTTAACTGACGACAGACGTCTGCTAAGGGGGCTGGCCAATTTGAAGTATGGGGGGCGGAGAGGAGCCCACAGCTTCCTCTGCTTGTGGGAATATTTCTCTTTGGGAAGCTGACAGTGACACGATAACCCGGAATCTGTATTTACACACAAAGATTCTTATTGCACTTGTATTTTTTATATTAAAGTTTGCATGATTTCTAATAAAATGGCATTAAAATGTAATAGTTTGCATCCAAGTGGTCTGCTAGTCTTGTAAGTGCTTTTTCCACTAAATACGAAATTGAATAAACAATGCAGATTTGCACCTGAAAGGGGCTGTTATATATACCCTGTTCTCTCCATAAAACTCCCTCTGTTCCCCTCTTCCCCATCACTACCACCTTTCCTCTCCAATTCATGCCACACGCATGCTACCCTAGGACCAGGGAGAAGCTGCTGGGCTCATCAAATTCTCCTGCTCTCTTTGCTTGGAAGTTCCAAATAGTTGTTTACATCTTTCAATGCTTGTTTTGAGGGTCCATCCCGAGGGGTTCAGATTCTCGTAACCTTTTTTCTTTCCTGCAATGTTTACCTTGCTCTGGAGAGATGGACGCTGGAGACATAAGGCTGAGGCTGCACAACCAGAGGCAGCCGGGGCAGCACCATATCCAGTAAGCCAGTAATAGCCAAACCATCCATTGAAAGATTGCTCCCTGTGGGGTGGATTAGGAGGTGGCCCCATAGACAGTTGCACTTGCTGTCCTGCTACCTCAGTAAGGGAGGAGAAACCTATTCAATGTCAAGCACCCTCCCAGGGTAAAATGGTTGAATTGTGTTGTGATGCCCTGAAGCACTGTGACAGCCGCTCTGGCTCTGCAGGTGCTGGCTCAGATCTCTATGAACATCAAGAAAGACCCATCCACCTGCATGTACCCCTCCCGGTATATATCACTGCCCCTTCTCTGATGCTTCCTACGTTTTGTTACTAAATTCTAACAAGATCTCTTTAAATCTGTGAATTGGGATTGAGCGGGAAGGGGGTATTTGAACCAGAGAAATGGTTTTAAGAGTCAATCCCCTTAACAGGAAAAGGCACAGACTTTGCTTCGCAAAGCAATAATGGAAGTTTGCTCTGAAATAGGAGACCTGACAGGGCTGCACTGGCTGGCGCATTTCTGCAGTAGGGTAGGTGCACATCACCCAAAGAGAATCTTTCAGTCCTGTGTCTGCAGGTGTGTGGTGCCCCAGCTAAATTCCTGTTTAACACCAGATGCTGGGATTGGTGGTAATCTGAAGTCAGGCTTGGGGCTCCCCTCCAGACCCAGGAGTTGAGAAATGCGCACTAATGAGCGAGGTACCTGTGCGGGAGTAGCTGATAACAGACTCCAGCCACTGCTGTAAAATCCAGCCATGTGCTCCAGATACATATGGCCAACGTTCGTTTGTTTTCTTCTGAATTACTCAGAGAGGTGGAAGCTGAAATACCACGTTCTTTTCACTTCATGCTGCTAGAGACCACAGGGAAGAGTAAAGCCATTGAGGCAGGATGTCTCTGATGGTCCTTTTTACCGATTTCACAGGGTGGCGAGTGTTTAGTGCGGGGGCCATGATAGGAAGACAGGTAGCAACATTGCACTTTATGTTCTGAGATTGCAAAAAAAGAAAGAAAAAAACTTGTTTTGCCAAGAGTTAAGTTTTACCTCCTCCTCATCCCTCTTGATTGCTTTTCTCCAATGAATTGGTCTGCAGCAGAGCGAAGGCCTATCTCTAAATGTGCACAAACCGTCCCAAACTCTCACAGGTTTCAGCTGAACGCTAAGAGCTCTCTGTGCTTCTGTGCCACTTCTCTCTAACATTTATTGTGCCTGTCTTTAGGTGACTTAGACTAGATCCAGATACACCAGTTTGGTTTTGTTAGGACAGCTTCAGTTTTACTAAGAATTTTTGATTTTATTTTAAAGAAATAGCTGTAAGTATTGCTAGCCTGGGAATAGTTGTGTGTGTGTGTGAGTGTGGTTGGTATGGTTCTGGTTTCCTATGTAGAGGGATGGGAGCAAGCGCTGAGTTATGCTGAGACCTGAAAATGAAAGCTGCGCGAAGCGTTACTGTCTATTCTGCAGCAGGTTTGGAAAATCTCGCCGAGAAGCTGAAAATCCCATTAGTCCTGGTCTGCCTTTAAATATTTGGGACATTGACCCACTAATTGAAAACTCATGAGCTGTTGCCCCTCACGGCTCAATGCTGCTTCCATTGCAGTCAACCACTGACTCCAGTGGGAGCAGGATTGGCCCCCGTGTGGGGAAAGGCTTCTGAGCCGTGTTGACTTGCACTGCTTGAAGAAGCCAGAGGCTCTCTTTTCAGCTGCATCTTCTCCAGATGACCCATGTAAAACGGAAGGCTTCTCGTGAGCCAGGCTCCTCTTCCCAGACATTAGGGATGCCAGTTGGGCAGGGTTCAACTGGCAGGATGTAGAATAATGCCAGCGATCTGTGTGTATTCTTGTTAGGGTTGATCCTAGGACTATGTAGTAAATTCCCTTTTGAAAAGTGGTGAATTGAGTCTGAATTAAATGTGGCTTGAATGTAAATGTTCCTGGCCTGAGATGCCCTTGTAGAAACCAAAGGAATTCCCTGGGTTTCAGGTATCTGCAAGAAGCTGGCATGGCTTGGTACAGCCAGGGGACAGGTGGGCTGGGGTTGGCGTTCTTTTCCCTGGTGGCTGTCAGGTTGGGTTTCGTAAGCACATCTGACAGGAAGCTTTAGGCTACAGTGGACTTGACTCACGATGGATGGGGCATAAAAGCAACCTGCTGTTGTGGTCTCAGAGCAGAGCAGCCCCGTGGCAGAGTGTGATGGGCTGGAAATGGGGATCCACCCTGCTAGCAAGAGCAGCTCCATTGCAGCCATGGCAAGGCTAGAGGGGAATGTGTGTCCTAGGGCCATGACAACTCTTACCTTTGGGGGAAAAGGAATCTTTTTCTGGGCTTGTGGTTAAAGCTGGGATTGGCTTTGAGATGTCTGTAATGGCTGATGCGGTGAAAGGCTAAGAGGTGAGGTTAATAGGCTCTTTGGAAAGTGACTCCTGCAGGAGCTTGGAGGTTCCTTTTCTGTGATGACTCTTGGTTCCACCTTCCATACTTGATCTCTCTCACACACCAGCATGTGGCATGGGGGTGCAGGCAGGGCCTCGGTGGGAATGGCTGGCTGCTCAGTGCCTGGGGACTGTTTAGTTGACAGTGAGATACACAGTTCAGTGGGGCTTTAATACTGTAAAACAAAGGATATTCAAACAAACAGGTGGATCAACTCAGGGCCACAACAGCAGGAGGCTGCATGGTCTGGCTGCATTGGCCGTTGCTGTTCCAGGGCTGTGTGTGTTCTGCTGTGCAGCACCTGGCCCCAGAGGCTGGGCTACAGCCTGAATGTGCCTCCTGTTGTCATTCTTGGTCCCTTACTGCTAAGTGAATGTAGTTCTCTGTGCTGATCCTTGCTGTCGTCCCCTGTACACAGAGTAGTGCGTCAGTGTGAATGAGGCTCTAGACTAGAACCATTGTGTGTTTGGTGCCCTCTGAGCAGAATTTTGTTCTCCAACACGAGAACTCAGTGTCTTCCAGATTCTTGAACTGCCAGGATGCCCCATGTTCCACCTCAGGTGACGGAAAGAAAATGCCAAGACCTCTTTAGCTTTTGTTGGACCACTGTGCAAAGGCTCAGTAGGAAGAGTAACTGGTTAGTTGGCTGGAGAAGTGTCATCTTTTTGGGGTGGAAGAAATGTCATTCTGCCCAAGTATATGCAGTGTTGTAGCCGTGTTGGTCCCAGGATATTAGAGAGACAAGGTGGGTGAAGTCACATCTTTTATTGGACCGACTTCTGTTGGTGAGAGAGACAAGCTTTTGAGCTACACAGAGCACAAAAGCTTTGCTCTCACCCACAGAAGTTGGTCCAATAAAAGATGTGACCTCTCCCATCTTGTCACTCCGCCCAAGGGCAGTTTCTGTGTGTGTGTGGGGGGGAATTCACAAGAAGATTCTTCGCTTCCCAGAGGAGTTTGACAAGCAGTAGAAGCCAAGATAAATGTAGAACTATGGAAGAAAGCTGTGGAAAGCATCCTCCACCTTTTGTTGCCCTTTGCCACTGACAATCTAGCTACAATATATATATATTTTCCTTCTCACAAAAGTCTCACTTAATACAGGATGGCATTTAGTGTAAGATCAGTCAAGACTCCTTTATTCCAGCCCTCTGCTGACTTCCCTTTCCGGCATTTGGTATTGCCTGAAGGCTCAGTAATCCCTTAACATAGGTACATGGTGGAAAAGGCATAGAAGGAAAGTAGGAGAGGGGGGTGGACTGAGAGCCAGGTATGCTCTGAGCACAGGGCTAGGAGCAAGGAACACTGGCGTTCTAATCCTGGCTTCGATATTGTCTCCCTCTGTAGTCTTGGGAAATCACTTAACCTCTCGGGCTCAGTTTCCTCATCTGCAAAACGGGGATAATAATAGTAACTTCCCAGTGGAGGTGTGAGGTAGGATTAGTGTGTATAAGATGCTCTCTAAGGGTTAAGTATTAACATTTTTGTGTTGTAGGAATATTATGCAGAGGCTCCTTCCGCGTCACATGAGATGCACCATAATGACTGAGGAGAGCACAGAGCTGTCCAGTTTTGGCAGCGACTGTGCAGCCAACTGTTGCTGTAATGTTGAGTGATACAGATGTTCCTATAATCTAGAGGGTGCTAATGGGAGGGGGGAGATTATTGCATGGATGTAAAGGCTGAGACTCTAGCTACTTGGGAGAGGTGGTAGAATACTAGAGGGGGAGTGCAAACCCCTTGTACTGACGCCAGGGAGTGAATTCGTACTGGTTTACTTCTGCCTTTGTTTCACCCTCCTTGTTGACTGTACAAGACTGGTGTCTCCATTAGCAACATTTCCTGATTTGACGTTGTGATTCTTACTATTGTAAAGGATTGAAATAAAGCTTCTAGATGTTCAACCTTGGCACCAGTGTGAATTTGCATTTCTTTGGGGGCTGATATTTTTCTGGGAAACAAACCGGTTCTTTGGATGGTGGGTTAAATCCTAGGCTGCTGCTGAGTAAATAAGGCACGGGCAGAGGCAGGAGCAGGGTACATGCATTCTCCTGCCGTATTTGCATCTCCAGCTCTATGTGTAGTCAGTCACTCAGCCTCCATATTCCCCTCTTCTCTGGACCAACCTCCACAGTGAATACAATGCAGTTGTGACATGGGGATCTCGCTTAGATCCTAATGCACCCTGTGCACTGATGGTGCTGTATAAATGGCTTAATCTGGGGAGCTCGTTTGACAATGTAACAATCCTCTGCCCTGTGGTGTGCTTGGCTGGGTGGTAGCAGAATGGACTGTCATGTTTCCTTCAGCGTCACTGGTGCTGCTTCTCACCAGGAGTTGCTTCCCCTGTGCTACAGGGAGCAGAGAGGAACTATGTGAGCAGAACAGCAAACTGGAACCTAAGTTGAGTCTTGACTCCCAGCTGTGAACCTGATTCTGTGACTTTTGGCAAGTCACGTACTGTATCTTGACCTCAGTTTCCTGATATGGAAGATGGGGTAAATCTTACTTCCTGTGGATACTGTAATGTTGGCAAAGTTGCTTTGGAGATCTAAAGCTCAGTGACCGGATTTCCAGCCATCATGAGCATCTGCAGCTCTTCCAACTGGGAGCTGTGGGTGTTGAGCACTGCTGCAAATCAGGCTGAGAGGCAGAATTAGAAGAAAGGGGAGGGGCAGAAATTGGGCTGGGCTGTTTTTAGAAACTCAATTATGCACCTTCTGCATCTGGATCCTAAAGCCCTGGAGTGGTGCCCAAATGAAACCTCGCCAGGTCCCCGCATGGAGTTCCTCTTATTTTTGTTCCTTTTATCAAGTCAAGGCCTAGTGTTCTGTGTGGTGGGGAAACAGCTGCTCTCTTCATCCTGCCCTTAACAGCTTCTCTCCTCTTCCTTTTGTGAGTCCCATGCAAGCTGCTGCCTGCCTCTTGGTTTCAAAACCACCTTCTGTCAACTAGCAGGAGGTAGTGCCCCACCACTGTAAGCACAGCTGGCTGGGGCTTGGTCCTTCCTACCTTTGCCTGACCTTTTTTTGTTTTGTTTTTTGTGGGGAATATGGAGCCACCAGGGAGTGTTAGTCAGCTTCACTTGCTGAGTAACACTCCCTCAGTGTCACCAACTCCCACAGCAAGCCCTAGATAGTCAAGGCTGGGGTAACACAGGTATGGTGAAAGAACCTGACTGCAGTAAGCTCACCCTCTTCTCTTCCACAAGACAAGCAGCCTCTGAGGTCTAGGATTTTCTGGACAGGGGACAAGCTCCAGCTGCTCTTCAAGGTGGGTGCAGCTGTAGCCTGGGGAGGCTCAATAGATAGATAAAATGGGTTGCCCACTGAAGACTGACTCAGGTGATAGTGCCTAGGATGGAGAGGGAAGTTGGAGACACCACACTTCACTATAGTGTGTAGGTTTTCAGAAGGCCAAGTAGGGCTGCTAGGTGTCTGTCCTCAGCCTAGCCCTTCTAGCCACCCCTGTCAGTCAGCTTTCTGTACTGTGCAAACATTCTGACTAGGGTCCCTCCTGCAGCTCTTGCATTGTGCATGGTCAAGGATTGCAGGAGACAATCAGGTTAACAGGCTGATATTGCTCGAAGGGCTCAGTAAACAGCATCGGTGCAAACTCCTCAGGTCCCTTCCTGGCTGCAGCAAGGCTGTGATAGAAATTGCTTCCTTAAGTCCCTCCTCTGTCCAGCTTGTTTACAGAGCAGGAACACTGTTGTCAACATTTGTGTGCCTCCAAGGAGCAGCCAGTTGGGCCATTAAGTCAGGGCTCAGGTTGCTTGCTCAGTCAGGTACCTACCACTTTGAAAAATGAAGGCCTACAGCAGTTTTCCTCCACCTTGTTCTTAAGCCTCCTATTTTGCAGGTGCAGCTTCTAAATGTTTGAATTAATTACAGAGTTGCTTTTATTCCTCCTCTGCACCTGGACCCCATGAGGTGTGGTGCAACTGAAAATGGTAAAACAATGGGCTGAGGCTGCATGGTCTGTGTGAAAACTAGAAATGAATGAGGAAGACAGGCAAGTGCTGTCACTCATAGAACTTAAGCCCAGAAGGGACTCACCAGATCAGCTAGTCTGATGCCCTATGTATCACGGGCCCCTGCACTGGCAGGAAATCAGCTAGGATATACACTGATGAGCCTAGCAAGTGACTCACCCTATGGGGCAGCAGGAACTTTCCACACTGCAAGTGTTTGTTAGTACCTCTACCTGCTGCGCTTGAAATCAGGCTGAGACTACAAGCCACCCCTGAGCTATGTAACCTTTTGGCAGTATGGTACAGGCTCCATTCACACACATGGGCTCAGCAATATGATTTAATGGTAGCTTTGCCTCTTTCCTCCCATTGTCACTGATATAGCACAATAAAAACATTATGGAGCTGGGCACCATATCCTAGCCTGTTTGGCTGCAGTTTGTAGCAAGAGAACAATCTGCTTTGAATACAGGGGTTAATAAAGGACAGAACCGGTTACTACTCTATCCCTTTTTATTGTCTTTAATCTAATGTTGTAAAAAGATCCAGTATCACATAACAGCCACTGAAGTATCCCAATATCACACTAGTTCTGAACCATTTAGACAATAGCTTGGTTTTTTTTTACCTGCTGGAAGGGGGAAAAACCATACTGTTTATTGTACAGGCTGAAAAAGTAAAACACTGGTCAAATTATTGTGACAACCTCTCAAGCAAGTGAAATGTAGATGAAAAGTTTTGCATGTCTCCAGGACCACCAGGCTGCCTTGGACAGCCCCTCCCTCAGGTGCAGTTCTGAACAAAGTTACTTGAAGAGAGGCTGAAGCTATAGTAACTTCTCTCTGGAGCTCACTGCCAACAATGACATCTGATCCAGGTCTCCAGTGAGCTTTCCCACCCCTGGGCTTCAGCCCACAGCTAGCGCAGAGTGATTCCATCTCCACTGCACCCAAGGGAGTGCTTCAATTACACTGGCAAGGGGCTGCTTCATGGCTTTGCTTCAGTTATAGCCCAGTGCAAGCACTGAAGGCAATGACAGGCTAGTTTTTGCTCCTGTAGTTATTTCCCACCAGGAAAGTTGCTGGCTCCTGGGTGGGAGGATGGAGCTCCTAGTGGCTTATTACCAGCCCAATTAGAAGTGTAACAGGATCCAGTTACAGTACTGTGCCCTGTACATAAACTAGACTCTGGGCCATTACACACATGCCTCTGCCAGCTGCAATTAGGGTAATGTTAGTCTCTTTTTAGTTACAAAGAGCAGTAGAAATAAAAATAAATTGCAAGTCCAGTGACCACCTTTCATTTCCCTGGTGGGTAAATCAGCAGCAGTACTAGAAAGCAGATTCCTGCAATGTTAGGATACAGGACTTTCACTAGCATAACAGACATCACCTGCAAAGCCACTGTCAGATACCAGCTCCGCTGCAGCACTCTCCAGCTACCCGTCTCACACACTTTACAGACATGAGTGAATTTATCCTCACAACAGCCCTGTGAGGTAGGTTGCTATCTTCATCGACAGACAGGGGACTGAGACAGAGCTGGGATGAGAGCTCGTGCCTCAGAACATTGTGCGTTAGTCACAGAACCCTGCTTCTGTGCTACCCTGGTCCCAGATCATAGAAAAACAGGGATTAGCATTACTCAAGGAGACGGGCTACCAAAATGAGTGGCATCTGCAATTGCTTTATGGGTTGTACAGGTTACAGGGAGCTGGCCTCCTTGACAGATGGAGAACAAGAAATTTAAAAAAATAAAACGCAAAAAAGGACAAAAATACAGGCAGATAGAAACTACACGACATCTCACACTCCTAATGCCAACACAGCTTGATTTGTGCAGCAGGAAACCGCTTCTAGCCGCTACAGGCTCAGAGATGCCCTCTGCATGGAATGTTGGGTCCAGCCCCTTCCAGGGCTCGCTCTCCCTCCTGCCTCTTCAGACTGGGCTCAGCAAGTGGAAAGTTAAGACGACAAACCACCACCCTGCAGCAAAGCTGCCAGCTCTGCTCTGGCTGGCCTCGACCCTCAGTGCAGGCACAGCCATGAGCTGAAAGTCCATCTTCTGCCTATGCTGAGAGCTGCTCTGGGCATGACCCGCAGGGTGAAGGCAACGGAAGGGTTGCAGGAGTCAGCCATGTCGATTCCTTTCCAGTTCAGGGGCTACGACGACCTTTGGAACAGAGGAAGTGGCTTTCCATTGAACTCTGGGGCGTCAGCACTTCCAGTCCATTCTCTGTGCCTCAGCGGCGGCCGACGCCAGGGCGGTGCTGGTTCCTCCTACACGATGACCATGCCCGGAGCCAACAGCAGGAGATTCTGACAACACTGATCTTCTAGGATGGAGAGAGATGACTTCACAAGGGATAAATAGAACTTTATTTAAATAAACATTTGTGAACATCTTTATACAAATTACAAGTCCCCACGCTCAATCCTCCACCTCTATCTAGGCACCAAAGCTGCCAGGAGGTCCCTTGAGCAGATCCACCAAGATGTCAAGCAGCTGGCTGTGTTGATGGTGCAGGTCCCCCGGGATAGCAGACATTTCATAACACAGGCAGGTTTCCACCATCTTGGAGAGTGACACACGGAAATCACGCAAGAGGCGGATTGTGTACGAGTCTCCTTCCAGCACCAGAAGGTCACTGTCAGTCAGAGAGACTGTTGCCCGCCAGCCATCATCTTGGGGGAAAAGAAAGGAGCAGTTGAGTGGAGTTAAGCAGCAGGATGGAGCTGACTGGGCCCAGCATGTCAAAATGCACTTCAGCCTTTCCCCTGCCGCTGCAGCAGGAGGGATTGGTGCAGACCCACCCCCTGCCCTCAGTTTGCCAAAGTCTGAGATCCCCTCTGCAAGCCGTGCTCACCTGCCAGAGCGCTCAGGCTCCTCCACACATTTCCCACAGGAGCAGCTCGAGGTCTGTGCACACACGAAAGGAAGACAGGGAGAAGCAACTCACTAGGGCCTGGCACCTCACTGATGGCTTTACCCTCACTCACTCCAGGCTGCTGCCTTGGAAGAGGGACTGGGAAAGGCAGCAGTAGCCATGAACAGGAGGTTACGTTCCCAAGGATGTACAGACCCTGGGGCCTGCTGAGGTACTGCTTCCATCTGAACTGATAAAGCCGTATCTCCCTGGGGAGGAGAAATTGTTCCTCAGCTCCAGCCCCCACCTCCAGCAGCAAGTGACCGAGTTTAGGCCAGAAGCCACTGTCCACCTCCTGCAGGTGTATTCCACACACATCAGGCCCTCGAGCTGTCGGGAACTGGGCCCAGCTTGTTAAATGTTAGCTGCCGAGCACGACATTTCACAAACACCTGCTTATTCAGACACCGTCTGGGTCCGGCAGCCCTTCCTGCCTCAGGCTCTAAGCCAGCTAGAGGTGAATGGTCCGAAAGCCACGGTGTATCTATCTTACCAGCTTCCAGCCCAAAGCAAGAGTCCAACATGCAGGCAGCAGAGGACACAGAACTGGGAGCATGCAGGGGAAGGCTGGGAGCATGGGCCAGGTGGGTGGGCTCCAGCAGCTGGATGGTGTGGGTAGACCAGTTTATAGGTAAGTAACCACTGCCTCCATGGTGCTCAAAGGGTTAACTCTGCCAGGAGCTAATGGGGAGAGCTCACACAGGCGCAAGGGCTCCTGCACTGACAAATGCCTCAGTTTACCCCCCGGTACCGACAGGGGGCAGGGACTGAGCAGAGGCGGGGAGGCAGAATGGCAGCGTAGCATGACGGGCTGAGCAGGGGGAACCAGCCGTAGCACCCACCTCGGACGTGGATGTCCGTGTCAGTCATGAGCAGAACAGCCAGCGGATGGACCTGGGAGGAATCCCGCACAAACACCCCACCGTTGGACTTCACCGCCATGAAGTACGTCAGCCAGCGGCTGTAGAGCTTAGAGGCCTCCCTGGTCAGGAAAAGCAGGGCGTTACTGCCAACCACATGCAGGTCCCTGCTCCCCACCCACCCAACCCCTCCCGCTTACACCACGCCAGGCTCAGCCCAGAGCGAAGGGCCTGGAGGGGACGGCCCTGTCCAAAGGGTGAGACCAGGCAGCCCTGGAACAGCAGAGCTCCTCTTCGGAACGACAGCAAGAGAGCGGCCCCAGCAAACCCACCTACGAGGAGGTTCCCGCCCCAGTGTCCAGGGGAGCTCACTCCCTTCCCCGCGGTACTGGCCTCAGCATGCTCCAGAACCATCTGCCCCCGCATTCACACCCGCCACTTGCCTGTTGATGGTCGACTTGTGAAGCAGGACGGTGCCAGCCTTTGTCCGATAAGAGTAACTGTTGGGCTTGAATTTTCCCTGCCGGGTCACTTTGCCTTGTCTCACCTGAGAACAGGAAAGGCATCTCAGCAAGCAGGAGAGTCAGTCTATACACAGGCCTGCCAGGTGCTGCTGGAATCCAGGGCAACCAGCAAGACCTGAGCAGGGGTTTCTCTCCTGGACACCCTGAGCTGCTGTGGCAGCCTTGCTCTCTCCCTGCTGGTGGCAGAGGATGGCTAGGGGCAGGAAGAAGTTGCGATAGCCAGCCCTGGCTGCTGCAAAGCATATCACAGGAGGCAGAGGATTGGGGAGCCCAACTGGGGAGGAATTGTCCATCACCTCAGTGAGCCATGGCTGGACGAGCACAGGCCTGTGTTGGAGCCTGGCTGGTTTGGCAGCAGGAGAGATTTGCGGGGGCAGGGGAGAGGGGTTGATTGTGTCACACAGGACGGGGAGCAGGCAATTTGCCCTCGGCCGTGCCCTACCAACAGAGACATGAGCACAGAGCCCCAGTGGAAGGAGAGTGATCCCAGACCACAGCCCCATCCTCTCACACACACTATGCAAATGGACAATGTCCAGGGAGCCAGAAGATTATGGGATGGGGCCACAATGCCCAGGAGTGCAGGCAGCTTGCTGAGTCCTGGGACTGGGGCAGCCACAAAGGAAAGGAGGGAGCTCCCAGTCACCGGAGGGCTCCTACCTGGATGAGGTTGGGGTACAGGCCGGCCATGAGGACGCCTTTCACCAGCTCCTCCTCCTCGCTGTACTGGTTGCAGGCCGCAGAGGGCATGGTGCAGTCTGCAGGTGCTGACACCAGGAAGGTTTCGTAGATGTTCTCAGAGAACTGCTTGACAAGGCCTGTGGGGAGGAGTCAGGCCAGGCATAAGCGCCCAGCTCTCAGCACAGGAGCTGCTCCCACCCCTTTGTAAGCCCCAGCTTTGCTCCCTTCCCTCAGCAGGATGGGCTCCCTTGGTCAGAGACAGACAGACTCCTGAGGGTGTGCGCGGAAGCACCCACACCTGTCTGGGTCATGTGAGGCCGATTCACTTGCTGTCACAGGCAAATACCTGGCCCAAGGCTCTCTGGCAGTTCCTGTGCAGAAGAGCAGGAGGCCCAGCTGTGCAGTCACTCAAAGGCCCAAAGTCAGGGCTCGCCCACAAGCAGGAGTCTAGTTTAAGGAGGGATTTGCCCAGAGCCCCACCCCCATGCATTCACCCCCCCTTAGCACCCCCATGACAGCCAAGCTCTCGCCCCTTGGGCCTAGGATGCAGGGCCTCTACTGCATGGTACTTGTTCCTGCCAATTGAGCCAAACCCTTGGGCTCTGACAGTGGGAGGGGCCTGTGGGACTCACCATTGATGAAGCGCAGGCTGGGGGCGTAGAGGAAGTACTCCTGCAGGTAGTTATCTCTGGCACGGCTATCTCTGCGCCTCAGCACCTCCTCCCAGCCTGCCACAGCCCTGACAAAGGCCAGGTGATCGCTCCCACTCTCTCTGCTCAAAACGGCCTTCGCCTAGAGCCAGGAAGCTGAGTTAGATGAGCAATAAACCCTCCTCGCCCCCTCCCTGCCACAGTCCCAGCAGGCGGCCCTCACCTTGTCCACCTCCGCTCGGTTCTGCAGGCTGCTGCTGAAGGGGTCCCGAGTGAGGCAGGAGACTATGACGAGCAGCGGATGAAGGCAGCGATAGATGGATGCCAAGACAATGGCTTTGGCCAGTCGAGGGTCTGTGGAGATTTGGGCCAGGCGTTTGCCCAGCGTGGTGAGGGCTTCCCTCTGATCCAGCACTCCTGCAACAGAACCATGCACAGGGGCACATCCATCAGCCTCCCCGCAGCACCAACAGGACAGGGAAGGGGAGGCCGCTGGTTTCAGACACAGTGCCGCTCAGCAGGTAGGGCAAGGACCCTGCAGAGACATCCTGCTGAGTGCAGCAACCTAACGCAGGAGACTGGGGTGCCAGCCAATGAGTCACCTCCAGGATGGGCATGGCCCCCTGGGTTCCAGACACAAACCTTCAGGACCACATTGCCCTGGGGGAGTCACTGAGCCCCCAGAAGCTTCCAACCTCTTAGGAAAGAGTGAAAGGGCTGCAAGATGACCACGTGGTCAGCTGAGCACCCAGCTGTAACTCCTGGAACCATCACTCTCCTCCCTCTCTTTTGATCTCACCTGGAGTCTCCTCTACCATTATAAGCAAAGCAGTGCGCAAAATCAAGAGTTAGATCAGCACAAGCTAAGTGAATATGGCTAGAATGGTCCCAGCTACTCCCAGCTCTGATCGAGGGCTCAGATGCATTGTTGAGATCCCACCCCAACCCAGAGCAAGAGGATCCCGTCCCAAGCCCAGCATCTTACATCTGGACTGGAGCTGTGGCTCCTGTCCCTTTCCACATTCAGTGTTAACTCACCAATTTCCTGCAGGAGGATCACTGCTTCATCCACAGCTTTGATGTCAGGGCTATCCAGAGCCTTGGAGAGGAATTCGACTGCCTGCAATGCACATGCAGAGACAACGTGAGACTCCCCCAGTGCAGGATCAACTCTGACCCACGCAGAGTTAGAGGCAGAAGAATTCTCCACACTGCCCAGAAATGGCTGCTCTACATCGAAACACTGGAATGTCATTTCCTCTTTACCCGCAGGGACACCGAGTTCAGTGCTCTGCATTTCCGCATGGCGCTACGTATGCTGGGTGCTAACCCTGGCTAATCTGCACATTTCCTTCCTGGGGGCTCCCTTCATTAGCACTACTGTTTAGGGCAGGAAGAGACAGAAAAAACTATAGCTCACTGAAATTATAAGGGAGTATAGGGAGGCAAAGTAAAATGATTAGTGCTCAGGCAAACAGGATCTTTAATGAGTATCCATGGACAAGACCATAGGGCCCCCTAAGCACGGCGTCAGCACACGGGTTCAGTACCAACTCTCGGAGAACACCCGACCTACTTATCAGCTGCAGCACCCTGGATTTCCCCTGTTTACTGCCTGCAGACCTGAGCTCAAAACCACTGACTGGAAGGGGCACAGAGCAGGCAGAGTCACGCTGGCAGAGGGAGTTCCGCCAGCACTGTGGTCTCCTAGCCATGGGCTACACCTACCGTCTTCTCTGGCATGTGGATCTTGGCCTGCACCACCAGGTTCTCCAGGGGAGTGCGCAGGATTTCAGGGACCTGGAAAGTGGGCATTTTGTCCAGGCGGCTGCGAGGGAAGAGGTGATAGGCAAAGCCCGACTGGCAGCGGCCAGCACGCCCTCGCCTCTGCACAACGTTTGACTTTGACACCCACACCGTTTCCAGGCAGGAGACCTGGGGGAAGAGGAACGTTAGAGGCAAGTGCTCCTGCTGCGATTTAGTCTGTTTCACCAAGCTCCCCCTCTAGCCCAGAGACCTGAGGAACCCCTGCCCCAAGAGCTTTCCACATCACCTAGCTCAGACCTAGCTGCTTCTCTAGTGTGCAGAAGCTCTCCCCATTCTCCTCAGTCCTGGGCCAGTTAGTGACACACACACACCGCTTTTGGGGCAAAGTGCTTTGCAAGCAACCTGCTATAGGGACTAGACACAGTAACTGTACCCACCGCCGAGATGCAACTGCCTCTAGGGTTGAACACCTAATCAGGAGCAGCAATGAAGAATGTTGCAGCAAGCAACAGGGGAAGCTAGGTATGTAAAGTGTAGAGACTTACATGGGGATTTGGAGGAGGGGAGAGCTGGATAAAACAACCCTTAATTGATCACAGCGTGGGCAAGGACCTTGCTTGTACATTTCATACAAACCCTGGCATCTCAGACACACACCACCCCCCAGCATTATGACGGGGCATTGGAAAGAACCCTGGGACCTTTACCTTCCACTAAGGCAAACTCCAGAGTTGGGCTGAAGGGACCTTGATTTCACATCTCTGCCAAACGGCAGCCATAAACACACAAGCTCTCCCACCAGTTTAAAACGGGTCTCAGTGGAACCCATGTCCCCGTTGTACTGCCCTGCTCCAATGACAGCAGCCAACAAGCCGGATCTGCACGTGAGCCAGCTGTGCAGAGCTTAGCACCTGCCTTCCTTCTTCACAGCCTTCTCTCTCATATCCCTGGCAGAGCAGAAGGGAAACGCCAAGCTTGGCGCCATCTGCTGGACAAAGTCTGCACACTCCCCGCTACCCCCCGGTATTCAACAGCGTCCTTTAGCTCAGTGATTCTCAAGTGCGGCCACCACGACTTGTGGACCAGGCTGTCAATCGTATATTTTAACTGTTATAACTGAGGCCACCGTGAATTTGCTGTGGCCACAGCAAAAATTCATTTGAGAACCAGCACACCGATTCAGCCTTGCTGAATGCTGCTGACTCCAGGGAGAGGGGCTCCCGTGGACCTGGGCATAGTGCTATGCTGATTAAGAACCTGCTTTAAATCCTATTCAGTCTCTCTCGATGTCTGGGCAATCGGGAGCCACGTGTGCGGCAGAAGCGTGCCTGCCTCATGCCACTACTCAACAGCGCTCGCTCCAGCTGGCGGAGCGGCAGCCAGCTTGGTTTGGCTACTAGGGAGTGACTGATGAGAGGCTGTTAGGGAGGGCTGTAAGGCAGGGAGATCTTCTGAGGGTGGCACACAGACAACAGGATTTGTTCAGGGGTAAGTTTCCGGGTGCACACTGGGGTGGGCTGTGCACTGGGAGGGAGGTGGCTCAGACAGCCAACGCTCCCTGCGCAATCAATCACCATCACCTGGGCCTGAGAAGAATTTTTTTGTTTTTGACCTGCCTCCGAGATGAGGGGGGAGGAGAGGAGGGGGCATTATCCCTGCTCTGCGGAGATCACATGCAAAGTGAATCAGCAATTCAAGCCATGAGCACCAGCAATTCAAGCCATGAGTTAATAGCAGGCGGGGGACATCTCAAATGCTGCTTTAAGAATCATGCATCAGCTGCAGCTTGTTCCATGAATGCACACGGGACACACAAGAGCCAGCACCTTTGTCTTCAGGTCATAGCGCTCCTCCTTGTGAGTGCCGCTGTCTACCACATGCACAATGTCATTGATGGTGATGGAGGTCTCAGCAATGTTGGTAGCCAGGACGATCTTTCTCACTCCAGGTGGGGGCCGCTGGAAGATGTTCTGCTGGTCCATCATGGGGATGTTGGAGTGCACTGGCATGAGAAAGTGCAGAGTTAGCCTGGCCCTGCTCTGCCCACCAGCACCAGTTAGGGAGGAGGTCAGGTCTACTCAGCCCTCCAGAGCTCTCTCTGTACTGCTCATGCTCTTCCTTCACATAGGCACCTTCTCTCAGCCCCCTGTGAGAGGCTGGGGCTAGTCACTGCCATCACATGCAAAGATAGCTGTTTCTAATGTTGGTACTAGAGAGCAGAGGCCTGGCAATGCCATCTCACCTGGTAAGACAAGGTACCGGCTGTTCTGAGAGCCGAGTGTTTCCAGCAGGCGCTGCTGCACTCCTTTGATCTCCTGCCAGCCAGGAAGGAAGCAGAGGACCCCACCTACAAAGGATCAAGAGCACAACAGGCAACACAGAGATGCATGGGGCTCTTTTCCAAGCTGCAGACAGACACCATGACTCTTACTGAGATTCCCCAGGACTCCTTGGAGTATGGGAGACCTGGCACAGAGGTATTTCCCTGTCTAGACCCAGAAACATGAACAGGAGACTAACAGGTTACCACGTCTGTATCAGGACTGATCATCACTGAAACCCGTCAGACACATGCCCATACAGATCACAGACAAACAGCAACATGTAAGCCACCCCTCCAGCTTGGGGACCCTGGGGAGTTACAAAATCAAATCAAGAGGGAGAATGTAGTGGGTGATTTAATACATGCCACAGCCTGTCCATGCACTTAGACACAGTATAATCAACTCCTTCACACTGGCTGACTCGTGGGGTATTCTGCCATTGAGACAGACATCAGCACCAGGTGTCCTGGGATCCCAGCTCAGTGTCATGAGAGGAAATGGAGCTTATTGGCTTTGAAACAGCCAGACTTCCTAAAAGCATGGTTTTGAAACCAGCCTTCATCTTTCCAGGGGAGATGCAGCATTCTATGCCGTTTACTGGGGGGGAGCTCAACCTTAAAAAAATAACCAGAGACCCTGTTTGCTCTGTGGGAACATGAGATCCCTGGGCATTGGTACAGATGCAGCTGCTGCACTCCGTCCTGGGGTGGCTTCATTTCTGTGGTACAGTGCGTCTCCATCTCTGAAGCCCTATACTCCACGTTGAAAAATGCCATGCAAGTCAAATATTATTTGCCAACACAGTGACCACCACTCTACCCAGTGTCCAGACACCACGCTGCACGCTCCAGGAGACTCAAGAAAGTACGGTCACTACTCTCCCGTACAGGATGCAAAGTTGCACAGTGCATTTGTATAGCGGGTTACTTTATCCCCAAGAGACAGACATGCCAACTGATTTATAGCTATTGGTGCGACCTCAAGAGACTTGGGGATGTCACCCCATTTTTATTATATGGCAACGCTTTACACACAAATCCACTTGCTTGGCTCACTCTTGTTACGGTATGCAGACTCGGAGGTTACCAGTGCCTGCATCCTTTGCTGACAAACTCTTCAGATCTTCTTGCAGCCTCAGTGAATCCCAGACATGGGGTCTCTCTGTAGCTCACAGCAGCCCCAGGCACATGGCAGCCGCACACTAATGGCAATAGGGTTTACCCTGGGCTGCCTGAGGGTAAAAGGGCTCAGAGAGCAGATCCAGTACAAAGGGGTTGATGACACATTCACACGGGTGCTTTCAGGCACCGCTGACCTCAATTTTGTGGCTGTTCCACTGCCAGGGCCCAGAAGACAGTGCTTTCAGCCAGCAAGACCCTGGCAATACAAGGATCAAGGGCTGGTCTTGCCAAGTACCTTCAGTGCCCACAGAGAAAGACAGGATGCCCAGCCCCTTGCAGGAGCCAGCCCTATTTTATGAGTCTGATCTGCTTTGGCAAAGGGACCAGGCTCTACCTGCTCTTTCCCCATCTTCCAAAACCCCAGGCAAGGGAGAAAGTAATGCAGCACCTACCTGGCTCTCCATGGGCGTCGATCTGGAGCACAAGGTCAGTGATCAGCTCAAGGTCGAGGACACATTCATCGTCTGATTGCTAAGAAACACAGGAGGATATGTAAATACTGAGGTAGCAGCAGTGACCCAATGGGCGGGGAGAGGGGTACTACACACCCCGCAGCATCCCCCTAAGATGGCAAACACCTTTAATAAGAGCCGTGGGCTAGTGGTCTGATCACAGCACTACGAGCCATGAACTCCAGGAGCCTTAAGTTAGGCTCAGACTCATTCTGGTCACCACCTCTGCTGTACAGTGAGGATACCACCTCCCTTCCCCCATCTGTGAGGTTTGCAAGGATTTGTAAATATCAGCATTATGGATTATATTGTCACCACCAGCTCATTTAAATCATGGCTTTTGGTTGGGGCAGGCGGGTGCTACAGGAGAATGGGACATCAGTGAAACAACTGGGCAGCAGGAGGCCAAGGCTTTTCTTTGCATCTCTTTGCAAGTGAGAAAGAGAGCGCCCCCAAGGAGTGGGGCAGGCAACTGGATGATAAAGGTCTTTTAAGAGGATAACAGAAAAAGAAAGAGTAATGCACAGAGAGAGAGAGTGTGTGAGTGGTGGAAGATGGCCGGGCACTGGACCCTGCTGTGATTGGATACACCCCAGAAGCCATCAAATATTACGAAGAATCTATACCTAGGGAAGCGTTCCAGGTGGACAGAGTTCATAAAAATAGGCCCCAGCTGCAGCATGTGCAAGGACAGAACTAGGAAAAGGAGAATTCATGCACGTAGGTAATCTACAGTTGTTTAACTGGAGCTGTTAGCTAACTAGTTTGCAGTCTGGACACTCCACAGACATGTGTGTTTATTACTAGAGGCCAGAGTAAACCATAACCCGGTGTGCCCTGCTTCAAACTCCTCTGGAGTGTCCAGACTTACAGGTATACTTACAAAAAAAAAAAAGGAGTACTTGTGGCACCTTAGAGACTAACCAATTTATTTGAGCACAAGCTTTCGTGAGCTACAGCTCACTTCATCGGATGCATTCAGTGGAAGATACAGTGGGGAGATTTATATACACAGAGAACATGAAACAATGGGTGTTACCATACACACTGTAAGGAGAGTGATCAGGTAAGGTGAGCTATTACCAGCAGGAGAGGAAAAAAAAACAACCTTTTGTAGTGATAATCAAGGTGGGCCATTTCCAGCAGTTGACAACAACATGTGAGGAACAGTAGGGGGGAAAAATAAACGTGGGGAAAATAGTTTTACTTTGTGTAATGACCCATCCACTCCCAGTCTTTATTCAAGCCTAATGTAACGGTGTCCAGTTTGCAAATTAATTCCAATTCAGCAGTCTCTCGTTGGAGTCTGGTTCTGAAGTTTTTTTGTTATAATATTGCAACTTTTAAGTCTGTAATTGAGTGACCAGAGAGACTGAAGTGTTCTCCAACTGGTTTTTGAATGTTATAATTCTTGACATCTGATTTGTGTCCATTTATTCTTTTACATAGAGACTGTCCAGTTTGGCCAATGTACATGGCAGAGGAGCATTGCTGGCACATGATGGCATATATCACATTGGTAGATGTGCAGGTGAACGAGCCTCTGATAGTGTGGCTGATGTGATTAGGTCCTATGATGGTGTCCCCTGAATAGATATGTGGGCACAGTTGGCAACGGGCTTTGTTGCAAGGATAGGTTCCTGGGTTAGTGTTTTGGCTGTGTGGTTGCTGGTGAGTATTTGCTTCAGGTCAGGGGGCTGTCTGTAAGCACAGACTGGCCTGTCTCCCAAGATCTGTGAGAGTGAGGGATCATCCTTCAGGATAGGTTGTATACTTATGTTAGCTAACTCGAATTGGCTGGCGGTCAGTTTCCTCAATCTCAAAGCACTCAAGTGCAGGCAAACCCATAGGGAGCTAACATTTCATTACAAAGGAGCCACTGCCAAGTTGTTTAGAGCGAAGTCTGAGATCTGATTCAGATTTTAGATGAAGATTATAAATGGGATCTAACCAAACCTAATGGGAACCTCAGGAGGTCTGGGCTGGAATTAAAACTCTGCCAATAGCTTGCAACCCAAACCCAGCAGCACTGGACTAGTGCAGAAGAATTGCAGCAGGAAGGAACTAGCCCCAGCCCAAATCTCTTTTCATTGCTAACCATCCCGGGGGTTGGTACCATAGACAGGGAAACAAATCAGAGTGTGCTGTATACTCACCTTCACCTCGTAGTGCCGGTGTCTGTGACGGCCCAGCTTGGCCAGGATCTCTTCCAGGTAATATTCCTTCACCGGGTACATGAAACCTGGCACCTTGACTACGGGGCAGTCCCCAAAGTACTGCGAGAAGCGCTGGTTGTCCCCTGTGGCACTCATCAGGACCAGGCGCAGGTCGGGGTTGAGCTTCTGAATGCCCTTCAGCAGGATAAGCAGGAAGTCGGTGTTGACGTCCCGCTCATGGACCTCGTCCACAATCACATGGCTGACGCCCTCCAGGCTGGGGTTCCCCTGCAGCTTTCGTAGGAGGATGCCCACCGTGCAGAAGAGCAGGGCTCCTCCCCGGGCTGGTGGTTTGCTCTCCAGCCGCACCTGGTAGCCCACGTTCTTCCTCATGTTGGGACCCAGCTCCTGCGCAACCCGCTGGGCGACCGAGATGGCGCTGATCCTTCTTGGCTGGGTGATCACCACATTGCAGCGGGCACCACGCCCCTCCAGGATGTAACGCTCCAGCAGCAGCTGAGGGATCCGGGTGGTTTTCCCACAGCCAGTGTCTCCTGCTATTACCACCACAGGATTCTGCTCAATGGCCGACAAAATAGTGTCCTTGTGAGGATCCACAGGCAGCTGATGGCTTTCTGGCCACGATGAACCCCTCCTCTTCCAAAGGGCCAGGAGGTTCTGGCTAAGGCGCACTTCCTCCCCTTCTGACATGGGAGTGTACGTCTTCCCTGTGATGGCATCACTGATAGCACCTGACTCCTTACTCAGGTTCATCATGTCGTCAGCAATCCGAGGCCTGGATTCCCTCGAGTCCACCGGGTACTGAGGGAGGAGGAGAAAATTGGCACAGACAGACACTTAACTCTGAAGCTGCACCTTAAAACATAGAATGCCAGGAGGGTATGTTGCAGGGTCAGAGGTGGGGACCATCAGGCAGGATGCTGGTTTTGGCACTGACTGCATGGCCTGGAGCAAGGCACAAGCCATGTCGCTTTGGGCAATTCAGCCCCTGAATTCTCATTTTGTAAAGACTCAGCTCAGAACATAACCGCAAACCACCCCCTCTGCTTGGCGCACCACTCTAAGCTAGCCCTCTACGCTTGCCTCATTTCAAACCTCTTTTGGGACACCCAATCCTTTCAACAAAGATTTTAGAGCGCTGATAACTGACCCTCCATGCGGTGCCCAAGACAGAACGGGAAAAACCGCAGCATCATGTAGTGGTGACCCAGCCTGCCTTCCACCCCCACGCAAGCCAATGTTAGAAATAGGATAAGTGCTCCAGGGCAGGGGCCAGGCCTTACGTGAGCAGTGTTTTAGGTGCTGTGAAATAACCCTATCCCCTAAGGAAGTCAGGCCAGCTGACTTTAGACCCCTAGAGGCCATGGGAACACAGTTGCTGTTCAGTTATACACAGCAACACGACAGCTTGTGGCAAGAAATGAATCTCAGATCCCAGGGAAAGCACAGGGGGGATTTTAGGGAGCAGAACGCAGTTCCTCAGGTCAGGATTTGGCCAGAACATGCCTATTCAGGTTTAAAGGACTAGGGACATTTTTGAGCTCACAAGTCAGGACCTCAGGACTCCGTCTTACCCAAACAATGGCACTTCCAGCAGCACAGCGCTTCCCAGAAACAGGCTGGGATACTGACGCTGTCCTGACTGCAGAGTACCATGATCTACTGGATACTGCACAACCACCCGCCCACCTCTTCACACACCAGAGACCAGCCTCTGTCCTAGTGGAAGTGGGCACAACTCCCACTGACTTCAGCCTCCCAGCCTGATTCTGGGTTGAGAATTGAGACTTCTTGGTGAAGTGCCTTGTGAAACCAGCACCTACTGCTCTAGGACCATTGCACCCAACATTTAATGCATTCAGTGCCATGAGAGAAAAATCCCCAAGGGCCATCTACAAATACTTGCAGCTGCTCATCGTAAACCAAGTAAATGAAGCAGAGATCACGGTATAGTTTCTTAAGCCAGCCTGCGCTAAGACAGCGGTTGCTACCCTGAGTGATTTGTGTACAAGCCAGTCCCACACCCGAGATCCCTGGCTTGGGGATTACCAAAGCAGCTCTCCCAGTACAGAGCTGACAAAAGCTAGCTCACTGAGTTCATACGCTATCATGTGATACCTGTGGCTTGGCTGGTTCAGGGGCAGGGAACCTAGCTGCCACCTTTGCCCCGAGGTGGCCCTACGGTATCGTGAATAAGCCTTACATGGTTCAGGTAGTTCTCGATCTTACGCAGGGTGGCCTCAGGGACCTTGATGTGGCAGGGTCTCCTCTGATTCTCACCCAGCTCCCTGAGGGACGTCATGTTGTACATGGCGTGGCTCAGTGGGTTGTTGTTCTTGTCCACTAAGCCAAGGCTCTGGAAAGGAGGGAGACAAATAGGGACAGTAGAAAAGGCAAGGGATCTCCCCACATGAAACAGTGTCTAGGGGGTGGGAAGGGAACACAGCACAGATGAGAATTAAGTCAGCATTTTCAGAGCCAGACTAGCTTTGACTGCAAGGACCATGCTTTTCATCTAGCTTAGCTCCTCCATGCACAGCCACTGAGAGCCCCTTCCCCAAAGGAAGGTGGAGTGCAAGGAAGGGCAAGTCTCCCTACCCAGGAAGGTCCCAATCCCAACAATTCCTGCCTTCACCAGGGCAGGAGGCTGAGACCCAGGGGAATCCTCCAGGATCTTCCCTGTTGTGAAATACACACATTGGAGCCCAGGGCTGTCCCTGACACCAACACTGCCAATGGGGAAATTCGCCAAGGAAGATTCAGATCAGAGGAATGGCATAGGCAGTAATTTCCAGTAGGACCCACTTACAAGAGCTGTTAATCCTCTTACTGGCATTTCCACAAACTTCAGTAGGTAGCCGACCCAGAATAGTCTTTCCTGCCTGCCCTTTCCCCATTGATTTTGGAGCCAGGTAATTACCCATGACAGAGAGCTAAGAGAACAGAGTGGTCAGACTGACCCGCTTGAAGGAGCAGGGAGCCAGCCTACCCTGTTTGGAGGCAACTAGGTGGCTGAAAAGACAGAACCACCACTCGCAGGTTGATCCTTATACATCACTTTGCTGATGGGCGAAAACCCCTATCAGCGCCATGGAGGTTCACAATCTGTTTCCCAACTCCTTTGCTGTACCCCTGCACAGAGTCCTAAGGTATCAGCCTAGAGACAAGGACAATTATCTGACCCAAGGCTTATCATGGAGTCCACTCTAGGTGGCAGCAGGGAACCCAGACTGAGTCACAGAAACACCAGCAGCCTTCAGTCTCGGAGGCTCAGCCTCGCCCCAGAATAGGACAGTTCTAGTATGAACAGTGTTCCTTCACAGCAGGCTGGATAGTGCCTGCATGGAAGGGATGCTGTGGTAGGAGCCACATCAAGATTTGCTATAGACACATGCTACTCACCTTCAATTTCTGGCAGGCCAGTGCTGCTGCTTTGTTCTCAGCCTCAACCTTGCGGCGGCCCTTGGCAGCGAAGGTCATCGGGCAGGGCCAGCGCAGAGTGAGCTTGCAGATCTTAGTCTTGGTGCCCACGGTACGGAACTGCATGAATTCCTGAAATAGAGACAGGCAGCTTTTGAGGGAAGAGGAAGGCAACTGAAAGGCTGGTTTATTCAGAGGCAGCCTCTGAAAGGTTTACTAGGCTATATTACCTAAACAGCAAGGCATTTTTACACGTAAGATTTTAACTCAGTACCTTCTGGAATAGGATCATAGAAAAGCAGGGCTCGAAGGAAGCTCAAAAGATTGTCTAGCCCGGGTCCTGCATCAGCACAGGGAGCAAGTAAACCTAAACCATCCTTGACACGCGTTTGTCCAACCTGTTCTTGGAAACCTCCAGTGACGGGGATTCCACAACCTGCCTTGAAAGCCTATTGTAGAGCGTAACTATCCTTATAGTGAGAAATTTTTCCTAATATCCAACCTAAACCTTCCTTACTGCAGATTAAGCCCATTACTTCTTGTCCTACCATCAGTGGACATGGAGAACAGTTGATCACCATCCTCTTTATGTCAGCCCTTATCATGTCTGAAAACTTATCAGGTCCTCCCTCAGCCATCTTTTTTCAAGACTACACATGCCCCGTTTAACCTTTCCTCCTGGGTCAGGTTTTCTATGCCGCATCATTTTTGTTGCTCTTAACTGGACTCTCTCCAATTTGTCCACATCTTTCCCGAAGTGTGGCACCCAGAACTGGACACATTTCTCCAGCTGAGGCCTCACCAGTACCAAGTAGAGTGGGCAAATTACTTCCCATGTCTTACGTACAACACACCTTTAATACACCCCAGAATTATATTAGCCTTTTTCACAACTACATCACATTGATGGCTCATATTCAGTTTGTGATCCACAATAATCCACAGATCCTTTTCAGCAGTACTATCACCAAGCCAGTTATTCCCCAGTTTGTGGTTGTGCATTTGATTTTTCCTTCCTAAATGAAGTACTTTGCACTCAGAGAGACAAGGTGGGTGAGGTGATATCTTTCACTGGACCGACTTCTGTTGGTGAGAGAGACAAGCTTTCTAATATCCTGGGACCAACTCAGCTACAAGTATACTGCATACGTACTTTGCGCTTGTCTTTATTGAACTTCATCTTATTGATTTCAGACCAATTCTCCAATTTGTCAAAGTCATTTTGAATACTAATCCTGTCCTCCAAAGTGCTTGCAACCCATCCCAGCTTCATGTCATCTGCAAATCTTATAAGCACATTCTCTACTCTATTATCCAAGTTATTAAATTAAAATATTGAGTGGTACTGGACCCAGAACAGAACCATGTGGGTCCCCACCACATATGTCCTCTGAGTCTGAGAGCAAACCACTGAGTACAGTCATTCAATCAGTTATCCACCCACCTTACAGTAATTTCATATAGACCACGTTTCCCTAGATTGCTTATGAGAACGTCATGTGACACTGTGTGAAAAACCTTACCAAAATCAAGGTATTTCACATGCACTGCTTTCCCCCTTACATTAAGCCAGCAGCTTATATAGCAGCATCCATGTAGTCAGAGGTGACCTGTGCTAAACCCCTCCCCTGAGGGCTCACCTGCTAAAGGCTCAGTGGGTACAAAGACAAGACATAACAAACAGGCTGCTCTGTGGAGCACTTCATAGAAGGAGGGAGTTAGAAGGTGAAAGATACAAGGGGGAGAGCTTGTCAAACTTTTTTACAGCATGTGCAGGGCATAATAAAGTCTGGAAAGGAGATAGGTGAAGTGCGCAGAGGAAGGAGAAGGAGAGCAGAGATGTAGGCAGGAGTGGAGTTCTGGACAAATTTGACCATCAACGAACATTACAAAATTCTCAGAATAAGGGATATGGCTCTGGCTGGCTGCACAAATCAAGGGGGCTTGCAGCACAATTCACCCCAGCAAAAACACAAACCCCACATATAACAACAGCTTCTCGTTTGAGTAACAATGCTCCCACTGCTTCTCCTGAGGGACTCTTCCCCAAGTCTCACTGTCAATAAGGTTTTCCTCTTCTTCAGCCTAATTTCAGCCCACCACTATCTAGCCAGCCTTTGGAGAACCCCAAAGAATTCTTCTCCTTCCTTGAAATCTACACCCTTTCAATCACTGCAGCGCATCCTTCCCAGCCGCTGAAAGGCAGACTGCCAACAAGAGGAGATGGGAGACGCCATTCTAACAGCAACTCACCTTGACTGTGGAGGAAGAGGTTGCAATCTGAATCACCTGGGCCAGAAGGTTTTTGGGTAGAGGGAACTGGGTCAGAGCCCTGATGGCATTGTTATCATCTGTCATTTCAACAGAGGCCCCTCCCCTGCAAGACGAAAAGTAAAACAGTTCAGGTAGGTAAAAAACAAACTAATCTCTCTTCTCCCTAATTCTATTTTTGCTTAGACCCTTCCCCCTCCAGCTCCTTTGTCGTGGTCTAAAATTGAGTAATTAAAGAATACAATGTGAGTAAAGAGATTATGAAGTTAATTAGCAATGGAGGGTTTGCAGCCAACTGGGTAGAGAGTACCATTACATTGCGTTACAGAACTCAGAATGAAGACGATCCTTCTAGCCAATGGAAGCTCCAAGTCAGAATTCTAGCTTCTACTGAAAGTAACTGTCATCCCAAATATTTACAGTTGCAATGCAAACTGGAATACAGGAATGGCTTTTACTACTCCTTTAGGAGACACAGTCCATTTCAAAATATTTCCCCCTTTGTCCCAAATTGTTTCCCTTTAAAAAAAATTGAAATAGAGGTCCTGACTTGTCTTTCTCCTGGAGGGCACTGGCAATCTGAAGAGCTTACAATGAAAAAGCACAAAGCAAGGTACTGTGGGGTAAGGGTGGGAATAATCTCATTACCATGTACAAGGGCCACCTAAAGTAGGTTTAAAAAGACTGGCAAATTTAAGTGTGACTTTTGGAGATGACAAACTGCAGGCCAGGAGAACTGCTCCCCACCATGTCTATGAGGCTGACAGTGAGCAAGCTGGGGAAATCGCCCGTCAGAAGAGCAGGAGTCCAGAAAAGAACCCCACGCCCGCTCGTGCTGACCTAGGTATGAAAGCAGGCAGACCTACCATGGAATGGCGCAGCATCCTTATGGAGCCTGGCACAGGAGCTTTATGTTCAGACTCTGCTGAAGTGCTCTATGTGCTCACTATGGTGTGGGCAGCGAGAGGTCAACTTTGAGGTCTTTGGGGATACATCAGCTCGTGCACAGACCATTTTCTCACTACTCCCCTGCTTTAGTGAGCTTGTCAGAACATGATTTTACCTCATGTCTCTAGCTGGGGTCCGAGCTTCATTCTGTGCCATAGATAGGTAATCGGTAACATCAATCGTGTCTTCTTCCAGCTCCCCTTCCTCCAACTCCCCTTCCTCTAGCTCCCCTTCCTCCAACTCCTCTCTTCGCATCGCTTTAGGCATCCTGCCTTGCTCCATGGACTGTATGGAGTCATCTGGTTCCACCCGTCTCCAACAAGTCGACAAGTCAGCCAGAGATGGTCCAGACTTGGAACGCCATCTGCCTTCGGGGCACCACCTGTCCTCCGGGCAGCCAAGCTGGTCAGCAAGGATTCGGTATTTTGCAGCATCAAACAGCTCGTTCCTGGGCCCTAACAACCCCCAGCCCTGAATAAAAGAGTCACACACTGTTAGACAGCTGTAGGGAGCTAGCAGGACCTGGCAACTTCTAAAGCAGACTGAGACCACGCTTGGTCCAAAGGGAGACGTGCAGAGATGAATCCCTTGTTTCCAGGAGAGTGAAAGGAAGCTGAAAAGGCACTTGCATACCTTAAAAAAAAAAATTCCGCCTGTCCCTATTTATAGTCACTCCTTAAAAGGGAAATCTGTTTCTTGCCGACTTCTCTTCCGATCACACACAGTGGTTTGGTATCATGCTGTTGCTTACAAAGGCTGGGCCAGTGCATGCTGGTTTGTTATACAGCAGACAGTATCTGTTTGGTGTTTTAAAGCACTGAACGCCCCCCCCCCACCCCCCAAACACAACATAACACAGACTATACTAACTTTTCTAGACTCCTCTTTTCTCTCCCAGAACAGACAATGTTGATTCACACAGTAAAAACTTCACATTTGACTTCAAAGAACAAAAATATTTGGGACATCCCACCAAACACACCACTGGGGTTCTTGTTAGGGAAGATGGTAATTTTTCACTTCCTCCTCTTTCATGAAAGTAAGACGTTTACATTCGAGTGACAGATGCTTGTGTTTCTGAGTTTTGTAACGTACAAGACTTCAAAACTTGTCTGAGCCTGGAACTACAAAGAGCTTCCAACTGCTGTTTGGGTAATTATTATTTGCAAGAATCCCTCACCTGCATTCTAGGCCTATGTGCCCACACACAGGTGCAGGGACACCCATGACAACACACCTTGCTTTTCTATACTGTGACATTTCAAAGAGCTTTGGCAACATTCATTCATTTAACCTCACAACACCCCTATTAGACAGGACAGTGTTATTTTGTACTATGGTGGAGCCTTGAGATCCAAATCCCTGATTTGGGGCCCCTCACACTACATACACATATAACAGACAGTCCCTGGCCCTAAGCAGATAGTACCATCTGTTTATTTGGATGGCAAGCTATTTATTATGGATAGCACCGGAATGACCACCTTTAGATAAAGTTGCCCAAAGCTTCCTATTATAAAACCCTTGTTTTCAGTTGCATAAAGCTCTGCTAAACTAACCATTCAGGCTGAAATTTTCTGTGCCAAATGCATGCATTGGGCTGAGCTGAACTGTTTTGAAAAATTTCAGCAAAAATGGTTCCGCTGCTTCTGAGAACGCAGCTGAGGTAAAATATCTCTCCCCCCTCCCCCCCATGATAAAAAAAATTCTTACAACAATTTCATTGAGAAGATTTAGCTTTTCATAGTTTCTATGCTTTCAGAATGCACAGTAAGTAAGGTCTAGGGCCACACACTGAACAATAATGATAAAACAAAATATTCCATAGCTACTCATCCAATGAGCACCATCCACCCTGTGCACTGAATGAGGCAGGGATCCTGTGGAAAAAGAGTCTGTGATGATGTAATTAAAGACCGCATCATAATGCATATGCATAAAGGGGCCAAATTAAGGGTTGCACAGGCAACCTTAATTCTGTCATTTCCTAACCTTTGAGTGCCTGGCTTTGCAACCATATTTTTCTTTTAATTTTTGGATGCAACTAGATTTAAATTCTAGGGGGGAGCTGCAGCGACCCCTGTATTTAGGTTGCTTAATAGCACATAGGTCAGTATTGTCTCCGTTTTACAGACAAGGAAACAAAAGAACAGAGAGGTGATGCAACTCGCTCATGGTCACAGCAAAATCAATTGCAGGGCTGGGATTAGCATTTAAAACCCTGCCTTCCAGGGTGGTTCTCTAACCACTAGACTGTGCTCCCTCCCAAACAGCTCCCAATATAACTTTATATTGTCCGACAGTGAGGCAGGCACACAGGAACAGCATTAGGTGCACCCATCTCTCCCAAGAGTGATGAGCTTTGTTTGGAGATTGACGACAACAAAGGACATAATGGAGAACAAAGACCAGAAGTAACTCAAGGCTGTTAATGTGTTCAGACAGCCTACTTGCTTGGCCATGGGAGTAAGTGGGTGTGCAAGCTCAGTCGCATCCAGCCACTTGCCCTAAGCCCAGTGGGGCTGCCCCCATTCCTGACTAGAAGACAAAACAACTGAAAAAACGGAGGAGGAAAGAGCTTTAAATAAGTCAGAGGTCATTAACAGCCATTAAGGTAGGCCAGCAAGTTCAGAGGCCTCTCCCTGACTCTTGGCAGAGATGTCGTGGGGGCGGGGAGAGGAGAGGAACAACAGCTCACCTTGAAGAGCTGGCATGCAGCAGCTGCAGCCTGCCTCTCAGCATCGATCTTTTTGGTCCCATAGCCTTCCACTTCCACATTCTTAGGCCATTTTATGTGCAGAGTGACTTTCTGAAAAGGAGAGAAAAGCAGTGAAATATGAGAGTGTGCAGAAAAGGAGAGAAAAGCAGTGAAATATGAGAGTGTGCAGAATCCAAGCCCTCTCTCCTCCTAGTACTTGGGTGCTCTCTCTGAATGCCAGGCAAGAGAAAGGTTTAATAAATATCACTAAGAGGCTCTTATTTTCAGCTAGTACTTTTCAGTAGAGGATCTCAAAGGGCTTTTCATTTAGCTGCTTTTTACAGATGTGACAGTGAAGTGAAGTGACTTGCCCACAATCACATAATAGGACAGTGACAAAACTACAGCTAACTAGTTATGTCAAATAACCATCCTTCCACAAAGAGGGAGGGTTAGAGATGGAGACTGGTTTTTATATGCATATTAAATGTGCCGAGATGAAGAACAGTCGGAAGAGGGAGTACATTTGAAACACATACTACTATGCAATAAGCCATTAAGAACTGCAATAGCGCTTCAGACGTGTGTATTAAAAATCACTTACAACTCTGAGTATTCCTGGCCCTTTGCCACCTACACATACAAGCGCTCCTCCCACAGTCAGAGGTTAATAATGGAATTACCTTTTTTCTTGGCCCGTTAGTGTGGATATACACCAGTTTGTCTCTTGCATGGGAGATCCCCAGGGCTCTTCCAATCACACTGTTGAGCAAGTTTTTTGGCTGTGGAAATTCCTTCAACAAGTCTCTGGAATCTGAAAGAACAATGGAAAAAGAATGCCATTTTAATACTCATATAGTCCTGTTCAAAGGAGCTGGAGCATGTTATAAACTCTTATCTCACTGAAGTGCTGTGAGGTCTAAAATTATTCCTGTTTTACAGACGTGGAACTGGAAGCAGAAAGTGCTTTGCCCATGGTGTTGCAAGGTGTCAGTGGAACAGAATTCAGAAACCCTGAAGTCCCCTGGGCTCTCACTGGAGGACACTCCATTAGAATCATAGAATATAAGGGTTGGAAGGGACCCCAGAAGGTCATCTAGTCCAACCCCCTGCTCGAAGCAGGACCAATTCCCAGTTAAATCATCCCAGCCAGGGCTTTGTCAAGCCTGACCTTAAAAACCTCTAAGGAAGGAGATTCTACCACCTCCCTAGGTAACGCATTCCAGTGTTTCACCACCCTCTTAGTGAAAAAGTTTTTCCTAATATCCAATCTAAACCTCCCCCACTGCAGCTTGAGACCATTACTCCTCGTTCTGTCATCTGATACCATTGAGAACAGTCTAGAGCCATCCTCTTTGGAACCCCCTTTCAGGTAGTTGAAAGCAGCTATCAAATCCCCCCTCATTCTTCTCTTCTGCAGGCTAAACAGTCCCAGCTCCCTCAGCCTCTCCTCATAAGTCATGTGTTCCAGACCCCTAATCATTTTTGTTGCCCTTCGCTGGACTCTCTCCAATTTATCCACATCCTTCTTGAAGTGTGGGGCCCAAAACTGGACACAGTACTCCAGATGAGGCCTCACCAATGTCGAATAGAAGGGAACGATCACGTCCCTCGATCTGCTCGCTATGCCCCTACTTATACATCCCAAAATGCCATTGGCCTTCTTGGCAACAAGGGCACACTGCTGACTCATATCCAGCTTCTCGTCCACTGTCACCCCTAGGTCCTTTTCCGCAGAACTGCTGCCTAGCCATTCTGTCCCTAGTCTGTAGCTGTGCATTGGGTTCTTCCGTCCGAAGTGCAGGACCCTGCACTTATCCTTATTGAACCTCATCAGATTTCTTTTGGCCCAATCCTCCAATTTGTCTAGGTCCTTCTGTATCCTATCCCTCCCCTCCAGCGTATCTACCACTCCTCCCAGTTTAGTATCATCCGCAATTACCAACACACCAACAGCTATTCTGGTCTGGATTTCAGGAGAAGTCAGGCAGCTATGTTTACTCATTCCACTTTCAAAAAGCCTGAAAATATTCTATTCAGATTGCCTCATGGTTAGAACTTTTGGTTTAGTGACTCAAGGACACACCATGAAAGCCAATCTAGAAACACTTTATGTTGTACAAACAAGGTTTATAAGCTTTGAGATAAATGAAAACATTTCCACGATTAAAAAAAAAAATCTATTTGAAATCCATTTCTTTGGATGCAAACATTCCCTTGAAGTGTTCAGACCCTAAATACTGTGGCACTGGACTAGCCCCTGAAGCTAGAAAATGAAACAAAGTAAGTGAAACTAATTGTTTTAATTGACTTGAGACAAATACAAACCCCCCCCCCCCAAAAAAATCAAAACTCCAACCAAACACCAACTGTAAAATGGCAGAAAGATTACTGAGCAATAACTGCATTTTGCACAAATTGTTAGTACAAATCCAAATACTTGGGATGCACATACCCCCTCACTGCCAAGTCAATGGCTCTAGAAAGTAGTGCCTTCAAGTAATGCATAGGCTCCCCTGTGGGATCTAGATACATGATGGATGGGAGGTTATTTAAGGAGCTGTGGCTCCCTAACTCCACCACAGCTGCTGTCCACTTAATTTAAGTTTAGCAGCAGGACTCAAAGAAGAGGGAAAGGGAAGTGGGGATCTGTACTGAATCTGCTCAGAGAACCAGTTACTGGAATGGGACCTCTCCTTGGAGTTTGTCAGCACAGACCTCTACTTTTGCAAGATTAACTTGCACTAACAGCAACCAAGGAGGTGGGTCTGAGGAGAACTGGTTAAAGGTTGCAGAGCTGCTTACCCAAGCTGAGCATATAGCCCAGCTGCTAAGATGAGTAATGTCATATTTTCATGCAGCACACACGTAGCAGTTTAGCAGATTTCAGTAACAGAAACATCCCCAGTCATTCTAGAGGCCCCTTAATGAACCTTTACAGGTCACCTTTAAGGCACAGGCCTCTTTCATGGAAGGTTTATAACTCTCCAGAAAGATTTGCTGAATTTCCCCTGGTCAGTCACATTTCGTCAATATGTTCCAATCCTGGTTGCTAAAAGTCAGGGATTTCAGATAACAAGAGAAAGAACCAGCTTTTCAGCTACCAACACAAAACCTAGGAGATCTGTGAACAAGAAGTGATCTGTTCTAATCAGAGCTATTCATCTCACTCACACTCTGTGCTGTTTAGTTTTGCTGAGAGCTCTTGGTAGCAGAGATATTGAGGGAAGACACATGGGAACTCCTGACTCCAAGCCAAGAGGACAGCATCTGTCAAGAAACTGATTCGCTGCTACCTCTGGCGTATAGATAAAGGCATTTTCTCTACAGGCAGAAATATTTATTGAATGAGTTGCCTCTGAAGTGACCAGACAGTATCATTTGCAGGCATATCTGAACATTGTTCACCACAGAAGAGACTCTCTCCTGGATCTTCTGGGAGATCACTGACAGACTGTATGTTGTACTGTGGCAGATATACTATCCTTAACCAACTCTGCAGGGCTTTCACGTAGAGCCTGGCAAATAGTATCACACAGGTATAAGAAGCCACAAAAACTATATTATATGGAAAGGCTTTTGGAGACCACTGACCTCCCATATCCTGGATTTTGTCCTCTGGCATATAGAAAGATGCTGATCTAGAGTCCAGAACAATCCCCGTGATTCCATCTAATTTTCTAGGTTTATCCTGCAGCCCAGAGACAGGAAATGTGCCCTCGCTGTCCGTAGGGTCAACTGAGTTCTTGTAGAGCTGTGCTTTCAGAATCCAGGCAAGGAGAGACCTGGATTCCTCTATGTTTTACATGGGTTACCACTTCTGTACTTACCTGGTCAAGA
Organism: Caretta caretta; assembly: GCF_965140235.1. Taxonomy (NCBI): domain Eukaryota; kingdom Metazoa; phylum Chordata; order Testudines; family Cheloniidae; genus Caretta; species Caretta caretta. The sequence goes on along the minus strand of NC_134207.1, from coordinate 267,522,550 downwards.
CCCCTGGAACCATAGAGAACTACATACAGAGTACTCTGTACTGTTAAGCTCTTATTTTGGGGGGACTGAGTGGGGGGGGGGAGCGGGAAGGGGAAGAGAGGGAGAGAAAATGGTCTTTCAAGCTAAAAGGATGCCTCAAACCAATCATGTATAATTAGGAAAGGGATAATGAAAGCTAACATCACTGTCTGATGTACTTGCTCAATTTTGTTAGCTAATTTTCAATGGTGCCTTTTCTTAGGAAAAAATAATATGAATAAAACCCTATCCCTGATATTTCTAAAAGAACCTCCTCTCTCACTTTGAACAGGAATAAGGCTACTTCACCTCAATAGAGTCCCATGACAGGGGTCCATGAAGAGAGGGGAGGGTTGATAGGTGGCATGGGGTAACCTTTTCTAAGGATCCTCAAACTAATAGTCTGTCTACAGTAATCCCATTCTTTAATCCCATTGTTTAATCCACCTGGGAGCAAAGGAGAATGGTTCCTCCAAATGGCAAAATCCTCCATTTTGGCTTGTAGATCAAGATCTGAACTGCCAGCTGAGCAACAACGTATGCCTCATAGCTACTGACATTGCCACAGAATGTGCCGTGCCCAAGGAGTCACCCAAATAATCATCCTACATCTTCAACCCCAGAACTGAAATGGTCTAATCTCATGTGGAGAAGACATGCATCACCAGAAGTATTTGAAGATGCAAACCTGAATTCCCAAGTTGCAGCGAGTGTGGTTTCTTAATGGCAGACTGAATTTCTTGGCACCTTCATCCAAAAGCAGAATGACGTATCTCTCTGTGACTTCTTATCTTGTCTTTCCACCACTATCATAGACTTTTCCAGTGTTGGGCCCAGTCTGTAGCCTTGGTGAGATCTTCCATGGTGCATGGTTCCTCCAGGAGCCAGCAGACCAACAAATGTCCCACAATTTGTGTTTTGCTGCAGTCATGTGTCTCGGTTGTTGGAACAGCCCCACTTCTGCATATTGACTTTTGACCTGCCAACTCTTGTTCAGGGGTGATTTAAACATTTCTAGGCCAACCAATCTTTCTCTGTGCCTCCAGGAAGGCGTTCAGCATCATCACTGAGCATTGTGACATCCTCATCAAGTATTTCAAGCCATGTGCACCACATTTCCAGCCATGTACCCATCAGTGATTTTAAAGCAGTTATGTAGCAGTTAGGAAGCTTTTCTGTGATTGCAGCTGGCTAACTGCTGCAGCGGGACCATGTAGCGGATGTCACATATCACTCCAGTCTCTGTGACTGTCAAGACTAGAGGCCCTGATTGCAGATGGGCTAAAAGGCAGTCAAAACCCAGTTGAGAGAGTTGGTACTTGACATCCCCAAGATGGATGAAATGGAGGCTGGTTTTAGTCTTTAGTCCCTATCAGGCCACATCTGTAGAAAGAGAGAAAAACTCTTCCCTTCTTGGACAGCAGACAAGTCAAGGTGGGTTATAAAAAGCACTCAGCACTGGCCTAATTCTAGAAGACAGTGGGAGTTTTACCAATGACTTCAATGGGTGCAGAGTAAGGCCAACATCAAGTGCTTTTGAAAAACCCATTCATAGCACCTAAGGTGCTATCAGCCCCAGCAAATCCAGGAAACGCCAAAAATTGTTAAGTGGAGAGACTGAATGGCCTACATTCTCATGTGGGGAATAACAAAAGACTGTTAGGTTGATCTTGACTGTTCATACCTTCCTCCATATCCTCTTCCTCAGAAAGAAGCTGCAAATGAGCAAGAGATATGCAGGAAGACCAAGATGCATAGGGTCCATAAAAATTAAGGAAACCTGATGGAGAATGCCCCCCAAAACATCAGACATGTGCAAGGATGAAAAGCTTGTGGCCCTCCAACACCTGCTCATGTAGATAATTACAGTAGGACTTTTCTTGCTAGAGGACTACACATCAGAGTTCTCAGGTTGGACTCCATTACAAATATTTATAATACAGCATCACCCAGTAGGGAAGGCACAATACAAATAAAAGACCATGCAGACCCTGCCCCAAAAGTGCTTACAATCTAAGAATGACAGCAATAACCCTCAGAACTAGGGTAGATCATCTCAAACTGGAGAACCACAAACAACAACTAGTGAGGCAAATCTGTGTAGCTACAGAGAGGAAGAAAAAGATTCCTTAGTGGTGCAAAACAAAATTCATGTGGATTTCAGTAACAGACCCAGAAAACATCTCAGATCAGAGATGCATTTTCAATACACCGGACCCTCGCTAGAACACACGTCTATATAGCACGAATTCGCATATAATGCGGCCATGGATCCCGAATTTAATTATTTTAATTGCACTTCATTTTAACGTGGTCCCCGCTATAATGCGGTACCATGCATGGATCCCAAATCCCACGTTCTAGCGAGGGTCTGGTTAATCTGTAGTGGTTTCACCAGGTGTCAGTGCCAAGGTACCAGAATAAATTGAGCCTGAAGATATCAATCTGACAGTGGAAGGCTTGGGACCTGTCTCCATAAGAAATACCTCAAAGTGACTTTCATGCTCCCTATGGGCTCAAGTAATAGTCCACTGAGATGGAGCTCAGGCTTTCAGGGAGCCCTTAAAGACACCTTAGGTGTTGAATGAGGCATACCTTTTATGCTTTCAGTGAGCATCCTGAAACAACCTCACATGCTCTGAGTCTATCACTGGAGAACTCAATACAAGGCAATGAGGATGAAAAGACTCCAGCAATCTGCTCCAGCTTTATCTGAGTCACTGTTATCACTGTCAAAGTCTGCCTGTAACACCCAAGCAGCTTTCTGGTTGGCTAGTTGGGCTTTTTGATGTCACAGAGTATGCCAGCTCCTAACTGTGTACAGCCAAGATCTCACTAAAACACAAAAAGACTGCTATAGCTATTATGTTTAATGGACACTTGGGAAAAATTAAGGGAAGCAGAAAGACAGGGCATCTGGGGATGGATGAAATAGGCAGTAGTTGTCTATAGGGAAATGAGGTGCTAAAGGAGAAAAAATGAGTTTAAAATGTCTCCTCTCCCAGTGTGTCAAACTACCTTTTCAGGAGCAGTTTGGAGTGGGGGAAGGGAGGGGATCATTTGAGTTCTAACATTTTCACTGGAAAACAGGTCAAATTGGTAGCTGTTCAACAGGCCAATTTATATGCAAGAGTTGAAAGCTGTTAGGTCATAAAATGCTACCAAAAGGATAGCGGAGCTTTTGAGGGGAAAGGGAAGTAAGTGACCAATTAGAGACAAAGAAGAATTAAAAAAATTAAAATATTTGAGATAGAGGTATTTATATAATGTTTTTCCTACTATTTTTTCTTAACCTTTTAATAGGAACTAATTTCCATAGCGGAAGCTCACAGAAAGAAGTCCACCCAAAACCAGGGCCGGCTCTAGCAGTTTCGCTGTCCCAAGCAGTGAAAAAAACTGTCACTGCCAAATTGCTGCCACGGACCGGCAGGAGAGAGAGAAAAGCTGCTGCCGAATTGCCGCCGCCGTGGAAACTCTGCCGCCCCTTTCTGACGGCGGCCCCAAGCACCTGCTTGAAACACCGGTGCCTGGAGCCGGTCCTGCCCAAAACACACAGGAAATTTAAAAAAAAATTGAATGTACAGGTAAACCATCATATGACAGCAATAAGCCTTCCAGGGCACTTCTTGGGTAGATGAAGGCTCTCAGCCTTTGGCATTATACCTCACAAAGCATCTATGCACTAGTAGCTTAATATCATGCCTGTAGTAAGCCGGTCATGGCTTATTACTATGTTTGCAAACATCCTTGAAAAAGACACAACCTTTTTAAAAAGCGTATGCAAGATTTGAACTAGATAACTGAAAGGTGTAAAAGCTTTTTTAAAAATGTGAGAGGTTCTAAGTGCACAATTAAGTCAGCCCTGAATAGGATAAGGACATTAAGAGGGAAACAAACTGTAACTCAAGTGAATGTCTGCTACACGCTGAAGGATGATATGCAGAGAGGAATGCCCAGCAGGCTCTAACAAACAGCTTCCCATATGTAATTTATGGAAGTTGTTACACAAAGGAATTTATGGTAAACGGGAACTTTTAACATCCAGCTTACTTTTTACATTTCATTTGGTTAGGACAGAGACATTAGCTGGTCAAAGGTGCCAGCCTGCCAGCTCTACAGACTGAAGTCATCTGCCCACAAAACAAGTGACCTTGAGGTAAAAGGATATGGAACCCTCCACCACTCTCCTGAGCATCCAATCCACCCTATTTGTAAATCAGAGGCTGAGAACAGAATGAAAGTTCATAATACTGAGAGATTCACATTCAGGAAGCCCAGACCCATCCTATTCGTTATTAAAGGTAGGCTTCAGAAACCACCCCCCCCCCCCCCAACATGCAGCTGCTCCACAGTTATCCAAAGTAGCCAGGCCCAGGACTCGTTGCTGATCAGCACCAGCAGTTTCACACCCGTGTAGGGGCCACACTGGGAGAAGAGAAGGGGCCCTAGGAAAAAGCACCGCCGTCAGCCACTTCACCTGGGCAAGCAGCAGTAGGAGAGGGACGGGACGGGACGGCCCCACTCACCCGCTCGTCTCCCGTGCTCCAGACTCCAGCCAGGAATCCCTGCCCGGCAGGGTCACCCGAGGCCCCACGAGTCTCTCTGCACTGAGCACACGGAGCACCAGCTCCCCCCTGCGCTTGTTCGCCAGCCGCCGGGCCCCTCAGATGGCGGCGGGCGCCCTGTCCCGTCCACCCCATCCCTTCCCGGGAGAGGTCTGGGCTCCCGCGCCGGGGCCGCGCGGCGCGGGGCCCGTCGCCGGGGCCTACCCGCCCTCAAGGCGGGCAGAAGCCGGCCGGGCGGCCGGCGAGCGCAGGGAGCAGGGGGGTGGGCGGCGCTCGCGCGCACACGGCCCCCAGCGCTGGGGAAAGGGGGCCTCGCTCTCCCCCCACCCCAATTCCCCGGGGGACGGAATCTGCCCCCCCCCCGCCCCTCTATGGCGGAAGCGGGGCCTTTGCCTTTGTCGCCCTGCCACCCCCGCCTGGAGGAAGATCCGCCGGCCCATGCGGAGGGAAGAGGCTTCAGCTCACCCTTCACCATTGCGCCGGCTTCTCCCGCTCCGTCCGCTCCCGGCTCCGGCTCCGCTCCGGGCGCCGCCTCTCTCAGGGGGCCGCCCGCGCACAGGCTCCGCGTGGCGCCGCCCGCTTCCACCAGCCCCGCCCGGCGGTAGCGGCGGCAGCGCCGCGGCCCGGAAACGCCACTCACCAGCGCCAGCAGGAGCCGCCTGGGCGCCGCCATCTTGCAAGACCACCTACTACCGGCTTCAGGCCGGGCAGGGACAACGACGGGGGCGCCGCCTGCACGAGGAGGAACCACCTGAACGCAGCGGCCCCCTAGCGAGAAGATCGGAGCATTGCAGACAAGGAGGAGCTTGAGCACAGGCGCTGCGGTGAGCTGTCCTACCTCCACACCCTTGCCCTATAGCTATCAGCCTCCCCCCAATGCTCCGACCAGGCCTCCCCCTTACCGGACACCCCCTTTCGCTCCTGCAGGCCCCCCCGCCCCTGTTTTATAGTAACTTACCCATTCTCATTCAAGGGTAGGTCTGTGGCCTTCTTGCAATGGATAGTGTCCACTCCTCCCCTACCCACCCCCTGCACTAGCCAGCTGCATTGAAAAGGCCAAGAAAGTAAACAGGGCTAGAAAGCAAGGGATCCCTCTCCCTGGTACAGGGGTTCTCGCCACGTCAAAGTTGAGGGAAAGGGCAGAATGGGGGAAGCCTGCACTAGGCCTGCCCATAGCTGTTCTGAAGTTAAGCAAAGAACTTCAAGCTCCAGGCCAAGTATGCCAGTCATTTAAATAGTAGGACCCTTCGCCCCACCCCTTTTTATTTTTAAAGTATAGTCATATTTACATCTGACATTGTATAAATAGCATTTAGCCTGCTGCTCCCCCTTGAGTGGCCCTAGGTAGCAAATCTACTCTTTGTATTATCTCTAGATCACATGTATATCAACCAGAAGCCGCATAAGAGAAATTAAGCCTATAAATACATGTAAGATATAGCTTTGAGGTGAGGCACTTTCTGAATACTATCTGAGCCTCGCAACAGCCTCTTACGGTAGGTTAGCATTATACAATTTTTACAAATGAGGAAACTGACCCACAGAGATGTTTATGATTCACTTGCTCATAAACCAGAAGAAGTTAGTGCAGTGCTGCGAATGGTCCCCAGATATTCTGACTTCTACTGCCCTGCTCTTTTAAATACAATGTTAAAGGGCACTTAAAAAATATAACTTCTGGGTTTTTTTTTAACTATTACAATTTGGAGAGTAGAAGACAAAAATGCATTTGCCAGCACCTTGTGTATATTTTCACCATTTCGCCAACATAGCTGAGTTATATTCTCCCCATTTTTTTCACATAGTAATGAGACCACATTTAAAAAACAACCAAACAAACAAACAAAAAACAAGCAAGCAAACAGGAAGATCTGACTTCAAGAACTATACCAATCAGCAGGGAAAGTTCAGGAGCAGGTTTAGTACCTGAAAGTAATTTAAGAAAAAGATACATACTGACTATACTTCAAGTTTCCAGTGTCTCAGTTGCAATCAAACTTCATTATTTTACTAACACTTTAGATACTAACATTTGAGAATTAAAAAAATACTTATTTATATTGTTCACTGTTTGCATTTTTCTCACCTTGAAAAAATTAGATTTGGTCAGTTTTAACAATTAAATGTTTTGAGCATAAAGTTCTTAATATTGTAACATGTGGATGTCAACTACCCTACCACCGCAGGGATGCTTTAATTCCCCCCCCCCCCCATCAGAATTCTTTTTTTAAGTGGTCAAAATATTCACATACACCTTAAATTTTATGAAATCTGTTTATAACGTATGCACTTTGGGCTACAATTAAATTGAGAGTGCCTCTTTACAGTAGTGAGTTCTATTTATATGTTAGTTTAAATGTCATTTATTAATCAGTAAATACTTTGCTTGTAAAACAAGATTTTACATTGTTTAGAATGTGTAAAAAATCATTAAGAGGAATAAGGCTTTCGACAAATATCAGGAGAGAAAACAACTAATGTCAGGAGAGAGATAAAATAAGAAATTTAAACTTTTACATTTTTCATGCAGAGGGCAGATTTTTAAAAGATGTCTGAACAGTTAAATTAGGAAAACCCCGTATAAAAGACTTTTAACAAAGAACAGATAAAGGTGTACTTGAAAGATCTGAACACACACTAAATCACTTGTCTCAGAGGATGTGCATCTTAGGTATTAAGCAAATTAACTAACTTACTGTACCAATGACAAATATTTCTGAAAAAATCAGGCAACCAGAGAGGCACTGGAAAAAATGCAGTACAGATTTTCAAAAAAGAAAATTGAAATGATCCTAGCAGTTTATTGCCCCATAAGTCTAACTTCTATCCCCAATATAATAATTAAACAAATATTGAGAAAAGTATGACTGGAGGATGACAACCATAAGCAATACATGGCATTGGTTCCTATAGAACAAATCTTGCCGGAGAAGTTGCCCAAATTAAGGAAATTCAGTAGATGCAAATGATTTGATACTAAACCCCATGAACTCTATTTTGAAAAATTATTTCAAATTGGTTTGGATAGAAATAGTTAAGCAGAAGTAAAACTTCTGGGGGAAATAAAAAGTGTGTGTGTAGAAGGGATTAATGTTAAATGCCAATGTATCCAGTTTATTTAACATCTTCATTGTGATCTTGAAGGAGTAAGATGTCCATTAAAGCAGAGGTTCTCAACCTTTTTCTTTCTGAAGCCCCCTCAACATGCTATAAAAACGCCACCGCCCACCTGTGCCACAATAATGGATTTTCTGCATATAAAAGCCAGGGCTGGCATTAGGGGGTAGCAAGCAGGGCAGTTGCCTGAGGCCTCATGTCACAGGGGCCCCCATGCAGCTACAATGTTTAGGCTTCAACCCCGGATGGCAGGGTTCAGGGCCCGGGCTTCAACCCCATACGGCAGGGCTTCGGCCTTCTGCCCTGGGCCCCAGCGAGTCTAATGCTGGCCCTGCGTGGCGGCCTCCCTGAAATCTGCTTGCAGCCCCCCAGGGGGCCTCGGACCTCTGGTTGAGAACCATTGCATTAAGGAAAATCACAGATTATATTAAGTTGTTTTGAGTTATGCATACCAGTGAATGCAGAAATAATAGAGAGAGCCCTAAAGAGATGAGAACCATTGGTGGAGAATACAACAATGGAAAAATATAGCTGTACATCTCGGGAAGACTATGGAAAACACACATTCAATGGGAGGAAGAAACAGTGATGCAAAAAAAGAAAAGGGTGAGAGTATTCAGCAAATTAGATATAAGTAGTAGGGCTAGTGGTTTGTCACGGTAAATTAGACAATAAGTTGAAGTCTGGTCACAGAAAAAAGGCAAGAATCAATTTATGGAAAAAATGCCAGAAGTCACAGGTTACATTATTTCAACCAAAATATCCTTTATTTTGCAATGAAAAGTATTTAACAGCATTTAACTAATAGTTTAATACCACTCACCCGCTGCATGCCAATTCAGACTCACAGCAGTGAGCCGCGGCTGACCCTTCTTCTCCCCTACATGAGCCTTTGCAAAGGGGGTGGCAGCAGCAGCATTGTACAGAAGCTTCTTATCCAGATATGCTAGCTTCAAGACTTTCCTCAAAAAACTAGTCGTGTCAAGGAATCCATGAAGTCCCTACCCCCAGTCCAGCCATGACAAACCACTAGCCCTCATGAGTTGCTGCTCTCCTTCAGCCTCCCATCCTGCCCAGATTTTTACTTGGCATCTTAAGTTTTTCCACTGAAATACAAATGTCAAATATCATTAATTTTTTAAATGATAGGATCCATGACTATTGATGACCTAAATTTTTAGCTTGACATTGAGAATGGCTAATGAAACGTTATGTCACCCAAGCAGTGAATCAGAGGCATTACTTCCCAGAGCAGGGAGATAATAAACCCTCGCTTTACATTTCTGGTGCAACCATACCAGGCATACTGGATTCAGTTCTGAGCAGCTCATTTTAAGATAGAGTTACTGAAGGACATTCAGAAAAAGCAACAACAATGACCAGTGGCTGGAGGGACTTGACTTATGATGGAAGACTAAAAAGAGCTAAATCAAGAGCTTGGCTGAGCGATGACAAAAAGGGACATGATAACAGTTGACATATTTGAATTATGTAAACACGAAGGAGAGAGACTTATTGAACTAGTACAAAGGGATACAACTAAGTAGGAGGATGAAATTAAAAAGGAAAATTCAAACTAATTAGAACTAAACTGGATGAAGAGCTAAGTAATGCACTATAGGGAACAAACCTGTATTGTCAGGGAGATGGACTGGATGACACAGTAGTTCTTTTCCATCTCCAGCTTCTGCATGGAATGACTCTCTTACTGTACTACTTAATGTAAGTACAGATACTTGTGACATTAACACTTGTTCAGACAGCTTCCCTAGCTGAAAAGTGATTTACACTGCTGCATAAGTACTAGATATCAAACAATTATGGTTGGGAAACATTTACACTTTTACGAGTGGGGACAAATTCTACCCTTGGATGTGAGGCTATCCTTGCAGTTAAAAAGGAAGGAATTTTCCTCCAGGGCAGATTGGAAGAGGCCCTGGAGGTTTTTCGCCTTCCTCTGTAGCATGGGGCACAGGTCACTTGCTGGAGGATTCTCTGCACCTTGAAGTCTTTAAACCATGCTTTGAGGACTTCAATGGCTCAGATGTAGGTGGGAGGTTTATCGCAGGACTGGGTGGGTGAGATTCTGTGGCCTGCATTGTGCAGGAGGTCAGACTAGATGATGATAATGGTCCCTTCTGACCTTAGAATCATAGAATCATAGAATATAAGGGTTGGAAGGGACCCCAGAAGGTCATCTAGTCCAACCCCCTGCTCAAAGCAGGACCAATTCCCAGTTAAATCATCCCAGCCAGGGCTTTGTCAAGCCTGACCTTAAAAACCTCTAAGGAAGGAGATTCTACCACCTCCCTAGGTAACACATTCCAGTGTTTCACCACCCTCTTAGTGAAAAAGTTTTTCCTAATATCCAATCTAAACCTCCCCCACTGCAGCTTGAGACCATTACTCCTCGTTCTGTCATCTGCTACCATTGAGAACAGTCTAGAGCCATCCTCTTTGGAACCCCCTTTCAGGTAGTTGAAAGCAGCTATCAAATCCCCCCTCATTCTTCTCTTCTGCAGGCTAAACAATCCCAGCTCCCTCAGCCTCTCCTCATAAGTCATGTGTTCCAGACCCCTAATCATTTTTGTTGCCCTTCGCTGGACTCTCTCCAATTTATCCACATCCTTCTTGAAGTGTGGGGCCCAAAACTGGACACAGTACTCCAGATGAGGCCTCACCAATGTCGAATAGAGGGGAACGATCACGTCCCTCGATCTGCTCGCTATGCCCCTACTTATACATCCCAAAATGCCATTGGCCTTCTTGGCAACAAGGGCACACTGCTGACTCATATCCAGCTTCTCGTCCACTGTCACCCCTAGGTCCTTTTCCGCAGAACTGCTGCCTAGCCATTCGGTCCCTAGTCTGTAGCTGTGCATTGGGTTCTTCCGTCCTAAGTGCAGGACCCTGCACTTATCCTTATTGAACCTCATCAGATTTCTTTTGGCCCAATCCTCCAATTTGTCTAGGTCCTTCTGTATCCTATCCCTCCCCTCCAGCGTATCTACCACTCCTCCTTAATATCTATGAATCTATAAAAAGAGTGACACGTAACAACTGTCAATGTGGCCACTAATTTTCTCACACATCCTTCCTTTTCAGCACATTTAAACATGTATTGGTGGCACAAACACTTAAATGAATGAGATATCAAGTCACATTGCCAGGCAGTATGGCACACCTGTCATATCATCCAGTATAGAAAAGGATGGAAAAATTATTTATGAACGGGATGTCTTTGTCCAGAGATCTAGTGCTATAGCTGATCAGTCAAGAAAAAATAATGGTGAGAGATGAGAGAGTTCCCCAAACCAACCAAGTCCTTACCTTTTCTACATGAATTCAGCGAGAACATCTCTGTCAAAGTGAAAAGATCTGATTCCTAGGAAAGCAAGAGGGTGAAGAGGCAGGAAGTTAGAATTTATATTCCTCTCTGAAATGTCTAAGCCTCCACTAGCTTTTCTGATATTAACTATCTTTTAGGTGAGGAATACAGCTGAATTCTGATCAGATTCCAGTTTGAATGACTGCATTCTGCTTGGCTATATTATCTATTATTTGAGGTCTTAAATTGCTGAATAAAGTTGTTGCACTCTGTTAAATAGCTGCTATGTTATATCTAGAGGTGGGGGAAGTGATCCCTCTAAATATCAGTTCAAGTTTGTAAAGACTTTGGAAATTTGCAGGATGAAAGGTGCTACTGATTTCTAGGCATTCACAATCTAGCCATAGCAAGTCCCACTGAGATGAAATACAATATACTGATAGGCTGCTCTTGAGATTTCTCCCACGCCCTCAACACACATTTTTTTTCTTAAGACTGACATATATCGGTTAATATATTTTCCCAGTTATAAAGCACACTGAAAAGTCCTGCATTTGTTTGATGTTTCAGTTGTTTTTTGCCCAACTCAAGTTAAGAAGTTAAGCTAGCTATTTATTTTAAAATGCACTGTCCTCAATGTGGGACTAATGACGTCTGATAGGGGAAAGAGAAACGCAAGGGCAACAAAACATGATTTTGGAAATAATCTATTACTCATGCCCACTAGTTCGGTTTTAGAGCATTCTTGGAATTAGAGTAACAAAGATTTCATAACAGATTTGAAGCAGATTTGTGGGTGTTCCCATTCAGATGATACTATTATTACTAGGCTTTCAAAGGGCTCCCACTGAAATCAATAGCAAAAATCCTATTGATTCCAGTGGTGCAAGAACAGCCTAAGTGCAAGAACACTTTTCTATTCTGAAAAGTGACTGTGTGAAAATGGCACCTTTCTTATACTCAACAGATCTGCTCCCTTTGTGCATGCAGAGCCAAACCTACTGATTTTGGTGATAAGAAGTTGACACTTTGCTATAGTAATTAACCATTTTTTGTAGTGAAGAAGCCAAATAACTTTGTATTTTTAATTGTCTATTTCAAAAATAGTGAAATAGACAAACATGATCCCTCAAGAGGATTGCCTGCATGGATCCATACTGTAGGTGACTGATGAGTATACAGTGGGCACGAACGTGGTATTTTCAATAGCTGTACTTGTTGAGGTTGGACTCCCTCCTAGCCCAATGATACATAACGGCAGATTGCTTGGATGGATCCACACTGTCATCCTCAAAGAACAACAGTAACAATTGCTATAGAAAAATATTTACATATTTCTTTCAGCATTGCCTGCATGAAAACCCACTGTAGGTGATTAACAAGCAGTCCCCAGACCCAAAGAGATAAAGCTGGAGAATCTTGCTCAACTAAGGATTCCAGGATGCTCCAAATTGGATGATCCAACCTACAAGCGAAGTCCTGGTAGTAATTCAGCATGAATATCATAACATCATTCATGGATGGAACTCTAGGTAGCAGTTTAGTATACCTCTCTGGGGATGAACATTCCTGAGACTTGGAGTAATGGTCATCGTAGACTTGGTACAAAATGCCTTCATGTCTGCTGATATTGGTATCTCTATTAATTCATGGCAAGTGTGGATGTTGAGTCTAATCTACTTTGACAATCTATGAGTGGGAATGGACTGACCTCTCATTTTATCCCAATATGATACAAAATAGCCAGCTCTTGAAAACTTTAAAGTTATTGGGGAGTGACCGCTAATGGTGTCACAGAAGCATATGGCTTTGATGAGGACATCTTGGAACAGGCATATCCGTGGCATCTTCCTTCCTTCCATTCCTTTAAATATGACAAAGATTGAGACATCAGTTACTTGCATGTAGACTAAATCTTCAGTGAAAGATCTTGCACGATGACGTCTCATGTAAGTAATATAAGAAATTGAACCTACGTAGCCCAATAGGGCTAATGTGCCTTTGGTGTATAGAATAGGTGAGATTCATTCCAGGAGGACCATGAATTCAGAGAGAACCAGAGAGGCCTCATCTTAACTAGGACGGTCAGAAGAATTCTGAAATCAGGAGATCCAAGAGTGGATCTATGACCTCATCAATGATGACAGTAAGGTTGACTCTGATAGTTCCTGGCTCTGAAGACCAAGTCCACCAGGACAGTGCACAGAGGAAACATGGAAAGGAGAAAGAGGGGATGCGTCACTATTCAGCACCAAGGAAGGAGATATCAGAGCCAGCGAACACAGAGATCTAAAGAGATTCAGCAACAGATTAGCTCAGTTCACGAACACCACCAATGTCAAGTAATTATTCATTATTTGTATTACAGTAGCACTTAGAGATCCCCAAATGAGATGCCTGCACCCCCCCATTATCCCAGACACTGGTCAAACACATAGTAATAGATTGTAAGCCCTTTGGGGCAGGGACTGTCTAAACAGATAAGAAAGATTAAGGGTGGGAGGCGAACAAGGACACAGACGGAGAGGTTAAGTGATTTTCTCAAGGTTACATAGTGTGTCAGAGCCAGAGCTCATAGTCCAGTGTTCCCTCCATTGGGCTAAGTTTCCTCTGAATGACATAGAAAGCTTTGGGAGCAGTCACAGCCTGGATCTAATCACCCAGCAGCTGGGTATCCAAGAGCAGCACAGAGGCAACAGCCTGGATAGATGTACTCAGCATTGAGGCACCTGGAACCAACATTCATCAGCTAGATTCAGCACCAGAACTGGAGGGTCCAATGCCAAGATCCCTAACACAGAGGATCTCGAACCAGAAACCATCAATGATACCACAGCACCCAAAACCAAGATGGAAGATCCCAAGACACTCAATGTTGCCACCAGACATTGCTGAAGACACTGACACCAAGGAAGACCCGCAATTATGGTGGCCTCATGGCTTCTTTTCATCTTTGCTGCTGAAGGAAAAGAATGATAATGAGAGATGGAGTGTTTCAAAGACTCAAGAAGTTTGCTGTTAAGACTTGATGCTGAGCTAGAGGTGGGAGTTTATCTCTCTTTTTGACATGACACTGGGTTTAGAGAGAATGGAACCATGAAGCTATGGGACTTCTAACAGGCAGTTCAATGGGACATTTAGAATCAACAACATAAGATGACCAAGCCAAGTTTCTGGGTGCTGAAGCATTTCCAGGCCCAGCATTAGAACCTGACTAAGCAGAATGAGACATGCTCACACTGAAGAAGAACAGGAACCAAATATGTTAGCTGATGACAGACTTAATACAATTACAGCAGGGACACAGATAGAAGCCAGCAAACTTGACTTTAGTAATTTTTAGATAGGCCCTCAACAACATGAGAGCAGCCCAGAAACATAATGCTCAAGAGAGCATTAGGATTTTTGGCCATCTCCAGTAACTATTCCTAGCTATAAATAAATCTATATTTATATATATAGAAAAAGCTGTTTCCCCAAAACAGGCCACACAAGGAAGCAACCTACACCACAGAGCTCTTGCTCACTGCCTATAGCAGTCAGAAAAAACTAAGCCACATTCACATCCCTTTGTATATCGTTGAGTGTAGGGGAGGTCAAAAGGACACTGGCAGGAGGTTCATGCAGCCCCCCCCCCCCCCCCGCCTCTCCGACATTGCTATTCCAAAATTCCCAAGGCTTGCTCCTCACCTAAAACAGGGATCCATGCAGGCAATGCTCAAAGAACTGTTTTTAATTTCTACCACAGAGGCTGATGGATCACTGGTTCTTTAGAGAAGATTTCTGTTCTCCATCACTGCCTTCTTGGGATTTCTGCTGCTAAGTTTAGTGAGGCTGTGGAGGGTCACTGATGCTGGTAGGCAGCTTGGGATAGCATTGGCAGAAGGAGTTCCAAAGGTCCCTGGCACCTGCTGCACACCCAGCCCAGTCCCCCTGCAAAATCCAGGTCTGTGGGCCCAATGGGGAGCCCAGAGACATAGCACTAGGCAGATGGGCTGCATGTGGAGTCAAGGAACTAGGCTCTACAGCAGGGCTGAGGACCAGTGGGGTTGCAGGAAAAAGGAATCAGCTGGCAGCTTTGTTTGCCAGTTTTGCTTCCAATTCCAGATACCCATCTTGGAACCTTCTCACCTCATCCATTCCCCACAACATTATTCCCCCTGCAGCTGTTAGCACTAAGAAGGAGACACCAGGCTTGAGAAACTTCCCCAGCTCTATCAAACCAGGGCTCTCCTCTGGAGTTTCCCAGAAGTGAACAGCTGCCTCTGGAACTCAGCTGTTAAAATCCACATCTCTGAAAGCTTCCCAATCTCACACAGGCTCCCTTTCCCCCACCCAATCCCACTCCAGCTCCCCTTGCCCCCCGGATACAGAAGCTCAGGCACCCTCACATCACCCCGGCTCCCCTTATCCCCCCCATATGGAGGCTCAGACACACACCCCTTGTCCCCCTTGCTCCCCTTCCCCCACTATACGGAGGCTCAGACGCACTCCCCCCCCATATCACCGCGGCTCCCCTTGCCCCCCCATCCAGAAGCTCAGACACCCCCCACGTCACCCCAGCTCCCCTTGCCCCCCCATACGGAGGCTCAGACACCCCCACACCGGCTCCCCTTACCCCATCTCCCCCACTCCCAGCTCCCCTTGCCCCCCCATCCCGAGGCTCAGACACCTTCCCCCCCCCGGCTCCCCTTGCCCCCCATCCCCATGCGCAGACTCCCCAACGCCTCCCACCGACTCCCCTTGCCCCCCCCCATCCCCACAACACACACACCTCGCCCCCGCCTGCAGGCTCAGCGCCTCCCCGCCGCACACGGGGCCGCCCCATCCCCGCCGCGCCCAGAGGCGCCGAGCCTCCCCTTCGGCACAACGCCCCGGCTCCCCGCTCCGCCCCCCCGCCCCGGCTCCCCGGCGCGAAGCCCCTCCTGCCCGCGCCGCGCACACACGCAGATGCCGCCAGCCGCCCGCGACGCACACGGCGGCTCGGAGCCTCCCACGGATGGAGAGGTGCAGGTCCCAGGTCCCCGACACCGACCTCCTCACAACTCTCTAGCGCCGGTCCGCGACAGCCGAAACTACAACTCCCAAGAGCCTCTGCGATCCGCTTCCGGTGTGCGCACCGGAAACGAAACCTGCCACCTTGGCCGCTACGACCCAGGAGCGGCGGGTGGGAGCTATCCCCATGGCAACAGTTCGGGCCAATGGGAGAGAAGTAGGGCAGGGCTAGAGGCCGGGTTGGCAGTGGACGGTGGCCGTACGAGGAGGTTCGTCGGTGCTCAGGTAAGCGAGGCGGAGAGGGGCGAGGTTCTGGCCCTGCTGTCGGGCGCGCTAAGTCCCGTACCCTGCCTCAGACTGTTCCTTCGCCTCACGCCCAGTCCTGCGTCACTCCCAACCGGCCGCCCCCCTGTTTCCCGCCGCCGGCCTCGCCTCAGGTCCCCCGCCGCCGCCCCCGTCTTCTCCGCGGACGCCCCGCTTCCCGCCACCGCGCTGGCCTTGGCCCTTCTCCTCTTCGCCTTCCCGTGCTTAGTTCAGCTCTTCGCCGTGTTAGCTGCTGGGGCCTGGGGGGAGGTGGGAGTGAAGAGGGTATGGCAGCGTCTCACACGCATAGGCCACCACCACATAGCCTTGGGGCAGCGTTTGGTCTCCGCTCTTCAGCAGCCTTTTACAGGGGATCGAATTTGTCTCCTGCCCTTGGGAAGCTTGTGCACGAATCTGTCTCTCCTTTCCTTTTCATTGCACGAGAGGTAGCTGCTATTTGATTTTTTTATTTTTCTTTGAGTGAGTTCAGTGCCAGTGAAATACACTGTCCTGACAGTGCTGGAGACTGGGCTCCTGGGGCCCTAAGAGGCACAAAAGGAGCTTCCTCCTGTTTGCCTTCCAGCAAAGAGCCTCAGCTAAGATGAATGGGAATTGCCTAAACAGGGGGTCTGACTGGGAGTTGTTTAGATCCTAAGGAGCTCCATCAGTGAAGTCCTGACACTAAGCTGTAGGCATTGAAGATAATTCAGAATGAAATGCATAGGTGTAAGTGGCTTATGGCTTTTATTTTATTTTCTTAGAGCAGAGATTAGTTCTAGAAAACAAGACTTGGATTTTGTGGGAGGAAGTGAAATACAGCAAGACTTCGTGTGTGTGTGTGTGTGTGTGTGTAGTTCTCACTTTAAACACTGGAGATCAATAGTTCTATTTTTTTTCAATAATGAAATGGCTAGCCACGTTAAGCAGTATATTTAGGTTAGTTATATAGTGTCGTACATGGGCATGGTGTCTTAGAAAATAAAGTCCATACAGCAGGAGGCAATGATATCACAGGAAAGTGTTGGCAGTAGAGAGAGGCAAGGGTGAAATCAATATGCTCATGTGACACCTATGGTCACATATGTGATAAACTCTTTTAATCTGAAGTTCACATCTGTCTTGGGTTATGGTCATTATGAAAGGCATAGTACAATTTCATATTCTGTGAAAGCACCAAATGTCCCCATACCAGTCTCAGAAATTTTATGTTTTATACTACTGTATTGTTCAATTTATGTAGAACAGATATATTAAGATTTAAGCTAAGTACTGCCCCTGGCAAGTAGGTCATTATTTAACCTTCTGTCTTTGTATGTAACAAACTGCAAAGCTTATCTCAGACAATCTCTTGTCAATGTTTAACACTGGATGCATTCTTATGAAGTACCTATCAAATAAGTGCTCTGCACACCTCAGAAGCTAGGCCCATTATGACTACCAACCTGCTACTCCTGTGAGCAGAGGCAGTCCTTAGGCAACTAAGTTTCTGCTTTTGGGCATACCCACTGCTGTCTCACTCTTGGCGTCCTGATGCCTATCTCACACCTAAGTCCTGGTGGGATCCTCAAACCAGGGGAAGATAGGTGTTTCCCCCCATCTGTCTTGCCTGTGGGGCATGTTCAAATGGGCATACTCAGAGGATGCTTAACTCCACACAAAACAGCTGGTATAGGAGGAGCAGGGCTGCTCCCTCATAATTTTCAGCTGAGGCATTAGGGTGCTCACATGGGAAGTGGCAGATCCTGGTTAAATTCCCTTCTCTGCATGATGAGAAGGGATCAGAACAGGGGTTCTCCATCTCAGGTGATCTTTAACTATTGGACTATAGGATATTCTGATGTGGGTCTCTAATAATTTAATTAAAGTGGAATAGATTTAACAAATATTGGGTGAGAGTGAGGATCACACAATAAAAACTTCTGTTCAAATTCCTTCTCATCAGGCAGAGGGGCTAATTGAACTGGGGTCTTCTACATCCTGGATGAGTAGCCTAACTACTAGACTAAAGGTTATTAGGGAGAGCTCCTTCTCTCTATCCATACGTATGTATACTTTTTTAAAAAAGTAATTTGTTTCTCCATTACATTTGTAAAATTCGTTTTTTGTCCACATAATTAAAACTGCATCAGAAAACAAATGCTTGTTTTCTTATTTTTTTAATTTTTCCCTTCCAGGTTAAATGCTAAACTTGAAAAACGTATTCCAGTTCCAAACTTTTTGCTGTGGCTTACAGTGCAGAGCTTTGCTTCTCCCAGTCAGACAGAAAATGAGTGGAACAAAATGCGATGGGACAGGCAAGGGAGTCACCTGAAGGTAAGAAATGTCTGACTACTGGCATCTGGCTGACTACTGGCTAAGCAGCAATTCTGCTGAAAAGAACCTGGGGATTACAGTGGATGAGAAGCTGGATATGAGTCAGCACTGTGTCCTTGTTGCCAAGAAGGCCAACGGCATATTGGGCTGTATTAGTAGGAACATTGCCAGCAGATCGAGGGAAGTGATTATTCCCCTTTAGTTGGCACTGGTGAGGCCACACCTGGAGTATTGTGTCCAGTTTTAGTCCCCCCTCTTCAGAAGGGATGTGGACAAATTGGAGAGAGTCCAGTGGAGGGCAACGTAAAGGATTAGGGGGCTGGGGCACATACCTTACGAGGAGAGGCTGAGGGAACTGGGGTTATTTAGTCTGCGGAAGAGAAGAGTGAGGGGGGATTTGATAGCAGCCTTCAACTACCTGAAGGGGGGTTTCAAAGAGGATGGAGCTAGGCTGTTCTCAGTGGTGGCAGATGACAGAACAAGAAACAATGGTCTCAAGTTGCAGTGGGGGAGGTCTAGGTTGGATATTAGGAAACACCATTTCACTAGGATGGTGGTGAAGCACTGGAATGGGTTACTCTAGGGAGGTGGTAGAATCTCCATCCTTAGAGGTTTTTAAGGCCCGGCGTGACAAAGCCTTGGCTGGGATGATTTAGTTGGTGTTGGTCCTGCTTTGAGCAGGGGATTGGACTAGATGACCTCCTGAGGTCTCTTCAAACCCTAATATTCTATGATTCTTATCTCCCATAACTTTCATCCAACTTCACTCACAACCGTGGTAAAATCAGGCAATTCTGACTTTAGAATGCATCCAGAATGAACAGAGATGGCAGGAGTACAATGTATGGGGTGGGAAGAAAGACTTTGTGGCTTTTTGGTATTGCACTTTCATTTGTTCCTCTATCTGATTAGTAGGGAGCTTCAAATATAGCCCACTTTACACTTATTCCAGCTCTTGAATAATTATGAGAAAAATGATTGAACCAGGTTTGGTTAGGTCTGGAGACTGGGGGACGGCAGCCAAAAATATTGAATTAGGCAACATTTATCCCTCTGAGACCTCTACAGATGGGCTGTATATGAAGGAATAATGTTAATGAAGAGTGAGCACCTATCCTTTGGGTTTGATGTCTGAATGCTCAGGATTTTGAGGGTAAAATAGACTGTTTGAAGTAAACTTAAGAAAAATTACTGGTTTGGAGTGGTGTAGGAAGGGGAGTTTTACTGCTTATTAACAAAGAGGGTATAATAGGGAATTGCCAGAAGGTGCCATTATTTTAAACATTAGGCATGTTCAGTGACCAGTGCTTCTCTGTTTCCTTGAAACATGCTGGCTACAGAGTACAATATTTGCCTAAGCTTCCTTTAAAATATCTTGCAGGCTTTCAATATTCCGTTTCCAAGCATTGTTAATTTCTAAGGAGTAATTCAGAGGTACCAAAGTATGACCTGAAGTCTAAATGCAGCTCACTGCTTCTTTTTCCTTGTAACTGCAAAATGAGCACAAAGCGGATCATCTTTTTGATTATTTTTTTTTTAACTGGTGCTAACGATCACCAACAATCAACTTCTATTCCCAAAATTTCAGTACTGGGCTCGAGTAAGAAACACTTATGTCTATGTATCTTCAACACACTTACCTAAGGAAAAAAACAACAACCCCCAAAGTCATAAACATGAAACTGAATCTATCCATAATGAATCAAGTTCCAAACAGAACATAAGTAGTGAAAATAAATTAGATTTGTCTAAAAAAATCTTCAATTTTAGGTCTTCAGTGGCTATAGGCAGTGAAGTGTGTTTTGGGTGTGGGGGTGTGTGTGCGGGGGGAAGAATGGTAGAACACTGCTTATATCTCACTTTCCTTGCCCCTTTTGGTGGCTTCTCCTCTTTCACCTCCAATCATTAAGGCTAAGATTTTGTCATTTTTAGTAAAAATCATGGACAGGTCACGGACAACAAACAAAAATTCATGGAGCCCATGACCTGTCTGTGACTTTTACTGAAATTAACTGTACAAGTCTCCTGGCAGAAATGCACAGCCACAGGGTAGGAGTACATGGCCATGGGGTGGGGGCACACGGCCCTAGAGGCGGCCCCCACCACAAGCCACAGGGCTATGTGCAGAGCATATCCCTGGCTCCAGCCCTTGCTTCAGCTGAAGCTGAAGAAGTCACAGAGGTCCAGTAAAATCACAGAATCCGTGACTGCCGTGACCTCCGTGACTAAATCGTAGCCTTACCGATCATCATTAGGCTTCAGATTTTTCAACCATTGAGACAAATGAGAGCAATTGACGCTATTAGGCCCTGACCCTGCAAACTGCTTTAGGTGCAGCATCGGAGTCTTCACATGTAGAACAATTTATATAATTAGGGTTTCAACACTATTATGTCAGGCTGTCTTTCAGCAGACTGCCATGTGGTCCTATATCTGGTCATTCAGGTGACTTTCTTTATAATTCTAGACTAGATATTTAAACTTAACAATGAAATAATTTCAATAGAAACTCTTACAGCCACTAGAGATGTCTTGGATGGAGTGGCAACTGAGGTCACACAGAGTTAAAATAAAATTTGTTATGCTGGCACAGTTTCTCCACCATAATCCATGTTCCTCCAGAGTTTCCATTCTAACAGGGTTAATAAAGTTCTCTCTAAACTGTATATTTTGAGTTTGAGGATTAATTTGAAAATCTTATTGTAGTTTTTGAGGTGCTTGAATTAACAATAGCTGAGCCCCTAAATAATAGTGACCATAAAGTAGTGAAATTTACATGTCACTGACTAGGGAGAAGAAAGATAAGTTTAAAAAGGGAGACTTCAATAAAATAAGGAATCTAGCCAAAAAGGCCATGGAGTCAAAAGTAAAGAAAACAAATGCCTTAGATTTGGCACGGATGTTTGCTATATAAGGAAACAATACTCTGAGAATACATGCATGCCTCTGAACAAAAAGGAAGCAAAAAAGCAAGAAGTAAACCAGTATGGGTAAATTACAATGTTCAAGAGGTTATTCAAACTCAGCCAAAATCTTTCAGAATTTGGAAATCTAATTGTAGTGAAACTAATAAAAAGGAGCATAAATTAGCAGGCAATGCTGAAGACAGAAATTAGGAGGTCTAAGGTGAAATTTGAAGAGCAAATAGCTAAGGTATAAAAACAAGAAATTTTTAAAATTGATCACCAGAAAGCCTGGAAAAAAATTGAGTGTGCGGGATCACCAGGAATTAAAGGGAGCAAATACTGAAGATAAACAAATTTCACAGAAATCATATAGTTAGCTTCTCAGCATCATTCTTGATGGCAGAGAAGATGAAGGAGATATCTACTCTCTTTCGGTAATATAGATGAGGTATTATCAAAGATTGCTGCCAGAAGAGTTGATGCTGGAACAAATTGTTAAATTAAAAGCTGTAAAAATCGCCAGGCACAGTTCGCACATCCAAGTGTTCTGAAGGAACTTAGTTACTGAGTTGCTAACAAAAAACACTAAAAACGGCTACTGTACTGGATAATTATGGCAGGTAATGTTTAACTTATCTTTAAAGCATCGAAGCTACTAAGTATAAACTTGGAACTCCACTATTTCTAGTCTCACGTTTTAGAGAGAACTTCACTTTAAGCAACAAAACATGACAAGATGTGTATTGTGCTAGGGTATTACTGTACATTTCCTGATTTAAGCAGAATGCTGCAGCCTTCCAAGAAATAGCAATATATCAGTTGTATTTTCATTATAAAATAGCCTTATGCCAACACTATTAGTGATTAAAAAAAAAAAGAATCACTCTAAGTGTTTTTTTCTGATTATTGTATCAAGAAGACTAGTTCCCAATTAAAAATGATTTAAGATTTTACATTAATTTTGTACTTAACTTTGCCTAGAAGCAAATGTGCTTCTCTTAAGGTTTCTCTGGAAAACAAAGCTTTTGACCTTCTTAAATCTCTCTTCTTCTGCCCCTTTTTCTTTTTATAAACAAGCACGACAAATATCATCCCAGAGAGGAAACTTTTCAGAATTATAAATGCCTGAAAATAGAAGCTAGTAATGGAAGTCTTTCCTCAGCTTTGCTAGAAAATACAGTAAAAACGAATATTGAAATAGTTTTTATCCATTTAAGTTAATAGATAATTATAAACACTAAATATTTTCCCAGAATGAAAGGCTAAGAACAACAGTTAGGAATTTAATCAGATATGACTCATGTTATAATAATCTTTATAACCCATTATGCTAGTAGAGGAAGTTTGTCATGAGCCTCTTTTAAACCAATAAAATGTAATATAGTTTACTTTTGTACCAGTAGAATTTCAGTCAAATAAAATTGTTGTGGTCCCTTCCCAAAATAAATTTAAAAGCTTCTGATGACCGCATGTGGAAAACTTGCTTCTTCTTTGTCACAGAGTCCACTTCAAAAAGCAGGTGTTCTTTGGCTGTCTCATGACTTTTTTTTTTTTTTTTAAAAAGACTTTTAGACTGTCAGTTTCTAAATGATGGCTGTTCCGATTTTCTTGGTAGACTAATTTTTTCTTCTTAATTTACTTGTATTGCACCTAATTAATACTCTTATTGAACTAACTTAGTCACCTAACTGTTTGTTTATCTGTTTAACTAAGTGTGTGGTCCCATGCAAAGGATACATGTCTGTGAGACAAACTTGAATTTTACTTGCAGTTCTGCTTCTATGTTGACTTACTGAGTCGCCTTGGACAAGCTGCTTCCCCATGGTAAAATGAGGATATTTGACTAGCTTGGTAATATGCCTTTGAGATCTATGAATGGAAAGCTTTTGTTATGCTCAGTGTTTATGGCTTTAATTTTCATGTTTGCTCTAGGGTTTGTCAAATCTCCAAGTCCTCACTGTTCCTGATCAAATGTATACAATGAAAAGACCTTTTAAAGGCACTGTTTCTGTGAGTAAACCAATCTCCTACAACCCTTTCACACATACACCTGCCTTCCAGGATGTTGATCTTTCTACTGTGATCCCAGTCCGTTGCCTTTATATAAACTGAATATTGGCAACCCCAGTTAAAAAAAAATAATCATGAGATTGGCAGCAAAATTAATACATTAAAAACATTGATTTTGGTTTGTCTTGATTTTTGAACTCACACTGCCCACCCCAAGTGTATTTGTGACAATTAGTGTTTCCATTGCTCCCAAACGTATTAAGGTAACTTTTGATCTCCATTGGAGGAGCTCTCACCCCCACATTTGCCTGTCTTCCTCAGTTGTCTATTAGTTCTGACCCCTCTCCCAACCTCCAGCATCAGTTCTGCCTTCCCTCCCAGCCTCACCCTCTGCTCCTCTTGCAGTTCCTGGGGCTCTTCATCCCTGTCCCAGGGTTGTTGGGGTGTTGTTTTTTTGAGGGGGAGATGGCAGTACAGAGGCCTGCAGCAGGATCCCCTTCTTCTTCCCCTTCCAAGCTGGAGGTGGGAGCAGCTCCAGGGACTCCTCGCCTCTCTCACTCACCATTCCCAGCTCCAGTGTTGCAGGAAGGGAGAGGGGAGGAACAGAAGAGCTGCCCTGTTATCTATTGGAGGGAAGGAGGGTGCAGCCTGAGCTGTTGGGCTCTAACTGTTCTCCGTTTCCCTCCTGTGAGACTTGTCAGCTCCTGGAGGGTGGGGAGCTCTACTAGCTTCTTGCAGCGGCTCCGGCTCAGTATGGCTTCTCTTCCTCCAGAGGCGGGGCAGTGGGGAAAGCAGCCATATAAGGGGGTTTCCTCAAGATAGAAGTGAAATATGTGAGAGGGCTGGAGCTTTTTAGAATGATTGAGACTCCAGCCAAAGTCACCAGTGTTGCAAAGAAATTGGGAGAGTTGGCAACAATGAAACTGAAAATAGTGCACGACTCTGAGTTGCCCAGGTGGCAAGTCCCAGAGAGTATTCCTAGGTAGTTGCTGAACCTGGATGTTTGGTTTGTTGGCTGGATAAAAAGTCAGTTGATGATTGAGGTTGGGCTTGTGTTTGAAGCACAGAGAGAAATGTGTGGTACTCTAACACCAATATCCTGCTCTTATGTCTGCTTATAAATAGAGAAGGAAGAAAAACTGTCAGGGTCTCTGTAGCACAAAGCTAGCTGCTTTGCTTGTATACAATCATGAAGTGCTTAAAGTGTGTATGGGGGGCTATAAAGATGTGGGAGCAACAACAGCTTGGGTAAGACAGTGCTTAAAGTACATTCCCTTAGAGAGACAGTTCTGTTTCTAGAGTAGCAGCGGTGTTAGTCTGTATCCGCAAAAAGAACAGGAGTACTTGGGGCACCTTAGCGACTAACAAATTTCTTTGAGCATAAGGACAGGTTTCAGAGTAGCAGCCGTGTTAGTCTGTATTCGCAAAAAGGAGTACTTGTTGCAGCTTAGAGACTAACCAATTTCTTTGAGCATAGCTGTAGCTCACGAAAGCTTATGCTCAGATAAATTGGTTAGTCTCTAAGGTGCCACAAGTACTCCTTTTCTTTTTGAGCATAAGCTTTCTTTGGACCCCTTGCCATCTCTACCTTAAAGCACTGGAATCATGCTAATCCCTTTTTGCTGCTCTGCTTGCATTCAGGGCATGGAACAAAGGTGAAGCCCCAGGGCCTGGTTGACTTCCTTGCAGAGGTGAGGAATTAGGTTGGCTGTGTAGCCCCTCCACTGGGGAAACCAGCAAGTGTTAGTGATACCACGGGAGGGCAGTCAGCGCCCCCTGTTCCCCGTCCAGCTTTATATCTCCTCGGCTGTACCTACTTGGCGGGATGGGGGGAAATAATACTTGCGATTGGTACAGCGAGCTGTCCATTTCTCCTTCATTATGTGGTTGAAGGAGATGTCTACTCTGATTGGATAGAATTCCCCCAGTGAGGGAGAGTATATGGGGTGGCGGAGATAGTAGCAGAAGAACCAATCAGAACAGAGTGGAGGTGCCCCCCCTTCCCCCCGTGAGACTGGAGTTGTTGACGGCGACAGCCCGGTGCAGGCGTAGATACAATGAAAAGAGGAAGACGGGGTCTCCGAGTGCGCGTGCGTAGAGTGGAAAGCGTGGGGACGGCGCCATGAGTGGAGACGATGGGGTTGGTGTGCGCATGTGCTGGGCCGGCGGGGGAGGGGAGCGGCCTGCCTGCGTGGGGCGGAGGGCGGTGGATATGCGCGTGCGCGCGGTGGTGGGCCTGACTGGGCGCCCTGACAGAGGCGGCGCCCTGGGCGCTGTATTGTCCGGGCTCGGCCGTGGGGAGGCGGCTGTGGAGGGAAAGAGGAGCCCGCCAGAACCTGCTGCTCCTATGGAGAGCCCGGGCCCCCCGTGAGGCGTCGCTCTCGGTCCCGTTCGGTCCCCGCATGGCGGCGGCCATGGCCCCAGCGCTCCCCGAGCCGCGCTCCGAGGTGCCCCCGGGCAAGGAGGCAGCGGCGCGGGGCCGCCAGGCAGCGCTGTGGGGACGGGCGCGCAGCCTGTGCCGGAGGCTGCGGGCGCTGCAGGCTCAGCAGGTGGAGCGGCACGTTCGGCAGCAGCTGGCCGGGCTGGTGCGGTACATGGGGCGGGCGGCTCCCGCCGGCCTCCCTCGCGTCCTGGGGCCTGACCTGCGGCAGCTGGCGGCCAGCGCCACCGCCAGGCTCCGGGCCGCCCAGGGGGCTTGTGACTCGGACGCCACCGACAGTAGCAGCAGTGGCGGCTCTAGCTGCGGTTCCGGGGGGGAGACTGATAGCGAAAGCCCGGAGGAGGAGCGACCCGTACCGGCCCCTGCAACGTGAGTAACGGGGGCTGCTTTGTGGCGGGTGGGGGCAGTTACCGGACCGGGGCTGAGAGCTACGAAGTTACCCGCCCTTCTCGCAACTTGGGGCCTGAGGGAAGTGGCGGGGTCATCCCGGCGCGTGGGCTTCTCTCCCGTAGCTGTGGCGAGAGTTTTCCTGAGGTGGATTTAAAGTGCTGTGAGTCACTTGGCGCTTCTCTGCCGTGCGCGCTGCAAAAGCCTTCCTGGTGGGAAGGAGATGCTGTGACAACCACAGCGACGTGAAAGCCGCCGCCGCCTGAACTGCTCACAGCAAAGCCTAACTCCGCATCTCCTCCTGCGAGACGGGAATCTGCGTCGCCAACTTCTCCACGGCTTCCCGCCCCACCCGCTATCAGTCAGACTTATAACCTTGAGGTTACCGGCTCCGCCTTTAAACTCTATCACCAGATGTGCGCATTCATACAACTCACCGCTTCCTTACTGATCCTGCTCTCAGAACGCTGATTCTGGCCACGTTCTCTCACATGAGTGAATAAATAAATGCTTTGTCATAACCAGCGTTTCCCTTAAGTACCTTATCCATAGTTTCAGATTTAAGTTTTCAAACAAACCAACCCACTTCATGCTTATTTTTGTAGAATTGCTTCAGTATTATAATGGTTTTGGCTGGGTTTTCTGAGTAACTAGCATATATAATTTAGTCATCCAATTTATTTAATTTTCCATTTTCAGGTAAAATAAAACATTGGGCAAAAAGAACACAAAATATGAATTTTCAGTAATAGAAGAGTGTGGCTTTGTAATAAATGCACTGAGCTAGAGGGAGATCTTGGTTCAGTTACTGGTTCTGCCATAGATTTCTTGTGAGAGCTTTGGTGTCACTATTTGCCTCATTTTACCTAATTTAAATGCAGATACTTTCCTATCTCATAAGGTTGTTGTGACATTCTTGAATACTATCCTGATAAGTGTTCTATCAAAATCTAGATAGATAGATTCTTCTTGAAGCAAGGGACAGTACAGTAACCAACATCTTAAGACCATCACATAGGGCTTTTGAATAATTTTTTTAGGCCAAAACAATCTCTTCAGATTGTAAATTTATGTGTTATCAGTAATCTGAGAATTAGAATTTCTGGTTTGTGGTGTTTATATTGTAATGTATAGATGACTTTACAGAGGAGAACTGATTTGTTTAAAATATCATTGAATTATTTTCCATAGTGCTAGTAGAATGTGTGTCTCTTCACAGGTTTCAGAGTAGCAGCCGTGTTTGTCTGTATCCGGAAAAAGAAAAGGAGGACTTGTGGCACCTTAGAGACTAACAAATTTATTAGAGCATAAGCTGTCATGAGCTACAGCTCACTTCACGATGATCACACGGTATGCATCCAATGAAGTGAGCTGTAGCTCACGAAAGCTTATGCTCTAATAAATTTGTTAGTCTCTAAAGTGCCACAAGTACTCCTTTTTCTTTTTGTCTCTTCACAGACATTCAGGGCGAGGAGTTCCCTGCCTAAAGAAGCGTACTAGTTGGAAAAGATCAAAAACAGGCCATGATTTGTGGGGTGAAAAGTACAAAAGGGAGAGAAACAAAGAGAACCTTCCTGTTTAAAATAAATAAAATTGCCCCTTTCTGAAACTCACTGTTCCTTTTGAGCATAGAGATCTTGAAAGACCACTATCCTTGTCAACAAACAACTTTCAGCATAGTGAAATTGGGATTTTTTGGACTTATGTTACAAATTAAAACCACCAAGTTTTTCATACTGTTAATTTAGTAATCAATTGGCTTTAATAGAGGTCATATGTGTGCTTTGAAAGTATTGCATATTTATTACAAGCTATTATTTTTGCTTTCTAGGGAGGAAGTGACTAACAGGCTGGACAGTTGCTTAGTTTGGCATGTAGAACCAAAGATGCAAACAACAGTTGTAGGATGTATTTAGAACACTCAGCAAAGTTTCAATATTATGTAATCTATCCTGTGAAGAAGTGACTCTGAAAAAAGTGTCATGGTGGATAATCAACTAAACATGAGTTCCCAGCTCACTGCTGTAGCCAAAAGGGCTAATACAGTCCTTGAGTGCATAAACAGGAATTTCGAGTAGGAATAGAAGGGTTATCTTTCTTCGGTGTCCACAATTCAAGAAGGTTTCAGAGGAACAGCCGTGTTAGTCTGTATTCACAAAAAGAAAAGGAGTACTTGTGGCACCTTAGAGACTAACCAATTTATTTGAGCATGAGCTTTCTTCGGTGTCCACAATTCAAGAAGGGTGGTGATAAATGGGAGAGGGTTCAGAGCAGAGCCGTGAGAATGATTAAAGGATTAGAAAATCTGCCTTACAGTGACAGACTCAAGGAGCTCAGTTTTTTTAGCTTAACAAAAAGAAGGTGAAGGGGTGACTTGATTACATTCTGTAAGTACCTCCATGGGGAACGAATATTTAATAACGGTCTCTTCAATCTACCAGAGAAAGATATAATCCCCAATCTGTGGCTGGAACTTGAAGCCAGACAAATTCAGATTGGAAATAAGGCAGAAATTTTTGAGAGAGTAAGTAACCATTGTTTCAGTTTACCAAGGTGTGTGGTAGATTCTATAACTGGATATTTTCCTGGAAGTTATTTTAGGAATATTCTAGGAATTATTTTGGGAGCATTGTGTGGCCTGTGTTATATAGGAGGTCAGAGTAGATCGGGGTAGGCAAACTATGGCCTGGGAGCCCCATTCAGCCCTCCAGATGTTTTAATCTGGCTGTTGAGCTCCCGCCGGGTAGCACAGTTGGGGGCTTGCCCCACTCCGCACAGCTCCCAGAAGCAGTGGCATGTCCCCCCTCCGGCTCCTACCCAGAGGGGCAGCCACAGGGTTCCGCACACTGTCCCCCGCACACTGCCCCTGCAGCTCCCATTGGCTGGGAACCGTGACCAATGGGAGCTGCAGGGGCGGCACCTGCAGACAGGGCAGCACGCAGAGCCGCCTGGCCTTGCCTCCATGTAGGAGCCAGAGCGGGGGGACATGCTGCTGCTGCTTCTGGGAGTCACTTGAGGTAGGCGCTGCCCAGAGCCTGCACCCCGACCCCCTGCCACAACCCTGATCCCCCTCCAAACCCCTCAATCCTAGCCCACAGCACCCTCCTGCACCCTCAAGCCTTTATCCCCATCCCCACCCCAGAGCCCACACCCAACCACCCCTTCCCGTACCCTGAATTCCTCATTTCTGGCCGCACCCCCATCCAGATCCTGCACCCCAACCACGAATTTCGTGAGCATTTATGGCCTCCCATACAATTTCAGTACCCAGATGTGGCCGTGGGGCGAAAAAGTTTGCCCACCCCTGGACTAGATGATCACAGTGGTCCCTTCTGATTTTGGAATCTGTGAATCTATGATAATGATATTGATCATTTACTGATCAGAGCACAAAACTTGGAGACAGGTAATCTTGGTTCTGTTCCTATCACTGACACAGTTGGACTATAGCAGAGTAACTTAAATATATGTGTCAGTTTCCCCTGTCAGTTAGGGCTTACTGATGTTCAAGTGTGTCTTAGGGCTGTAATTAACCTTTAAGTACTTTGAGATGGTTGGAAAAGAGGGCTCTTTTTAACTGCAGATTTTTATGATGCACATAATCCTACAGATTAGGCTGCATCATCAGTTTCTTGAATGATCCTCTTCCTTATGTTTATTTTCCAGTTATCTAGTGAGGTGAGTATTCTATTTCCCCCTGTGGTAATTTATTAGCTAGAAGTGGATGGAAGGGAATCATTGTCGAGAGGCAGCATCCTTCTAGAAAGCGGTCTCCACCCTCCATCCACCACATAGAGGATGCTAAAATTCTTACTAGGGTGCTGCACCTCTGTCCTGCTCAGCAGTTTAATCTTCTTTATAAGCCTCTGATTAGTAGGTGTCTGATAACATCACTGTCCTGGTTCTGCCTAGCACAGGGGTGGGCAAACTACGGCCCGCTGGCTGGATCCAGCCCTCAAGCTCCCGCTGGGGAGCGGGAGCTGGGGCTTGCCCTGCTCCAGTGCTCCAGCCGGGGAGCAGGGTTAGGGGACTCACCACACAGCTCCTGGAATCCATGGTGTGGCCCCGCTCCAGCTGGGGCACAGGGTTGGGGGAAGCACTGTGTGGCCTCCAGAAGCCTCGGCATGGCCCCATTCTGGCACTCCAGCCAGAGCGCAGGGTCGGGGGCTGCTCCACGCAGCTCCTGGAATCTGTCCCGCATCTCCACTCCTGTACACCCCCGCTCCGGCCTGTACATGCTCCAACGGATGGTGCAGTATGTAGAGCCGCCTGGCTGCACTTCCACATAGGAGCCGGAGAAGGGACATGCTGCTGCTTCCAGGAGCCGCTTGAGGTAAGCGCCATTGGGAGCCTGCACCCCTGAGCCTCTCCCCACCCCCTGCCCCAGCCCTGATCCCCCTCCCACCCTCTGAACCCCTCGATCCCAGCCCGCAGCACCCTCCTGCTCCCCAAACCTTTCATCCCCAGCCCCACCCCAGAGCCCGCACTCCCAGCCAGAGCCTGCCCTGATCCCCCCCGCCCTCCAAACCCCTCGGTCCCAGCCCAGAGCACCCTCCTACACCCAAAACTCCTCATCCCCAGCCGCACCACAGAGCCCACCCCACCGCAACCCGGACCCCTCACACTTCCCCATCCCAGCCCGGAGCCCCCTCCCGCACACTGAACTCCTCATTTCTGGTCGCACCCCAGAGCCAGCACCCCCAACCAGAGCCCAACCCCAATTTTGTGAGCATTCATGGCCCGCCATACAATTTCTATTCCCAGATGTGGCCCTCGGTCCAAAAAGTTTGCCCATCCCTGACCTAGCAGAACTCCTTGGCTGTTGTGAGGAGGGGGGAATCTTTGATATTCCGTCCTTTCTATCCTATGTCCATGACTCTTTCAGTGAACATCTCCAATTGTCTCAGTTGATCCTCTGAGGTTTCACAAGTATCAGCAAAGTGAAATTGACGTGATTGTTTGTCAGTTTCCCTGCACTCCTCAGAACTGCCTAGCAGCAGTGATAAATAAGTTATAATGGCAAGCATTAGAAAGCTATTCATGTGAGTTAAGAGGACCCAAATAAAGAAGGCTGGAAGAGGCAGAGCAATAGATGGAGAGATTCATCTGCTAGGAGGTTAAGGAAGGGGCTGAATAGAGCACTCTTGCCGAAGAAGTCAGGCCTTCTGGGGGCCGGGAGGCTTTTCCCTCCTAGTGGGTAGGGGATCTTCAAAACTGATGACTTAATAACCAGAAGTAGATATAAAAGAACTCCTGAGCAAAGGCCCAGGATCAGAACCTTGTTGGAAATTCCAGGGTTCTTCCCACCAGCTTTTTGGTTGGCAGAGGTGGTGCTGCGCTGCTTACCTTCCCTGGAGAGGTGGGGCTTATGTTTCATATCAGCCTCTGCGTAGTCGGTGTCTGCAAAGCTTCTAATCTCTGGGGATTTGCTGTATTTGAAGTGGTATTCCATGTTAGTTTTGTTTCCCTCTTGATGCATGTAGTGCATCTCCTTTTGAACCTAATTTTGTATTGCGTTTTTTTGTGTGCTGAAAAACTTTAGGAGACTATGGTGTGGAGGTAGTACATGCTCTAACGTTGCCTTTGTAGTAAAATTATTTTAAAATATTTTTGTTGAAAGAAACAAACACTTAACTAATCCTTGAAACTGTCAACAAATATGGACAAGGGTGATCCAGTGGATATAGTGTACTGGAACATTCAGAAAGGTCACTTATCAAAGGCTCTTTAGCAAAGTAAGAAGTCATGAGATAAAAGGGAAGGTCCTCTCATGGATTAGTAACTGGTTAAAAGACAGGAAACAAAGGGTTGGAATAAATGGTCATTTGTCACAGTGGAAAGAGGTGCTGGGACCAGTGCTGTTCAACAAACTCATAAATGATCTGGAAAAGGGGGTAAACAGTGCAGTGGTAAAGTTTGCAGATGATACAAAATTACTCAAGGTAGTTAAGTCCAAACTAACTGAAGAGTTACAAAGGGCTCTCACAAAACTGGGGGACCAGGTAACAAAATGGCAGATTAAATTCATTGTTGATAAATGCAAAGTAATGCACACTGGGAAAATAATCCAACCTATACATACAAAATGATCAGGACTAAATTAGCTGTTATCACTCAAGGAAAAGATCTTGGATTCATCAAGGATCGTTCTCTGAAAACATCTGCTCAGAGTGCAGTGACCATCAAAAAAGTGAACAATGTTAGGAACCACTAGGAAAGGAATAGATAGCACAGAAAATAAAATGCCACTATAGAAATCCATGGTCCTCCCATACCTTGAATACTGCATGCAGTTGGTTTGCCCCATCTCAAAAAAGATATATTAGAACTGGAAAACATACAGAGAAAGGTAACAAAAATGAAATAGCTTCCATTTGAAAGAGATGAAAGACTGGGATTGTTCAGGTTGGAGAAAAGATGAGGCTGAGCGGGGGATACAGTAGAGGTCTATAAAATCATGAGTTGTATGAAGAAAGTGAATACAGGAGTGTTGTTTACTCCGCCACGTAACACAAGAACCAGGGGTCACCCAATGAAATTAATAGGCAGCAGGTTTAAAACAAACATAAGGAAGTACTTCACACAATGTAAATTGTAGAACTCATTGCCTTTGGGATATTGTGAAAGCTAAAAGTATACCTGTGTTCAACAAAGAATTAGGCCTTGTCTACGCTACAAAGTTTTGTCGACAAATAAATAAAACCACCCTGATGATAGACATAAGGCTTTTTGTGCAAAATTTTTGTTGACAAAGTGCCAGAGTAGACACCACGCTGGTTTTATTGCTTTAATTGGCCTCCAGGAGGTGTCCCACAATGCCCATTGTGTCTGCTCTGGTCAACAGTTTGAACTCCACTGCCCTACAGCCAAGTAAACAACCATCTGGCCCTCCACCTTAGAAGCCCTGGGAATTTTTGAAATTCCATTTTCTGTTTGCTTGGGGTGGAGAGGTCTGATCACATCTTCCCAGGTGATCATGGCAGGTTATTGCAGCAAACGCTCTCCAGCTTGCACCACTGTGGAGCTGTTGGATCTGATCAGTATATGGGGAGAGGAGGCTGTGCAATCCCAGCTGTGCTTGAGCTATAGGAATTGGAATGCCTACAGGCACATTTCTCAAGACTTTTGTGAAAAGAGCTATTATCGGGACACTCTGTAGTGCAGAGTGAAGATAATAGAGCTGAGGCAAGCAAACCATTAGGTGAGGGAGGTGAACCCTCACTCTGGTGCTGTACCTAAGACCCGCTAGCTCTGTAAGGAGGTGGACACTATCCTCAGTGGCGACCCCACCGCCAAGAGCCCCATGGATACTTCAGCGGGTCTCTGAATATTATCCTCATTGAGGTCTAACTTGCCATAAAAGCATTGCCAGCGCACCTTTAATCTGCCAGAGGCACATTCCACAGTCATCCAGCACCTACTCGGCCTGTTGTTGAACTGCTCCTTACTGCTATCCAGGTTTCCCGTGTAAGATTTCATGATCCATGGCTGTAAGGGGTACGCCAGGTGTCTAGGATCACTATGAGCATATCAGTATCCCCCACTGTAATCTTCTGGTCTGGAAAGAAAGTCCCCGCTTGTAGCTTTCTATACAGGCTGGTGTTCCTGAAGGTCATCCACCTTTCAGGACTACTCTGCATTGTTATCAGTGAAACGCCCAGGGTGATCCACAAGCGCCTGCAACACCATGGAGAAGTACCCCTTCCTATTGATGTACTCAGTCACAAGATGGTCTGGTGCCAAAATTGTAATGTGTGTGCCATCTATAGCCCCTCCACATTTAAGGAAACCCACTAAGGAAAGCCTTCCACTATTTCACGCGCATTTCCCAGAGTCACGGTCCTTTGTAGCAGGATGCGATTTATTGCCCTGCACGCTTATGTTAATGCATCCTCAGTGGCTGACTTCTCAACTCCAAACTGATTTGCGACCGACCT
Source organism: Caretta caretta (assembly GCF_965140235.1). NCBI lineage: Eukaryota > Metazoa > Chordata > Testudines > Cheloniidae > Caretta > Caretta caretta. Next base: position 267,488,231 of record NC_134207.1, on the reverse strand, counting down.
GTTGCAGTCTGGAGTCGCCAGTTTCCACACAGTGCCACACGCTTCTCTAACAATAGGGCAGCTCTGGTTCTGGTGTCCTTGCACCGCAGTGTTGGGGCAAGCTCCGCCCATAGTTCCAGGAGGGTGGCTTTCCACATCGGAAAGGTCTAGAGCTGCTGCTCGTCATCCCACACCTGTCTGATGATGTGATCCCATCGTTTAGTGCTTGTTTCCCAAGCCCAAAAGCGACCCTCTGCAGCTGTTCTGAGAATGCCAAAAGCAATCTGAAGTTGCTCTTATCCATATTACACAGCATGTCAGGCATCTGGGAGTTGTCTTCGGTTAGGAGCTTTGTGATTAACTGCACTGCCATCCGCAGTGTCTTCATGACAGTTATCAGAGCATAGGAGAGCAGTGCGGAATCCATTCCTTCTCACAAAAATGCCGGGGTGCACAGCAAAGTAGGGCCATTTGAAAAATGCCATGAAAGAAAGCAGGAAGCCTGTGGAATGCTGGGACAGAAAGCAATGCATCACGGGACACTGAGCCCGGTCCCAAGATGTGCTGCAATCCGCTCCGTTATCCCACAAGATATAACAGCAGAAGGTGTCGAGCTGGACTGTGGGATAGGTAGTCACAGTGTACTGCTCATACTGTCGATGCTAGTACCCCAAGTGTGGACGCGCTTTGCTAACAGAGTGTGAACTGCAGTACCAATATTTATTATAGTTCTTTTTGAGTGTCGGCATGACTTCTGTCAACAAAACTCTGTAATGTAGACAAGACCTTAGATATGTTGGAGGATAGGTCCATCAATGGCTATTAGCCATGATGTGGTTGTGTCTCTGTGTGTTCCTAAACTTCTGACTGCTAGAAGCTGGGACTGGATGATCGTATGGCTCACTCGATAAATTGCCCTGTTCTTTTCACTCCCTCTGAAACATCTGGCACCAGTCACTATGAGAAGACCGGATACTGGGCTACATGGATCATTGCTCTGACCCAGTATGGCCATTCTTACATTTTTAATTCTGCTTTTGCTAAAAACAGTATTTTCGATATTACTTAAGGTTGTGAGATCAAGTTAGGCCATGCCAAAGTTAAGGCTGCCGAGGAAAATTTATTTTGCCCTTCTTGTGTGTATGTGTTATGATACTCTGAACTATATGATCACATATTTTTTTCCCCCCACAGGACCTCTCTCATTCAGTACATAGGAAGGATAGTGTTTATTTGAGGAGCAACTATTCAACATTTTGTTTTATCATAGTCTTCCAGAGTTTGGCCCCATGCCTTATTTAGTGCACACTATACGACTATTTCCATGTTGGTTTTTTGATGTTTGTTAGTAGCTGTGTGTTTCATAAATACTAACTTACTTTCAAAACATGCCTGTAACATGAGATGAAGTAGCTGCATTCTGCAGCTGGAGAACTGATGCATTGAGAAATTAGTGGACACCTTTGATCTTAAGTTTGGGTGCCCAATTTGAGAGGCTGAGGACTTCATATTTTTCAGAGTATGTAGCATTATATAACACTTTCTATGTTCGAGCACATCTCCATTTGACTTCAGATGCAGCTATACAGTGCTTAACATTTCTTCAGATTCAACCCCATGGTCTAGAGTTGGGCACCCAGAAAATGAGATTGCTTTAACCATGAAAACAACCTTTCTCTTCATGCAGTCCTTTGCTTCCTGCACTAAACACATTTCAGCTTCAGCCACAAATGAGACAGGGGTTGTACCAACAGCCTCTTTCAGTACATAATCCTGATTCATTCCTAGAGCATGGTACTTTCTGTGCACTGAATGAGGCAAAGATCTTATGGCAAAAACAGTCACGTAATTAGGACTGCATAATAATGCATACGCACAGGGGAGTCGAATTAGGTTTGCACATGCAGTGTTAATTCTGGCATTTCATAACTTGAGTACTTGAATTTACCATCTTAACATTCTATTAATGTATGCTTTTGTATGTAATTCTCTGGTGTGGTGTGTGTGTGTGTGGGCTTTTGTTGTTTTTTAAACTAAACTTAATGGAATGTTTTGTGTGGAATCATTGACACCCATTTTTTTTTCCCATCGGATGTGATGAAACTTTTAAATCCATAGCACAACCACTTGGGTAACAGAGTAACTGATGGCTGTAGTAGTTTCACATAAAGGCAGATGACCAGCCACTAGATGAGGATGAGACCCACATATAGCAGTTAGTTTCACAGATATTTGCTGACAGAGGAATGTTGAGACTGGAATCTTGAATTCTGTTCTGGAGAGGGGTGTCTCTAGTGGTCATAGTTTCTTGTGCATTATCTCCCTCCCTAATCCTGATACCGTTCTGCCCTTGTTCCATACTAGATGATCACAATGGTCCCTTCTGGCCATGGAATGTATGAATCTGTCTGTCAGCACCGCTCTGCTCTCAAGTCTTCATGGCTATCCTGTCCTGGGCTTCTCATCTAATGTCTCTCCCCCGGCCCCTTTCCACTGGTTTCCAGTACCATCTTTTTGCCAAGTCAGTCCCAATCCTTCCCCCCTCCACCCTTGCAGCACCTTGTCTCCTCCCAGTCTCTCTCTATGCACAGCCCCTGCCAGGCATAGTCTTCTCTCTTCTCCACTCTGATTGCTTGTCTTCGCATGTGCCACCCCTCCTCCAGTAAAGCTCTTGTTCCCTCCGTATTAGTCATGTTGTGTCCTCCTCCACCCTGTCCGGGTGTCAGCAGAAAGATAATTAAGAAAGTTTTGTACCTGGTGCAATGACCCCCAGCAGTCCGAAACAGTGATTGTAAAGTAATTCCTTCTCAGCCGCAGGATGGAGCATTCCCAGTACAGATAATCTCTGGATAATTTAGCTGCCAAACTCTTAAGTCTGCTGAACACGTGCAAACTGAGACTTTTTCAAAGGCTGATAACTGCCAAATTTGGACTTTTTTCACAGGAACAGGAAAAGGCACATCCCTGATAAAAAGCATCTTATAATGGGAAGTATCAAGCAACCTGAACTCTAGGAGGAGCTGGTAATGCCACCTATAATGTGACTGAAAATGGCACATTCTCAGTCAGTCGTATGATTACTAGTGATGTAAAGTGCCTTAAGCGCAATGTGTCTGTCTGCAGATACCAGTGAAGCAATCTCAAAGGTAATTTTAAGAAATTCCTCTGAGGGTACTGATGGGGGAAAAAGCTGGGGGTGCGATATTCAGCAGTCCTTAGCTGGTGCCTTTAAATGGACACAACTTAAAAATATTGCAAATCTTTTATCCAATTTCACATGAGAATTTGTTACTAAAACAGATGCTAACAATCTCTCTTCTTGGCGTGTGCTTTGTATTTACGAGAGAGGGTGCATGTAGTCAGTTTTGATTTCTGTATCGTCAGATTTACAGTGTTACTTTCTTACACTCTTGAGAGGCTGTAAACATGTAGATGAGCTCTGAAAACAATGAAAGTCGACTTAGTTGCTGCTATGTAATAAACTTATGAATTTTGAAATATTAATATAGCATTGTAGAGATTTATTTTAATGGAGGACCTTTTAAATTGATGATTAAATTGAAATTTTAAAATACAATTCACTCTTTTCTTGACTGGGAATTTACATAGGGATATGACAAATCTGAATGAGTCTATGTACTAAGTAATGGTTGCTATTGTCTGCATATATTTGATATTAATTCATTGTTTTTAGGGACAAAATCTCTTCCATATCAGGACTGTGTCACTCTGAGTTACTACTCTAAGTACAGTGAGCAAAACTAATTAGCTGATAGGAATTTGTATGCTTCTCTGTTGTTCATACTTTGAAGCCTTATTGCCAGCTAGCTAGCTATGCCTGCAGGGAAACTGACTTTCTAGCTCTGCCTAGCAATCATTTTCATATTGCTCTACTTAAAATAAGAACACTCTCTAGAAGCTAATTATACTGTAGATGCTGGTTTTGTCACTGCAGTGTAATCTTCTGAGCTCCAGGTGGAAATGATGCCGGCTTAATGGATGAAATATGGAAGTGGGAACCAGCAAGCTGAGTTCGAATCCTGCTTTAGAGACACATCATCTTGCAGCAGGACAATGATAATCAAATGCAATTGGGTGTGCCTCTTAGGTAGAGAATTTAAAGAATTTGAGGTTCCTAGCTTTAACGTGATTGATGCATGATATGTAGTAGTGTAACTAGGACTTGATCAGAGGCTCCAGGAAGTCTTCTCAGCAGTTGAAATGTGATTGAGTCATATATAGTATTTGATATCTAGGAGGAGGTGGTATCACTTCAGAGTTGACTTTACTTCCCTTAATAATGAGCATCAGATTTGGTGAGCTAGCAAAAATTTACCATATATTAGACTTGTAGGATTGCCAATTAAAATCTCTTATCCAAAATTGTATGAAATTACTAATGAGCATATCACTGGCAGTGTTCCTTCTAATTTTCCCACCCATGTGCGGAATGAATTTTATGATATGCACCAATATGGGGGCTGTGACACATCACCTTCATATCGGTGCACTTAACAAAATTCATGTGCTGGGGGTGGGGCCGAGGGGTTCGAAGGGTGGGAGGGAGCTCAGGGTTGGGGAGCAGGGGGTGAGGTGTTTGGGGTGCAGGAGGGTGCTCGGGGCTATGGCAGGGGAGAGGCTCTCTCCTCGCAGCAGCACCTGGGCTGGAGAGGCACCTCCCCTCGCTGTGGCAGCTCTGGGTTTGGGCCTTCCGGATAGGCGGCCATCCTCCAGCTGTGCCTGGGTCCGGGCCGCTTCCCCTTGCTGCGGCAGCTCTGGGGTTGGGCCTTCAGGATAGGCAGCCATCCCCTGGCTATGCCTGGGTCCGCCTCCGGCTGCTGTGGCCATGCCACAGCAGAGTTGGGGCTGGGGGAGGGGTGTCCTGGCTGCGGCAAGTTGGGGGCTAGACTGGGGGAGAGGTGCCTCTCCCCCAGCCGCAGCAAGTCCCTGGACGGTTCCTTGAGCGTCTGAGTGGTGCTAAATAGGCTGCTGTGCAGCCGCGCAGCTTACAGGGAACTTAGAGACAACCCTCCTTAGTAAAGTCCCTTAAGTGTTGGAAGAATTTAATTCAGTGAGGCTGAAATATGACACAGGATATCTCTTTAAAAGCCACATACTTTGTTCTTGAAGAGGCCACCTAACTATATTTAAAATTTGAGTGTGTCTTGGGAGTTGGATGTTGTCACTGAGATCCTGATAAACACTGAACAAGGAATTCCCAGGCACCATGGTATCTACACCTCTTCTCCCCCCCCCCCGTGCAGAAGTAGTCTCAGAAGGGAATTAATCCATGTGTTGTAAGACTTCGATAGGATCAGAGCCTCTAAATTGGCATTGGAAGAATGGAGTTGTCACCCTGAAGAGTTAGACTTGCGTGTGCAGCAGAGAACTTTCTTAATAACTGGTTCTGAGTCGGGAACTCACTCCCCAAAGAGATCAGGATGCCCATGAAACTCTGTCTCAGGAAAAAATATATAAATCCTACTTTTGATTAAAGAAACGGAGTACTTGTGGCACCTGAGACTAACCAATTTATTTGAGCATAAGCTGTGAGCTGTAGCTCACGAAAGCTTATGCTCAAATAAATTGGTTAGTCTCTAAGGTGCCACAAGTACTCCTTTTTGCGAATACAGACTAACACGGCTGTTACTCTGAAACCTACTTTTGATTAGGCTTTTCACAGTATCACTGCAGCTTTTTTTAAAAAGCCCAGTCTGCACACTGCAAGGAAGAGAGAACTATATCTTTAACACTTCAGAATGTTGTGAGTTGCTCATGCTATGGTGATGGGAACTGTATTAGAATCTAACTGGAATCGCATTTAGATGTAACCCAAGCTTGCGTTCTGGATGTTCAGAGTTTTTAGGGTAGCAGGAGAGGCTAGATATGCAAAAACAGTACAGCATTTACTTAAGCATCACATATTGGTTAGACACTTCACAATAAATTTAAGCCGACATCTGTTTTGGCTATCATGTAAATTTAAACTAAAAGTCAAAACCTAATTTGTTTAATCTGTTTCAGCATTAGACAGGAGGACAAACATTACTAGAGAACTACAGTTGGAGTTGAGAACTTGATTATAATTTTGAGAACCCCACACAATACCACAGGTGAGGCTGACAGGGGAAGCAACAAGATTTTATTGAATGTTAGTGAAAAAGTTTGAATATTCTCCCTATGTACAAATGCTTAACTATAAATGCCTTTCAGTCACAGCAGGACCTTGCTGATGCACATATTTACTTGCATATGTTACCAAGTGGTCTTCTTTCACTGAGAGGTAGCTCAGTGTTTTGAGTATTGGCCTACTAAACCCAGGGTTGTGAGTTCAATCCTTGAGGGGGCCATTTAGGGATCTGGGGCAAAAATTGGGGATTGGACCTGCTTTGAGCAGGGGGTTGGGCTAGATGACCTCCTGAGGTCCCTTCCAACCCTTATATTCTATGATTATGATTCTATGAAAGATCTAATACAGTAGCTCCTCGATTTCTGAAAAATACGACTTTAATCAAAGCGATGTTAAGCGAATCCAATTTCCACGTAAGAATGAATGCAAATGGGGGGGGGGGTTAGGTTCCAGGGAAATTTTTTTCACCAGACAAAAGACTATATAATATATATAAAAAGAAAAGGAGTACTTGTGGCACCTTAGAGACTAACCAATTTATTTGAGCATAAGCTTTCATGAGCTACAGCTCACTTCATCAGATGCATAAAGTGGAAAGTACAGTGAGGAGATTTTATATACACACAGACCATGAAAAAATATACATTGTATGGAGAGTGATCACTTAAGATGAGCTGTTACCAGCAGCAGAGTGGGGTGGGGGGAGAGAAAACCTTTTGAAGTGATAATCAAGGTGGGCCATTTCCAGCACATTTCCAGGAGTTAACAAGAACATCTGGGGAGGGGGGTGGGAAATAAACAAGGGGAAATAGTTTCACTTAGTATAATGACTCAACCACTCCCAGTCTCTATTCAAGCCTAAGTTAATTGTATCCAATTTGCAAATTAATTCCAATTCAGCAGTCTCTCCTTGGAGTCTGTTTTCGAAGTTTTTTTGTTGAAGGATAGTCACTTTGAGGTCAGAAATCGAGTGACCAGAGAGATTGAAGTGTTCTCCGGCTGGTTTATGAATGCTATAGTTCTTGACATCTGATTTGTGTCCATTTATTCTTTTACGTAGAGACTGTCCAGTTTGACCAATGTACATGGCAGAGGGGCATTGCTGGCAGATGATGGCATATATCACGTTGGTAGATGTGCAGGTGAACGAGCCTCTGATAGTGTGGCTGATGTGATTAGGCCCTATGATGGTGTCCCCTGCATAGATATTTGGACACAGTTGGCAACAGGCTTTGTTGCAAGGATAGGTTCATGGGTTAGTGGTTCTGGTGAGTGGTTACTGGTGAGTATTTGCTTCAGGTTGGGGGGCTGTCTGTAAGCAAGGACTGGCCTGTCTCCCAGGATTTGTGAGAGTGATGGGTCGTCCTTCAGGATAAGTTGTAGATCCTTGATAATGCATTGGAGAGGTTTTAGTTGGGGGCTGAAGGTGACCGCTAGTGGCGTTCTGTTATTTTCTTTGTTGGGCCTGTCCTGTAGTAGGTGACTTCTGGGTACTCTTCTGGCTCTATCAATCTGTTTCTTCACTTCTGCAGGTGGGTATTGTAGTTGTAAGAATGCTTGATAGAGATCTTATAGGTGTTTGTCTCTGTCTGAGGAGTTGGAGCAAATGCGGTTGTATCGTAGAGCTTGGCTGTAGACAATGGATCATGTGGTGTGGTCTGGGTGAAAGCTGGAGGATGTAGGTAGGAATAGCAGTCAGTAGGTTTCCGGTATAGGGTGGTGTTTATGTGACCATCGCTTATTAGCACTGTAGCGTCCAGGAAGTGGATCTCTTGTGTGGACTGGTCCAGGTTGAGGTTGATGGTGGGATGGAAATTGTTGAAATCATGGTGGAATTCCTCCAGGGCTTCTTTTCCATGGGTCCAGATGATGGTATCATCAATGTAGTGCAAGTAGAGTAGGGGCATTAGGGGACAAGAGCTGAGGAAGCGTTGTTCTAAGTCAGCCATAAAAATGTTGGCATACTGTGGGGGCCATGCGGTTACCCATAGCAGTGCCGCTGATTTAAATGTATACATTGTCCCCCAATGTGAAATAGTTATGGGTGAGGACAAAGTCACAAAGTTCAGCCACCAGGTTTGCCGTGACATTATCGGGGATAGTGTTTGTGATGGCTTGTAGTCCATCTTTGTGCGGAATGTTGGTGTAGAGGGCTTCTGCATCCATAGTGGCCAGGATGGTGTTTTCAGGAAGATCACCGATAGATTGTAGTTTCCTCAGGAAGTCAGTGGTGTCTCGAAGATAGCTGGAAGTGCTGGTAGCGTAAGGCCTGAGGAGGGAGTCTACATAGCCAGACAATCCTGCTGTCGGAGTACCAATGCCTGAGATGATGGGGCGCCCAGGATTTCCAGGTTTATGGATCTTGGGTAGCAGATAGAATACCCCAGGTCGGGGTTCCAGGGGTGTGTCTGTGCGGATTTGTTCTTGTGCTTTTTCAGGGAGTTTCTTGAGCAAATGGTGTAGTTCCTTTTGGTAACCCTCAGTGGGATCAGAGGGTAATGGCTTGTAGAAAGTGGTGTTGGAGAGCTGCCGAGCAGCCTCTTGTTCATATTCCGACCTATTCATGATGACAGCAGCACCTCCTTTGTCAGCCTTTTTGATTATGATGTCAGAGTTGTTTCTGAGGCTGTGGATGGCATATAATAATATATATGTTATATACGTACGCACAACATACATTTTAAGCAAACCATTTAATACTGTACACAGCGATGATTGTGAAGCTTGGTTGAGGTGATGGAGTCAGCGGGTGGAAGAGGGTGGTATGTGTCCAAGGGAATACCTTACTGCTAAATGATGAACTAGAACTCCGCTGAACCCTCAAGGGTTAACACATTGTTGTTAATGTAGCCTCATACTCTACAAGGCAGCACAGTAGCTGCTGCCTGCAAGCTCCCTCCGTCCTGAGCCCTGTCATGTTCTGTCTCCCCCCCCCCCCCCCGCTCTGTGGAGCTAGGGTAAGCAGGTGGCAGGAGCAAGGGGTAGGGGGACACCCTGATATTAGCACACCTTCCCCCCCACACACACAGCTAGCAGGAGGCTCCCGGGAGCAGCTCCAAGGCAGAGGGCGGGAGCAGCACATAGCAGTGGGGGAAGGACAGCTGAACTACAGGCAATTAATAGCCTTCTGGGCGGCTGCCGCACAGGGAACTTAGGAGTGGGGAGCTGATGGGGGGAAGGGGGGGCTGACAGTCCACCCTGGTTCCAAGCCCCCACCAGCTAGCTGCAAAGGGCTGCTCTTTCTGCAAGCAGTGGACAAAGCGGGCCACTGCCAAAGGGCCTTAGAAAGGAGCATTGCGCAACTTTAAACAAGCATGTTACATTGCTGATCAATTAGGGAACAGCGAAACGTTAACCGGGAGGACTTTAAGTGAGGAGTTACAGTATCAGAGTGCAGAGGAACAGCCGTGTTAGTCTGTATTCGCAAAAAGAAAAGGAGTACTTGTGGCACCTTAGAGACTAACCAATTTATTTGAGCATGAGCTTATCTGATGAAGTGAGCTGTAGCTCACGAAAGCTCATGCTCAAATAAATTGGTTAGTCTCTAAGGTGCCACAAGTACTCCTTTTCTTTTTAGTATCAGGGTGCAGTAGTAAGATTTTGTGTTACTGATTTGACTTTCTACAAAACACGGTACAGAACATTTTTTGAGAGGGATGCAAAGTATTATCACAGTTATAACTAAATTTCATTGTGATTTTTTTTTAATTGTTCAATCTCCAACTTGCAAAAGCCATAACTGCTAGTGCAAATTAATGACGTTAGGCTGTTTTACCCTCTGGGAGTGAATTATAATGGAAAGTGAAAAGGCTTATTTCTATCTAAATCTGAAATATTATATATTTAACTTAGATTCGTTAGGGTTTGAGGATCAGAGTATGTCAGCATTTCTGGTTCCCTTAGTCATTTAGCTAAGGAAACAACTTGATTAGAAAGGGGGAATATAATTAGCATAATATCAAATCCTGTGCTAATGCCAGTACTGTAATGGTATCCTTCAGAGTTCTGGAACAGGAAAATTAGTGTGTCCTTTTGTACATCCTTAGGACTGCCTATGTGTAAACAATAGAGCAAGATCTACAGTTGGGCTTTAAATTGTTATCTTGCTGCAAGGCATCTGCTCAGAAGAATGTGAGCAAAGAAATATGCTGACTCTTCCTGTTATAAATTTGCTTCCTATTAAACATCCTACGTAATATTGAAGCACTGAGATGACTGCCATGATGACTGATACTTTGTTTGACTTTTAGATTTTCATGCATCTGAAACTGCTTAATAGATATCTAGGTATCCATCATAAATGGGATCATACAGGTGAGAGGATTTGGTCTTGCTGGATGAAGGGACCTCCTTTACTGATGTTATATGGGGAATTCTCATTGTCTTCAACTGGTAGCTCAATGTCTGAGCTTTAAACCATATAGTATAAAATGTCAATATTCACCTAATGTAGACAACTTTTATTGCTAAAGATGGTGATTGGAGTGTGTGTAAGAAAATTCCTCTGAACTTTCTCATGCTCGTACGTATTGCAGTGCTAATAGCTAGTGGAGTGCACCAGGAGTTTTCAGAGGAGAGAAGCTATTTTTCCTCTCAGGTATTTGTAGATCACCCATCACTAGCATGTGATTACAGTGATTACTCAGCCTTTCCAGACTACTGTACCCCTTTCAGGAGTATGATTTGTCTTGCTTACCCCCAAGTTTACTCACTTAAAAACTACTTGCTTACAAAATTAGACATAAAAAGACAATGTCACAGCATGCTATTAGTGAAAAATTGCTTATTTTTACCTTTTATAATTATAAAATAAATCAATTGGAATATAAATATTGTGCTTACTTTTCAGTGTATAGTATATAGAGCAGAAAAACAAGTCGTCTGTAGGAAATTTTAGTTTGTACTGATTTCACTAGTGCTTTTTATGGAGCTTGGTGTAAACCTAGGCAGATATCTAGATGAGTTGATGTACCCCCTGGAAGACCTCTGTGTACCCCCAGACGAGTGTGTGATCCTCGTTGAGAACCACTGCTCTGTTACACTACAAGGCTGTTTGCTCTGTTATCTAGTGTGGAGAATGCAGGAATTATCTTTTTTTTTTAAATTAATTTTAGATGCACATCAGTTTGCATGCTCACTATGGGGAATGAGGGTGAGGGGGCTTGGGATTGCATCGGGGGAGGGAGATAAAGGGATGAGTGAGAGGGGGAGGTGAGTGGGATTGGGGAGCTCAGGGAAGGGATGCTGGGGACCCATGGGAGAATAGGGATAGGGTGCCTGTCAACCCCACAATCTACCCTTCTGTGTGTGGGGCAGGATCTGGTGCATCTGACCCTGTCTTCTCTGCCTACTTCTGAAATGTAATCTGGGATCCAGCCCTACTTTCTGGGCCTCTGTGTGTGTGTGCATGCACCAGGGTCTGGGCCCCCTCCCCTTCTGAAGGGGGAGAGTCTAAGACCCTCTCCTTGCCTCCCTCATGTAAGCTGGGGTCTGGGTTGCCTTGTCGCTCAAAGGGTATCTGAGCCCATCTCAGTTTTCTCTTCTCCTCCCCCCCCCCCCCCCCCCCCCGTGAACCAGGTTTGGGGAAGTCCTGCCCCTCTGGATGGAGAGTTTAGAACAGACATACTAGGAGCATGCATGAAGAACACACTGCGGATATTGGGTGAGGATCTGAGAATGGGCATGTTTGCATCAGAAACACTTCAGCACTGGGATGGAGAGATGGGACACTCAGTGACGTAAATGAAGTAGTTCATACATCTCAGAACTATTGTTTCAGGCTGTATTCATCTCCACTGGGTCTTCTTTCATCAGAAAATATTTCATTGAGATGAATGAGCCACTTCAGCATTTCGCTGAGCCTGCTATGCTATGATGGGTATGTAGTGCCCCGCCCCTCCATTTTCACTCTAATTATAGCAGAGTGCCACCAGCTCTGTTGTATTTGATCAAGACAGGCTTCCTGTTTAAAGCTCAACTTCAAGTGTTCTAAAGTCCATATGGTTACTTGGGTTGCCTTGAAATTTTGTGCACTTCATGGGGAAGTGGGGTTTGGTCAGTGAACCAAATTTGGGACAATTTGAATAAGGGGTTCCCAAGATATAGGCCCTTGGAAAAAAAGCTCTTAAAGTTGACATGCTGGCAACATTTTCATATACAATTAGAGATCAAACTATGGCTGAGATCCTTGCACTAGGATCTCTGGTGCTCAAGGGTTACCCCTACAAAATGCATGGCACCCACCAGCCCTTTGGGAGAAATCAAATTACAGCATTCTTAGTAAAAGATCTTTTTTTTCTCCAGTTGGGTGTTCTGGTAAGCATAAGGATTACCTGATGGATCACCCTCTGCATGTACAGAGAGAGAGCCCAATGGTGTTGAAAGCCACCGAAGATTGGCAGGACCTGCATGGCTTCAAGGGAAATGTTCTGGCCATTGAATCTGAGCCCCACAGAGGCACTGTGAATTCAAATCCCCAACGCAGGGTGGAAATTAAAAAGGGAGGCATACTGCTTGAATCTGCCTGTGTCAAAGAAGAATTTTTATTTTGGGGAAATATAATATGCGTATAGTAAATATTCAAAAGGCTCTGAAACGATTTTTGAAAAAATGAATTGTATGTGCAAATGTATGCTGGAAGAAGAAGGTGATTGGGGTAGAAGAATGGGTGGAAATAGGTGAGGACAGGGCTTGGGGGTGTGAGGAGAGGGATAAATGGGGATGGGTGGGTAGAGGGATTAGGTGATGGGGAATGGCGGGGGTAGGGACATCAGGAAAAGGGAACATGGCGGGGGCAAAGATGAGTGACAGACTGTGGGGAAATAGGAGCATATGTATCACCCTGATATTCCCCTCCCATGTGTGCACCATGATCTGGGGGGGCCCCAGACCATGCATGGGGGTTTAATACCCCTGCCTGCCCCTTCTGTGAGCTAGGGTGTGGGGGACCTTGTCCTTCTAGGGGGTCTGAGTCTGTCTCCCTATTCCCCACTATGTGTGGGGGAACTGGGAAAACCCTGTCCCTCGGGTATGCAGCTGAGAACAGGCATACTGGGAGCATGCAGGTGTTGAGAATATGAATTCTTATTGTGGCTCTCCTGAAGTTGGCTGGATAGGGGGAATGAGACTGACTATGAATGGAGTCATTCATACATCTCAGAACTATTGTTTCATGCTGCATTCATCTTAAGGTGTTCTTATTCAGGTATGCCATCATATTGAGATAAATGGGCCACTTCACCCCTTTCTGAGCCTTCTATGCTGCAGAGGGATGTGTTGTGTTGTGTGCTGCACATACCAAGAATGAAGGGGTTGGGCATGTGAGGAAAAATGCAGAGTGACCAAGGAATGCACAGGATACAGCTCTTTTTCAGAAAATTGTGTTAACACTTTAAAACAGCCTTAGGGTTCTCTCATCATCCATAGGGAAAATTCTGATTCGAAGGTCAGGTACAGTTGGAAAATGGGATACAATGCCACATAGACACATTAGGGAATGCCTAGGATGAGGGGAAGCCTGGACAAAATAGCATGGTGGGGGCCAGCAGGGAGGGTGGATGGACTGGAAGGCACAGGACTGGCTGGGTGGCGAGGGGCAGGGAGAAGAGTGCAGGACCAGGAGTGCATAGTCCACTATTCTACGTGTTGTCTACAGTTGCCATAATGACCACGAACTCCTACCAACACCTGCAACTTTTACTGTAAAGGAAAGGACCTACCTGCACCTGCCCTACACTCTTAGCCTATTCGGAATACCACTTTGCACTTACAGGATACCATCTAAACCTATATGTTCCCTTACCCATCATTAAACCCACAGACTGCTTTCATATCCCACCTCATTACTGACCATTCCTGTTGCATGGCAAGACACTCCCCTTCCCTCCCCTGTGCTTTGCTAATTTTGCAATAAAATGATTCAGGCAACTCCCCTAGGTTCACATGCTCCCTTTTTCTTTACACGCACCCACAGGGTGGGCTCAAACCCTCTCACATCACAGCCACAATTCTGTGATGCTTCTTAAACTAATCTCTATCTCTTCAACCCACAAACACACTTCCACCAATCTGCCCCACCTACTCCCTCCACCACTTAAGCCATTTAGTACAGGTACAGCTCTCTTACTGGATGCAGCTTCAGGCCATTGCAGATAACTCCCCAATGGCTGCCAGCTCCAGGGGGCAATATTAAGGCTATACAGGGTATGTAACGTAACTGTGTCCTGTTTTTCTGAAGTTTGAGTTTTGCAGAACTTGATATTATGGAAGGGCACAAGCAGTCACTGGGAAACCTTAACTCTAGATGAAAGTGAGCATCAGTGATACTGTTTTTTCTGTCTGCAGAGATTATACTTCTCAGGCCTGACTTTAACCTAACACTGGACTCTGCCTCTGCCTCACAGAGGTGATCATCCAGTGTCAGACAGATCTGAAAGGGATACTTGAGTGGAATGATTATCTATCTATTATTGTCTTCCCTCTACTACAGGGGTTCTTTGTCTCAGGAGAGGCACTTGGATTCAAGGACTGACTCTTCAGAAAAGCTGTCCCTTTCTAATGTATTGGACCAATATGAGCCAGATGGGTGTGTGTTCCCCTGAAGGCCCTAGCCTGGGATATCAGCGGAAATCCCTTGAGAGGCCTGCTATAGGGTGGCAGCAGCGGGGAGGGAAGCTGGGCCTAAAGGCTCCTTGCCCCACACTCCAGCATTGGCATTGTTCATGCTATGTTCAGATCCCTCAGTCTGCACACGAAGAGGAGGGAGGCAGCTGAGCTCCTCAGTCAGGAACATGACCCTAGAAGGAAGTAAACAATAAAACTTGTTCAACTGGCTGAAGCAAAGTCTATTGTTTTTAATGATCATTAAACATGTGAAACATAACTATAAATTCCTCCCAGGGGGTCTTTAAAGTGAGTGTATGAATGTCTTAGCAAAAGTTTTCATGAGATCCAGCAGATTATAAAGCACAGCCTTGAACCTTCATTCTGATTCTTATAACACTACCATATTATGGCACAATCTTTAATCTAAAAATACATCCAGCTTGGTGGATGTGTAACATCAATATTCTATTGCTGGTGACTTTTATTTACTACTGGTGTCAGACTCCAGATTAAATTCAAACTTGCTCCTCAATGAGGGGTGCATATGTGGCAGCCTATGCTTGTTACAGTTGTATACAAAGATTAATGTTAAAAAATGTAGCTGAAACTAGATTATATCCAGTGCATAATGTGAGAATTTCAGATTAAAAGCTACAGGTGGTTGTGACAAAGTTGAAGAGATCGAGACTTCAACTGAAACTGTACACTCATGCTTTTTTGGAGAACACTAAGCCCTGTAGAACCTTGAATAATTGAATTGGTGACCTTGAGTATAGTTAGAAATGTGAGATTAGCAGGAAGTCCCTGATGGTGTGAAACCAGAAGCGGAGGATTGGTTGTTCAGTAGCTGGAGATCGTTTTTGTTGTGCAATATGTTATGGAATGTCACTCTGAGTAAAGCCATTCAGTCTTAGCATCAAGGATAATTTTTGAGTGCAGGGGACTGGACTAGAAGACCTCTTGAGGTCCCTTCCAGTCCTATGATTTTTACTTTGGCATCCAAGCTCTGCAGTTTTAAGAAAAAACTAAAACTTGATATCTAATGAAGACTTGGGAGAAGCTATGTCTCTCTGAAAGTATAGAGGTGTTAATTAACAATTAATGGGAGCTGCTCATAAATATTTAAGATCTTATTTCAAGAAGTCTTTATTTAAAAAAATAAAACAAAAAAACCCACCAGACTTGACACTTCTGATATTTCTAAAGTAAACAAAGGGATAGGAGGACGTCTCATGCTTTCTTCACAAACCATAAAGAAACTAATCTAATTTTTTTAAAAGTCCTTTACATATCACCTTTAGGACAACCACCTTTTTAGTAACAAGCCGTGTTTCTGTCTGTCCATACTGCAGGCCTTACTCTGCTCATCATTCACAGATTCCAAGGCCAGAAGGGACCATTGGGATCACCTAGTCTGACCTGTATAATACAGGCCGTAGAGCTTCCCAAAAATAATTCCTCCTAGAGCATATCTTTCAGGAAAACGTCCGTTATCTGTTTCACAAAGGTCCTCTTCTTTACAAGTTTCCATCTCTTGGCTGCAGTGCAGTTTTTAAGAGGGAGAGGTGCTTTATCGTTCAGATCATATTAAAGAGGCTCAGAAGGCACAACCAATTTGAGACCTTGACTCTAGTTCTCTGAATGATCTATCTAGAACTTTAAAATGAATAAAAGCCCCTCCTTAATAAAATTCATTGTTGTCAAATAAAATTAACATTCCTGTGGCTACATCACTGACTCCCATACAAAAAAGGAAAACCATTTCCCAGAAACTTGCATAGTCGGTCTGTCTCCTCCCCACCCCACTTTCCCATCTAAGAAGGGAAATTCCGTGATGTGAGAAAGGGACATCTGGCCTTATTTCTACCTTCTTGTAAAGCATCTACATTTCTCAGAAGTTCCTCTCTGTAGTAACCACTCGATATAGTTGTCTGCTCTCTTATGTGGGCCACTTATTAAATAACAGAAGTACTGTATTTAAGACACTGAGCAAATGAAAGATCAAGCTATCACAATGACAGTTCAGGAACAGGACTTGGAGAAAGAAAGGAAAGGGTTTAATGTGTTCGACTACCCTTGCTGATGTTTTGAATATGCTCTTTCATTAAAATTGAATGTCTAGTTATGCTTTGTTTCTTTCCACCTCAGGCAATCTGACACAGAATCAGAAAGTATGTTTAACATTTGCAGTTTAAACTAGGCATACTCAGTAAGCATGTATGCACCCTTTCTTGTTTTGATGATGGCAGTTAACATTGCCCACTATTATAGAGAAGCTAGACATGGATTTCTGCACTTAGAAAATTCTTTGGAGATAATCTGTCTGAACTAATGGAAAAATGTGTGGTGGTGCAAGACTTTTTAATTTCTTTAGTCATTCGTAGATGAATAGATTTTAAGGCCAGAAGACAGACACTTACGATCAGCTAGTCTGATATCCTGCATAACACAGGACAGTACTCAAATAGGTATTTAATCTCCATGAACTTTTGGGAGGCAGAACCACACCTGTCCACTAGAAGGGGCTTACCCCTTAACCAGTGATGATGAAGCTCCCAGTTAGCTCTGGGTTGATCTAAATTTTAAGTGTAGAGCAGGTCTGAGTTTACTTGCTCTTGTGTTTATCTGACTTACTTAGACTAAATAAAGGAAAGAAACATACTAGCTCCCTTAAAACTGTAAGGAATATGGTGATGAGGGCCACAGAAGTACTTAAGTTGAAAGTTCTGTAACTGACCATTCATTAACTGAATTTTACTGCAAGATTTAAACAGAGTTTAATGTAGAAAGTGAGTTGGACCTCTAACGCTATGGAAGAAGATCCCATAAAAGACTTAGTGTTGCTGCAGCTAATTCAAGAATTCAAATATGTCAGCATCTTGGTACAGTGGTGTGTGGTTTTAGAAGTTCTTATAAAATAGAATCTGCATTAATAAATTAAGGAAAATACCAACTTTGTTTAAAGTAAAAATCCACTATGCAACCTGTATATAACTTAAATGAACTTTGGTAGTTGCACATAACTGGCATATGTATTCTGCAGGCATAGAATAATATTTTTGAAGATAAACATACTAGCAAATTATTTAAAAATAAATGTTGAGTAGCATTATTAACTATTTAACGATCAGTAATTGACACTTTGGGGGGTTACCTGAGGTGCCTGGGATTAATCACTACCGTTACAGCATGACTGTGCCTTGTCTGTGCCCACCAGGAGAAACCTCCTGGTTGTTGGCAACATAAACACTCCACTTGGGGCTCTGTAGGGAGAGAATGCGGGGCTCAAAGGCTAGCAATTTACACACCCCACTATGTTACACTTGGATGCCCAGTCCCTTATTTTCTGGACACCTTCAATGTACACCGATCTGCTGCATCCATAGAAACAATGCATCCTAGTTCATGAGTCTCCCCTCAGTTCAACACTCGCCTTAGCATAAGGCACTTAAACAGATTTATAGTAAAACCAAACTGAAGTTTACTTTTTCAGAGCTTGAGGTAAATATTCAAATAAACGCAAGTATAAGGATTTGTAAACATAAGGTTACAGGTAAAAGCAAAACATAAGACACAAACTATAGCCTGTACTTATTAACTTTCCTCTCTAGTAAAGTATGTCTCACCCAAAGGTCAATACAGTACTTGCAGTGCTGTCCAGTTCAAACAGCTGGGATCTGCCTTTCATGAGACACCTTGCTTGCAGGGTTTCTCCTCTGTAATGGATAAAATCTTGTGCTCTTTTCTATTTTCTTTTATAGTTGCAGACTACTGTATCTTACCACAGTGGTCCCTTAGAAGCTTGTGGGGGTGGGGCGGGAGTTCTTTTGTTTTTTGTAAATCCTTAAGCCTGCATCTGATCTAGAAAGTGAACATAGTCTATCTCCACAGATGTCCATTGTTCTCAGTGTTGATTGAGATATCCCTGAGAGTCCACTCATCTCAGGTGATAATCTACATTTTACGTATTTATTTAAATGTTTCCTGTGCAAACATCTCACAGTAACCATGACAATCAGCAGTTCTTAGCTTTTGGCAGAGACCACACGCAGTCCCCTTAGGTGAAATATTGAGAAGATGGTCTGACTGGTTAATATACATGTCTGGGCAAGTCTGTGTGACATTAGCAGTTCATTTAAAAAAAAATATTTTTAAGGCTGAAAAATAGGATTAAATGTTTTTAAAAAGTTTTTCAGCTATATTATTATAGAAAGGTCTCCAATCACAGTAGATCAATTTTAATTATTCGCTCACTAACAGCTCCTTTGTAGCAACTGTAATAAAAAGGGAGCTACACGCTTTGTATCTAATCACAGTAGGAGCTGTATTGATTCACTTGCTTTATGCTACAAAAAGAAAGAAGGGTGAGAGGAATTTCTTTTGGTATATTTAATATGTCAGTTCCTCTGTCAGTCCACTCTTTTCTGGGTGATCTAACTCACTCAAACAGCTTCAGTTATACTCTCTATGCTGATGACTCTTACCCTTCTCCAATCCACCTCCTTACTTATTTGCTATCCAATCGCATATCTAAACCTATCTGATGCCTTGCTATTCCTTCAAGCTTTAAATAGCCAAAACTGGATCCCTTTCTTTCCACCAAAACACTTTCCACTCTCCCATTCTTATTGTTGAACACACAACAGATAATGCCTGTCACGCAAGCCTGTAAACTGGAGGCCATCTATGATTTTTCTCCTCCAACAATCGAATCTATGTCCAGCTCTTGCTGCTGCTTTCTTCACAGTGTCTATAAGATCCAACATTTTTTTTCTGCCTACACTGCTAAAACTTTCATATAGGTCTACCTCATCCCCTCTTTTCATCACTACAACCTCTTCTTTGGCCTTTGACACCAATGTAGCCGCTAAGATCCTATTACTTGCCCGTTGATCTGTCATCCCCCACTCTTTGCATCCATCCTTTGGCTCACCCTTCTGCCAACATCAATTCAAGCTACCTGTATTTGCTTTCAAGGCCTTGCACAACTCTGCCTCTGCTATGAAATATTCTTTTTTTTTTTTTTTTTTTTTTTTTGCCTACCATTGCCTCTGCTCTGACAGCAGCCATTCTCCACTCCTCCTCCCACCACCATCTCCAGAGTGCCTGGATGCTCAGAATACCTTTTCTGACCTTGTCCCAGCCTTCTTCCCACCTAAAAATTTCTTCTTTCTCTAAGCCTACGAGAAAGTAGCCAATGTTTGCTTTACTCTATTGACAGCCCACACATCCTGCTGTGTACTACTACCCCCTGTACCCTCCTTACTACCTTGTTCACTGTCTTATGTCATCATGTTAGATGTTAGTTTGTGGCAGGACTCATGTTGCTGAACTTGTCTTGTGAGGTACCTAGCAAACTTTTGGGTGCCATAAAAAGGGTTGCATGAAACATCCATTAGGCTTTGTTCCCAAGAAAAACATGAGTCCCTAATAGATCTCTCAAACTGACGCTTTGTGCTTAGCAAATTCACTGCTCCACTGTAATTGATGTAATCACAGCTCCAAATAGATTTGCTTTGTAATTCTCCATCCATTGGCAATGGAAGTCTTAGGACCTTTTTGTGGGAGCTGGGAAATCTTAACACTCCTGTGTATCCTCACTCTCTCTATTTTTTTAAAAGGTCTGGAAATATTTCAGTTTGAGAAGTTACCTACAAACACTGAATGAAGTGGTCTCTGTCTTTACAGTGCTTTCAGTTTTAAATTTTAGAAAAGGAAATTCAGATATACAAGCTGTTCAAAATAGTTAAATTGCTGAGGGGCAAACAATGTATAATTTGAAGCCACAGAAAATAGGGTGAAACTATGCAGCTTCATACGTGCAAACACACCCATTCTCAGAAATAAATTGTTCCTATATGAAGCACATCAGCAGTAATCAACCACACTCACCAAGAGGACTCCCAGGCACCTTAAACTCTGCCTCTATAATGTCATTCAAGACCTACACCTGTTCCTCTCCCTTGTCTAGCAAACAAACAACTCTACAGATCATACAGTCATCAACACTCCTTATAAATATTGCTGTAATATAGTTCACAAATTCAGTATTCCAGAAATATCTTTAATCCATAAATACTTAAAGTTCTAAAGGACAAACTATGCCTCATTCCCTGCCCCACCCCAGAGGCCTGGCCCTCTCCCACATCCTGAACCCCTCATTCCCGGCCCCACCCTGCAGCCCTCACCCCCATATCCCAACCCTCTGCTCCAGCTCTGAGCCCCTCCCACACTGCAAACCCCTCTGCCCCAGCTCCGTTGGGTCGTGGGCATCAACAATTTTCTTCAACTGGTTTGCCAGGAAAAAAGTTTGAAAACCACTGTTCTAGGGGCAAGCCAACCCTGATACCATCACTGCAACTATCTCTGGTCTGCCACCAGTCTCCAGACTCTCTGGCACCAAATGGAAGTAGAGAGGGTACCGGTCTCCCCTTCTATGACAGGAGTTCTAAAAGGAAAGGGAGAGGTTACAAGTAGCGTCAGCCTCTTCCCAACAAGGTCACATAGGTACTTTAGTGGGCCCAAGCAGACCTTTTGAAGGTGTGCCTGGGAATACTATACCAGTTCCTGTCTCCACTTTTATTTTCGGACTGTCCCACTTCAGTTCTGGGGTTCTGCATAACATTGGACCACTGCGTGCTAAGTACTGTGATAATCGACTGTGCCCTACAGTTTTCATCTACCCCTTCTTCCCATCCTGGTCCCTGTTCAGGGACCCTTCTCATGAGCAACTTCCCACCTAGGAGATGCACTCCCTCCTACAGATAGGGACTGTGGACGAGGTTCCTCAAGACTTGAGAGGGAAGGGGTTTTACTCCTGATATTTCCTAATCCCGAAGACCAAGGAGGGCCTTCAGCCCATTCTGGACTTGCGTTAACTCAACAGATATCTCAAGAAACTGAAGTTCCGCACGGTCTCCCTGGCCTCCATCATTCCCTCCCTGGATCCAGGGAATTGGTATGCCACCCTTGACTTAAAGGACTCCTACTTTCACATTTGTATCTTCTGTGGCCACAGAAGATGTCTCAGATTTATTGTGAACCGATGCCGCTACCAATTCTTCTTCGAGTGCTGTCCCTGTGGGTGCTCCATTTCAGGTGTTGGTGCGTCCTGGCACCGTTGATCAGAGATTTTCAGTAGCAGTGTCCATCAGAGATGCACATGCACATGTACAGTAGTCATCTCATGGTGCCGTTGGCACTTTGACCATCGTGTGTGTGACCCGACCCCTCAGTTGCTTTTCAGCTGTCCTCTGCCTAAGACGGAGCTCCATAGTGGTGTTGAATGACAACTTAGGAAAAATAATTAGAAATAGTTAGAATTAATTAGTGATAGTTAGGTCTTGGTTACTAGTTTAGACATTTGCACATCTTTTTTGTTCTCCCTTCAAAAAAAACCCCCTCCTTTCATTTATTCTGTTTTTAAAACGACATCAGCGAGGGACATTAAAAACATGCCTGGTTCACCAGGCTTCAAAAGATGTCCTCGTGCAAGGACTCTGTGCTGATTTCTGATGGCCACTCACCCTGCATCCACAGCTTAGGTCAGTTGCGCACACGACAAAAGTGTACTCACTTCAGCAACCTCAAAGCTTGAATCACATGGAATAGAGATCTCTGCCTGAAACTTATTCTTATGGAGAAATCCCTTCAGCTAGCTTCTGACCCTGGACAGCAGAACCCCTCAACCAGGGACTCTCCCAGCATGTCATTTCTGGAAACCAGTATCATTCCTTTAAGAAAGTGAGGAAAAGAGCCACATTGTCCCCACAGAGAGAACCTTTTGAAAAAAAAGCCGTGTTCTGCAACATTGCTATTGTCGTTGCAGAGTATGCCAAGAGTGAGCACTTTTGATGCACCGGGAACTTCCGGCACCGCCTGCAATGGGGCTGCTGCTGGCAAGGTTAAGGAGTCGAGGCAAACACAAGCCAAACTCCTCCTACACAGCACCGACAACACCCACTACTTCTTGACCCAAAAGAAAAACGGTGGATGGAAACCCATATTAGATCTCAGAAAACTCAACAAGTTTGTACAAATCCATATATTCAAGATAGTCACACTGACTTAAATAATCCAAGCAATGGAAAAGGGAGACTGGTTTTCACCCCTGAACCTACAGGATGCATGCTTTCACATTACCGTAAATCCTGCATACAGAAGGTTCCTATGGTTCACAGTAGGAAAAGATCACTTCCAATACAGTGTGTTGCCATTTGGATTTTTGACTGCTCAGAGAGTCTTCTCCAAACCCTAGCGGTAGTAGCAGAAAGTTGCACAGACCAGGAATAATGATATTCCCATATCTAGACAAATGCCTACTGAAAGGTCCTACCCAATCAGAAACGAGACACATTACCCAGAGGACTGTCACCCTCTTTCAGACCCTAGGGCTACAAATAAACGAACAAAAATCAACTCTAATTCCAGTACAACAGTTGGATTTCATTGGGGCACATCTGGACTACAGGGATGGCTAAGCTCAGTGTACATATCAGACAAGCGCAGTCTAAACAAAAGCCTAACATTGACACCAAAAGTCCAGAATTCATTATATTGGTGGACAAGACCAGTGAATGTGTGCAATATAACTACACATCAGCCTTCTCAAATTGCACGTGGTTTGCAACATGTATGTTCACTTCCTCCCAGTGATAAAGAATAAAACAGTAAGAGTCCTTACAGACAACATTGCATGTATGTTTTACATAAATCAACAGGGAGGAGCCCGTTCTCATACCCTGTGCACAGAAGTCATAAAATTATGGAACTGGTGCATAACTCACAACATCACCATTACTGCTTCCTACTCCTGGGCCGCCAGAACACGATGTCAGACACTCTAAGCAGACACTTTTCCCAAGATCTCTAGTGGGCACTGAACACCAGTGTCTTACAACACATATTCCAACCGTGGTGGTTCCCCTGCATTGACCTATTTGCCACACAATGAAACAACAAATATCCGCAATTTTGCTTACGAGCAGGACTGGGAACACAATTCCTAGGAGACTCCTTTCTAATCAGGTGGGATGCACCTCTCCTGTACTTATTCCCACCTGTACCACTAATCTCCAGAGTAATACACAAGATACGGACCGTCAAAACAAGGTCATACTTATGGTTCCGACATAGCCCAGGCAGACTTGATACCCATATCTGTGCACCGTGTACTCTCCCTCTCCAACAGGGCCATCTCTCACAAGGAGGAGGTCAAGTCCTCCACCTGAACTTGGAGAAACTTCACCTAAAGGTGTGGCTCCACCATTACTAGTTAACCTGCTTGGAACAAGTAAAACAGGTGTTAGTAAACAGCAGAAAACCAACCACACATACCACTTATCTCCAAAAATGGATAAGGTTCTCCTTATGGTGCCAGAACAAACATGTATCTGTACTTACAGCACCACTTCTGTTGGTCTTGGAATACATATTAGAACTAAAGAATTCAGGGTTTTCTACAAGCTTTGGCTGATAAGTGTACTACAGCATTCTCACCTTTCACCATAAGCTTGATGGCGTATCGATATTCATGCTCCTGATGATGAAACACTTCCTCAAGGGCATACAGAATATGTACTGGAAAATAAGTGACCCTAGACCAGCATGGGACTTAACGCTGGTGCCTCGGAAGCCTCACCAGAACCACATCTGAAACACTAGCTACCAGCTCTCTACTTCATTTATCAATGAAGGTAGCGTTCTTGGTTGCAATTACGTTTGCACAGCAAGTAAGCAAAATAGGGGCTTTCATGGCTCATCGTCAGTACACCATATTTCTCAAGGACAAAGTCACACTGAGACGACATCCAAAATTTATACACAGAATATCTTCTTCTTTCCACCTCAATCAATGGATTCATCTGCTTACATTTTATCTCAAGCGCCATGCAAATGCACAAGAGACTGTTCTACGTATGCATTAGCATTCTACCTGGACAAAACAAAGCCTTTCCAAAAATTCCCAAGGCTTTTTGTTACAATGACAAAGCGTTTCAAGCATTCTGCAGTATCCACACAGAAATTATATAAATGGATCTCCAGTTGCATCCATATGTGTAACCAACCGCACAAAACAGAACCCCCATCAAGGATAAAGGCCCATTTTGACAAGATCAGTATTCTACCTCAATAGCTTTTAAAAATAATGTACCAATAGTAGACATGCAGAGTGGCCACCTGGGCCTCTGAACACACATTTACGAACCATTATGCAATCTCAAAGCTCAAGCTCAGATACAGTGGTAGGTCTAACAGTGCTAGCCTCCACTGTGAATGCAACTCCAAAGTCCCTTCCATCCGCACAAGGGCACTGCTCTACAGTCACCTGAATTGGAGCACTCACAGGGACAACACTCGAAGAGGAGAAGGTTACTCAGCTTGTGCAGTAACTGAGGTTCTTCGAGATGTGTCCCTTGGTGGGTGCTTCACTACCCATCCTCCTCTACTTCGGAGTTTGCAGTAAGGACTCTATAGTAGAGAAGGAACTGAGGCGATTGGGTTGCGCCATGCCCTGCGCACACTGGTCAAGGTGCCAACAGCGCTACAAGATGACTACTGTGCACACACGACCCTGACAGACTCTACTACCAAAAATCTTGGATCAGTGGTGCCAGAACGCACCAACATTTGAAGTAGCGCACCCATGGGGACGTGCATCTTGAAAAACCTCAGTTACTGCACAAGGTGAGTAATCTTCTCTTCACCACTCTCCACTTCAGTCAGTCTACAGCTCCCCAGGTTTTCACGAAGTGCATGGGGGTAGTAATGGCCTGCCTCAGACACTGAGGTGTTCAGATCTACCCGTACCTGGACAACTGGCTGATCAAGGATTGCTCAGAGGCTCACGTACAGGACAGCGTCCACATGGTCCAAGCCACTTTCTGAGTGGTGGGGCTGTTATAAATGAACAAAAGTCAACTCTTGTTCCAGTTCAGAGAATAGAATTTATTAGGGCAGTGCTCAACTCGACCCAAGCCAGAGCTTTCCTGATTCACACACTAGCTTGCTGTACACTAAGTGAGTGCACTGTAACAGTGCTGTACAGTGGCCATGAACTTCCATCCATTGGATCACATTATGCCTGTCTCTGCTAGATTGAAGAGCCCGTTATTAAATATTTGCTCTCTATATAGGTATTTATAGATTGTAATCAAGTCATTCCTTAACCTTCTTTTTGTTAAGTTTATTAGATTGAACTCCCTGAGTCTGCCACTGTAAGGCAGGTTTTCTAATCCTTTAATCATTCTTGAGGCTCTTCCCTGAATTCTCTCCAATTTATCAGTATCCTTGAATTGTGGATACCAGAACTGGACACACTCTTCCAGCAGCTGTTGCACCAGTGCCAGCTTCATAGATAATATTACCTCTCTACTCTTACTCAAGATTTCCAAGGATTGCATTAGCCCATTTGGCCATAGCGTTTCCTCTGTGGTGATTTGTCTTTCTTGCTCTTGAGCTGAAAAGTCCTGTGAGTGCCCTTCCTTTTCATCCTTGAGTTCTGTCTCCCTTGTACTTCTTTTGAGGACCATAAATAGCCATATCCTTTTTGCATTTGAATTCTTGTTGTCCATAATCTCACAACTGTGAATAAAGTTTATATTGCATAAAATGCTTCTCTGCCACAGTTAATGGCAGCAAACAGAAAGCAACAAACTGTTTTATCGCGAACACTCTCTTATGGGAAAAGGTAGATAGTAGTAGCCCTTATGTGTTTTTGCAAATACAAAATAAAACAAAAAACTCACCCTGGAGTGGTGGCTCCTGTCCTGTGTGGCTGGGCCCTGCTTTCAGCTCTGGTTTTTGCTACTTGGCTCATGAGGGTGGCTAAGCCAAACCTGAGCAGCTGGCACAGCAAACCCATATGCCAGATCACAACACCCAGAGCAGGGAGCCGGACCCAGTCCTGTGGGACTGGAGCTGCCACCTCAACATGAGTGCAGGGTGGCTCATTTTGCAACTCCCAGCCCCCTCCCACATGGATAAAATGAAATAACAAAAATTCTTAAAAAATAAAACACACAATTGTAAAGAATAAAAATTTCACAGGACTCTAGATATTAGAAAAGGAGTACTTGTGGCACCTTAGAGACTAATCAATTTATTTGAGCATAAGCTTTCGTGAGCTACAGCTCACTTCATCGGATGCATTCAGTGAGCTGTAGCTCACGAAGCTTATGCTCAAATAAATTGGTTAGTCTCTAAGGTGCCACAAGTCCTCCTTTTCTTTTTGCGAATACCGACTAACACGGCTGCTACTCTGAAATCTAGATATTAGGTTTCTCCTATTTCTGTGATGTCTGTGCCAAGTGCTCTAGTTAGTTTTTGCCAGGATCCCACTCAAATTCTAGCTGCGGCTTAGGGCTTGTCTTCACTGCATTGTTAGCTTGAGGTATATCTCGAGTTTTGCCTCTAACCAGTCTCTTGTCTGCACGCACAAATCTCTAGTTTGAGTTTAAGAAGTGCTTTACTCATGGAGTGTTTTGAAACTTCAGGGCTGCTGATGCTTCAGCTAGTAGTGCAGTGGGCATGCAGCAGCTCAGGTTACAACTCAAACTGCTCATCTAGTTATTCTATCTGCTAATGAGGTCACTGAAAGGTTGCTTTCTCTTTCTTCTCAGGACCTGTCTACACTGAATTTAGTGTACAGCAATCCAGGGTGTGAATCCAGAAGACTTACACTAAGGCTTTGTCTACACTGGAAACTGAATGACAAAACTTTTCTCATTCAGAGATGTGAAAAAAAATGCACACACCCCGAACGAGAAAAGTTTTGCCGACGAAAAGCATCTGTGTGAACAGTGCTTTGTTGACAGGAGAGCTCTCCCGCCGACAAAGCTACTACCACTCATTGGGGATGGAAGTTTTTTTGTCTGCGGGAGAGCTCTCTCCTGCTGACAAACAGTGGTTACGCTGCACGCCTTTTAGTGGCACAGCTGTGTCGCTAAAAGGCGCGTAGCATAGACATAGTCTAAGCCAGTGCACAGAAACAGTGTCCAAAGGGGACATTACTGTACGGCAAGCTAGTGTTCTTTAGATTCAGACCCTAGCTTGCTGCATGCTAATGTCCAGTGTAGAAGAGCCCTCACTCTAGCTAGACTAGCTCAATTGGAGGAACTCAAGTAAACTAACTCTGGCAGTGAAGATAAGTTGTCATACCTTTTTAGAGTACAACGGAGCAAAAGATGCCTTTTTATCATTTTACAATAATTCAATCCCACTGAACCGTAAAAGATTTCTTACGTTCTCTGTGTGCAGGTGGCTAGGCAGAACTCTTTCCTTGATGGACCACTTTTTGTGATTAACAAGTCACCAAAGAGAATAACAGTTTGTGTTGCTGCAGTTGAGGAAGAATTAAGCCATTCATTCTCACTGCCTTATAATTGCCGGGATGATTGCTGGTATGTGGCTGGAAATGGATTGTTGGTATTGCTTGAGAAGTGCAAAACTTATTTGATCCTGCCTTTTAGGAAATGTTTTGATATAGACTTTAGAAGCTATTTATAGGTCTCTTTTAAAGTGAATTTGTGATTAATTTTACTTGTGAATATTTGCCTATCCTAGTTGATTTTGTATGTAGAGTAAATTAGTTTAAATAAATGGAAGTGATTAAAGTATGCAAACTTTTGCTTTCCAGGCATCATCACGCAGAGTGCCAATGGGCAATGGAGAGAGCAACCATTATCTGTCAGTGGACGTGGCTGCAGGCTCAGATCTCTGACTTGGAGTATCGCATAAGGCAGCAGACAGATCTCTACAAGCAACTACGTGCCAACAAGGTAAGGCCATTCTGTACCTTGGAGATTTTAACCCTTTATACTGTGACTAGAATTTTGTAGGCAGCACATTAATGAAGGACTTCCAGCAGCAACCTCTCCAGGGAAGTGATGAGTATTAATTGGTATTCTTTTTAATTGCATAAATTAAAGGTGGAAAAAATCTGCTAGGTTATTTAAGTAATAACCTTTGCCAATGCGGGGCTATTTCCTGCAATATATGTTCTAATGTTTTGCCTAGTCTAATAAACTTAGGAGCTCAGACTTTTCTGTCTTGTCTCCATGTTTTATTTCAAAATCCAGGAGAAGATAAAAATTAAGACCTCACATTTCCTTCTCATAGGCCCTTCAGGGGAGAACATGTTGCTAAACATTCCTTCAGGGAGGGTCTGGCAGGATTGCTTCTATCCCTTTATTGGACCAATTGTGTATATTTAGGTAAGTTGGAGGCTTTGAAACTTGCAATGTAATTTTAAAAACATAATAGGTGGAGTGAATGGATTCTGATCACCACATCTATTACCTGTATAAATTACATGTCATAGTTTAAAGCCCCCAACTTGCCTTTAAGACAGGGCCAACAAAAGGAGGTGAATTACCCCGTGGCAATGCTCCTGCAGGAACAATACAAGTTCAGCTTAAAAAAGCCCTCTGAGGTGCTGGAAGAAAATATCAGTGTTTTATCTTAGGTGACATTAATCTGGTATACTTGCAGGACCACATGAGACTGCAAACATCTGTTATCTGCCTGCTATAAGTTTCCACATAAAAGGGTGTTAATCTTCCACCTCACCATTTTTGCATTTAGTAGTGTTCCACTATTGATTATTGCAACATAAAGATTGGCCTTAGGTGAATAATTTGAAGGAGCTATTTAAATGATGATTGTTTTGAGTGCTGTCTTTTAAACATTCCTTTTTGGGGATAGTTAAAAGTTTACGGCCTCAGTTCAGCAAGGTACTTGCTTTCAGCATGTCATTCTATTGAAGAAGCTGGGGAATTTAAAATAATCTAAACTAATCTTCTGTGTGTGGTTGAGTGCCAGGGCCACTTCAGTGGATTTGGTTTGGTTAGTAGTTTGGGTGATGGGGAAAAGTCAGAGGCAAAGTTTTTTGTAATGAACAAGGAATGTCCTGATGGAAAAGCAAGATGTGCTCGTCAGTTACTTTGAGGGCCCCCTGCCACCATTGTACAGCTACTCATACATACCCACATAACAATATGCAGTTGATTAAGCATACTGTCACTTGCTTATTCTTTTTTATATGTGTATGCGTGTGTGTACAGGGGCAAACACACACCAACTAGTTTCTCTCTAGGAAGAAGATGGTGCCTGTGTTGGCTTGACTCCAGAAATAAGTTTTGCCAAACACCAGTAATTCTTTATCACTTCCTTCTGAGAGTCTACTGGAAAAGCCTTGAAGTGGGAGTCAGTTGTTTCAAGTGTCTAACGAATTTCAAAATAGAGTTAAAGCTTAAAAAAAGCAAACGTTTGCTTATGTAGAGACTCTTTCGTCCCATAGGAATTCAAAGTACTTTGCAAACTACAGTGGCGTCTCCTTAGCATGTGATCTGCATATGGTCAGATTAGTTGAAATTGTGCACCAGGAAGCCTCAAACTGAGTTTTTGGAACAGTGATATAAATTTTTGTTACATTGATGTATTTGTCTTTGACACCCGATGGTGATGTAGTTTGATGCAGTTAATTGATTCATGTGCCAGCTGGCATCTGAATTAGTATTTGTTAGTCTCTAAGGTACCACAAGTCCTCCTTTTGTTTTTGCAAATACAGACAAACACGGCTGCTACTCTGAAACCTGCTAAGTGTGTGTATTTTCTGAACATTTCCCCTTGTAATTAATTGACAGACATTGTCAGTATTTGCCTTATGCTTTTGGGTGCTTTAATCTTTCATGCTTTGCTGTTTTGAGACCCTTCATTCCTAACACAAAATTAAGGCTCATTTGGCTATACCTACTGTGACAGGGTCAGGCCAGATGGCTACAGGAGTGATCCTATTGGGATCCAGGACGTGGGCGGGCGGAGCTCGTCCACTACGAAAGGAGTCCCCCCCAGCCTAAGGGGGAGATCCACAGAGCCTGGAGAGCCAATTAATTACGGGGGACAACTAATGAAAAACAGGGACGGGAGTGCGGTCAAAGGGTCAAACGAAGGGAACCGGACGGGGACACCGAGCAGAGAACCCCGGACAGCGCCCACCGCCCCTCAAAGGCGTCAAGGGAGTTGGTGGACGCCGCCCAGAGGAACTCCGCTCGGAGACGTGAACGGCTACAGGAGTGATAGAAGGCAGATATATTAGCCCCAGGTTAAGTAGGTCCCTTTTCCCTGGGTAAGGTAACAGGGAAGGTTCCAGAACAATCAAGACAGTTAAGACTGACAGGCTGATTAGAACACCTGCAGCCAATCAAGAAGCTGCTAGAATCAATTAAGGCAGGCTAATCAGGGCACCTGGGTTTAAAAAGGAGCTCACTTCAGTTTGTGGTGTGCATGTGAGGAACTGGGAGCAAGAGGCAGGCACTATGAGCTGAGAGTGAGAACGTGGATTGTTGGAGGACTGAGGTGTACAAGCACTATCAGACACCAGGAGGAAGGTCCTATGGTGAGGATAAAGAAGGTGTTGGGAGGAGGCCATGGGGAAGTAGCCCAGGGAGTTGTAGCTGTCACACAGCTGTTCCAGGAGGCACTCTAGACAGCTGCATTCCACAGGGCCCTGGGCTGGACCCCGGAGTAGAGGGCGGGCCCGGGTTCCCCCCAAACTCCTCCCAACTTCTGATCAGACACAGGAGTCGTCGACCTGGACTGTGGGTTCAGAAAAACGGCCAAGCTGAGGGCTGCAGTGAAGCTCCAAGGCGAGCAAATCCACCAATTAGCGCAAGACCCACCAAGGTAGAGCAGGAACTTTGTCACACTACATTTGCTACCGCTTGCTTGGGCACCATGTTACAGGATGGTAGGGGTGATTTTGCTATGTAAATCAAAATATTATCAGTAGCCCTCTGGCACAATATTTTATGCTACAATGACATCCGATGAAGTGAGCTGTAGCTCACGAAAGCTTATGCTCAAATAAATTTGTTAGTCTCTAAGGTACCACAAGTACTCCTTTTCTTTTTACACATAGGAATGTTTCTCATTTAGAACAATCATCCTGCTTGGGGCCTCTTGTTACTACTATAATATAGTTCATAATTCTGTAAATTGTTTCTATACACACTACTTCATACCTTCTGGTCTGGTTCACATACATTTTTGCTGATCCTTGATTTTAAATAATGTCCACATTCTGATGTGTGAATTTGCTATACTATTCAGTTACAACGTGAAACGGATACTTTTAGCTCCTCTCTGTTCATTTGTGTTGGCTTTGTTCTTAAATATGTGTTTAAATATGATAGCAGATAAACTCGGTTTGAAACCTAGTGACTTGACTGAAAATGCAAATAAAGACCGTATTCAATAAGGAGACTAATCAATGTGTTTTGCACTGTAACCCTTGTTACTTTCACTTTGCTGCTTGGCTCTCACATGAAACAGAGAGGTCTACTCTTAGAGGATCAGGGAGGGGTCAAAGGCTTGATGCAGACTATTTACACTCACAATGGCGGGGAAAACCCCAAGGAGGATAAGGTAAAATAAGAGGAAAATGGTTTGAGAAAATGGAGTACTAAAGCTGTTAAGCATGGATACTGTTGAGTCGTGCGCTAAATCCAGCGAGCTAAAGTCACACTGGCATTGATATGTAAACATTTTTTTTAAATCACTTACATTTCCCTTTGTTTTATGTAGTCATTGTCAAACCTTTTGGTGCAAATTAGGTTTTGTGTTGGAAAAATGCTAATGAGGAAATCAGGATTATTCTTGAATGACAATTCTGCCTATATAGAAACAAGGTGGATAAGGTAATATCTTTTATTGGACCAACTTCTGCTGGTGAGAGAGACAAGAAAGCTTGTCTCTTTCACCAACAAAAGTTGGTCCAATAAAAGATATTACCTCACCTACCTTGTCTCTCTACTATCCTGGGACTGACAAGTCTACAACAACGTTGCTTACAATTCTTCCTTTGAGTTTACTGACATTTTAACCTTTTGGGGCCAATGGGTGAGGAACTGCCATTGAAAACATTAAGACCGGGTTTAAATGCGGGTTTTGTACCGCTGTAACTGTCAGTTTAGAATCTGGAAGAGTTAAAGAAGTATCCCCTACTGTGTGTGCAATTATACCACCAGAAAGGTGCTCATATCAACGTAGCTTATTCCTATAAGTAGAGGGGAATAATAATAGCTTGTTCTTATATAGTGGTTTTCATTAGTAGACCTCTTTATCCACACTAGAGGGGGTTCCTCTGTAACAATATTGTTTTCTCAATGGATACAAATACAGCAAAAAAAAAAAAAAAACAGTGTACAGACAAGCTTAAAGGCATCCCTTGATTAGAGCAGTGGTCACCAACCGGTTGATCCTGGAACCTCTGACCGTCGATCCCGGTCTCAGTCTCCCATCTCATCCCGCCATCCCCTTCAGGATCTCAGCCAGCTGGGAGAGTACATCCCACCCGCCCTGCTATGCTATTAGCCAAAGATGTGGTTGTTTTCCAGCAGCAGACGATGCTTTAACGAAGTGCACGTTGCAGGGACAGGACAGCCCAGATGCCAGATGCGCCTGATGAACTCACAGTACAGCTGAGATGCGACTCTCTGCCCAAACCACAGGCTGCAATGCTGCCTGGGGTAGCTGCAGCGCTGATTTGATGGATTCCTTCTCAGTGGGTGGTGTTGCCACCTTCTTACCCTTGAAATGTGCTTAAAGGGACAGGGAGATGTTGAGAGGGGCTGGGCTGGGCTGGGCTCACTGCCTTGAATTGCTGTTAGGCTCCCTCCTCTGATCCTGAAAAGGAGTCAGCAGAAAACTGCCCATCACCCACTTCCTAATCTGGGCAGGAACGCAGCACTGCTGCTTCTGCACAGAACAAGTTCCATCAATGGCCGATGGGTGCTCCCTTGCCACACCCAACCAGAAGACAGGGTGTGGGTGGGCGGGAATTCCCCTCAGCTGCCTCCAGCAGGGAGGGAATCCCCAGCGGCTCAACAGTTGCTAGGGAGTGGGGATGGGAAATCAACGTTGCCAGTCAAGGAAGCCCCAGCTTGAGAGCAGCCCTGATTAAACAAGCAGCCCCAGACGGGTTAATCAACACGCATGCAAGGCGCATACCAACCCCATCCCAAACAAAAGAGCAGCCTTAGCTTAACAGGCTGCAGGGGATTAACAGCAACAACTACCTTGGTAATTGCTAGGGCATGAAATGAAATACTCCAGTCTCCTGACTGGGGCTTTGAAATACCATTAATGGAGCAGGTTTCAGAGTAGCAGCCATGTTAGTCTGTATTCGCAGAAAGAAAAGGAATACTTGTGGCATCTTAGAGACTAACAAATTTATTTGAGCATAAGCTTTTGCGAGCTACAGCTCACTTCATCGGATGCATTCAGTCTGGTGAAGTGAGCTGTAGCTCACGAAAGCTTATGCTCAAATAAATTTGTTAGTCTCTAAGGTGCCACAAGTACTCCTTTTATTAATGGAGCGCGGACTGTTTCCAGGGCAAAACCTGGTGCTCCCAGCCAGGCAGGGGAATGAAATAATTGATTGCCTTCTCGCTGCGAATTCAAAATATTTTTTGATGTCAGGTCATTCATTGTCATAACTGGAATAACAAGACAATTCATTTGGCTAATTTTGGATGATGAATGAGCAATTTGGGGTGACATTAATGCTAAGTAAGGAAAAGGGAGAGGGGGAAGAAACTGGCAGGGAAGAGGCTGCTCTAACCTCAGACAGCAGAGGGACAGTGCCTCTGTCTTCCTGAAGAGAATTCAGTCATTTTCTGGGGTGTTCAGCAAGGAGAACGTGTGACCGGGATGATTATTATGTGGACAGCTGTGTGAGTGTGTTTGTACTGTGGTGAGCTGTCTGTGGGACCGTCACAACCAGCGTGTCTGTGCTAGTGTATCTGGGATACCTGTCGGTGCTAATAGACAGGGGTTTGCACGCTGTGCATACATGCAGGGTGCATGACTGGCCAGGAGAGGTGGGTGTGCTATGGATGTGTAAGGAACAGATGCCAGGCCTACAATGGGAGCACTGCTGTACTGTACGACAGAGTGTCCTTAGCAAACTAGCTTATCCCAGCCAAACTGCGCTTTTATCAGCATCTTATCCAGGGCCTCCAAGCAAAATAAGCTGTACTGGCAAACCCCACATTTGCCTCCCTTCCTCTCCTAGCCCCACTTCTATCCCTCTTCTCCACATGATCACCGTTTTCCTTCCATTCCCAGCAGAGAAGTCATCTCACCTGCTCTTCATCATCTCCTTTCTCTTCCCTAGGACCCTGGCTCCCCATCCCCCTGCCCCCCTACAACCCACCTTCCCTTCTCTGACCCTACTCCCCTGTTCAGAGCTTCAGCAGAGCTGGTTTCCCTATGGTGTTCATTTGGGCTTCTTTAAAATGCATCTCGTGTTGGAGTTTCTTCTTCCTGCAGTGGGGTGGATAGGCGGCAGACACATTGTCCCCTGAACCTCCCCCTGCACGACAAACCCCAGGACACCCTCCCTTCTCCTTTCACGGAGCCCCAGGCGAGAATGGCACTGGGACTGTAGTGATCATGACGTGGTGTCATAGCTGTTCACGTTTTTTTGGTTTTACATGTCATCAGCAGGGAGAAGGGCTGTTGCAATGACCAGGCAGAGTGAGCGAGGGGCTGGACAGCCAGGTCTCAGCTGAGCTCCTTTGGGCCCTAGAAGACACGTTGAGATCATAGGCAACTTTGTCATTTGCTAGGAAGTGCCTTCTCCTGCCCCATTACCTTCGAGTTACGGCTGCCCCTTCCCTGTGCTATTGGCTCCTCTGTCTCTTGCTGCCTCTCACCCAGTTATCCCCCAGTTTTTGCTACTGCTTCTCGCCTCCCTCCTTCTCCTGGGACCTCTCTACTTTTCATCCTTCCTTCTGCTGCCTCAACCCCAGTTAGGTGTTCCCGCCTCTTGTATCCACCCTACTTCTACCCTTTCATCCTTTTGCTGTTGCTTCCTCCCACTCTTTGCTACCCCCGCCATCAATTCGCCGTCTCCTGCTGCTTCTATCCCTGGCCATTGCCTCCTCCCCTCCTGACTACCTGGTGATCTTTTTCGGGAAGACTGCTGGTGCTCAGGGGGATAAGCTGGGATCCCATGAGAAAGAGCTGGTCCAGCTGCTGTTGAAAGTGGTGACTCTCAAGAAGGTATTTCTTTGAGTACAGCCCCCCCAGCCTCAGGAGGGGCGGGGAGGCTGCTGGCACAGATTGCCAGTGCGCATTCAGCAGGGAGCTCCCTGGTGGGGGATTAAAACAAACGGCTAACAGCAGCCAAGGGGAGTTGGGGCTGGTGCCTGAGAGTATTGAGGAGAAGGCGCTGCCTTGGCTAGGAGCACAGACAGAGTTAGGCGACAGCCCAGACCACCCCCTGTTACAGGGCTTGTGGTCAAGCAAACAATCTCCACCAAGCCCCAGGGCGCGCCTACCCACACAGGCTTTTCCCCTGGGCCTCCCGCAGGGCAGCTGTCCTACATGCTAGGGGGCGCTGAGGGGGGAAATGCGAAGTTCTGCTTCCCACAAGCCTTGCAGGGGTTTTCTCCTTGGCCTGGGTGCTTGCTCAGGAAGGAAGGCAGTCGCGGGGGAAGCAGAGAATGCTGACTCATTTCTCCCTCCGAAGTTGGGGAGCCTGCATGAAGCGCTGGTCAGATCTGAGCACTTGGACCTGACAGATGAATGCAAAGAAACAGCCAAGCTCAAGAGCCCTTTCATTGAAGGGTTTTTGTTCTCTGTTAAATGTACTGAAACTTTAATTCTTCTTTTATTTCTTCTTTGCACATGAGCCAGGGGTAGAGACAGGCTCTAGTTTTAAATAAACACACACACACACACACACACACAAAAAACTATTTAAAAAATATGTATATTGGTCACTTCAGTACTGGTGAAACTTGCCAGATGGCCACAGGGTGGTAGGTATGTAATAAACATTGGCATTATAATCTTCCTCACTGAAGCTCTCCGGGACTACCTGTAGAAATGAAAGCGGGAGTGAAGTCTCCATGATCTATTCAGTTATTGGCATCTCTGCTGGGACTGCCAATGGGAAGGCCAGGTGTGCCAAATATAGTGCGTGTGTGTGAGGGAGAGAGAGGTGGTGTCTATTCCATTTCCTGTAATCCTGTAATGGTTGCTAAACAGCCATCAGATGCTGATTGTTTTTGCTTACTTCCAGCGTGGGCTGGATTCTGACTGGTAGCCTATTTCTGAAAAGCTCTGTATCCAATTACTAGTTCCCTTAGCCATCCATACCCTTTGAAGCAGGAGTGTTCTGTTTTTTTGTTTTTCTCCCCGGAAGGATTGCATGGTACTGATACTAACCACTAAGGTTACTGATCGATGTACTGATCTCCCACTTTCATTCAGCATTGTTTTTCTCTGTGATTGCTGCTGTTTCTAGTGCTTGAACTACGTGAGTAATAAAACATTTGAGAGACCAGGTGGGTGAGATAATCTTTTATTGGACCAACTTCTGTTAGTTAGAGAGACAAGCTTTCAAGCTTACACAGAGATCTTCTTCACATTAGGGACTGTGTCTGTACTGTGCCTAACACAAGGCGACCCTGAGTTTGATCAGGGCCTTTGGGTGCTGCCATAATACAAAGGCGAAGCTAAACTTTATCCCAGTAGGGTGTTAGGAAGCGTAGAGTGTTGATGACAGTGAAGAATTGCCTTGCAGAATGTTTTCTTGCTGTAAATTTTCTCCTAGGAATCTTGTCTCTCCCCCTTCCCGGGCGTAAGGGGGTGTAAGAATTAGTAGCTGGCATTTGTTGCTAAGTTTACTTCTTTGAGTAGCATTCCCATGGGTGCTCCACTTGAAGTGATTATGCACCTCTTGGAGATTTTTATTTAGCAGCATCCGTTTGGCCCGCACATGTGTTTGTATGCATCCTTAAGGCATGCACGAATGCTGTATCGAGCTGCATGGGTAAACAGCCCTCAGTTCCTTCTCAATTGCCTTGGCCTGAGACGGAGCCTTGGTTTCTGTTGACGTCTGGGACATATGGGAAAGAACAAAAATACACTGTGTATCCTTGTGTGACAGAAGAACTTGTCAGGATAAACTATAGTAAATAAGGTGAGGGTCTGCATTTCTTGCTTGTTTTAAAACTTAATATTGTATCCCTTTCTTGGCACCCCTATTTTCATAAGTAGAACCTTTATATTTTTTGATACACAACTTTGGAATTTGCAACAGAATCAAATCCTTGCCAGAGTTTTGAGACACAATCTAAGCATTCATTTCAGAGAGAATGTCTAAAGTTTGCAAAACAAATCTTTAAAAGATTACTGCATTGTTTTACATTCAGTTATGTTTCCTGAGTCTTCATACAGCCTGAAACAATAGCTCTGAGAGGTGTGAATGATTAATTAGGACAGTTAATTATTTTACTGATCACTTTAGGGTTCTGAATATTTCAGGCTTTCCCTGTGGATAATGCAGCACTCGTGATCTAATTTATTTAATATAATAGCCACTAGTTTAAATGGTAAGGTGTTATGAGGACCTCCAAGCTCTGAAGTTCACTCTTTCCCACCTGATTTAGCAGAGCCCACATTCAGGGTCTAATCCAAAACCCACTGAGGTTGATGGAATGACTCAAGTTAACTTCAGTGGGCCTTGGGATTGTAGGGCATTAGTGATGTTCAGGATATGCTGATGGGTTCTCCTGTGAAGGTTTTTCAGGGAGATGGGTCTCTGTGTATGAAAGGGGACCAATGGGATGAAAATGGCTTTTGGTTTGGAGCAGTTTTAGTTCTTCAAGTGATAACCCTCAGTGGAATACAATAGGGACAATGTGAATATGCCATGTGCCTGGAGCCTGAGCTTTTGAAAGTAGTAGTGTCCACTGGTCTGTATATGCACCCTTGTACTGCCTCATGGTTTCAACCGAGACAATAAAGGGTGGGGCAGACTGACCACGCCCTCAGTTCCTTCTCACCACCTAGTAGTCCAAATCAGAGTTTCTGCTGTTCTCGTTCCTTGTGACGCACTTTTCATACATAGTGAAAAACTTTTATTTTTGTGTATAGTTAGCATTTTATTGTTTTTGTAGCAGTTTTTATTGTTAGTAGTACTTTTCTTAGGATTTAAGGACTTTGAGATGCTGCTTCAGCAGTTTTCCTGCCGACCTACCAACCCCCCAGCACCCACACATGGGTACTGGATTATGCTGAAGATGCCAGGGTTCAAGATCTGCGCTTCCTGCCCTTGCTTGTTTTTGGTCAGTGACAAGCACCAATGCTGCCTGTATTGCTTGGGGGAAGTCTACATTGCGTCCAGGTACAGTATGTGCCACCTCTTCCCTGCCCGTACCTGAGAAGGTCGGGCTCTCCGCCTTAAGAAGCAGTTTACCATGAGGCTGCAGTCTGATCTAGGCTGGGGTATGCCCCGGTACATCAGCCTGAGCAATGCAGAAGTGCTCCTTCTACCACAGAACTCCAAACACTGGTTCCGCCAGTACCAGTGCTATGGACCCTGTGCCGGGCCCTAGTCGTGAGGCAAGGAAGCATGTGCATAAGCATAGCACTAAGTCTTCCTCAGGGCCCAAGAAAGATGCTGCATCATCTGCAACTTCTAGCCATGGAGAAGTAGCGCATTCCAAGGCCCACAAGTGTGACAAAAAGTCATGCCACACACTGGATCCATCGGTCCTGGTTCATGAGTACCCTTTCTGCACCGGTTCTGCCGAAGTCCCATGAATAGTCAGTTCTGAGGCAGCTTCTGGTTCCGTCAGTGGACTGTGCCGTTGACTCCGGGGAGGCAGGATTCTGCCCCGGTCCTCATGAACTGTTTGCCCTGAATGAGCTGAGGTCTCTGTGTATTTCAGGACATTGCGCCCCCCGGCCCCAGAAGGGTCTGTTCTCCTACTTTAGACTTGCTGCCTTCCAGCCATGTTCCTGAGCGCTCCCCTATGGCTCACTCCATTCTGACGGTGCCACCATTTGTACAAAAATCCAATTCCTCCATGTGAGAGGACTCTGCTCGTATGTGT
Organism: Caretta caretta; assembly: GCF_965140235.1. NCBI lineage: Eukaryota > Metazoa > Chordata > Testudines > Cheloniidae > Caretta > Caretta caretta. Next base: position 267,448,607 of record NC_134207.1, on the reverse strand, counting down.
GGTCTACTGCTCCTGTTCCAATGGCATGACTACTCAAGGGTTCCGTCAGTCCAGCAACACTACCCCCCCTTGCCCCAGCACACGAGCCACTACGGGCACCAATGCAACAGCCTCAGGATCCCCTGGGTTGGCCTTACTGGGGTTCTTGGCTCCACTATCTGTCTTCAGAACTGTCCCAACCCACCCGAAAGGAGTCTTCTATTTCACCATTCCATCCTTTTTTGAGTAGACATTTGGGATTGGAGGACACACTGGTTAGCCCAGCTCCAACAGTGCCGCCAGATCCAGAGCAGTTCCCCTCATTTCCCAATGTGGCCAAGTCGTCAATTCCTTTCTCAGTCCTGGATGACTACCACTAATTCCAGGAGCTGTTGTGGAGGTCAAGACCATCCGCATCAGTTGCAGGACATTCTCCACGCATCAGTACTGGCCAGAGTGGTACTACCGATCAACAGTGCCATTCTTCACTTGCACCGTGTGGCATACACTGGCCACGTGTACCCCCACCATGTAGGGGACGGGAAAGAGGTACTATGCTCCCCCGAAGGGGGTCTGAATTTCTGTTTTCTCTCCCCCCACCTAATTATTTGGTTATGCAGGCCGCTAAGAAACGTGCCAGGCAATACCCTCCCTGTTGGTTGGAGTGGAACGTGGATGTTAAGAGGTTAGACCTTCTAGGTAGCAAGGTCTTTTCTTTAGCCAGTCTTCAGTTCCACATCTCTAACTACCTGGCACTGCTGGCTAAATATGACTTTTTGAACTATGGCCAGTTTGCGGACAAGTTACCCCAACAGGATCATGCTCGCTTCCAAGCTATTCTGGAGGAGGGCACATGAGTCACCAGAACCAAGCTTCAGGCTGTAGTAGGCTCTGTGAACAGGTCTTTGTGCTCTATGGCCACTGGAATCATTGAGGAGGGAATCCTGGTTACACTCCTCTGGTTTCCCTAGGGAGGTGCAGAATACAATTGAAGACATTCTCTTTGATGAATCCCACATCTTAAGCCAGAAAACAGATGATTCCCTACACTTGCATAAAGGCTCTAGAGCCACCTTGCAATTGCTGGGTATTTATACGTCAACACCCCAGTGAAAGATTTATCGGCCAGCTCCCGCACAGCGGTACACAGCTCCCCAGTTTTACCACCAGCGACCCTACGAGCCTCCGTAAAAGCATCTGAAGACCTAGAGGTCCCGTCCACTTGGCCCATCAAGTTCAGTCCTCTGTACAGCAAACCCACTCTTCATGTAAGCGCTATTTCTGAGTACGTCTAGGGAGCAGTCAACCACTATGCACACTACCGCTCTTGCCAGTCACCCCCTTCAGAGGCTGCCGAAGACTCTACCAGCATGGAGTGTGATAATAGACAAGTGGGTCCTAGATGTCATTAGCGCTATATGATCAAGTTCACAACACTACCTCCTCCACATCCTCCATTCCGCTTCTGGGACCGCTCTCACAACAGTATCCTTGCCCTAGAAGTGGACTCCCTCTTGGGGAGGGGCCTGCTCCCCACCATTTGGGGACCACTGTTCTACACAAATAAGGCACAAATAAGGTCTTGTAAAAGCTCAGATGCCACTGGGCACTTGAAGAATACAGGAAGTAATTCATCAGTCACATTTTTCCATCCATGTTGCAATAGTGATCCAATATCTAGTTTTCCTACGTGCAAAGACATCCAAGTCTTTGTTTGCCAGGGTGCTCTTTTGACATGCTCTTCAAAACTGTCGTTGTGTGGTAGGAGTTTGGCCAGTGACTTGTCCTTTTTGATGGCTAGATTGAGGCACAAGCTAGGTCTCTATGGGGGTGGTCTTTTCTTTCTCACTCTGGTCATACAGCACTGCTACCAACGTCGTTGCTGCAAAAATTGCAACTTTTTCTGTCACTGTCTCCTGATTTGTCAAGATCTCTGAAGTGGTAAGCGCTCTTTGTTTTGACAACATTAAACACAGATTCCCCCACTGCTCCCTCCCCCCCATACCAAATATGGATGACACAGAGACACAACTGTTAATTCGTGTACAGCAGAAGTCAGGAGAGCATCACAAATGGCATGCACAGGTATGAAGCATTGCTTGTTAGTTGTGCTGGTAAAGGTGCCTGTTTCAATCCACATGTTTTGTGTATTCTTTTTTTGGAATGCATTGAACAGCAGGGACCAAAACATCTGTATCAAGTGACCTAATTCCTAAGTTTCCTTTGACGCCAAGAGACCATGCTGGCATATACAGCTTGCAGAAGCATCATTTTGTCTACTTCTTTTTGGGTACTGCACTCCTGGGCATCTTCAGCACCTCTTTGGAAAAGCCTCCAGCGAGAAGGAGTGTCTGTGTTGGGTGTGCTCCTACGCTCTGAGGTACATTTTGAACCATATATTTATAGAGGAATTTTACAAGTGACTGCTTGTTGGACCACATTTAGGAATGTTTTCTGTGGAGGCACAGGGCATCCACCAGTCACCTGATATTTCTTGCATGCAGCCTTCGATTCTGTCCGGTGCTGACTTTCTTCAGTTTTCAGAGCATTATTGTTGTCATATCTATCAAAGATTTCAATTACAGAATTAGCTTTGTCAAATCCTTTTAGGACCTGCCTCAAGTACTCAGCAGCCGGTTCACTGAATGTCGAATTTGTTTCCAGCAATCATTTGTGTCATAGCCATGGCATCTCTGATATACATTGTGGTTTCTTTGTTACATCTCTTAGCTCAAGGATTCTTTCATCTTGAGCCTCCAGCTGATGCTCTAATTCAGTTTTTTTCTGTTCTTCTCATTGTTCCATCAGCATGAAAGAGGGACATATGCACAGGTCCTATTGGGTGACTGAGAAATAGTTGCCATTGAAACATCATCTCTACATCTTGCTAAAGATATGGCTCTGGGGAAGTTGCCGGACTTAAATTTGGCCGTCTTGGCCAAGTCAGTAAATGCTTTGATGCCAGATTTCTTGACTGGGCTGAAGAAGCTACATGTCCCATCAGAATCAACTGCACCTCTTACAAATCTCTTCATTTGTTCTTCATCAGCATCTGCTTTTTTCAGTAGAATCTCTTGCACATCTCATGTTACATGCAAGAGGTATGTTGGTAAGCCCCTCTGGAAATGGATTTGTCATATTGTTGATGACATGGTTAACAGCTGCAACATGCTCTTCATCCCTGTTCAGTGCAGAGGCAAGGACTTGTTTGTGGACTTTGTCTTCACTACTTCTTGTTAGGCTATTTCTTTCTCCCATAGGTTTTGCATATTCATAATACGAAGCTGTGTATTGTCATCTCTAACGCTAATACTGACCTGAATTAAAAGGCTAGTTTTTAGAATATTTCAAAGGCTTATACTGCATGTATAGTAATTACAAATTAAAATCCTCTACCAGGCAGACTAGCTGTTTAACTTGTATGTACAAAAGCTTACAAATGGAGAAGCATTACATTAGGAATTCATGTACTTTTATATCTACCCCCTGTGCAATGCAAACTATGGGCATGCAGTCTACTGCTACTGGGGCACAACCTTCAGTATGAGACTGATCTGATCAGCAAGTTTCAATTGAAAGTATAGAAACTATTATCACTTTTGAGACACTTTAACAATTAAGACTATCTTATGTGAAAACATTTTATATTAGTACAGTAAAAGCTGTTTCATCTGGCATGTTGGGGGAAGGAGGGGTGCTGGTAAGTGAAAAATGCTAATTAACTAAGGGGGGGAGTTTGGATGCAGGAGGGGGTGTGGGGCTGGGGCGCGGGAGAGGGTGCAGGGTTCAGGGGCTGGGAGGGAGTTTGGGTGTGGGAGAGGGCTCAGGGCAGCGGGTTGGGGTGCCGGATCCAGGTGGTGCTCACCGCATTCCCTGGCAATGAGTTCTGCAGGTTGACTGTGTGTTGTATGAAGATGTACTGCGTTTTATTTGTTTTAAACCTGCTGCCTATTAATTTGACCGACCCCCGGTTCTTGTGGTATGTGAAGGAGTAAATAACAGTGAATAAGAGAGTTTCTCCACACTAGTCAAGATTTTATAGATCTCCATTGTATCCCCTTAGTTGCCTCTTTTCCATGTTGAAAAATGCCAGTCTTTTTGGTCTCTCCTCATACAGAAGCTGTTCCATGCCCTTAATCATTTTTGTTGCCCTTCTCTGTACCTTTTCCAATTCTAATATATCTTTTTTTGAAATTGGGCAACCAGAATTGCACACAATATTCAAAGTGTGGGCGTACTATGGATTTATATAGTGGCATTATGATATTTTCTGTCCTATTATCTATTCCTTTCCTAATGGTTCCTAATGTTTTTTTGACTGCTGCTGCACACTGAGTGGACGTTTTCAGAGAACTATCCACAATGATTCCAAGATCTCTTTTTTTGTGTGGTAACAGCTCATTTAGATTCCATCATTCTGTAGTATAGTTGGGATTGTATTTTCCAGTGTGTATTACTATGCATTTATCAACATTGATAAATAGTCATAGTCATGTTGCAGTATTTCTGGAACTGAGCAAAAAATGACACTTGCTCATTTTGAGTACCATTGTTTCCCCTTACCTACAGGCTTATAATGCCATTTAACAGCTCTACATCACACCTCATCCATGCTGATGGAACAATGAGAAGAACAGACAAAAACTGACTTAGGGCATCAGCTGGAGACTCAAGATGAAAGAATCCTTGAGCTAAGAGCATGTAACAAAGAAACCAGTGTATATCAGAGATGCCATGGCTATGACACAAATGATTGTCTGGCAATCAGTGGTCTTCCAATTCCAGGATTTATCTTCAGCTTTTACTCCAGATCTCCAGTTCGTTCAGGTGCTGTTAGCAACAATATTACTTTTGCTGAAGAGTTGTCTAATTGGTTGCTGTTCACATATCGATGACACCGAAGTACCATAGCATTTCACGATCTCTCTCAGTGGCTTACATTACTTATTATAATAGCTCCTAGATTAGAAGCCCTAGTCGTCATTGTGACCCCATTGTGCCTAGACACTGTACACTTTCATAGCAGGTGATAACCCCTGCCCCCAAAAGCTTATAGTCTAAACATTTCAGAGGTGTTAAGACCCAGGTCCTGTAGGATTCTGCAGGTAAGAGCTGTCCAAAAAAACAGCTGCCCATCATAATTTTCTGGGATCTATTGGAAAGGGACATGTACAGCCAATTTACTGCTACAATATGTGTGTTATATACTACGGTGGTGGGCATGGTATAAACATCTCGGTAGAGTGAGTCAGCAGCACCTCATGATCAACCGTCAAAGAGGCCTCAGAGATCTAGTAGTTTCAGTATAAGTGGAGCTTTTGTCTGTTGACCTCAACTATCTATCAGTGCTAAATGATCAGTGTATCAAATAAATATTGAAACCTGTTTTGAAGCAATCTAAACTTTTAGCAGAGGTCATGCACTACTTAATTGTAATAGCAGACCAATTCTTCTCAAGAGTCTCTTCTAAGAAAGAGAGAGAAAAGTATAATGGTTGGTAATGAAATTGTTAGCTGTGAAAGATATCTAAACGGGCTGGACTACGTTCAGCAGCAAAAAACTGTTAATGCAGAGTTAAGGTTGCTTTGTGGTATGTTATCCTCTTGCAGAATGTCTAGTTGAGCAAAACTTCAAACTTCTGAAAATCATGAAATCCACCGTTGAGGTTGCCCATGAAACCTTAACTGTGTCCACTCTAAGCAGTGTCCCATTAACACACACAGTCTGCCAATCTCACAGTTGTTGAGATATACAAGTTCTTCATCTCTTATAGTCCATTCACTCTCGCTCACAGGATTCCATCTAACCCTATTAAAGGACAAAAGCAGGGTTGGGGGAAATTGTTGCCCATGCCACATTCTCTTTTCTCTTGGAGCTGGCAGTAGCCAACGGGAATTACTTGCATACATTTCAGGAGCAGGTTGTGTGTTAGATGTACCTATGCTAAATGGAGAGGCAATAGTTGGGCCTTATTGGTAAGTGCGTGGATTACTTTGAGATGTGTGACAGAGCTGTGATTGTGATAGGAAATCTGTTTTCCACCCTCTTACGTGTGAGAAAAGGGAAGAGGTGCATGTATTCCTTCAGGGTGCACTATATGCATCATTTCTGTGCATAATTGTATCGGTTATGTTGGTATCCGGGCATAGGGCTTGTATTACAATGCGCATTTTCAACAAGGAGATAGAATATGAGAGGATTCTACTGCTTTAATGATCCAATTCTATGTGGAGAAAACATTATGTGATTGGTACTGCAACTCAGCTCTATCTTTTGGAGTTTCTGGCAGATTTGTTGGCTTCCAAACGTCTTTGGTCTCCAAGCCTTTGTATTGCTGAGAAGGGGACTTTGGTCTAAAGGTAAACCTCTGACACCTTATTTGCATTGACATGACCACTTTCTCTGAAACCAGACTAGCTGATGCAGGATCTCTATGGGAGATGCATTACATCTTTTTCTGGCATGGAAAAAGCAAACAAGACCACCGTGGATACGGGGTGGGTTTTGCAGTCCAAAACTCATGAGCACCCAAAGTTGAACGTCCTGTTGTAATATCAGAACATATTATATTATATCATCATCATATGTATCACTAAATATACTTACTATATATAGCTTTGCCAATATCCATATATGTCCCAACACTTTTCTCCATTTCTGAAGAGAAGGACTTATTCTATCAGCAGCTTCATAGTGTCATCAGTAAGCTACCATCAGGTGAGCGATTGTCTGTTGTCTGCTATTCCACAGTTCCTGCAGTCTCCACTGCTCATTGGAATTCTGGGTTAAGCTCCCAATGTATGATGGGGCAAAAACATTGTTGCGGGTGGTTTTGGGTACGTCGTCAGCCCCCCCACTCCCTCCCGGGAAACCAATGGCAGACCGTCATTTTGCGCCTTTTTTCCTGGCAGATGCCATACTACGGCAAGCATGGAGCCCGCTCAGCTCACCGTCACTGTACGTCTCCTAGGTGCTGCTGACAGACGTGGTACTGCATTGCTACACAGCAGCAGCTCCTTGCCTTTGCGGCAGATGGTGCAGTAGGACTGATAGCTGCCATACGTCTCCTGGTGCTCCTGGCAGACCTTGGTGATGTTGATCAGGGGCGCCTGGACAGACATGGCTTTTCTCCTCTTAGAGCACCACATGGGAGCCAGAGACTCCAAGTCATTCTCTTCTTGAAGTTTCGTCTCATGGAGATTCAGTCCTGACTGGAATATCATGTGAGCTGGAGGCTTCTGCGTCAGGCTGCTCTCCCAGCCGGCAGCACCGCGCGGTCGCACCTACCCCTTGCTCCCATGGCTCATGAAGCCTGGACGGTAGTAAGGAGCAGTTCAACTATAGGCCGAGCAAGTGCAGAATGGTGGTAGAATGTGCCTTTGGACATTTAAAAGCTCGCTGGCACTGTTTGCTGACTAGGTCAGACTTCAGTGCAACCAACATTCCCATTGTTATTGCTGCTTGCTGTGTGCTCCATAATATCTGTGAGAGTAAGGGGAAGACATTTATGGTGGGGTGGGAGGTTGAGGCAAATCGCCTGGTGTCTGATTTTGAGCAGCCAGACACCAGAGCGATTAGAAGAGCACAGCAAGGCACGCTGTGCATCAGAGAGGCTTTGAAAACCAGTTTCATGACTGGCCAGGCTTCAGTGTGACAGTTGTATGTGTTTCTCCTTGATGCAAACCCACCCACTTTGTTGATTTTTAATTCTCTGTAAGACAACCACCCTCCCCCCTTCGAAATAAAGTAACTATTGTTTTGAAACCATGCATTCTTTCTTTATTAATTTAAAAAAAAAAAAAGATACTGGACAAGGTAGCCCAGGTGGCATGGGGGAGGAGGGAAGGACAAGGCCACATTGCTTATTGTAGCCACACTAAAAATCAAACTGTTTGAATGACAGCCTTCTGTTGCTTGGGCCATCCTCTGGAGTGGAGTGGCTGGGTGCCTGGAGCCTCCCCCTCTGCTTTCTTGGGCGTCTGGATGAGGAGGCTATGGAACATGGGGAGGAGTGTAGGCGGTTATACAATGAATGCAGCTGGGATCTGTGCTCTTGTTGGCTTTCCTGCAGCTCCAGCAGATGCTTCATCATGTCATTTGCTCCCCCAACAGACGCTTCATCATGTCTGTTTGCTCTCCCATTAGCTTCAGCATCGCGTCCTGCCTCCGCTCTTCTCAGTCACTTAATTCTTCCCTGGCCTCTGCCACTGAATGCCTCCATGCATTAAGCTGTGCCCTATCAGTGCGGGAGGACAGCATGAGCTCGGAAAACATGTCATCGCGAGTGGGTTTTTTTCGCCTTCTAATCTGCGATAACCTCAGGGATGGAGATGATAGGGGGAGCGTAGAAACATTCTATGCTCTACGATTCTGGGGGGACTGCATGGTCACCTGTGCTGCTGAGTTTGCCATGCTGATCAAACAGGAAATGAAATTCAAAAGTTCCCGGGGCTTTTTCTGTGTACCTGTCTAGTGCATCGGAGTTCAAAGTGCTGTCCAGAGCGGTCACAATGGAGCACTCTGGGATAGCTCCTGGAGGCCAATACTGTCAATTTGTGTCTGCACTACCCCAAATTCGACCCAGCAAGGTAGATTTTAGTGCTACTCCCCTCGTCGGGGAAGAGTACAGAAGTCGATTTTAAGAGCCCTTTAGGTTGACGGAATGGGGTTGGTTGTGTGGACACAGTCATTTTTAAATCGACAAACGTGGCTAAAGTTGACCTAACCCCGTAGTGTAGACCAGGCCTTACATAGACTATGCATTTGTATGCTGCAAAACAAGATTTTCACTATGGAAATTCCATCATACTAAAGAAAGCTGTTGCCTACACATTCCTTGGTCTTTTGTGTTGCTGATGTGAAAGTGTTGCCAATGTATTACATATCTCAGGGAAGATATGTCCTCTGTTTATACCTCCCTGAATGCTGATGCAGCATGGAATACACTTGGAAGACATATCTATACAGCTTCAACTTTAGCCTTTGATAAAAAGATGGTACAAGATAAAGATTGGCATATTCTGAAGAAATGCTCCTAGTCATGGAGGCAAAATGCACAGCATTCCTCCAGCACAACATGAACCCCTCTCCTGATGCATGTATTAACCTCAGATTGGCCAAGGGCACATTGCAACCAGTACAAAGCAATGTGCTTAATCACACATGGCCCTATTTGTGCAAGAAGATACAAATCTGCTTTGCGCAGGAGGGTGGACTATATGACCTCCTGAAATTTCTTCCAACCCTAATCTTCTATGATTCTGTGAAATGTCCTTGAGAATGGAGGTCTAAGAGATACGTATGATGGCATCAAGAAAGCAATAGGTCCTTAAGCCAGGAAGACTGCTCCACAGGCATCTTCATTGCCTTGGTCATCTGTACCAGGTGCATTCCAAAGGACCTATCATATTGCCTCTATATAAATCTTTGGTACCACCCACATCTTGAATATTGCGTGTAGATGTAGTCACCCCATCTCAAAAGGAGATATATTGGAATTGGAAAAGGTACAGAAAACGGCAACAAAAATGATTAGGGGTATGGAACAGCTTCCATGTGAAGAAAGATTAATAAGTCTGGGACTTTTCAGCTTGGAAAAGAGACAACTAAGTGGGGATATGTTAGAGGTCTATAAAATCATGATAGGTGTGGAGAAACGAAATAAAGTAGTATTATTTACTCCTCATTATACAAGAATTAGGGGTCATCAAATGAAATTAGTAGGCAGCTGGTTTAAAACAAACAAAAGGAAGTATTTCTTCACACAACGCACAGTCAACCTATGGAACTCTTTGCCAGAGGATGTTGTGAAGGCCAAGACTATAATAGGGTTCAAAAAAGAGCTAGATAAATTAATGGAAGATAGGTCCATCTATGGCTATTAGCCAGGATGGGCAGGGATAGTGTCCATAGCCTCTGTTTGCCAGAAGCTGGGAATGGGTGACAGGGGATGTATCAGTTGATGATTACCTGCTCTGTTTATTCTCTCTGAAGCACCTGTCATTGGCCACTGTCGGAAGACAAGATACTGGGCTAGATGGACCTTTGGTCTGACCCAGTATGGCCGTTCTTATGTTCTCCTGTATGGAGAGCCTGAGGATGCTCCAAGGCCACTGAGCCAACCTGGGCTAAGGTTCAAGGAAGTTTGCAAGAGGGATTTTGAAAACTCCCCCAAGCCTTTGCACTGCTTCTGAGGGGTGTGGGAAATACATTTTGGTATTGTTGTTTTAAATTAATTATTACTCAGTATTAATATGTCTAATAAGGAATCTGTTTGACAAAAAACATTTCCTGAATCTTTTTTGGTGTCTGTATTGTTAGACATACTTGCTGACTGGTATTTTGAAATAAATTACCAAAATAATTGAAACTGGTGTAATTATATAGTTGTTTTTACAAATAAAATATGCATAATTTTAAAATATTGTGCACAGAATTTTTAATATTTTGGTGCACAGTTTCCCCAGGAGTAAAGGGTGTGTCAGAATAGTGGAAGTGGAAGGCAGAGTAAAGACTGGGGCCTGCAGTTTTTGATGTATGTTCTGGTAATGGTAAGATGTTTGCTTGTGGGTGGAGGTGTAGAGGCTTTGTACTGTTGAGTGGCTTACTTTTCATTTCCTTGTTTTTGTGGGTTTGTTGAAGGAGAGACAATCGTAACTGCTTCAGAGTTTGCGTATTATTTACATTCTATAGTTAGTTTTCTCACTGCTTCTTTAGTGTTCTAGAAAAAGGCAAAGCACAGTAGCATTAGAATGGGACTAGAAACATTTCTGTTTCCTACAGGAGTTAAGCTGCTTCTAGTTCAGAAGTAAACAATGACTCATACTGATCAGGGTTTTTTATGAAAACGTAATTATCTGTTTTTATTTATTTTACTTACTCACTCCCCTGGTGGTTATTTCTTGAGGATGCTTTAATTCTTTATACTGCAGTTTCCAAAACTCTGTGCAGATGATGAATCCAGTGTCATTTTCTCTCCCTAGGGTCCAGTTGTCCTTGGTGGTGATCAGAAGCCTGAAGATTTGATGAAACAGCAGGGCCGATTAAGTTCCACATCAGTGGTGAATTCCAGAAGGAATAAGGGACTACCACATTCCTCCTCTTCCATCCAGAAGGTCCCTTCTGGAGAGAGACCGTGTGATTTGTCCTCCTGCACCCCTTCCTACTTCATGAACATTGTGGAGAAACAGGTTAGACTTTAGGAAAAACATGAATGCAGTGTTTATGCAGCAATACAGAGTAATGCAGAAGGAGACTGTCTTTTTAGCACATCTTATATCAATAATAAGACTTACTGAAATAAGTTCACAAATCACATAAGATAGTGAATAACTTAGTCTTATCATACTCTCTGTTCATTAATGGTTTAACTTTTCTTTATAATTCATTTCAGCTTTCATTTTCCTGATCTTAAATAATGATACGTCCTGTGGTGTAGGTAGTCATCAGTTTTTTGTTTTTTGTTTTTAACTTGTGAATAACTTGTTTTGCTTTTTTTCTTTGGCTCTCCTAAAGACCTGTTATGTTTCTTTCATACTCTGTACAAGTCATTACCATTGCTAAAGAGGTTGGATGACCATTTCTAAACTGTATGGAATTTTGAAGCCTTCCTATTTCGCGGTTGGTAGCTAACAGAGAGGTAATTAGAATCTCATAATTATAGTTGTTCTGAAGATATCTATCTCAATCAGTTCCTGCTCCTGGGTTTACAGTTCTAAGCCATTGGATCTAGCAGGCATCTCACCTCAGCCTTTGGAGGTTTCCAAGGGTTGTTCCATTGCTCACATGGGGACTTTCTTTGAAACATGAAAATACTCCTATAATAGCCAGCTGAGGCAAGATGAAAAAATATGCAGTTAGAAAACCCTTAAATCTGCATTTGATAGTTTTGGTTACTTTGTGAATCTTCTGTATAGATAAATACATAGGAGGCAGCATACTTGCCTCTCAGAGAATGGCCCTTAACATGATCCTCCATACCTAGGCTTGCCAAGCTGTATCAATGAAAGCTGTATTCAGCCAGCCAGTTAGATGTCTTGCTCTTGGAGACTATAGAACCTACTCGGTGTCAAATAAAATTAAAAAGCTGGATGGACTTTCTAAAGGCCTTAGTCTGATTTGAGATGGATGTCCAGCACCACTTGATCTTTAAAGAAACTAATGATAAATGAATCAGTCACTATGACCTGAAACTTGCCTTGTTGCTTGTTATTGCCATCAGGAAAATAACCTGTGTAAGAAACTTGAGCTCATAGTCCTAGAGTAGCTCAAAAGCAGCTTGGTTAGTTTGAGTGGAATCAAATTGTTTTTAACTGAGATTTACAAGTAAAAAAGGTAGCTAAAGCAACTTTATATTACATTTATATTATTATAAATTATATTATATTTATATGGGTGTATTACAAGATTACATATTGACTTGTTGCACAGGCTTTTTCTAGATTAGGATTCAAAAGTATGTTGTGTTAGATGTTGGCTGACATGTTCTAAAATGGCAGTGTAGACAAGGCAGTTTACATTTTAATATATGCCAGGCTGGTCAAATTGAAGGTATGCTTCATCTTGACCAGGTTAGTATGTATTAAAATGTACACTGCCTTGTGTAAATTGGACTGTTGACGTGTTAGCCAACTCTTTTTCTGAAGCACCTCTTAATTCCTAGTCTAGACAAAGTTAGAGGCCAGAAGCAATAAAGCTTGACATGCAATGCTCCAGAAAGAATGGGTTATGAGTGCTTATTGCTCCCAAGTGCTCCACTGACACACTCACAGTTGAGTGCTTGGCAGGGGAGATTTGATTTAAATCAAATTGAAATTAAGTCATGATTTAAATCACTAGTCAGGAAGACTTGGTTTAATCATGGATTTCTACATAAAAGTGCGTTCTTGTTGGTTGTTATAACCTTAATACATATTCTTCACAACTCAGATATACGTAGGTTTCAGTTTTAGAAGGTGTACACTATACATTTTTAAAGTGATTTATTTTGAAAATTTTTCAGATTAGTTTTACAGCTATATCAGAAAATGAATGATTGTTTAGTTATTTCATTTACCAAAGGTAATTGAAACAGATAGTTTAGCTCCCAATGACTTCATAAATATCTCGAATTCAACAGGTTAATCATTAATATTTGGAGGATTTTCCTGCCATGCTGTATTAGGAGAGCATCATCAGACAGATATTTAAATGGTTTTATTTAACTAAAACAACAACGTTATGTATTCTGGATTTTTTTTTCAACAGCAAACATACAATATTTTAACAAAACAAGCATATGAATTTTTTAATTTAAAGATTCACATTTTTTAAAATCAGGTTTGTTTTTGTTAAAATTGTTAACTAAAATAGTTAAATGAAATATTTAAAAAAGCAAAAAAATTTTGTTCAGAAACTGTCATCCGATTAGGCCAGTTCTTGATACAGTGCTCAAAACAGTCCACTACAGAGTTCCATCGCACTTCTTGTGGGAGAGTTAGCTTGGTTCCTCCCACTTCTTCAGAGCTGCTGCTGCAAAGTGGTTGTTACAGAAGTATTTTGCAATTTCAACATTATTAGCCTTTATTTCTGGAATACTGAAATCTTTGGCTAGGAGGTGCATCAAATGAGCACTGCACCTGCATGTTATTAGCTTGGGACGCTCTTCATTCTCTCCTAAATTTCTTCTCATCTTGGATACATTTGCAGCATTCTCTGTGACCAGGCTGCATAATAGACATTTGAATTTTTTTCACAGTTATAGCTTTTACTGCTGCTACTTATAAGTATTCTGCAGTGTGTGTGCATTTCCTGACGTATCAATTGTTTCTGTAAGGAAGACATTCCCTTCTTCTCTTGTCACACAAGCACATACAACAGGAATATTGTGGACACTGCTCCACACATCAAGACTCAGGTTAACAATTTTACCCTCTACACCTTTTGCACACTGCTCTCTTTCTCTTTCATACACTTTATCCAGCAATTCGCCTGCGACATCTGCTCTGTTGGGTGGACTGTATCCTGGTCTTAATGACTGAACCATGTTAATAAAGTGTGAGTTCTCAATCATACAGAAAGGAGAGTTTGTTGCATAAACAAACAGGGCAATTTTTTTCATCAATTACCTCTTTTTGAAATCGGCTGGTTCTTATCACAAACTTACCTATGGTTGTTTCTGGATGATGGAGATTTATTTTTATTTTTTTGCTACAGGTGGTATACTGTGGCTATGTGACATACATGATGTGACTGAAACACTATCATTGGCAGATAACTCTGAAACTATAGAAAATGATGGTGATCTTGAATGTGGATAGTCTTCAGAATCCTGTATGTTGAGGATGGATTCTTCTAAACAAAATAAGTCAGTGCCGTGATTTAATTATTATTACCATACTGCTCATTTAGTATTACTCATTGCATTCGCTGACGCTCAGTACTACTTTAAAGGTGAAATTGTAAAATTGCTTATTTCGGCTATTTATTTTTTATCACAACCACATCTATAATGATAGTACTATAGAGTAACTAACAACCATATTTTTTCCTCAAACATGAGAATTCAAGAATAGTCCTGAAGGAAGACAGGCAGTCCTTAAGAAGGAAGTATGAAATAAAAAAGTTTACCAACCTGAAGATATGGATGTGCATGTTCAGATATGTTCCTTTCATCATTTTTAATGCAGTTTCCTCCTGAGAAGGAACACTTCTCATGATGATGTTTCATTCAGGCAACCAGGCCTTGCATTTCTTTGCTGCACTGTTTGCGTTTTGCATGCATGCCTGACTTACCCGCAGGTAGAGGAACTTCATTAAAATATTCCCAAACTAGGTCTCTTTTACGGCCTGCTGCCTGCTGCTAAAAGGTTTTCCCTTTTAGTGAGAGAATGGTATGGTAGATCTCAAATCAATGAAGTCTAAACTCAGAAAGACCTCAAGACTTCTGGAATATGCTGCTCAAACAGTTTCACTTTTGTTTCTACTGCCTGTCCCTCCCTTCTCACATTTATCTCCAGACTTCTCCTTGTCCAGATCTATTCCGCCCCCAGCAATCTTCTATTCATTGAATGTTTTGAAACTGTGCACATTTAGAGAGAGGTAAGGGACTGACTCTGTGTACACAAATTTGCAGAGGGACAATAGGGTTGAGGTCTGTTATTTCTCACCTTTATTTATTTATTTATCTATCTGTTTATTTATTTTAAAACATTTTTGCTGTTAACAAGCATGTTATCTCTAGAGAGACAAATCCGCAGTTTGAGAACTAAAGCATCTCTGATGGTATCTTCTAGACCAGAGGTCTCAAACTCAAATGACCACGAGGGCCACATGAGGACTAGTGCATTGGCCCAAGGGCTGCATCACTGACACCCTCCTGCCCCCACTTGCTGCCCCCGGCCCCGCCTCCACTCCATCCCTTCCATGAGGCCCCACCTCTTCCTTGCCCCCATTCCAACCCCTTCCCCGAAGTCCCCACCCCAACCGTGCCTCCAGGGGGAGGGGTGTGGCGGGGGCTCAGGGCAGGGAGTTAGGTGTGGGGTGCAGGAGGGGCGCAGGGAGCTCAGGGCAGGGAGTCCGGGCAGGGGTTGGGGTGCAGGAGGGGCTCGCGGTCCAGGCTCCAACCCGGCGCCACTTACCTAGAGTGGCTCCGGGGTGGCAGCGGTGCGCACAGGGGCCAGGGCAGGCTTGCTGCCTGCCTGCCCTGGTGCTGCGCCAGGCTGCTCCGCTCCAGGAAGCAGCCAGAACCGCGTCTCTGCAGGGGGCACACGGCTCCCTCCAGGTACCTCCCCCGAAGCTCCCATTGGCTGTGGTTCCCCTTTCCCAGTCAATGGGAGCTGCGGGGGGTGGTGCCTGGAAGCGAGACTAACGCACGGAGCCCTCGGCCCCCATCCCCCCACTCCCGGGGACGCTGGGGCATGGTTCCTGCCGCTTCAGGGAGCAGCACGGGGCTCGCAGCGCCATGGGGTAGGCAGAGGGGCACACGGGGGGGGGGGGCACGGGGAGCTTGGTGGGCCGCATGAAAGAACCCTATGGGCCGTGTGTTTGAGATCCCTGTTCTAGACTGAGCACTGAGTCCCATTGGGTAGATAGAAAGATTAACGTAAATAATCTATACAGAAGCCCCTGGAACTCCATAAGATTGGGTCCCTAATCCATGAACTATTGGAACTCATTTACAAAACTTTTCTTAAACATTACATGAATATATTGTCTCATACTATAGAATTAGAATTTATAATCCTTATTCCATGATGAGATATCTTTGAGCTATAATGTATCTTAATTAAAACTATCTTTAAATAGGTTTTTTCCTCAAAGTGTTTTATCAAAAAACTGATTTAAATAAAAAAAGCAGATTTAAAAAAAAAAATTTTTTTTTAAATCATTGATTTTTATCCACCGCGGTGCCTAGTCAAATGCATTACAGAAGTTAAGTCTGTTGCATCAAAATTTACCTTTAATCAACCAAACTTGTAATCTTATTTTTTTTTTTAAAAAAAATGAGGTTAGTTTGACAGGATCTGTTTTTCATAAATCCATTGATTTCTTAAATATTGGCACAACACTGACTTCTTCCTATCTTCCAGAACTTCCCCTGTATTCCAAGACTTATTGAAAATCAACATTAATGGTCCAGCGACTCCACAGCCAGCTATTTTAGAACTCTTGGATGTAAATTTACTGGACCTGTAGATTAAAAATGTCTAAATTTAGTAGCTACTATTTAACATCCTCCTGAAATATTTAATGGAATGGAGAGAGTGTTATCATATTATATGACTATATCATCTGGTTTTCCCCCAAATACAGAACAGAAATTTACTGAAAATTTCCGCCTTTTCTGCATTATCGATAATTCTGTCATTTCCACTTAGCAGTGGACTAATACCATTCCTGTCTAGTAATGTGTTCCTAGTATATTTAAACACCTTATTGTACTTAAGTCTCCTGGTCATAGATTTCTCCTTGACCCCTTTGCTTCCCTTACCCATTTTCTACAATTCCTAGCTTCTCATTTGTATTTATTACATTCAGCTTCCTCTTTCTTCAGTTTATTTATTTATTTTTTTTAATTTATACCTACCTTCACTTCCCCTCTAAACCAGGTCAGTTTTTTAACCAGTATGGCCTGCTTGCTCAGTTGTGGGATTGTGGCTTTTTGAGCAACTAGTGAAGTGTTTTTCTGATTAAATTCTTCCTGCAAGCAGACTTGGCTCATACTTGTTTATGAAATTGGCTGTTTTAAAGCACCAGGTATATATGTCACTGGTCTGATCTTTATTCTGTTTTCACATTATAAATATCAAGTCATGATCACTTGTATCAAAGGTACCATTAATTTTAGTTTTGTGATCAGTTTCTCTTTATCTGTCAAGATAAAATCTCCAATAGAATTCTCCTACTTTTTGAGTTAAGAAATTGTCATCTGTAATTAGAAATACCAAGGTTGTTTTAATACTGGCAGCGTGAGACCTCCAGCATATGTCGCTCGATGTGAAGTCTCCAGTGATTGCACAGCTGTTTTTCATACATATTAAAGAGGTGCGTAAGGAGCCAGTCACCCTCTTCCTTAGTGTGATTTGGTGGTCTGTAGCAGACACCAGCTAATACCCCATCTTGTTCTTTATCTGTTAGAACATCAGTTCATAAGAATTCAAAATCATTCATAGAAAGGAGTTTCCTCCTGAATATAACTGGCAAGGATGGGGTCAACAGAGGCTGTCTGAATGCAGGCTCTGGCTGCTGTTTCCAAGAGCAGCATTTTTAAGTTGAACCACAAGGACTCGCTGGGTGAAATTCTATAGGGTGTGTAATTCAGAAGGCCAGATTAAACTATTATAATGGTCCCTTGTGTCTTTAATCTGTGAAATAGTGTTATTCTCATTTTACAGATAGATAAATGAGGCAGAGAAGTGAAGCAGCCTACCTAATGTCAAACAGCAAATCTCTGGTAGATTAAGGAATAGAACAAATATTTTGTCTTAGTCACAAAACCATCCTTTCTCCCTCATGGATAATCAGGGAACATCAAGTATCAGGGGGTAGCCATGTTAGTCTGTATCCACAAAAACGAGGAGTCCGGTGGCACATTAAAGACTAACAGATTACATTCTGTTAGTCTTTAAGATGCCACCGGACTCCTCATTGTTTTTTTCAGGGAACATCTTGACCAGGGAGCCAATTATCTGAAAACAACTTTGTGTGTGTGTGTGAGAGAGAGAGACAGACATGCCATCTTATATCTCTGCATACTCTCATAATAAACTTCTTTGATATTTTTATTCACATTTGATTTTTCTGCCATGAGAAGTTGATAGTAATTGAGCCAGCAAATCTGCTAATTTGCAAATAAATTTGATTTTTCACTTAACTGACTGGAGAGTAAAACACAATGTCAATGGATCTGTCTTCAGTTGTAGTTTTACATTGTTACAGTTTTCTCTGGTATACTGATAGCCTGTTTTTAATCTCTGGGTTTATCCAGTGGAACAAAGTGTATTATGGATTTATCACCGGACTGGTAGTCAGGAACTGCTGCACTTTAACCCCAGCGTTGTAGCAGTGGAAAAAATTACTAAACCTCTTTCTCCATTTTCCCATCTGTAAAATGGGAATAGTTGTACTTGCCTGTCTCAGAAATGTAGTGGGAATTGAATTGTGCTTTGCTCCGCACATTCACGTGCCAGTCCTTTTCAACATATACATAGAGCCATTAGGTGAACTGGTCAGAAAGCATGGACTCAAGTGCTAACAGTGAGGGAGACACAGCTCTACCTATCCTTCACCGCATATGACCACACCACTACTGCCAACAACTCACTTAATGAGTGTTTGTTCAGGACAATGGTTGATTTTAATAGAGAATGTCTTTAATATTGGTTTCTCTGCTTTGAAAAAGATCAAAACCCATCACCTTTTTTTGTTTTAAGTCTCTCTTTATCAGCAGCACTGATAGGAATTGTTATAGTTCCTCAAAAACTATGTAGATTAATTGCATACTAAAGTGCAGCCATCTCATTGTAATATCTGACCACAATATTTGTATTGTATATTTCTTGGCAATTGAGTGAATGTAAATTTAAAAAAAAGTCTAGAAAACTCCCCACCAGATTGTTTCATAGCCAGTATGAAAACATCTTTCAAATCAAGAGAGAGTTCCATCAGATGACTGTTCAATGGCCTTTGTAAAATGAGTTTGTGGTCTTGGGCCAAAACACCCACCCCACTTGATACTACTGAGTCCCTTCTTCGGCAGTCTCCAAAGAGAGGCCAGAGGGCTGTGGAGGATGAATTTCCCTTTTGCCTTTAAAGGCGCTCCCTTCAAGTCACGGGTGGCAGAGTAGTAAGGGGAAGTTTGCGCGGCTGCTGCTTGCAGTGTACTACTGCTTCTTCTTCAAGAGGGGCCCCTATAGATGCTCTACTTCAGGTGTGCCTGTGCATCTCGAGCCCTTGATTAGAGATTTTCTGTTAAGTGTCTGTCTGGCCCACGTGTGCTCTGTGCAACCTCATGCTGTGCTCCAAGGGCATATAGGGTTGCTCAGGCGAACCCGTCAGTTCCTTTTCTGTCACCTCGACCTGAGGTGGAGCTCTAGCGTGTTTGCCTTGTGCATGCGTCAGCATGTTTTGTAGTTGTTGTTTAGTTAGTTAGTTGGTATATAGTTGTGAGAGGTTTCCGTTTTTCCTAACCTCCTCTCTCCCCCTTTCTCACCCATTTTTTCTGGGGAGCTTATTTGACGTGGAAAGGCATTCCTGGCTTGCCAGGTTTCAAATCCTGACTCTCTTGTCAGGAGGCTGTCCCAATAAGCGATGGCCATTCTAAGTGTATCCATTGCTTGGGAGAGTTCCATATCTCCCAAAAGTGTAACTTTTGCCGGGACCTAAAATCTAGAGCTTGGAAGAACTGGAAGACAAAACTGAAGCTGCTACTCATAGAGCACTTCCTTCGACCAACTTCTGATTCAGCTCAGAAGACAGACACTCACCCCCTCCCCATACATCGATCTCCACATAGATTCAGTGCCCCTTTGGCTAAGGTCTCACTTAAGAAGTTAAAGATCTCTGAGGACTCAGGGAAAGCTCCAAAAAAGTGGAGCTACAGTATCCCACCACAAGGAGCGAACTCCCAAGAAGTCCAGTCTGCTGCAAGGTCTGCGATTTCTGAGACCTTGATGTCTGGACTCGGTACCATGGAGGGGAAAGAAACTTTCTCTGGTATCGGCAGAGCAGGGATATCCTGGAGCACTTCAGAGATATGTGGTATCAGCAGGGCCCTGGTACCATCTGCCTCCAGATCAGCACAGTTTACTTCAGACTTACCAATGCCACCTTCCCACTTGGCTCCATCAGTACGGACAGATTTGAAGCACACACCTTCATCCGCAGTGCCTTCAAGCTCCAAACCGTTGGTACCACCCAAGTCAACTGCTGAGTTGGTACCAATCCACTTGGTACCACAGGAATTCCGTTACACCAGGGACTTGTCAGTGATAGACAAGCTGGAGTGCTCCCTGTTTGTGGGTACCAGATGACTCTTGGTACTTAGACCCCAGTCTCCAGATTACCAGTGCTTCCCAGTACTGCAGGAGTCTACACCCTTAATCAGTCTCCTTCTTACCATTATAGGAATCCATACTTTGATGAAGATCCCTGCCCACGTCACAGATGGAGGGATCTGTCCTAGGTACCACCTCCTCTCCTGTATGGGCTTCTCCAGTGGCCATACTGGGATCCTCGGGTGGCATATTGGCAGCAGTTTTTCAGACCACTGATTCCACTGCACCAGGAAACTAGGGTCGCTGTCGCCTCCACCAAACCTCCCACATGAGGAGACCTTTGAGGAAGTAGAAGGCTAGGGTGGACAAAGAGGCTACCCCTTAAACTCCTATTTTGTCTTCATCTGCAGACAAGGCAGTCATTCCTCCACCACCATTGAAGACCAGCAATTTTTGTCAATTCCAGGACCTTGTGAAGAGGGTGGTGGGCACTCCCTAGATACCTCTTGAGACGGTTAAAGACTCACATCACAAACTCCTGGACATTTTGCAGTCAGTGACACCCACTCAGTTTGTGCTACCCATTAATGAAGCACTTCTGGATCCAGCAAAGACTGTGTGGCAAACTTCCGCCACCATACCACCAACTGGTAAATGGGCAAATAAGAAATATTATGTAGCCCCTCCTCCCAGGGACTCAGAATTTTTGTTTTCCCACCCCTCACCAAATTCTCTGATGGTAGATGCTGTAAACATGTGGGGTAGATAGTATTACTCTTTGCCTGCTCCTTATGAAAAGGTTAGACCTTTTTGGATGGAAGGGCTATTCATCTGCAACCCTCCAATTTTGGATCACCGACTGTCAGGCAATCATGGCCAAGTATGACTACACAAATTGCAACAAGTTCAAATCCTTTATTGAACATCTTCCCAAGGAGCATAGGGAACACATGCAGGCCATCATTTAGGAGGGTCCGTTATTAGCCAAAACCTCTGTCCAAGCATCCCTAGATGCTGCAGATGCTGCTGCTAGATTCATCTCCGGGGCAATTGTCATGCAAAGGGTGTCACGGCTGCAGTTTTTGGGATTCCCAAGGGAGATTCAGGTTGAGGACCTCCAGTTTGATGGTCAGATGCTCTTCTCAGGAACTATGGACAAGTTCTTGCACATGCTGAAGGATTCCAGGGCCACATTGAGGTGTCTGGGTATATACACTCCTACAAACAAGAGGAGATTTAGCAAGTCTTAGACTGTCCAGAGATTACACCTGGCTCAGTTCTCTGGTTTTCACAGAACCACTGAATCTTCTAGGAGGGGGGGAAAAAGGGATTCCAGAGGAAAAGAGCTTCCCACCATCCTTCAGCTAGTACCCAGTCATCATTAAAACGGCAATTTTGATGGGTTGATTGAAGGCTCAAATCCTCCCTTGCCTGTAGTTTGCAAGCTGTAACCTTATGCCCACTTCTTCATTTTTGGAGACCACCTTTCCCATTTCCAACTGGCCTGGTGACCTATTTCAACAGACAAGTGGGTCATGGAGATTATAATATTGGCCTACATCATCCTCTTCATGTCCCTCGCCACCACCTTCCCCATCCCTCTTCAGGGACCCCTCTCACAAGGCTATACTTAGTCAAGAAGGACACTCCCTCTTTTATTTAGGAGCAGTAGAACCAGTCCCATCCCCTCAGAGAGGGAAAGGGTTTTACTCAGAGTATTTTCTCGTGCTAAAGAAGGATGGAGGGTGGAGACCAATTGTAAATCTAAGACAACTGAACAAATTTGTAAAGTCTCAAGAGTTCCTGATAAGTGAAGCAAGGAGCAGGTCACCATAGGCTCAAACAGAGGTCCCAGCAGGTATCTAAGTACCACGTTGAGATCCCAAGACAGAGAAGGATGCTTAACCAGGGGGTAAAGATTCTCCAGACCTGTAATAAATATCGAGGACATATGGTATGCAAAAATAGAAAACGCCTCTAGTGGGGAATGAAAAGCTAATATCATGGCGAGGTGAACCTAATAGATATAACTGATCCAATTTTTGTAAGTCCAGCAGATAATCTATGATGACTGACAATGGGGCAGTTTCAGGCACAAAGTGGTGATGTTCTTGGAACCTCTTCCATTTCTGAAGGTAAGTAATTCGAGTTGACTCCCTTCTACTGTTTGCAGCTCCTGTGTCATATGGCAGCTTGCACCTTTGTGACGGGGCATGCAAGATAGTGCCTCCATTGCTTTGAGGCCTGGTTCAGGAGGGCCTGTTCCTCAACCAGAGGCAGCTTGGACAAACAAGCAGGTTACGGTTTCTCTCCAGGTGAAGAACTCTCTGCATTGGTGGAAAGATGAATGCAATGTCTGCACAGGTGTCCATTTCTCCTCCCAGCTCCAACAATAACTATAACAATGAATGCATCACTGTTAGGGTGGGGAGCATACTTCAATACACTCACAACTCAGGGCAGATGGTCGCTGTAGAAAACCAATCTCTATATCAATGTGTTGGAACTGAGGGCAGTCAGGAATGCCTGTCTTCAGTTCCTACCCCTCATCAAGAGCAAATTAATCAGAATCATGATGGATAATGTGGCTTGCATGTTCTATATCAACAAACAGGGATGCGCAAGATCGCCTTCCCTGTGCATAAAAGCTATAAAGTTATGGAACTGGTGTATAGCCCATCAGATTTAGATCTCGGCCGTTTACCTTCCTGGATGCCAGTATGTCACAGCCACTATGCTCAGCAGATGCTTCTCCCAGGACTATGAATGGGAGTTGAACTCGCAGATCCTTCATGGGATATTCCAGAGGTTGGGACTTCCACAAGTGGACCTGTTCACCACATCCAGCACAGAAAGTGCCCTTTATCCTACTCAAGAGGAGATCTTGGTCACCTTTCTTTGGGAGACACCTTTCTCCTTCCTTGGAGAAAGGGTCTGTTCTATGCATTCCCTCCAACACAAACAATTTCAAGTATGATGAACAAGATAAGGCAGGACAAGACCAGGGTTATCCTCATAATGCTGACCTGGCCAAGGTAAGCTTGGTAACCTTACCTGCTTCACTTGTGTCCCCAACTGGCACTCCAACTTCTGACCCTCCCTCATCTCCTCTCCCAGGATACAGGTTGTGTGCTTCACCACAACCTGGGGGTCATCCATTCTCCAAGCATAGCTCCTAGATGGTTCACAGGATTAGACTTCACCTGCTTGACAGGAGTACAGTAAGTAATACTAACTACACAATAGAAAGAAGTCAATTCCAATTACTTACCTCCAGAAATGGAAGAGGTTTCAACCACTGGTGTCATGATCATTGCCTTGTGCCTGTGTCTCCATTTGAACCTATGATGACCTGCTCCTTGCTTCACTTTTCTATGAAGATACCCTTTCTAGTAGCTATCATGTCAGCCTGCAGGGCTAGAGAAATTGGAGCCTTGATGTCAGGACCACCTCTCCCCCCAATTTACAATATTTTTCAAGGACAAGGTCTTTTCTATAACTGCACCCAAAGTTCTTACCTAATGTTCTGTCAGATTTCCAACTTAACCAGTCTATTTATTTGCCAGTATTATTTCCTAAACCACATAAATCTCAGCAGTAGACCTCCCTTCGTACATTAAATGTATGACGGACTTTTATCTAAATAGGACAAAGTAATTTCAGAAATCACCTAGACGTTCTGTCTCCACTGCAGAAAGATCAAAGGAGCCCACAGTCTCTTCGAGATGCATCTCTGGGTGTATTACTGCTTGTTATGATACAGCTGGTGCTTTGCTTCCCCAAGGATTATAGCTCATAATACAAGATCACAAGCAACTTCCACGGTGTTGCTCAAAAACATACCAGTGTCTGAGATATGCAGAGCTGCTACATGGACTTCAGTGCATATCTTTTCTAAACATTATGCTTGCTCCACACACTCAGATCTGATGCAGTACTTGGATCTGCTGTATTGTCTTCTTGGATCTGCTGTACTGTCTTTAGTCTTGGACTTGATTCCTAAGCTCCCTCCTCCCTGTGAGGATACAGCTCCGCTGTCACCTGAAATGGAGCACCCATAGGGACACTAATCAAAGAAGAAACCTTGTGCAGTAACAGTGGTTTTTCGAGATGTTTCCCTCTATGCGTGGACCTGCCCTTCTTCCCCCCTGCTTTGGACTGTTCTTGTTGGACATTCAGATAGAGAAGCCGAACAGACAGTGCTAGTGGAGAGAGGCACATGCACACCTGAAGTGGGGCATCCATAGGGACACACATTTTGAAGAACTACAGTTGCTGTGCAAGGTGAGTGACTACCTTATTTTTCGCTAGCACTAAATTCACATAAAATGTAGGTGCATGCACACATCAAGCTTTGGGACTGAAAGCTTACTGTCAGAGTCCAAGGTCCTTTTACAGTGTTTCAGAATCATGTCCAGTAAGTATATAATATACCCCTAGACTACCAGATATCCTGGATTGATGCTAGCATTTGGTTAAAGTTTTGGAACAGTTTGTATGAAACAAAATTTTTGCTACACCAAAGCTGCTCGTATTCCAAGTGAAGCTGGCAGGCAATGAAAGTGGTCTCCAGTTTATAGATCAGAGGACTAGAAATTGTATTTGACAACTTTTTGTAACATCTAAGAATGCAATTTAAAATCACTGATGTGGAGTGATTTGAAGAATCTGTCTTTGATCATTGAATCTAAGCGGATGGAAAGAAATTGTAAATAATTGATTGCATTGGGACTGCCTGACTATGTTCAGCATTATTTTTAATTGCAAAATGCTGCTTAGATTGATTACTTTTTTTCTCCCCATCCCTCTTCAAAATTCATTCTTTCATCAAGCTATCCTGAGTTTGAGATTTTATTTTTCTCTTGCAGAGTTCTCGTCTTACGCAGTCTTTAGGAAACCCTATGTGTCAAAGTCCCTCCTGTACCCCCATCAGTGGGTCTCCAGGACCCCCAAAAGCCTGCACATCATCCCGCCAAGTCAACGGAAAAATTAACTGGTTAGTTTTTCTTTTCTTATAGGTTGACCAATCTCATATTTGGGATTATTCTGAGTAATTTTTATAATTAAGACATTTGTGATAGTGGCTGAGAATGTGATCATAGGTGAACCGTCTCTCTTTGAATACAATTCATGATGTAAGGAAGCAAAATAAATGCACATGCCTGATGGGGGAGAAATATTTTTGAAGATAGATATTAGGTTATATATTGCGATCTACATTTTGTAACTAAAAATAGCATTTAATGTTGCATATTTTGCAGAGTATTTGTTGCAAAGTGTTACATATAGCTTTATCTTCTTTTAATGGCCAGTGTTGCCCACAAATCCAAATGCATGTAATCTTTAAAGGTAACCTACAAAGGTTTATTTTTCCACCTTAAAATTGGATTTGTGACCTTTTCTCATTTTTATCATGTATAAAGAGAGCATGAAAGACACTTTTTCTGCTTATATTTCAACCGCTGAAATATCAGAAATCAATCATGTCTTCCCTAGTGATACTGAATGACCTCTTGGACCTCAGGCTGTTGAGAGCTCTCATACTGTAATTAAAGTAGTGGGGAAAGGGTATTGAATGTTTAACACACTCTTCCAAACAAGTGCTTGTTAGATATGGGAGTTAAAAAAATAAAACTTAAGTAGCCTATAGGACTCTTCTCTCCGCTGTCCAAGTGTGCCTATTTTCCGCCTCCAGTTCTCTGGAGAGTGGGCAGTTTAGAAGC
Source organism: Caretta caretta (assembly GCF_965140235.1). Lineage (NCBI taxonomy): Eukaryota > Metazoa > Chordata > Testudines > Cheloniidae > Caretta > Caretta caretta. The sequence goes on along the minus strand of NC_134207.1, from coordinate 267,422,431 downwards.
AGATGCTTTCATTCATTTGATCCTGTGGGGACAAGTCAGTGGTGGCAGCTGCAAAGAGCGGGAAGCCTGGAAAGAAGTCCCCTTTGGCTCAGGGTGGAGGGACTGGCAAAGACTAGGCCAGGTAGGCAGCAGAGGGAGAGAAGGGGTCTTCTCCTGTGGGTTCAGAGGCAGAGACAGGGTAGGGAAGACGGGAAAGGAGACTCCTTTTGGCATGGCCTGTAAGGTGCTCTGACCAAATGCTGGTGGAGAGAGGAAGGTCTCAGCTGCCTGGTCCCAATCAGGTGCAAGCTACCTCCCCAGCTCTCTGCCAGCCCACTTTGATCACAGCAGGCAGGCAGCTATGGGTAATAGGAAAGGGTTTAGGGGCTGGATCTGGGGTGTAGGCCATGTGTTTGACACCTGTTCAGTAGTCTTCCAGTATGGACAAGACCTGAATTTCTAATGCGAAAATTTTTGTTTTTGTTTTTAAATAAACGGAACCATTTTTCAGGCCTTTCATCCTTTATAAAGAAGCCCAAAATGGTAAAAGACTAATATTTTTCCTTTGCTGGTTGCCTGACTATGGAGTTGCATCCTGTGAAATCTATTTGTGTCAGCATGCAGTGCTCCACCTTGATTCAAGTAGCCTCTGCTAAAATAAAAAATAGTTCTTACTGTAACCTCTTTTGGGGTTGCAGTTAGCACCATTTTATGCTAATCAGCTACACCATTCAGTTTCTGGCAGGTTGCTAATTAAATCCTCATTTGGGGAAAGTTTGAATGCCTGTTACTATGAGGATTGCACATTTCTTGGATTTATATTTTAGTTGTTGCTCTGAGTGAGGTGGGATGTATTCCATTTTCAGGTTTAGCTGCTTACAAAACAGGTTGCCAGTTTTCCGTTGATGCTTCGTTTTAATAAATAGAAGTATTCTGTTGATTGCTAATTTTATTCAAAAGTGCCTTAAGCTTGCAGGTGTTGCTGATGCGGTTGGATATATCCGATCATATTTTCTCCTTTTCTTTTCTTTTCTCTTTTCTTTTTTCCCCTTCCATCTCTTCTATGTTTACATTGTATGTATGTGGATATATAAAAGCTATTTTTCCTTATACATTTTTCAAGTGTCCCGTTTCAGCTTTGTTTCTATAGAATTTGCATTACTAGCATTTCATATGCGCTGGAATTAAGCATCAGAGGTACAGATCCTTAGAGCTGGATAAATTTATTTTTCAATTCAGCCAGCAAACCAAAAAAAAATCAGAAAAAAAATTTGGTTAGAGTAAAAAAAATCTTGATAATTTGGCAGCAAATTGGAAAAGTCTGATACAGATCATAAGGAACATTACATTCTGGTCAGCTTCAGAAAACTCTGTATGTGCATTCATCCCCCTTGTGTAACCTTTAGCTCTGTGGTTAGGGCACTTCCTTGGGGTGTGGAAGAACCAGGTTGAATCCCCATTCTGGAGCAGAGACTTGAACTCAAATCTCTCCCCTCCCAGGTAACCGCCATCACCTACAGACTATTCTGGGGTGGGTTGCTCTCAGTCTCTCCTGTTGAAGCTGTTCCACTTTGTGTATATACTAAAAATATATATTGAAGCAGAGACTTGAAATCAGGTGTCACCCCTGCCATATGAGACCCTTAGCCACCAGGTTATAGACTATTCTGCTCTCAGTCTCTCCTGTTGATGCTGTTCCATTTTGTATCAGAAAGACAGAAGATTTGAATCCACATCTCATACCCCCCAGCTGTGTGTTTTAATCACCAGGCTGTAGTCATTTTCTCTTTCTTGCCCAGTGAGTATTTAAGTATTTATACAAAGTGAAACAACTTCAGGAGGAGAGATTGAGAGCAACCCACACCAAAATAGCCTATTGGTTAGGAGGCTCACTTGAGAGGGGAGAGTTTGAGTTCTGATCACTGCTCCAGAGTGGAGATTCAAACATACCAGGTAAGTACCCTAACTGCTGGGCTAATGGTTATAAGGGACAGTCAATCTCTCACTCCCACTCACACAGCTGGCCCTGAAAAACATTTTCACAGCCAAAACTAATCACGTCAAATTGACAAATAGTTTTGGGTCAATAAGCACATTCTAACCGCTTTGTGAACTTTCCCCAGTGACCTGCTAATAACCTTCCCTATGTCTTGCAAGAAAGCACATGCATAGTACTGAAAGGAAATTGAGTTTCCACATTTACACAGTCAGAGACTTTCCGAGACAGTTGACCTTGCATTGTCTAGGGCAACAAAATATGAACTAGAATCTGGGCTAACAGTATCTAAATCCTTCTCTTTGAAATGTAAGCTCTAACGAACTAGTGAGTTGAAGGTGAAAAGGCTATGCTTTATGCACTACATATAGAGATGGGTGGGTTTTTTTTTTTTAATAAATATTTTATTCACTGAAAAATGCAGTTGTGTGTGTATGGAAAAGTGAGGGGCGTTGCCTGGGTTTTTTCATGTAATCACTCATCTGAGTGCTAGCTAACCTTTTACCACCCCCAAACAACTACATATAAAAGACCTGTTAATATTGTAATGACTTTGTTAGATGTCTATGCCTGTGCTTTTTTTAAGGGAATGTTTGTTTTTTGTTTCTAATGTTTTATATATGTAAAGATTTAGAAGTGTGGATTTTCCAAGCTGTCCTATGTATTCAAATGCAGTTAGTGTTCTGAGGAAAAAAGTGTGATACAGTGGTCAGAAGGGTAATGAGAGCCTCAGGATTCCTCACATATGAACATAAAAATGGCCACACTGGGTCAGACCAGTGGGCCATCTAGCCCAGTATCCTGTCTTCCAACAGTGGCCTATGCCGGATGCTTCAGAGGGAGTGAACAGAACAGGGCAATTTATTGGGTGATCTATCTCCTGTCATCCAGTCCCAGCTTCTTGCAGTCAGAGGTTTTAAGAACACCCAGAGCATGGGGATGGATCCATGACCATCCTGGCTAATAACCACTGATGGACCTATCCTCCATGAACTTATCTAAGGGCTTGTCGACACTGGCACTTTACAGCACTGCAACTTTCTCGCTCAGGGGGGTGAAAAAATACCCCCGAGTGCAGCAAGTTTCAGCGCTGTAAAGTGCCAGTGTAGACATGCACCAGCGCTGGGAGCTGTGCCCCTCGTGGAGGTGGGTTTTTTTAGAGCACTGGGAGAGCTCTCTGCTGCGACCACACAAGCCACATTAAAGTGCTGCCGTGGCAGCGCTTTAACGTTGCCAGTGTAGACTAGCCCTAATTCTTTTTTTTAACCCAGTTTATACTTTTGGCCTTCACAATATTCTCAGGCAACGAGTTCCACAGGTTGACTCTGCCTCGTGTGAAGTACTACTTCCTGTAAATTTCATCAGATGACGCCTGATTTTTGTGTTTTGTGAAGCAATTAATACTTTTTCCACACCATTCATGATATTATAGACCTCTATCATATCCCCCCTCAGTCTTCTTTTCCAAGCTGAATGATCCAAGTTTTTTTAATATCTTCCATTTTTCTAATCATTTTTGTTTATCGTTCTCTGTACTTTTTCCAATTCTAATATATCTTTTTTGAGATGCGGTGAGCAAAACTTCATGCAGTATTCAAGGTGTGGGCATTCCTTGGATTTATATAGTGGCATTATGGTATTTTCTGTCGTCTTATCTGTCCCTTTCCTAATGGTTCTTAACATTGTTAGCTTTTTTGACTGCCGCTGCACATTGAGCAGATGTTTTCAGAGAACTGTTCACAAGATCTCTTTCTTAAGTGGTAATAGCTAATTTAGACCCCATCACTTTGTATGTATATTTGGGATTATGTTTTCCGATGTGAATTACTTTGCTTTTATCAGCATTGAATTTCATCTGCCATTTTCCTGCCACTGGTCTGCCTTGGTCTTAACTATCCTGAGTAATTCTCCATCATCTGTAAACTTCGTCACCTCCAGTGTTTGCCCCTTTTTCCAGATAATTTATGAACATGTTGAAAAGAACTGGTCCCAACAGATCCTTGGGGACCCTGATATTTACCTCTCTTCATTGTGAAAACTGACCATTTATTCCTACCCTTCGTTATCTGTCTGTTACTGATCCATGTTACTAGTTACTGATCCATGAGAGAACATTCGCTCTTATCCCATGACTCCTTATTATGCATAAGAACCTTTGGTGAGGGACATTGTCAAAGGGTTTCTGAAAGTTTGAATACACTGTATCCACTGGATCACCTTTGGCCACATGTTTGTAGATACCCTCAAATAATTCTAATAGATTAGTGAGGAATGATTTCCCTTTATAAAAACCATGTTGACTCTTCCCCAACATATCATGTTCATCTATGTCTCTGATAATTCTATTCTTTACTGTTGTTGCCACCAATTTGCTTGGTACTGACGTTAGGCTTATCCACCTGTAACTGCCAGGATCACCTCTAGAGCCTTTTATTAAAAATCAGTGTCACATTAGCTATCCTCCAGTCACCTGGTACAGAGGCTGATTTAAGCAGTAGGTTACACACCACAGTTAACTCTTCAATGACTACCATCTGGTCCTGGTGATTCATTCCTGTTTAATGTATCAATTTGTTCCAAAACCTGCTCTATTGACACCTCAATCTGGGACAGTTCGTTAGATTTGTCATTGAAAAAGAATGGCTCAGGTGTGGGAATCTCCCTCACATCCTCTGCAGTAAAGACCAATGCAAAGAATTCATTTATCTTTTCCAAAACAGCCTTGTCTCCCTTGCTTTGACTCTAATCCAGTTATTTAACCTCTTTTTGCTTCCTCTGTAAAATATGAGTAATATGAATCCTCGAAGGTGTTTTTTAGCTGAAGAGTGTTTTGAGATCCCATGATAAAATGTCATATAAAATGGACATTCAGGGCCAAAATCTCAGCTATTGCTGAGTCGGAGACATTAATAAAAGTACAAGAGTTGGAACAGTTGAACATAAGTTTAAAGGAGTTATGTGGATTGAGGTTCACAAGTTCCACGGATAGCTGGCAGTATTACCTGATCAGCTAAATATATATCAATCATAATTTCTCTTATGTGTTTATCCCTGGCTCATTTCCTAAGAAAATCGGTTTGGATTCCCAACTTCAACATTCCCAGCAAGAATGTAAGATTGCTTTTATGGCAATAGACAGTTCATTGTGAAGTTGCAAGATAAAATGGTATTGTCTTAACACAGTCTGTTCAGGGTGATGTGGAATACTATGCTGCTAATAAGTTAACTTATAAAGGTCATTCTTGTTGTGTATATTTAAAGCAGGGCAGAGAAGTAAAACGATAATCATGAGTAAGCAATTTCTTTGACAAGGAAGATTAGCTTAGTAGTGCTATGCATTGCTACAGTGCAGACTTAGGTTCACTTTGTGGTGTTCTAGTCTTATTCCCCTCTCCCTGGGTTGGTGGGGACATGGAAGAATTGTGAGGCAGCATGCTTACCTTCAGAAAGTAAGGTGAACCTCCCATTCAACAATTTTTCTTGCTGGCTGAGCAACAGTTGTCATGCTCTGGAGGGGGTCCAGTCCAACAAACAGAAAGGTCTGTTGAAGCACAGCAGAGCTGTGAGGGGGGACAAAGTTGCAAAGCGGTATAAAGTGAAAGAATCATCAGGTCACAGAAAGACTTGGATGGATCCTGTTGTCACAATGGAGTTTGAGTTTGTGACCAGCTTCTATAAGAGTTAATTTAAATACAGTCCCTTCACATAAGATTGTTAACATGTAGTTCCTAAATTAGTGGGTGTATTGTGTTCTGGCTTTGATAGTGAGTCAGTCTGTAACATCCTGAGGTGAATGGTGTTCTTCAGTGTAGATAGGACTGTTTACATAACCTAGCCAGTCAATTCTCCTCCCTCCCGGATATGGGAAGACATTCCAAAGTGCATTGCATGAAGGGGAAAAACCCATAATCCACTCCCTCAGTCAGCGTGGGATGGCTGCTCAGATGTTCCCAGAATGTATGGGTACACACACAGCTATGTAGCATGGTAGGTGTGCATAAGCCAGCAACAGCCGACACAAGGTTATGTCAGAAAAAAGACTGCTGTATAGTCATGATTAATAGTAGATGGGCGTATGATAGTCTGTTTGTAGTTAACACAGTTAACAGTCTTACTATTGAGGGAGCATTAGTATTAGATTTCTAATACTCCATGGAATCTTTTCTCACAGTCAAATTACTATTTAACCGTTGGAGTAAAAGGGAGGATGCCCGGTTTTAAGTGCATCCTGCTGACTGGCAAATATAATTAGTATGTGTCTGATAACTGTGAAACCTAAAATGATTGAAAAAATTGGGTTTGTTTAATCTGGAGAAGAGAAGACTGAGAGGGGACATAACAGTTTTCAAGTACATAAAAGGTTGTTACAAGAAGGAGGGAGAAAAATTGTTGTTCTTAACCTCTGAGGCTAGGACAAGAAGCAATGGGCTTAAATTGCAGCAAGGGCATGTGGCGGGTTGGATCACAGAAACGTCCTTGGGGTTGCCAGCTGATGTGCCAAAACTACTTCTGCCCCTGCTTTCCCTGCAGCTTGGGACTCCAACACCCTGTCTTGCTGAGCCAGACATGCCAGTCTGCTCCAACACAGACCCAGGGTCTGAACCACGTGCCCCAAAGCTGCAGACTTAACTGAAAGCAACTTAAGAAGTGTTCCTGTCTTTAACACTCAGTTGCCCAACTCCCAATGGGGTCCAAACCCCAAATAGATCCGTTTTACCCTGTATAAAGCTTATACAGGATAAACTCCTAAATTGTTCACCATCTATAACACTGATAGAGAGAGATGCACAGCTGTTTGCCCCCCCCCCCCCCCCCCAGGTATTAATACGTACTGTGGGTTAATTAATAAGTAAAATGTGATTTTATTAAATACAGAAAGTAGGATTTAAGTGGTTCCAGGTAGTAACAGACAGAACAAAATGAATTACCAAGCAGAATAAAATAGAACATGCAAGTCTATGTCTAAGAAAACTGAATACAGATAAAACCTCACCCTTAGAGGAATTCCAGTAAGCTTCCTTTTACAGACTAGTTTCCTTCTAGTCTGGGTACAGCAATCACTCACACCCCCTGTAGTTACTGTCCTTTGTTCCAGTTTCTTTCAGGTATCCTTGGGGGTAGAGAGGCTCTCTTTAGCCAGCTGGAGACAAAATGGAGGGCTCTCCCACAGGCTTAAATAGACTCTCTTGTGGGTGGAGAGTCTCCTCTCTCCTTTGCGAAGTCCAGCTACAAGATGGAGTTTTGGAGTCACATGAGCAAATCACATGTCCATGCATGACTCAGGTTTTTACAGGCAGCAGCCATTGCCCACATGCTATCTTGAATATCTCCAGGAAGACTTCTTATGTGGATTGGGAACTTCCAACATCCATTGTTCGTTAAATGCTTTTTGATTGGGCATTTAACTTGCACATTCTGTTCTCAAGAAGCTGATCAAATGCTTTACAAAGGCTATTTAAAAATCAAGCAAGTACACAGCCAATATTCATAACTTTTTGAATACAAAAATGATACATGAATACAAATAGGATTAATAGATTCAGTAGATCATAACCTCTACAGAGATATGTTACATGGCATATGTAGCATAAAACATATTCTAGATATGTCATATATACATTCATAAGCATATTTCCAATAAAGCCCTATGGGGGGCATCGTCACAGGGCGGTTTAGGTTGGACATTAGGAAAAACTTCCTAACTGTCAGAGTGGTTAAGCACTGGAATAAATTGCTTAGGGAAGTTGTGGAATCTCCATCATTGGGGATTTTTAAGAGCAGGTTGGACAAACACCTGTCAGTGATGGTCTAGATAATACTTAGCCCTGCCTTGAGTGCAGAGGACTGAACTAGATGACCTCTTGAGGTCACTTCCAGTCTATGATTCTAATTGTTCTGCTACACTTGGCACTGGTGAGGCCCCAGCTGGAGTACTATGTCCAATTTTGAGCACCACTGTTATAAAGGGTGTGGCAAATAGGAATGAGTGCAGAGCAACAAAAATGATAGGTTTAGAAGACCCGACCTGTGAGGAAGGGTTGGAAAAACTGGGCATGTTTAGTCTTGAGAAAAGACAACGGGGGGGCAACCTGATAAGTCTTCCAATATATTAAGGACTTTTACAAAGAGGATGGTGATCAGTTGTTCTCCATGTCCACTGCAGGTAGGACAAGAAATAATGGGCTTAATTTGCAGCGAGGTAGATTTAGGTTTGATATCAGGAAAATCTTTCTAGCTAGAAGGATAGTTAAGCTCTGGAATAGGCTTCCATGGGAGGTCATGGAGTCCTCATCACTGGAACCATTTAAAAACAAGTTGGACATATGCTTGTCAGGGATGATCTGGGTTTACTTGGTCCTGTCACAGCACAGGGAGCTGGACTTGATGATTTCTCAAGATCCCTTCCAGCCCTGCATTTCTGCGATTTTATGACCTTCAGTATTCATTTCCAACTAGATGCATAAGTAGCTGAGCATGTTTCCCCCTAAAGAATTATTAGAAGCTAAGTTAACAGGAGCACAGCTGTAGTAAGAACCCAAACTGATAAAAATCATTAACTGCCTAAGAAAATACCTGAAGGTGATCTGACAGCACAGCCATCACAATGCAGTATTAACTTTTACCTCTCTCATGCTGAGTGAGGCTCACTGTCTTATTTATTTATTTATTTGGTTGCAGTTTGCACACAAGCCACTCCAACAACATCTCTCTGGCCAGTTTGGAAGCTGAGGAGATTCTCAAACAGAAACGACTGGATAGCCTGGCTACTGTACCCTCCGTACCAGACAACAGCTGTGTTGCAGCTAGAATCCGCCCCATTTGCAGATACAAGAAACGCAAGCTGGTCCGAGCTAACACTGTCTCTCTCCTCAGCAAGAAGGTAGGTACAAACTCTCAGTGAGTTTAGCCACATGGCTGCTAAAATACAATCTAGCCTGCGTTTTTTTTTTTATTAAGTCTAAACACAAAGGAGTACCCCCTTCACTCCAAGGGTCTCCAAGTGCATTATAAACATCCCTCTGAGAGTAGATACTCTATTTTGTTGATTTAGTTCAGGGGTCTCAAACATGCGGCCCGCTAAGCTCACTGCTTCCCTGCGGCCGCAGGGGGAGGGGGAAGAGAGAACGGGGATGCGCAGCCAATGGGAGCTTCGGGGGAGGTACCCGCAGGCAAGAACAGCTCACGGAGTTCTCTGTTCCCCCTCCCCCCGTGGCCGCAGGTGCCTGCCTTCCCGGAGCAGAGTGGCACGGGGCCAGGGCAGGCAGGGAGCCTACCCTGGCCCCAGTGCATGCCCCTGCCACCCCGGAGCCGCTCAAGGTAAGCGGCGCCGGGCTGGAACTCGAACCCCTCCTGCATCCCAACCCCCTGTCCTGAGCCCCCTGCCACACCCTGCACCCGTCCTGCACCCCAACCCTCTGCCCTGAGCCCCCTGCTGCACCCCACGGGCAGGGGGAGGGTGGGGGCAGTTGGGGGGGGTGATGCGGCCCTCGGGCCAACATACGAGTCCTCATGTGGACCTCCTGACGATTCGAATTTGAGACCCCTGATTTAGTTGGATGATTTAGTTGGTGTTGGTCCTGCTTTGAGCAGGGGGTTGGACTAGATGACCTCCTGAGGTCTCTTCCAACCCCAATCTTCTATGATTCTATGATTTTACAATTGGGGAAACCAAGGCATAGAAATTGAATTGCCCAAGGTCACAGGGAAACTGTCAAGAGCTGGGATTAGAGCCAGAGTACCTGAATCCTAGTCATGTGCTCAGACCATGCCTTTGCGAGCGGTGACAGCCTAACTATGGTTTTGGTTTCTGCACTGACATAATTTCTATTTCCCACCACTTACCTTTAGCTTAGAGTGTTTACATTACAAACATCTTATTCTTTATTTTGATGTTTCCTGCTCAGTAGAAGATGATACAAGAAACAAGCTATACTCACTTGGAAATGTCAAAAAAGTTTAACTGTGAATTGTCCCTTTAAAATAGCACCATATGTTAGTATTATAGGCCTAAGTATAATTACCAGAAACCATTGTAATTCAATTTTATGTTTAGCCACAAGGAGAATTCCAGTCTTGTATTAGTGAAAATGATTTTTTCAAAGGATAAGAGCTGGAATCCAGGAGCAAGGAGAGTACTTGAAAGAAATAGGTGATTGTATTCCTTGCTGTGCCCTGCATACATGCTGTTATTGCTGCTGAGTGAGCACTGGGACCTGTGTGTCTGTGTTTGGTTTACTCTTTTGTTGGTTCACTGGAGATGGTCCATTCAACAAGACCATTGTTATGTCTATCTTTCAAAATTTATCTAAATATTTCCTTTTTGAAAGGTTTGGGTTTTTTTGGTTAGGGCATGAAATGTAGTTTGTCTGTAGAAATCAGACCCTGGAAACATTGGATCTGAATATCAGCATCCCTTCTTAAATTAAAGAAAACACTGGTGATTTTTCCCTTTTTAGATGGCTGATCTTTTTATTTTCCTTTATACTAGCCGCAGAAACCTCTCACCATGAAGTGTAGCTGTGAATGGCCCAGCACTTGTATCTTGTGTGGTTGTAAAACCTCTATTCAAGCCATAGACCCAGACACTATGTCCTTAGAAGAGCGTATAGCACTGCTGGATTCTGGCTTCCATCCCATACTGTCATTCTCTCATGGTGAGTAGATTACACGTTCTTAGTATAAAATAAAGGACTTGATTCTACAGGTGTCCTGCTCCTCCTTCCATTTACAGGCAAGAATGTTTAAAATACACTAAACTGAATTTTAGGGTAGTATATATGCAAGGAATTGCCAGAGGCTTCCCACAAAGTTATGCAGTGTGACTCTAATTTCCCTTATTTTTAATACAGAGATACAGCCCATGGAGACTACATGTCCCAGCATACCATGCTCTGAATAGAAGGGTACTGCTATTTTTACTCTGTTTAATGTTTAAATAGATGAGCTCTTGACAGTGCCACTGCAGCCCTCTCTTGAGTGTCCCTTCTGGAAAGAAAAATCTTTTTGTTATTGTTTAATTTTCCATGGAAAAATTCCCAGATTCTTTCCAAGGAAAGAATAGGATCTTTAAAAGGGGAACTTGGAAAGCCAGACCAAATCTTAACCTAATTTTTTTTTCTTGTCTCTTAGAAAAGTATGCTGCTATTTTTGTATTTAAAAAAATAAGTAAGTTCTAAAAGTCTAGCCCTCATAAAGAGCTCCTGTCTCCATGGGCTGCAACAACAAACCAGAAGAGACCATCTCACCCCCTTTTGAGTAACACTAAACTAATTAGCATACATGCACAAAAAGAACAATGTGGAAGGAAACAAATGGTAGGAGGGATTATCAACAACAGGAAATCTACTCAAAAATGACTAAGGGCTTGTTTACACTGGCAATTTACAGCGCTTCAACTTTCTTGCTCGGGGTGTGAAAAAATACCCCCTTGAGTGCAGCAAGTTTCAGCACTGTAAAGCGCCAGTGTAAACAGTGCACCGGCTCTGGGAGCTGCTCTTCCACCGCTGGTAGCTACACCTCTCGTGGAGGTGGGTTTTTTAGAGCTCTGAGAGAGCTCTCTCCCAGCACTCTGCTGTGACTACACAAGCGTTGCCAGTGTAGACTAGCCCTAAAACTCATTTTAATGCTGGTTTTTAGGCAGCGCTCTCCCCAAAGTGTATTTGAAGAGAGAATTTATTTTTCCAGGGTTGTGATTGGTTTGGTTCCAGCCAGTGAGAGTCAGCTAAATTCTGTTGGGGGATCAGGAATTGTTTGATTTCATGTACCCTATTAGACTTTCTCTAGTATATTTACTTTTTTTTTTTTTTAATTTAACTTTTGGGACAGTGCACATCTGGAAACTGGGTGTATTCAAAGTTAGGTCAGGACTGGGCTCTTGGAAGGGTGACTTGAGTAGGTTTCACTACATAAGTGGGTATATGAGGACTGATGTCTGTGAAGGAAAGAACTGGGAAGAGGGGACTCTTGCACCTGGGAAGGGAAAAAACGACTCTCTGTTTTGGAGGAAATTCAGGTAGAATTATTCTTCAAGTGATTGTCCACATATATTCTGTTCTGGTGCCCTTGTGCTGGAGACTGGATTCTGTGTGTTTGCGTGCTGCCCCTGTGTCCTGAATGCCCTGTTGCTCCTGGTACCTGAGGGCATAAAGGGTAGGGCAGCCACAACCATCCTTCAGTTCCATCTGAGGCAGAGACAGAATCCCAGCAGTGTCTGCATCTCTGGGCACTGTGTGATTCTTTTGCTCTAGTTCAGGGGTTCTCAAACTTCCTTGCACCGCGACCCCCTTCTGACAACAAAAATGACTACACGACCCCAGGAGGGAGGACAGAAGCCTGAGCCTTCCCGAGCCCCACTCCCCTGCGGTGGGGAGCGGAAGCTGAAGCCCCACCGCTCATGCTGAAGGGTTTCAGCCATGGGTCCCAGCAAGTCTAAGCCGGTGCTGGCAACCTCATTAAAATGGGGTCATGACCCACTTTGGGGTTCCAACCCACAGTTTTAGAACCGCTGCTCTAGTTTTTAGTTTAGTGTTCCTTAATATAGTTAAGTTAACATAGTTTAAGCCCACTGGCCAAAAAGTAGAAGAAAGAAGGTCTTTAACTTTGGGGTGCTCCCAACACAGGGTGCCCTGAACATGGCAGAATCAAAATTCCAGGATTTAATTCCTGTCCATCTGCAAGCTATCCATATGGTGACAGACACTCAAAAAGACTTCTACCTCAGTGAAGTGCATATTCCAGAAAAATGCACCACATGTCGCTCTTTTTCAAAGAGGACACCAAAAGCAAGGGAATCCCACCTACAAGTGTTCCTCCTGAAGATGTCCATGAAGGCGTACTCCAAACCTGAGATGAAGAAAATGACCAGACCAGTAATCCATGGGTCCACCCAGAGCTTCGAGAAAGTCTTACTTGTTGACTACAGAGTCTGTGAGAGCCTCCAAACCCTCCTCAACGCAATTTTCTGAGGAAAGAGGGAGCAAGGAGCACTGCTCTGAGTGATTGGAGAGACAGATTTCCCTTGCTGATCCAGAGTAGTCCAAACCAGGAGGCAGTTCAAGGTCTGGATCGGGTCCTACTGACAGCTTGGCCCAGACAGGTCACTGAACAAACTTGGCACAGCTTGAGGAGCCCGGTCATGCCACTCACTATACCGATGTTTTGGCACCGAAAGCACCAAGAACAGATGTCTAAGCTCCCCACACCAGCTGAGATCAACAGAGCCCCTGAGGAAAAGACAGAAGTTCCAGAGATGGAGATGCTCTGCTCCTTACTCCCCTGCCATACGCTCTGCATCAACCTCCTGTCAGCAAATCTGACAGGACTGTTGGGAGCCTGTCAAATGTCCCAGGCCTTTCTGCCTCCCCATCTCTCACTGTTCTCCTTCCTTTATACCTAGGCTTGTTTTCCTTATTGGTCTCAGCTGTGGGAACATGCCTCCATGATTGGCAGGTCCAACAGCTGTGCTGGGGTGTGGTCAACCTGGTTGCCTGTGAGCAGGGAAGACTCTCCTCCCCCATCTGTCTATGCTTAGTATGGGCTTTGTAAACCCAATTACAGAGCTACATAGAACCACAGGATTTGTATTCCCTTTGTCCCACCCCTCCCCCACCCTTTTGGGAACCATTTGTTTTGCTTTTGGGAGGCCTGGAACCTAGAAACCAGTAAGTCCTAGAAATTGTAGACATGCTGTATGCTATACAGTTTCAATCTCTCCCTGCCCCACTTCCTTGTCCCTCTTCAGGGACCCCTCTCATGAGATACTGTTAAACGAAATAAACTTTTCTATAGCAATGGAAGGAGAGTCTGTAGAATTCTAGGGCAGAGAGATTTATTCACTTTGTTTCATAATCCCAGTGAAGAATGGAGGTTGGTAACCCTAGTTTCCTTAGTTCCTACCCTACATCCTCAAGACTAGCTTTTGGCTCTCAGCTTACAGGATGTCTCTTTCCATACAGCTATTCAACCGGACCCTCAGGAAATACCTCACTTTGCTTCTGGGAAAGTTGCATTATCAATGCAGGGTGCTTTCCTTTGGCCTCTCTGCAGCTCCCAGAGTATTGACCGAGTGCCTCACAGTTATGGCAGCCTATCTAAGGATACAAGGGGAGTGCAAATCTATGTAGAGCTTGACACCTGGTTACCAGAAGTTGATCTCCTCAACAAGTGAGCAATTCCATTCAAGTAACACTACAACTCTTTGCCCCCTTAGGTCTCAGAGTCAAAAGGGAGAAATCCATTCTTACCTCACTCAAAACACAGAGTTCATAGGGGCATTATTTGACTCCACAGTGGTAAAAAACTACTTGCCACAGGACAGATTCCTCACCATGCTGAACTTCAATCAATGCCAGGCTTACCTGGCAACATCAGTAAGCATATCTCATACTCTTAGGACATGTGACCTCATGGACCTACATGACAGCCACATTTACACTGATCTCAACTATCTTTTCATGGAGCATGGTTAATGGGGGTCCCCCCTTTGAACATCTAGCAACCTTTTCTGTATACCGCTTGTCTGTGAAAACCACCTTGATGGTTAGAAATGCAGCCTAGAGAATAAGGGAAATCCAGGCTGCAATGGCATATACATTATGTGATAAGGACAGGGTGACATCAAGGCTTCATCCAAAGTTTCTGCCCAAGGCCATCTTGAAGCTTCACCTGAATCAAGTGATCCACCTGCCAATTTTTTTCAAGCCTTGGAGTAGTCAAGGGAAGCCAAACTTCACACCTTATGTATAAGGCTAAGGTTTTGTAATGGATATTTTTAGTAAGAGTTACAGACAGGTCACAGGCAATAAAGAAAAACTGACTGAAGCCTGTGACCTGTCCTGGATTGCTACTAAAAATATCCATGATAAAATGGGAAGGGACTGGGCAGCTGCGGGGTGGCTGGGAGCTCTTGGGCCTGCACCACCAGTGAGGGCTCAGAGCTCCAGGGCCCCCTGGACTCCCACGATGGAGGGGAGCTGCAGGGGGTCCCCCTGCCTCCCTGTGGTGTCCAGGGGTCCCCCTGCTGCTGCAGGAGGAGGCGGGACCCTGCAGCTCCCAGCCACCAGGGCTGAAGTCACGGAGGTCTTTGGAAGTCATGGATTCTGTGACTTCCACGACCTCCGTGACAAAATCGTAGCCTTACTTATATGTGCTCCAAATTCTTTCCTACTGTGACTAGGACAAGACCATTCAGGAGTTCTCAGAGATTGTCCCTGGCCTTTTCTGACCGGATGAAGCATCAGCCGATACCCACTGAACGATTATTTTTGTGGCTTTCTGACTATATCAGGGCATGCTGCACAATCATAGAATCATAGAATATCAGGGTTGGAAGGTCATCTAGTCCAACCCCCTGCTCAAAGCAAGACCAGTCCCCAACTAAATCATCCCAGCCAGGACTTTAAAAACTTCTAAGGAAGGAGATTCCACCACCTCCCTAGGTAACGCATTCCAGTGTTTCACCACCCTCCTAGTGAAAAAGTTTTTCCTAATATCCAACCTAAACCTCCCCTGCTGCAACTTGAGACCATTATTCATTGTTCTGTCATCTGCTACCACTGAGAACAGTCTAGAGCCACCCTCTTTCAGGTAGCTGAAAGCAGCTATCAAATCCCCCCTCATTCGTCTCTTCCACAGACTAAACAATCCCAGTTCCCTCAGCCTCTCCTCATAAGTCATGTGTTCCAGTCCCCTAATCATTTTTGTTGCCCTCCGCTGGACGCTTTCCGATTTTTCCACATCCTTCTTGTAGTGTGGGGCCCAAAACTGGACACAGTACTCCAGATGAGGCCTCACCAAAGTCGAATAAAGGGGAACGATCACGTCCCTCGATCAGCTGGCAATGCCCCTACTTATACATCCCAAAATGCCATTGGCCTTCTTGGCAACAAGGGCACACTGCTGACTCATATCCAGCTTCTCGTCCACTGTCACCCCTAGGTCCTTTTCCGCAGAACTGCTGCCTAGCCATTCGGTCCCTAGTCTGTAGCGGTGCATGGGATTCTTCCATCCTAGGTGCAGGACTCTGCACTTGTCCTTGTTGAACCTCATCAGATTTCTTTTGGCCCAATCCTCCAATTTGTCTAGGGCCCTCTGTATCCTATCCCTACCCTCCAGCGTATCTACCACTCCTCCCAGTTTAGTGTCATCTGCAAAAGCTCACTTGAACCTACTTTCACAGATCATGGCTCATTCTACCAGAGCTCAAGCATCCTCTGCAGTCTCTCTTCTCAGGGGCGTTCCAATCTCAGATTTGTAGACCACCCAGCTGGGTGAAGGTGTGAACTGAACTCCAGCACTGCTTGTTGGAGAGCTCCAGATCAGACACCCACTTTGGCAGAGCTGTCTTATTCATTGTTTGAGCAGACTCTGAGCACCCACCTCCTGGACAGAAGATCACGACTTGTGCGTTACCAGATGAATACACATGGACAATCACAAAAAGAATAGTTAACTTAGTAACTGTGGTTCTTCAAGATGTATTGTCCACACATATTCCACAACCTTCCCTGCCCTTCTTCCCCACTACTGTGGAGTCCTGTACCACCTAGATTCTGATTTAGGAAGCAATTGAAGGGTAATTGTGACCGCCCTCATTCCTTTATGCCCTTGGCTGTGGAGAGTGAGAGGGTATCTAGGGCACAGGTGTGGCCCCAGCAAACTCCAAAAGAATCTATCTCATATGAGGCATATGTGCACCAGAATTGGAATACATGTGGGGAACGCATATCGAAGAACCACAGTTACTATAGAGTTTCAGAGTAGCAGCCGTGTTAGTCTGTATTCGCAAAAAGAAAAGGAGTACTTGTGGCACCTTAGAGACTAACCAATTTATTTGGGCATAAGCTTTCGTGAGCTACAGCTCACTTCATCGGATGCATTCAGTGGAAAATACAGTGAGGAGATTTATATACACACAGAACATGAAAAAATTGGTGTTATCATACACACTGTAAAGAGAGTGATCACTTAAGATGAGCTATTACCAGCAGGAGAGCAGGGGTGTGTGGGAAGAAAACCTTTTGTAGTGATAATCAAGGTGGGCCACTTCCAGGAGTTAACAAGAACGTCTGAGGAACAGTGGGTGGGGGGGAATAAACATGGGGAAATAGTTTTACTTTGTGTAATGACTCATCCGCTCCCAGTCTCTATTCAAGCCTAAGTTAATTGTATCCAGTTTGCAAATTAATTCCATTCAGCAGTCTCTCATTGGAGTCTGTTTTTTAAGTCTTTGTTGTAATATTGCGACTTTTAGGTCAGAGATCAAGTGACCAGAGAGATTGAAGTGTTCTCCGACTGGTTTATGAATGTTATAATTCTTGACATCTGATTTGTGTCCATTTATTCTTTTACGTAGAGACTGTCCAGTTTGACCAATGTACATGGCAGAGGGGCATTGCTGGCACATGATGGCATATATCACATTGGTAGATGTGCAGATGAATGAGCCTCTGATAGTGTGGCTGATGTGATTAGGCCCTATGATGGTATCCCCTGCTTTGATATGTGGACACAGTTGGCAAAGGGCTTTGTTGCAAGGATAGGTTCCTACGTTAGTGGTTCTGTGGTGTGGTGTGTGGTTGCTGGTGAGTATTTGCTTCAGGTTGGGGGGCTGTCTGTAGGCAAGGACTGGCCTGATTTGTGAGAGTGATGGGTCGTCCTTCAGGATAGGTTGTAGATCCTTAATGATGCGTTGGAGAGGTTTTAGTTGGGGGCTGAAGGTGATGGCTAGTGGCGTTGTGTTATTTTCTTTGTTGGGCTTGTCCTGTAGTAGGTGACTTCTGGGTACTCTTCTCGTTCTGTCAATCTGTTTCTTCACTTCAGCAGGTGGGTATTGTGGTTGTAAGAATGCTTGACCGAGATCTTGTAGGTGTTTGTCTCTGTCTGAGGGGTTGGAGCAAATTTTGTATCGCAGAGCTTGGCTGTAGACGATGGATCGTGTGGTGTGGTCAGGGTGAAAGCTGGAGGCATATAGGTAGGAATAACGGTCAGTAGGTTTCCGGTATAGGGTGGTGTTTATATGACCATCACTTATTAGCACTGTAGTGTCCAAGAAGTGGATCTCTTGTGTGGACTGGTCCAGGCTGAGGTTGATGGTGGGATGGAAATGGTTGGAATCATGGTGGAATTCCTCAAGGGCTTCTTTTCCATGGGTCCAGATGATGAAGATGTCATCAATATAGCGCAAATAGAGTAGGGGTGTCAAGGTTCCTCCCCCACTCTGAACGCTAGGGTACAGATGTGGGGACCTGCATGAAAACCTCCTAAGCTTATCTTTACCAGCTTAGGTCAAAACTTCCCCAAGGTACAAAATATTCCACCCTTTGTCCTTGGATTGGCCGCTACCACCACCAAACAAATACTGGTTACTGGGGAAGAGCTGTTTGGAAACGTCTTTCCCCCCAAATACTTCCCAAAACCTTGCACCCCACTTCCTGGACAAGGTTTGGTAAAAATCCTCACCAGTTTGCCTAGGTGACTACAGACCCAGACCCTTGGATCTTAAGAACAATGAATAATCCTCCCAACACTTGCACCCCCCCCTTTCCTGGGAAATGTTGGATAAAAAGCCTCACCAATTTGCATATGTGGCCACAGACCCAAACCCTTGGATCTGAGAACAATGAAAAAGCATTCAGTTTTCTTACAAGAAGACTTTTAATAGAAATAGGAGTAAATAGAAGTAAAGAAATCCCCTCTGTAAAATCAGGATGGTAGATACCTTACAGGGTAATTAGATTAAAAACATAGAGAATCCCTCTAAGCAAAACCTTAAGTTACAAAAAAGATACACAGACAGAAATAGTTATTCTGTTCAGCACAATTCTTTTCTCAGCCATTTAAAGAAATCATAATCTAACACATACCTAGCTAGATTACTTACTAAAAGTTCTAAGACTCCATTCCTGGTCTATCCCCGACAAAAGCAGCATATAGACAGACACACAGACCCTTTGTTTCTCTCCCTCCTCTCAGCTTTTGAAAGTATCTTGTCTCCTCATTGGTCATTTTGGTCAGGTGCCAGCGAGGTTACCTTTAGCTTCTTAACCCTTTACAGGTGAGAGGAGTGTTCCTCTGGCCAGGAGGGATTTTAAAAGGGTTTACCCTTCCCTTTATATTTGTGACAAGGGGCATTAGGGGACGAGAACTGAGGAAGCGTTGTTCTAAGTCAGCCATAAAAATGTTGGCACACTGTGGGGTCATGCGGGTACCCATAGCAGTGCCGCTGATTTGAAAGTATACATTCTCCATCTCCTCACTGTATTTTCCACTGATTGCATCCGATGAAATGAGCTGTAGCTCATGAAAGCTTATGCTCAAATAAATTGGTTAGTCTCTTAGTTACTGTAGAGTAAGTAACTGTTCTTTTTTTGCAAGAGGTTTTGGCAACTGCAAGGACAAGACATTTGTCACAGGGCTTAAAGGCAGGGTAAACAACTGGAAGGGTATACTTTTCCCCAATGTGCAAGGGTGAAAGCATCTATTTCAGACGTGTTTGATGTTAATTTCTGTTTTACCTTGTCATACTTGCTTTTTACAGTAAGAACAGAGAGACAATAGGAAATGAAATATGAGAAGCCTTTGCTAAAGCTTTTCAGGCAATGACACAGGCCACTGTCAAGAAATGATAGTGTAGTTGAAAATGGGTTAGGCCAGCACAGTGTGAGAGGTAATCCATTGAGGCAAGATGCCAAATTCCATGAGCTAGATTGTCCTGACCAGCTGCTTTGTTGCAGGAAAGCTTTTATTCTGGGGCCACTCATGCTGAACTTTCTGTATCACATCATCTGTGACAACGAGCTGTAAGATTAAAAAGGGACAGGATTTGTAACTGCTTAGCTGCATGTGTGACTTTCCTATGTATAGAATTTAACAGTACTGGCAGGTGCTAATTACAAATTATGTCTGTACAACACTGGTGTTTGTGTGTGGGGAGAGAGGATTTGTGTATATTAGAATAACCTGTTGTTTTTATTTTCAGGCAAACCTCTTCACTTGTACTTGGAAACCTTACTAAGAGATGACAGGCAGCATAGATTGAGCCATAAGCTCAAGGCTCTGAAGATGTCCCATTTTGGAAAGAAGCCACAAGATCTAACCAACGTTTTCCCAAAGCTAGGCCTATCACCTTTCTCTGCATCCAGTAAGTTCAGCTGAGATGGGGTGTCAACTTACATGTAAGTTTTAACAGGTGACCAAAGTGCAACCCTACAGTGTAGCCTACAGTTCCTGTCATTTCTGTAGAAAGTAGCAATAAACTCAGTACATAAACGTCAGGTGGTGATTGGCTTTGGCATCTTGCAAATTGCAGAAGTTCTCATCACCACAATGGAAAGCCTGCTTTTGGTTAGATGACCAAATAAATGGCTACTACAGAAACCCAGACAGCGTGATTGGGAATGAACTAACAAGAAAGTCAACGAAGAGAAACTTTTTGATCCTTGTGTGTGTTAAATCAAAGCATGTGTGTATCCACCTGCCAAGAGTGCCTGGCAAATCCCTGCCAAATGTTTCTGTTTCAGTTGTGTTCAGAGCTGCCATTGTTGCTCTTCACGGTCTTCTCCTGTACTCTTTTCTGTTTTTCTAGGTTCCTGTTTCTTTTAGCCCATTAAAGTGCATGATATTAAAACTATCCATAGAAGTTAAGCTCTTAGGAAAGCTGACAGAAGCACCCAGGGCTAAAAACCAATTCCATGTTAGAAAGAATTAATCCCCAGTTATAGCATCCGGTCTTGTTTAGTGTACCATGGTGGGTGTTTTCATTTGTTTTTTTAAAAGAATATATTTTCTTATACCCAGTACTTGCAGAAAATAGCAAGCATAGTATGCAGCCTGCAAACCAGACATGCCCATGGAGTTCTTATAATGGGGCCCACAGCTGCTGACTCTGACGTACTTATTTGTTTTGCCGTTGTTGATACGAATTATCATGAACAAACCAGAGAACGTATAAAGAAAAGAACTTTATGCTGAAAATACAGATTGGCACCAGGCAGTGTGGTGGTTGGCATTTGATGCACATCCCATGTGCATTCAGCTTTGTGCCTTCAGCTGTATGAAAAAGGAAGCACTATACACATTGGCTTAACAATAGTTAATTACCCTACCCATTGTTTTCAGTCTGTTTGTTTCTCTTTGAGAGAGAAGGTTACTTGCAAAGACTGTAGATGTCATCCATCCAATAGTTGGTACAAGAGGCATTGAGTAGAGAATGGTCATGCTTGTTAGCACTGAAGTCACTCTCCTTTCCAGGTGTAAGGAACCTACTAAAGAAGGCAAACTATTACACTTAAATATAAACTCCATCAGTCTTGCATCCTGTGTCAGTTTCGATGGCTTTACTATGTGCTTTAGAATAGCTGCTATAGTATTCTGTCTTAGGTCCCTTCTGCTCAGGGATTAATCTTGGCTTCTCTCCAGTGGTGTCAGAGAGCCTTTCTCTTCTGTGGCAAATGCTACTGCTGCCAGCAGTGCACATTCAGTGTTTTCTCGGATAATAATTCACTTCCTTTGATTCATGTTTGAGAGGACACATCAGCCTTTCTGTGCAGTTTCAGTTGACTATGGTGGTATTCTTCACTTCCTGTCCTAAAACTGTGTACTGTGTTTGAGATAATTTGATCAGCTGCTGCATTTTAGTGGTGAGTGCAAAGATCTTTATATATCACTTCTCCTCCTCAGAGTAGTGTCATGGGGCTTAATTGTAGTGGTTGACCGTGTTTTTTAAATTAATGTGATACACAAAAAGGAGTGATTCAAAGATGGGGCTAATGTGATCAGCTCAACATATGAGGAAGATTTTTGGTGGCCACTTTTTGAACATACTGGAGGGGAGTCTACTGTTTTTGATACTTATATTCATTGCAAACACCCAGCAAAGATGAATTTCACAGGTGATATGTTCAATTCTGTGCAGTGCTAATGGTTTCACTTGGGTTTTCTGACTTGTAGATTTTTCCCCATTTCTTTTATTTTAACATTTCTTCTACAATACAGACTGCATTCCCCAGCTGGGTTCTGGTGGACTGACAGATAAGAGCAGCAATGACTTATGAACAAATTACTCTGGATTTACTTGGGTTCTCTGTTCATGTGCTTTATTAACAGGTTCATTGTTTAAAGGGGAGAGGCAGCTTAAAGGAACAGACAATCACAGCTTGCTTGTTTCCGGTTCTCAGACACATAAACATAGTCCTTTGATGCACCACCTACCAACTTTGTATCTAGAAACTCCTCCAGCGCCATCTTCCAGCCAGTTCCCTTCCGCTGGTAATTCAGCAATGGTGAGTCAGAACATAATCTGTGTCAAACAAACCTAAAAAAGGGAGCTGTTTTTTTAATGCAGCTGGTGAACATCTGCATTGCTGGACATGGCCAACGGATGCTAGACTCATCGTGGACACCCTATGCCAAAGTTATGGGAGGGGAGTCCTTGCCTGCCAGTAGGCTGCAGGGACAATCTGGAAATGCCTTTATTAAAATGATCTTGGTATTAGACAGTAGTAACTACTTGCTTCAGTGGTCTTAGCCAGCACCCAAAGTGGCCAGGGTGCCTGCTGTGCACCACCAGGGCCAGCATATGTGGTCTATAAATTTGTTACTAAGCATACACCATCAGTAAAAACAAGTGCAAAGTACTTCACTTAGGAAGGAAAAATTGAATTCACAACTACAACATGGGGAATAACTGGCTGTGTGGTAGTACTGCTGAAAAGTATCGGGGCATTATAGTGGATCACCAATTGAATGTGAGTCAACAATCTGATGCAGCTGTGAAAAAAAGCAAATATGATTCTGGGGTGTATTAACAGGAGTCTTGTATGTAAGATACAGGAGGCAATTGTCCTGCTTTATTCAGCACTAGTGAGGCCTCAGCTGGAGTACTGTGTCCAATTCTGGGCACCACACTTTAGGAAAGATATGGACAAATTGGAGAGAGTCTAGAGGAGAGCAACAAAAAACGATAAAAGGTTTAGAAAACATGACCTATGAGGAAAGGTTAAAAAATCTTGGCATGTTTAGTCTTGAGAAAAGAAAACTAAGGCGGGACCTGGTAACAGTCTTGAAATATGTTAAAGGCTGCTATAAAGAGGACTTGGATCAATTGTTCTCCATACCCGCTGAAGGTACGACAAGAAATCATGGGTGTAATCTGCAACAAGGGATATTTAGGTTAGATAGGATCTGGAATAACTATAAGGATCTGGAATAGGCTTCTAAGGGACATTGCAGAATTCCCGCAATTTGAGGCTTTTAATAAAAGGTTGAACGAACACCAGTCAGAGATGGTCTAGGTTTAGTTGGTCCTGCCACAGCGCAACGGGCTGGACTTAATTACTTTTTGAGGTCCCTTCCAGCCCTACTTTTCTCTGATTCTGTCAGTCCTGTGCATAAACAAATCCTTGTGTGAGCTCTGTGACTCAACTTTGTTTTGATCACAAATTAAGTGGGAGAGAACAGAATTAGAGAGGCAGGGAGGGGAAATGCTACATCTCACGATAGTCATTTGTATAAGCCCATATAGGATAAGTATTGACTGGCTCCTGTCCAGGCCTCTGTGGATATGGGGAGACTGCTGGGTTGGAGGGAGGAGACTTAGAAGTAGCAATTATTACATTTATTGCTCTTCCTCCCCCCGCCCCCCTCCCCCCACATGCTATTTTTGACTAATGGGCAGCTGTTTCAGGCTTGACTGACAGAAGCAAGATGGAGGAATCCCAAAGCTGAACTGCTTTCCTGTTGCCCAGATAGCTTCAGCAGGGCAGGCCCATCTCCATCCTGCGTTGTCTGCTCCAGATCCATCTCATGCTTCACTGCTATATCCAAAATATTTGTAAACTATTCTTCTTTGAGGACTCCTTCACAGAGTCTACTGACATTGTCAGCTCACTTGCTTGGAGCCTCATTACCAGAAGCTGTCCATCTTTCTGGCCCCACCTTCTATAGGTGACTCCATTGGGAATGCCCAGCTGCAGTTGTCTAGGAGTAGAGTTGGAAGTTGGACCTGTTAGCCTTGCCTGCTCTGGAGTGGAACAATCTTTTCAGAAGCTTCCTAAACCAAATTCTAAAGGATTTTATGGACAAGTCTTCCCATCTGTGTTTCAAATTTTTTACACTGTGCTCATCACTGTTGACATCCGAGCACCTAACTTTTTGCTGCTACTGACTTAAAGTGTGTCTACATAACAAAAACAAAAAAACACCCCTGCAGTAGTAAATATTAGAGTTCAGATCAGCTGACTTGGGGTTGCCCTTCAGGGCTAAAAATAGCAGTGTAGATGTTCCCACTCAGGCTGGAGCTCAGATTTCAAGACCTAGTGAGAAGGGAGAGCCTCAGAGTCTGAGCACCAGCCCAGTTTGGAACATCTACACTACTACATTTAGTCCTGTAGCATGAGCCCCACAAGTCTGACTCAGTTGACCCGGGCTCTTAGACTTGAGGCTGCTGGGGGTTTTTTGCACCATAGATATACCCGCCGTCTGGGTTTGAGCTCTTCACCTAGAACTGAGAGGCCTTTTGTTCTACGCTGAGTATGGAGACTTCCAAAAACCTGATTTACAAGTAGAGGGAAAACTTAGTTTCTCAGGGCTCAAGCTCAAATTCCAGTGTGGGGAGGAGACTTGCTTAGCTGTGAATAATTGCGTAATAAATAGTACTTTGTTCTGCTATATGATCTTAAAACACTTTACAAATATTAGGATTAGCAACATCAACATAAGATAGGTAAATATCCCCACTTTAGAGAAGAATAAATTGAGCCATAGGGTTTGCTTGATGTGGCCAGAATATCACAGCAGGTTGGTGGAAGAACTGGGGAAAAAACTCAGGAATCCTGCTTACACCATTACTCAAAACACTAGGTAACATGTACCTCTTGTTCTGGGGAAGTTTCTTTTTCCATGGTATGATTTAAATGTTCTTTTGTGTTGACACTAATGCTCTTTCTGGGTTTTTTCCCTTTCCGCTCTGCGTGTGGTTTCAGCTATCCTCAAAGAAAAGAAAAGTGGAATGTTCTTACGACATCAATAACATTGTGATCCCAATGTCGATGGCAGCAGCCACTCGAGTGGAGAAGCTGCAGTACAAAGAGATTCTAACACCAAGGTATCTGCAGATGGGA
The DNA here is from genome assembly GCF_965140235.1 of Caretta caretta. Classification (NCBI taxonomy): domain Eukaryota; kingdom Metazoa; phylum Chordata; order Testudines; family Cheloniidae; genus Caretta; species Caretta caretta. Next base: position 267,397,339 of record NC_134207.1, on the reverse strand, counting down.
AAGTATTAATAATTCCCTTTGTGTTCTGTGTAGGGTGGTGGTGTTTTGGCTGTGAAAAGAGAAAGCTATTTCTCTTTTGCTAAAGCTCTGTCTTTCGTCAAGAAACAACAATAACTTAAATTAAGACAGTATATCTTTAAAAAAAAAAACAACCTTAATCAAAAAGGATGCAGTTTGTCACCTCAAAGGGAATTTCATGGCAGCATCGCCCACTGGCCAACTAGCATATGACAGCAGTGTTTGGTCTGGGTAAATGCTTCCCAGCTGATGGCTGAAAAATTCCCAGACATGAAAAAGGTTAGCAAGGGAAATTAGTCTCTTGTTCAGTTGTTGGCACATGTCGTTGTAGGGATATTAGCAGACCGGGCAAAGAGGTTTGAACTGTATGAGTGCTTCAAGGGTATAATTACTAGTTTCAGAAAGATTGAAATAGCGGAGATACTGCTGTAGGAGTGAGGACCGCTGGAAGCGCTGTGCAGTACTACATGCAGTTTCTGCACATCCTATTTCCTGGTTCTGATTACTGTTATTATTTATTCAGCATCCAGTCTTCTGTGTACCTCCAACTTGTAGTGAGAGATCTCTGCCCCTTGCAATCTAAGTAGACAAAATACAGATGAGACTTTTATGTAAAAGAGAGAGAGAGAAAGTGATTGATTGGTCATGGTCGATGAGATGGTCATTAGTTCCACAGTTGTTCATTGTTCACTTTCATAAGCCCTGCCATTTTTGCTTTCCCTCAAAGCCTGTCAAAACAGAGTCCAATGAGATTGAATTTATCAGGCTTCTGTTGTCACATTGCTGGCTGGTGCATACATGAGACATCTAAATCTATGGCTTCTAGGTGTGTATGTCTGTACTAGGAAGCTTTGTCAGTAAAGCTAATCACCTTTGATCTAGTGTCCAGCACCTATGGGGAAACAACTGTGAGGCCAGGTCTTGGCTCTGGGTCTTAGCCAAGAGGGTGACATGGCAGCAAGTGCAGAATTGTTCTGACAATGAGTGTTCTTTCCTGCAGCTGGAGAGTGGTAGAGCCCAAAGATGTGGAGCCATTGGATCACATGGACTCTGAGGTGAGACAAAATCTACTGTCACACTGTTTCTGGCCTCAAGCACTATTGACAAATGATAAACGTCGTTAGAAGTAACAGCCATCCTGAAAATGTCTGATTGGCATTTTGTATTATTAGAAGAAATAAAGATTGAGTGTAAAACTGCTAAGCCTGGAGGCTTTATTAAGCGAAGTCTGTAGCAAATGTTGTCCAGCCACAGCGCACAGCTTAATCAGTGAGCTGCCAGTATATGCGTGAGGGTCAAAGCGTTCCTCTGTCAAGAACACAACCGGGACGTGGGCGGTCATGCCTACTGGCGCAAGCCATGGGGGTGGTCAGGCCTGGAGGTTAGAGCTGAGCCACGAATCAGGACCCCAGGACACCCAGGCACATAGTTGAGGCCAGAACAAATGGGTGAGCTAGAGATGCAGTTGGGAACTGAAGCCAGGGGTGAGAGCCAGGGATGTCAGGGACAGAGTAGGGTAAGAACCCGGAGCAGGTACAAGAGCAGGCTGGGCAGGAGCAGGTACAGGCTGGATGGGAGCAGAAGCAAGAACTGGAGCAGGCACAAGAGCAGATTGGGAGTAGCAGCAGGTACATTATACAGGAAGCAGGATCAAGCTCAGCTGTTGAGTGTGATGCATTGAGCAACCCAAGAGTTCTGGCTTCTTCTGGGTCGGGTAGTAGCTTAGCCCTACCCCTTCACCAATCAGGAAGTACAGTAAATTAGGTAGCCCCTGCCAGGATCAGCTATGCCCAGTGTGTTACTAGGAGGCTGACCCTATTACAGCTGGCTCCCTTGACAGCACATGCCCCCAACCCTCAAGGGTGCTTTCTAGGGGCCTTATGGCCCAGTTTTTCTAGGTTCTTCAGGTGAAAAGTGTGTGTGAGCTCCAGAGCATAGACATTCCCTTCTGATTCCCAAGACCATTCTTCTGGACCATAACCCTCTTAGTCCACCAGGTTGTAAAATAGACCTCGGATTCATTTAGAATCCAGGATTTCTTGCCTTTCATATTCTTCTTGACCCTGGACCTCCATGGGAGTGGGCCATGAAGCAGAGCGAGATTATTTTTGTGTAGGCCTTCAGGAAGGATACGTGAAAAACTGGATAGACTTTCATGGTTTTAGGCAGCTGGAGTTGGGTTGACTTGTTCAGTGATCTTGAACGGACGCAAGTATTGATGATTTTATTTGGCAGGTGGGTAGGAGGATTTGAGGTGTTTAGCAGACAGCCAGACATTATTACCCACTCTTAGTATATGTGCAACTTGGTGATCTTGGTCAGCATGGTGTTTATAAGTTTCCTTGGTGGCTTCCAGATGCTCCATAAGTTTTTGGTGAACTTGGTGAAGGTGGGTAACAAGGTCTGTCTCAACAAGAATTTGAGAGTCTGCAGAGGCGGGAGGGAGGAAATGAGTGAAAGCCGTAATTGGCCAAAAAATGGACTGTTGTAGGTGGAGGCATAGACAGAGGTATTTTAAGCAAATTCAGTGTATGGCAGGCAAATGACCAGTTATCTTGGCAATAGTTAAGGAAGCATCAAAAATATTGCTTGAGGATTTGATGTACCTACTCCATCTGCCCGTTGATCTATGGGTGGTAGGCTGGGAAGATGAAGAGTTCAATTCCTAGGATTTTATAGAGTTCATGCCAGAACCAGGAAGTGAACTGTGGGCCCCAATCAGACACTATTCCAACTGGCCGTCCATGGAGCCAAAAAACATGGTTTAGGAAAATGCAGAGTGTTTTGTGAGTGTTGGGGGGAGAGCGAAAAGAAATAAAAACACACCATCTTCATGAACAGATCAGTGGTTTCCAGGATGACAGTGCAACCGTGGGAGAGAGGGAGCTCTACAAGAAGTCCTTTGCCACCATGGACCAGCATTCAGGTGGGGTGGCAGAAGCTGGAATAATCCAAGCATTTTAACATGTGGGCACTTGCTTTGGAAGGTTAGATCAGAGAAGTTTCAGAGTAACAGCCGTGTTAGTCTGTATTTGCGAAAAGAAAAGGAGTACTTGTGGCACCTTAGAGACTAACCAATTTATTTGAGCATGAGCTTTCGTGAGCTACAGCTTACACAGTTTAGAACTTATACAGCTCTGAGTGTATATAAAGTCTGCTGCAGTTTCCATGGTATGCATCCGATGAAGTGAGCTGTAGCTCATGAAAGCTTATGCTCAAATAAATTGGTTAGTCTCTAAGGTGCCACAAGTACTCCTTTTCTTAGATCAGAGAAGTCAATGTATTTCTTCACGTCAGTACTCACCCTTGGCCAGAAACTTCGTACCTCCAAGTCCTGAGTCTTATGGTGTCCAAAATGGCCAGCACCTACTGTGTCAGGGCATATTCTTAACACTTTGAGTCTGGGTTGATCATTCAGAATGTAAAAGTGCTTGCTAAAATATAGTGAACCATTGTGCAAATGGAAGCCTGAGCTGAATGGTGCACTGAAGGTATCAAGGGTCTCTCAGAGTTTGGCTGCTTGCAGGTCTTTTGGGAGTAGAGTCCGAATCACAGATGGTAAATCCTGGGCTGTGGTTCCACCAACAGAATTAGATGGTCATAGCACAGTGCTTTGGGGAGTAGTGTTCAGCACAGCATATTTGTCCTTGTGGGAAAGGCCATCTGCTTTCGCTTTCTGTGATGCAGGGCAGTAGGTAATACTGAAATCAAATCTGGCAAAGAAAAGGGACCACGGATCCGATGATTAAGCCATTCAAGGATATTCTAAGTTCTTGTGATCGGTGATGACCTGGATCAGGAACCGAGCCCCCTCCAAAAAGTGTTGCCATTCTAGTCCCAGATATCATAGTTCTTCTCAGCAGGGGTTAGTTTATGTAAATAATACACACATGGGTGGAGTTGGTGATGCGGGCCTGCACTTTGTGGAAGTACGGCCCTGATTGCAATGTTTGAGGCTTCTGCTTCCATGGTAAAAGGTTTGGATACACAAGAATGGGAGCTGAAGGGAAGGCTTTCTTTAGCTTACTGAAAGCAGACTGTACTTGGGGTAGATGATATAGCCAAGTTTGCAAATTAATTCCAATTCAGCAGTCTCTTGTTGGAGTCTGTTTTTGAAGTCCTTTTGTTGTAATATAGTGACTTTTAGGTCAGAGATCGAGTGACCAGAGAGACTGAAGTGTTCTCCGACTGGTTTATGAATGTTATAATTCTTGATATCTGACTTGTGTCCATTTATTCTTTTACGTAGAGACTGTCCAGTTTGACCAATGTACATGGCAGAGGGGCATTGCTGGCACACGATGGAATATATCACATCGGTAGATGTGCAGGTGAATGAGCCTCTGATAGTGTGGCTGATGTGATTAGGCCCTATGATGGTGTCCCCTGAATAGATATGGGGACACAGTTGGCAATGGGCTTTGTTGCAAGGATAGGTTCGTGGGTTAGTGGTTCTGTTGTGTGGTGTGTGGTTGCTGGTGAGTATTTGCTTCAGGTTGGGGGGCTGTCTGTAAGCAAGGACTGTCCTGTCTCCCAAGATCTGTGAGAGTGATGGGTCATCCTTCAGGATAGGTTGTAGATCCTTGATGATGCGTTGGAGAGGTTTTAGTTGGGGGCTGAAGGCGATGGCGAGTGGTGTTCTGTTATTTGTCGGGCGTGTCCTGTAGTAGGTAATTTCTGGGTACTCTTCTAGCTCTGTCAACCTGTTTCTTCACTTCAGCAGGTGGGTATTGTAGTTGTCAGAATTCTTGATAGAGATCTTGTAGGTGCCTCTCTGTCTGAGGGGTTGGAGCAAATGCGGTTGTATCATAGAGCTCGGTTGTAGACAATGGATCGTGTAGTGTGGTCTGGGTGAAAGCTGGAGGCATGTAGGTAGGAATAGCTGTCAGTAGGTTTCCGGTATAGGGTGGTGTTTATGTGACCATCGCTTATTAGAACCATAGTGTCCAGGAAGTGGATCTCTTGTGTGGACTGCTCCAGGCTGAGGTTGATGGTGGCATGGAAATGTTGAAATCAAGGTGGAATTCCTCAAGGGCTTCTTTTCCATGGGTCCAGATGATGAAGATGTCATCAGTGTAGCACAAGTAGAGTAGGGGCATTAGGGGACGAGAGCTGAAGAAGCATTGTTCTAAGTCAGCCATAAAAATGTTGGCATACTGTGGGGCCATGCGGGTACCCATAGCAGTGCCACTGATTTGAAGGTATACATTGTCCCCAAACGTAACATAGTTCTGGGTGAGGATAAAGTCACAAAGTTCAGCCAACAGGTTTGCCGTCACATTATCGGGGATAGTGTTCCTGATGGCTTGTAGTCCATCTTTGTGTGGAATGTTGGTGTAGAGGGCTTCTACATCTATAGTGGCCAGGATGGTGTTTTCAGGAAGATCACCGATGGATTGTAGTTTCCTCAGGAAGTCAGTGGTGGCTTGAAGATAGCTGGGAGTGCTGCTAGCATAGGGCCTGAGGAGGGAATCTACATAGCCAGACAATTCTGCTGTCAGGGTGCCAATGCCTGAGATGATGGGGTGCCCAGGATTTCCAGGTTTATGGATCTTGGGTAGCAGATAGAATACCCCAGGTCGGGATTCCAGGGGTCTGTCTGGGCGGATTAGTTCTTGTGCTTTTTCAGGGAGTTTCTTGAGCAAATGGTGTAGTTTCTTTTGGTAACCCTCAGTGGGATCAGAGGGTAATGGCTTGTAGAAAATGGTGTTGGAGAGCTGCCTAGCAGCCTCTTGTTCATTTTCCGACCTATTCATGATTATGATGTCAGAGTTGTTTCTGAGGCTGTGGATAGCATTGTGTTCTGCACGGCTGAGCTTATGGGGCAAGTGATGCTGCTTTTCCACAATTTCAGCCCATGCACATTGGCTGATGTAGTTTCTGGTTTTTGGAGAAGACAAGAATATCATCTAAATAAACAACAGATTGTTCCAGCATGTCCTGAAAATAGTCATTTATGAAATGCTGCAATGTAGAGGCATTACTTAGCCCAAATGGCATAGCTAGAACATGAGAACAGCCATACTGGGTCAGAACAAAGGTCCATCTAGCCCAGTATCCTGTCTTCTGACAGTGGCCAATGCCAGTTGCCCCAGAGGGAATGAACAGAACAGGTAATCCTCAAGTAATCCATTCCCTGTCAGTTATTCCCAGCTTCTGGCAAACGAAATACTCAAAATGCCTGAATGGAACCTGGAATACCATCTTCCACTCTTTGTCTTCCTTGGTATGAACCAGATTGCAGAGTCTGTGAAGTTTAGGGAAAAAACAGACAAGCAAAGTGTTTCAAAAAGTTCATTAAGTGTCAAAGGGTAGCAATTTTGAACAGTCTCTCTATTCAAAGACCAGTGAACAACGCAGGGGCCAGGGAGATGTCTTTTTTCATAACAAAAAAGATTGGATCCTCTGCTGGAAAGGCAGAAGGACAAATAAACCTCTTCTGGAAATTCTTATGGAAGTATTCCTGGAACATTTGAAGGTTCAGTCCTTAGAGGAAGTATGAATCATAGAATCATAGAATATCAGGGTTGGAAGGGACCCCAGAAGGTCATCTAGTCCAACCCTCTGCTCAAAGCAGGACCAATTCCCAGTTAAATCATCCCAGCCAGGGCTTTGTCAAGCCTGACCTTAAAAACCTCTAAGGAAGGAGATTCTACCACCTCCCTAGGTAACGCATTCCAGTGTTTCACCACCCTCTTAGTGAAAAAGTTTTTCCTAATATCCAATCTAAACCGCCCCCACTGCAACTTGAAGTAATCATAATTGTGATGTGTCGGTAAGACATCCGCTCTCTTTTTATCAAAGACATCAGCGAAGTCTGAATATTTCCCCGCAATACCTGAAGTGGGTGAGAGGGTGAAGGAGAGGGCGGCAGCTATCTTTGAACATCGCCCTTCAGCAGCTCCATTGTGAGAGGGTTTGGATCTGACACCAACCTTGGGAGACATAACTGGCAGCAGAATCTTGACATAAAGCACACCATGCCTGACCCCTACTGGATGCACAGGTCATGGTCATCCAGCCAAGGAATGATGGGGGAATGAGCGGCACAAATCCATCCAAATTGCAGAATCTCCTGGAGTGTGGTCCGAGTCAGCAGTGTCGTCTGGTGAATAACAGGGCCAGAGGAGTGGGGGACCCATCCAATGGATTCCATCAAATCAGGGATGCTGTTACACTGAGTGGGAATGTTATGGGTCCAAGTAAAATCTAGGTCCATGAAGTTGTTAGAGGCCCGAGTCCACCAGTGCCCTTAGCTAAACTTCAAACATGGCAGGGTGTTGTAGCCAAAGAGGAAGTTGGAGGGTGGTGGCTCACTAGCCAACTACAGCCAGGTTACTGTTTGACATAAAGGGCTTTCCCAACTGGGACAGGACACGAGTCTTACTGAGACACCACTGTACATAGTGCCCGGGTTCCCGCAATATAAGCATAAATCTGGAGCTCACTGCAGGTTCCTTTCTGTGTTGGCAAGGCAAGGTCGAATTTCTTCAGCCTGTGGGTGTAGAAAACTGAACTTCCTTTCTAGTTGATGTTTGGCCAGGTGATCATCAATGCTGATGAACAGCCTGACCAGAGCATTTAGGTCAGACAGTGGCTCTACCTGCACCAGCTTGTCTTTGATTTCTTCATTCAAGCTATGCCGGAAATGGTAGTGCTGTGCTGCACTGATTCATTCCATCTAGTGTCAGCCACTAAGTGCCAGAATTCCATGGCGAATTTGGCTAATGGTCTATTCCCTAGAGTAGGAGCCAAAGCACCGTTGGCAGAGCAGGTACAATTCAGGTCATTGAAACAACTGCCATTTCTTCATGGAATTCCTCAAGCTGCCCTAACAAGGGGCTGGAAGTCTCCTGGAGAGGGGACTTCCAGGCCAGGGCCTTCCCAGTTAACAGGCTGATGAGTCCACATCAGGCCTGGTCAGTGGGAAATGACAGAGGTCATCACATGAACAGGAGGCAGCACTGATTCAGGAAGTTGCATAATTTCCCACAGTCACTGTCAAATTGGGCTAGCAGCAGAATTTTCAGTTCCTGAACCGGGGCCCTGGATAGTGAGACCTGTGCCTGCAGGGCCATGATTTGGATCTGTAGCTTCTGCAAGGTGCCCATTACCTCTGTGAGGAAGACGGAGACCTTAATGGGGGTCAACCTCACAGCAGAACCTCATCTTCAGTCTTTGTCTTGCAGGCTGCTCAATTTGTCAGGAACAGGACCGGGAGGTTAGCAGTTGGTCTTAGTGGTTGGAGCCATGGGGGAGGCCAACTCTGGAGGTTAGAGCTGAGTGGAGAATCTGAGCCATGGGATGTCCAGGGGCATAGTCAAGAGCAAAACTGAGGTCAGAGCCAGGGATCAGAAGCCAAATACCAGAGCCAGTAGGTGAACTGGCATGGTCAGGAAGCAGAGCCAGGGATGGAGAAGGGCAGGCTGGGCAGGAACAGGCACACAAAGCAGGAACTGGAGCTGTCACAAGACCAGGCACAGGCTGGAAGGGTGCAGGAGCAGGCACTGGGGAAACATGATCAAACACAGCTGCGGTGTGGGCTGGATTGAGCAGCCATTGAGCTCTGGCTGCTGCTGGGTCAAGTAGTAACATAGCCCTGCCCCTCCACCAGTCAGGAAGTGCAATCAGACAGCCCCTGGCCAGGATCAGCTATGCTCATTCTATTGGTAGGAGATTGACTGTGCTGCAATTGGCTCCCTGACATCTGCATCAGCTGTTATGAAAAAAGCATTTCTTGGGTCATCCCACTCTACAAGCAGCAGCTGTAGCAAACCCTTGAGTGGTGCTTTAATGTTCTTGGCATCCGTTCACATGATCTATATAATAGAGGCTTTGTCTGTCTCAGAGAATCCAGACAACAGTCTGATACATAAATTTCAAATTCAGCGGCTCATGAAAAGTATGACTGGGTTAGTGATTCAAAACAGTGGTTCCAATTCCCCAGTGAAGGGAAGATCTCGCCAACCTGAGCAACCATAGATGACGTGATTGAATGGTGTTGCTCGATGTTGGAAAGTCTCAACTCCTATGACAGAGGGCTTATTCAGTAAGAGAATTCATGCTGAGTTGTTCTAGTGGATTGTCGTGTTCTACAGAGAACAAACTGTGAAGAAAAATGTTCTATAGTTACATGAAAGAAACTTCTTTATATATTTATACATACACACTGTGATACAGAAGGGCCAGGGAGCAGTGGGAGAGTGCTAGAAGAGAAATATATAAGCTCAAGGCTAATTAAGGCGTGGTTCCCTGTAGACTAGGGAAGGTGACTGCAGGTTAATTGGAGCACCTGCAGTCAATTAAGGCCCTGTTAGGAACCTAATAAAACCCTGTGCGTCAGGCAGACAGGGGAGGAGGAGAAAGGACTGGAGCTTGGAGGTGTGTTGAGAGATTTGGAAGACCTGAGAACTGAAGTAAGGGAGACCCTGCCCAGCAGGACAGGGAGACTCCCTTCCCCCCCAACATCTAAGGACCAAGGGTAACCCCACCTAAGGGGGACGACGGTAAGAAACCCACAGGGGGGTTGAGAGCGAGGAGCAAACCCAGACCCCTCCCCTCTTCCCTCCTCTACCACCTTCCCAGGCTAGTAGCGGCGCCCTCGGCACCCAAGAGCAGGGGCAAAGGGTGGCATCTTAGCTCCCCGCCAAGAAAAGTGCAGGACCCACCAGACTAAAATTGGCCATCTTGCCACAACACACGCGCGCACACACAATTAACAGCATGAACAGATGTCTGATCTTCCAACATTCAGAATCCAATTATATAAATTAATAGGTAAGTCAGATACAGCGGATTTTGTTATTTTTGACCAGCCAAACCTGAAGCAAAGATTAAATCCTTGTTAACTTGATCCTATGTGAATTGACTTCCATTTGGAAACCCCCTTTTTTTAAAGGAACTCAGTGGGGCAAAACAGACTCTGGTTTCTCCAATATCATCCAGTAGACATTGCTGTTTGCTGAGTTCCATGGTACAGAATCACAGGGTTTCTACTACTTTGTACTTGACCAAACAGTAATGTCACCCTGAAGACAGAATGTCATCTTTTGAATATTAGAGGGAAAACTAGCTTTGTTCTTTTTCCTAGCTGGAAGACACTTCTGATGAGACCTATTTGAACCATCACACCAAGTATGAGGAGCTTGAACGAGCCAGATGGGATTCGTGGGCAGCAGCTGTTTCCCACAAGCGAGGAAACAGGTATCAGTTTCTCATTAGCACTATGTAGCAAGGCATGGAAGCAAGAATCTTTATTTCTTCTTCATGTTAAACTATACAGAGATCCTGCTTTGGGGTTGTCATATTCTGGGTTGCACTCCAGACCAGTGAGGGGTTGTGTTGTCATAACTCCCAACGTGGGCCACTCACAACATGTATTCTACACTGATCAGCCCTCTCCTGGACAGTTCAGCTATTAAAGGTCCATTGTCCCCGTAAAGGGTTAACATTCAACAATCTGCTTCTTGAACTGTTAGCAAACAGTTCAGTTTAAACACAGCACTGGATTGGTTTAGATTAAAAAATAAAACAAGATTATTAACAAAAGAAGATAGGATTTTAAGTGGATTCAGGTACCAGGTATTAATGTCAGAAATGGTTACAAGAGAAATAAAGACAAAATGCTTTCTAGTAGCTAAAATTTAAGAAGCTAGATTTGGTTCAAGGTAAAATCCTTACAACATGTTCCCAGCAATAAGGCTGACCAAATTCTCAAGTCAGACCTCCCCAAAAAATCAAAAGGCTGGTTCCTTTGTCATCTTAGGTGAAAGAGAAAGAGCTAGAGCTTGGGGTTCCTCTTCAAGTGCTTGCTCATGTCCATTCCATATTAGGTGTGTGTGCTCGCCACATGCACTGGTGCCAGAAGTTTTTCCCTCAGCAGTATCCATAGGGGACCGGCTCTTATGCCCTCTGGAGTGGCGCCTGCATGGTGCGATATAAGGGGCACCGCTGGCTCCCCCCACCCTCAGTTCTTTCTTGCCGCCAGTGATGGTGCTGGAACATCATCTGCTTCAGCTAGCATTGTTTCATTCTCTGTTCTTGCAAACTTTGAAAACCTGTAATATAGTTGTATATAGTTAATATAATATATAATATTATATATAATATAGTTGTATATAGTTAATAGTTGAATTAGTTACCCTTAGTAATAGTTCTTGAATGGGACTCAGCCGGGGGACGGGACATGTCATGTCCCGGTCCCCAGGCTTTAAGCCCTGCGATGGTTGCAAATAGCCTTTGCCCATCAATAATCCACATAGTAGCTGCTTACGGTGCTTGGGTGAGGGGCACGTAAGCGACAAGTGTCATCTTTGTAAGTCATTCAAACCTAGGATGAAAAAGGAGTGGGACAATCGCTTAAAGGTGCTCCTGATGGAGTCAGCACTCACTCCGGCACCAAAGCACCAGTCCGACTCAGCACTGAGCACCATGGCGTCAGTGCCGTCCATGAGCCGGCACCGGTCCCCCTCCACAGCTCTGGCCAAGAAGCCGAAGAAGACTGGGAGGAGGAGGATCGCCTACTTCCCACAAGGGAAAAGACAGGGCTGGGGGTGAACCAAGACCCACGCCAGGCAGCTCAACGCCTCCTTTGGGAAGTCAGGCCCCAGCTCAAGCCGAGTGGTGCAGCCCATCCCATGCTTTGCCTGCATCTCCAGATAGCAGTACAGGCCTCTGCCAGCTACAAGTGCCATCGAGGCCCTGCAGGCAGTTCAAGAGATCCTGATGCTTCCAGTGCCGCCCACACTGGCTCCAGCGGTATCCAGGTCTCGGGGTAAACCCGCCTTGGGATCTCCATGTGTCCCCACCTCAGCGGCACAGTTCCCCTTCACGTGGAACGTCCCGCTACTGCTCGCCCGCATGAAGCCATCACGCCTCAGATAGGCAGGGTCAACGGAGCCCTCTTCGGTCCCCGCACCTTGGGCACAGACTGCGGGATTCGAGGCACACCTCTCTGGTAGTCTGGCACAGACACACCGAGGCATGCGCCCCGAGGCAGGAGCACCAAGACCAACCCCTTGCATCGCCAAGAGCTCGGTATAGATCCAGGGGTCAAGGTCACGAGACTGCAGTCGTCCATCTCCGAGATGGGGATCACCATGTTTGGGGATTTCCTCCTGGCAGCTGGCACGTGTACCGGTCGGGTAGAGTAAGGCGTAGATCACCGGTTTCCGACGCCGATACGCCGAAGGCCATCGGTCCCCAAGGCCCCAGCCAAGACATTCATCCTGCTCGGACAGGTCTGCCTCCAGGGGCAGCGACCGGCATTGGTCAGATAAGAGCCACCGCTCCACCCAATCCTGGTCGTTGGGTAGCAACCGCTCCGGCACTGAGCAGGGCTTTCTAACTGCTGGACAGCCTCCAGTTTCTGCGGTGCTGCCTACATCAGCAGCACCAAAATCTGTCCCATGGCCCCAGGCACAATGGCCAGCGCCATGGAACCCCTGGGGGTTCACCCAGGCTTCCCAGGCTGGTCGCTTGGTGTTGGGAGCCTCAGCCTGGCCTGCGGCCTCGGCATCCCAAACCCCTCCAGTACCCAAGACTTTGAGGGGGAAGGATCCCACAGGTCCAGGAGGACTTGGGGGAGCAGCCTACTAGACCACCAATGAACGTGGAGATTCCTGTGGTACTGGCATCGTCCTCGTCATCACCAGACAAGGCTATCACAGAGGCGCCTCACCCAGTTCCTCAGGATGACGCTAAAGCACACCAGGAATTATTAAAGCGGGTTGCATCTAACCTGGGGCTCCAGGCCGAGGAGTTGGAAGAACCTTCAGACTCCTTGTTTGATGTCCTCTGTTTCTTGGCCCCTGCCAGGGTGGCCCTTACCCCTTCATGAGGGGGTATCAAAGATTACCACCGCCCTGTGGCAGACTCCCTCCTCTTTGCCCCCTATCTCTAAAGGGTTGAATGCAAGTACTTTGTGCCAACAAAAGGGCATGAGTACCTATACTCCCACCCGGCCGGCCCCCAATTCCCTTGTGATTTGAGGCAGTTAACCACAGAGAGGCAAGGCCAACCAGGGGCTACCCCCAAAAATAAAGACTCAAGGAGGCTGGATCTTTTTGGGCATAAGACTTGTTCGTCTTCTAGCCTGCAATTGAGAGTGGCCAATCACCAAGCCCTCCTTGGCTGCTATAATTACAACATGTGGCAGGCCACAGGCAAGTTCCAGGATTCGCTCCCCGAAGGGTCCAGGAAAGAATTCCGGACAATCCTCGAGGGCACGACAGCAGCCAGACAGCCCTCCAGGCGGCTTCTGATGCGGCAGACTCTGCAGCCCACACCATGGCCTCTGCCATCTCCATGCTGCAAGCTTCCTGGCTGCTCCTCTCAGGCTTGTCCACCAAGGCTCAGCAGTCGATGCAGGAACTTCCCTTCGACGGCCAGGCCCTATTTGCAGAGCAGACTGATACCAAGCTGCATGGTTTAAAGGATTCCTGTACCACCCTGAAAATGCTGGGACGGTACGTCCCAGGCCCAGCACGTAAGCAGTTCAAACCGCACCAGCCTCAGGGACAAGGGAGCCAGCCTCAGCAGGACTCGCCTCACAAGAAGGCCAATAGCTACGAACGCCACCCTCTGCTCAGTTGGGCTCCACCCGGAATAAGCAAGGGGCCAAGCGACCACTTTGAGGGTGCGCCAGAGGGCGACCTACCAGATTATTCCCTGGATCCATCTTCCCAGGTCTTTTCTAACCGCCTTTCACTTTTCCTCCCTGCATGGACCACAATAACCTCAGACCGCTGAGTCCTGAACACAGTGGCGCAGGGCTATACCCTTCAGTTTCTTTCTACACCCCTTCCCTGTCCCTCTTCAGGGATCCTGCGCAGGAGGTCCAAGGTTTTCTGCAGATGGGGGCGGTGGAGGAAGTTCGTCTAGAGTATAGGAACAGGGGCGTTTATTCCTGATACTTTTTTATCCCAAAGGCCAAGGGCGGTCTGCGTCCCATTTTGGACCTGCGAGACCTCAACAAGTACCTAAAGAAGCTGAAGTTCCGCATGGTCTCCCTGGCCTCTATCATCCCCTCCCTGGATCCGAGAGACTGGTATGCCGCCCTTGACTTAAATGACGCATACTTTCACATAGTGATCTTCCAAGGACACAGACGTTTTCTCCATTTCACGGTGGGATCGGGCCACTACCAATTTATGGTCCTCCCGTTTGGCCTGGCGACTGCACCAACAGTGTTTACCAAGTACATGTCGGTGGTGACGGCTTACCTCAGGTGCCGGGGTATCCAGATCTACCTGTACCTCGATGACTGGCTCGTCAAGGGCAGCTCCAGGTCTCAGGTGCAAAGGTGTGTTGCGGTGCTTGCAAACCACTTGCCACTCCCTGGGCCTACTGGTGAATGACAAAAAGTCGACGTTCATTCCAGAGCAAGGGATAGAATTCATCGGGGTGGCGCTTGACTCAACCTGCACGAGAGTGTTCCTGCCACTAGAAAGCTTTTGGGCCTTGACAGACCTTATCGCAGAGATGTCTGCGTTTCCCGACTACAGCCAGGGTCTGCCTTCGTCTGCTGGGCCACATGGCAGCTTGCACGAACGCTGTCCGCCATGCCAGGCTCCGGATGCGGCCCCTGCAGCAATGGCTGACGACTGCCTATTCCCAGTTCATCAAGTTGGTGTTAGATGCCTCGGACCTCAGCTGAGGTGCTCACCTCAGAGATCTCCAGACCCATGGTATGTGGTCCTTGGAGGAGATGGTGCTCCACATGAACATCAAAGAACTCGGAGCGGTCTGATTGGCATGCAGTGTCTTCCTACCTCACCTGTCAGGCAAGGTGGTGAGAGTCCTGACGGATAACACAGCCTCGATGGTCTACATCAACAGGAAAGGGGGAGTGTGCTCATCAGCTCTCTGCCAAGAGGCCCTCTGGCTCTGGAACTTCTGTGTCAACGAGATCCACCTGGAGGCTTGTCACCTCCCTGGCATCAAGAACACGATAGCGGATCACCTCAGCAGGGCATTCTCTTCTCACCATGAGTGGTTTCTCCACCAGGAGGTAGCCTACATGGTCTTTCAGAGGTGGGGAACTCCCCGGTGGACCTGTTCACCACCAGGCAAAACAGAAAATGTCATCGGTTTTGGTCTGGGCAAGGACTCCCTCTCCAATGCCTTCCTCCTGTCATGGTCAGGGGGCCTGATGTACGCATTCCCTCCGATCCTGCTCATCACCAAGGTCCTGGCAAAGATCAAGAGAGACAGCGTGCGGGTTATCATGAGTGCCCCAGTGTGGCCTCGCCAGCACTGGTTCGGCACACTCATGAACCTGTCAGCAGCCCCTCCCTGGCCCCGCCCAACCCACTGGATCTTCTGTCACAGGATCACGGTCGGCTCTTACACCCCCAGCCTCTGGTCCCTCCACCTCTCGGCGTGGATTCTGCATGACTGAAGCCAGAGGAGCAGACCTGTTCAGAGGAGGTCCAACAGGTCTTCCTGGGAAGTAGGAAGCCCTCAACTAGACTGACTTACCTGACCAAGTGGACGAAGTTTTTCCACTGGGCCTCCAAGCGTGGCATCTCTCCTTTGCAAT
The DNA here is from genome assembly GCF_965140235.1 of Caretta caretta. NCBI lineage: Eukaryota > Metazoa > Chordata > Testudines > Cheloniidae > Caretta > Caretta caretta. The sequence goes on along the minus strand of NC_134207.1, from coordinate 267,381,780 downwards.
CTTCCATACAGGCTGTCCTAGACTACCTGCTTCATTTGAGAAACCAGGGCCTGGCACACTCTTCTGTTAGAGTGCATCTCATGGCCATCTCTGGTTTTCACCCGCTGATCCAAGGAGAGATGGAGTTTTCCCATGACATGACTCTCAGATTCTTGAGGGCTTGAGAGAGACTCTTCCCACAGGTATGGACTTCTGTCCCACAATAGGATCTTAACTTGGTCCTCTCTAGGCTCACAGGCCTGCCCTTTGAGCCGCTGGGTTCCTGTTCCTTGTCCCATCTGTCATGGAAGGTCGCGTTCCTGGTGGTGGTGATGTTGGCAAGACGGGTCTCTGAAATTAAAGCCTTGACCTCAGAACCGCAGTACAGTCTTCTACGAAGACAAGGTTCAGCTGCGGCCCGACCCAGCCTTCCTGCCGAAGGTGGTGTCCTCCTTCAATATGAACCAGGACTATTTCCTCCCAGTGTTCTGTCCCAAACCACAGAAGACTAGTGAAGAGAGGCGTCTTCATAGGCTGGATGTCCAAAGGTCCTTGGCTTTTTACTTAGAATGTACCAAGCCTTTCTGTTAATCAATTCAGCTTTTCATCACTACAACGGATAGGATGAGAAGGGCCTTCTGGTGTCATCGCAGAGGATTTCCAATTGGATTATCTCATGCATAAGGACCTGTTGTGACCTGGTGGGGTTCTGCTGCCGCCCATTGTCAGAATCCACTCGACTAAAGTGCAGGCATCTTCAGCAGCCTTCCTGGCGCACATCCCTATCCAGGACATCTCTAGAGCCGCAACGTGGTCCTCTGTCCACACGTTCACGGCCCATTATGCCATCACTTAGCAGGGCATGGACGACGCTGGGTTCGGCAGAGCTGTGTTGCAATCTACACATCCGTGAACTCCTGCCCACCTCCAGGGGTATTGCTTTGGAGTCACCTAATATGGAATGGACATGAGCAAGCATTCAAAGAAGAAAAGACAGTTACCTTTTCCGTAACTGGTGTTCTTCGAGATGTGTTGATTATGTCCATTCCATGACCCGCCCTCCTCCCCCCACTGTCGGAGTTTCCAGCAAGAAGGAACTGAGGGTGAGGGGAGCTGGCGGTGCCCCTTATACTGTGCCATGCGGGCGCCACTCCAGAGGGCGCCAGAGCAGGTCCCCTACGGATACTACTGAGCGAAAAACTTCTGGCACCAATGCATGTGGCGAGCACACACCTAATATGGAATGGACATGAGCAACACATCTCGAAGAACACCAGTTACGGAAAAGGTAACTGTCTTTTTTTCTGCCCCTTTCTTTTGTAGTCCAGTTAACCTTGGAAGAGGATTCTTCTCAGGGTTACACCTCAAAGCAATATTTATTCAAAGAGTGAAGAAGGTGACATGGAGTCTGGTGAAGAGGGAGGTTCCATGTTCTTTGTTCTCACTTATGTTTGCTGAAATGCAGTTTTCTTTGTCTCCTGCCATCTCCTCTCCCTACTGTCTCAAGGACCCTGTTTACTACTTTTATGTAAATTGAGGTAAACGGAACATTTCTTGGTTCAGGATACTTCCGTCTAGGTTGGGCTGTGTAGTTTGAACATAACCTAAGAACATCATGCAGTGGGATTTAATAATTTTACGTATAATATTGCCACATACATTTCACCATGATATTATTGACCAGTGAGTTATTAGTTTTCAAATGGTATGTCACAAGTCATATTTTGTACAAAGATTATATAACAGCATGTAGGGTGTGAATACAGAGGTCACGGTTCCAAGGTATTTGACGTAATACCACAACATGTTGATTTTTAAAAAAAACTTGCATTATGTGGAATTAACAGGGCACACTTTACACATTAGATGGATTAAAAACTGGCTCAACTGATGGATCTCAAAATGTAGTTGTTAACTGGAGATATCAATGGTCAAGACTGTTTCTAGAAGGGGTCCCCAGGCATTGGTTCTTGGTCCAATGCTATTTAATATTTTTATCAACTATCTAGACAAACTTAAATTTTTGATAAAGTTATCAGATGACTAAGAGTGTTAATGAGGAGGACAGGTGACTGTTACCGGGTGATAAGGATCACCAGTAACATTCATACAAAATGCATTTTAATAAGTCAAATACAAGGTAATGCATCTGAGAACAAAGAATGCCGGTTATATCTACAGGATGGGAAACTCTGTCATGACTCAGAGAAGGACTATGGGGTCATCACAGATCAGTGGTTCTCAACCAAGGGTACTTGTACTCCTGGGGGTACGCAGCAGTCTTCCAGGGGAACATCAGCTCATATAGATATTTGCCTAGTTTTACAACAGACTACATAAAAAACATTAGTGAAGTCAGTATAAACTAAAATTTCATACGACTTGTTTATAGTGCTGTATATACTATACGTTGAAATGTAACTACAATATTTATATTCCAATTGATTTTATAATTAAATGGTAAAAATGATAGCAATTTTTCTGAAATAGTGTGCTGTGACACTTTTTTGTATTTTTGTGTCTGATTTTGTAAGCAAGTAGTTTTTAAGTGAGGTGAAACGTGGGAGTATGCAAGACAAATCAGACTCCTGAAAGGCATACAGCAGTCTGGAAAGGTTGGGAGCCACTGTCGTAGATTATCACCTTACCATGACCTTTCAGTCCAATGCTGTGGCAAAAAGACCGACTGCAGTCCTTGGATGTATAAAAAGGGGACAGTAGAAAAGTGACCTTGCCGCTCTACACTGCATTGGTAAGACTGCTACTACCATATAGAATCCAGTTCTGGTGTCCACACTTCAAGAAGGAAGTGGAAATGCAGCAGAGAGTTCAAAGAAGGGCCACAAAAATAATCAGGAAGCTGGAAAGTAAGGAGTCTCAGCTTATTGAAAAGAAGATGGAGAGATGACTTGATCACTGTCTCTAGGGCTTTAGGCACTTACATGTGGACAAGAGGTCTTATAGTGGGGCATTTTTCAACCTTGCTGACAAAGGTATAACAAGAGCCCGTGGCTGGAAGTTGAAGTTGGACAAATTCAACCTTGTAATAAGATATAATTTCCTAGCAATGAGGGTGATTAAACATTGGAACAGCTTACCAGGTGATATGGTGGAATTCCCAACGCTTGGAGTCTGTAAGGTGGAAATCAAATACCTTTCTAAAATATGTGCTTTAATGCAGGTCTGGGAGAAATTCTATGGCCCGGGAGGATGGGGATGCAGAGGGAGAGGAAGTTGTTGTGTCAGATTGGTGGTCTCTTCTGGCCTTGGAATCTAAGACTCTTATCAGTCCCCCATTCATCCCCTTCCTTCATGCATCATGGGGAAAACAGGATTGTCTGCATTGCTCCGAACATACTCATTGCAGCTCTGCATTAAGACAATGACTATAATCAAATTTTGTGTGTCTGTGCATCAGCTGATCACCTGCAGGGATCAGGAAGGAATTTTTTCCCCAGTGCATAATTAGATATATTCTGTTTGGTTTTTTACCTTCTTCAGAAGCATCAGACATAGGCCACAATTGGAGCTGGGACACCAGGCAGGGTGAACCAGTTCTTAGGTGATACAGAGAATTCATTTTAAATGCCTGCTGGTGTCTTGCTCACACGTTCTAACTAATTGCCAGATTTGGAGTCAGGAAGGAATTTCCCCTCAGGGTCAGATTGACAGGGGCGTTGGGATTTTTCACATTCCTCTGCAGCATGGGGCATGCATCAATTGCTGGGAAGATCTGGGCAGATCTCATTTAATCAATTTCCTGCCATTGTTGGGGCCTCAGGCATTGGTGGTACCTAAAACTCTCCTGGTCTCTGCCAGTGGCACAACAGTTCAGTCTTCTAAGGAGTGAATGAACTCTATAGAAGTATTTGAATGAAATGTAATGACCAGAGATATCATCTAATCTGATTTCTTTATATCACTGTCCGTTCTGGCCTTATACTTTGTGAAACTATGGTCGTTGTGAGCAAAGAAATCCTTGGCTGCTGATGACGTGGTTCATGTAACCAGTCTGCTGTGCTGACAAGCAAAGTGTTGATGAAATGTATATAGGATAGGGCCAGCTCATCAGAGTAGTGACACAGCATGTTATCATGTCACATGAGAAATTAGTTTCATACTAAGCTTGGGCCCTCATGTCTCATGCTAGGAACTAATAAGTTAGTGCAAACTCCATGTCCTTTTTTCAAATTACATCCCTTTAGCTTACCTAGGAGTGGAGTTGACAGATTGTAAACATGGGAATTTCTTCCAGCTCTCCTTGGTTAGACAGCAGGTCATAACATGCTGGAAAGGAGAAGAGAAATTTGGAAACCTGGAGTGGTGGGGGAGGGGGGTACAATGAACATATGTCAGGCCCTGAGGAGGAGGTGAAAGGATTTCAAATAAAAAAATGTGTGTGTGCAGTCAGAAACAGGAGGCAGGACTCTTCAGTATAACTTCCAATTACAGCAATCTGTTTGCCTCTGTACTTAGTAGTAGATGGTTTATACTGTTTTATCTCAGATTCCCCAAAGTCTCATCATGAGAAAAAGCAGCTAGCAAATACTTTCTTAATCTTAAAATTCACCACCACCAAAATTGGCAGAAATTGCCCAAGCAAAATTGTGAGCTATTGTTGTAGCAGACAATGGGGGAGAAGCTGCAATTCAGGGGCAAAGCACTAATTGCTGGAGACCATGACCAGCTGCTTGAATAAAGGAGGTATACAATGATTAATTCCAAACTTCTCTCAGTTTTGTGGCTCACATGTGCAGTATGCGGTGGCTTATTTTTATTTGAGTTCCATGTTAGTATGTAGTTATGTTCCTGTGTCTCATAGACTTTAAGACCAGAAGTGACCATCATGATCATCTAGTCTGACCTGCTGCACATCGCAGGCCACAGAACCTCACCCACCCACTCTTGTAATAGGCTTATAACCTCTGGCTGAGTTACTGAAGTTCTTAAATCTTGATTTAAAGATTTCAAGTTATAGAGAATCCGCCACTTACTCTAGTTTGAATCAGGAAGTGACCTGGTGGAGGAGTTGCACTGTATGTAAGAGAGCAGTATGATTGCTCAGAGCTCCAGTATGAAACTGGAGAAAAGCCTGTTGAGTCTTTGGGTTAAGTTTAGAGGTGAGAGCAACAAGGGTGATGTCGTGGTGGGCATCTGCTACAGACCACCAGACCAGGAGGATGAGGTAGACAAGGCTTTCTTCAGACAATGAACAGAAGTTTCCAGATCACAAGCCCTGGTTCTTATGGGGGACTTCAATCACCCTGACATCTGCTGGGAGAGCAATACAGCAGTGCACAGACAATCCAGGAAGGTTTTGGAGAACGTTGAGGACAACCAGAACCAACTAGGGGCCGTGTTCCTCTTGACCTGCTGCTCTCAAACGGAAGAAGTAAGGGAAGTAGATGTGGTGGCAACCTGGGCAGCAGTGATCATGAGATGGTCAAGTTCAGGATCCTGACAAAAGGAAGAAAGGAGAACAGCAGACTATAGACCCTGGACTTCAGAAAAGCAGACTCAGGGAACTGATGGGCAGGATCCCCTGGGAGGCTAATATGAGTGGGAAAGGAGTCCAGGAGAGCTGGCTTTATTTTAAAGAAGTCTTGTTGAGGCCAAAGCACAATTGGAGTTGCAGCTAGCAAGGGATGTGAAGAGTAACAAGAAGGGTTTCTATAGATATGTTAGCAACAAAAAGGAGGTCAGGGTAAGTGTGGGACCCTTACTGAATGAAGGAGGCAACCTAGTGACAGGTGATGTGGAAAAAGCTGAAGTACTCGATGCTTCTTTCGCCTCAGTATTCACAGACCGGGTCAGCTCCCAGACTGCTCTACTGGGCAGCACGGTATGGGGAGGAGGTGAGCATCCCTCAGTGATGAAAGAACAGGTCAAGGACTATTTAGAAAAGCTGGACGTGCACAAGTCCATGGGGCTGGATGCAATGTATCCGAGGGAGTTGGCTGATGTGATTGCAGAGCCATTGGCCATTATCTTTGAAAACTTGTGGTGATTGGGGGAGATTCCGGAGATTGGAAAAAGGCTAATGTAGTGCCCATCTTTCAAAAAGGGAAGAAGGAGAATCAAGGGAACTACAGACCGATCAGCCTCACCTCGGTCCCCAGAAAAATCATGGAGCAGGTCCTCAAGAAATCTATTTTGAAGAACTTGGAGGAGAGGAAGGTGATCAGGAACAGTCAACGTAGATTCAACAAGGGCAAGTCATGCCAGACCAACATGATTGCCTCCTATGGTGAGATAACTGGCTCTGTGGATATGGGGAAAGCAGTGGACATGATATACCTTGACTTTAGCAAAGATTTTGATACAGTCTCCCACAGAATTCTTGCCAGCAAGTTAAAGTATGGATTGGATGAATGGACTATAAGGTGAATAGAAAGTTGGCTAGATTGACGGGCTCAACAGGTAGTGATCAACGGCTCCATGTCTAGTTGGCAGCCAGTATCAAGCAGAGTGCCCCAGCGGTCGGTCCTGGGGCCGGTTTTGTTCAGCATCTTCATTAATGATCTCGATGATGGGATGAATTGCACCCTCAGCAAGTTCGCGGATGACGCTAAACTGAGGGGAGAGGTAGATACGCTGAAGGGTAGGGATAGGGTCCAGAGTGACCTAGACAAATTGGAGGATTGGGCCAAAAGATAACTGATGAGGTTCAGAACAAGGACAAGTGCAGAGTCCTGCACTTAGGACAGAAGAATCCCATGCACTGCTACAGGCTGGGGCCCGACTGGCTAAGCGGCAATTCTGCAGAAAAGGACCTGGGGATTACAGTGGACAAGAAGCTGGATATGAGGTAACAGTGTGCCCTTGTTACCAAGAAGGCTAACAGCATATTGGACTGCCTTAGTAGGAACATTGCCAGCAGATTGCGGGAAGTGATTATTCCCCTCTATTTGGCACTGGTGAAGCCACATCTGGAGTATTGCATCCAGTTCCACCACCCCTCCCCCACTGCAGAAAGGATGTGGACAAATTGGAAAGAGTCCAGCAGAGGGCAATGAAAATGTTCAGGGGTCTGGGGCACTTGACTTATGCGGAGAGGCTGAGGGAATTGGGCTTGTTTAGTCTGCAGAAAAGAGGAGTGAGGGGGGATTTGATAGCAGCCTTCAACTACCTGAAGAGGGGTTCCAAAGAGGATGGCGCTAGGCTGTTCTCAGTGATGGCAGATGATAGAACAAGGAGCCATGGTCTCAAGTTGCAGTGGGGAAGGTCTAGGTTAGGTATTAGGAAACACTATTTATTTCACAAGGAGGGTAAGAACATAAGAATGGCCATACTGGGTCAGACCAAAGGTCCATCCAGCCCAGTGTCCTGCCTACCGACAGTGGCCAATGCCAGGTGCCCCAGAGGGAGTCAACCTAACAGGTAATGATCGGGTGATCTCTCTCCTGCCATTCATCTCCACCCTCTGATAAACAGAGGCTAGGGACACCATTCCTTACCCATCCTGACTAATAGCCATTAATGGACTTATCCATGAATTTATCCAGTTCTCTTTTAAACCCTGATATAGTTCTAGCCTTCACAACCTCTCAGGCAAGGAGTTCCACAGGTTGACTGTGTGCTGAGTGAAGAACTACTTCCTTTTATTTGTTTTAAACCTGCTACCCATTAATTTCATTTGGTGGCCCCTAGTTCTTATATTTTGTGAACAAGTAAATAACTTTTCCTTACTTACTTTCTCCAAACCACTCATTATTTTATATACCTCTATCATGTCTCCTCTTTTCCAACCTGAAAAGTCCTAGCCTCTTTACGCTCTCCTCATATGGGACCCGTTCCAAATCCGTAATCATTTTAGTTGCCCTTTTCTGAACCTTTTCTAATGCCAGTATGGTTTTCTAATGCCAGGGTGGTGAAGCACTGGAATGGGTTACCTAGAAAGGTGGTGGAATCTCCATCCATAGAGGTTTTTAAGGCCCAGCTTGACAAAGCCCTGGATGGGATGATTTAGTTGGTGTTGGTCCTGCTTTGAGCAGGGGATTGACTAGATGACCTCCTGAGCTCTCTTCCAACCCTAATCTTCTATGATTCTATGCTGCAGAGGAAGGTGAAAAAACCTCAATCTGACCTGGGGGGAAAATTCCTTCCTGACCCTTAAAAAAAGGGAAGGAGGAGGATCCGGGGAACTACAGGCCAGTCAGCCTCA